>NW_026294573.1:70409899-71806149 GCF_007827085.1 Peromyscus californicus insignis | reverse complement strand
GGACATTTTATTTTTTTTAATTAATGATTGATGTGGGAAGGTCCAGCCAATTATGGATGGTTCCAACACAAAGCAGGTAGTCCCGAGTTGTATGAGAAAGCAATCTGGAAAAGCCATGAGAAGTAAGTAATTCAGTAAGCAACAATTTTATCATGGGTTCCAAATTTTAGAAAGAAAATTAAGATATTTCCAGTGTCGCCGGGCGGTGGTGGCGCACGCCTTTAATCCCAGCACTTGGGAGGCAGAGCCAGGCAGATCTCTGTGAGTTCGAGGCCAGCCTGGGCTACCAAGTGAGTTCCAGGAAAGGTGCAAAGCTACACAGGGAAACCCTGTCTTGAAAAACCAAAAAAAAAAAAAAAAAAAAAAAAAGATATTTCCAGTGTCAATATTTCTTGGGCTATTGTTCTTCCCAGCCTGAATGAAATTGGAATTTAATGAAATTCTTATGTAAATTTAATTTTATTCTTGTGTGTGTGTGTGTGTGTGTGTGTGTGTGTGTGTGTGTGTGTGTGCTACATGTGTGTATATGCCTGTGGAGGCCAGAAGGAGACTTTTTCCTGGACACAGTGGGTGATGACCTAAGGTCTCCTGGAAGAGTAGCAAGTAGTTTTACCACTGAGTATCTCCCCAGAAACTTCTTAAAGATCCTAAGGCTTGTCTAGCTTATAACACTACCCTATTGCTGCCATCAGTTCAAAAGGTCTGTAAAATACATGATCAGTTTCATTGGAACACAATCCTTATTCTTCAGTACAAATATTCTGTTTTGTTTACTTTTCTTGTTGTTTGTTTGTTTATATGGCATCTGTTACATCTTAGAATACATTTGTGTTTTATTTCTAAAATAATCTGAATTAATTTGGGTAATTTCATTTTACTTCACTTGTCAGACAGAAGACCAGAAATTTAGGGAATGGAAAAGAAAATTAACCAGCAACACATCTAGTAGAGGGTGAATATCCAAAATATATAAAGAACAAAAAAACTGGATATAAAGAAAACAAATAGCCAAATTAAAAAAATATGGTATAAGTCTAAACAGAGAATTCTCAAAAGAGAAAACTCAAGTGGGTGGAAAGTCCTTAAAGAAATGTACAACATCCCTAATATTGAGGGAAATGCAAATCAAAACCACATTGACATTTCACTCACAGGAGTCAGAATGACCAAGAACAATTAAATAAGTGATAGCTCATGTTGGAAAGGATGTGAAATAAGGGGAAAACATCCATCTATTGCTGGTGGGAGTGCAAATTTTTATGGCTACTATGGAAATCAGTGTGGCGGTTCATCAGGAAGGTGGGAATCGATGTACTTCAAGATCAAACATTATTAATCTTGTGTCTATACCCAAAAGATACCTCACCATATCACAAAGATACTTGCTCAACCCAGACCCAAGAAAATGAAATATGGTATGCATTTGCTTATGTGTGGATGCTAGAATTAGTTTAAGTCAATAATAACCATATAGAAGTACAGAAATGCAGAGTTTAGGTACAGAGTAAGGGACTACAGGATGCAGATAGATAGAGTTAGAAAGGGAAATAGAATATACATGGATGGAGGACTAGAACAGGAGGATCAAATAGGAGGGTGAGAGAAAAGGGATACAAGGGAACAAATAAGGAGCATGACAGTTAAAATTAAGGGGCATTTGACAGGTAGTTTAGAAACGTAAGTGTATATACATAAAAGAAATTGCCAAATAATAGGGCATAGAGCCCCATCTGACCATCTCTTGTCACTGGATGAAGCTTCCAGTACTTTGATTGGGTGGAATCTTATTGAGTTATTCAACAAAGTTATGGGAGTCCCTAGACAACCAAGGCTGTTGCCAAGACCATAGGTTGCTCTTCACAAACTGACTGCTAGGCCCTATTGCTGAAACAACAGTTACACAACTCATGGAACATGAAGATATCCAGCTGAAACCTACCTTGTGCTTTTATCCCCACAGTCTCGTGTCTTTTTTTACAAGAAAGTACTCTTCAGGCTACCAAAAAAGATATGTAAACACAAACCCAGCCACAATATCTTGGATGCACAATGCCGACCTTATTATTCTAGTGAGATGGTGGCACACAGCCTAGGGACTTGGGGTAAAACCAAATACCACTGTTCTGAAAAAAAAAAAGTAGCAATAAAATGATTCCTAATGACATTTGGCTGTGCTCAAAGATTATTGCCTTGCTTGGCCATCATCAAAGAAGCTTCCTCCTGCAGCAGCTAGGAACAAAGACACAGATCCACAGCTAGACAATGTTTAGAGAATGAGAGACCTAGCAACACTCAATCCTAAATGGGATATTTCCATCAACTCCTTCTCCTTAGGGCTTAGGGAACCCTGTGGAAGAGGAGGCAGAAATAGTGTAAGAGCTAAAGTGGATGGATGAAACCAAGAGAACAAGGCTCTCTAATCAACATGATCACAGTTCATATGAACTCACAAAGACTCTGGCTGCTGACACAGGTCCTGCATGAGTCTGCACCAGGGCCTGTGCCAGTATTTTATGGGTTTCTGTTTAGATGAGAATCCTGAGTGTGCAAAAGAGTGATCTCTGTTTCTTGTGCCTTCTATTGGGCTCTTTTTCTCCTGTTTGTTCTTTTCTATGTACTGTGTGTTAGTTTTGGCATTATTCTATTCCATTTATTTTATTATTTTTTATTATTATGTTTCAGAAGTCTGATAGTTTTTTAATTAGAAGCAGAAACGGAGATAATCCAGATGTGGGGGAGAGTAGGGAAGGAACTGGTCGGAGTAGAGGGAAAAGAAACTGTAAACAGGATCTGTATTATGTGAAAAGAAATCTATTTTCCATAAAAGGAAAAAAAATGGTTTAAATTAGCAAGAGATGCATCAAACACAACAAAATACTCACTATGAACATCTAACTATTAAGCAACTTAAGACATGATAATAACATAACTGACCACAGGCAAAAACATTGATTTTGTTTTCAACATTAACCTAAAGGAGATGTGAAAGTATTAATCCTCAGTTAAGACCATGCGATATACAACACATAAACCCACAGAGAGGCACACATACACTAAATTAAGTTGCTCTAATAAAATTGTGTTTTAACGTTTATGTGTGTGCATGTGTTCATGAATGCACAGACTGATAGAACTTCAACTGAACTATTGTGTTTACATGCATCACTAACAACATAAATTTGCCTGAAAAATGTTTCCACTGCTTTCTTGTTTTTTAACGTTACATTTCTTTTTCACATAGGACATAGAAAGGTGACTTATTCTCATTTCCTCAAGTTGCATACAAATTATGCACACTGGTGCTTAACTAAACAAATCAAAACAAGAGTTCTACTACTAATGGAAATAATTGGTTTATTTAGATGTGTTAAGTGTTTCCTTCATTATGACTTATTGACTAAAGTTCTAGAATTATTTTAACTATAAATATTATACTTAATTTTGTAACCATTGCCTCTCTGATTCATTAGTTGAATATTTTTATAATCACTTCTCGGCTTGTTTTACACTAATGTACTTTTTATTTATGGAAGAATATATTATCTGGTATACATTTATTTAAAAACTGAGAAGTAGTAAGTTAATTTTAAAGACTCTTAAATTACAAAAGCCTTACAAAAAGATTTATTTTATTTTAAAATTTCCAAGAAAAAATTATGTTTATGGGACCATAGTACTTTTTTTTTTTTTTTTTTTGGTTTTTCGAGACAGGGTTTCTCTGTGTAGTTTTGCGCCTTTCCTGGAACTCACTTGGTAGCCCAGGCTGGCCTCGAACTCACAGAGATCCGCCTGGCTCTGCCTCCCGAGTGCTGGGATTAAAGGCGTGCGCCACCACTTTTAAAACACACCAATACCACATGTACTGAGGAAATTATCCACAAGGAAATATCACATTTACGTGAATCATAAAACCAGAATAGCAAACTGTTCTGTTCGGCATATAATATCATTTACTGATACTGAAATACTGAAACAAACTTCCAAAGCCTCAAATTCTTTGGGGATTTCTGTCAGCTTGATACAAACTAGAGTTACCTGGAGCATGAGAATCTCAACTGAGGACTTGTCCCTAACTAATTGGCATGTGCATATATCTTGGATGCATTTTCATTACTAATGATTGGTATGGGTGGGTCAAGCCCACTGTGGGTAGTTCCAGGTTTAAGTACTTGGTCCTTGTTTGTTTAAAAAAGCAAGCTGAGAGGAAGCCAGTAAGCATTTCTCCATAGTTTCTGCCTTTGTCCCTGCCTTGTTTTGCCTTCATAAAGTACTGTGGTGTGGAAATATAGGCTACATAAACACTTTCCTTCCCCGAGTTGATTTTTTGTCAGTGTTTTATTACAGCCAGAAAAAGCAAACTGACACTCACTGTCATTGATGTTATGGCTCTAAATCTCAGACACAGAAAAAATGTATTTAAACAATGTTCATGACAAGATGATACTTCTGAAGATACCTCACACTTTGGCCATAGGACATAAAGATATGAATCTCAAATTGATTGGGAAATTTACCCCTTACTCAATAGCTATTATAATGTTAGATGATGCTACACAGATTAGACAGAAAATACCTTGCTGATGTTATTGGACGCTGGACTCTGTCTGCAACAGACCTCATCTGCCAGGAAAGATGTGCCCAAGATGCAATAGTGGCATGAATGATATGGGTTGACAAACTGCTTTCTGATCGTTGTTGAATTTTCCTCCCAGGGAAAACTCATTCTTGATACTATAAACATGTTCAGAAATCCATGGTTGATTAGGTCACAGATCTTGTGGGAAGTAACTACTATTATATGTTTGCTCTATGGTAATGCTTTCACTCTTCTAAATATTTATACTCAAATTTCTGGACTATTCTCAACTTTTATCAAAGACATTTCTGTTTGAAATGTATAGCTGTCTATTTAGAGACCCTTAACTGGTCCAAGTGCTAAGAATGTGATAGTTTGAGTGCTAAATCCGAAGCGGGACATTTTTGTAAGCCACATATCAACACAAAGTGAACATAATGGAAAGGGGGTGGAACGGATATGAAGGCTGAGGTATCAGTTGGAGTGCTGTGATATGCTTCTTTTGGACATGATATGACTACTGTACCAATTCTCAGAAGCTGTGGTTACCTACACAAGATCGATCCAGCAAAACTTCCACTGTGATGGGTGCTGTAGTTTCATTTCTGTTGATGTGGTAAATTACCCTGACCAAACAAAACAAAACAAAACAAAAAAACCAAAAACAAACAAACAAACAAATAAAAAACCCTAAAAAAAAAGAGTTTATTTCACTCTACAATTTAAGATAGAGACTTCAAATAGCTAATCACATCAAATCCACAACAGAGAGCAGAAGTGGAGAATGCATATATGCTTACTTGTTTGTGTCCAACTTTATTTCTCCACTCATGTACTGCTTAGAAACCCCTGCCTATGGAATTGTGTGGCCCACCCAGGACTGGATCTTCCCACATCAACTACTAGATGTGCCGAGAAGCCAACCCAATACAGATAATCCCTCATTGAGTGTCTCTTCCCATGGGATTTCTAGTGTGCCTGGAACTCACTAATAATGCACTTTTTGCTCATACAAAGCTTTCACAGCCTCTTTGCGCTAGCTTTTCTATCTGCAGTGTACACAGGGATTTTTTTTTTAGCTTGGCTTAATCCCAAACCTGTGGTACTGGCATCTCCGATATTTTCATATCCTCATTGGTTTCACATTCAACAATGTCCTCTTAGTGACTCTCCATAGGATGCTAACCCTACCACATAGTGCCTGGATCTGCTGCTCTCCATAACCCCTTAATTCCTTAAAAACTAGTATCACATGGTCTACTCTTATATTTCCAAGTTCTCCTGCAAGTTTGAGATGTAACCTGGCCCCATTGGACCATGGCTCTATCATTTCTGTGTACCGATCTTGACAATCTATTTTCTAATTGATGCAATGAAGCATAAAATGTTTCATTTTGATGGTTGTGTTCCATTTTCCAATCACATCTGTATCTTCAGTCCTGGTCTGATCATCACACATAGAATTTTAGTCAAAAAAATCACAGAAATAGTCTTGCAATCAATTCCTTATAAAAATTCTTGTTCCCATCTGAAATGTCATGAGCTTGGTCTTAGATGTCTACATTTTTATAAGCATTCTTCTCTTCCAACTTTCCACAAGAAGAGCCAATTAAGCTTTGTCACAGCATTCATGGGTTTTCTAACTCAAAGTTTCAAAATTTTTGCATTCATCCCCAAAATCAACATATTCAGGTTCATAACAGCAACAGCTCCACAGTTTGGTACCAATTTATGCCCATTTTTCATTTTTGTTGGGTGACAAATTACCTTCACCAAAACAAATTAAAGAAGGAAAGGATTTATTTGGCTTACAGTTTCAGGTCACAGTTTGTTATCTTAGGAAAATCTAGTCACAGACTGAAGCATCTATCTTGTTACATTCCACCCTCAGTCAAGAACAAAGAGAATAAATACACCTTAGTATGCTCTCTCACACTGTTTATGATCCCAAGACTGTGGTGTCCCCACAGTAGGCTGGATTTCTTACATCAATTAATAATCAAAATAATCCTCCACAGACCTGCCACAGCCAACCTATTCCAGATAGCTACTAACTATGACTGTTTTCACAGGAAATTTTAACTTTTGTCAAATTTACTTTTAAAATTAATCAGCACAGGGAAAGCAAAGCATTATTCTAGGGAGGTATGACCATTGCTGTGGTACCTATACTTCACTGGCTGCCTCCATACTCACGGACCTCTGGGCAACATTACTTGTACATAGTGTACAATTTTTTGAAATTAAAGTATGTTTACATAATTGTCTTTCTTGTTTCTTTCTCTGACTTCGTGCCCCATAAGCCTCCCCTTTCTCTCTAATTCATGGCCACTTGCATGGTTTTGTAGGCAGAGTTTTCCTGTCCTACAGTCACTCTCAAATAAACACCCTGCGACTTAGTATTAATTACAAATGCTCAGTCAATAGCTCAGGCTTGTTACTAACTAGCCCTTACAACTTGACACAAGTCTATTAATCGGTGTGCTGTGCTGAGGCTTCTCTGGCTTTTACCTCTGTCCCATTTTGTATGTCTGACACATTATCCGTCTGGCTGGAGACTCCTCTGACTTCATCCATCTTTATCCCATCATTCCCAATTTGGTTTTTCTGCCTAACTTTATCCTGTTCAGCTATTGGCAAGTCAGCTTGTGTATTAAACCAAACCCAGTGACATATATTTATACAGTGTACAGAAGGATTATTGTAGTGGGTAGCCATTCCAGCTTTGATCTGGAAGTTCCAATCCCCATTGAGACTTTCGCAACTGTCACGCCTACAAGGTGGGGCCAAGGGAGGCACCTGGGGACCCGAGATCTGGATCGGTGGGCGCGCTCTCCATTCTGGTACTCTGGATAGTGCAGGTGGACCAAGCAGAGCTCCAGAGAACACCGCTGGACTGTGATACACCTTCCCCAGACCCCGCGACCTACCTATCCCTTAATTTGTAAGTTACACCATTAAATAAATCTCCTTTTAATTACGTGGAGTGGCCTTAATAATTTCACCAATAGATTATTTCACAGCATGTTTTTATTTAATTGTTGTTACATATGTATTAAAATATTACCTTAAATAAAGAAAAAGAAGAATAGTGGGGAGTTGGATGTGTTGAGGGGATGAGGAAGAAATTAAAAGGAGGAAAATATCATATTTCATTATCTATTGTGTACATGCATATATCACTTAATGAATAAATGAAAAAAATTGGTTAATAAATTAATGTAATGTGATGACTATGATGTTAAATACTACTTTATTTTACAGCAGTGGCTCACACATTTAGTCCCAGTATTCTGGAGACAAAGGTTGGAGGAGCTCTGAGGTCAAGGCCAATCTGGTCTACAAAGCAAGTTTCAGGACTACCAGGGATGCCCAGAGAAACAATGTTTCAAAAAAATATATATATATACATATATATATAATTTTATATAGGTATGATTTTTAGTACATAAAATCTTTAATAACAGCACATGAAGTTCAAAACTTCTTATGTCAAAAAAAGAATTAAATTTTTAATGTAATCCTTCATAGTTGAGTCTAATGATGAACTTTAAACATCTAATACAGTAGCTACTAGCCTTGTAAATATTTTTAATTAATGTTGATTCTGTATTTTTATTTGCATTTTATATTCTTGCTTATAGTTTTATATGATGATGCTGAAGGTTTTGAGACCAAGTCTTAATATTTAGTCCAGCTGACCTAGAGCTTATAATTTTCCTGTTTTGTTCTCCTGAGATATAGAATTACATGAGTGTGTTACTACTTCTGGGTAATTTGAAACTTTCCTGGGATACATTTCTTAGATAAATTAAATTTTGGTAAACTCTTTAAATAAAAAATGTTTGATTCCTTAACTGTACTGGATAAAATATGTATTGTTTTATTTGGACTTCAAATTCTGACAAAATATTAAAAAGAGTAGGCACACATGCATGTGCTGGGCAGCAGGATTAGTCTGTGAAAATTTTATTTGGGGGAACTTATAAATATTTGCAATTTCAGAATACTGTTTTCAAAGAAGTACTCCTTCACTACATATTTTAAGTGTGAAGTGCATTGGAATTTTCTACCATTTTTACAAATATATGTAAATTGTAATATAACAAAAGTTAGTGAATAAATATTACAGCTCCTTGAAAACATTCTGAATTTCCCTATAAGTTTATAGTATTTGATTTTTCTTATCAAATATATGTTTCTTTTAAACGATGAGTATTTCTCTAAGCTCTTCGTACACATTTTGTCATACATATGTAAAGTTAAATTACTATACTTACATTTTTTTTTTTTTTTTTGGTTTTTTGAGACACGGTTTCTCTTCGTAGTTTTGGTGCCTGTTCTGGATCTCACACTATAGACCAGGCTGGTCTTGAACTCACAGAAATCTGCCTGTCTCTGCCTCTTGAGTATTGGAATTAAAGGCGTGTGCCACAGTCTCCCAGTTTATCCTTACCTTTTATAGTTAATATTGATCTTTGAAAAAAGTAGAATACTGCAATTAAAACTTGGCTGAATGGTAATAAACAGCTATTGAAGGAAATGCTAATTTGTAAAATTTCATGTCTGTTTTTAAATTATGACCTATTTTTCTAGAAAACGGGGACGATACTTCATATAATGCCATCTTATGTACACTAGTATACACTGAGTCTCTCTTGAACAAGATTATTCTATTATCAAACAGGGCTTCACTTAGTTGATAGTACTGGTGTAAAATGGTGACCACTGTGACAGGTATTTCTGGATATAGGAATAATCTCAGTAATAGAGAATGAAAAGATCTGGGTCACTTCAGAAAGGAAAAACAATTTGCAGTTTTTATAATATATACATATATACATACATATATAATATATATATATTATATATATATTAGAGAGCTAGGGAGGCTATTCAGAGCTTTGTACTCACAAAGCAGGATTTGTATTACTGAGATACATAACCAGCACAAGAAAGACAATAGGGAGATATATTAAGCTCCATATAGAGAATGATTGAGTCCTTATGGAAGTACAATTTCCTTAGGGACGCAACCTTGATGAAGGCTGGGTAAGGTTTCCTCACTGCATTTCTATTTCTGTGATGAAACACCATGACCAAGATAACTTATAGAAGGGAAGATTTGTCTGGGGCTTATGTCTTCAGAGAGATCAAATCCTATCAATATCAGGATGGGAAATGGAAGCACAGCAGCAATCCTAGGAAATTTCTATGTAGGGTTGGCAGCAAAAAGAGCTAAGAGCTCACATTATGAACAACAAGCAACAAGCAGACAGTGCACTGGAAAAGGTAGGTGAATTTGAAACCTCAAACCCTGACTCCATTGACATGCTTCATCCAGCCGAATCACAACTCATCAAATCTAAGCTCAGTGTTATCAACTAGAGACCAAGAATTCATGTGGAGACTATTTGGAACATTCTCATTTAAAGTAGCACAGTAGGCATTGAGAGACTTCACTTAAGCACATCCATATGAACTATCCTCAGTACTTACAAGACTTTTTTTTTTCCAAATCAGTGTAATTTTGCCTTTGAAGAGGCTTTTCTCTTCCTCTGTAGTTGCCTGTGTATATGCAAACATTTGTGGTGTGAAGAACAAATAGAAATAAGTTTGGGATGTGTATTTATTTTGTCTTTGGCCTCTGCTGTGCTCTGGCTTGAAGTTTTGCTTACAGTAGTTACAGTTAGGCCTCTAACCACTAAAAGTTTAGTTTTCTCATAGAGATTTCTTCTATTTTCCCTCCCTAGGATGATCCATGTGTCTCTCTTTGGGTTCTCCTTGTTAGCTAGATTCTCTGGAGCTGTAGGTTGTAATCTGGTTATCCTTTGCTTTCCATCTAGTATTCACTTATGAGTGAGTACATACCATTTCTGTCCTTCAGAGTCTTGGGTCACCTCAAGATTATATTTTCTAGTTCCATCAATTTGCCTGCATATTCCATGATGTCATTGTTTTCTACTGCTAAGTAGCACTCCATTGTGTATATGTACCACACATTCTTTAATCCATTCTTCAGTTGAGGGGCATCTAAGTTGTTTCCAGGTTCTGACAATTACAAATAATGCTGCTATGAACATAGATGAGCATGTGTCCTTGTGGCATGATTGAGCATTCCTTAGGTATATGCCCAAGAGTGGTATAGCTGGGTTTTGAAGATTGATTCCCAATTTTCTGAGAACCCACCATGCTGATTTCCAAAGTGGCCGTACAAGTTTGTACTCCACCAACAGTGGAGGAGTGTTCCCCTTGCTCTACATCCTCTCTAACATAAGCTGTTATCAGTGTTTTTGATCTTAGCCATTTTGACAGGTATAAGATGATATCTCAGAATTGCTTTCATATGCATTTCCCTGATGACTAAGGGAAGGGTAATGGAGAGTAGGGGATGGTGGAAGAGAACATAAGGGAATGAGATGGTCAAGCTGGAACAGCAACAGAGTGGGAAAGCAATGAAAGAGATACCATGATATAGGAAGACATCATGGGGATATCGAGAAACCAGGTACTAGGGTAGTTCCCACGAATCCACAATGATGACCCCAGCTTAGACTACTAGCAATAGTGGAGAGAGTGCCTGAACTGGCTTACCCCAGTAATCAGATCATTGAATACCCTAACTGTCATCATAGAGCCTTTCTCCAGCAACTGATGGAAGCAGATGGAGAGATTCACAGCCAAACACCAGGCTGAGCTCCAGGAGTCTGACTGAAGAGCGAGAAGAGGGATTCTATGACCAAGGGCCATAAAGATCATGATAGGGAAACCTAGAGAGACAACCAAACCAAACTAGTGGGAATTCATGAAATTTAGACCAACAACTGTGTAGCCTCCATGGAACTAGACTAGATCCTCTGCATAAGTGAGACAGTTGTGTAGCTTGATCTGCTGAAGGGCCCCCTGGCAGCAGGACCAGGATTCATCCCTGGTACATGAGCTGGCTTTTTGGAACCCACTACCTATGATGTGACACCATGCACAGACTTGGCTCTGCTGACTCCCTATGGGAGGCCTTATCTTCTTATAGGATGGAATGGGTGTGTGTGTTGGGGGGTAGAAAGGCCTTAGGCTAGCTTTTCCCAGTGTGGACACCCAAGGGAGTAAGTGGTATTGTAGACTTTCATACTATTCCTGGAATCCTCCAAAGGCATATATACTTAAAAAATATTTATTTTGCCTGGTGTTGGGCCCCTAACTGGAAGTTACAGAAGGTTGTGAGCTGTCATTTGGATGGTGGTAATTCAACAATGGTCCTCTGAAAGATCAGCCAATGCTTTTAATCTCAGCCATCTCTCCACCTTACTATGCACTTTTAAAACAGAAGGTTCTTGTCAAGGTAACACATGTAGATCCCTTGATCACTTAATAAAACCATTGAAACAAGGATGGTTCCTTCAGCCCAGTGATAGGCAGATATGATCATATGAGAATGTGAATCACAGTTATGAAATATTGAAAGAAATAGTGATTTGGATAAGCCAGTTCACAAAACAGTAGTGATTTCTAGGGCTCCTAATTTAGACTTTTTTTTTTTACTATTTTAAGAAGCATATATGGAACATAGCAGAAATGTTCACTCATACACATACTTGAACACATATATAAGTTATTCTTTTCATAACTAAAAACGTTTAATGCAGAGAAAAAAGCAACTTAGATTCATAGATAGAATATTTTCATATTCTACTGTCAAAGATCAGATGGGAAAAGCAATTGCTGGCATGACTGACAACCAATTGTATCCCTAGAACCCACATGGTGAAAGAAGAGCATGAACTCTTCTAGGTTGTGTTCTGATGGCCCCATAGAATCCCTATCATCTGGTGTTGTGCCCAGGTCGCAAGACCACTACAGAGCCAATATCTGATGCAAGCACACAGAGGTTTTTAATAACAAAACAAGCAAGCCTGGCTGGGTGGTGGTGGTGGTGCATGCCTTTAATCCCAGCACCTGGGAGGCAGAGGCAGGCGGATCTCTGTGAGCTCGAGGCCAGCCTGGGCTACAGAGTGAGTTTCAGAAAAGGCGCAAAGCTACACAGAGAAACCCTGTCTCAAAAAAACAAACAAAAACAAAACAAAACAAACAAACAAACAAAAAAAAAACAAGCAAGCTTGATCCATGTCCAACACCTGACACAACAGGTGGAGTAGAACAGTCCTGAGTATTCACTTTAAGGAGTTTATATAGGAAAAGTTTACATGCAGCTTGGGATTGGACAAGGGGGCTAGGGGTGAGGTAGTTCTTTGAGGCTACTGGCTAAACTATAAGCATGAGGTTACTGATGGCCAGCAGGATTCATGGCATCTACAGAGATAGAAATTTTTACTCCCTATGTCCTGTTTTTGTTGAACCCAACACACATACATTCAGATTTATTGGTCCAGTCCTACTCTCCTCTATGGTCAACTTCTGGTCAGTTGAGCCCATTACTCCCTATATCTTGTTTTGCCAAGTCCAGGATACATAGATTTATTGTCCCAGCCTTATAAGTTCAATTTCTGGTCACTTCTAAAACTGCTGGTCAGCAAATACCTTTGGAGGAGGGAAGGGGGAAGCATCTCTCAAGATGGCTACTGATTTTTCCCTTTCACTGGTATGTGAGGCATAGATTTGTACACATACATACACATCCACCAACATACATGCACACAAAAAAGAAATTAGTAAGCAAATGTTAAAAGAAAAACAACAGAAAAGAAATATTTTTCTGTTAAAGATGAGATTCAACTCTATTACTTACTGATCAATATGTTTGATCAAAAAAAAATGAACAATACTTGCTCTGGGTAGGAAATTATGGTATATTTTCAATGGTGTTCTCTCATCGGACGTTGTCCTAGTTAGCCAGATATTTTTGAGCAATTTATTTTGAAGATATTACTTAAGTTACATATGTCCACAATTATGTTCTTGAGAGTCTTTTTAAATGTTTTGTAGCAGCAAAATGTACTGCCTGAAAACAAAGCAAGCTGGCAAGAAAGGGGAACAACTAGTAGTCCCATGCACTGTGACAATATATGAATCACAGCTATTACCGGCATGGCAAAGACGTGTATAATGGTGTAGTAAGTGGCACTTATATGTTGGTTGTAACCAATAGTTGATATTTGGGCTTAGGGACCACTCAATGACTAGGTATGAAAAACCTAGTCAACTTCCCAGAGCTAGTAAGATCAAGAATCTTAGACAAGAACCTATTATCACCACTTTTTTTTTCTAGACCAGCATCATTCTTAACTACATTCTAAACCCATAAACCAGCAGTGAAGTGTTTCTTTTGCCTCTCATTAAAGAGGCTGCTCTTTAATGGGAATAGAGACCATTAAGAAAGGCACAACCAGACACAGTTAGATATGAATGAATCATGGGTATCCCAGACACAAAGGATAAGTCTACATCACTCCTACATTACTACATTACTCCTGCATGTAAGGCTCAGGGAACATCTCAGAAGAAGAGGAAGAGAAATTCTAATTGCTAGAGTTCCAGAAAGTGTGCTGTGACTCTTCTGTGTATGAATAAGATCAAAACAATGGAAATTTCAATAGATGGCCTAACACAGAAAGGGGAAAATCTCATGAGGTAACACTCCTGACTGTTACAGAGGGACACTTAGCCTCTTCCAGCAAGAACCCCATAACTGGATTTATAATACTAAGTGGACTACCATGAAATCATATGGACAGAAACAAGAACAAAAAAATAAGCAAGTTGTATGTGTGTATATATATATCTATATATACACACAAATATATTGCATACATATGCATATTATATATATATATATAACAATATTAGGGGAATAAGAGAGTTTCAATTTCAGAGTTGGAGGGCATGGCAGTTTCTTGATGGAGTAGAGTTTAGAGGGACTGGAGGCAGGAAAGGATAAGGGAAAAGAAATGTAATTAAATTAATTAAAATGTTTAAATTATAAAAGCTGGAGCATGGAATCAACAACAACAATGAAAACAAAAACATGCAGAGTTATTTTCTAAAATTTCTTCTATATTGTATTTAAAATCTTCAGGAATTGAATGATGTTTCAAAAACTGAGCATAGAGAAAATACATAGTCAACAAAAAATTATGTACTCCATATATCAAGACAATGAAAGAATTAACTTCTAAGCATTTGACAAAATTTCAAAGGCTCCTAAGAGGTGTTAACCTAACACTGAAAGAAAAAGGAAGCCAAATCCACAGACACTTGCATTTGGATCCAATGATTTATTGATCATCACAGAGGTGGGGCCAACAACTTCTATGCCAAACCCTCCAATCTGCTTGCTAGCTCTCCTATCAGAGAAAACTTGAGACAATTTACATAGCATGCTAAATCCTCCATATCTCTCAGGCTCTGGGATTCAGGAGTTGCAGAGGCCACAGAAGCATATAGAGGAAATGGATGTTTGCTGCTCCTGTGATGCTTTCCTTTTAGGGGCTGTGGCATGAGAAGCCTTTGGATTTCTAGAATAATACAGAGGACTTTCTAGGAATTCATTTTATGGGGGTGGGTAGAACTAGAATTTCCAGTGTCTACATGACTTCCATTTTTGTTAGTAGTTTCTCTATTTTTTGCCATTTTTTTCTTGTGAAATTCATACACATTATAAAGAAGGAGGAAATTATATTCCCAATTATAGAAGAATCTTTGAAAACAAAATTTTGGTAGTGAAACAAAACATATGAAATCATTTTTTGTAAAGACAGAATGGCCAGGCAGTGGTGGCCCACGACTTTAATTCCAGCACTCACAGGTGGGTCTCTGTGAGTTCAAGGCCAGCCTGGGCTACAAAGCTAGTTCAGTGACAGAGAGCTGTTATACAAAGAAAACTTTTCTAGAAAAAAACAAAGCAAAGCAAAACATACACACAAAGAAAAAAGAACAAATTCAAAATATTTTAATTACCATGGCCATAGAGGAAATGAAGAAAAATTTTACTCTATTAACTCTAGGTAGGGCTGCAGCAAACATTTAATTAAGGAGGAAGTTGGTAAAAACAAGTCAGCCTCAGATACAACAGCAGCATTTCTACCTTTCATTTCCCTAATGTAAATTTTTAATCACAAAAATTAATATACACATACACACACATATATGTATGGTTTTATAATGCTTTGTCTCTATAAAGACATATAATACCATTTTTAATGTTCTCAAATAACCCAACCATTTTATTTTCTCTGTTCTGGAAGACAGCATTTTAGGAACACTGAGCAAAGGTTAGCACGTTAGATCTCTAAGACAGATTTTGAAGTTTATGGGAAAACTGAGCCTTCAAAGTCAAAGGAAAACAACTTATCAATGTCTTTTCTGAGACAACAAGGTTAATACAGATTTATAATTGCTCCTTTTCAATTGATGTTTTTTAAAGATTGGAGAAGATGCTGGCCAAAAATTAGTCAACTAACCTTTTTTTTTTCCTACCAAGTTCATTTGAATTTGAAAAGATATATCTTAATACATTGTCCACAAACATTTGGCAAAACATTATTTTAGTTAAGAATTACAAGTATCAAGTTTATTTTGAACATTGTTTTAAATCATGAAAAGTGTAATAATAAAAATGTAAAAAATAAGTATTAAGTTTCAATTAATGTTCTTAATAATCTTTCTTACTATTATAAACTATCTTTGATATATGTGTGATAAATATTTTGAAGAGCCCAGGAAATTGAAAAATTGTATGCTTAATAGCCAATATGCATATTCTAAGACTATTAGGACCCTTTGTCCTACATTCTCCTAGATATGGGAAGACAATTTAAACAAAGACACGATTATATATACATCTTGAACTAACATCCTTTAATTGAAGGTTGTAAATTAGGACTCTTAGAATGCACTCCCCAAGGGGTCATAAATCCCAACTCTAGGAGCCATACTTCTCAGAGGCCAAAAATCCTGTACTTCCTGAACATGATCTTTCTCTATAAAAGGATGTCCAAGGCCCCTTCTTGGGTTCACAGGGCCAAATCACTCTCTGTGGCCCTAAATAGTTAGAAGTGTTTGTGCCTCATGGTGTTTTTAAGAAAGTTGTTTCTGGTTATTAGAACTGGATAGTCTGCTCCCTATTATTTGTGCAATTTGAGGATCCAAGAATTTGACTAGGTTAATCCAAACAAAATTTGTTTTTTTTTTCTTAGATTTCATCAGAAATGTTAAAAGGTTTAGAATTTTATAACTTGTATCCTTGAACTACTCACTAATTTTTAAAACTATCTTGGAAATTCTGCTTTGAGGGGACAGAATATGGATAACATTTCTCCTTTTGTAATAATCTGTGAAAGAATATTCATTATACAGTTCCACAAATTAAAACATAAGCTTAGTCAATTGGATTAGATATGATCAACTAATAGCAAACAAGAAACAAAATCAGATACCATTTGTTTGGCTAACTATACAAAATGTTATTCCAGCTAGAAGCATATAGATATCATTTACCATTTGTTGAGCACTGTTTAACAACGTAGTATGAAGTCTACACAAAAATGACTGAGAAGCATGGTCCCTGTGCTCATAAAGATGAATTTAATTTTAACACAGAGATATTAGAAAAGCAAATAGTAGAAGAGTGATGTATGCTTTTTGGGGGGAGGAAGAACAGAACAGATTGCTCGGAGATGGTAGATAGTTTATGGTGGAAGGCAGGGATGTTTCAGTGGGGAATGACATTTCATGAATATTTGGAAGTTATGATATTGAAATCAAACTGATTATAAAAGTAAAGGCAGAAAAAACAGTGCCAGAGAATTATCTGAACTAGTGTGTTATAATTAGTACTAGTTATCAACTTTACACACCCAGGACGAGGGGACCCACTTTGAGCAGTTGTCCCCATCAGATTGGCCTGTGGTCATGTCTGTAGAGAAGGTTCTTGATTAATGGGCGTTGATGGAGGACCCCACCACTGTGAAATGTACCATCCTTAACAAGAGGCCCTGGGACATAGAAAGGGGAAGCAAGGAAGGACACAGTATTACTCTATGTCTCTGCTTCAGTTCCTTCCTCACAATTCCTTCCTTGAGCTCCTGCTCTAGTTTCCCCGAATGCCAGGCTATAAGATGTAAATAAAAACAAACCCTTTCCTCTCCATCTTACTTTTTGACACAAAGTTTTATCACAATAGAAAGTAAACTAAGACACAGTATGAAGGTCAGATCGAAATATTTGTTGAAAAATTTATAAAGAAAAGAAAAGGAAAATAGAAAGAAATAATATGACAGGTCTAAGACATGTTTATAAAGGTTGAATTACACAGGCAGGAGGTGAGACTAGAAACTCAGAGGAATGTATAATGAGCGCAACCGCTTTTAAATTCCATAGACTGCTTTAAAAAGGAAAGTTGAAGCACAGCTATAATGAAAAAGTGTTAAAGGAAAAGATTAAGCTGTGAAAGGAAAAAACACACAGGAAATGGAAGAGAAAATATAAAAAGAAGTCTTAGCCTTAAAATTTATACTAAAATTTTAGTTCTGTTTTTAATTTGCTAGACTATAATCATATGATCCCATCTTAACTGAAGGAAATTCAAAGAACAGAAAAAGAAAAATATGGAAAATTATATGGTACATTCTGCCATGATACATATGTTGCATCCTCATTTCAGAAACTTACAGATTTCCAGAGAATTCTTTACAATTATTTGTAATTTTTTTAGACTAGCCTGATCTGACTTCTTTATATGTACCAGGTCATTAAGTGTCCTTTTATGTGTTTTTGTAACTTCTTCATTCATGCTATACATACATTTATGTTATAGAATGCATACCTCGATATAATATGGGATAATTAGCCTTTATTTTCTATTTATATAATGATACATAATAAACTAGCCCCATATGTGTTACTTATACAAAAAATAACACTGGCGGCTGTTTTGTTACAATTCTCAGGTATGTGACCCTCATCGTTGTCTCCATGTATTGTGAAGCAGTTTCTTCCAAGGTTAAAAGTTTCCATCTTGGAACTTCTTATGACATGTGATATAAAAGGAGAGAAGGAACAACATAAAATTTTAATATAGGATGTTTCCATGTGGAAGAAAGACTCTATACTGCAGGGAAGCTCCTTAAAAGTAGAAGTAACAACTCATAATAGTTCACAAAGCACCTAAAACAAAGCAGATTAACTAAGCCTCTTCCTCCCAAAGAGAATGTAAATAGTAAAGACTGATGACAAAAGACACTAAGAAAAGCTGATTAGCTTGGAAGATGCCAAACAAGACCAATGAAGTGAAAAGAGCAAGAACCAGTTGAACTTCTTAGAAGAAAAAGAGACCAGCTGAAGTGCCTGTAAAAGGCTTAGAATGAACACTCTCTAAACTATCGAGCTGCCTTCAAGCTATGCAGTGTGCTACAGGATTCTAGCCTTTGTGAGGCCACACATGTAAGAGTGCAGTTCACTTCTCTATTTGGCTGGGAAGACATTTATTCACATCTCCCCACCAACAGTGCCGTTCAAAAACCTGGTTATATAATATAATGAGTTCTGCAGCTCATTTTTTGTTAGAGATTGATTGGGGGCGGGGTGGAGGCAGTCCGCTGTGGGTATCCTCACTCCCAGGCTAGTGGTACTGGCTTCTGCAAGAAAGCAGGCTGAGCAAGTCATAGAAAGCAAGCAAGCAAGCAGTAATCCTCCATGGTCTCTGCATCAGCTCCTGCCTCCAGGTTCCTGTCTGATTTGAGTTTCTGTCCTGATTTCCTTTAATGATGAAGGCTAAGTGATTTCCTTTAATGATGGAGGCTAAAGCCAACTAAACCCTTTACTCTCCATGTTGCTCTGGTTATGGTTTCTCATCATAGCAATGATAACACTAATTACAACAATATCTAACATCAAAAGTCTGTCCCCCAACATATGTGTACACATTCATACAAATAAACTCAAACAAACGTAGATCATAGGATTTGAGTATGAAAAAAGTCTTGAAATTAATATGAAATCCAAGATTTTAATGTTAACAATTCTCATTTTAATATTAAACAACGGTGATATTTGGCTTCAGAGATTAAGTTTTATTTTGTAGAACATGTCATGTGAGAACATTTTATAAATGATGGAGCTCACAATTGCACCAAGTGGAACATAAATTCATAGTATTAAAATGTCTGTTGAGTTATTGAAGATAAATTTGCAAATTGTCTTAATGTCAAAAAATACACTTAACTCTCATTATTAAATTATTCCATTGAAAACATAGCTCCATTAGTTAAAGTGGTTAATCTGATAGGCACAAGAAAAGTAACTGCTTAACATTCTCTGTTTTAGAGTGTTTACTACCAGCTTTTGATGTGATATAGCTCATGCATTTTAGCCCATTCGAAGAAACTGTACCATTTGGAAATTCACACATCCAAATTTCCAAAATTGGCCAAGCATTGAATATAATATAATTGCCATCATTTACAGCATGTGTTAAATATGTTATATAAAAATTTATTTGTGACTTACGAGGATCTTTCACAGAATTATAATTTATGAAGAAATGGGTTAACATTCATGGACTAAGACTAATATCTAACAGGAACACATGAATACAAATTTTTAAAATCTAATCTAATATTTATTACATGTGAAAAGTATTGATTGTCCCTTAATGAGATTTATATTAGATGACCTTTAGTATTGGTTAATATATTTATTTAAAGACATAGATATAACCTTGACAAAAATGTGAATCCTATAATTCATATTACTTACACCACTATAGCAAATAATTTCCTGAAAAAAAAATTAAATGTTTTAGGATTACAAAAGTAAAATAGGCCAGGCGGTGTTGGCACACGCCTTTAATCCCAGCACTTGGGAGGCAGAGGCAAGCGGTTCTCTGTGAGTTCGAGGCCAGCCTGGGCTACTGAGTGAGTTCCAGGAAAGGCGCAAAGCTGCACAGAGAAACCCTGTCTTGAAAAAAAAAAAAGTGAAATAGAAAATGCATTTGAAACTAATGAAGAAGTCAATGTGTAAGTGTTCAGGCAAGCGTCAGGTGGCCCTCTGCCTCCCAAGGCGGGAAACCAGGAGGGTGCCGGGCGGTGGTGGCGCACGCCTTTAATCCCAGCACTCGGGAGGCAGAGGCAGGCGGATCTCTGTGAGTTCGAGGCCAGCCTGGGCTACCAAGTGAGTCCCAGGAGAGGCGCAAAGCTACACAGAGAAACCCTGTCTTGAAAAACCAAAAAAAAAAAAAAAAAAAAGAAAGAAAAGCAGCCTTTATTTTTTTCCCTCCTTTATTTGATCTAACCTAACATTCTGGTGATTTTAGTTAAAGAGGAACATTACTGATTTAACTGTTTTTTCTTGCTAAGAATACAATACAATACCATTTTAATCAAATTCCCCAAATTTCCCAGTCTTAACCCACATGTGTAATAACAACCACTAATGCATCCACTTCAACAGTACTAATTTATGATTATATTTACTCACCATTTCTAAAAAGTTTTACAATTTGTGTTTTTTTTGGAATATTGTTTAAAATTAGTGAAAATCTATTTTTCAAGATCGAGGTCACTCAAATATTGGATTTGGAGTAAAGAACTATAGAGGGTGAACTGTGACAGAGCTAAAGACTTTCTAAGATTAACTGAATTAAAAGCCTCATCGAATACAGAGGTTCTCCTGTATTTTTTCACAATTGATCACTGCTTTCAGTTGATAGTGGTGAGCATTGGAATCACACATTGTTTTCTTCCAAACATAATTACTAATATTAACCCTAGATCATATATCATAGTTCTTACATCACACACACACACACACACACACACACACACACACACACACACACACACACATACATATGCTTTAGAATGCTGATAAGATTAAAGAGTTCAAAATTCTATGGAAGACAAGTACTGAGTTATTAGGGAGTTAAAGCAAACCTCTGCAGATGGTTAGACTACACAATAATGTAAAAATCCAGTGGCAGAGCTTCTTTCAGACACAGAACTGTGTTCAGAACCTGATGTTTCCGCTGAGCTGAAGCCAAGCTGTATGTCTGTTTATCTCACGGCATAAGCATTTAAATGGCCTGTTTCTGGGTTAGTTAGCACCATTCTCTAGTACATAGGGCTCTCTAATTGTATCTGATGCAGGCAAAGGGTGAGAGGCAGCATCCTTATTTGTTGTGGTGTGTTCAATACCTTCATAGGTCTGCTTTTTCTGATATGGTTTTGATCAGCTTATGTATCAATGGGTCCCTGATTAATTTTGATAGGCCAATATGCATAAATATGTTGCCTATTATTTTGTGCTGCATGATTGAGACCCAACATGTGATAATTATTCACTTGTGTAAGGAAGATGTGCAGTAATTTTGTCTTAGCATTTGTGTTCAATTGGAGCAAAGTGCTAGTTATAGAATGAAGTCACTCATGTTAAGACGCAGCTGGAAACTACTGGCTTATACATTATAGAATAAATTAGAATAAGTCACTGCTTCATTCTCCAAACAGCCTTCTTATTTTCCTTTAATGGAGTTATTCTGTATCCACATTGTAGTCCTAAAGTACAATATCTCTTTTGTTTATGTCTTATATTAAAAGTGGTTTTGTAATGTGTCTTTTGTACCTGTATTGTCCAACTTCTCCTATGTTTCAGTTTGCAGTTTGTGTATGTGTGTATGTGTGTGTGTGTGTGTGTGTGTGTGTGTGTGTGTGTGTGTGTGTGTGTGAATTTATACTTAAGTATAATGCACTAGTCCACTGGCTAGTCCACTTCTGAGAGTTTTTTCAAAATACTAGTATACAATTAGAAACATTTTTATAATATTCTGTGTTGTTTCTTAGATAAGCAAAAAATCCTTCAATATGTGATAAAAATAAACATGGAGCAATAGTAGCTATAGCTGCATTACAAACAGAGAAGTATGAAGGGAATGTAAAAGCATAGCATCTATTATATTACCATCACATCACATGTAGCAGCAAAACACAGCTACTGTAATTATTATACATATATACTGAAAATAGAGTGTTGCTCTTACTAAACTATTAAGCAGGATATTACTATTTGGTAAAGAAGGATAGTGTCAGGAGAAGTAAAAAAGAACTA
Organism: Peromyscus californicus insignis; assembly: GCF_007827085.1. Taxonomy (NCBI): domain Eukaryota; kingdom Metazoa; phylum Chordata; class Mammalia; order Rodentia; family Cricetidae; genus Peromyscus; species Peromyscus californicus. The sequence continues at coordinate 71,783,519 of NW_026294573.1, read as the reverse complement.
AAATTTCTAATCACACTTAAGTAAGGGCTTTCAAATATGTCATATCAGCTTTCCTACTACGGAAAATGGAAACCACAAATAAAGACATGCCAAGCCTTCAAGTTCATGATCATTATGGTTCTTATAAGTCAAACTCTTCTTATGAAAAGTTAGATGTGAATCCTATGTGAGATAAATATTAAATGAGAAGGGACTTCAAATGACATGGGATTATCTTGGTAAGTTTCACCTGAAGAGGATAGGGGAGACATAAAAATGCACAATTCAAATCGACAAATATGAGACCTGAGTAAGAAATAAATGATATATTTGTTATTGACAGAATGTGTTTGAGCCTTTTCACACTCTGTTCTATTTCTCCTACATGGAGAAAATGAATATAAAGACAATGGAAACTTTGTAGACTGTGTTGCCAAACTCCCACACAGATGCAGTTTCCTTGTAGGAATGACTTCCAGACTGATTCAAACCAACCTATTGAAGCGATTTGCAGTACATGAATCCCTAATCTAATCATTATAAAGAAGGTAGAGTTTATTTCATAGCCTTTGTATAGAATAGAAATTTAAAATCCTTCAACCAGAGGGGAAAAATTTGTGTACAAAAAGAAAGTGTACACACAAATAAAACATAGAGTCTGTTTTCTCTTGGTCAGATCCTGAGCAAGAAGTCATCCCTAGAGTGTTGTTAATATACCCAGTGTCACTCCATTAAAGAAATGTGATTTCTTTTCTCACGGAAGATATCAATTCTAACTAGTGTCCTCGTGAGGGGACTTTGTGTTCACTTTATTTCCTTCATGCTTGGATTTAGTATGGGTTGAACTTGTGAACATCTTGTACATGATGTCACAGTCTCTGTGAATTCATCTTTCCATTAGTTCTGCCTTTAGAAAATGCATCTTTGTGGAGTCATCCACTACTTCTGGCTCTTCTAATTTTTCTGCTTCCTTTCCTGCATAGAAACATTGGATTTGAGGGTAGGAATTTGCTAAAGGCCTTCCATTTTGTGCTGTGTACTCCAAGGTCTCATACTTGCTGCATACTATTTATTTGGCTTCTCAGAGTTAATTACCTCCTACAAAAAGAAGAAACTTCTCTTATGGGGCTCAAGCTATGCATTGATGTGTATAGCAATACGTAACTAGGAGTCATTTAATTGCTCGTTTTTTGTTGTAGGATTTTTTTTCCCAAGGTCTATTACCTACATAGTCTCATATTCTTGGCCACATTAACAGTGTCAGGTATGGGGTCCATTTGATGTAGTGTGCCTTAGATGAAATAAAAAAGTGGTTGGTTATTCCCTTAACATTCATGCAACTAATGTATCAGGATATCTTATAGGCAACCACTACTGTTGACCACATGGTTCATAGTTGAGTGAGATTGATAATGATCTTTCTCCTATGGTAGCACGTATACTGCCTTCTAGAACTTTGAATTCTAGTTAGTAGAATGAAGCTTCTAGCTTGGTACTAACTCAATGAATTTCTCCACATCCAATGATGTAAGTAAGTTGTGTCATTCTTTGTTGTTTTGTGTTTTATTTGTTTTTGAAAGAGAGAAAGGACACAAATTTGGGTAAGGAAGGAAGTGAGAGGTTTTGTGGAAAGAGAAAGAATATTATCAAAATATATTGTATGTATGAAAAATTAAAAATGCATAATAAAAATTATGTGCACATTTAGGCTTCTACTCGACATATATTAAGCAATTTGCAATAAATGCCAATGTTGTAATATACTGACAAAAGAATGAAGAAAAATGGCAGCAAACAAACAAAATTCTTAGTAATATTAGGATTGTTTCTGAAAATTCAGATTAAAGAACAAATTCATGAGGATTTTAAAACTAGCGATAAATGTAAGTGTTCTCAGAAGTGTAGTATATATTAACTTCTGATTCTCAGAGATAACCACAATATTGTTGAGGTCCATATAGTCAAAGAGAGTGATGTTAAATACCGATGGCCAAATCAAACACAAAAAAATCAACAGCTATATATCAAGCCAGGGTAGTTGTACTGTTGATGCGGGGGAAGATATGAACACTGTGTCCTGACTTATGCCTGGTACCGACCATATATCAGCCTTCATTCACATATACACATTCTTTGTAGTAGTTTTGCAGCAACATTGAGAATAATTTTCCAAATGCATACACATGCACACATGCACACATGCACATACACACACACACACACACACACACACACACACACACACACACACACACAGAGAGTGAGAGAGAGGATCAGCTTGTAGTAGCTATCCCCTCATCTTTATTCAGTTGTGACCTTGGAGTATATATGTATAAAATGTAATCATGATTCGAAGAGACCACATAGATGCCTAAATCATTAACATTCTGCATAAAAAGAAAGTTTTCCAAAAATGGTTTGCATTCCAAAGCCCACAGACTTACTAGATTTTACAACTAGAAACATTAATTAGAAGAAATTGACCTTGGGAAGTTGTTTATTTACCAAGTTAAGTATTTTCTTATCTTGAGGGAAAACCAATCATGTGGGTTTACTTTTAGTATGAATAAATTGATTTATGTAAGAACACTTAGAAACAATTTTGACACAAGCGAAGACAGTGCCTTAATATTTGTTATGTTTTTCTTCATTAGGATTTTGCCTGTGTGCAGGAAAAAATACGGGAAATCATAACACAAACAGTAAAGCAGTAGCACTGAAAATGAATTTGAGAATAAGATAAATAAAAGTCTAAGTGAAGCAATGTGCAAAGAAGAAGTATGGCATAAAATACAGGACAGAGAGATAATGAACCTTGTGGAAACATCACAGATGAAGAAGTGCTCTATTCCTATCTTTATCCTCAAATTACACTTTGTAAATAAAAGAAATGGATAAAACTCAGTAAAAATGCTGTTCCAATGTAATCTGTATAAAAGCTCTATATATTTGTAGAGAATTATTGACTATGAAAAGGAAATGTCAGCTCCAGCCTTTTGGAAGAAGAGACTTATTTATTTGTTTTTATTGGTTGTGTAGCTACTAGATCATCACGTTGTTTGTCTTATCTGCAATGTCCTTTTTGGCCTTGCTTTTCAGACAAATGTAAATCAAATGCCTTTAGAATTATGGATCCTGGTGATTCACAAGGTAATCTTGCAGACACAGCAGGGAAATATACGATTTGCAAATTGCTTAACTGACATCTATGCTATTATCCTAAAATATTGTTGCAGAGCTCATTTCATAATATTTCAGCTTGATTATATTTTAAAACTTTACCTTCCTCCAGATAAATATATAGCCTCTCATTTGCATACTTTCATTTTCTTAAATTGTATGTGTATTGAGGAGCAGAATACTGTATTTCACGATGACCAAAAGTTCTCCCTTTCATATGATTTATTCCTAAATATGTTAAACTTCTCCTACTCATTTCTTCTCATTTTTTGTGTAATAGAATTTCTTAAAATTTCAAATTATGATAGCATTTGCTATAATTTTACTTTAAAGCTTTACTAAAGATTTTCAATTTTAGATTGTGCTTATTCATTGAAAACTGTCTACTAAACATAGGAATTATCTTTAGGGTTTGTGAGTGATGATCACATCATCTGTGTATTTTTCATCAATCTTTTATGCTTTTTCTACAATGATACAATCTACAATGATGTTGGAATATACTCATTAATGTTACACAAGGCTCCTTTCACTCAAATTATTCATGTTGCTCAGTGTAGAACTACATTCTTAGAAACTGTCCTTAATTAAGCCTACATTGAATAGTGACAATGTCACTATTGCATTTGTATGTTCATGTGTTTATCTATAGAATTATTTCCATAAGTGAGAAAATACTCATACCTTGTATATTCTTATCTTATCCAATAGAAATCACAGGTATAATTGGATAGAGTTGTTCAACATAAAAACACCAGACATTGACTTACTGACAAATCAAGATACCTCAAAGTTAGAAGGAGCTAGTGCAGATTTTCACTAATAATCCTATTTTTCCAAACTGATAGTTTAAATTAATGACAAGCTAATGAGAATTAATATGAAATATTACACACACACACACACACACACACACACACACACACACACACACACACACTGACTTACAAGCAAAGGGAAACAAAGAGGATAAAGCACACACTGAGGGCAAATCTGACTTGTGTAGCTCTTAATTTTCCTCAGATACACTTCATTTCGCAGTCCAAGCAGTTGAAGCAGAAATGAATAATTGAGCAAAGTGATGAGAATAAGACACTGAGTATTCGGACCTAAGTGGGTCATTAACACTACCCTAAGGCCCTAGGCTCAGGGAGCATTGAATTCAGAAGGACATCTCTTAGAAAGCATTTCATAGAAGAAGAGAGTGCAGCTTGTTGGTTATCTCACAGCAGTTAAACACCTGCCAAGATGAAAACAGTCAGAGTTATATTCTACTCATAACTGCTAGATGTGGGATGTTGGAACACTGATTGCCTTTCCTTAGTGATGCAGGTATCGATCATATATTGAAAAGTGAATGCCATTTTACATTCTTATATCTTTCTAAAGGACATTTAGAAATAACATCCCTATAGAAAGGGCTGCTTCAGGTCTGTAGTTAGGGTTGTATTCCACTGCTTTAAATTCATGATGTAAACTTGATTGTGGTCTAGATTATCCATGAATATTAACTAGCATCTAACACATGAGCATTATTGTGATTGGTTTTTATGTCAACTTGCCACAAATTAGGACCAACTGAATAGGTAGCCACTTCTGAGTAATAGCCTGATTACCCTGATATGGAAAGAACTACCCAGTTGTGGGTGGTACCTTTCAGTAGCACTCCAGCCCAAGAGGCTCTAGTAGGAGAAAGATCTCGCTTTGTGCTACCGTAGCTCTCCCCCTTTCTGTGAGGTTGATTTGCTGTGCTGCTGCTACTAAAGATGCCTTCTGTACTATCAGAACCAGTATTTCTAAACTTTCATCAAGGACTATGGAGCAGTGGCTCTTCCAGAGTGTTCCAGGCTCGCTGTGCCAAATTTGATCTGATGAAATTCAGCCTCCTGGATTGAGCAACTATGATTGTTGAACCATATCAACAACTGTGAGAAACAGCCATTGTGGATCTACTCTGACTACTAAAGAATCCAGCCTCAAAGACTGAAAAACTATTGGATCCTCAGCTCTCAGATGTGTTTCTGTTATTAATATTTGAAAGTTGAACTATAGAAAGAATTATATTGCTCCTCTTCCTCTAGAGAATATTGATTAATACAAACACATTTATCTCTTTTCCCATTCTAATACTTGACAGTATGAATGTGTAGCTGGAGTTATCTCCAGTCCTGCCTAGCACCACAGACCTCACAACTGCTTATAAAATAATCACTCAGAAGCTTATATTAATTAAACTTCTTGGCCATTAGCTCAGGTGTACCACTGACTAGCTCTTACAATGAAACTCAGCCCATTTCTGTTAATCTACATGTAGCCACATGTTCCATGACTTTACCTGTTGCCTTTACATGTTGCTCCCTGGACAAGTTTGGTGTCTCCTCACTCAGCCTTCCTATTCCCAGAATTCTTTTCTCTGCTTGTCCTGCCTATACTTCCTGCCTGGCTACTGGCCAGTCAGCATTTTATTTATACCAAGTGATATCTCCAGTATGAATGTGAAAGTGAATATTAATTCTGTTGAATATTAGATAAATACAAGTCATATTTTTAATTCCAATAGAGTTTTTAAAATAGTAAATTGAAACATTTGTTTTATTTTTCAATCATTGATTACATATTGTATCTAATTTTCCATATTTCTTCTCCCATGTTTAATATAGAGCTTTCAAATTACATATCTGATCACATTTTTTCTCTGACATAGAATCAAGGAAATTACTATCACACAATTTAAAGTAACTAAAAATAGATTCATCTATGCCTACAGGAAGAAAGTACTAGATGCTAAAGAAAATGTAAGACCTTTAATTATGACTGTCATTGTAAAATTGATAAAGGTATGCTTAATTTAGTCACAGATGTTTACGGTAAACAATTAGCATCTAATTTCAAGAAATCTACATGATTCCTCTAGCCAGAATCTGAATGATGACCAACAGTTTTTCAAAAGGTATATCCTAGTGACAGTTATGAGGAATCTAGTTGATCACCAAATACATGTGTGTATGAAAAATGAAAATAAAGAAACACAGGACAGTGTAGCTGAAGTTTTCTCCAGTTCTGCCTGGCCCACAGTCAGGACAAATCTCTCTTACCTGCCAGTTCTGCAGCTGCTTAGACCCAACCAAGTAAGCACACAGAGATTTATATTTCTTATAAACTCTATGGCCTTGGCAGGCTTCTTGCTAACTGTTCTTGTGGCCCGTGGCTTACCGGTATCTTAACATCTGCTTCTCATCATGGTGCCTGGCAGCGTCTCTCTGCCTCAGCCTTCCAGCCCCCAGAATTCTTCTCCTCCTTGTCCCACCTACCCTATCCTTCCTGCCTGGCTACTAGCCAATCAGAGTTTTATTTATCAATCAATCATCCATAGAACTTCCCCTTTTTCATTTTTTTTTTTTTTTTGTTTAAAGGAAGGTTTTAACTTTTTTCCCTTTTTTTTCTTTTTATTAAAATAGAAAGAGGGAAATATGGTGATATTTTATTTGTGCTGAAATGTGATTTTATTTGTATGTTAATAAATAAAGTTGCCTGGGGGTCAGAGCTAATAGCAAGTCATAGCAGAAGTCTGGTAGTGTTAGCACAAGTCCTTAATCCCGATCACATGACAGACAGATCTCTGTTCAAGGACACCACCAGTATGGAGACACACACCTTTAACCTCAATACCAACCATAGACGACCTGGAGGTCTGTAAAGACAGGCAGTGACAAGGAGGTCATGTGGTTGGGTTTACAATCAATGAGAAGACAGAACAGAAAGTCAATAAAAAGACAGATACACAGGAAGTAGATCTCTTTTTCAGGGGAAGGATGGCAGCGGCAGAGAAGGGTAAGAAAGTGGTTGGTTTTAGTCTCAGCTCTTAGCTACTGCTCTGACCTCTTGGGGTTTTGACTCTGCATTTGGCTCTGTGTTTTTTATTTAATAAGACAATTACATCTACAGGACAGGGGCACAATGTCCAAAGGAAAGGATATTTTATAGCAAAAAAATAGTATTTATGACACTTCATTCATCTAGGGCTAAAAAGAGCCAGAAAGGAGAAAGTGGCAAAATTGGGGAAAGATTAAAGTGAGATGGAGCAGGATCGCTCTCAAAAAGAAAATTTTTGTAGCTTTAAGTTAATTATGGAGCACTCTGTTGTTTCATTTTCTAGTGTTTTATAATAATTAAAACTTTGCAAAAGTGAGGTGTTTTCAACAGTTACCTCATCAGTTGCAGCATTTATCATACTTTTAGTTGAAGCTTCATCGGCAATCTAAGTAGAATACATTGAGGAAGCAAAATATGATAACTACGGAGAAGAAGAATGAAAGAGAAAACATTATATTTGTTGAAGATAACCCAGATATATTGAATATAAATATATATATTTATATATATATATATAAATATATATATTGAATAAACATATATATATATGTGTGTGTGTGTGTGTGTGTGTGTGTGTGTGTGTGTGTGTGTGTGTGTGTGGTTATGGAGATGAGAATGTGAAAATGTCCATATAGAATTTGACAATGTAAAACTATGTGAAATCCTGTAAGCTTAATTTGAGATGAGGTTTGACTTCCTCTATGCATGCCGAATATGGAGATAAATAGGATCTGATTAGATGAAAATATGTGTATTTAAATATAGTTTTGGTATTGAATCAGAGCCCAGCATTTCTGCTAGTAATTTCATTGACTAGTATTTTAATATCTAAAGAATCTCTCAGTTAATGTTTTCCATGAAAAATTGATTAACATTAATATAATTCATAGTCACATTTTGTTAATAAATTGTTTATTTATGAACTGGCAATGAATAAATCTCCTAATTCTTCGGTTCACTATCCCATTGTAGAAAAAAATTATGAAAGAAATCATTCTTGTTTTAGGAATATTATATGAACACTATAATTTTTATGGTTGCTGAAATTAAAAAAAAACAAAAACAAAGATGGGCTGGATAGATGGCTCAGATGTTAAAGGCTGGGCTCACAACCAAAAATAGAAAAAAAAGACAAAGGTAAAATGCTGACTGTAATAAATACCCCCATATTAATAAGATATGTTGATTGGCAAAAATTAGGTAGGAACATATATAGATGATCAACAGAAAATAGATATATAACATATAGGTAGAAGATACTGTCCTAATTTATATGTGAAATTTCTTCATCAATTTTGATGGTATCTCTTTGTGGTCTGAAAATGATGCATTAAAGTGACAAAATTGTGTATCCCCAGTATCAAAAATTAGAATAAAGCTTAATCAACACTGCTCTATGGGAACTTATATTTCACCATAATCCTGTCTTCACAAATGAAGAGTCTTCAGGTACATTTTCATGAAGAAATGTTGAATCAACTTCACCCTACCTAACGGTGTGAGAAGTCTTACAGAACAATCAGTCAGCTGGGCAGGGTCTATCATCATTAGTCTAATTTCCCTAAGTTATCAATTCCATCTAAAGATCATTAAGAGACATTTTTATCATACCCTTCAGCTTGCATCTCTCTATATTTAATGGCTAGATTTAACAATATTTAAAGACTGGGACCAGATAGAATGATAGGTAGAGAGTGTACATATTTGATCTGTTCACTCTCAGAATGCTGACTCACTGTTGACAGAAAATAAAAAGCAACCAATTAGCTAAAGGATATTTTGTTCTATCCTATCTCACAAAGAACTAGAAATGTATGCTTCATTCAGTATGTGCACACAGTAACTCCAGAATCTCGTTTCTATGCTTCATTTCTATTTGCACATCTAGCCATTTCTTTTGGGAGCATATAGCAGTCTGGTTACACATTGCAAAATGTAATTAATAAAATCCAATAGAGATTACTAAAAATTTTGCTTTCCTAACTATTCTATTGACATGCAGGCTCAGAATCAAAATCACTGTAGGTGAATTTTCCTTCTAGTTACTTTGCTTGAATGATTTCTAGCCTAATCTAGCCCCATCTAGATGATTGATCCTAACCAATGTATTTCTGATAACACTAGTCCAAAGGTAACCATTTTTGATTATTTTTGTACCCATAACCTAATTGTTATAACAAACAATTTTTTAATCTCGGTGAATTTCTTTCCCATGCCATCTCACAAAGCAGTTTACTTGTTTTCTTGTGGGTGACTGATAGACCAAAATTCCATCACATTATGCATTGCATTTGGGTTAAAGAAGCACTGATGTCATTCAGTTAACAAATGGAAAAGAGATGAGGGGACTGGAAAGCACGTATCCTTACTTTAGCTCATGATTGAAGTTTAAAATTTATCTGGAAAACTACCTATGTGTTGCAGCAAACTTCCCAGAAATAGACCACAGTTTTAATGATGTATGTGTTTGGGTCACAACACATCCACTTCTCACTTCACTTCCATCTTTGAACATTCTAACTTTAACATGTGAGGGCAAGAAAAAAAAATTACTGAGATTTTGTTCAATCAAATGAAAGACTTCCTAAGAGTTCAAAAACACAGTCCATACATTGTAAGATTTAGAAAACCACTAACCTAATTAGATATAAATTAAGGGGAAACAAAAACTCTCTCACTAACTATATCCTATGCAAACCACATACTAAAATCAATGTTTAAGTGATGTACACTGGGGCTGGATCCATATCTCAAGGATTAAAATCATGTAATATTCTTGCAAAGAACCTGAGCTCAATTGTTAACACCCAAATTGGATGTCTGACAATCATTTGTAATTCTAGCTTCAAAATTTCTGGCACCTCTGGTTTCCACTCAAGTTAATAGACCACAGCAACATACACACACACACACACACACACACACACACACACACACACACACACACACACACACACACAGCAGAAAAACAACTGATTATTTTTTTCTTAATACATCATTTGCCTTAGACAAATGTTGCATATTTTCTCACATGCTTTTCTTAGTTCCAAATATTCAAATGTGAGGATTAAACATGCAGTTGCACCCCAAATCAGGAAAATACAAAGGAACATTGAGGGGTATGCTGAAGGGCTAATATAATACTTGTGATACAAAGTAGGAAACAGCAAAACAGAGAAGGGGCCTACAAATAGGGATGGGGGAGAAGGATAAATACAGAAAGAAAAAGGAGAAAGGAAAAGGGACAGAGGCTAGTTATTCATTCACCAACAAGGGTATTTGATAAAGTTTCAAAGAATTTTGTTATTTTGTTTGTACCTAATATCATGCTATCATGCATAATGCATATCACTTTCTCCCCTTACAGTAATGTTTCTCTCCAAACAATATAATAAAATATTGATAAGTACAAAAAGGGATGTAAGTACTGAAACTGTACATCGTGCTTTGTATTTTTTTTCTGGCATACAGTAGAATCTCAATAAATGTTAAATACATGGATTTGGCGAGTAGGCTTTCCTGGAATTATTTTTTTCTTCAATCTAGAACCAATTTATGATGATAAATAATTTAAAGGATAAAATTATAGTAAGGTGCTCCACGAACTTCAAAAAACACAAAATAAGAATAGTAGCATAATGAAGCCTGGAAATAATATATACTATCTATAAATAGAGACACTAAGGTGGGAAAAACTAATCTCATGCCATATACAGTTAAATGGGATATAGAAAAGTCAAAATACAAATAACAATATTTTAACTAAAATTTCGTACATTTGAAAGACACTTATTTCTACAAAGAGTTTACAACAATTATTACAAGTATTTTCTAATAAAGAATTTGTGAAAGGAATAAAGGCATGAATTTATTATATGAATTTGGAAAGATTAGAACAGTAACATAGATTCAAGTTTTTCAGTACTTCAAACTCATGAGATCAAACATTTGATGATGAGATTAAAAAAAATACAAAGGAAAAGGCAGAGAAAAGATTACTCATTAAAATGAAAAAACAAAAAACAAAACAACAAAAGACTGTTAGCATTTATCTCCAGTTGTTTTGTTTAGGGTAGCCATTATGAGGTGGGTAAGAGGAAATTTGAAATTAGTTTTAATTTGCACTGCCCTGATGGCTAAAAATATTGAGATTAAAAAAAAAACTTGCTTAATTAAAATTGTCCCATGTTTTGTGAGGCTATTTTTTCACTGATTTCTTTCTCAGTCTGTCATTTGTATATAGGAAGACTACTGATTTTGAGGGTTAATTTTGTGTTCTGCTACGTTGCTGAAAGTTTTTCTCTTTGTAGAAGTTTCCTGGTGGACTTTTTAGGGTCTTTTATTTATAAAGTCATATCATTTGCAAATAATGACACTTTGATTTCTTCCTTTCCATTGCATCCACATGATCTTCAGTTTCTTATTTGCAAGGACTTCAAATAGTATGTTGACTAGTATGAAGAAACTGTAAATCCTTGTTTGGGTCCTGATTTTAGTAGAAATGCTTTGAGTTTCTCTCCTATTCGGTTGATATAAGCAATGGGCTGGCTATATATTGCCTTTGTTATGTTTAGGTATGTCTCTTGTATCCCTTGCCGATCCAGAACTTTCAGAATGATGGGATGTTGGATTTTGCCAAAGGCCTTTTCTGCATCTAATGAGATGCTCATATTTTTTTACTTTATCCTGTTAGAATTGTGGATTATCTTTATTGATTTAGGTAAATTGATCCATCCATACATTTCTGAGATAAAGCCTACTTGATCATGATGGATTAATGTTTTGATGTTATGTTGAATTAGGTTTACAAGTATTTTGTTGAGAATTTTTTTCATATAAGTTTATAAGAGAAATTGGTCTATAAATTCTATTATTTGTTGAGTCTTTACTTGGTTTAGGTACCAATAATCAGGATATAATAAAAATAGGCAATGTTAATTTATTTTCTATTTTGCAGCATAGTTTGAGGAGTATTGGCATTAAATTTTCATAGAAGGTCTGATAGAATTTTGTATGGATTCCTTTTGGCTGTTCTTTCCTTCTTTTTTTTTTCTTTCTCTCTCTTTCTCCCTGCCTGCCTCCCTCCCCCCTTCCTTTCTGTCAGGAGATTTTTAATTACTGCCTTGTTTTCTAGGGGTTACATTTTTAGTTAAATTTCTTATTTAATCTTGATTTAAATTTGGTAAGTCATATATATTAAAAAATTTATCCATTTTTTAGGTTTTTCCAGTATGATAAATATAGATTTTTGAAGTATATGCTTAAGATTGGCTGGATTTATTCAGCATCTGCAGTGATTTCTCCCTTTTCTTCTCTAATTTTATTAATTTGGATATTATCTCCCTATCACTTAGTTAAATTTGGCTAAAAGTTTATAAATCTTATTGATTTTCTAAAATAATCAATTATTTGTTTCATTAATTCATTGTATTATTTAGTTTATTTGTATTTTATTTATTTTAGCCCCAACTTTTATTCATTTATTTTTTTTTTACTGTCTACTCTTGTGTTTTTATTTCTTCTTTTTTCTCTAGAGCTTTTAGATGTGACATCAAGTTGCTACTATGAGCTCTCCAATTCTTTGAGATAGTCACTTAGCGCTAAGAATTTGCCTTTTAGAGTGGTTTCCCATAGATTTCAGGATGTTCTATTTTTATTTTCATTCAGTTATAAAAAGTTTTAAATGTCCTTCCTAAGTTATGTCTTGATCCATTTTTATTCAGTAGTTTGCTGTCATCGTCCTTATGTTTATATACTTTCTGTTTTGTTTTTTGTTGATGTCCAACTTAAATCCATGGTAGTCTGAGAAGATGCATGGTTCATTTCAACTTTCTTGTATCTGTTGAGACTCGCTTTGTATGCAAGTATGTGGTCAAGTTTGAAGAAAATTCTAGGAGATACTGAGAAGAAGGTATATTCTTATGTGTTTGGATGAAATGCTCAGTAACTATCTGATAAGTCCATTTGTTTTATAAGGATAGTTAGTGACTGCATTTCTCTATTTAATTTTTGTCTGAATGATTTGTCTTTTGTGAGAGTGGAATATAGAAGACTTGCACTGTCACTGTGTGAACAACATGTGACTTTAGCTGGAGTAATATTTCTTTTATGAATTTGTTTGCCTTTGTGTTAGTCATGAATGTTTAGAATTGCAATAGCCCCTTAGTGGATTTTTCCTTTGATGAGCATGTAGTGCCTTCCCTATCTCTTCTCATTAGTTTTAGAATGAAGTTCACTTTATCAGATCTTCTAATGGTTGTAGTTGCTTGATTATGGGGTTCATATTTTTGAAATATCTTTTTCAATAAGATGATTTCTATCCTTGATGGGAAGGTGTTTTACTCAAGAAAGATAAATACTATTTTCTAATCCAACTATTTACTCTGCATTTGCTTATTAGGTAATGGACACTCATTATTTAAAGCCATAAAAATCAGGTTTTTTAATTCTTTTTTATATTTATTAATTCATGTTCTTGTGTCATTTTGTATAACAAATACTTTAAGATTTTGAAGAAATTGAAGAGAATAACAGAAAATGGAAAAAATCTCCTATGCTCATGGATCATTAGGACTGATATAGTAAAAATTGCCATTCTGCTAAAAGCAATCTATAGATTCAACACAATCTCCTATAAAATCCAAAACAATTCTTCACAGAAATTGAAATGTCAACTGTAATTTTCATATTAAAAATAACTAAAATAATCATTAATCATAAGTGAAAGGCTGAAGGCATCACCAATTTCAAGTTGTACTATAGAGGTATAGTAGAAAAACAACAACAACATGGTTTTGGCATAAAAATAGACACATAGATCAATGGAATCAAATCTAAGACCTGGACTGAGTCTATATACCTATGGATATCTGAGTTTTGATGAAGAAACCATAAGTACACACTGGAAGTAAGACAACATATTAAACAAACAGTACTAGTCAAATTGGGTGACTTCATGGAGAAGAATGCAATAGATCCATATTTACAACCACACACAAAGCTCAACTCCGAACTGACCAAGGATATAAGGTCAGATACTGTGGATCTGATAGAAAAGAGGAAAGTAGGGTGTAGTATTTGTAGGGACTCTGGCTTGCTCAAGAGTAGTGTGCATGGCTCTGGGAGGCCCTGCACTCCTCTCTCATTCCCTCTGCCTAGCTAAAACCTGTTAGATTACATTCCTAAAGACAGGCATCAGGTTCTATTCCCTTATTTGGCTACTTCCTCCTCCTAAGGCTGACTACCAATGTCCATCTGTTAAAGTATTAAAGTCCAGCAATCAAAAGCCCCCTTTGGTTCACCTAATTAACATGACCAATCAAAATATAACATCATGTTCTAGCCCATTCTAACATAGACCTCCCCTTTTTCTCTTCTTAAAATTACACATGCAAGGTCATTTGATGCTGTTTTCTGCCTGAGTCAGAAAGCATCCACTTTAACTTTTCTTCCCCACTTAATAAAGGATCTGTCTGTGAAAACAGATGTTGGGTGTAGTTTGTGTCTAACCTGAGGTCTAGGTTAGACCCCTCTGAGCAGTGGTTTCCTTCATTCTTGACTCATAGCACAGGAAAAGACTTTCTGAACAAGACAACTATAGCACAAGCACTAAGACCAACAATTAATGAATTCCAAGTCACAAAACTGAAAAGTTCCTGTATATTGAAGGACACCATCACTCAGACAAAGGGGCAGGCTACAGAATAGGAAATGATCTTTACCAATTACACATATCATAGAGGGTTGATATCTAAAACATATTAAGAACTGAAAAAAAAAAACCTGGACAAGAAAACAACACAAATAAAAAAAATGGGATACAGAACTTAGCAGGGAATTCTCAAAAGCACAGGGACAAATAGCCAAATGAATGGAAACACATGAACTATGAACCAATGGCTGAGGGGTCCCCACTGGATCAGGCCCTCCGAATGGGTGAGACAGTTGATTGGCTTGATCTGTTTGGGAGGCATCCAGGCAGTGGGACCAGATCTTGTGCTCATTGCATGAGTTGGCTGTTTGAAACCTGGGGCCTATGCAGGATTGTTTGGCTCGGTCTGGGAGGAGGGGACTAGACCTACCTGGACTGAGTCTACCAGGTTAACCTCAGTCTGTGGGGAAGGCTTTGCCCTGGAGGAGATGGGAATGGGGGGGGGGGTTGGGGGGAAGGTGAGGGGGACGGGAGGGGGGAGAACAAGGGAATCCGTGGCTGATATGTAGAACTGAATTGTATTGCAAAATAAATTAAAATAAATTTAAAAAAAATGGCTGAGAAACACTTAAAGAAATACTGGACTTTTAGTCACGAGAGAAATGCAAATCAAAACCATCTTGAGATTTCATCTTACAAGTGTCTGAATGGCCAAGTTTAGTAAAAGAAATGACAGTTCAAGCTGGCACGGATATGCAATAAGAATACTCACCAATTGCTGGTAGGAGAGCAAACTTATACAACTACCATGGAAAACATTGTGGTTGTTCCTCAGAAAGCTGGGAATATATCTACCTCAAGATCCAACTACACCACACTTGGATATATCCCCAAAGGCTCTACATCCTACTATTTAGACACTTGCTCATCCATGTTCATTGCTGCTCTATTCATAAAGCCAGAAATTAGAAACGACTTTAATATCCCTCCACAGATAAATGGATAAAAGAATTGTGGTATATTTACAGAATTGAATTTGCAGAATTAAAAATTCATGAAATCTGTGCCAGGTGGTGGGGGTGCATGCCTTTAATCCCAGCATTTGTGAGGCAGAGCCAGGTGGATCTCTGTTAGTTCAAGGCCAGCCTGGTCTACAGAGCAAGATCCAGAACAGGCACCAAAACTACACTGAGAAACTCTGTCTTGAAAATACAAAAAAAATTGATGAAATCTACATAAAAATTGTTGCATCCAGAGAAAAATTATCCTGAATGAAGTAGCTCAGATCCCAAAAGACAAAGATAGTTTATATTCTCTTTAGTGTGAGTGTTAGCTTATAAATCTTCATAGGCATGATACAATCTGTATAACAGCACAGATATTGAATATAGGGGAAGTGGAGAATCTCCCTAGTTTGAGGAAATAAATGTTTTATAGGGAGACAAGGAGGATAATGGAATGGGAGGATTAAACAGAGAGGGGTGGGAAGAGGGAGGTAAAGGATCTGAGAGACAACTAACACTAAGGGCAGTTTGAGGTGTCATAGAAAACCTACAGAAGAATCTGGTTAACTGTATATGTGTGTGTACATATATAATGTAAAGGAAATCTAAATGGAGTAACAAGATAATACAAGTGATGATGCCCCAACTATACATCTTTAACCCAGTGAAACATGCAGTCCTAAGAATGGGTTATATATAATTGAGTTGTTCACCAAATGGGTACCACTGGAACTCCCAAACAATTCAGACAATTGCCAAACTTACTGATTGCTATTGACAAACTGATAGCAAAACCCTATTGCTGGAAAAAAATTTTCACAGAACACAGAGTTGAGCTGGTGCCTAACTAGAATTTTACCTATACTGAATAATATTAATGGTACTGGATGCTTCTTTGCATACTACCAGGAAAGAAAGGTAAACATCAACCCAGCTACAACTCTGTGATCTACAATGGTGACCTGCCTTCATGTTAAGTTGATGTAATAATGGAATAAATTTTGGGAAAAAACCAACCATGCTGTGATTAGATTTAAGGCCAAATCCATGAGATAGAACCCAGGCTGCCCATTGCTTCAGTGGCCAGCAACCTGAAATTGGATAGGGTATGAATCTGGCAGAAAACCAAGTACTATTGTTGCACTAAAGGAACATAGCTATTGAGAGGATGACGGTTGCAGCCATCTTAGGTGAAGGGTCAGACAAGGCTCAGCAAGCCCTGGGAAACCCACCAGAGGATGTGCTGCCCTTCTACCCTAAGCCCTGGGAAACCCACCAGAGGATGTGCTGCCCTTCTACCCTAAGCCCTGGAAAACCCACCAGAAGATTAGCCGGGGGGCAGCAGGCCCTGGGAAACTCATCAGAGGATGTGCTGTCCCTAGATCCGGACAATAAGTGCCACATAAAAAAACGAGTTCCAGATAGTTCCTGTCATAACCTAAAGGATATGATAGATTATATACCATAACTGTCAGAGGGAGCCAGTTTCCTGCAGATAAGAAATGGAATGTCGCCGGAAGGTAGTGACCCACACCTTTAATCCCAGCACTCAGAAGGCAGACCCAAGCCGATCTCTGTGAGTTCGAGGCTGGCCTGGTCTACAGAGTGAGATCCAGGACAGGCACCAAAATCCACAGAGAAACCTTGTCTCAGAAAACCAAAAAAGGAAAAAAAAAAGAAATGGAATGTCTAATTGTCAGAGAAAATGGGTCTGCCAATGATGTAGACGCATGGCATTAACTGCTAGAGAATATAGCAATTTCCTTGCAGCTGCAACACTGCATTCAGTTCAAACCAAGCATCTCCAGCCTGAAATAAGCACCAATCCCGAGCTTGTGACTACACAAAGTTGGAATTCCCCCAGACCCCCAACCCTAACCACTGTAAAAATCCTATCCTGTTACTGTTTGGGGTCCCTCTCACTCCAGTGCTGTGACAGATGGACGAGGGGCCCGGGTTTGAACTCGTGAAATAAAAAGATTATTTGCTTTTGCATTGGGATCAGTCTCTTGGTGGTCTCGGAGGACACTGAGTGCAGCAGCTATAAACTGATTCCTAAGGACATTCTGCTATACATAGATCAATGTCTCCTTCAGCCATGATTAAAGAAGCTTCCTCCCACAGTACAGGGAGACAAATGCAGAGACCCACAGCTGAGCAATGTGCAGAGAGTGAGAGACCTTGAAACACTCAGTCCTAAATGGGATGTCTTCATCAAACCATTCAGGCCTCAACAAACTATGAAGAAGAGAAAGAAGAGGAAGTAGAGATTTTAGGAGCTGGAGGAGATGGATGACAAAAGGGAAGCAGAAACTTCCAGACACAACAGGACTGAAACACCTATGAACTCAGAGACTCTGGCAGCGTGCAGAGTGCCTGTACAGTGCCCGTTGTTACTGGTTAGTCTTAATGCCTAGAATACTAAAGTCCTTTCAGTTAGTCCTGTACTTCAAAGTTCAAGCATCTTCTGTTCTTTCTCCTCTGTCAGGTTCAAGGTATCAGGTCTTAAATTACGATTCTTTCTCCATATGGAGCTGAGTTTTGTGCACAGTGATACATTTTTAAAGACTGCTGAGAATGGTATTATTTCATTGATTTTTTTTCTCAGTATATTTGCCATTTTTAGGTATATAGGCTGCTGGGTTTTTTTGTTAATTTTGTATTATGGTAATTTGCTTAATATATTTAGTAGTTATACTGTAGGAGGTTCCTGGGAATCCTTAGGTTCCTTTATGTATGTAATAATATCACCTGTAAAGGAAGATATTTTGAGTTTTTCCTTTCCTATTTGTATTCCTTTTATATCCTTTGCCAAATGTGTATAACAAACTGACACCTAATAACTTATTGGAGAAGCTTCTTTTTGCAGTAGATGATGATTATTAACACAGAAGGACACAACTGCCCGCAGGCAAAAAGAGACTATAAAATATTGCACTCCTTCTTTCCAAAACACAGAGACCATATCAGAATAGTAGAAGAAAGTTTGTAGGAGACAAAGAAAGTATGTAACTACCAGGAAAAACTATTATCCAGAAACAAGGCATTTACACATATGAACTCACAGGTGTTGTGAGAGCATGAAAAAGATTTGTGCAAGTTCAAGGCAGACAAAACTTCTGCATGGAAAAGAGAAGTGGTTATGAACTCTCACTGATAGCTTAAGACAGATTGGAAATTTATAACTTCTGGGATATTGACATTCAGTTTTCTTCAAGGATATGGCCCCTGGTTAAGTCAACCAAGCTCCAGTGCCCAACCTTCATCCTCAGAGTATGTAAGCAGCATAAATTGGACATGATGGGTTTAAAATATAAAAAGAAGGCACAAAGTTGGTTGTGTAAGAAAGGGAAATGAATCTGAGAGGACCTGGGGAAAGGGTAAATATGATCAAAATTCATTGATGAGATTCTCAAAGAACACCAAATGAGGAAAATAACCTCAACAATGAGAGAGAAATGGCATAGATCTTAAGTAACAATTAAATCCTCAGGAGAGTTTTTAGGTGGCATATAAATTAGACCTCCCCAGAGAAATCCAGTACACATATGGAATTAACTGATAAAACCATTGAAGTTGGAGAGCCACATGTTCTGAAATATGTAAAGCATTTATTGAAATTAACAGCATTAATCTGAAGCCTAGTAGCTAGATATCCAGAAGCAGTTGCCATTTAGATATATGGGTAGGAAACAAGCCATGTTCTGACTCTAATACAACCATATAGGAATAATTTCCTCTCATTTATGTGAGCACCACATTTTTATTTCAACCATTTTAGAGATTTATTTCATTTTTAATTATGTGTATGTTTGTGGATTTCTTTGTAGGTTCACTCATGTGATTGAACATGACTGTGGCTGCCTCAAATGCCCCTAGAGCTGGAATTACAAAGGGTGAGTTGCCAGATGACTCCATGGTCCTCTTCAAGAACACTGTGCATACTTGATCATCCTCCACCCCTTAGAGTCAGGCTTCTATTTATTCTGTCTTTAACTGATTGGAAGAAATCTACCCACACTAAGTAAGGCAAGCTTATCTACTCAAATCTATTTTGGTAAATATTTTTTAATTTCATTTTTCATTTATTACTTGAAAGTTTTATACAAGTATATAATGTATCTTGGTTATTTCCATTCTTCACACCCATGTATAAGTCTTCTCAGGACACCCATCACATATCCACTGAATTTCTTGTCTAATTCTCTGATTTTTAACGAATTGATAAATTTTAATTTGTTGTATTCAGTTAGTTTTGCCTTTGTGGGAAAAGATGTGTGGGTATCCATGGTGGCA
Organism: Peromyscus californicus insignis; assembly: GCF_007827085.1. Classification (NCBI taxonomy): domain Eukaryota; kingdom Metazoa; phylum Chordata; class Mammalia; order Rodentia; family Cricetidae; genus Peromyscus; species Peromyscus californicus. The sequence continues at coordinate 71,763,536 of NW_026294573.1, read as the reverse complement.
TGGGAAAAAAAGTGATTCTCCTTTGACCAGCAGCCATCAGCTGCCAATAACTCCTCAGATAGGTCTGTGGCCTTGTGAGCTCCTTTGGTGTGGATGTGAAATGGGCATGGGCAGGTCTTGTGTATGAATATAGGTGAATTCCCTTGTTGAAGTGACATTCCAGAGAATAGGACTTCACAGCACCAGTCCCATTCTTCCAGATCTTACATTGTTTCCATCCCCTTGTACCTGAGAATTTTAGGGGAGAGTATGTAAATATTAAGCAGGTTCAAAATACCCTCAAAAAACCACTCACCACAGTAATTGACCAAATATCTAAGTATATCATGAACCAATGAATTTGACATAAAATGACCACTACTGATAAGAACAGAAAACTCCATTTGGTGTAGAACATACCTGGAAAAAGAAATAACTGAGAATATTTCCAAGGAAAAGCTGAACAGGCAGTGATATATGCCAGACCATTCATCAGGCAGAGTAACATAAAATGTCATAAAGAGACACTGTACTAGAATTAGTAGTTTGGTAAGCATTCGTGGCTTTTATGTTTGTTGTTTTGCTTGTTTTTTCTTTTGCTAAAGGCAAAAGAGGAGAAAATGTTGATGTTTGTAACAGAGATCAATTAAAATATATGAAAAAAAGTTAGGAGAGACAAAAAAAGGTAAAAGGAATAAAAAGTACATCAAGCAGAAAGAAGTTATGGCTAAATAAATTTTTCTATGAGCATCTGGCAGAAAAGGAAGAAAACTGCAGTAAATACAGAAGCAAATTTTGCAAAGCAAGAAAATTTGTATTTTTACAAATATCTTGAAAAGATATTCAGAATCTTTAGATTCAGGGCAAATGAAAAAAATTAAAATTAGAATCTTATCATAAATTTTTTGGATATTAAGTTTGAAAAAATGCATTTAAGAATTTAGAGAGGAAGTATTTGAATCAGCTAAACAAAGGAAAATCATTTTTGCCATCGTATTTCTTGTAGGTGTGAGTGGGTAGAAGACAAAAGTACTACAAATGTTGTATCCCCAAACAAAGCTTGATAGTCAAATGAAAACTAGTGAGTAGGGGCTGGGATCCTTGGTGTTTCTTTTAATTATTTAACATCATGGTGGTTTCATCTACATTTAACCAGCCCTTTCTAAAACTTACTTTACCAAATATTAGCTATTTGTAAGATAAATGATGTCACTTTTCCAATCGTTGCAGAGGAGGTTAAAGTATACATTATACTACTTATTCATTATTACTTTTTAAAATTTCACTACTTTAAGCTGGATTGGTATTTATGAATATTATTGGGAAACATGGGCAATATTAAGGGAAATGTGGTTATCATCAGAATATATTAGAGGAGTATGCAAACAAACACTAATTATTAAATCCTTGGGAATACAATTATATAACTTATAAGCTACAGTTTCCATCTATGACTACTCCAATATGGGCCTGAAACTTAAGATGTGGTAGTCATATTATAAAATTATTAGTTCTCAAGAATGAGCAAAATAGGAATAGAAATTGTCCAAAGCAAGAACTTGTGTCCAGACAACATATATGAAGGAATATATATTGCTTGTAGAGTACGCAGTTTAATCCCAGTTTGTCAATGGTGTTTGAATTTTATCTTTCTTAGCATGTGAAGAAAGGAATAGCAAGAATTTAGTTACTTTATCTATTAATGCTCTAGAATCACAACTGACACTTAGAAGGTAGTCATGAGCATGACCTTTAGATTACTGGTTAAACTGCTTTGTGTATTCATAGCTACATGAAATGGAATGTTAGTTTTGCTGTATTTTTCACAAGATTAACATGTCATGGAGATTTCTGCTTTGCATGCTATTGCTCAGTGTTTAACCATAATGTGTACATATCAAAGTAATTTAACCGGGTGGTTTTATAACAGCTTTGACCACTCAAGTTGGTCAGAGATATCTCATGGATCACTGCAGACTACTGGGAGAGTATAATTTGGAAGCAGGGATATGGAATTCACAAGTTCGCTCTAATGTCCTGAACTCCGAGTGTAAGCATTCTTCTTTGGCTCACTATGTAACTTCCACTGCAATCAAAGTTACTTATCGGTCAACTTTCTCTAGAGTACTGCTGGCCCTTCTCATATTGGCTTCCATTGTGAACATAGATTCCCAAATTACTAGAAATTTCATGCAATTTCTTTTCTCACAAGATTGTCATCTCTAGAAAATTCTAGCCAATAAGATGAGAAGTCCAGAATTAATGATGTAATTAAGTACAAAGAAAAGATAAGATAATAAATATATCAAAAATTGTTCTTAGGAAAATACTTAACAAAATTAGACACACTTTTGTGTAACTTACCTGAATATCAATAGCTCTGGAGTAGCTGTAGAGCTCCAAAATGCACATACAATTGTGGTCTGATTAAATATCATTTTATTTGTACTTGATTAAATATTACCTGATGTAATATGTATTATTATTTGCTGAAAATAGAACAATGGTTCATAGATATTAGCATTAGAATTATTTATAAAATCACTTCAGGAATTAAAACATTGTAGAGATAATATATATTATATTTTCAAACACCATGAATCAAATGCTGAAGAGATAGACAACTTAACATCAGATATGTATCATGAAAGAGAAAGAGCTAATACAATCAGTGGAAGGATTGTCAGATGGAAGATTCAAAGTTCAATAGGTGACAGATACTAAGCTTTAAAAAGAATTTTACACTGTAACATGACCTTATTTTCTATAAAATGAAAGTGAAAATTTCAACTAATGCATTAGAATAAAGCTAATTTGAAAAGAAGAGAAGTTCCCTCAGTCATTGGATGGGGTTTCAAGCATGACAATTAGGGTGTTTGGCCATCCCATCACCAGAGTAGGTCAGTTCGGGCTGTATCTCGACCATTGCCAGCAGTCTATTGTGGGGGTATCTTTGTGGATTTCTGTGGGCCTCTCTAGCACTTTGCTTCTTCCTATTCTCATGTGGTCTTCATTTACCATGGTCTCCTATTCCTTGTTCTCCCTCTCTGTTCTTGATCCAGCTGTGATCTCCTTCTCCCCCAAGCTCTCTTTCCCTCGATCCTCGCCCTTCATTACCCCCACTCATGTCCAGATTGTTCATGTAGATCTCATCCATTTCTCCGTCATTGGGTGATCCCCGTGTCTTTCTTGGGGTCCTGTTTTCCAGGTAGCCTCCCTGGTGATGTGAGTAGCAGTCCAGTCATCCTTGTTCCACATCTAGTATCCTCCTATGAGTGAGTACATACCATGTTTGTCTTTCTGAGTCTGGGTTACCTCACTCAGGATGATTTTTTCTAGATCCATCTATTTGCCTGCAAACCTCATGATGTCATTGTTTTTCTTCGCTGAGTAGTATTCTATTGTGTATATGTACCACATTTTATTTATCCATTCTTCAGTTGAAGGACATCTAGGTTGTTTCCAGGTTCTGGCTATTACAAACAATGCTGATATGAACATAGCTGAGTAAGTGCTCTTGTGGTATGATTGAGAGATTCATGGCTAGGCCCCGGGTGGAGCTCCGGGAGTCCAATTAGCGAGAAAGAGGAGGGTTTATATGAGCAAGAATTGTTGAGATCAAGGTTAGATAAAGCACAGGGACAAATAGCCAAACAAATGGAAACACATGAACTATGAACCAATGACTGAGGGACCCCTAACTGGATCAGGCCCTCTGAATGGGTGAGACAGTTGATTGGCTTGATCTGTTTGGGAGGCATCCAGGCAGTGGGACCAGGTCCTGTGCTCATTGCATGAGTTGGCTGTTTGAAACCTGGGGCCTATGCAGGATCGCTTGGCTTGGCCTGGGAGGAGGGGACTGGACCTACCTGGACTGAGTCTACCAGGTTGATCTCAGTCCTCGGGGGCGGGGGAGGCTTTGCCCTGGAGGAGGTGGGAATAGGGGGTATGCTGGGGGGAAGGGGAGGAGAGCGGGAGGGGGGAGAACAAAGAAATCTGTGGCTGATATGTAGAACTTAATTGTATTGTAAAATAAAATAAAATAATATTTTAAAAAAAGAACAGAAGTATTAAAGATAAAATATTAACTTTATTAAACACTTATTAAAGGATTGTTAAAATATTTTTAAACTTTGAAAAACTAAGAAAAAACACACTTAAACAAAAATGGAACATCTAAAGCAAATTATTTTTAATAGTGAAAAACTTATCTTTTATAACATGTAAAACAGTGAAAAGAAAAAGTAGAACTGAACAGTTAGGTTTCTGTCTTATTTTATTTTATGGCCCCCAAATGACAAATTATAAATACGGAAGAATCCAATATGTGTATTTAAAATAGCATGCTATTAGTCCTTGCCACAGTGGTGCTGCATCACTATTTTGAAATGATCAGTTAATCGAACCAGCCTATTAAGATCAATACACATGAGTCTATTTAATGGGTTATAGGGATTTATTAAGATATAAATTGAGGCAATACACTCACAAATACAGAACCAAATAAACAGCTGAATTCATCCTCTCTTCTGAGGGGAATGAGTCTACCTGGTGGGTTTAATCAGACCAGGAAACAGGCAGCCGGGAGAAGAGGCTCATGTACAATGGCAAGAAGCACCATCTCCTACAGACCCTATAGCCCAAGGTCATGGGCTGAGCAAATACCACTACAGTTCTTCTTTTTGTCTAAATAAGTGTTCTAAACTTAATGCAAACTATATACAATAAGAATGATTATTAAGTATTGTCCAGGAAAAACAAACGGTAATAACATAAACAAAAATGGAACTACAACAAACAAGAACAACATCAAACAAGAAAAACATGTGAAATGTCCAGATCCAAAGTAAATGGCAAATTACAGAGATTACTCCAATAGTTGTCCTATCCTGCAGATTCTAACTCTAGTACTTAATATATTCTAGCAAAGATATAAGAAGAATGTAACTGTAACTATCTATTCTTCAACTCCATCAAAGACCTGAAAAGGACCATAATAATACCTGAGAAAATGAAAAATGCAAGCAAGCAATTTCCAAAATTCTTTCGAGAATAGACAAAAAGAGCTGGCAGCCTGGACAATCACCTAAAGTTTCTTAGCATTGTTGTGGCATCCAATTTGGCCACAAACCTAGAAAATCTGATAAACTATTTTCAGAAGCAGAAATTTGGAAGACCATCTTAGACTTTCTTGACAGGGTTCAGTAGTCTCTTTTCCTTGTGTCCTGCTCCTTCAGAAGGATAGCACTCATACTATCAGCAGTCAAAGCAAGGGCAGTTCTTTGCCCAGAAGGCCATTTTGTGCCCAGAAGAAAACAAACTTGCAAATGGAAATGTCTTAGAAGCCCAACAATCTCTTGGGATCAGATCGATGCTACCAGGAGCAATCCTGTCTCATATCAACAGAATTCTACATTATTAAAACATTTAAATGCCATGTTCTCTAGGTCTATAAAGTGTTTGAAGATTACCTATCCATCTGACATGTGTTTCTGTAAATCTGGAGAACTTAACTAATATAATTATAGAAATGACAAGCATGGGTATAATTCTGTAGGTCTTACCTACCTAAATAACCTAAGGACTAAAGCTACACATTAACAAGATAAACAGTTTGTAAGTGATGTACCATATAAGGAAAAGGAACTAAAAATTGTGACCATAAAAAATATCTTTTTTTGGGGGGGGTTTTTGAGACAGGGTTTCTCTGTGTAGCTTTGCACCTTTCCTGGGACATAAAAAATATCTTAAACAGAGGTAGAAATGTATATACAATATGACAAATATAATTTTATATTTGTATCAATATATAAAATATTTCAAACAGGAGAACAATATAATACATATAGTTTTGTATTTGTATCAATACACAAATTATCTTAAATAGGAATATAAGAATACTTTAAAATTGTATCAAATATGTAAGAATTGATATCAGTGTGAATTATCCAAGGCTGATAGTTTGCTAAATCAGTTAACTAGTAGATACAATAATTTACCTTAATATACTATGCCTATCCATTTTCCTTTTTCTTTTCTAATGGAAAATAGTGAGTCTAAATTTTATTGTTCTTCACCCAACCATATAACCATCCATCCATACCCTGAGAAAAAATGAAACCTTTGGGAGAAGGGTGTCATTTTCTTAGAATTGCTTCCTGCTGTTTGTGGGACGATGGTGTCTCTGTGGAGTCCTGTAAGAAAGCTGAGATAGTTAGGTCTCAATAAAACTACCCAGAGTGTCTGCAGCCAGTCTCAGAGCAATGAATAAGGTTGTGTGAGATTTTGACTAGAGAGTATGATAGACCATCTCATCTTAGAACTGTCCTGAAGAATTATCAGTCCAAGGCTGATCATTGAGTAATGTTCTTAGGTACAATGGCATCTTTTTGGATCAAGTAGAGTCATTGTTTTGGGGCCCCATCTTCCTTCTGGAGACTTCAGAGATTGCTATTAGGAAGATCGCTATTTATTTTTCACTGTGGAAAATTTGAACATTATTAATATTAAAATGGAAGTTTAAATCTTACGATGACATGACATGTGAGGAAGGATTCCAAGAAATCAAGAATAAGCATGGGGAGAAATAGAATCTTGACAACAATGGTCTCCAGATTATTGGTTTTCTTCTGTCCCACACCAGTTGACTCCTCTGATAAGAAACAGAATCTCCTTATTTTTCCTTTTAGCAACATGCTTGGGTTTAGAGAAGAGCCACATTCCAACTCCAAAGCCAGCTTGATTTATAATTGAATCAGGACTACAACTCTTCTACAGTTAAGGAGATATTGATGTTAGGCAGTGATCTATTACCCTGTAAAGTATATTGGTACCAATAGGTCCTTCCTTTATATGGCACACATCTAGTTGTTTAAGGCCTTATGAGTTCTTGAAAATGGTTATTTCTATTATCTTGTACAGACAAAACACAGAACCTTGCCCCAGCCCTTGTTTGTTGAATTTCCCTTACAACTTGTAGATTTATCACACTGGTGGATGAATTAATACTTCTCCTCATCAAGAGGTATCTCCTGCTCAAATCAAAATTTTATTAATTTTGTTAATACCATAGCTTTTATTATCCTACAGAAATAAAAGAAAAACCTCTTCCCCAACATAAGATGTATCCTGGCTTCCATTCTGAGGTCAACACATCTTTGAAGCAAACATGTTGGTTTAGCTCAGGAGTTTTTTCTGTTGTCCAATGTCTCTCTGCAACTGTTGTCCCTTTCTCATCAGCACTGAGAAAATTCAAGATTAACAAAGCATTATGTTATCACTTCTAGGGGTCATTGTTACCCCTTTCTGTTTATTTAGCATATCCTTTAAAGTTGACTAGATCTTTGTATTACTGCTTGGCCTGTGAGATTGTGCGGTATACCTGTAACATGCTTTATATTGTAATAAGCAAAACATTGTCTCATTTTATCTGAGACATATACTGGAGCATTGTCAGTCTTAATTTGTACAGGTATTCCCATGATGGCCATAACTTCTAAAAGGTGTGTAATCACAGAGTCAGCCTTTTCAGAACTCATAAGAGTTGTCCATTGAAAACCTAAGTAGGTGTCAATGGTATGGTGTACATATTTTAATCTTCTAAATTCTGCAAAATGAATAACATCCACCTGTAAAATTTCATTTTTTTATACCTTGAGGATTGCTTCCTGCAGGTGATAGAGTTTGGTCATAGACAGAACAAGTAGGACATTTTGTTTTTACAATTTCCTTGGCTTGTTGACAAGTGATAAAAAGTCTTTTTTCAAGTCTTTGCTATTTACATAGTGTTTCTTATGAAATTCTGAGGCTTCTAGCACATTACCTAGTAATAATTGATCAATCTCATCATCAGCTTGTGCTAGAAGACCTGGCACGTTCATATGGGATCTGCTGTGTGTTATGTATATAGGGTGTTCCCTATTTCTGATGATTTCCTGTAATTGTATAACTAGTGAAATTAGTTCTGTGTTATCAGGAATAAATTCAGCAGCTTCAATATATAAAATAGCTCTCTCTGCATATTGAGAGTCAGTAACTATATTGAGAAGCTCCATGAAGTTCATTAGTACCATAAGAATGACATACAGTTCTGTCTTTTGTACAGAGTTGTAGGGGCTTTGAACCACTTTACTTGAGTCTTCTGGTTCATATCCTGTCTTTCCTGATTTATTTGCATCAATATAGAATGTGGGCACTCCAGACATTGGTTTTTGCCATACAATGTAAGGAAGAACCCATTCAGTTCTTTTTATGAATTCTATTATCTTGCTTTTGGGATAACAATTGTTAACTTCTCTGAAAAAGTTACTGCAGGCTCTTTGCCAGTATTCATTATCTTTCCATAAACAGGAAATTTCTTCATTAGTTAAAGGTACTACAATTTCTGCCGGGTCCATTCCTGTCAACTGACAAAGTCTTAATTTTCCTTTTAGAATGAAATCAGAGATCTTTTCTACATAACTCTTTAACTTCTAGCTAGGTTTATGTGGTGGAAATATCCATTTCAATATATCTTTCCTCTGTATCAAAATCCCTGTAGGGGAGTGTCTGGAGGAGAGTATAACCAGAATTAAGTTCTGGATTCACATGATCCATATGTACCTCTCATATTTTCTTTTCTGCTAGAGCTGATTCCTCCTCAACTTCACCTGATAATTCTCTTGGACTGTTTAATTCCTTGTCTCATTTTAGGGTATTGGCCAAATTTACTAGTCCATCTTTAGGTATTCCAATGATGGTCTATAAGTTGAAAATGCTTCCTGACAATTTCTGAAAAATCACTAAGAGTCCACAATTGATCTCTCCTGAGTTGTACCTTTTGAGGTTTAATTATTTTGTAGATCTATCTTATATCCTAAGTAATTAATAGAATTTCCTCTTTGAATTTTTTTCGGAAGCGATTATTAATCCCCAGTGAGGCAAAACTTTTACTTCTTCAAACATGCTTCCTAAGGTATTAAATTTTGGATCAGCTAATAAGATATCATCCACATAATGGTAGATTATAGATTGTGGAAATTTTGTATGAATTATTTTCAATGATTTTTGCACAAAATATTGGCACAGGGTAGGGCTACTTAACATTCCCTGTGGGAGGACCTTCCATTGATATCTCTTGACTCTCTGGGAATTATTTTAATATGTACTGTGAAGGCAACTTTTTCTCTAGCATTTTCTTGCAGAGGTATGATTTAAAAAACAGTCTTTTAAGTCAGTAGCTATAATAAGCCATTCTTTAGGTAACAGAGGGGGCAAGGGTATCCCATTCTGTAAGGAGGCCATAGGCTGAATTACTTTATCTGTCAGCATTCTCCATTTACCAGATTTCTTTTTAATAACAACTACAGGAGAATTCAAAGGGCTGGTAGATTCCTCATGTGTTGTGCATTTAACTGCTCCTGATCCAGCTGTTCTAAAGCTTATAGTTTCTCTTGTGTCCTAGGCCATTGTCCAACCCAGACAGGTTTATCAGTTAGCCATTTTAAAGGTAGGGCCATTGGTGCTTCTAAGAGTTCAGTGGCAGTTATGCTCTGTTTACGTATAGCCTGAGTGGTTGGTGTTTTTTTTTTTTTTTTTTTTTGTAGTATCTTACCATATTATTCCCAGAAACATGAATTGATCTATATCTCACTTCTGAAACTGAAGGAATTTTAATCTAGATTTTCCATTGCTGCAACAAATCTCAGCCCCAAAGATTTACTGCTACATTTGCTACAAATGGCTTCAGCCTTCCTCTTTCTGGCCTTATGCATTCAAACCATCTTGAACTTTTTGTTTTTACCTGAGATAGGGTTCCAATTCCTAGAAACTAGACATCTACCTCTTTAAGAGGCTAATTTGGATGTTATGATTTTGGTGTAATTATACTCATGTCTGCACCTGTGTCTACCAGTCATTTCAGGACAATATTGTTAATTCACACTCTAAGCTTCAGTCTTTGTTCATTTATGGAAGTGTGCCAAAATATTCATTATATAGTTTTTTTGAGCAGTTTTGATTCATCTATCAAAGTTGTTCTATCATTCAATGCAGTATCATTCTTTAAATTTTGCACTAGGTTATTTCATTTTCCTGGGGAGGAATTTCCTCTACAGTGATTGGAAATGTTTGGACCACATTCAATTTGGGGGCCTGCAACAGGCTTCCTGAAACATTTCCTGCTGGTAAAGGGTTACTTCATATGTCTCTTGTTGATCTGCATTCATTGGTCCAATGTTGGCCTTTGCCACATCTTCTGCATAATCCAAAAGTTTGGAGTCTCCTTTTTGGGTTATTTCTAGAAGAAGCATTGCTTCTAGGAGCACCTTGTGTTTAATTTATTATTATATGATCTGGTGTACCACAGTCAAAACATTTCATACTTTGAGGCTTCCTTCCACCTTTGGAAATCACCTACCCTATCCAAGCCTCATTACCACAGTTAAAAGACTCAACACCATTTGTATGTTGAATTAATTCCTCCGAAGCTGCTGACCTGACCTTTAAAGGTATAAGCATTCTTTTGTGTAGCAGGAATTGTTAGGTCTTATTAATAAAATCAAACTTGGAGCCAGGTATTAGGGTGAACGCTGAAAGATCAGAGAGACAGAACCACCTACAGCTACCTCACCTTGCCAATTCCTCAACTGATCCTGTTTCCTCAGACTGGAAGCCTCTGAGTCCTTATCCAAATGGATCTCTGATGAACTGCTTCTCTAAAGCCTAAAAGCTTAACCAGCTCTAGTTCCTGGTTCGCATGCCTTATATACCTTTCTGCCATCACTTCCTGGGATTAAAGACGTAAGTCACCATGCCTGGCTGTTTCTAGTGTGGCTTTGAACTCACAGAGATTCAGATGGATCTCTGCCTCTGGAATGCTAGGATTAAAGGCATGTGCTACCACTGTCTTACCTCTATGTTTAATATAGTGGCTGTTCTGTTTTCTGACTCCCAGATAAGTTTTTTGGGGTGCACAATATATCAACCACACTTTTGCATTCTGTATTAACATTATCAAAAACCAAAGATTGTGTTAATAGTTGTCTTAATCCTTAGTCTCATACTGTCTTGTTTGTAGCCTTTTTTGTCTTTGAAAAAAAAAATAGTAAATGGTTCTTTTAACCCCTGTAGGACTTTCATATATATCTCAGTTGGTTTTCCAGGTTCTGGAATATTTTTTTCCTAGGCTTTTAAAGCTGCTGTAGGATGTAGGAATAATTATGCTCATCACAAGTAGCTTGTACATTTATGTCAGCAAAACGGCCCTCATGAAAAATTTGATCTTGGGAGATCTCAAAACCTCTGATCTTACCTTGATGTTCAAAGACTTTAGCCTCTTCTCTCAACCAGCTTTTCCATTGAGTCTGCTGGCTATATTCTAATACAGCTGAGGTTAACCAATTCTTGCCATCTGGTATGATTCTATTTGTTGATGACCATGTATTTAACATCTGTTTTAAATATGTTGAATGTATGCCACAGGTAACTACAGCCTCCTTAATGTGTTTTAAATCCTTCATATGAATAGATTGCCAGATATATTCTATATATTGTTTAGGATGTATATCATGTTCTGGCTTCTCATGAATAGTAACAGGATAAGCCATTTTGAAAGAGGCACCTGGTGATGTTACTACATGTATGGCTTTGCCCTTCTGCTTATTAGTTTCTTTATTATCCTTACTGAGAGATTCCTGCAGAGCTTGAATTCAGTTAACTATCACCTGTTGCAGTATTTGAACCTCCTCTGCTATAAAGGATTCTAGAGATTCCATGGAATCACATTTTTTTATGTTCATCTGAAACATATGATTCCCAAGACTTTATTCTATCATTTAGCAATGATCTTTCCTCATTAGAAATCATCTGAATGGCATTAAAATTACTCTAAAGGGTTATTCTTTTAACTTAACTTATCCATTAAGTTAAGAATTAAATCTGGTTTGTCTAGTTATTATTAATGGACTGAAGTTTTGTGGTAATTAACAGATTCCAAAGACAGAATCTGTCTTTTTAAGTCCTCATTACCACTCTGCAATGCCTGACTTCCTTGTGGTAAATTAGCAGATTCCATAGAAAGAATCCTTCTATTTAAGTCCTCACCACCACTTTATAAAGCATGTGCCAGTCTCATTTTTGTTGTTATTATTAAGCCAATTTTTCAATAACTTGAGATGAATCATTATGCTAATTGCTAATATGATGAACATTGTATATGGCCCAGGAAGGTCATATATATCTTTTATAATTTCATTCATAATACAAACAAAAAGCTTTGAAATTCCTGAGCAGTGATATTGTCTGCCATTTTGAGAAATATTCAAAATTTGTAAAGAAATATTTTATTACTATTTATTATTTTATTAATTATTTATTATTTTATTAATCAGTTTAAGGTATAAAATTAACAAGTAACTTTACCTCAGATGAAATCTATGACAGCTGATCCTAACAGTCCTAGGTGCTCCAGATGTTCCAGTTCTCAAGATGGTTCTTGTGTAGTAGTGAAAGGGAAAAATCAGTAGCCATCTTGACAGACACTTCCCCCTCCCTTCCTCTAAATGTATTTGCTGACCAGCAGTTTTAGAAGTGACCAAAAACTTAACTTATAAGGCTGGGACAATAAATCTATGTATCTTGGACTTGGCAAAACAAGATATGGGGAGTAATGGGCTTATATGACCAGAAGTTGAACTCAAAGGAGAGTAGGACTGGCACAATAAATCTGAATGTATATATCCTTGGTTCAACAAAAGCAAAACATAGGGAGTGAAAATTTATGTCTCTGTAGATGTCCTGAATCCTGTTAGCCATTAGTAACCTCATGCTTATAGTTTAGCCAGTAACTTCAAGAAACTACCTCAACCCTTGCCCCCTCATCCAATCCCAAGCTGCATGTAAACCTTTCCTATATAAACCCCTTAAAGTGAGTGCTGGGGCCATTTTACTCCACCTGCTGTGTCGGATGCTGGACATGGACCAAGATTGCTTGTTTTGTTATTAAAAACCTCTGTGTGCTTGCATCAGATATTGACTCTGTGGTGGTCTTGCTTGGGGGTCTTGCGACCTGGGCACAACAGTAGTGGTGTTTGGCCAGCAGGTGTCACAGGTATAGCATACAAAGCAGAGCTGGTGTGAGCTGATTCAGCTTCCTGAATGAGCTCTGTGAATCAAACACTAACCCAGGAAACCCCTACCCGTGAGTAATGGGCAGAGCTGCCAGGATCACAACAGATGAAGCAACACACCAAACAATTAGAAGCACTGCCTGGGACATGGCAGACACCCCTGTGCTGCAGTGGCTGTGCACATAATGGCGGCAGTAGGTGTTTCAAAAGATGGAGTTGGTAGCAGCTACATCAAACAGTTTTAAAAGAAAAGGAACAGTCTGTTGGTAGTCTCTAACCAGGTGGGGGTTTGTGACCCGATCCGGCTGCTACCAGCACAGAATTAGAAAGGCACCTAGCACAGGCATGATGTGGTGCTTTTTCTGCCGCAGAATGCACATGCTTCTGGCAATGGTTACAAGAAATGCTGCCCCGTCACCTGCTTGGCCTATAGGCTCCCTGTACAGCCACGGAATACAGGCAGTCACCTGAGCAGGGGCCAGGCAGTTCTCAGGGAGGTTGGGTTGCACATGTGCTCTGAAAGACAGAGAAACTTACCAGCATCCACCCATATGTGTTAGGGTTTGGTCATGTGAGTAGCCCCAGTGGGGACGCATGGGGCTCAGATCCTTGTGACTGGGACTGAGTGGCCTGGAGGTGCTAGTGAGGCAGATTTCTCCTGAGCACATGAGCCTCTGAGCAAACCTGCCCCTGTTGCCATGGAGGATGTAGGCAGGAGCCACAGGGAGTGTGGGGTCTTTTCATCACGTGGGCACCACTTACTAAGATTAATCCATGTGAGTCTATTTAGTGGGTAATAGGAATTTATTAAGATATAAATTGAGGAAATACCTTCACAAATATAGGACTAAGTAAACAGATGAAGTTGTCCTCTGTTCTGACTGGAGTGAATCCACCTGGCTGTTCAGTCCGACCAGGAAGCAGGCAGCAGGGAGAAGGGGCTCATGACCCTTCTCCCTTACCTTTTAAGAGGTCATGTACAATGGCAGGAAACTGCCTCCTTCAGGCCCTATAGCCCAAGGTCGTGGGTGAAGCAAATACCACTACACCAGCCTATATTCACAAAATACAATAAATTATAATTCATATGATTAATGTAAAATTTACAAAAAAATAAATATATGTGCCTGTTGGCCAAGTGAAATTTAGAGACTGAGATAATCAGTAATGCGTATGGTAAACATCTTGTCAAGCTCTGGTACTCCAGATGTTTGAGCTTCTCTCACTCATGGCATTTGGTGGTTATCACACCTTCATCTTGTCCATTCCATTTGCCTTGATAAAACTGACATGAAAATATAATAGTTTGAGCCATCAATTGCTTCTCTATTTTGCTTTTCTCACATCTTCTCTTACAAAACATCACTTTTCAAATGTTTTTAAATATTCAGTCCAGACTTGTGTTATGCAATATGTTGTCATTTGCTGCCAGGAGATTTATAGTGTGGCTGAGAGTCCTTATACAATGAATTTCTAATGTTCCGTATTATTAGACAATTGAGGCTGAAGATGTGGCTTGGTAGTAAAGAGTACTTTCTGCTCCTGCAGAGGATCCTGGTTTGATTCCTAGCATCCATATCAGGCATCTAATAACAATCTGTTATTACAGTTCCAGGCACCCCAACACTTTATTCAGGCCTCCACTGGAACTTGTACATGCATGCAGTACACAGCTATTCGGACACACACACACACATACACATAAAATAAATGGATCTTTCATAATCTTAGTCAATTAACTATAAAAAAATGAAGTCAAATAAAATACCATTGATACTAAACTTATTTTTTTCTGTTATTACATTTTACTTTATTGTGTAAGATAATAGCTTATTATAGTACATATTATGTGCTATCATTTTTAATAAATCATGATACATTTACAATATGTTTTGACCATATTCACTTTCCCCATATCTCCTTCTAGCTTCCTGCAAAATCCTCCAAACTGTTCCTCAAATCTCTGTACTCTACATTTCTTAATTTAATATGAAGGTGGGTAGGGAGAGCTGCACACATCCACATGCTATGGGCAGCCTACCAGCAGCCACACGCCAAGAAAACGAACACTCAATTCAGTCTTCAACTGCCAATAACTACTCAGCAAGGGGCAAGCCCCCAGAACTCCTCCTACATGCATGCTATATTCTTTTTTTTTTCCTGGTTTTGTGAAAGGAACAACAAATGTTATGAGTTGGCTGTGCAACAGCCAAATCTTGTCCTGAAGACAGTATTTCATAGCCCTCCTCCTGATCATAGGTCATATATCTGCCATGTACCCTGATCATTGGGAAGCAGTTTGATATGTATAATCAGCCGGGCTGAACACTCATAGTTACTTATTTTAACAACTTGTACCAATTTTGAATTATAGCATGATTCTCTACCCACTAAACAAGGAAGCTTCACTGGCAAAAATTAGGAGCAGCACACATATAGGAAAGTGAACACAAATAGTTATGTTTATAAACATAAACACTTAGCAAAAATCAAAAGTAGGTTCCACCAAGGGCCAATAATAGATGATGTCCCTAATCATAATTTTTAACTATGTACTAAGCATTAATTCTCTCTTGGTGTCTGCCACATATTTAATCAAAAGAGCAGTCACCTTATTTAATTTAAACAAATGTGATTTTTGTAACACAAATTTTAAAAGGTCTTATTAAATAAAAAACAAACCAGGAGCCAAATATTGGGGTAAATTCTGAAAGATCAGAGAAGCAGAACAAGCCATGGCTAACCTCACCTCGCCAACTTCTCAGCTGATCCTGTTTCTTCAAACTGGAAGCCTCTGAGTCCTCATCCAAATGGATCTCAGCTAAACGGTTGCTGAAAGTCTAAAAAGCTTAAAAGCCTCTACACTATATTAACTTCTATGTTTAATATGGTGGCTGTTCTGTTCTCTGACTCCCAGATAAGTTTATTGAGGTACACAATAATATCAACCACATTTTTTTTAAACATAGCTGTACTTTTCCCTGAAAGTAAAATGTTGTTCTCAGATAGATAATCTAGTTGTGTCATAGTGGAATTAAATATAAAATTGAAACAATTGTCTGATATTCAGTCCAGTTAATGGTACATTTTAAGTTTATTAGAAAACTTTGTGATTTGTAAGTTGTTTTCTACTATAACAAATACATATGTGAAAACAAATACACATCACACTATTTCACTCTAAAGTGAAGTATATGAATTGGTGTCAGCCTTACATATTCAAAATCATAGAATATTTAATATGGAAACAATTATGAAATATCTCAATGATAAATTCCATAGAAAACATATTAAAATATGTTAGAACTTTTCAGATACGACCTATAAAAGTTAATTTTATGTTTCAAAATTCTAAGGTAATGACTATATATCAGGGTCCAGCCTCAGCTTGGGTTCAGGTCCCAAGATGAGGAAGGGGCGTCAGCACAAGGAAAACTCCTGATCACCAAGTGGATTGCACTCAAGTACCTCCAAATAGCTCAGGCCAACTTTATTTATATTTAAACAGAGTTTTTTCTTACCAGGGTTACATGAGCAACTTTATTATTGGCTTCTATTTTTGACTTTGAGAAATACATCACAATTTAAGGAATACATCATGATCATTATGAAAGTACCATTGTTCCACTTTATCCTTCTCCAAATACACCTTCTCACCCCCTGCATAACCTTATTCTAGACATAGAGTTCAGCATTTTTGTAGGCTTAACTAAATATCAAGCCAGACCCAGCCTGCTCCTGCAGCACTTATGTCAGCTGGCAGCTACATGCAGTTACAAAGTTAAAAAAAAAATTAATAGACATGGGTACAATGCTTGAAGGATAACAATATTCAAACCCAGATAATTCTTTCATGTCTACAAGATATGTCTTTATACACTTCCCTTTTCTACCAGAGGGTCTCATGACTCAGTCTCTCTGTAAAGGCAGACTTTGATAAGGCACTCTCTTCCCATCCTACTATACTGTACTTCTTCTACCGATATAAGCTCCTGTGTATGGTAAAAACAGACGTATCCATCCCATATTTTATATCTTAGTTTTTCCTCGTGGAGCATACCAGGTCTTACCTACCTTTCTCTCAACAGTTGGCACTATGTGTATTCCTGAGGCTTTTCAGTATTCAGTGTGTGCCTGCCCTACTCTCCTTTCCAGAACTGTGAGAACTTGTTAATGGTCCATGTGTTGTTTCTCCTATGTACCTAACTACATCTATTGAGTCAGAAAAGTTCTAAAGGATTAGAAGTTGTTGTTAGTAATTCCAGATAAGAGATCTGAGAAATATTAGCCCCCTCTTGAATCTTAGAGGAAAATATACAAGAAAGAACAGAATTTCCAGGGAAAATTAAAGCTATTGCATATGTGACTGACAAAGTAAAACTAAAAACCACCCAAAGAATCAACCATATAATGAGAAAGAAAAGAGTCTCCAGGCTGCATAAAGTTTGCAAATTCCTACACTGTCTCATGGACTACTAGTCTCTGTCAAGTGAGAGTCCGTTTCCACAGGTGACTTGCTCAAAGGAAACCCATTGGACAGGTAGTTATATGCTGATCTGAGACTAGTCTGCATAGCTCCCAACAATTATACATTTCATGTAACAAGCATCTCACATATTCCTTTTGGAAAATTCTGTTCCAGGTAACTAACTTTCTATCTAAAAAAAATCAGTGTCAAAAATGACATAGTATTTAACATATATTTTCACTTCTGCCTCATATAATTTAAAGTATCTATAGATGTGAATATGAGTTATATATGTAGTATTCTCCTAAAGATCTGTGTAGTCAAGCTTGGTTTACCAGGGTTGTGCCACTGACAATTACTGTAGACTTTAATATAAGAATCTAGCTGAATGTCCTTAGGTGATTGGAAGATATCCACAAAGGTATTGTGAGACCCTGCCCATTTTATCTCACCCGTTTCTTGACGCAAAGGTTATTGGCAGTGTGTCTCCAATAGGAATGTGAGATCAAGTCCATTTTCTCTGCCCTGCTTCTTGACCCAAATGGTATACAGGTTTTTTTTTTTTTTTTTTTTTTTTTTTTTTTTCTGAAATCTTCTGCTGCCGTCATCTGCCACCTTCTCCAGATATTCATTCCTGATCTTTGAATCCACAAAGTGAGTTCGAGATAAAACTTTGAAAAATATAATTTAATTGTCTCAGTTATTTTGTTATGATGTGAAGTTGAAGAACACAGTTACGTTAGGGAAAAATTTTGAATATTTTTAAAAGTCCATATTAATGTGG
This sequence comes from Peromyscus californicus insignis, assembly GCF_007827085.1. Lineage (NCBI taxonomy): Eukaryota > Metazoa > Chordata > Mammalia > Rodentia > Cricetidae > Peromyscus > Peromyscus californicus. The sequence goes on along the minus strand of NW_026294573.1, from coordinate 71,745,199 downwards.
AAAGGGAAAAACTTTGTAGGGTCTCATTCCTTGACAAAGTGTGACAGACAACTAACTACTGCCAGAGAGAGAATTAGCCTCTCACACAGATGAGCATCCTTATTAGTTGTCAAATGTAGAGTGTTCAACTTTGAATACATGTGCACACCAACAACAAAAACAGACTCAGCAATGTACATTTATATATTTGTACGTGCGCATACATATGTAAGCAACCATAATAATTCAAGGAAAAGACTGTCAATGGAGACTGTAATGGTATGAGAAAGATTTGAGGGAATAGTTGGGAGGGGTTTCAGGGAGGCAGAGAAAATGATTTAATTCTAGTTCAACTAAAGATATTAAAATTTACCACCTAAGGATTTATAATACTGATGCAGAAAGAAGGTGCATTAGAGACTGGTCTTGGCTACTCAGTGAAATTCTGCCACAAAATAAAGCAGTAAAAGGACTATTTTACCCAATGTTCTATTAGAAATTTGGTTAACTTCTGAATTCAATTATATTCTTGGAGAGTTTCTGTATGTTCTCATTATGAACACTGTTATGTATTTTATACAAACAAGTATGGGACTTTTACACATCAAAGCAACACCTTATAGTTACAATGATATCTGATTATGAAAAATTTGTTACACTGGTAACATATGCTATCCATCATTTTAGGCACCTCAATATTAGTCCTGATTTTCATTTTTGTATCAACCTATACCAAATAAATTTAAATTTTATGCTGAAAATATTGTTATCCCTTGGATAAACTTCCAAATGACTCCTAATTAAGGACAGAAACTCAGCTGAATATACAAGTAAATCACAAAACAGAAATAAGGGTGATTAAAATGCCATACAGATGCAGAATGCTGTATCTATCACTTTTTCATTCTGATCCTCATCTTTCCCAAAAGAAAATCTCAAAGGAAGGTTTAAGTGGTTTCAAATCACTATTTCCCTAAAGATAAAACCACCTACAGGGCCAGTGAAGTGCTCAGTGGGTAAAGGCTCTAGCAGTCAAGCCTGAAGACCTGAGTTTGATTCGTGAGTTGCACATAGTTGAGAAAGAGCCCTTAATGCACAGACCTTAGGGAATATTTCCTTTCTCTCAAGATTACTTTTGATAGATTTATACACATAATGAAAAATGTAAAATTATTCTTTTCATATTTTAGAGTTTAGAAATTTTGTAGAAACTTTGAATAACATTTTTAAGTTTGGACTATACTTTCAACTGCTAGCTACAAAAATATAGCTTAGTACATCTGTCAATTAATCATTTTACTATCTAGGTATTGCAAAATTTTCCTGATTGGCATTTTCAGAAATAGTAATTAATATAAAACAATTAAAATGGGTTTTTTTTTTTTTTTTGGTTTTTCGAGACAGGGTTTCTCTGTGTAGCTTTGCGCCTTTCCTGGAACTCGCTTTGGAGACCAGGCTGGCCTCGAACTCACAGAGATCCGCCTGGCTCTGCCTCCCGAGTGCTGGGATTAAAGGCGTGCGCCACCACCGCCCGGCTTAAAATGGGTTTTTAACATGGAACTATGATGTGAGTGAGTCACAGATCCATTTAAATAAAATCTGAGTGTGTACAGCATGTAATCCATGCTGTATGAGTGAATAAAAGCAAGCTCCAAATACTTTCATTGGTTTCATCATTTCAATGGTAATCTTGCTTAAGGGGGAGGTGAAGCTATTAGTTACTTATTTTGTGTTATTGGGCTTGGAAACTTTGTGATATTTTTACACCCAATTTAGATGTGGCCTAGGAAATACCAATACATAAAGTGAGGAATGCAAAGTCCTGAAAACAAAATGACATTAAGATATTGGCTGATCTTTAAAATGTATTTTTTAAAAAATTTTATCTCTGATTTTACTTATGTGTAAATGTGCATGAAACTGTAAGTTTGAGCAAGATGTAAATGCAGCCCCCATAGAGGGCAAAAGAGGCAATGAGTCCTTTGGAGCAGCAGATATAGGCAGTTGTGACCTACCCATCATGGCTTTTGGGAACCTAACTCTGGTCCTCTACACAAACAGTATGTGTTCTTCACCAATGAACCACATCTCCAGCCTCATAATCTGATCATCTATATAAAAATAAATCATCTGTCTTTTCCTTTTACCAATTCTTTTGACATAGTAAATGTCTCCTAATGGACTAATGTGAGGCATTTACAGTAAGAACATGTGATTCCCAATATGCACAAGCATCTGTATGATTCATTGTTAAAATGCAAGCTTCATGTTCTTCTTAGCTTATCTATTAAAATTGTACAATTGTGTTGTATACAATAATAATACTATGATGTAAGTCTAATGGCTGACAACCAAGTAATCAAAGAGAGAATCATTATTTTATTTTAGTATGAAAACCAAAGCTGACCTGGGAGTGGTAGTACATGCCTGTATTCCAAACACTAAGGAGACAAAAGTAGTAAAAGCCTGAGTTACAGGCCAGTCTGAATGACACAGTGTATTCTAGTCATTCCTGAACTGTATAGCAAGACTCATTCTCAAGCAAAGGAAACAAAATACAGAAATCACACACACACACACACACACACACACACACACACACACACACACACACCATTATTTCTACTGATAATAAGTCACTGAATGCTAAGAAAAAAAGAACAAAATAAATCAAAAGAAACGAATATAGGAAGTATTATGGCAAATGCTATGAATGATAAATGTCATTGTTTTACTTTAAGCATTTTCACCCATGCTAGGATATTTTTTTGTGATTCTTCAGCTCAAACTCAAAACACTATACTAGCTATATAAGCACTCTACACCAGCCTTGTTGGTCTCTCCCACATTCAGTTATTATATTTTCTTATTAAAAGATTTTAACACTGCATTGAAGTCCTAATTGTAAGTATTCATTTTAACACTGTACATGAATTTCAAGGATATCCTCATGTTCTTAGTTTCCTTCTTACATAATCAAGTCTTCCCCATGTATTTCTTTCATTTAAGTGCTGAAAATGTAAATTACTTTCTGTTAATGAAAATTAGGTTGAAACCCCTTTTTTTTTTCTAACTAGAATTTCAGTGTAGAGGAACCCAGTCCTTTACCATGCTCGGTTGCTCTCTTTTGGCAGTCTTCCTGAAGTTACGGGTACTCAGCTGCTTCATGATTTGAACCAGTCTTTGATCACCTGTGAGAAAGTGTATGTGACAATGACTCTGAGGAGCAAGCAGAAATGCAGCCTGTCAGCTGCGACTAGAATGGACTTAACAGAAATCTGATCACTAATGCTCTGTGTCCCGAATTACCATAGTGTGCCTCTCCAGAGGAAATATGAGTGTTTGCTTTGATCTTCCCACAGCCAAGTCAGAAAAGTTCAAAGTAAAGTGCCAAAACTAGGCCTGGGTACTCTCCATGCAGCCAAATTACCTGCCATACAAGAATATTATCACTAACAGACATTTTTGGTACCAGACAGAGAAGTGGCTGGTCAAGGGACAGGCATGTCCACTTAGGTCCATCAACTCAGGAAAATAGAGCTCACAGGGGAGTCAGGCAGAAGTTGACAGGAAGGCAGAAGACAGACTGAGAAGATAAATTGATGGAGAAGCAAGGTCTTGAGGAGCAGGAGTTGAAGCAGCAGCAGTGTGTGCTAACAATGATGCCTGCAAAGCCATGGATCCTTCCTTTTCCAAAAGTGCTTTAGTCAATTGGACAAAAACTCAATGGAATCACTAAATACTGGAGTAGACACTTGACAGAATCATATTTTTAAATTTAATTAGAAAATTTAATGAAAGAATAGATGCATATTTACATGTAATATCTACTCTTCATAGTATGTATCCTATCTGCCTTCTCTTAATTGATAAAGACATACATACAGCCCTGTCCACCAATCTCTGCCTCTGCATGCAGAGTGATGTATATTAGACTCACCATTCATCACAGGACAACTTTGTACCACCATTTCCACCTCAGGCACATGCAAACAGTGGTCAGGCATGTTGTTTGCCAAAAGAATTTGAAAGCTGTCCTTTCTGCTACTGGTCAATGGAAGTCCTCTTTATGACAGCAAGCTGCCTGCTTGTAAACACTAGGAACTGAGGAACTGTTCTCACTTAAGTTTCACTTGGTTTCACAGTTGACAATGGCCTTCTTGGAATTAGTTTAGAACAATAGTGTGTCTCCTGAAAACAAATTATATTAACCCCTCCAATACTTTCACATTGATGTTAGAAGTTTAGTGTATAATAAAATAAGAATTCACAGTGTAGAATACTGATGTAAATACTAATGTATGTCAGGAAAAGCATGATAATTTATATTGAGCCTCCTCAGGAGTGGCAATGAGCTAAGAAACAACAGTCCAAGGCTAATCCTCTGACCAGAGTGATCCACACAAATTGTGGCTCTGCCTGCTTGTCAGTGGTGAGTGAGAGGAGAGAGGCATAAAGTAAGGACCTTCTATGGAATTGGAGGAATCTGGTGACCATGTGGGTGTGTGTTTAGGATCACATGTCCTCCCTTGCTGTTATGGACTATACCTCTGAAACAGGCCAAAATGAACTGTGTATGTCACTTTGAGTGTGATATTTTTGAGTGTGATATTTTGTCAGAGCAACAAATACAGTCGTAAATCATTACAGCTTTCTTATATTTTCTTTGTCCTTTGTCTTCTCTACTCCTGTCTGGACATTTTCAAGTAATTGTTATCAAGTGCATGGACTGTTCCTTCATTTTGATTAATTTCATCAATGATGGTTTCTATTACATTACTTTTTGTTTTATTTTAAAATTTCCATTCATTTTTAAAGATTTTAAAGATTTACATTTGCTTTCTAATTAATTTCTTTCTGTATATTTCTAATTGTTACCTATTATTTTCTTATTCCTGCCCACAGTATCTATATAATGAAGTGATCAGTTGAGAAGGATGGTTTACTGGATCATTTGCAATGCACATATAAAGCTGAAGAAATAAAAGTTTTACTATATATCTGAAAATTCTGTACTTTTTAAAAATAGTTTTACATTCACTTTCTCTTCTAGTGTAATTGTTGGATTTTGTGTTCTATTAATTTATTTAAAAAACAACTTCACAAGACTATAGAAATAGCTCAGCATTTACAAACACTTGATGTTCTTTCCTAGGACCAATGTTTGGTTCCTAGCACTCACACTAGGTAGTTTACAACTGCCTATAACTTCAGCTTGAAGGAACATGATTACCTTTTCTTGCCTCCAGAGGAGGCACAGCACACACACAAACACACTCACACAACAAATAAATACATAAATAAATAATAATAAATAATTATCATAAAAGAGAAAATAATGATTTTACAAGGGTTGGATTGGCTGGATCTGATTCTGGAAGAACTGAATGTTTTGCTATCTAGAGGAATAACCATGTGGGAAAGTACCTAGTTGTTGAGAGGACATATATTAGCGTATGTTTTCAAGAAATGACCACATTACCTGACAGGTGTGGTACTGGCCTTTAATTTGAGCACTCAGGAGGCAGAGGCAGGTGGATCTTTGAGTTTGGGTCAGCCTGGTCTACAGAGCAAGTTCAAGAACAGCCAGGGATACACTGAGAAACTCTGTCTTGAATAATAAAAAAAAAAGTAAATAAATAAATAAATAACCACATTGATTTCATTTTCTTTAATCCAGAAAGTTCAGATTTTTCTCCAAAAATGCATGAAGATTGCAATTATTTTGGCAATAATTGTAAACACATTGACAATTTGTTTCTACCAAATCATTTTTATTGTAGCCTTTTTAATGTTTATGTGTGTGTGCATGTGTGTGTGCGTGTGTGTGTGTGTGTGTGTGTGTGTGTGTGTGTGTGTGTGTGCATGTGTGTGTGTGTGTGTGTGTGTGTGTGGTAGATATCTATTAATATATACTATTAATGAGTAATATTCTTCAATGTTACTAAAGTGATTAGACATCTTTTCTTGTTCTTGTTAACATTTCTAGAATATTATATATAAGTTTCTTAATTTTTTTTTATATTTCAGGGAGTTGTCTTCCTAATAGTTGTTTATATGGAATATTTTTATAATTTGAGAATATGCATATATCTGAAGTTGTTTGCTCAATATTTCCTCTATTGTGGCTTTCATATTATTTGAAGTACATTGAGCACTGAGTTCAATAAACAGATAATTAATGTATAATTCTATTATGAAATTTACATTTCATATTCAGCAATATCTGAAACAGATATCTAAATATGCAATATCATGGCTTGCTAAAGGCAAAATTGCTACCTTAGACCTTGGAGGCAATTAGGGAAAATGAAGTACAAATCTGGTAGTAAGACATACATCTACAGAAATAGGTATCAGTCTTCAGTATGGAAATATGTGGATCTTAGGGGGAAAAAAAGAAAGAAAGGTACAAAGACATTACAGAGCATATCTCTTAGTGATACCATAAAGAAATTGTACTTAATAAGTACCACACTGTACAACACTCCTTAATTTAAATATAATTAAAGCTAATTTGGGAAGCCCTTAGTGCTTGAATGACTCTGATAAGTAACATCCTTTTGCCAGGACACATGGTAGATGTGACAATTATATCCATGTACTTGACTTTTTGTAAAGTTAGTTACCTGAGATGTATCCTGTGTGGGATGTGTGTTATAACTGTACATACATAATGGCTGCTTACTAACAAAACTATTAGTGTATGCAAAGAAATGAATAACAGTAAGTACAGTACAAATGCTTCTTTGCAGATATGTATGATGCTTTGTTCACAAATGGTTAACATAAATTTATCATGATTTTAGACAAATATTAGTATTTTAACATTTTTATATTTATTTCTTCCATTGTTATTAGCTTGAAATTTGAAAATCAGGTATAACTTTTTCATGTATATAGATCATATGCTTTCCAATATAAATTATTTCATGTAGCTTGCTAGACTCTCACCCAGGGGCCTGTGTTTTAAGGGTTCCTAGTACATAGGCCCTATTATTTTGGGTGTGAGTCAAAGCAGTACACCCTAGTCCAAATGAATGGTAGTGTAAAAAGCTTCTCACACTGGAGAAACCTGAAAAAAGAGAATTGGTGGTCAGTGATCACCTTCAGAAACAAGGTCTCCATGTCGAGAAGAGCCATGGCTAGAAAACTGTACTACTTATAATTAGCCAAGATCACTGTCGTGAAAAATTTCTGAACCCTCAGTCCTCCTACCTAACTTAATATTCCACGTTTTGATCAACAACTCCCATTTCTTCTTCAATAGCAGTATCATTCTATTCTCTTCTTCTACTATTTGATTTTATTTCTAGATTTTCAAAAGAGATTTGTTATTTTGCTTAGCCTTATGTCCTCCTGGTTCATACAGTTTTTCACAAATTGTGTGATTTCCTTCCTTTTATGATTTAATTGTGTTCTTTTTAGATTTTGTATGTTACTGTATGTCATTCTCCCTTTATGCACTGATGCATTTGTGAACACTTTTGTTGATTCTATTTCTTGACTATTATAAAAAATGTATCAATGAATACTATAATTTTATATTTATTGTGTGAATATAAACACAGTTTTATTTAACAAATCATCTTACATAAAATGGTTCACATAATATGCATGAGGCTCCCATTTTTAGGATACCAGGTTTTTTTTTGTTGTTGTTGTTGTTTGTTTTTTGTTTTTCAAGGCAGGGTTTCTCTGTAACTTTGCGCCTTTCCTGGGACTCACTTGGTAGCCCAGGCTGGCCTTGAACTCACAGAGATCCACCTGCCTCTGCCTCCTGAGTGCTGGGATTAAATGCGTGTGCCACCACCGCCCGGCAGGATACCAGTTTTTTACCTTGGATAGCATCTGCAAATTTTAATTCTCTACAGGATGCCCAACATCAGTTCATTGATGAAAATAATCAGTTGTTCTCAGGTTGTGAAAATAATATGGCATGCTAAATGCCTCCTTTACTTCTGGAACTCCATTATATTGCAATACATTTTCAGGGAATCCTTATGTGACCAGCTTCAAATTGAATCTTTATTATTGAGCTTCTCCTGACAAGAACATCATGACTGCATTGTGATATTGATTAAATGTGTGTTCTGTGTCATCTTTTCTGCAAAAGGGGAGCATAAATGTCTTAACACCCATACTCTGTGCCTTTATTTTTTCTCTCGTGGAATCTAATAACTTTTGCAATGATTACAATTATGTAGTGGTTTTCATGAGTCCTTCCTTCTACTGTTTCTTAGAATGTAGTGTCTTGAGGGCCCAGGATACTGCCTTTTCCTTGGATCATAAGCTGTTGTATAGTTTTATTTTTCCTACTATGAGCTTACATTTCTTTTTTGTTGTAAATTGATCTGAATGATTTCATGTATGTCTGCTTAAATAGATTACAGATATTTATTTTTACAAATATTCCTGAATATTATCCTGTGATATTGTTAAGATATTTGTAAAGATCATTTTAAAGTTAAGTTGTAAAATTTATTTGCAAAGACTAGGTAAGAGTTCTTCCTGGGCTGATTATTCGATCCTTCTGAGGCAAGACTTTCCTAAGTATCCCACCAAATATCCTGAACCCAAGTTTTTCATTATGGCATTGCATTGCGAGCTGCCAGTGTCAATGAGGATTCCACATATTGCTTAATTTATTCTCTTCAGACATTGCTTCTCTGGCTCTGTGTATGTAACATTTATTTTCTGTTTAATATTTGAGGGGGCCTCATTGATGATAGGTAGGGTTCCCTTAGAGTGTTCTTACAAGGGCTATTCTTCTGGATATCCTACAACTCAGCACTAAAACATCAAATCTGGTAGTTGTCTGCCTTTTGTCTGGGTTCCCTGCTCTGACATGAGACTAGGGCACCCACTGGGCATCGTGCTGAGTTAGAATGTGGTTTTCATCGATTTTCATATGTTTTAGAATTACTTTCCTGTATTCCCTAAATTGTATCTCTTTAAACCACGTTTCAAATATTTTCAAATTTTAATTATGTCTTGGAGATAAATGTAATAATTTTTATTTCACCTTGCCTAGAAGTATAGCATTAGAATCATGGGACTCATTAAAATTATGTTTGGGAATGTGAATCTCATTTACATGCCTAAAACAAAAAAATTATCTTTATAATTGTAGAAAAGAGTTATTAACTGTGCCATTATTTGACTTTTCTTACATATTCTTTAGAGATTCAGTTTTAAGAGTACTGTGCAAAGAGAAAGTGAAGAGGTATTACCTTTTAGGCCATGGGCTGAAAAAAATAAAAAATTCAGTGGCAGGTGATGATATATGTTCCTGGAGAACTAATTACAAATTGTTTTCTTTGCCTGCTGGGAGGTACATCTATTGCCACATTGGTTGATATGAATATTGAGCATGAGTTCATCAAATGGTTTTCTATGGTTCTTTGTCAGGCTAGGGAGAGCCTCCTTACATGTCAGCAATTTATTGTGTAGTTGTGTGCTATAGACACCTCCACTGAACTCTGTAATAGTCTTTCTTTACCTTTTTTGCATCCCTAAATGAGAGTGTTTATACTACTGACACTTTTTAAGCCCAGAAAGACTACTCATATTTTACAAACAGTTCACTTTCCTGTGTGCTTAACTTACATAAAAAAACCAAGACAACCACTGGCACAAATTTGTTTCCTGTGACTGAGTGGTAACTAAATGTTAATTGTGCATCATTGAAATATTTTGTGTGGTTCACCTGAAAGGATAAAATAAATCTAGTTTCAATTATATGAGCACAATTTGAAGTGAAATTCTCACCACATGAACAGGATACAAGTTCATTATCTTTTTGTTACATATATTTCTTAAAATTCTCCTTGAGTTATTCAGAAGTTTGTTGTGTAGTTTAAAAATATATAATATTTTTATATTTTTATATATTTTAATATAATATTCATCTTTGTTCCACTGATTTATAAACCAAATCACTTTATCTATGTAACAAAGCTTTTATGATGTTTATCTCAACGAGATTTCTTTTTATATTCTCTATGGTAGAGAATGATAATTTATTTTGGTAAATATTCTATGTATAATTCAAAAGAAAATGTAACTCACATTTCCTGAACTAATGAGTTCCAAGGAGTTAAGTTCTGTTAATGTCCTCATGCCACTCGTGAGATTACCCAATCTGTGTTTGCTCTGTCAGCTCAGGACTGACATATTTGTTCTATAGGCCTGATCCTATTCTGGATGTCCCTGCTTCAAATGCTTGTATTATTACTTAGTGTACCGTATTTTAGTTTTAATATTTTAGAGTTTTAAAACTTGCCAGTTGAAACACTTTTTAATTTTAACACAAACTCTCTTTGTTTCTAATAATACTCTTGCTTGTTTGTTTGTTTGTTTTCATTTGTTTGAAACAGGGTCTCTCTGTGTAGTCCTGGCTGTCCTGGAGTTCATTGTGTAGACAAGGCTGGCTTCCAACGCACAGAGATTTGCCTTCATCTACCTTCCAAGTGCTGGGATTAACACTGCTTACTGCCATATATGGTTTCTGGTAGTACATTTGTCTTATAAAAACATAGTTTTAACTAAATGGGTTTCTTCCACATGTAAGCTTTTGTGCACAGACACATCTAAATTATGTCTCCTCTGAGGAGTTATACTTTTAATATTTACTCTACCTGGCAATCAGACATTTACCTGAAAGTTTTGGTATGTTCATGTTTAATGTGATTACTACCATGAAGACAGACATTCAGTCCCGCTTTGCTATTTCATAAGACATGTTCATATTGTCTTGTGTTTATTTTTTCTCCAATTTTACTCCCTTTAATATTAATAAAGTGTTGCCGGGCGGTGGTGGCACATGCCTTTAATCCCAGCACTCGGGAGGCAGAGCCAGGCGGATCTCTCTGAGTTCGAGGCCAGCCTGGGCTACCAAGTGAGTTCCAGGAAAAGGTGCAAAGCTACACAGAGAAACCCTGTCTTGGGAAAAAAAATAATAAAGTGTTTTATTTACTTATTATTCATTATAAACTTTTAAGAACATCTTCCTTGTTTGTTATTTATTTTGTGGGTTGAATCTGCCTTGAACATGTACTTCTATTACTTTTAGGAAAAAGGAAGTATTTATCAATAATTCTACTCCAATATGCAGAGCCATGACCCACATTTCATATTGAGATATGATAACTCAGTATTTTAGATTTTATCTCTTTATTAGGTGATGAAATACTCATATTTTTAAAATTAAAAATTTCCTGAAATCTTGAGGAGACACACCACTAATTAAAAAAATCTATATGTTTATTGAAGAGAATCAATCTCTATTGGCCTTTATAAAATTAAGATGCTTTTTAAGATGGTTAATATTGACCAAAATTCAAAACAACCTGAGAGATCCAATGTTATAAATATTAAATTAGAAATATTAAGCAATGGAGAATAAGAATGTTACTAAAAATTTAGTATTTGGTGACTTGTTAGTAGTATATATTATCTATCTATCTATCTATCTATCTATCTGTCATCATCATCATCATCATCTAGCTATCTCTGTCAAACTTGATGATGTGTGTAGTGTGATGGCTCTGTCATGGCTTTTGTACCCCAAAAGAAAGAATTCAGTCAAAAGCTAGTTTCATTAGTAGTTTATTTAGCATTCAGAAGAGAAAATTGAACTGTTCTGTCTCAAAAAGGAGAGAGCAACACAATGAGGGTAGTTCTATTTTCTAGATTTTTTTATAGAGTTCTTAGCAATATTCAAAAGGAAACATAATGGAAATGGATTAATTTAAGCTGTAAGAACAGTTAGCAAGAAGCCTGCCATGGCCATACAGTTTGTAACCAATATAAGTCTCTGTGTTTACTTGGTCAGGTCTGAGTGGCTGTGGGACTGGCGGTTGTCAGAGATTTGTCCTGACTGTGGGCCAGTCAGGAAAACTCAAGCTACAAATGGCGCCCAACGTGGGGCAAGAGTTTCCACCTAAAAACTGAAAAAAAAAGATTCTAAAACAGAGCTAAAAACAGCTTCCTAATTGTCTCTCTCAAATGAGCAGCAGCTGCCGGTTTGAGCTACTGGCGGGTTCCTAGCGTGCATGCATGCTCGACCTGCAGTATGGCGGGAATGAGGCCTCTGCAAGTGGCACATTAAGCTGTGTGGTGGATTTAGCCTTTGCTAGTACAAAAAAAAAAGAGGTTTCTGTGCTACACGCTGCTTTGATAGAAGCATAGACCCACTATTTCTGAGAGTTGATGGCTCCCAGAGCTGGCGGAAAATGTATCACTGCCATGTTGGGAAGCTGAAGTGGGCGGAGCCAGCAGTGCCAGTGCCGTTTCAGTCTTAGAATGCTACAGTTTAAAGCAATAGACTAAAGGTAATATAAAAAATAAGCCACGTAAAGATGGCTACCACACAGAAAATCTGGATTATGTTCTCTTTGATATTTGTAACTGAAGAAAAACATTTGATTGTAAAAGCTGTTAAGTTATGCCAAAATGTATATTTTAAAGGTACCTTGACTTCAAAATTTGGATGTAAGGATATGTTGCTTTGGAAAGGAGGTTCTGCTTTTGTTTCCACAGAAAGCCAGAGGCTATGGATTTGTTCCAGATTAAGATGCATCAGGTTTGACCTGCTGAGACCCCCTGAAAGGTCTCTGATGACACCATGGCCCAGATGATCCAACATCCAAAATGGTTTCAAGACAACTGGCTCAGATGATACACCCTCATGGACTACTCCATAATCCTAAAATATTCTTTGTGTCCCCATAAGATACAGCGCCCCCCTCCAGCAGAAAGTAGTAAGAAAAGCTACGCCCAAATTCCCAAATATACCAAGCTGACTTTGGAGATGTGTAAAGGTTAAAACCTTCCTTTTTAAGAAAAGAAAATGGGAAGTGCTGTGGGATGGTCTGTATGTCAAATGTGTTGCTGATTGGTCAATAAATAAATCACTGATTGGCCCGTGGCCAGGCAGGAAGTATAGGCGGGACAAGGAGGAAAATAGAGCTGGGAAGTGGAAGGCTGAGTCGGAGAGACACTGCCAGCAGCCATGATGAGACACAGCATGTAAAGATGCCAGTAAGCCATGAGCCATGTGGCAAGGTATAGATTAATGGAAATGGATTAATTTAAACTGTAAGAACAGTTAGCAAGAAGCCTGCACGGCCATACAGTTTGTAACCAATATAAGTCTCTGTGTTTACTTGGTCAGGTCTGAGTGGCTGTGGGACTGGCGGGGGTCAGAGATTTGTCCTGACTGTGGGCCAGTCAGGAAAACTCAAGCTACAGAAACATGGTCATTTTAATCTCTCAAATTAAGGAAATTAGCTCTCCTTTTTAGGGTATTATTTTCCATGATCCACTAGAAAATCCCACAAGAATTATTAATAAGGTGGGGACTGTAGCAGCGACTCTGTGGTTAATAGACCCTCTACACTTACAGAGGACTTTGGCTTGGTTTTCAACATCAATATAGCATATCATAATGTCTTTTTCGAAAATTTCAAAGGATTGAAGGCCCTCTTCTGGCTTCTAAGGGCACCAAGCACATCTATGGTATACATACATACACTTATACACTTATACACAGAAAAAAGCATATTTATTTGAAGTTTTATCATGAAAACTGGGACACATTACTATACTAGCTTGATAGGCTATACAAAGAAAGGATCGGGTCTTGTACTGCCTTTTAGTGTCATCATCTACCAGCTCTACCACTTGTGTCTATTTTTTATCTTACACTTAGAAGTAAGTATATAAAGAATTTTGAGAATAATGATCAACAAAACATTTTGAAGATCATTTCCCTTTCTTTAGGCAGCCATTTTGTCCTATTGATGATGTCCTTTGCCTCACAGAAGCTTCTCAATTTCATGAGGTCCAATTTATTAAGTGTTGATCTCAGTGCCTGCACTATTGGTGTCCTGTTTAAGAAGTTGTCTCAGCCGGGCGGTGGTGGCACATGCCTTTAATCCCAGCACTAAGGAGGCAGAGGCAGGCAGATCTCTGTGAGTTTGAGGCTAGCCTGGTCTCCAAAGCGAGTTCCAGGAAAGGTGCAAAGTTATACAGAGAAACCCTGTCTCGAACCCCCACCCCCCAAAAAAAGAAGAAGTTGTCTCCTGTGCCAATGTGCAGAAGGCTATTTCCCACTTTCTCTTCTATCAGGTTCAGTGTATCTGGTTTTATGTTGAGGTCTTTGATCCACTTGGACTTGAGTTTTGTGCAAGTTGATAGTTATGATTGTTTGCATTCTTCTACATGCAGAGATCCAGTTAGACCAGGACCATCTGTTGAAGATGCTTTCTTTATTCCACTGTATAATTTTGATTTTTTTCTCAAAAATCAGGTGTTCATAGGTGTGTGGATTCATGTCAGGGTCTTTGACTCAATTTCCTTAATCCATGTGACTGTTTTTATGGCAATATCGTGCAGTTTTTATAACTACAGCTCTGTAGTAGAGCTTGAAATCAGGGATGGTGAAACCTAAGGAAATTCTTATATTGTACAGGATTGTTTTAACTATCCTGTTTTTTTTTTTCCTTATGAAATTGAGTATTGTTTTTTCAAGGTTTGCAATGAATTTTGTTGGTATTTTAACGGGGATTGCATTGAATCTGTAGATTGCTTTTGGTAAGTTGGCCATTTTTGCTATTATCCTAATGATTCATGAACAGGGGAGAGCTTTCCATCTTCTGATATCTTCTCCAATTTGTTTTTGAAAGTCTTGAAGTTCTTGTTATACAGGTCTTTCACTTGCTTGGTTAGAGTTACATCAAGATATCTAATATTATTTGAGGTGATTATAAAGTGTGTTGATTCTCTGATTTCTTTTTCATGTGGATTATCACATGTATATAGGATATTTATTGATTTTTCTTTTTTATGAGTTAATCTTGTATCCAGCCACTTGAGTAAGGGTGTTTATGAGCTGCAGGAGTTCTGTGGCAGAGTCTTAAGGGTTGCTTATATATACTACCATGTCATCTTTGAATAATGACACTTTTAACTTTTTCCATTCTGATTCATATCCTTGATTTCCATTAGTTGTCTTATTACTCTAACTAGAACATCAAGTAGTATATTAAATAGGTATAGAGAGAGTGGACAACTTTGTCTTGCTCCTGATTTTAGTGGAATTGTTTTGAACTTCTGTCCATTTAATTTGATGTTGGCAATTGGCTTGGTGTATATTGCTTTTATTTTGTCTAGGTATGTCCTTTGTATCCCTAATCTCCCCAAGACTTTTATCATGAAGGGGTGTGGGATTTTTGTCTAACACTTTTTAAGCATCTAGTGAGACAGACTGCTAATTTCCAAAATACATAAAGAACTCAGGAAAACCAGACATTAACAAACCAAATAATCTAATTAAAAATCAGGTACAGATCTAAACAGAGAATTCTCAACTGAAGAATCTCAAATGGCTGAGAAATACTTAAGGGGATGTTCAACATCCTTAGCCATCAGGGAAATGCAATTCAAAGATGACTCTGATATTCCATCTTACATCTGTCAGAATAGCTAACATCAAAAATTCAAGGGTCATCTCATGCTACAGAAGATGTGGAGCAATGGGAACACACCTTCATTGCTGGTGGGAATGCAAACTTTTATAGCAACTTTTGAAATCACTGTGGCAGTTTCTCAGAAAGCTGGCAATCAATCTACCATAAGACTCAGCTATACCACCCTTGGGCAAATACCCAAAGGATGCTCAATCCTACCACATGGATACTTGCTTAACTCTGTTCATGGCAGCTTTATTTGTAATAGCCAGAATCTGGAAACAACCAAGACGTTTCTCAATCAAGGAATGGATAAAGAAAAATGTGGAAAATTTATCCAATGGAGTATTGCTCAGCTGTTAAAAACAAGGATATCAGGAAATTTTGAGGCAAATAGATGGAACTAAAAAAATCATTCTGGGAGAGGTAACCTAGACCAAGAAAGACAAACATTGTATGTACTCATTAATAAGTGGGTATTAGCTGTAAAATAATGTATAGCTACAATATAATCCAGAGACACAGAGAAATTAGGTAATAAGTTGATGGGGGGACACCTGTATTTCTCTGAGAAAGGGAAATAGAAAAGATTTGGTGAGTGGAAGGGAGCATGAGTGATCATATTGGGGGCAGAGAGGGAGAGTATTGAAAAAGACTACTAGAAAGTGGGGGTTGAGGGGGACATTTCAGGGCCAGGTAAAAACCTGGCACAAGGAAATCTCCCAGAATTCTACAAGGATGAGCCCAGCTAAGACTCCTTGCAAAAGCAGATATAGCCTGAAATGGCCATCTCCTGTGACCAAGCAAGACTTCAAGTGGAGGGAGTGAGAAAACAACCCATCCACACAAACTTTGACCTACAGTCTGTCTTGCCTATGGTATGTGTTGAGGTAAGGGTAGCCTAGAGACTGAGGGAGTGGCCAACCAATGACCTGGCTAGCCTAAAACCCATGCCACGAGAGTAAACTCACTCCTGACACTGCCTAAAGCACCAGGACCCACAGACTATATGACCCAGAGACCTAGATGGAATCAAACGGCAAGGGGGGAATGTCAATATAATGATGCATAATAATATTCTGCTCTACACATAGACTGATGCCTACCCCAGTTGTCCTCAGACAAGCTGCATCCAGTAACTGATAGAAACAGATGCAGACCCACAGTAAACACTAGGCAGAGTTTGGGGAATCCTGCAAAAGAAGAGGAGGAGAAAGGATTGAAGGAGCCAGAGAGATCAGGGACACCACAAAAAAAAAAAAAAAAAACCTCACAGAATCAATGAACCTGGGCTCATAGGGGCTCCCGGAGTTTGAAAGTACAGTCAGGGAGCCTGCATGGGACTGACTTAGGCCCTCTGCGCATATGTTACAGTTGTGTAACTTGGTCCTCCTGTGGGACTTCTAACAATGGGAACATAGACTGTCTCCAATTCATTTACTGACATTTGGAACCATACTTCTCATACTGGGTTGCCTTGCCCAGCCTAAATACATAGGGAGGTGCTTTGTCTTATTCAAATTCAATTTGCTGTGTTTTGTTGATGCTCATGTGAGACCTGCCCTTTCCTAAACAGAAATGGAAAAACGGTGAGCCAGGGAGAAAAGAAGTGTGTGGGTTTGTGGGGAGGGACTGAGAGGAAAGGAGGGGGGGTAAACTGTGATTGCAATGTAAAATAAATTAATTAATTAATTTTTTAAAATCTTTGGAATATTATTGGTCTAAGCACACTGATTTTTGTCATATAAGCATAACATCAATCACTTAAAGTGTTTTATTTATTGAAAACACACTAATTAATTAATTTGTTTGTTTGTTTATTTGTTTATTTTCTTTATATGTACATGTATATGGCTATTGGGGGGAATGTAATAGAGTTCTGATGAAATTCAAGGAAGTGGTATTACTCCTACCCTCATGTGGATTATGAGGATAAGTTCAGGTCATCACACTTGCCTGTAGACTTCTTTACCCATTGAGCTATATTGCTAGTGTTATTTTATTTTTAATTAAAAATTATAATTGCTCATGTTGAGAGGATACTGTGATGTGTTGATGGACATATACATTGTGTTGTGTCTTGACCAAATGAGAGTATTTAATATTAACACCAAGTCAAATAACTGTTATTTTTTATTGGAAGATTATCTTTAAAACCTTTTTTATCAGATTTAAAATACCAAACAATATTATTAGTCATATCTAAAATATTGTGAACAAAACACCAAACTTATTCTATGTAATGGGAATTTCTTAACTTATTCTTGAAAGTTTAAAATATAGGATTTTCCTATAACAAAAACCTAGGAATCTTTCAATGCTGCCTGTCTTGCTACAAGCACTTACGATGATTCATTTTTCTGCAGTTTTTAATATCTTAGAAGACCATACTATTTTCTTTTTGCAGATAACATAAAAATTAATTCTACATTGAAAAATTATTTCTCAGTTGAAAACAGGTCGTACCACTTATTATAAATAATTTTGGACACTGGAGAGATGGTTCATCATTTAAGAGAAGGTACAGCTCTTACAGAAGACCTGATTTTCTTATCAGTGCCACATCTGATGACACAACTGCCTTTAACTGTAGCTCCAGAGGATCTGTTGCCTCTTCTGATATCTATGGAAAATGTATTCATATGCACAAATCCACAGATACAAACATACATACTTTCTTAGTCACTGTTTTATTCCTATGAAGAGACACCATGACCAAGGCAACTATTATAAGAGGAAGCATTTGACTGGAAACTTGCTTATAAATTCAGAGATTTAATTTATGCAATCAGAATGAAGTACATGGTGGCATGCAGGCAGGTGCTGGAGGAGTAGCTGGGAGCTATATCCTGATGCATAGGCAGAGAGAGAGAGAGAGAGAGAGAGAGAGAGAGAGAGAGAGAGAGAGAGAGAGAGAGACTGACTCTGGGCTTGCTATGAACTTTTGCAGCATCAAAGCCCACACCCAGTAACAGACTTCCTTCAACAAGCAGTACCTCTGAAACCTATTCCTTTCAAAAATTGTGACATTCCCTGATGACTAAGCATTCAAATATATTAGCCTATGGTGGCTATTCATGATTCTTACCACCAAATATACGTAATTCCAAATAAAAATAAAATATTTTTAAATATATATTTGAGCAGTATTACTCAAGGCAATTTTGTTCATACATGTATCCATCAATGTGCTATTTCTTTTTTTGTCAATTTAACACAAACTATATCATTTTAGAAGGGAGAATTGTAACTGAGAAGATACCTTCATCTAATTGGCCTGTAGGCAAGTCTGTGGAGAGTGTTTTCATTGATTAATGATTGGTGGATGAGGGACTAACCCACTAAGGGTGTTCCCCTCCTTGAGCAGGTGGTCTAGGGTTATAGAAAATGTTAGCTGAGAAAGTCATGGAGAGCAGGCACCAGTAAGCAACATTATTTCATGGTTTCTAATTCAGTTCTTGCCTCCAGGTTCATGCCTAGAATCCCTGCCCTGAATTCTTTAATGATTGACAGCCGTTGGGTTATGTAAGCCAAGGAAACTCCTGTCCTTTGACCAAAGTTGTTTTTGTCAGTGTTTTTTCACAGCAAATAAAGAAAACTAGGATAATTAAGTTGGCATATTTTCTCAAAGTACTAAAAAATTGAAGTCAGTCTTTAAATTCTACAAACTAATAACATGCAAATGATTATTAATTGTATATATTATTGTTATATAAATTTATTTGATTCATGTTATTAAGTCAAATGTAATTACTACATTAAAAAGATTTGTATACAAACAAATCATTACTGTGGTGGTTTGAAAGAAAATGGCCCTGAAAGCTAGGAGGTTTGGCTTTGTTAGATAGGTATGACACTGTTGAAGGAAGTAAGTCACTCTGGAGGTGGGCTTTGATGTTTCATATGTGCTCAAGCCATGCTCTCCCAGTGTCTCAGATTGCATCTTGTTGCCAGTACAAAATGTAGAAGTCTCAGCTACCTATCCAGAACTATGTCTGCCTGCATGCAACCATGTCCCACCTTGATGATAATTGACTGAACCTCTGAACTGTAAGCCACACAGTTAAATGGTTTGCTTTGTAAGAATTGCCATGCTCATGGTGTTGCTTAACAGCAATAGAAACCCAAACTAAGACAGTAGTTGGTACCAGGGACTGGGATTTTGTTGTGACAGGCCTTACCATGCTTTTGTTGGAAGGAATGAATGTGGACCTTGGGACTGTTGATCAGTAAAGCAGTTGAACACTCTAAGTGCTGCTTAATGGGCCATCCTTGTAAGAACATAGGAGATGGCCGGGCGGTGGTGGTGCACGCCTTTAATCCCAGCACTCGGGAGGCAGAGCCAGGCGGATCTCTGTGAGTTCGAGGCCAGCCTGGGCTACCAAGTGAGTCCCAGGAAAGGCACAAAGCTACACAGAGAACACAGAGAAACCCTGTCTCGAAAAACCAAAAAAAAAAAAAAAAAAAAAAAAAACAACATAGGAGATGGTGGTGCTGAGTATGATTTGAACTGTGGGTGCCTAGCTGAAGGGTTTTCAAAGGAGAAGATGTTAGTATGTGGCCTAGACATCATTCTTATTATATTTCAGTGAGGAATATGACTGCCTTTTGCCCTTGTCCAAAGAGTCTGACTGATGCTAAAGTAGAGAGTTTTTATTTTCATTGCAGAGGAACTCTCAAAACAGCCTACTATAGACTCTGTCTTGTAGTTAGTAGTGGTAACTCTAATGAAGATTTACGATGAAAAGGAGCAAGCTGACCAGGATAAATCACAAAATGTAAAATTTGTGGAGAAAAGGAGCACCAAGAAGAGTAATGGAGCTAAATCCTGTGTTCAAGGAGATAAAAAAGATTAAGAAATGGAATATAGGGAATGGTGACCACAGGACAAGATCTCACCCAGCTAAGTTTGCTACTTGTAAAATTGAATCAAAGGAGACTTAAAGCCAGGTGTGGTAGTGCATGCCTTTAATCCTAGCATTGGGAAGGCAGAGGCTGGCAGATCTGATTTTAAGGCCAGACTGGTCTACAGATCCAGGTGTGGCTTTGTTGGAGTGGATGTGGCCTTGTTGGAGGAAGTGGGTCATTGTGGTGGTGGGCTTTGAGGTCTCTTATATGCTGAAGCCACACGCAGTGCCTCAGACTGCTTCCTGTTTTCTTCACAAGATATAGAACTTTCAGCTACTTCTACAGTACCATGGCTGCCTGCATGCTGCCATGTCCTGCCATGATGATAATGCACTGAGCTTCTGAACTCTAAACCATCCAAATAAATGTTTTCTTTTAAACGATTTGCCATGGTCATGGTGTTTTCACACATCAATAGAAATACAAACTAAGATAATTACTAAGCAAAAAACTGAAGCAGGTTTAAATACGAGTAATATACTGCTTTCAAGACTTGATTTACTATTAGAATTGAGGCCATTAAAAATCTAGGAAGTCAAGTTGGTATAAGTAACTTAAGAGAGCATACATTTATTTGTCTTTATCAATGGTGATGAAAATGGGACACATCAAGCTCCCTCATAGAAATAGTAAGAGAGTATCATGTGGATAACATATGATGTGCTAGGGAAAAGAATGAGGTAGATAAAAAATGAATTAGTAGTACCATAATGTCTCAGCTAGTATTTCTATTACTGCAATGAAACACCATAATCAAAAATATCACCGTGTGTCATTGAAGGATGTCAGGGAAGAAACTCAAACAGGGTAAGAACTTAGAGGCAGAAGCTTAAGGAGAGGCATTAGAGGATTACTGCTTACTTACTTGCTCCCCATGGTTTGCTCAGCCTGCTTTCTTATAGAACACAGGACCATCTGCCCAGGGGTGGTCCCACCCATAATGGGAACTCATCCCACATCAATCACTAATTAAGAAAATACCCTACAGGTCTGTCTATAGCTCAATATTATTGAGGCATTTTCTCAATTAAGGCTTCTTCCTCTCCTGTGACTCTAACTTGCATCAAGTTGAAATAAAAGTAGCCAGATGACATACCAGGAGTGGGATATTGCTGTGACAGATCTAATGGTGTTTTTTGTTAAGGATTTTGAAAGGATATAAGAATGCTAGGCTAGAAAAGCCATTTTGTGTTGAGAGCTCAGTGAGCTGCTCTGTTGCAGCTTGGAAGATAAGAATCTTAGAGGCCTAGTGACATTTCGGAGGTAAGGTATTTGTTTGTTTGTGCAATGAATCTGTGGTTTCTGGTCAGCTGGAGCTGTAGAATTGGCTGTTGTCAATAAGAAACCACAACCACTAAAGTAAAACTTTTGTTTAACTGGGACAATTGATTCTGGTTTAAAACTTGGCAATTGTTAAGAAGAGGTCAGAATCACTGAGGTGATCGCTTCTGTTAAGTATTTCCTGAGAGTCAGAACACTGAAGCTGTGTCTCAGAGGTGGCCAAGGTTGTATCGCAAGCTGACATCAAAACTTGGTAGTCTCAACAGGCAGTACCTATTTTGAGCGCATGAGGGAACCATGGAGAGAAGCTAAGGTATGGCACTGTGGGAAGTCAGGAGAGGCCATTGCTGAAGATAATGCCTCAGTAGCAGAGGAAGCACCAGGATTGAAGAAGTCATACAGACATGTTGAGGTTTGGCACCATGGCAAGATCATAAGAACGACTGTTAGTGGAAGTGCAGCCCAGTTGCCGAAGACACCAGCATTTGGGAGATGCCAGAACCATAGGTGACCACAAAGAATAGCAGCACAGGTGAGGTGAAGTCTGTCAGAGTTTAGAAGACATTTCTGCACATGGAAGAGCTGGAAAATAACCTAAGCCCTTTGAAGAAGACCTGAAGATCATGGGTGGATCCTAGACAGTGGGCGGTGTGTTGTTCAAACTTTTGGAGTTTGATTTTTTTTCTTTGATTTGACTGTGATTGTGCCCTGGTTCTTCCTGCTTGAAGTTAAAGTACTTACTTATATTTATTTTTTTTTAATTTTACAGGAGTGTCAAACTAGAGTCACTGGAAAGGAGGGAACCTCATTTGAGAAAATGCCTCAATAACATCAGGCTATAGGAAAGCCTGTATGGTATATTAGTGACTGATATGGAGAGGGCCCAGCCCACTGTGGATGGAGCCACCCCTGGACAGGTGGTCCTTGGTTTTCTTGGGTAAGAAAGCAGGCTGAGCAAACCACAGGGATCAAGCCAGTAAGCAGCACCTCTCCATGGCCTCTGCATCAGCTCCTGCTGTCAGGTTCTTGACCTGTTTGAGTTTCTGTCCTGACTTCCTTCCATGAATAGTAATATGGTAATGTTAACCAAATAAAACCTTCCTCTCTAAACTTGCATTTTCATTATGGTGTTTCATTGCAACAATAGAAATCCTAACTATGAAATAGAAACCATAACTAAACCCCAGTGGTGGTGCCCAAATTAAGGATCCATCAAAGTTTGAGGTAGAGGGCACCTCTTTCCTGTTAAATGAGTGTAGGTTGAAGTGAAAAGAAAAGGAAACCAAAAGATAATGAGTGGATATCTGTTTCCTTGTCAGTTTGTCTTGGATGGTAATTACTGCATCCTCATCAGGGAAGCAAACCAAACTGCTAGAAGGGTAAATATCTGTGTGTCTTCTGGGAAGAGGCAAGTGTGTCATTGTTAAGCAATTCCATTTGCTACACCAAAGAATACGGGAAGAATGCATTAGGAAAGCACTTAATATTTAGATTGTTTGCTCACATACTGTCAATCATTCTCTGGGCCCAAAGGGGGAAAAAACAGCTCAGAATATTCTGCATACCAAATTTAAAGAAATGATAATTATCCTACGTATGTTGCAAACTCCCCCTTTTGTTTGCATAAGTCAAAGGATGACTAGACAATGCATGCTCTTATAAGAACATATTTGGCTCATTTTGAGAAGAATACTTTCTGTGAATTCTCAGGTTTGGATGATGGCAACTGCTTTTCTGTTGTTTCCATTCTCTCCAAATTGTCTGTTTGTTTATTCCACTCTCCCAGCAGAGGTATAATGTAACCTTTGAAAAAATAGAACTTCCCCTACTGTCGAAGAATAGAAACAGTCATGCATCCTTGAAAGAAAAAAAAATACCGTATTTTAAAAGTGTACTTTTAAGCTGTGTGATATTACTGAATAGGAGCATTTCATTTCAAAATAAAGACTGATTTTAAATGGACGGTCATTGGGGATAATCAACCACACTCCAGGGAAGGCCCCAAACCCAGTAAGAGTAATGACCTAAAAACCTGATTTGAGCTGAAACACTCTGGACAGAAAAGTTGAGACCTGATACAACCTACAGGCAGTTAGGATGGTGGAAGCTCCTAAAAAGGTCAATATACTGTGGACTCCTATTGCTACATACAACTTTGAGACTGCATGGGAACATATTGACAGATGGAATTTTCTGTCCCAAAGTACCCTTTTCTACCCTATAAGATACCAAGTCCCCTGTACTTCATCTGGTTTAGTAGATAAATTGTAGATTCTTCAATAATCATGACTTCACTTATACTGACTAGTGAGCTAGGTTTCCAGTAGCAGACATAGTTTCCTTCTTGTTGAGAAGGTCTTATATCCAATAAGAGAGCTATTGGTTACAGCTAAGTTATGTGTGCCACTACTGAACCTTTGGGGTTATTGTGCCATGCTGATATGGTTCATAGGCAAAATGCCTGTTGGGAATATTGGTTGACTTTTTCCTTTGGAGCTTGCATGGTCCCTTTTTGTCCTGTGAAAACTTGTACTCTGGGAGGAGGCATCATGGTCAGTTTAATCTCAGGAGGTCTCTGGACCCTGTTTCAGAAGTGCATTATGGTTTCTGCAATAGGAATTTATCTTCCATCTCTGGGGGAAAACCAAGGGCATCAGTAGTTGACTGTATGTTTTGGGAGAGTCTTGGAAAACTTGGGCCAACAAATCAAAGGAGGGCACTGTTATAAAAAGTAAGGGGTTAGGGATGGCGGCTGAACGAGAATGGAGGCATCATGTCTCTCAGAACTGCTTCCAACAGACTTGGTAGGTGTCGGTTAATATTTTGGGGGGTGGGGGTAGGGGGGGGCTTTTCTGAAAGTAACCAGACAATTCTGAGGTAACGGATTGTCTTTTGCTGCTGTTTTGAGCCCTGTAGAATCGTTCAGCACTGC
Organism: Peromyscus californicus insignis; assembly: GCF_007827085.1. Classification (NCBI taxonomy): domain Eukaryota; kingdom Metazoa; phylum Chordata; class Mammalia; order Rodentia; family Cricetidae; genus Peromyscus; species Peromyscus californicus. The sequence continues at coordinate 71,720,626 of NW_026294573.1, read as the reverse complement.
TTGGATCTGCACCCGACAAGCTCAAGTGGATCTGACCTGTCTGGGTGGGTCCTAGCTGACTCCTTGGAGCTCAGAAGAAGTTTTAAGTTTATGAAGAAGACAAATTTTAGACATATTTCGAAGACACCAAAGGGAATTTAAAATCCTGCACTGGTAGTTATGATATTATAGTGTTTAATACTTTGCTATCAGAATTTTATTGGTTAGCATCAAACTTGTGGCGTCTTATAGCAAGAAAGAGAGAGAGGTGGGGGGGAGGGAGGAGAGAGAGAGAGTGGGGGCAGGAGAGAGACAGAGACAGAGACAGAGACAGAGAGAGACAGAGAGAGACAGAGAGAAATCTGAAATATGCTTAATCCCAACTTGTCACATGGGAGACTGCAGTTCGGTTCTGAGATGAGGAGCCAATGTTGTATTTTAAAAATAGCAGGAAAGAGTCGTATCACACAGCAGGGCCCGCATAAGAGGTTTATTGAGGGGAGGGAGAGAAAGGGCAGTAAAGGGGGTAGAGACCAGTCCCTAGGGTAAGAGAAAAGGAAGAGAAAGAGAGAAAGATGGGAGGTGTACACGGCCTGCCTTTAGAAGGAAAGTAGCAAATGTGCACAGGAGGTGCTCCTAGTGACAGCAGCTGAGGTATATTCTGTCATGACCCTGAGGGCAGGTCAGTACAGATGGCTAAATGCTAACAAGAACCATGTGCATATAATTGGGCTTTCTGTTAGTTGATTTAAGCTCTTACAGGGAGCAGTATCAGCCCGGATAAGAAAGTATCATTAAAACGTTATGTATACTGTAGTTAGTTGTTTTTATGATAAATACTTGATAGTATGAATTCTTGTGGATTTTTCAGACAAATTTACTGCTATTTTATCTTACTCTCCTCCTTTTTCTGTATTTATTTAGCTTCCTCCTCCCTAAATAGTCCTTGATTTTACCAATTTCTCTTATTAGATCACTTGTGTTCTGCTAAGCCCCTTTACCCACTTCCCATATTTTTCTGCATTTACCTCCCTCCATTCTCCTAAGAGACACCCCTTTCCCTTTTCCTTCAGCGTCCTAGGATAAAGGTGTGCCTCACCATACCTAGCTCTAAGCTTTTCTTTAGTTCTTTTCATAAGTTTGAAACTTATCTGGGTAGGATCTTGCCCTGAGGTCACGAATCCTTTTATTCCATTTCTTAATCCATTTATCTTTTTGAAGAAGGGCCTTATGTCCATTCCATTTCCTGGTGCTCTTTTTCTCCTCAAAATTTATTTTGTAATTTACCCTGATCAGCTTGCTCCTTTTCATTATAAATTTTTATAAGCATGCACACTAGTAACTACAAGACAGAGTCTATATTAGGCTATTTTGAAATTTCTTCAGTCAGAGGAATTTATTAAAAACTCTTCACTTTAGCCTTAGACAGACTGTTTGGACAAGGGCAAAAGGCAGTCAATTTCTTCACCAAAATATCACAAGAACAATCTCTAGGCAACACACTAAAGTTCTTCGCCCCTGAATCCTCTTGAGTGAGACCCTGATATTTCAAATAATTCTTAGCACAACTGCCCCCCATGCTCCTATTAGTATGGCCCATTAAGCAGTGTTTATAACATCCCACTGCTTTTCTAACCCAAAGTACCAAAGTATAAGTATCTCCAAATAAATGTATGGCCAGGCTCATCACAGCAATACCCCAGTCCTTGATTACCAATTTCTCTCTTAGTTAGATTTTTCTATTGCTGTGAAAAGACACCATGACCATGGTAACTCTTATAATAAAAATATTTAATTGAGGAGGCTTGCTTAAAATTTCAGAGATTCAGCCCATTATCATCATGGCAGGGAGCATGGTGGCATGCAGGCAGACATGGTGCTGGAACTGAGAGTCCTACATCTTGATTCAAAGGCAGCAGGAAGTTGAGTGACACACTGAGCAGTATCATAAGCATAGGAAACCTCATAGTCTCCCCCGGAATGACACATATCCTTCAAGAAGGCCATACAAACTCTGTCAAAGTCACACCTCCTAATAGTACCATATCCTATCAGATTATGGGACCAATTACATTCAAAATTTTACATAAACCTTTGTCATTTAGGGTACTGCCTATGTTTTCTTATAACAGTTCCAGGGATTCAGGTTTCACATTTAAGTCTTTGATCTATTTGGAATTAGTTTTTATGCAAGATAGTAGACATAGATGTAATTTCATTCTGCATTTGGATGTCCAATTTTTCTAGAACCATTTATTGAAGATGCTAAATATTCTCCAGTACATATTTTTGCCTTATTCATTGAATTTAAAGGCTAACATTGTATGTATTTATGTTCAGTGTTCCATTTTATACGATTGGTCTATATGTCTTTTTGTGCCAGTATATTATTGTTTTTATTACTTTGACTCTATACCTTAAGATCTGAAATTGCCATACCTCCAAAATTGTTCTTTTGCTCTGGATTGTTTATGTTATCCATGTTCTTTTCTGGTTCCATATAAATTTTAAAATACTTCCTTTATTTTTCTGTAAAAATGATTTGGATATCTGATTACGAATCATCCAAGAAACACAAGATCGTTTTTTTTGGTTGATGGTAATTTTCACAATGTGAATTATACCAATCCATGAGCATGGGACTCCTTTACATTTTCTGGTGTCTTTACCTATTTCTTTCTTTAAAGGCTTAAGCTTTTCATTGTTGATATATTTCAATCCTTGGTTACGTTTATTTCTGGATAGTTTATCTTCTTTTAGGTTATTGTGAATGGGAGTGTGACAAGATTTTCTTGTCTTCATGGTCTTTGTTGGTACTTAACCATGTTATTGAGCAACAGCCACGTTATCGAGCAAGTTGATTCAGCATCCATACAGATTGGTGAATTTGTTTATAGTTTTTCAAATTTTCCTGGTAGAATTTTTGTGATTGCTATAGAATATCAATCTATCTATCTATCTATCTATCTATCTATCTATCTATCTATCTACCTATTTCTCTCTCCCTTTCTCTCTCTCTCTCTCTCTCTCTCTCTATATATATATATATATATATATATATATATATATAATGATGGAGTATACAGTATATCTCTATAGTGATCTCATATCATTTGCAAATTAATTTCACATATAATTATTTATACTCCAAAATAAATTTTTATTTCTTATAATTGCTGCCCTTTATTTAACAATAAATTATATTAGTAATTTTATACATGTATTATATATAAATTAATGTATATATAAGTAAAAATATTGAAAAATTTTTAAGGATATTTTTGATGACCACTGATTCTTTAAAAAATAAATAAATGAACACATGGGTTTTTCAAGATCCTCATTTAGTAAGACCTATGTAAAAACAAACAAAAGAAGTCTAAAAACTAGTATCTATCTCTCAGAATACAGGGCTTCTGTGCTATGGGACATCTTTCTGTATACTGTGAATATGTGTGACCCCAGTTGGATAATAAATAAAGCTGTTTTGGCCTATGGCAAGAGAGCTTACAGCCAGATTGGAAATCCAAGCAGAGATAGAGAGAAAAGAAGGGCAGAGTCAGGAGAGATGCCAGGCCACCACCAAAGGAGCAAAAAGATGTAAGCAGATTGGTCATACCACAGCCATGTGGCAACATATAGATTAATAGATATGGGTTAATTTAAGTTAAAAGAGCTAGCAAGCAAGAAGTTGAAGCTAGAGACCTAGAGTCTGTAATTAATATCAGCCTCTGAGTGATTATTTTATAAATGGCTGCGGGACTGTGGGGCCAGGCAGAACCGATAAACTTACATTTACACATTTGCCAAATCTTTTAAGATAAAAATCTTCTTCTCCCAGGGTGATCCATGTGTCCCTCTTAGGTTCCTCCTCATTACCTAGCTTCTCTGGAGTTGTGGGTTGTAGTCTGGTTATCCTTTGTTTTACATCTAGTATCTGCTTATGAGTGAGTTATCTCACTCAGGATGGTATTTTCTAGTTCTATCAATTTGCCTGCAAATTTCATGATGTCATTTTTTTTTTTTTTTTTTTTTTACAGCTGAGTAATACTCCACTGTGTAAGTGTAATACACTTTTGCTATCCATTCTTCAGTTGAGGGGCATCAGCTCCAGGAGTACAGTCAAAGAGAGGGAGTAGGGAGTATATGAGCAAGGCTAGTCAAGATAATAAAGGGGAAATCTACAGAGACAACTGAACCACCTGATAGGAACTCACAAACTCTAGACCAACAGCTGTGAAGCCTACATAGGACCGAACTAGTCCCTCTGCATGTGGGAGACAGTTGTGTAGCTTGGTTTGTTTGAAGGGCCCCTGGCTGTGGGATCAAGATCTATGCCTGGTACATGACCTGACTTTTTGGAGCCCATTCCTTATGGTAGGATGCCTTGCTCAGCCTTGATGCAATGGGGAGGGGCTGGGTCCTGCCTCAACTGAATGTACCAGGCTTTGTTGATTCCACATTGGACGCTTTACCCTTTTGGAAGAGTGGATAGGGTCTTTGGTCAGGGGAAGATGGGGTGAAGAGGAGGATGGATAGGAGGGAGAACTGTGGTTTGTATGCATAATGAATTTTTTTTTAAAAAAAATAATGCCAAAAGATTAAAAGGGTCCATCTTCACACTTCCACCAATGTCAGCCTGAAATGACCACAGTAGGACTATTTAAATGTTAATACTTTTTACAGAAAGAAGAGAAGAACAGAGAATCTTAGGCAATTTTACATTGACACAACAGGCTTGAAACAGGGAGGTCCTATGTGATTATGAAGACTTTTCAATATGACTGCTTGTAGATGACTGCTTCTGGGTCACCCACACTCCTATGTCAACTCTGTAAACAAACCCAATAAATTCCCTGGTTTCCAAGTGTGAGCTTGATGAAACTGATCTTTTGTTTGTCATTGGGATCTTATGAGCAGAGGGTAAACAGTATTAAATATACCCCTCCCTCAGGAAGAAAAAAATTCTAATAATAGTAAATTCATTTATCAATGCTATTTTGTCTCAAGGTATTAAAAGTTAAAAATGTTAAAAAAATATATAAAGATGAAAATTGTTTTACAAAGGAGAAAGAGATAATTATATTGATAATGATTAAAATGACTGGAAGTTTTCAGAATGGAAAAGAAGACTAGAATCCTGGTAAGTTATAAAGGTTTGAGAACGTTATTAGTACACAGAGGATAAGACATAGAGATTATACATAGTATATTAAAGTTTCTAAGGTCAAAGGTCAACAATTATAATGACTAGCTAAATGTGTGTCTGTATCAAAGTTTATTAAGAAATATGTGGGTTAGGGAAATACTATATATTAGTTCAAATTACCAGACTGGTGTAACTGATATTCTGGGTGTTTAACAGCCATATTTGGACGCTATTCTTATACGGTTGGAGGGACTAAATGGTAGACTATTTCCCCCATTGCCCTCAAGTTGACATGATATCCCAGGAATCTGTGGGCTCTATCTAGAAATGTTCTAAAACTATGGAAAGTCAATTATTACCTGTACAGGGTTTTTTCTTTAGGGCCCCCAACCAGTTCCCAAATCATGACATGGAGTTTTGTTATTAGATATTAATGCTCCATGTTGCTTAGGCTCACTTGTAGTTAGTTCTTTTAACTTAAATTACCTTGTTTCTTTTTGTCGATCTTTTGCCTTGTTTTTTCACTTTTTTTTTCCTTCTGAATACCCTACTTTCATTGCTTCTCATGTCTGGCTGGTGGGTGCCTGGCTTCTGGCACTAGACACCTCACTCCTCTCCTCCACTTTCTTCTCTCATCCTTCCTCTCTCTTGAGCCTATACTCCTACTCATTTTCTGTCTGCCAGCCCAGCCTATCCTTTCTCTGCCTAGCTATAGGCCATTCAGCTCTTAATTAAAACAATCATTTGCATATACAGGCAATGTGAAACAAATGCAACCATCTTTACATAATGAAACAAATGCAACATAAACTAAAGTAACACACCTTTATATCATTACCAAAGGTATCAGAAACAAGTGTAACACATGTTCACATAGTTACAGTAATAGCCTGCAGCATAAACAAATGTAACATATCTATGCCTAGTTAAAATAATATTCCACAACATTTCCCCTGTTTTGTCTGAATGAAAAGAAAGGGTTTTAACTTTAACATAGTAAAACTATATACAACAAGAACAGTTATGAAGTAAGAACTGCATCCATAATGTCTAGTCTATTTGTATTTCACAAATTCAAAGAAAATACTCCATTACCTGTACTATTTTGATGAGTTAAAAGCTTTGTATCTAATTTATCTTTTGTCATAACTAAGGAAAACTGAAACTATATCTAGTCTTCAACTTCTTTGGTTTTTGAATTATTTAAAGACCATCTATCTATCTAAATATATCTGTTTAACCTTGAAAACATACTTAATATAAGTTTGATTACTATAGGTGACCAACTACTTACCTTTATTTCTTAATTATACATTACATTTTTAAATGAGCTGCATAAGCATAATAATTTAAACAAGAGTAGAAACATATATACTGTATGACAACAATAAATTTAAACTTATATCAATATAACAAAGTACATACCTATGTATAATATTTGAGGCAAACAGTTGTCTTCTTATCCTATATTTCTATATCCCCCTTAAAGGATGACAAACAACCATAACACACAAAAAAAATACCCCCCCACCTCTTGGGAACATGGGCATTGTGTTTTCTAGATTGTATCCTACTATCTGTGGATGAAGGCATTTTATGTGAGCCTGAGAAAATTGAGATAATGGTTAAGTCCTGGGAAAACTAGCCATAACATTTGTCTTCTAGTCTCTGATAAATGGGAAAGCACAAGACTTCTCTGCAATTCTGGCTATAATGGGGCTAGACCATCTCAGTCACCAGTCTTGAAGATGTTTTGTATGTAGAACTGCTGTGGGATGTTCTGTATGGCAAATGTGTTGCTAATTAGTCAATAAATAAAACACTGATTGGCCATTGGCTAGGCAGGAGTGTAGGCGGGACAAGGAGGAGAATAAAGCTAGGAAGTGGAAGGCTGAGTCAGGGAGACACTGCCAGCCACCACGATGATAAACAGCATGTGAAGATGCCGGTAAGCCATGAGTCATGTGGCAAGGTATAGATTAATGGAAATGGATTAATTTAAGCTGTAAGAACAGTTAGCAAGAAGCCTGCCATGGCCATACAGTTTGTAACCAATACAAGTCTCTGTGTTTACTTGGTTGGGTCTGAGGGGCAGGTGATAGAGATTTGTCCTGACTGTGGGCCAGGCAGGAAAACTCTATCTACATAGAACTATGAGGAAACTACAAGAGGCACTATGAGTGCCTGTATCACCTGGGCAACCCATCTTCATTGGTGTCTGGTCCCCTTGCCCTGAAAACACACACATTTTCAAAGGTAACATGTATATCTGTATTAAAACAAGTATGGACTGTGTGTTGTACATGAGCCAGCCAAATATATATATATATATATATATATATATATATATATATATATATATATATATATATATATATATATATATGTTAGAGTATGTAAAATAACCCATCTTGCTCCAGACTTCCCTTTTGGAATACTGGTGAGTACCCTTCCTTGCTCCAGACCCCATCTCTGGGCACCAGCCACTCCAGGGAAGACCTGCCCAACTTGGCCCCAGGTTTTGGCCACTGGGCAGGTTGGGCAGGTTCCCTGCTAGCCCCACTGGGAAGGATCCCCTTCTCCAAGACCACTGGCAGACCCTGCAGTCTCCACGCCCTGCCCCCACGCCCATCTGCCTGAGCCCCAAGCCTCTTCCTGAGACTTAGAGGCCGGCCCCCAGCTCCCATCTTGCTCCAGACTTCCCTTTTGCAACACTGGTGAGTGCCCTTCCTTGCCCCGGACCCCATCCCTGGGCACCAGCCACTCCAGGGAAGACCTGCCCAACTTGGCCCCAGGTTCTGGCCACTGGGCAGGTTCCCTGCTAGCCCCACCGGGAAGGATCCCCTTCTCCAAGACCCCTGGAAGACCCTGCAGTCTCCACACCCTGCCACCATGACCGTCCGCCTGAGCCCCAAGCCTCTTCCTGAGACTTAGAGGCCGGCCCCCAGCTCCCATCTTGCCTCGGACTTCCCTTTTGGAACACAGGTGAGTGCCCTTCCTTGCCCAGACCCCATCCCTGGGCACCAGCCACTCCAGGGAAGACCTGCCCAACTTGGCCCCAGGTTCTGGCCACTGGGCAGGTTCCCTGCTAGCCCCACCAGGAAGGATCCCCTTCTCCAAGACCCCTGGCAGACCCTGCAGTCTCCACGCCCTGCCCCCACGCCCATCCGCCTGAGCCGCAAGCCTCTTCCTGAGACTTAGAGGCCGGCCCCCAGCTCCCATCTTGCCCAAGACTTTCCTTTTGGAACACAGACTTCCCATTTGGAACACTGTTCGGTCTGAACCAAGTGTGCGGATAAGGCCAAGAACGAACCACAAGGAGATGGGCAGACGTCAAGGCAGAAACATATACAACAAAATGAATAGCAATACAGCATCACCAGGCCCTAGCCCTCCTTCAACACCTAGACCTGAACATCAGAAATTGGAAGAAGCAGAAGAAAACAGCCTTATGAATGACATCATGAAGAAGCTAGAGGCTTGTGTAGAGGAAAAGACAAAAAAATGTGAAGAACGCTGTAAACAACTAGAGGAAAGGGCAAACAAATTAGAAGAAATCAATAAAGTCCTGGAAGAAAACAATAAAATACGGAGAGAAAATCAAGAAAAATCAATGAAACAAATGAAGGAAACAGTCCAAGACCTGAAAAGGGAAATAGAAAAAATGAAGAAGACACAAACAGAGGGAATGCTGGAAATAGAAAATCTGAGAAAACGATTGGGAACTTCAGATGCAAGTATAATCAACAGAATGCAAGAGATGGAAGAGAGGATCTCTAGCGTTGAAGATACAGTAGAAGAAATACATTCATCAGTCAAAGAAAACACTAAAGCCAACAAAGTCATGAACCAAAATGTCCAAGAAATTTGGGACACCATGAAAAGACCAAACCTAAGAATAATAGGGGTCGAAGAAGGAGAAGAATACCAACTCAAGGGCACAGAAAATATATTCAACAAGATCATAGAAGAAAACTTTCCCAACTTAAAGAAGGAAATGCCTATGAAGATACAAGAAGCTTATAGAACACCAAACAGACTAGACCCCCAAAAAAAGTCCCCTCGCCACATAATAGTTAAACAACTAAACGTACAGAATAAAGAAAGAATATCAAGAGCAGCAAAGGAAAAAGGCCAAGTGACATATAAAGGCAAACCCATCAGAATAACACCTGATTTCTCAATGGAGACTTTGAAAGCCAGAAGAACCTGGACAGATGTAATGCAGACACTAAGAGACCATGGATGTCAGCCTAGACTAATATACCCATCAAAACTTTCAATCACCATAGATGGAGTGAACAAGACATTCCATGACAAAGCCAGATTTAAACAATACTTATCCACAAACCCAGCCCTACAGAAAGCACTAGAAGGAAAATTCCAACCTAAGGAAGTCAGATACATACTCAAAAACACAGGCAACAGATAAAGCCACAGCAGTAAACCCCAACGTATAGAAGTACCCACACATCACCACCAAAAAATAACAGGAATGAACAATCACTGATCATTAATTTCCCTCAATATCAATGGACTTAATTCACCTATAAAAAGACATAGGCTTACAGAATGGATACGAAAGCAGGACCCATCTTTCTGCTGCATACAAGAAACACATCTCAAATTCAAAGATAGACACTACCTAAAAATAAAAGGCTGGGAAAAGACTTTCCAATCAAACGGTCTTAAGAAACAAGCGGGTGTAGCCATCCTGATATTCAGCAAAATAGACTTCAAACTAAAATCAATCAAAAGAGATCAAGAAGGGCATTACATACTCATCACAGGAAAGATCCACCAAGATGAAGTCTCAATTCTGAATATTTATGCCCCAAACACAAGGGCACACACATATGTAAAAGAAACATTACTAAAGCTTAAATCACATATAAAACCCCACACATTAATAGTGGGAGACCTCAACACCCCACTTTCACCACTGGACAGATCTCCCAAATTGAAACTTAACAGAGAAATAAAGGACTTAACTGATGTCATGACTCAAATGGACTTAATCGATATCTACAGAACATTCCATCCTAACAAAAAAGAATATACCTTCTTCTCAGCACCCCATGGAACCTTCTCTAAAATTGACCACATACTTGGCCACAAAACAAATCTAAACAGATACAAAACAATTGGAATAACCTCCTGTGTTCTATCAGACCACCATGGTCTAAAGTTGGATTTCAACAACAACAAAAACTACAGAAAACCTACAATCTCATGGAAACTGAATAATACCCAACTGAATCACCAATGGGTTAAGGAAGAAATAAAGAAAGAAATTAAAGACTTCCTAGAGATCAATGAAAATGAAGACACCACATATCCAAATTTATGGGACACTATGAAAGCAGTACTAAGAGGGAAATTCATAGCACTAAATGCCCACATAAATAAGTTGGAGAAATCTCACACTAGAGACTTAACAGCATACATGAAAGCTCTAGAACAAGAAGAAGCACAGTCTCCCAGGAAAAATAGACGCCAGGAAATTATCAAAGTGAGAGCTGAAATCAATAAAATAGAAACAAAGAGAACAATACAAAAAATTAATGAAACAAAGAGTTGGTTCTTTGAGAAAATCAACAAGATAGACAAGCCCTTATCCAAACTAACCAAAAGACAGAGAGAGAGCATCCAAATCAACAAAATCAGAAATGAAAAGGGGGACATAACAACAGACATTGAGGAAATCCAGAGAATCATCAGGTCATACTTCAAAAACCTCTATTCGACAAAACTGGAAAACCTAAAAGAAATGGATATCTTTCTGGATAGGTACCACATACCTAAGTTAAATCAAGACCAGATAAACTATTTAAATAGTCCAATAACCCCTAATGAAATAGAAACAGTCATTAAAAGTCTCCAAACCAAAAAAAGCCCAGGACCAGATGGTTTCAGTGCAGAATTCTACCAGATCTTCAAAGAAGAGTTAATACCAATACTCTCTAAATTGTTCCACACAATAGAAATAGAAGGAACATTACCAAACTCCTTCTTCGATGCTACAATTACCCTAATTCCTAAACCAAACAAGGATACAACAAAGAAAGAGAACTACAGACCGATCTCCCTCATGAACATTGATGCAAAAATACTCAATAAAATACTGGCAAACAGACTCCAAGAACACATCAAAACAATTATCCACCATGATCAAGTAGGATTCATTCCAGGGATGCAAGGGTGGTTCAACATACGAAAGTCCGTCAATGTAATACACCATATAAACAAACTCAAAGAAAAAAACCATATGATCATCTCACTGGATGCAGAAAAGGCATTTGACAAAATCCAACACCCCTTCATGACAAAGGTATTGGAGCGATCAGGAATACAGGGAACATACCTAAACATAATAAAGGCAATTTACAGCAAGCCAACAGCCAACATCAAATTAAATGGAGAGAAACTCAAAGCAATTCCACTAAAATCAGGAACGAGACGAGGCTGTCCACTCCCCCCATACTTATTCAATATAGTACTTGAAGTTCTAGCCAGAGCAATAAGACAACATAAGGAGATTAAGGGGATACAAATTGGAAAGGAAGAAGTCAAGCTTTCCCTATTTGCAGATGACATGATAGTATACTTGAGCGACCCCAAAGATTCCACCAAGGAACTGATACAGCTTATAAACACCTTCAGCAACATAGCAGGATACAAGATCAACTCAAAAAAATCAGTAGCCCTCCTATATATAATGGACAAAGAAGCGGAGAAGGAAATCAGAGATACATCACCCTTTACTATAGCCACAAATGACATAAAATACCTTGGGGTAGCACTAACCAAGCAAATGAAGGACCTATATGACAAGAACTTTAAGTCCCTGAAAAAAGAAATTGAAGAAGATGTCAGAAAATGGAAAGATCTCCCATGCTCATGGATAGGCAGGACTAACATAGTAAAAATAGCAATCTTACCAAAAGCAATCTACAGATTCAATGCAATCCCCATCAAAATACCAACACAATTCTTCACAGACCTGGAAAGAATAATACTCAACTCCATATGGAAAAACAAAAAACCCAGGATAGCCAAAGGAATCCTGTACAATAACACAACCTCTGGAGGCATCACGATCCCTGACTTCAAGCTCTACTATAGAGCTACAGTAATAAAAACAGCTTGGTACTGGCATAAAAACCGACATGTGGACCAATGGAATCGAATTGAAGACCCTGACATTAATCCGCACACCTATGAACATATAATTTTTGACAAAGAAGCCAAAAGTGCACAATGGAAAAAAGAAAGCATCTTCAACAAATGGTGCTGGCAAAACTGGATATCAACATGTAGAAGGCTGCAAATAGATCCATATCTATCACCGTGCACAAAACTTAAGTCCAAGTGGATCAGGGACCTCAACATAAATCCAGCTACTCTGAACCTGCTAGAAGAGAAAGTAGGAAGTAGTCTTGAACGCATTGGCATAGGAGACTACTTCCTAAACAGAACACCAGTAGCACAGACTCTGAGAGAAACAATCAATCAATGGGACCTCTTGAAACTGAGAAGCTTTTGTAGAGCAAAGGATACGGTCAACAAGGCAAAGCAACAGCCTACAGAATGGGAAAAGATCTTCACCAACCCCACATCTGACAGAGGGCTGATATCCAGAATATATAAGGAATTCAAGAAATTAGACATCAAAATGCCCAACAGTCCAATTAAGAAATGGGCTATAGAACTGAATAGAGAATTTTCAACAGAGGAAACTCAAATGGCCGAAAGACATTTAAGGAATTGCTCAACATCCCTAATCATCAGGGAAATGCAAATCAAAACAACTCTGAGATACCACCTTACGCCTGTCAGAATGGCTAAGATCAAAAACACTGAAGACACCTTATGCTGGAGAGGATGTGGAGCTAGGGGAACTCTCCTCCACTGCTGGTGGGAATGCAAGCTTGTGCAACCACTTTGGAAATCAATATGGCACTTTCTTAGAAAATTGGGAATCCATCTCCCCCAAGATCCAGCTATACCACTCTTGGGCATATACCCAAGAAATGCTCAACCACACCATAAGAGCACTTGTTCAGCTATGTTCATATCAGCATTGTTTGTAATAGCCAGAACATGGAAACAACCTAGATGCCCTTCAACTGAAGAATGGATAAACAAAATGTGGTACATATACACAATGGAATACTACTCAGCAGAGAAAAACAATGACATCATGAGGTTTGCAGACAAATGGATGGATCTAGAAAAAATCATCCTGAGTGAGGTAACCCAGACTCAGAAAGACAAACATGGTATGTACTCACTCATAGCAGGATACTAGACATGAAACAAGGATGACTTGTCTGCTACTCACATCACCAGGGAGGCTACCTGGAAAACAGGACCCCAAGAAAGACACAGGGATCACCCAATGACAGAGAAATGGAATGAGATCTACATGAACAGCCTGGACATGAGTGGGGGTAATGAAAGGCGAGGGTTGAGGGAAAGAGAGCTTGGGGGAGCGGGAGATCCCAGCTGGATCAACAACAGAGAGGGAGAACAAGGAATAGGAGACCATGGTAAATGAAGACCACATGAGAATAGGAAGAAGCAAAGTGCTAGAGAGGCCCACAGAAATCCACAAAGATACCCACACAACAGACTGCTGGCAATGGTCGAGAGACAGCCCGAACTGACCTACTCTGGTGATGGGATGGCCAAACACCCTAATTGTTGTGCTAGAAACCTCATCCAACTACTGAGGGATCTGGATGCAGAGATCCATGACTAGGCCCTGGGTGGATCTCTGGGAGTCCAATTAGCGAGAATGAGGAGGGTTTATATGAGTGAGAATTGTTGAGACCAAGGTTGGATAAAGCACAGGGACAAATAGCCAAATGAATGGAAACACATGAACTATGAACCAATGGCTGAGGGGTCCCCACTGGATCAGGCCCTTCGAATGGGTGAGACAGTTGATTGGCTTGATCTGTTTGGGAGGCATCCAGGCAGTGGGACCAGATCTTGTGCTCATTGCATGAGTTGGCTGTTTGAAACCTGGGGCCTATGCAGGATTGTTTGGCTCGGCCTGGGAGGAGGGGACTAGACCTACCTGGACTGAGTCTACCAGGTTGACCTCAGTCTGTGGGGAAGGCTTTGCCCTGGAGGAAATGGGAATGGGGGGGTTGGGGGGAAGGTGAGGGGGACGGGAGGGGGGAGAACAAGGGAATCCGTGGCTGATATGCAGAACTGAATTGTATTGCAAAATAAATTAAAAAAAATAAAATAAAAAAAATATACATCACCTGTCTTATAGATTTTATTGGTTTAATTCTTTATATCTATAGCAAGGACTTTCACAGATTCTTCCCTGATCAAACCTTATCTTTATTAACCTCAAAGAAATCCACAGCCTTTCATTCCTGTGGAAACAAAAGCATAACCTTTTCCCCAAAGCAATACATGTTTTGACTTCCATTTTAAACTTCAGACATTCCTAATGTATCTTGGCTGGTTTAATTTAGCAGTCCACTTCACAATATCATGTCTTTCAGCAGTTTATCAGCAATTAAAAAGTTAAAGACAACACAATATCATACAGGATCCAGACTCCCAGTATATTTCCATCTCTACATGGCTTATTCTTTTTTATTATTTATAATCTATTTACTTTGTTTCACCTGTCTATACTCCTGTTTTTTTCTTAAGCCTATCCACAGTTTTAAACACATCATAACCTATTTATAAGTTTTGTTTTGTTTTGTTTTTTCTGTCTGAACCTGCTTTACTGAATATCTCTAGTCTTTTCTGTCTGCATGAGTGAAAAACTGCTGGGCTACTGCTGAACCTCCACCATGCTTTGGCGACTGGATCTATCCCCTTTTCAGGTCTGTGAGAGTCAAGTCTGGTTCAGAGGTATGTTTGACCACCAACTGCATTCAACCATGCCAGCTCTACAAAGTTGGTTCTCTACAATGTGGCTGGCATTTTTACTTAGCTTTTGTTTTTAGTTAATGTATGGGCTACTCAAAGGCTTGCTGTATGCTAGAGAGCCATGTACATTTTTTTTTCTCAGCTTTTTCAGGCCCATTTTGGAAATATGGGCCCCACATTGGAACTCTAAATGTACCAGACTTTTTCTTTTGGGCCAACAACAAGCTCCCAAATCATGACACAGAGACTTCTTATTAGTTATGAATGTTGAGCCTTAGTTAGGCTCATTTGATGCTAGCTCTTCTAACTTAAATTAACCTGTTTCTTTTTATCTACCTTTTGTCTCGGGGCTTTTCTTACTTTTCTTTCCTTCTGTATATCTTACTATCACTGTTTCTTGTGTCTGGCTGATGGATACCTGGTTTCTTGCCCCAGGTGTCTCCCTCATTCACTCCTCCTTCTTCTCTTGTTCTTCCTTTCTCTTGAACCTAGATTTCTCCTCCTATTTATTCTCTCTGTCTGCCAGCGCTGACTATCCTTTCTCTGCCTAGCTATTGGACATTCAGCTCTTTATTAGATCAATTAGGTGCCTTATGTAAGCAAGGTGAAACAAATGCAACAAAGCTTTCTATAATTAAACAAATGCAGCATAAACAGAAATAACACATATTTACATCATTAACAAAGGCATCAGAAACAGATGTAACACACCTACACATAATTAAAGCAATATTCTGCAGCATAAATACATGTAACCCACCTTTGCCTAATTAACAACACAACAATTATCTTTTCTAGTGAAGTCATCAGACTCCTCATAATGAATTCAAACCAGTCTTCAATCTACAAAGAAGGAGGTCAACACAGAGAAAAGATTTTCTTATTGCTTCCATGAGAAACTACAGGCAGGCCAAGCAAGGTTTGGCTTATCCTCACATAGCTAAACAGCTGGTAAAAAAAAAGATTAGAGGTGTCTGGAATTCCTCAAAAACCAAATGAACCTTGAGGACTAGACCCTCAGTTGGCTGACAATACAACCAGAAAACTTAATTTTGATTATCTACATGGTCTTAAATATCAAGCAGAAAAGTATAACTACAATAAAATGATAAGTATGCTTCTTTAACAGTTCAAGAGACTATAGTCCTCAAATATTATACTTAACCATGTGGAATATTATTTGGACAAATGTTTCTCTGTCATGATTCCCTTTATGACATAGGAGAATATCTTGGCTTATTTTCAGCAAAAATGTATCTATCCACAACTGAAAAACAGAAAAACAGCAATAACAACAAAAACAACAAATAAAAAAGATATATATTCTTAAATATTGAGGCCAACCATAAAAGCTGTAATTACCTAGTATGGAACACTCTCTCTTTCTAGAAGAGTACTTCTCCTAGCTGTAATGTGTCTTTTGTACCCTATTAACCCATGTGTCCTGATTAAAAAAAAGTATACTAGATATTTTGTCATCAAACTCACATATTTGGAAAATTGTTCAGAATATGCAAGTAGTATCCTTGAGACTGTTGTCAGATAATCTTATATAAAGACCAAATAGGATTCCATTTCTCTTTTCAATTGTAAATTAGATGCTGACTTTAACTGACTTCTCTTACAAAGATTCCAGGTGCTTGTTCTATATGCAGGAGTCTGATTCAACAAACTGCTGATTATACTTTTACATTAATCTTCTACAGAGATCTGGTATAGTCCAGATGTATGTACATTTAGTTTTACTTTGCTAAATAAAATGTATGTTAATCATGATGTTAAAAATTTTTTCACATTAATGTTTCCCACAAGTTTGGAGACCTATTGGCCTCATCTAAATCCATTCCTGCCAAAGTAAAATATTTAAAGCTCTTCTAACAAATGGATTGCATTCATCTTGTAATGGAAAAAAATGACAAAAATCCATCCATCTCACTAACACTTATGACAAAGGCTAACAAGGGTGTTTTGATGGTTTTCTTACTTGTTCTTTTTCCCTACAATGAGCAAAACTAACCTGGCTAATTTCTCAACTATACTGTCAGTAATAAACACAATAATACAAGAAGTCACTTTTTCTATGTTCCAGAGGCTATCTCACTCACAAAACACACTCCAAAAATGCATACCATGATCACATGATTGTTTTACTTCTGCATCATTTCCATTTTTAAAGTTTTATCAGTCCCTTAGATTTACTCTGAGATATTGTAGTTCCTGCTCCTCTATATCACCCCTTGTGCCATATACAGAACACTTAGAGTTGTCAGTGATAGCAAACCTCTTACAGTAGCTTGGGTGACTTTTGAAAAGGGACTAATGGGCCATCCAACTCAGTCCTCTCCTTGTCACTTTGGACGCTGTTTTAGGATTCCAAACTAGAACACTAGGACTGAGGGCTTCTGTGCATCTGTGGCTCTCTTTATCTCACTAGGTCTCAGAAAACCTTAAAGAAATTTCAAATCAGCTTAATGTCCTTGAGGACCAACTTGATTCTTTTGCTGCTATGGTACTGAAGATTTAAAGAATTAATTTCCTGTCTACTTCTAACTTGGGTGGGATTTTGTGTCCACCTTCAGGAACAATGATGCTTCTGCATCAACAAATTCATCTGGTTCAAGATGTGGCCCAAAGATGTATGAACCAGACTAAAAATTCGGTGACAGGAATCCTCTTATGAATGAGGTTCTGGTTCCATCCTACCAGAGCTCTGCAAGATCACTCTTTCCTCAAAATGTTCTCATACTTGTGGGTTGCTTTTTTGTTTGTTTGATTTTTGTTTGTTTGTTTGTTTGTTTTTTGGTTTTTTCAAGACAGGGTGTCTCTGTGTAGCATTGTGCCTATCCTAGAACTCACTCTGTAGCCCAGGCTGGCCTTGAACTCACAGAGATCCACCTGCCTCTGCCTCCCAAGTGCTGGGATTAAAGGTGTGTGCCACCACTGCCCAGCTATATTTGTGTTTTTAAACTTTCATCCACTTACACTTTTTACAGAAGTTCCTCCCTGGTCCAATCACTGGCATCACTAGGTCTACATTATGACAACAGGTACCCAGTTAAGCATGCTATTGGATCCAATAAATCTCTAGGCTCATCTTACAATAGCTGCTCACCCCACTCAGTCTACTGTTTTCAAAGGGTTTTCTAGGAGCATATGATGGCAATCACATGATCCATCAGAGCCTACCAAGTCAAAACTCTCCTCCTGCTGACAGACCAAGTTAAAATTATCCTTTTAGAATAGAACCAAAAAGCACAATTTTGGCACTTCTCTACAGGAAACAGCCAAATGAACACAGTTCCCTCTTATGTTCTCAGGGTATGGAATAAATGGCTAATGACCTAAAAGCCTCATGTGAAGTAAGAATCTCCAGACAGAAATGTTGACAGCTGATAACACCTGCAGGCAGTTTATATTCCAGAAGCTTCTGAAAATAAAGTCATCATAAGAACCTCTATTAGTATTTACCTGTTCAGTCTGTATAAGATTATTCATGTATATTTTTTCAGTGCTGACCAGTCAGCATTGGATAAACAATGGGCATGCTTTTCCCTGGGTAAGACTATTTCTTCTGCTCTCAGCATTCCTTGCTTGCCTGTAGTTCCTTGTATAGGGTTGAGGACTCCTGGCCTTTCGCTGATTCACTTTGGTATGCTTATTGTTGTTGACATTGTTCAGCTCACATTTGTCCAGTCATGTTGTTAAGAATTCTCTGATGTTGTCTCATCTTTGTAAACATACTGATGCATAAAAGCAGTACAGAAAGTGGTTTAGAATTTGAAGAATATTTATTCATGCAAACCTAATCATTAACTGTTAATATAATTCATGATGTGAATATATGTGTTCTCAAAAATATAACTGAACATTTGAAGTTCATTTTTCTTAGTGTTTTCAGAGACATAAAGTTGTAAGACAGCAGCTAGCCTTTCTGAACTATCTCTCAATTACAGTCAATTGGGTAGTAAATAGCATTCATTTAAATATTCATACCAGGTTTTCTGTTTGCATATTGACTAGAGATAATACACTATTAAAATATAAATTATAGTTAACATTATATCTGAATGTGACATCAATTATATGTCTACTAGAGGTTTCTAACATCTTCTCTAAGAAAAACATCCACCTAATGAATAAACAAGTACAGTTTCAGAAGAGCAATGGGAGTAGCACAAAAATACAGCGGGACAGTGGTTGAGTGTGGCAGGGTCCTTTCACTGTCCCATTTGGGGAAGGGGGCAAGTTGGTGAAGAGTCAACAACACAGTCTCTGGGTGGATGTTGAGACAACAAGTTCAGTTTATTCTACCTTACCCACCCCAACCCAGGAGAAAGTCTGATGAATATGTATTTGCTGGCATGATATGGCTGCCTCTCATTGGTTTGGGTCATCTCAGATCATGTCTCAGCTGCTGTTTCTAAGGCCCTTAGGCAGACCCAGGTTAACTCTCAGAAAGTATCTTATGCGCGTGCTCTCATTACTGGTTTGGGCCAGCTGGCCCTCAAGCTTGTTATTGCTGAGTCATTCCATAGTTAAGCACAAGGTCAGTAGAGACAGGTAGATGAGGGAAGCATACTGTATCCCTTATGCTGTCCCACTAGTGGTATAGCTCAGAGTCAGGAGGGCCTTCACGCTGTAGTCATAAAGGTATGCAGAAGGTACAATTGACACCCTTAATTTTCCAGGCAATGTTGGCTAGGGGAGAATCTTAAAATCCCCATGAGAGATCACTTTGTTTAGAGTTTCCATTGTTTTGATAAAATATCATTATCAAAAGAAACTTAGGAAGAAAGGGTTTTTTGTTTTTTTGGGTTTTTTTGTTTTTTGTTTTTGTTTGTTTGTTTTGTTTGGCTTACATATCCTGAGTCACAGTCTATGGAAGAATCCAAGGCAAGAACTCAAACCCAGCAAGAACCTGGAGGCAGGAGTTGATTCACATGCTATGGGGGAGTGCTTTTTAATGGCCTATTCATCCTGCTTATAGAAAGCAGGACCACCAGCTCAAGGTGCCACAATGGGATTGACCCACCCCCATCAATTGCTAATTAAGAAAATGCTCCACAGGCTTGCCTGCACCCTGATCTTAAAGGGGCATGTTCTCAATTGAGATTCTTCCTCTCATTTGACTTTAGTTTGTGTTAAGTTTTCATTAATACATGGTTTACCAATAATTTCCTTTTTTGTCATCCTCAAAATATCATACCAATAAATATAACATTATAAAACAAATACAAACTTAATACTCCCACAGATTTAAAAATTCAAACACATTAAAAATTCAGTTTCTTTTAAGGTCTAAAATCTTTCTAAAAATCCAGTATCTCTAAAATCCCCTAATCTCTTTAAAAGCTAAAAGTTTCCCAACTGTTGGTTTTTGTGACATCAAAAATATTAAAATCCTTTCTTACTACCAGAGAGAAGAACTAGGGAAAAGTCACAATCTCTGCAAAACAAAGCCCAAATCCAACAGCATAGATCTCAGTGCTGGACTTCTGGGACTCACTCTCTAGCTTCTGTGTTCTTCCAAAGGGCTTACCACAGCTCACACAGCTTTTTTCGTAGCCTCAAGTTGCCTCCATTCCATGGCTGCTGTTGTCCTTGGTGGTTATCCAATCCCAGGGTACTGACATCTCAAAAATATGGGGGTCTGCAGCTACAACTGGGCTGCACTTTCACCAGTAGCTTTTCCTGGGTTCTTATGACAAGCCTCGATTCTCTAAATTACCTTTTTAATCCTGGGGCTTCAACTGCTACTCTGGTTGTACCTTCCACAATTGCCTATCTGGGCCTTTCACAGTGCCAAGCCTCAGCTTCTCTGCATGACCTTTTCATGCCTTCAAAGTTATACCATCTGGAAGATGTTTATGCACTTCAAAGTTTATCTGCCAGCAAAAGGCATAAGCTATGCCACCACTAGACACTGAGGAAACACTTTGCAGAAAATTGTACCTCAATGATTCTGGTCTCTTCTTAATCACTGGTGATTTCCTAGCTCTAGCTCCCCAGCATCCATTGTCCCAGCAAAGCAGTTTCCTCTTAATGGTGTGGTTTCTAGTTCATTACTGCTAATTCTATAGCTCCATCTGATCAGACACCACAGTTCCCCAGGCAAGCTGACATAGCTCCTTAACCCTGGAAATGAGCTGCCAGCTGAGAAAACTGTGCTCTAAATCCTAGCTGCTCCTGAGTTCTGCATCTGGTGACTTGTAGCCTCGGCCCAAAGAAGGAGCCATGCTTCCTCAGTTCCTGAACTAACACAATGCCCATCCTCATAGATATTGGAACTTTGGTGCAACCTCAGCACCCAAGCATGTGCAATGTTCTCTCTCAAGTGATATAACCTCTGGCAAGCAAAATCTATAGACAGTAGAATTGCTGTGGCCCCAGCCTATGATACCTAAGTAATCTCACCACTCTGTAGCCCATTAACACTAAAGTTTCATGCTATGGGAATGGGTATGACCCCAGAACTTCATATAGTACTCTGCCTCTTGAGTGCTGAACCTTGAAGGGCAGAGTAGCCTCAGACTACACCCAGTGTTGGAGTTAACATGGAGCCTCAACCTGACTCCTCTCCAGGACAACAGAGCATTGGCTTACTTCAAACCCTGTCTTCTGAGTCCAGATCTTCCCTGGATCTACACCAGTTTTCCAAGATACTGAAACAATCCCCTGCTTTTGCAGTGGAGTTACCTTAATAACAAGATTCCTCCTGGACTAGAACACACATTACATCACCCCTCAATTCCTGGATCTTCCTTGTTACTGGATTAAGCCTCATGATGTCTGAGTCCTGCCTCTTTCTTATTTGAAGATCCAGGAGCACCACTACATAGGCCACTCTACAGTAGTGGAGTCAATCCTGCGTCCTGGTGACTGAAAGACCAAAATTACATCCAGGCCCTGACCCTCAGGCCCTGGGTCTCTAGCACTCCATTGCTCAGAAAGGTGTGTC
This sequence comes from Peromyscus californicus insignis, assembly GCF_007827085.1. NCBI lineage: Eukaryota > Metazoa > Chordata > Mammalia > Rodentia > Cricetidae > Peromyscus > Peromyscus californicus. The sequence goes on along the minus strand of NW_026294573.1, from coordinate 71,698,634 downwards.
CTGATATACTGAGAGAATACTATCTAATTAAAATGAGCCAGAAAGTGTATGAAAAAATGCTGCAGGAGCACATCCTACTAGATATCTTAAAAGGAAGAGAATATATACAGACATAGATAACGCAACAGTGCTTCTATCCTGGGAAGGATGGGAGGAAGAAGTTTGACCAATGAAAGTGGGAGGATAAAATTCTAACTATCTAGTCTTCAACTACATCAAAGACCTCAAAAGGATACAATATCATTTAAGTAAATAGGAAGAGCATTGTAAGCATCTTCCAAAAATCTAGAGTGACAGAAACATCTGGCTGCCTGGACAGTCACCAAAAGTTCTTCTACAACTTTGGGGCATCCATTTTCAGCCTATAGGCCTAGTCTCTCAGTGTCCTGCAAAATGTCTGGCAGTCTCTTCTGTGAAGCAGGAACCTGAAGAACTATCTCACCTTGCAAAGTTCAGTGGTCACATTCCTATGGGTCCTGCATGTCTAGTTTATACAATATATTGTTAATCAGTCCACACAAGGACACTTTTTTGCCAAGTAGCTAACCTTTGCCACAAAGAAAGCAAACTCCCTAATGAGTTTATTCAATGCCCATCATTCTCCTTGAAGTAATCAGTGCTGCCAGGAACAGACATGTCTCATTGTCCAGAAAAGTCTAAGTTCTTAAAACATTTTAAATGCCATATTCTCTAGGTCTTTGAAGTGTTTGAAGATTATCTACCTAATTGAATTACATCTATGTATACCTAGAAAACTTAACATGACTATAAGTTTCAGTATCATAGAAGACTAATTATTAATCTGTATTTCTTAATTATCCATGACAATTTTAAATGAGCTTCACAAACATAATACCTTAAAGAAGAGTAAAAATATACATACAGTATAACAAAATTAACTTTAAATTTGTATCAATAAAACTAAAACCTATAGCAAACAAGTTGCTCTTTAAAAGTAGATTCAATAATCTACCCTTTCATCCTATCATATCTATATTCTATCTTCCTGTTCTTCTTTAGAAAGATATTGACTATGACCAATAACAATTTGTAACCAATCTCTAAACAAAGACAAATATCCATAATCCATTTTTTGGGGAATGTGGGCATAGTGTTTTAGGCTACTTACTGCTGATTGAAGGCATTGTTTTCTTATGGGGATCCTGAGAAAATTAAGAATAATAGTCTAGTCATGACTGGAGTAGTATGTGATGCTGTATTTTCTGAGCCAGTTGCCCTGAAGCTGTTTTTGGATGTTGAATCATCTGGGCCTCTCAGGGGATCTTCCTTGATCAAACAATATTAGCTTGGATGCAATCCATAGGTTCTCATCTTCTGTGGAAACAAAAGCAGAACCTCTTTTCCAAAGTAACATATCCTTAAACATAAATTTTGAAATCAAGATATCTTTAAAATATACATAGTGATTTAACTCAGCAGCTTTTACAATCAAATGTCTCTGTGCAGTTAAAAATCCCCAAGAAAATATAATCCAGACTCTCTGTGTGGTTTTCATCTTTATGCGGCTTATTTTTTATATCACTTTAAATTTCTCGTTAAAGACTTTATTTTTTAAACTATTTCTTTATATATCTGTCTATATGAATTTTCTTTTCTCTTCCAAGTCTACATACTTTTTTACACACATTGTAAACAGTTTAGAGTCTTATTTCATCTGAATCTGTCTTATTTTGAATCTATAACCTTTCACTGACAAGGAGAGATTTTAAATTGTTAAATTGCATGGCTAGTACAAAATGCAGCATCAGTGGCTGCTGACTCCACTCACCTCAACTTCCCAATATTGTGGCAGTATGTTTACAGCCAGCCCTGGACACCATGATCTCTGTTGACTCTGGGAGACAATGGGTCCAACCTCCATCCAGCAGCATGTAGCCCAGAAACCTCTTTTTTCTTTTTCTTTTTTTTTTTTTAACTAGCAAAAGCTAAATCCACCATGAACCACACTGTGTGACTTGGAGACACCTGTGTACTGTGGCAGGAATTCGCCATGCTGTATTCAAGCCCATACATGTGAACCCACCATACTGTAGCTCAAGTCTACATGCCTTTGAGTCTCTGTAATTTGGCATCTATATATCTTGACCTGCATGAGACATGAAGTAGAAAGCTGTTTTTGGCTCTGTTATTGTGTGTTTATAAGCCCCTTTTAAACTCGTTTAGGCCTTATGGAAATTCGAGAGCACCACATTGGTACACCAAATGTAGTCAGAAGTTTTCCCTTGTCTTGCCAGCCAGTGGTAGGTACAAATCTTTCCCACTTACATCCCCCAAGTAAACACACAGAGGCTTATATTAACTATAACTGCTTAGGCATTAGCTCAGGCTTATTACTATCTAGCTCTTACACTTAAATTAACCCATAATTCTTATCTATGTTTAGACACATGGCTTGGTGTACCTTTTCTCACTTTTGCCTTCACACCTTGCTTCTCTGTGTCTGGCTGGTGACTCCTGACTCAGCCTTCCTTTATCCAGCATTCTCCTTTAGTCTGCTTGCCCTGCCTATACTTTCTGCCAGGGTACTGGACAATTAGTGTTTTATTAAACCGGTATACAAAATCATTATCCCACAGCATAGAGTAATTTTTGATCTTGAGTTTGAGATCAGTCTGAACTACATAATGAGACAGAAATACAGCATCATAGAATGGTTAGTTCAATGATCAGTTAGTATTTGAAAGCACACAATCACCATATTAACACATAGAAACAAAATAATGAGTCAGTCTGAATAATTACAAAGAAGAGAAAAGAGAAAAACCTCAAAGCAGATAGATTACACAAAAGTCATAAAAAATGGTAAGTTGAAAATCAGCATATCAATGGGGACATTATGAATTCTACAAGCACAGTAATGTTAAGCAAAAGGAACCAGTCTAACTGGTTTAGCTTTCTATTAGATCCATATTTATGCACATCTGCATCATATTGCCCAAGCATTTGTAAGTAAACAAATACAGCAGGGACCTAAAATGCATTCATAAAGAGACATGTCAGAACATTAATTATAGTGACCAGAGTGAAGGGCTTATGGCTTACACATATAGTAGAGATTGTGATGGCAAACATTTTATGCCAGCTAAGCTAGGATATATTGTGAAGTTATTTCACTAAGAATTAACTAGTGCTCTGAAGATGCATTGTAACAACATTTGCAGTTATTCATTTTAGAAAAGTCATGTTACTTTCTTCCATTTTGGTTGGCTTTACCCAATTAGTTGAATGCCTTAAAATGCTAAAAAAAAAAATGAGTTATTTTCAGATAAAAATAACTCTTCCTCAAGGCTTAACCATGGGAATCTTGCTTGACTTTCTAGCCTATGTAATTATTCTATGAATTTTGGGCTGAAAATTAAAATATAAATTTGCATAGTAAAAACCAATATATTGTGGCTTAGTTATTTTTTATATTCTCCTTTTTCTTCTTTAAGAATTTCATACATATGCATGTATGGTGTATTAATCATATCCACCCTACATTCACTGTTCTTCAGTTCCTTCCTTATCCAACCACCATTGCTTTTTCTCCCAAATGCAAGTGCTCTGTTTTTTGAAACCCTGTGATTTCATTTATTGCTGCCAGCATGTTCATGAGTATTAAACTGAAGTCTGAGTAGCCTCTTGGGGGCCACAGCCCTGAAAGATTGGCCTCTCTTTTGTCCAAAAGCCATCAATTGCCAATTGGTTCTCAAGGAGGCTTAGAACTTCATGAGCCTTTTCACCACCAGGTTTTCATTTTGCCTAGCTTGATCTTGTGCAGGTCTTGTACACTCAGGCTTAGCTTCTCTGAGTCCATGCATGTAATGGTGCTGTTGTTTTTGGCAATTATTATTTCACTGCAGATATCTACTCTCTCTGAGTCTCACAATCTGTCTACCACACAATTTTCATAATGATTTCTGAACTCTATGAGAAGAGGGTGTGATATAGATGTCCCATTTAGGGCTTAGCTTGCTATATTTTTTCATTCTTCTAATTGTGGGTCTATATTGCAGTAGATGGCTATGAAGAGAGACCCACAATTAGAAGAATTAATAGCCATCAACTGCAAGAAGAAACTAACATCAAAAAAATCAAACCAATTACATGGAACTAAGCAGAGAATTTTTAAAAGAACAAATACAGATATACGAGCAATACTTTTTTTAATGTTCAATATTCTTTCAAGGAAGAGAAATGCAATTTAAAACTACTTCAAGATTTCACCCTATCTGAGTTAGCATGATTGAAATAGAAAATAGATAGATAAACAAATGCTATCACACACTGTGTAAAAAAAGAACACACATTCACTCTTGGAGGGTGTTTAATCTGATGTCATTATGGAAATTAATGTGGAGCTTCCTCAATAATTTAGAAGTTAATCTGTCATGATTCAGGTACACCCCTTCAGGACAGATTGCCCAAACTCCACAACCCAACAGAAAGATACTTGCTCCTCCATTTTCCTTAATATTGACAATAGCTAGAAAATGGAAACAACTGAGGTGTACATCATCTGATGAACAGATGATGCAAATGTGGTACTTATAGACACAGGAATTTCATCCATCTGTAAAGAAAAATGAAATTATGAGATTTACCGGTAAATTAGTGCAGCTAGAAACAAACATTCTCAGTGACATAACTCAGTCCCAGAAAGACAAATGTCACATATTCCATTATATGTATATGATTTAAATCTTTAGATAAATGTGTTTTCCCTGAAAAACCTATTAAAGGTGAGGGAATAGAATACAGGTGGCTTATGGAATATGCTTACAATATGTTTTTTTCTATTTTGTTGCCAGATTTGTTTCTGTTAATTGTATAATGGTTACATTGATATTAAGTTTCTAATATTTCAACATATTTACATTTATATTTCATGTAACACTTTGTATGTTATATTTTACAACCAAATTTTCTAAAGTCAAAAAGTACAGGTGTGTGGAGACTACACTAATGTTTGTGTTAGGTGTGAACTTCTGTAAGAGGGTACCTAGTTTATGTGCTAAACTTCACTTTTCAACATTTGTTGTTAGAATAGTCCAAGGTCTGTTGGAAGAAACACTAATAGTAAAGTCACGTATTCAACTTGTCATATTCTGTACCCATCCTCCTCACTGCAGCTGTTACTACATGCTCCACCCACTACTTTCTTAACGTGTTACTAAGGAAAATTTATCCTTTGTACCTGATCTGGTACTGACTAGGCCATAGTACTAACTTTTCTCATAGACATTCATTAATTTGCAAATTGGAAGAATAGGATTTCACCAAAGCAGAGGGGAAAAACTGTCATTAAAATGACTTTGGATTGTATAGAAATTCAGAGAATGATAATAGTCTAACATGCAAATTTGTTTTTTTATTCAAAATTCAAAATGATAAGATTTTTTTATTTCCATTGTTTGCCCCTGTGAATAGTATTCATTGGCTTTATTACTGCAAGTTCTGTCTTCATTTTACATTTGAGGAAATAGAACTTCACAGACAATATCTGATGACTGTAGATTCCAGGCTTCTTGTTTGGGAGAAATAGAAGAATCCAGTATCTGATTTTCTCTTTCAGCTTTACATTCTCTGTATTGGAACCTGCTCCATTTTATTAGCTGCTTATTTAGATTTTATTTAAATCATGAGGTCCAAATCATATTATCTTCTAAACTACAGTCATGTTTTCATGTTTGAGTGGAACTTTGTACTTTTAGCATGTTTGTATTGCCAGCTAGTCTTTCTTGTCTAAGTATTGACATTAATCTTTACACTTCTTTGTATTACTACGAACATTAAGAGAATAGTACTGAGGTTCAAAATCTCCTTGACCTCATAGTAATTTGGGATATGATACTAGAATTGTCTGAATTTAGTGCTATGTCCCCCTACTAATATACATCATTTACTCTGGTAGAATCATATTGCTATGAACACCCTTCACTTTTGCAAGAGATTCTATCGATCAAGATATTGTTCTTATGTAGCTGCAATAGGAGTTGCTGTAGAAGCAATATGCTTTGTTATTATTTGTACAGTGACTGCATATGCCTCAGAACTAAACTACACTGTACAAAATGCTGATACAATAAATCTGGAGGGGAAGAAATCACAGGAAAAGTTTTTGTTTTGGCTATGGCTGTGAACTCCTATTAATTTGAACTGCACTAATTCATATACACAGACTAGTTTATGCCATTTGCTAAACTGTAATAAAATGACTCAAGCTCTGACTTATCTATAATGAAGGAATTTGCTCTCACAATGAATACTCACCCAGAGAAGACTGCTGTGACTAAAAAGAATGTAACATTTTCAGGTGTCTAAGCACTCTGGAAGTCATTTACATGCAAGCAATTGATGAGCTAATTCAACCCATCCTTATCTATTCATTGAAGCTCATCAGCTTTAGCGTACCAGTGCCTTGTTAGTTTAATTCCAATTACAGTACATAACAGGAAGTTTTGAAAATGTGTGCCATTAAAACTCTGTAAATTCCACTTTTCTAAGAGAAACTAGTGCAGATTGAGAAAGATTAATAGGTTTTCTATGGTAATGACTAAAACTTTATGCTTTCAGAATGGTGAAATAAAAGACAAATCACGATCTAAGCTATTGTTTGTATTCTCAAGACTAATTGAATTTTAATTAGGAATTTCTATCTCAGTATAACTTTAAATATTTGATAAATATATATCATCCTTTTGTGTATTTCTAGAGCATAGAAAAATCTAACAAACTTAAATTTTAATATTTTAGAGCCAAGTAAAGAATGCATGTAGTAACACTCAAGACCAAGATCTTTGGCCAAGCATTAAAAGAAATCTAATGAAAAATTAGATAAAGAATATTAGTGGAAGTCAAATAAGAGACTTGAAATTATATCTGGTAGACTACTTCTTCAGCAACTGTGACAGAAATCATTACCAGAGAATGGTCAGTTAATCAAAAATCAAATATTTACGTGTTCATTACAGCCTGTTAGAAGCAGAGAAAAGAATGTGTGAATTATTCAAAAACTTAAATGAAAATGAAAAGCTATAGTATAAAAGACAAAAAGTTTTGAGTTTAGTTCATTAAGTTTCTACTTAAGAATTGTTCAGTTGTCTGCAAATTAACTTTGTGACACATCTATTTTCTTCAATGTTCAATATGTCTTCATTTGTCTACTTCATAGGTTTTCTGTGATGTCGGAAAATTAAACTGATAGTTACTAGATGTCTCATTTGATATAGACAATTTCTAGGTTTGTTGGTTTTAAACAAACCAAGAAAAAGATTGATTTGTTCTCCCAACATTAGTTGAGAATCCATTTTTACACTAAAATCTGTCAAATATGAGATTTTGACCAATAGTACTATAAAAATGTATGATGGAGTGGCACTTAAAACAGTAGAGCAACAGGCAACTACTCAATTGCATTAATTAGCTGTCCCTGAATGTATACTGCTTCTGGAGACGCAATTGTCTATGTGTAAGATTCCAAAGAACAAGTGTCTTCCCATTAGTGGGATGATAAGAATTTACACATAGCATCATTTTAGGGTTAACTGGTTTCATTTTTATGCTACTGCCTTCCTTAGCTTAGATTTATTTGATCACTTTCACTCTACTCCAAGTAGTCTATGCAATTAAAACAGTAGCAACATGTATGTTGCTTGTACACTTTTTTCAGGAGATACTGGGCAAGTTTCAGAAATAAGAAAGCATACAGTATATAATTAGCAGTAGAATAGAGAACATATATATTGCTTCAGTGGTCAGTTTGTTATGACAGCCCAAGGTAAAGCACTATAAACCATTAGGACACAACTATTTCAGTACAACATCACTCTCCAACTCAAAACTAAAGAATTCAAAAAAAATGTTGGTTCCAAAATTATCTTAGAACTTAATCTGCCTATGGTAATTCAAGGTAATCTAAACATTAGATAAGCCTCCACTGAACAAGTAGCTATCTCATTATATGAGGAATGTGGTAATTGTTCTCATTGTTTAGAAATATTACTGGATTTACAATTTTCAGAAAATTTAACTCAGTAGAAATTTGCTTTTCATGAAGCTTTGAGTAGAAGGATACATCTCCTAAGTTTATTTCCATTGGTACCTAGATAATCTAAACAAACTCCAAGCCTATTTTTATGGTCAATGAATAACTTAAGGGGTAATAGTAAAGGTATTGGCTATCAGATGACTCCAAAATAATCAAGTGAGGTCATACATTCAAAAATCTATGAAACGCTAAGTAAGTACATTTTGGTTTCTAATTCTGTACCTAATTATTTGTGTAATTTTACTGTCATTGAGTACATTTTCTTATGCATATACTGATTTTCTTGCATATTTAATAATCCATTCTCAGAAAGATATTAGACAGCTTCCCCTAAGAATATCTGAATCACTTCCTTTCTTTACTCTAGCTTTCTGTTAGCTTCATGCCTATTTCCCAACTGGTGATGTGTTATTTAGAATTGTTCCTAAGTCGGAGTAATAATTCTATCTGAAATAGTTGCAATTTTCATTGTCTACCATTGCTAATCTTCAATTGCACAAGAAAACTTGCTAGACTAACTCACCCAAAGAGAGCAAATACATTTTCATTACTCTTTTTGTTTCTGTTGATAATGTTGAGATGAGAAAAAAGAAAAGAAAAAAAAATACACTTTTACACAGTGGATGATGGCATTTGTGTAACTTTGTCAATGGTAATCGCAAGTTCCTTACAGACATATTTGACTTTTTTTGTTTAATTGTTATGAGATATTGAACTTATGTGTAAACAAAAGATAACCAAACTAATATGAATAATTTGACCCTCAAAAGCTCTTTTCACTTATGGGCAGGGTTCAATTCCTGGCTTTAACACCAACTGTGGTCTTAATCATATTTTATGTTCAGGATTTCAGATACTAGTTTTGTAAAATGAGAATAAAAACATAATGTTCATCAAAAGGTTTGAATTGGAATTAAATTTGATAATAGTTACAGCTATGTAGCACAGTTTTTCTTTAAGTTTTTTTTCATTTACATATCAACCACAGTTCCTCTTCCCTCCCCTTCTCCTGCTCAACCCCCACCTTCACCCCACCCCATCCGCATCCACTCCTTCTAGAGGGTAGGCCTCCCATGGGGATTCAACAAAGTCTAGCATATTAAGTTGAGGCAGGACCAAGCCCTTCCCCCTGTATCAAGGCTGAGCAAGGTATCCCTCCATAGGTAATGGGCTCCAGAAACCCAGTTCATGCACTAGGGTTAAAGACAAACACAAACACAATATGTACTCACTCATAAATGGATATTACACATACAGCGAAGAATAACCAGGATACAAATCACAATCCTAGAGAAGCTCGGTAGCAAGGAAAACCCTAAGAGAGACATGCCTGGATACCCCTAGGAAGGGAAAATAGAGAAGGTATTCTGAGTAAATTGGGAGCTGGAGCAGGGGAGGTAAGGGGAGGATGCAATTGTGTAGCACAGTTTTTGTAACATGGACTTAAACACCAACTAGTGTTACAGGTATCATGTCATCACATGTAGCATGTTTCTCAGAAGGAACCATATCATTCCATCAGTAAAAATAGTCTGCTTGACTATCAAATTAACTAAAGATATATGTAGTACAAATATATTCACATATACAACAAAATTTACACAAAGTTATCATTACTAGGATTCCAGAGATTTTCATCTAGTCTCAGTTCTCAATGCAGTTGTCAGTTTCTTAAGCTAAGCATTAAATCACAAAAGGTAAGGAGCAGTGTAACAGCATTCCACATGGGGCAGCATTGCTAGTGATTCTATCAAATTTTCTTTCATTTAGCCATAGAGAAAATGGGTCATTCCCATCATATTTTTAGTCAACTCATATGCTGAAGTGTTTCTATATATTAGCTGTCTTACAGTGCTTGTTATTAAAGGGAATTTTAACTCTGTAAACATTATCTAGCATTTATTATCTCCAAGACACCATCCAAAGTATTTAGGAACACACAGTAAACCCCTGATTTCCAGAAACTTTAGTAAGAATCATGAGCATTCATCAAATATAGTAAGTTATACCAACTGCTGTCTTAGAGGCCTCTTTGAGGTACTCTGAGGAAAATGTCCTGTAAGTATCTGAATTTCCAAAGACTGGAGAGAGGACTCATGAGATGGTTTCTGAAACAGAAAGAATCAGAGCATTAGTCAGTTCATAGACTCATCAGAAACCATACGACACTATAAGAATGTCAAATGGTTTCTTGGAATTGGAATCATGTCAGGAAAGATGAGAGACAGAAGGACAAGAAAGGAAGAAGGGATGTCAGCAGAGATCAGATGATGTCTCCATATAATTGCTGCTATTAAAAGAGGGAACAGTTAATCTAAAAAACAACTAAAAGCAGTATCAAGTATATCTTTGCATATTTAAGCTTTCTTCCTTCCTTCCTTCCTTCCTTCCTTCCTTCCTTCCTTCCTTCCTTTTTCTTTCTTTCTTTCTTTCTTTCTTTCTTTCTTTCTTTCTTTCTTTCTTTCTTTCTTTCTTTCTTTCTTTCTTTCCTTCTTTCTTTCTCTCTTTCTTTCTTTCTTGTGTGAGTGAGTGAGTGAGTGAGTGAGAATATTTTACCTGCATGCCTGTCTGTGCACTATGTCTATTCCTGGTTCCTGTGAAGCTCAAAAGAGAGGGTTGGGTTCCCCAGGAATTGAAGTTGAGGATAATTGTAAGCCATCTTGAGGATGCTGTTCATTGAACCTCATTCCTCAGCAAGAACAAGTGCTCTTAACTGATAAGCTATCTCTCTTGCACAGTTTACATACTGAAAACACCAAATCTTAGTATTATTTTCCATGATTTTGGTCATAGTAAACTCATTTTCTAATCACATTTTTGGAAAAACTAGGAAATTATTTTAGATATGCAACTTGCAAAATAAAAGTACTAAAACCGATTCAGTTTCTTTTTTTCTCTATATGTCAAAATTCTGTAATTTGGTTTACCAGAACATGCCCTTCATTTCTTTCAAATATTGCTGGAAATACATGAAAACCACTAAAGCACACCCTGTTTTTTAAGTAAAGTAATGCTTTTCCAGAGGCACTTGAAATACATGAGTAAAATACTTTGTAAAACTGCAGTTCTACCCACTGGTCTATGTAAATATAAAGAAATTGAAATACACTTTTTTGCATAGTACAGTACTATAAGAGTATTCATTGGCACAACTCACTGAAGTGTTGCTGCTGCATGCAGAACTGGAGATTCAGTTCTTTTCCAAAATATTCTGTTCATTTAGTATTTATAGACAGAACAATATTCTAGCTACAATGAACACAGAAATGTAATCAGATATCTTGAGTTTCTGTTGGCAAATGTACATTACAAATTCTTCCTGGCTAATGTATTAAGGCAGAAAATAATGCTTGTGAAGGCAATAATGCTTGTGAAGATTATTATCACTATGGTCATAGAGCATAGTTACTCATTCAAGTACATATGTTATTTTAGTCATTAAAACACATTTTTACAACTTTGAACAATTACTTTCCAGGCTTAATTGCTTTTTGTGAATTTTTCTTTCTGCCTTTTTTACTATTTTTTTATCTTTAGCTAAAATGTTCTTTAAATAATCAGTAAAATCACATTTCTAGTATTTAAATTGCATACTGCTCTAGGGCTTTTAAATAGATAGTCATATCCTTAAAACATGAAGCATGCAGGAAGGATTCTTGATTAAACACAGGAAGAATGCTCCACCTGAAACTTCTTTATATGAATTTTTAACATGATGAAACAAGAAATTCATGACATTTCAAACACATCAAGGACTTGATCTAAATGTTATTATATAATACATTACAGATTTAGCATTAGTAATTTGGTTGTTTATCAAGAAAAAAGGCATAGTGTTGGTGAAATTTTCTAAGAAATATTATTTCATAATGTATTGAAGATTTTTTTCAGATAGCATGTTTTTACAATTATGTGGAAACATTCAATACTAAATGCCCTGCAGTGAATTATGCTTTTTTTATTTGTCTTTTTTATGACATAGGTTATTTTTCAATAAAATAGGAGATCACAAGCAGATATTAGCTTGTTTGTGGATGTTAACTGTTAAGTCAATGATAAACAAGTTACAATCCATAGAAACAGAGATTAGGTATAGAGTAAGGGACTAGGTAGAAGGTAGAGATCTCCCTCAGACATGGAAATAGAATAGATATTTATGGATGGATGTGGTAGGAACTGGAATAAGAGGATCAAGAGGAAGGAGAGAAAAAGGGGGACAAGAGAGGGACTATGGGAAAGGAGAGCTGAAATAAAGAGTTCTTTGAGGAGTCTTCCAAACAGTACATTGTATACAAATATGAAAGCAATCTAAATGATATCACCAAAATGGGGGAGACAATGTTCCAACAGAACATCCCTTGTAACCAAGTGAAGCTTCCAGTACCAGGAATGGATTACATATAATGGAATTCTTTGATGAAAGGATTCCATAGAAAATCCCTAACAACCCAGGCTGTTGCCAAGGCTATATATAGGTTTTTCACTACAAACTGACCGAAGGCCCAGTTGCTGAAGACAACACCTACCCAACTCAGTGAAGTTAGAAAAGTTGAGCTGGTATCTACCTAGAACTTTCAAAAAATTGGGCTAGTTTTCTTGGTACCAGAAGCTACTCTATATTCTATCAAAGGAAATAAATGAACATGAACCCAGGTACAAACGTTTTGATCTACAATGGTGGCTTGCCTTTAAGGTAGGCTAGTGCAATGGAGGCATAAGGCTTATGGGAGTAACCAATTGATTTAAAGCCCACCCTATGAGGTATAACTCAGAACAGATGGTTCTTGGGTAAACAAGTATCTGAGATTAGATAGGTCAGGAATATAGGGTGAAATCAAGTAATACAGTTGTGCAAAATGAACATAGCAATAAAATGGCTCCTAACAGCACTCTGCTATCCTCATAAATCAATGACTGGCTCAGCCATCATTGTAGAAGCTTCCATCTGTGCTAGACAGAAATAATACAGAGATCCACAGTCAGATAATAGGACACACAGAGAGAGGCCTTAAGAAATTCAATCTTAAAAGGTATGTCTCCACCAAATCTCTCCCCTTAGGGTTCAGGGAACCTTAAAAAATAGGAGGCAGCAAGAGAGTAAGACTCATAGAAAATATAGAACACCAAAGAAACAAGGCCTTCTAAACAGCAGGACCAGTATACCTATGAACCCACAAAGAGTGAGGTAGCATGCACAAGACTTCAAGGATCTGTACCTGATGGGATCATGGGCCTGAAAACAGAAGTGGTCACATGCCTCCATCCCAAACACAGATGCTGTCTCCAACTGATAATCACCTGCAAATGAAAATGTAATTTCCTCCAAGAGAGTCTCACTGGAGAAAAATACTTGTAGGGATAGAGTGTGTGTCCAGTAGTAAAGGGCCAACAGAAAACAAACAATGACATCTTTGGAGGGCTTTGGTCTCATAAGATTGTGTCAGGCCATTTATTTATTTATTTATTTATTTATTTACTTACTTACTTACTTACTTACTTACTTATTCATTCAATCATTCATTTATTATCACCTTACAATATAAATGGTTTCCAGTTTTGTGTTTTATAGGAACTCTCTGTGTGAAAGTGTGTCTATGTGTCTCTGTGTATTCAGTCTGCTTTTTCACTAGTTCCTTTTCCTTGTTTGTTTTGTTCTATGCTGATTGTTTTCATTGTTGTTATTGTTGTTGTTCTATCTTAAATTATTTTATTTCATTATTATCCCTTAGATGTTGATTAGTTTCTAAGGAGAGGCAGAAAGGACATTGATCCAATAGGAGTAGACGTGGGGAGGAACTGGGAGGAGTCAGGTGATGTAAAATGTAATCAGAATATATTGTACGAAAAAAAATCTATTTTCAGTAAAGTTAAAAAGCTAACAGTATGAAATACAAAGAGTATGAAGAGCAATTTTAAATGTTTCCTTTCTTCAAAGAAAAGGATACTCTGCCACCAGACTTCAGTGGGCCTGAGTCACCTGTCAGCTGTGCTTTGGGGTTAGGGCTGAATTATTTGTTTTATCTTATGTCTCAGATATCTAGCTAGTGGACTAGGACATGGATTTTGGAAAATGTTTATGGATATAATTTGAGAAATTGCATATCTTCAATATCTTATTTTGTTCGGAAGAATTTTTCAAATGTGATTCTATTTTGATTCCTTCACTCCCAGGAAACAGCTCTGTAGTGCAGGGAGCTCAGTGTTTCCAACAGTACACAGAGAGTTTCTCCAGACACCTGACTTCCATATGATCCTGGACTCCTTCCACTTTTCTTCTCAAATCTCCTAAAATTGCTTTTCTGACTCTTAGTTCAGTGTAGTGATATTTTAATTGTGCTGAAATGAGATTTTATTTGTATATTAATAAATAAAGTTTGCCTGGAAATCAGAGGTCATACAGAAGCCAGGAACAGAAGTCAGGTGGTAGCAGCCCACGCCCTTAATCTGACCATTTGGCAGGTGAGTCTCTGTGTGGTCAAGGACACAGCCAAGCGTGGTGACATGAACCTTTAATCCCAGTACCAACCATAGAGACCCGGAGGTCTGTATAGACAGGCAGTGACGAAGAAGTCATGTAGTTGGGTTTAGAGCCAATAAGAAGGCAGAATAGAAAGGCAATAAAAAGACAAGTCAGATTGGAAGAAATGATCTTTCAGGGGGAAGCGACAGCAGTGAGTGGTAAGCTAAAGGTAGTCTTGGCTCTTCGCTAGTAATCTGATCTCTTGGGCTTTTAACTCTGTATTTGGCTCTGTGTTTTTTATTTAATAAGACTGTTTAGATTTTCGTCTACAGTTCAGTGCAAAAGTTGACACCACCTCTCTGGAATTCTTTTTTTTCTCTTATATTATGGCATATTGTGTGTATATACACATACAGATACGTAAGTTTTAAGACACATAATAGATATAGGATTATATATAAATTTATAGAATGTGATATTTATATTTGTACAGACACATTTATTAGATCTTTTAGTTGTTTGTTTAGTAGTAAGTGTTCTGATTTCTTTGACACCCACTACTGACTGCTTCTCATACTTCTAACAATACCTTTAATACTGTTCAGAATAGGTTCCAGAGATTGAGTTCTAAAACATTAATTTCTAGTTTACAAATTCTTCTAAGTTTTGAAAGTTGGGTATTGATTTGACTACACTAGAGTTTTGGGGTTATTATCATTGCAATTATTAGACATATCTTTTGTTGTTGAGAGGGATTGTTACCTGGCCTTAGAGTGTCAAAGTAACAAATGTTAGAGCATTGAAACAATGTATATATGTTCAATGCACAATAATCATATGGATAGTATTTTCACTTATATAGACACTTCAAATACATTTCAGTATTTTTCAATGTAAATGTTTATCAAATATATGTATGAAATTTAGTGGTTTACTTTTTCTACTGATATCAATTCATGTTAAGGTCTAGTTATTTTTGCTGGATGTGGTAGAGAATGTGTTTCTTTCTACCACTCAGGAGGTAGGGGCAGGTTGTCTCTGTAAGGTCAAAGCTAAATTTAGTGAAATCCAGGCAGGCCAAGCATACGTAGTGAGAGAATTTGTCTCAAATACAAAATTAAATAAAATAAACAATCAAATCATTAAAAGCTCTAGTCATTTTAATGCCAGTTGTTTTACTGCACTTCTGTTACCTACTTATAGTTAACATAGGTGTGGATCTGGAATACAGTGGGAAGATTCCTACATTAACTCACCTTCAGTTGTCCATTTTTGGCTGCAGCTAAAAGTCTCCTTTGAAGGGAATCTACTACAAACATTGCAAAAGTTTTGTCTATAGCCATCACAGAGGAACTGTGGGAAAGTCTTACCTGTGAAGTAAGTTAAGTAGTCCCATGATATTGTGCTCTACAACCTCTAACACAAGTTAAGTACCATGAAAGATCTTTCTACCCAACACCTTTTGGAATTACACATTCAGCAATGTTCTTCTGTGTCACTTTCCCTTCTTTAACTCTGGCATAGTTAAGCAATTCCGCTAATATGCAAACACACCTGGAAGTTCTTTCCCGTAGGAATATGAATGGGTTTCCACAATATAATTTCTCCACTTCTTTGTTTTTAAGGGGAGCATTTCTTTGGAGATTATTTCTGGAGCTCTACAGCCTTTAGTTTATTGTTTTTCTTTATTAAATGCTTATGTCCATGTTCATCTTAACTTTGCACTCACAAAGATGTGAATGTATTGATTTTGGTTCTGTCCCTTCCCCAAACTGAAACATTTTTGTTCCCTCATGATAAGGTGCAAAGTTCGAGCTAAGACTAGGCTCTTGCCCTCTGATAGAGCCTGGAAGATATGGAGATTATCCTGGAAAATTAACTTTCAAAGAGTTCATTTTCAGATTCTTAAGCAAGACAGTCATGATTTTGAAAACTGGCCAGGAGCTTATTGGTGTTTTCATTGAAACGATGCCGAGGAAGAAATTTCTTTAATAAAGAGAGAACAGCAGCTTAGAATCAGGAAAAATTCTACAGAAAGTTTAGTCCAGTTTATACTCTCACAATTACTAATTTTCATCATGTTTTAATATGAAAACCAAATCTTTCATTGTTTCAAAACTTATGAAAAGATGTATGAACTTGACAGGAGAAAGAGTTTATAAGCCGAAATTAAAAACATAGAGATTGTTAAAAATACATCAAGGATTTGAAAATACAAATACATTAAGCACTTCTGTTTAGACAAGGACATTTTGATGAATAAGACAATTTTAAAAGGGAATTCTACAAAAAAAATACACAAATGATTTCCATATAGTAAACAAAATGCCTTTCATATATTTGAGAATAAATACTAACAGTGAAAGGTAAAATGGTCCAAATCATGAGTCAACTTCCTTTGAAAAAGAAAATTTTAATGTGCAATTAAGTATGATATCATCAAACTTCATGGAAATCCAAAATATGAACGGAATTTTAATAACACATTGCAGATCTTCTGAAAAAAATAACTTGTATTTTTAGACAATACTGAACATTAGTATGTATGTGCAATACATACTAATGCATACTTATGGGTTACCTGTTTAGTACTGGCTTGAGTTGAAACACATTACAGTAGAAGCCAACTGTTCTAATCTACATACATAACTTGGAAATTGTTTGTATGGATGTGTGTGGATATACCAAAAGTAAAATTACCATTTCTAAAAAATAGAATGACGAATTGACAAGTCAAATGGTTTTAAGAATCCAAGGAAAATAATTGAGTGGAGTCAACAATCATAAAAGCAACAAATCCAGTCCAGGTAATATCTGTATTGACTTTCAGAAATTTTGCAATTTGAAGTGAAAGGTTATCTTAAGCATAAATACCTATAGTTCGTCCTTGTCGTAGAATATCATGTGTGAGGCAAATGTGTTTCATAACTTTTTGCTTTAAATTTCTACCATAGACTTTCTCTTTTATGCTCTTCTGGGATTGGGGATGGAGCTTAGTGGCAGAGTACTTGCCTACCAGGAGAAAATTCATGGGTTTTAACTTAAGCACCACTAAATAAAAGTAATAGATAGAAAAGACATTTATAAATACATATTAATATTCTGTTGTACATAATGTTTTTTGTTACAGCATACAGCCATGTTTATGATTGTTAAACATAGATTAAAGTTACTTCAGTTATTGTTCTCCTCTCTGGAATTTGTAAAACTCTGTTTACTCTGGGTCATCCTACACAATCTAACCCTTTCCTTTTGGGAATAACAATTTGAGATAGCAATATAATTCAATGGCAGAGCACTTACCTGTCATACATAAGACCCTGAATTTAATCATCACATAAAAAACAAAGCAAACCAAACCAAACAAAAAATATACAAAGAGACATCCATTGCAAAACTCACAGCACAGGTAGCATCACTGTCTTGAGTGTCATGGGAAAATAGTTTTAAGATTGTAAACTTATACTGACCCTTTGAAGGAATCACTGCCTCTTGTGAAAGAACCAATAAAATAGTTTAGAAAGATTCTCAAAGTCCATTAAGTGAGCTAATTAATTCACATCATTTCACTCCATAATGAATTATGTGTAGTATCTCCAACAAAAACTTTGTCAGTGTGAATAAAGATGAGTTTTGGAATCAGCCTTCGCTCTTCCCATCCAATAGCATCCTTGACTCGATCAGCAGAATAGAGACGAATTTACTAGTAATTGTTTATGAGGGGTCAGTAATCGTTCCAAAAAAAAATGCCAGTGTATTGAATTTCTTTGACAATGCAAATCTCCATTTTTCAACTGTTAGCAGGCTTGTTTAATCCTGTTTACTTTTACAAAAACCCAACGATGCCTACAACAGTCAGACAGCTTGGTATTTCACAGGAGACTCTAAAACAGTGATCAGTCTATGAAGATCCATCATGAATTGTTACATAAACTTTTAAAAAGTTCTAACTTGGTAGCATAAAGAAAATATTTAACTTTATTTTTTTTCTTCATTGATTCCAAAAGAATCCTAACTTACCTTGGGAAAGGATTGCATTTAGGTTGAAAGCATTTTAATTTTGAGAAGAGATACAAATCTATAACACATTTGTCAGAAAAATTTCAAAATAGTGATACACAAATTATTCTCACCTTGAAAGCAGTTCTTACTGTGAGGATATTTTAAATAATAATTTTTGCTCAAAGTGATAGAGTCTAAGGAATTTTATGTAATATAGAGAGCAATAACCCTTTGAAAGTAACAAAATCAGTTTTTAAAAATAGAGTAAGAAATCCAGGCAGCAAACAACAACACTCCTTGGACTCTCTGTAAGGTCTAAGAAGAAAAATAATTCATGATATACATCCAAGTGACTCAGGAGGTTCATCATTCTTCCTAGTTGAGACATTGGCAATCCTGTACTTAAAACATATGTAATTCATCATGTGACATGTTGAAAGATTCAGTAAAAATTTTTATCATATTTTCATGATGATCTGACTTTTAACTTTATACTGTGAAGGACATTCTCATTCTTCATTGAAAAAGTTCATTTTGAGAATCTTGAGAAGATAATTCATTCTTAAATGTAGAATATATATATAGCTCTTCATTTATTTGCTATCTTGAAACAAAATGCAAATACCTTGCATCAAACAAATCTTACAGGTACCAGAAAGATATGCACAGGTAAAAAGCTTCAATTATTGGAGTTATAAGATGAATAGCAACTGTGACTGCTCTTGCATGGCCTGGAGGTGGTGATAATATTTCAATCACAAGGATATCAATGAAAACAGGAAAGAAAGATGGGGACTTTTACAACCCTGCTTGAGGCAGCACATATTGCTGACCATGGAGATGAAAGGTGAAAGAAGTAAAGCAGAGAAATCTCGGGGTGTGAGCTTGTCACACGAAAGCAAGGCGAGAAGACATATTAATTTTCTAAGAGTTATAGGATAAGAAATAGGAAGAAGTGCTATGTTTGCCAAATATCAGAAGTGAGAACTGTGGATCTGTGCAGAAACAGTGTAGATAGATTAGTGCCTCCACATAGCAAAATCTAACTAGAGGCCATGCATTGAATAAATTTGAAAATCTATTTTCAGAACAACAACTAATAATCAAGGATGTACAGTAGAATGATGGAAGGAAGTGCAATTATTAGGTGCTCCCTCAAATATACTTCTTAGGAAGCATGTAGAGGAGATAGGCATAAAGGTACTAAGTACTGCATAAGAAATACATATGAAAGGAAGCCTCCAAAGGATCTCCCTCTCACTAGCGACTCATGCATTCAGAACAGCTTTGTGTGTGTGTGTGTGTGTGTGTGTGTGTGTGTGTGTGTGTGTGTGTGTGTATTTGCTCAATTCTTTGACAACTACATTAGATTTGGGTTTTTATTTCTTATGAGAATAGGTCTCACTATGTGTTAAGGTGGCCTGGACATGATTATGAAGTCTGAAGCTATGACCTTCCTGCTTCAGCCTCCTAGGCACTGTCAAACTCCTGGTATGTACTGCCACACTCAGATTTACTACACTTTAAATATCTTATGAACTGCATGCAGAAGAGATGTTCATATTTATTAGTCTCCTTGTCTTGTGTGAATAAAGAAACTGTATTAAACAGAAATGTGTTTTCTGATCTCTAAGAATGTTGATCTCTTTTATGGGAATATTGGAAATACTTGGAAATTAAAAAGTTTATTTTCTTGGAACAGAATCAAAATCATAACTGAAGCACAAATTCTAAATTAATTTCTGGATGTAAATAAACGAAGAGATGGAATAATCAGGTAAGAACCAAATACCATGAAGAATCTAATATCCAAACAAGTTTCCTAAGAGAGCAGATAAAATGAAATTTGAAATCTTTCTATAACATTATAGTAGATTTTTTCTTAGACACAGATGTTCCCTTCCTAGATGTTTTACTTGCTTTGTAGCCACTTGGTATGATCTCACTAATACACATCCTTAACAATTGTGGTGGAACAACTGACAGCTATTCTGCCTAGACCCATATGTCTTCTAGTTGACCAAATCTCTCCCCAGCAAGAACAACAAAAAGGATACATTCTTGTTACAATACTGCTGAGACTTCATAACCTCCAATTCTGTTTTTTTCTGACTTCTTTCCTTTACTTCACTCCTTTGAAAAAATAGCTCTTAAAGTCACTTAAACAAGAATCCTTATTAGGCTACTTCCAGGGAATGTAGGCTAAGAACTGTAGCAGGAATCTTAAAAGTTCTTATTAATAAAATCAAACCTGGGGCCAGTTATTGGGGTGAAATGCTGGATGGTCAGAGAGACAGAACAAGCCACAGCTAACCTCACCTGGCCAACTTCTCAGCTGGTCTTGTTTCCTCAGACTGGAAGCCTCTGTGTCCTCATATTCAAATGGCTTTCAGCTGAACTGTGCTGCTAGAAGCCTGAAAGCTTAAACAAGCAAATGCTGCTCGTTTCTGGTCCTCAAGCCCTATATACCTTTCTGCTTTCTACCACCACTCCCTGGGATTAAATGCACGCAATCTGGCAATAAAGGCGTGTGTCACCATGCCTGGCCTTTAACTCACAGAGATCCAGAGGGATTTCTACCTCTGGAGTGCTAGTATTAAAGGTGTGAGTGCCACCATTTTCTAGCCTTTGTATCTAGTGGCTGTTCTGTCTCTGACCCCAGATAAGTTTATGAGTGCACAATATTTTGGGGAACACAATACCACCATATTTCCCCTTTTTTGTCTAAAATAAAAAAAAGCTTATAACTAATACAAGAAAAATTATGTCCAATAGGTATATACAATATACACAGTCAAGATTACATTAATGATGTCTAGTCCATTAACATTTGACAGATTAAGACAAAAAACTCCATTAATATATAACAATGTCCAGTCCAGTAACATTTGACAAATTCAGACAGAAAATTTTCATTACTTATGTTATTTAAAACAAGTAATTCCTTTTAAAAAGTATTTTCTCTTTTCATAATAGATTCAGTAATCTACCTTTTGTCATTTTTATATCTTCCTCTTTTTCTTTTTAGTGTAGATTCAGTGATCTACCCATTTATCCTATCATTCTTTATCTTTTTTCTCAGAAATAGATTCAGTGATCTATTTCATATCTATATTCTTTTCTCTTTTTTCTTTCTTTTTTAAACAAAACCTCTGAATCTAATCTCTATGTTCAGCTTTTTTCTTGACCATTAACAATTAACAACTTGTAACCAACCATCATAAACAATGACAATATCCATAACTCAATAAACAACCAAAAACCTCCCATCCCACCTCTTGGGAATGTGGGCATCATTTTCTTAAAATTACTTCCATCTATAGGGGATCCTGAAAAGAAAATATGGGGGTTAATTGTCAAGTCCTATATCATTTGTCCAGCAGCTGCATAATGAGAAAGTGCAGGGCTTGTTTCAAGTCCTTGTTCAAGTAGTCTGTCAGGCTGGATCATCTCAGCTAGCCATCTCAAAATTGTCCTAAGCAGTTTGTAGTCCAAAGTCGATCTTTTGGTGGTGTTAATCAGCTTAATGGCTTTACCATAGTCCTTGTGGAATCATCATTGTGGAGTCCTGTCGTCTTTGAAGATTTCAAAGTCACTGTTAGGCGTGGTCATTGTTCACTGCAGACTTTTTTTTTTTTTTTTTTTTTTTGTGCCTCCTCTGTGATTTGGAGTAATCACAGTCTGATAAATGTCTGTCTCTCGAAACCATGAACATTCTTCCCTAAAAGAGAAAATCTTCACAGCAATTTCTCCCCACAATTTGTTTTGCCAAACTTTTCCAAACTGACCTTTGCAGATGCTTTCTTGTAACATGATGGTCCTGGCAATTCTCTGAACAAGCAGCGGTAAACACTTTGTCCCAGGTAGCAGCATCACCGCAGTCACCAACATGATGAGAAGAAGCCAGCAACTCAGAGCAGCAGCCTTTGCCTCCATGGTCCCACCACTGTTTGTGGTTCTGTCCGGGCCAAAGCTTCTCCCTAGGCTCCTAGGTGGGCCTCAAACTCGGAATCCTCCTGCCTCTGCCTTCTTTAGTAAATCCAACCAGTGTGCCACCACAATCGGCCGAGTATAACTCGGGCCTGAGCTGGGGCCCACAAGCCCACAGGCAAGCAGTTTTTTTCATGAATTTGTACCACAAACGTTGGGCGCCAGATGTAGATGAAAAGTCTTGTTAAACAAGAAACACAGAGCCAATGCAGAGATGACAGCCCAAGAGGTCAGAGCTAAGAGCCTTACCCTTCACTGCTGCAGCTGTCCTCTTCAGCCAAAAGACCTACTTCCTGTGTGTTTGTGCTTTTTATTGACTTTCTGTTCTGCCTTCTCATTGGTTGTAAACCCAACCACATGACCTCCTCGTCACTGCCCTTCTGTACAAACTTTCAGGTCTTCTGTGGTTGGTATTGAGATTAAAGGTGTGTGTCTCCATGCTGGCTGTATCCTTGAACACACAGAGATTGCCTAGCTCTGCCTCCCAAGAGCTGGGATTAAAGGCATGCACCACTACTGCCCAGCTTCTGCTATGACTTGCTATTAGCTCTGAACCCCAGGTAACTATATTTATTAACATACAAATAAAATCACATTTCAGTACAAATAAAATATCACCATAAAGAACTGTTAAATAAGATGCAATAGTCATATAATTGATGGCAATGTTAATATTATTAATCACAATTTTCACAATTTTAAAAGAAGTATCAATAACAGCAGAGGCCAAGTCTTCTCTTCTCTGTGTATACTCATCCTATGTCTTGTTAAGTATTTGAGGGGACAAATCTGAACACTTAAATTAATCATTAAATTTTATATTAAAATGTCATGACATAAGGCTGAAATGATGGCTCACAGAGAAAGTTCTTGGTGTGCAATCAATAGAACCTGGATTCAGATTCCCAGAATCTATTTAAAATCTAGATATTGCAGTGCACACCTATAACCCAGAACTGGAATGGTAAAGACATTCAGATCACCAGAGATTTATGGCTAGTCTGTCTAGATGCACTGGAAGCTACAATTTAGTGAGAACATCTGTCTCAAATGGCATAGAGTATGGTGATAGAAGTATACATCAAATGTCAGCCTTTTTTTCCACACATGTGAGTGTGAACACACACCCACACACTCACATACATGTACACACACACAAAGAGGATGCATACATATACATAGTCATAATATCTTTTTGTCTGCCATAAAGGCATCCACATTAAATTATCAGGTAATTTATTAATTATATTAAGAGTCTTAAGGTTTTGAGATTGTACATTTCTAGATTCATAATTCAAGTTTTGGAATATTCTCTTTAATTATCTTTGTATATTATCATAGTTTATTTTCTTATATCATAGTAAATGTCCACTATCTTGCCTTTTGTAATCCAATATTTTAATGTATTTAATTGAGAGATAGTTTTCTAATGGCATACTTATGCATATGTAAGTAAGCATTGTTCAGTTCTTTTTATCCTATTGTTGGAGAAAATTCAGCAATATTTCCATATGATTTGTTTCAGGGAGAATTTATTCATTCTGGTATTGAGTATTCTTAAGTTTATGTGTTCCAATAAGTAGCAAAAGGTGATTTTAATAAGAAAATGTTCACATATATTCTTTATTCAATTTGATATGCAAATATTAGTTTTGTATGTTAATGTGTATCTTAGTTATTTTTCTATTGTCGTAATAAAACACCATGAACAAGGCAATCTTTAAAATTATTTAATTTGTCATATGGTTTCACAGGATTATAATCCATGACAGTGGAACTAAGGAAGAGTTGTAAGCTCATATCATCATTCACAACTATGTGAGAGAGAGAGAAACAGACAGAACTGAGAACCTAACATATCTTTTTTGAAACATCAAAGCTCACTTCCAGTGACACACTTCCAACAACAAGCCATGGCCTCAATCTTCTGCAAACAGTTCCATTAATTATGAACCATGTAATAAAACACATGAACCTACAGGGGTCATTCCGTTTTAAACCACCATATTCTTCCCTAATGACCCCATAGGTTTATGGGTATTTTGAAAATGAATTTAGTACAAATTCAATGTTCCCATAGTCTTTCATTATCAAAACAGCACTTAAAATTCCCTTCTGAGGAAGGGAAATCTCGAATTTTAAGCTCTTGTAAAATCAAAAAACAAATTGCATGTTTCCTACATATAATACTACAGATTTTGCATTGCAATTCCAAAAGAGGGTGTGGGAATATAATAAGTAAATGCTGAAGTAAATCAAGAGGAAACACAGCAAGGAAAATTCTAAATCCTGTAGCTCTATGCATCCTGATGTCAAAGGGCTTAGAAGTCTCATCAGCTCTTTCAGCTGTGCAGCACACTTCTCACTCGTGGGCTGGTTCTGCCCCTGTATGCATCTCTCCTTGGTAGGTATCTATGGCTCTGGCTCCTCTAACATCTTGGAATCTTCAACACAATCCAAGTTCCACTTTCGTACTTCATACAAGGGCCTCTCAGAATTTCTTGGCCTTTGTGAACCTTCATAAAGGGTCTGTCTGAACACATGTTTCCTGCCCTCAGTGGGTCTTTTTAACCTTGGAGGAAGATCCAATAGTCATAATCTAATTACTTGCATATTCTTAATAACTCTAAATTGAGAATCATGAGAAGGATGCTGCCAAGTTTGGCTGCCTACTTGGAATATGCCTGACTCCAGTGAATCACATTTATGGTAGCTTTACTTTGTTTCTGCCTTTTAGGTGAAGAAAATGTCTAAGATTTTTCCCTCACAAACTCCACGCCTAAGAGTTCTGATGCCCAGTTCTGGCCTCTGTGAACACCTGCACACACACACACACACACACACACACACACACACATACGTGTGAGCGCATGCACACATACATGCACAGATGCATACACACATGCACATACACAAGTACAAAATAATAAAAAAGATTTTTTAATAGACAATGGAGCAGATGTTCATTTTCCTGTGTTTGTGTCAACACAACTTCATCTCTTTCATTGCTTTTTTTCTAAGCATTTTTGGATTTTTCCTCCTCTATTAAATGTAATTATTTGTAAGTGAATACATTAAATAATACATGTAATCATAAGTGGTATTTAATTATCTTGCATCAGTAGCCGTTTTTTGTATGGTGGTTTTTAGATCTTTGAAGGACATTTAACACATAGACTGAACTTCTTAAGTAATAAATCGGTATAAAGTCTCAATATTTCACTAGAGACTTTAGAAAAAATACCTAAATTATCATTAAGGAACATTGTTTTTTATATTGAGAATATTTAAAGTGGTACTTGAAATACTCATCTGGGGATATAAATGAGTGTTTTTACAAGAGTATGCAATTTGTGATTTATTTGAGTCTTACAGGATCCATTTCGTAAAAATAAATAAATAAATAATATTTTTCCATTAAAAAAAAAGTTGGAAATTTAGCTCACTACTGTCTTGCTCCAAAGTCTCTCCTAAAGTCACGTGCTCTAAATTAACTCTATAAAATTTTGGATCAGACCTCTTTCTACTCTACTCATTTCTTTCAGCACAAGACTTCGTTCCAACATTAAACTTCCTGGCAGAATTTTCTCCTCAAATTATATTTTGTATTTATTTTTGCCCCACCTGCTCTTTTTTTGGTGTAGATCTGTATAAAAGTGATCATTAATAATCATGCCACAGAGTCAATATCAACCAATGGGTTAGCCCATTACTTTTCAATTTAGCCTCAGTTGGAGTACTAGGAAAAGTGCAAAGGGTAGGATACATTCTTGGCAAAATGTCACAAGAATTGTCTCTAACCCTGCTGTTAATATTTTTCATATCTGACACAGCATTAACTCAGCTTCCATAGTCCACATTACTTTAAGCATTATTGTCTTCTGCAGTCATAATAGGATGGATAGTTAAAACCCAATTAGAGTTTTCAAACACTTTCATGGTTCACAGTCCCCAAATCTACCGTATTTCCAAAAGCAATATGGTCATTTCTCACAAAAATAGCACATCCCCTAGCAGCACCAAGTTGCATCATATTTTTTTTTCCTATTTCTGAGATAATGTACCATGATGAAGGCAACTTATTATAGAAAGGATTCCAGAGGGTTAGATTCCGTGATAGAGTAAAGGAACCCCTGAGAGTTCATAGCTGAAAAAGATTACTGAAAATGGCATGAGTCATTTGAAACCTCAAATCTCCTTCAGTGACACACTACCCCCAACATGGCTACACCTCACAATCATTCCTGAACAGTTCTACCTACTGATGATCAGAGAATCAAATACTGAGCCTATGGGAGTCATTCTAATTCAATGCCCCACCCCTCTGTGTGTGTGTGTGTGTGTGTGTGTGTGTGTGTGTGTGTGTTTGTGTGTGTGTGTTTGTGTGTGTGTGTTCTCTTTCCTCTCTCTCTCTCTCTCTCTCTCTCTCTCTCTCTCTCTCTCTCTCTCTGTGTATGTGTGTATCTGTTCTCTCTTTCTCCCCGCATCCCGTGCGTGTATGTGTCTGTGTTTTTGTATCTGTGTATGTGTGTAGAGTGTAGATAATGAAATTAGAAAGACAACTATGAAAGTACAATAAGATTATTTGAGAAATGCAAGGACAGAAAAATGTGGAAGGACAACAGAATATTACGATATGAAACTACAAAGGAGACACATAGGAAGAACAAAGAGTAACAACAAAAACTTGGCGCGGGGTTGTGAGAAAGCAGTGGGTGAGGGGAACAAATAAGGGCAATTTATAAAAATGCCATAATCTCATTTCTTGCTATGCAGACTTAAAAATGAATCAAAACATAGCAGTGAGTCCATTAGAAATGTAACAATAAACCGGAGTAAATTTTTCTTAGTGAGACATACAGTTTTTTACACTCTCTGCTCATCAAACACTGCTTTACTTGAATTTTTTATTAAATAGTGATGACTGTGGAATTCTAATGGAACAAATGTCACAAAGTTTACAAAGAACTAGTGAAAATAAATTGTGTGCACAAAATACTATTATGTCTTATTGTAATGATCTGAGATCAAAATGACTTGATTAATAAAAAAAGAATAAAAATAATTAAAAACACAAATTTTCCCTTTCCATCCTCCATCCCTTCTTCCTTTCCTTCCTTCCTTCCTCTGTCTGTTTTTTCATTTCCTTTTTCTTTTATTTTTCCTCAGTTAAAATTTTTCTAGTTATACTCAAC
Organism: Peromyscus californicus insignis; assembly: GCF_007827085.1. Lineage (NCBI taxonomy): Eukaryota > Metazoa > Chordata > Mammalia > Rodentia > Cricetidae > Peromyscus > Peromyscus californicus. The sequence goes on along the minus strand of NW_026294573.1, from coordinate 71,670,934 downwards.
ATTCAGAAAATTCTGGCTAAAGATACAATAGTTACTTTAGATTATAGACTTTTTATCATGTTCTGATTTTCTTGCCATCCATTTCTATGAATTTAAGCATCTTAGTTTGTTAAAGACAATCAGTACATATATGCCTTGCTATATAGAGGAGTCACAGTCTGGATTCATGAATGTGTTAAAATCACCCAAACAGAACCAAATATACCTCCTGACTTGCTTAAGAGAAATGAATCTCTGTTGATTCTGAAACAAAGAAAATGCAGGGCACACTTGTCAGCCATTAAGAAAGCAAGCAACTAAAAACTGACAATTGTATACATAACCTTCCAGCTGATCCAGCATGCTCCTTCAATTGTTCTTGCTGCTACATCATCAGACACGTGAACATCTTGGACTTCAAGGTCAATGAAAGCTCTATAGTTTCTTGAAAGACCTTACCTTACATTTCTCAAGAAACGGATGTTTCTCTTGAATATATGATAGAAAATTACATTTTTCTATGGTGATATATTGTGTTCCCCAATATATTGTACACCCTAATAAACTTATCTGGGATCAGAGAACAGAACAGCCAATAGATATAGAGGCCAGATAATGGTGGAACACACACCTTTAATCCTAGCATTCCGAATCAGAGATCCTTCTGGATCTCTATGAGTTCAAAGCCACAATGGAAACATCCAGGCATGATGACACATGCCTTTAATCCCAGGAAGTGATGGCAGGAAGCAGAAAGGTATATAAGGCATGAGGACCAGAAACTAGAGCCTGTATAGGGTTTCAGGCTTTTAGCAGCAGTTCAGCTGAGATCCATTCAGATGAGGACACAGAGGCTTGCAGTTTGAGGAAATGAAATCAGTTGAGGAATTGGCAAGTTGAGGTTAGCTGTGACTGGTCCTGTTTCTCTGATCTTTTCAGCATTCACCCCAATACCTGGCTCCGGGTTTGATTTTATTAATAAGACCTTTTAAAATTTATGCTACATTTCTCCTATTTTCAGCCCTTGCAAAGCTAGGTAAAATCATGTATTTTTCTCCACAAAGGTTCTTTAATTTTTTTTTATTTGTTCTCATTGACTGTAATTTCTCTTTTTTTTAAATCAAATCTTAAATACATTGTCTGCAGAGTTGTGGTTGTGAATATTTTAGAATTAAATACTTAAAGGCTGAACCCCTTCCTGGGTATTTAACATAACCAGGTAAGGTCCACAAGTAAGCAATGAATGGATACATTCCCAGAATAGGAGAATCAAAGTAAATTGTGCCAATCTTCCAAATTGTGCACATCTTCCACTAGAATGCCAAGACGTGCATGCTTTTAGGGATTGACCTGATCAGTGTGACAAGGAATTAAAGGACAGTCAAACATAATGAAAAGCTAGGATCTTGTGAGTCATGGGCTCTGATAGAGATGCATCTGAATGAAGAAGATACAAGAGCTAATCTTGGAGGGAGGTCTCTGTAGATGAACAGTTTCAGGCTTCAGTCACTTGGAGGACAATGCTGTGGTTGACAGTTTCTGAATATACTGGTTTTAGTTAAATGTTAACTGTATGTAACATCTGTACTTGGACCAGAAGAAGGTTTGGCCATTCCTCTGAGCCTTACCAATGAAGACTTTGCCATTCCCATGGATTTGACACATTAGGTTCCTTAATATGTTTGTGCTCATGTCAATAATACACATTCACTCAGGACTTCATTCACTCTCCACAATTAGATACAGTATTCACATATTCCCCACAAGCGATTGCATGCTCTATGCTTCAGTAATATGAGTTCATAAATGAAAATAAATCATTTAGACAAAAACATATCCAAACGAGTGATTCTTGGTGATTAAAACCATTTAAATCAAGAAACCAGCCATATCTTTATTAGTTTGACAGCTATAAAATGGTGTTTAAGACTCTCTAAAGTCAACATGGCCAGAATTGCTGTAATTTGTCTGTCACACTGAGACTATTACTTTAAGATGTGCCCTGATTTTGTTATACTACTACAAAAGTCAATACAATATGTAATTATCTGCAAACACAAAAATGGCTTCCACATGTGTGAAAGAGCAACATAAATGCTAAGAAGAATGCCACATATCACTTTTAAAACAATTTTTAATCTTTCAATTTTAAATATCCATTCAGATATAATAGGATGAAACTTTTTTTGTAATTTTTAGAATGTAATTGAGTAATGAGGAACTTGAGACTTCATAGTACTGATTTTGAAACAACTGTTGAATTGAGGTCTGTGCTGGCTGACTTTGTGTAGCATGAGAGCCACACCATCCCCATGCAGTATCTTGAGATGCAGTCAAAATTTACTATATACTTTGATTTACAGTTCCCACTCTGATAGTGCCCAAATTAAATATAGACTGTGCCATATAAAGTGAATTTCAAGTCAAAGTATTCTCAAACACACACTAACATGCTGAGAATTCCTGAGTACCACACATCCAAAACTTACTGAAGATTGCTCTCTCTCTCTCTCTCTCTCTCTCTCTCTCTCTCTCTCTCTCTCTCTTACTCTCTCCCTCTCTCCCTGGTGGAATAAGAACTCATGGTCAGCAGTATAGCTGTTTTGTGTAACACTAACACCAATTTTAATAGCACCTTTAATGATATAGGCTATTAAGGAAAGCTCTACAGTAGTACTTCATGGCATAATTGCCATGACTTTCAAGTTTTTTACTTTTACTCACTTCAGATGAGTTCAGAATTCTGCAATATTCCTTGTGATTTAATATTCTGATCTTTTCTCCACATTCATTGATTTCTTCTAGAATGCTTAGATAGCTGAATGATGACAACAGAATACTAGCTGGTATTCTCATTCATCCTCTTTTATTCTGTACTCCATCTTACATATTCCTTTGATGTGAGTTTAGTAGTGCACAGTTCTTTTAAGAAATATTTCCTGATTGTGATTATACAAAACATATAATCTATTATACTAATTTTAGAATTTTATATCTTCTATATTCTTCAATGTGTGTGTGTGTGTGTGTGTGTGTGTGTGTGTGTGTGTGTGTGTGTGTGTGTGTATGAAGGCATTCACAAATGACTTTATGTTTGTTCTATGGCACACACGTAGAAGTCAAAGGATTGATTGTAGCAATCTGCAGTTTCTTCCACATGTGAGTCTGAGGGATTAAATTCAAACTGGTAGCCTTGGCCAAAACCTTCTTTTTTGGCTCTGCCTTTTTACCAGCAATATATTCTAGACTCTAAAGATATCCTCTTCTTTGTTACCTCCATATATTTAAAACTAGATTAAGTACCCTGGTTTTTCTGTTCTCATTCTTGTATCTTTCGATAAGGTATCATCCCATCTATGATTTAATTTTTCTTAAACATTTATTTATTTCATAAACACTTACCCTTGGGATTAATGTTCATATGTCTTTTTTTCTAGTGACATTGCCTTTGTTTCTCTCATCTGAACACCCAGGATTCCTACCTATATGTTTCTTACTAACTTTTTATGCAATATTTTTAATATAATCTGTAAGTCCAATTTGCTGCCTATAAACTCAAAGGTGTGGGACAATCTATGGGAACATGGTTGACCTATTAAGGGCCACACTCTTCCCGAAAACTGACACTTCCCTCAAGAATTCATCCACTGTCAACAGCTCTTAGGGAAAAGGAAAAATGATTAGGAACTCATGAGTACCCTCTGCCAAGGCTGAAATGGTGACTGCCTTGATCTTGTGAGAACTTATACACATAACTATATCAACTGTGAATTAATGACTGTGAGTTGATCAGGAACTGTGTATTGTTCACAAGACATGGTTTGACCATGGTCTTCTCTGAACTCTTGTTCTTAAATTCCCCCAGATCAATCTTCCATGATATTCCTTGATATTTGTGGTGAGGGATATAATATAAATCTACTAAATATGACTGAGTCATTTATTCCCAGTAATTTGGCAAATTATAAATTCCTTCATTGAGCAAGGGTGTATTTGTTTTAATTTAAGTTGAAATATAAACAGACAACAAAACAAATGAGATGGTAGATAGTGTCAAGATATTGTCTGAGATCAATGCTTGCATACATATGTATACACACACACACACACACACACACACACACACACACACACACACACACACACACACACATATATATATATGGCAGTGTGATAATCTGTTCACCCAGCAAAACAGATATACTTCAAGGGCCGATGAACTTATAATAATGGGTTCTTGGCCAAATTTACAGTACTAAACAAAATTTCGGTGCATGAAACAAGTCATGAATGTAATAATAAATGGTGGTACAAACAATGATGTCCTTTTCCATACAGAAGCTTTTCAATTTTATGATGTCCCATCTATTAATTGTTGGTCTTAGTGCCTGTGTTATTGGTGTTCTGTTTAGAAGTCTTCTCCTGTGCCAAACAGTTCTACTAACCCTACTTTCCCTTCTGTTTGATTCAGGGTATTTGGCCTCATTTGACAATTTTGATCTGTTTGGAGAGGAACTTGGTGTACAGTGATCTATCTGTATTCTTTTCCATTCAGCCATCCAATTTCACAAGCACTGTTTGTTAAAGATGCTGTCTCTTCTGTAGGGTGTATTTTTGGATTCTTTGTTAAAAACTTGTTATCCATAGTATGTGGACCTATGTGAGTCTTCAGTTTGATTTCATTGATCAATGTGTCAATTTTTATGACAATGACATGCTGTTTTTATTACTATAATTTTGCAGTAAAATTTGCAGTACAATTTAGATTGTGAATGATGATACCTCCAGCAGTTCTTTGAATTTTTAGCATTTCTCTTTTTTAAAGCTATCCTGAATTATTTTGTGTTTCTATATGAAGCTGAAAATTGTCTTTCAATTTTTGTGAAGGTTTATTTTTTTTTGAATTTTGATAGAAATTTCACTGAATCTGATGTTCACCTTTGGTAGAATAGTCATTTTCATTATAATAATCCTACTGATCCATGCTATGAGCATGGGAGAATTGTTTCATCCATCTATTGTCTTCTTGAACTTCTTTCTTAAATGTCTTCAAGTTTTTAAATATGAAAGTCTTTCACTTGCTTTGTTAAAATTATTATAAGGTATTTTCTTTTGAAGCTATTGATTAAGCTACTGTTTCTCTGAATTCTTTTACAGTCTATCACTTCTACATAGAAAGGCTATAGTTTTTAGTGTATTAAGTTTGTATACTCCTACTTTTCTTAAAGTGTTTATTATCTGTCCAAGCTTCCTAGTGAAGTATTTAAAGTTTATTTTTGTATAAAATCCTATCTGCAAATAAAGTTGCATTGATTTATTTCTTTCCTATTTGGATCTTCTTGATCTCCTTCAATTTTCATATTGGTCTAGCCAAGCCTTCAAGTACTAAATTGTATAGGTATGGATAGGGTGGACATCTTCATCTAGTTTCTGATTTTAACAGTAATGCTTTGAGTTTTTCTCCATTTGGGTTGATGTTGGCTGTGGGCTTGCTGTAAATTGCCTTTAGTATGTTTTATCCCTAGTCTGTTCATGACTTTTATCATGAAGGAAAGTTGAATTTTATCAAAGGAGTGTTTTTTTCCCCCATTGTGTCCTTAACTAGTTTTATTAACAAGGTAGGATTGACTTTTTGAAAAAGTTTGGAAATGTTACTACATTTTCAATTTCCTGTAACAATTTGAGAAGTTCAGGTATTATTTCTTTTTTCCACATCTGTCAGAATGTTACAATACATCCAGTTGGCCCTTGGCATTTTGAGTTGTGAGGTTTGTAACATTGTTTATGTATCACTGTTTGATATAAATATGTTTGAATTGTTTCATCTCATTTTGACTTTGGTAAGTTATGAATATAAAAGTTCATGTATTTCATATTTTCTAGGACACTGGAATAGAAATTTCAAGGTATGTCCCCATGATTCTCAGAATGTCTTCTATGTTCACTGTAATGGAAACATTACAGTAAAATATTTATTTTGTAGCAACAGTGCAGGTCTTCAAAATAACTAAGAAATCATTACACTTAACCCTTTAAAACTCAAGATCCTTATCCTTCTACAGTTTCTGGCTGTGAGAATTCCTCACATGATGTTGACTAAATATCTGATTGTGATAATTGGCATATTTATTGTAATGATTTCTTTTCTTTAAAATATACAAGCAGATTATATTTTCCAAAGATATAATAGAAATATTACCATAATGCCCTTTTTGATAAATTTCAAATGTATTTTCCTGTGATATTTTTCTTGAAGCACTTGGAACATATTTAAAGCAGTGATCTGAAATTTAGCAAACATTTTACTGTTTTTATAATCTTTTTCTTGAAAAGCATGCTGATTGCTTTATAGATAGCTATTGTTTCATTCATAACTGATATTGTATCAGATTAGTCCACCTATACAAACAATTAAGAATTACCTTTCTCTGTTTCTTTTTGCTCATCTTTCATCTAATTAGTTTACAACCAAGGCTATGAGGAATTCATATTCCTCACATAATATGCCTATCATACTTTGTAACTAAGCTCTATGCTACTTATCACAGACAACAGGATAAAGTCTACTGAAAAAAACATACAGGACCCATATTCCTACAAAAAACTGCTCCCAATCTCCTTTTAGCTTCATATTTTATCATATATGTGCTGAATTCTATTTAGGTTTAATGTTATGTACCATACAATACAATCACTTCTTAGTTGTCCTGGCTTCTGTGTTTTTTCTTTCCCTTTGCTTCAAATGCCTTGTCTTCTTTGTCATTCTTTCCCATACTCACATCTCATTTAATTATCCCCTTATCTTTCTTTCTAGTTACCGACTATTGGTTACTGTGTGTCTACTGATGGTATTTCACATCTTTCTCAATCAAATCACATAAAAATATTCTGAACCGCTGATTTGAGATTTTTTTGTTTGATTCATTATAATGTTAAATGTAAATTGTATGGCCTCTGATTTTTTATATCAAAAGTTATATAATATATCCTGATCATGATTTTTCTTCCCCAAATTCCTTCCTGATCCTCCCAACTCTATACCCACCCTACTCCTTATTTCTCCTTCTCCTTAGGAAAAACAAAAAGCAAAAAACCAGAATAAAAATGGAGAAAAAATAAAAATAAACATGTACAAAAACACCAAAATACATAAAACCACAAAATAGGAAACATAATATACATGTGAAAGATGAGTAGGACAAAAAAATGTACAAATGTATTTCATGGCCTGTTTTTAATTAAACAAACGCAAACACAACTTTAAAGTATTCACAATTACAATGGTGCTGTTAATATTAGGCACATAAATACATTTCAATGTACCAAAATTTTGCTTTTCTAGGCGTCAAGTAAGCCAATAAGTAGTTATGGTTGAACATTTATGAGAACTTAAAAATGAAATTGCTTTATCCAAGGTACTTAGGTAAATGGACTAAGGCTAGAAATGTGTAAAATTAATCTAGTGTTAATATATTAAATTGCGTGATACACTTTTAATGAATCAAAATACGTGGTTGATTCTATAATCTTGAACTATTTTATAAGTGTATTTTTTACTTGTGTGTTATAAGTCTGAGGTGTCTGAACAGCTCAATGTCTTTTCAATTTCCTTATAATTTTATTCCACATGACAAATATATGATTTCTCCAGATCATAGCTCTGATCAATAACTAGAACTGAATGCCCCATTTTAAAAATGTTTTAATCTTGGTTTTAAAATCATTTGTTATTTTCAGTTCTTTCAATGAAAACTTGTAATTATCTTTGTTACTATGAAAAACAACAATAAAACTCTAAACAGGGAAAATGTAGAAACTCATGTTCATTGCAAGACTGAACAAAGATGTTATAGACATTTCAACCTCACACTCTTTTTTTTTACGTTTTATAAAATCTTTATTGACAAATAATTCACATAGTATACTATTTGCCTGTTTGCACATATAATGTATGGTGATTACATTACACTTTATTTTTAAATGAAGATAATATTTGCAATTGTAACCATTTTTAAATTCACAATTCAGAGGCATGAATTACATTCAAGATATTAATTACACTCATTAATTATATTCATGTTATTAATTACATTTGTGGTATTAATTGATTACATTCACAGTATTCATTCAATAACTCTATTTATGATATGATTTATTACATTTGTGATATTATGTCCTGATACTACTGTCCATTTGTGGGGCTTTTCCATCACACAAAACAGAAACTCTGTACTTAGGAAAGCATTGCTCTATATTCCTTTCTTCTCCATCTTGAGATAACGTCTAATCTTTCCATCTCTATGAATTTGTATATGCTATATATTTCATGTAATACAATTCTATAGTATTGTCCTTATATTGAATGTAAAAAAAATTATGTACAACTGCAGGAGAAATAATACACAGATAGCTTGAACATAAAAATAGGTTATAATTCAAAAGTCCAGGATTATTTGAAACTGGAAAATATTTTCTCTGTAGAAAATAGTAAAAATGATAATATTTCCCAATAAGCCCTTTTAAGGCAAATAATAGCTGAATTATACATATAAATATTGATTAGATTCTGGGATACAGAAGAAACCTATCTTCATCTATTCAGAGAACTATGTTTTACTTAAGTTGTGTAAGTGAGATTCCTATTCATCTTCCCCTTCACTGTTTGATTTACAGCAGACATTTTTCTATAGGCTAATCCATAATCTAAAATGATTTTAGCCTCCCCTCCTGAAAGTACAGCCAATATATTCTTTCATCAACTTGATAAGATACAAATTCTTATCCTAATTATGGAATGTTTCACTAAAGTTTGCCCAGTGATTGGGCAACACCAAAACTTATTATAAGCCACAGTCATCCTAGGGTCCTCCCTGCTAGGTAGCCTCCCTGGATCTGTGGGTTGCAGTCTGATTGTTCTTTGCTTTGTATCTAGTATCCACTTATGAGTGAGTACATACCACGTTTGTCCTTCTGAGTCTGGGTTACCTCACTCAGGATGATTTTTTTTCTAGTTCCATCTATTTGCCTGCAGATTTCATGATACCATTTTTTTTTTTTTACAGCTGAGTAGTATTCCATTGTGTATATATACCAAATTTTCTTTATCCATTCTTTGGTTGAGGGCCATCTAGGTTGTTTCCAGATTCTTGCTATTAAGAATAATGCTGCTATGAAAAAAGACACCTCACACTTTCTTATGCTAAATATGTAATGAATTCCATCATAAATCTTATAATCCCTACTCCCTAGATCTCTCTGTTTTCCACAAAAGTATCCAAATTTACTCTCTGTCTCTCTTGTTCTCTTTCTCTCTGTATGTTCAATTTTTCTTTCTTATTCTTTCCTTCCATCCTTGTGCATCCCTTTACATCGTCCTCTCTGCACTCTCATTTTCTCACCTCCTTCCTTCTTTTCTAGGTCATGTCCACGTGTTGGGAAAGGGTTCTCTTTCCATTACCCATAGATGTGCATTCATTTCTATGATTAATATATTTGATGTTGATTGTATCTGTTCTTTAATTTTTCCTTATAAATATATCTTTCTGTCTATACTATCACTTTCACAATACATGCTGTAAGCATTAAAAAACATCAGATAAGACACACTCAAGTCCATCTTAGAAAAAATGACTTACCTATTATACAGGAGAATGAGTATATAGACAGAGAGATGCAGTGAAATTTATATTTTACAACCAAATTGTCCATAATTATGTAAGAGTTTTCTATTTCCAGTTTCTTTCCTAAATACATGCTTTTCTTAAAACTTATTAATAAACCCCCAGAAGAACAGAATTCATTTAAAAAATCTATGTGAATTATGAAAGAAATAATGTTAGCATAATTATTTTATAAATTCTACTAGAAACCTATTAGCATCTATCAGCATGTGACACTCACAAATGCCCTCAAATTGCCATTCATGTTTATGTTCGTAATGACCTATAATGTTCACTCTGAGTAAAACTGAGGACTCAATCATATAAAAATTTTATTAAATGAAATGTTCTGATTGTTTTTCATTACATTGACACACTATTTAAATTAATAAAGTATATGCATCAGAACTTAGCAAAGTTACATTCAGACTTTATAAAGTATTAACCTGATAATACATATAGACATATAATAATGTAACACTGTGTAACAAAAAACGTACCTTAAGTCAACTATAGGAATATAAATAAATTAATCAACCTACATCTTACTCAATAAATTTATTTCTTTTATATACTTTGATATATAAAAGACAAAAGAAAATCAATCTATAGGAGATTACAAAAGTCCAGAAATGATATAAGAACATGAGTAAGATTTTAGAAGAACAAAAATCAGGGCCAATGAGATGGCTCAGTAGATTAAGGAACCTGTCACTAAGATGACCAGAATTCAGTCCCTGAACTGATTATGAAAAAAGAGAAATAACTTCCCTAATTTGTTCTGTGACCTTCTTATACATACCGTGACATGCTAATATACCTGCCCCAAACACACACATAGACATAACAATATATAAATAAATAAATGTAATAAAAGCATAAAATCAAATACATAATAAAAATATTCAAAGTAAGAAACACACTCATGCTTTTCTAATTCCCAAACTAAGTAGTACCAAAGATCACATTTTTAAAAAGTAACAATTTAAACAACATAAAGAAGGGGCTGGAAGGGTACTCATAAACACATCCATCTCAATATCCTTTCTGTTAAATTCTTCCCCAATTTTTACAGAAGTGAGACTTTTCACCCATAGCGCTTTACTCCTTACGTATGTTGTACTTGACTTCAGTGTATCAGCTGAAAAGCAGATGCATGAAAAGACTAATCCTGCTGGAAGAAGCACTGACTTATTTGTCTCTGGAAGACTCTTACCTTCCTTTTAACTAGCATGAGTTTCTGACCTGTTGCTTCCCTGAGGTATCTCAATTATATATATTCCCTCTTTTCTGGAATAACCTTTCCTCCACTGAGAGTTCAAGGCACAGATAAGGATTGATAGGGAATTTTTTTTTTTTTTTGGTTTTTCAAGACAGGGTTTCTCTGTGTAGCTTTGGCACCTTTCCTGGAACTCACTCTGTAGCCCAGGCTGGCCTTGAACTCACAAAGATCCGCCTGGCTCTGCCTCCCAAGTGCTGGGATTAAAGGCGTGCGCCACCACCGCCCAGCTAGGGAAATAAAGATATTGTATATGTGTGACACCCAACAAGCTCTGTTTTTTTTTTTCCCACAAAATCACTTTAATAGGAAAAGAAATATTAAAAAAAGCAATGTGGCATCCTTTGTTATCGGCCTATGTTCATGGAGAAGGAGGTGAAACACATACTAGAATCTAGAGTAAGTGACCTTAGGTGACTGACAGATATATTCATGGAAGAAAAATGCCTGGTTAGAAGGCCTGTGAACGTCCCACAAACTACCTTTGCCAAAAAAAGGGGGGGGGGGAATCACCTAGATCAAGAATAACTAAATATTTTATCATTTATATTTTGTCTCAGTAGGAAGGAGAACATCATTACATGTAAAATCCCATTATCAAACTTTCACATGAGTTTTAAAACATATTCTCAGGAATGTGCCTTTATAATTTGTGGCAGGGGTAGTTATGAGTACACTATATAACTTCCTGGCTCTGTGTAAATCCTTATATGTTAATAAACTAAATATTTTGGCTTTTAATATAATCTAACTATTAGTGGTTCAATTCATTTGCATCATATTTGCAGGTGCAATGTTCAAACTAAATCATTTCCTCTGCTCTAAGCTAGATATCTGTCCAAGACTCACATGTCAATCCAGAAAAAGTTTCACACAGTAGTATCTGCTTTTAGCACACACTCTATTTGTGTTATTATGGTTTATCGTTCCATTATATTTTTTGTCATGTATAAAAATTTTGAGATTATTCCTAATCATAATACATTTAAAATTCTTTTTATAACTACCCAAATCACATTATTCTTTTTGTATTTAGATTATTTTGCCTAAATTTAGAGCATGTGGTTAGACTCTTAATATGCCAAGAAACCTAAAAAAAACCCTTAGCCTCAGAAAGCTAGTGCTGAACCATCTGCTCAGATTTTCTTTCTCCTAGCTCCCTGAATCAATTAATTTGAGCACTGTAAATAAAAAGGAAGAAAAGTGAAACCTGTGGAAATATGTATGTATAGAAAATTTAATTACAATTTGATTTTGAGTTTTTTAAAATAAGCTCTACAAAGTTTGCAGGAGTGGTGCACACCTATAATCCCAGCACTTTGGAGGCTTAAGGAAGATGATTGCAGACTAATGCTATTGGGCTAGTCTGACCTATAGAGCAAGACACTATTAAGAAATAAAGAAAGAGAAAGAGTGAGTAGCAGAGAGTGTCCAATATATTTTCGTGGACCAATTTATAGTATCTTTGGAGATGCTTAAAACTTAGAATAGGAATAGCAAATATAAAAGAATTCCCCTTTCTGCAGTAGCTTACTTGACACACACCACTGAGAACCCAAAAAGTCAATTATGTTCAATTGTCTATAAAATGCTGAATAACTCCAAGAGAGAAAACCTTGTTTCAGATCTTCCAAAGCAATATTTGACAAAGTTGGATGTTATATTTTGATTTACAAATATATAATTCTGTAGCCTTTGGGCTTCTTCAAGATTTCTTTTCATTACTAAAAAATAGAGATGAGTATATCACAGGAGCTTGGAAAGACTTCGCCCCCCCCCCCCCAGAGCAGGTTGACTATAGTACCTCCTATTTAAGTTTGTCTACTATTGCAAATCTATGCTTACGATAAAATGAAATGTCATTCCTATGAAATTCTCAGTGAACAGTTGCCACACAAAAGGAACATAATTTAAGCTTGAGATCATCACTACCAGGGTGATGTACTTGCAAGAGTTGCACGTGTGTCTGTCACTGAAATGATGAGAGACATACCCATCAGAATACTAGAAGGGCTTTATTATATAGTTTCAAGCATCATTGCATGAGTAGAAACCATCATCATACATTCATTTTCATCTAGAACATTTATGACTTCCTCTCCTTGCTCCTTTCTTATCCTTTCTTTATTCTCAAGCCATGTGCATCTGAATGGCAGAACAAACTATGAGAAATTATTGCTTTCCCTTGATCAGATTCAAATCTCATTTTAAGTGTTTTAGTACTGATAACCCTGACAATACCATCTTTTGTAGATAACTCCCAGAATAAGACAACAAACACTTAATTTAAACTTGACATTTTATTAACCGCTTAGATATAGAGACATATAATTTGTTGAAAGTACTCCAGAAAAAAATGAAACATAAGACAGTATTTCAAATATGATAAAGGATAAACTCATACATCTTAATAATATATAAAACATAGACTCATATGAATAATAGAAAGGAAAATAAATTATAATTTATAAGAATGTGACATTACAGTAGTCACAAACTTCAACCAGGGGTATCCTGAGTATTTCTTCACATGCTGGATTCATTATCAAGCGAGCTGATTTCTGATGAACAACTAGGTGTTCTCTTAGCAAATTCTCAACTCTTTCTTGCTTTAAGTTTGGATACATGCTGCAAAATTATATTAGCATACCCTTATCTTATATCCTGACTTGTATTCTGAGCTTATATACAACAACTATCACAGCATTTTAAGGTCTTATTCCTTGGCAAGAGATTTATTCACTAAAATGCTATCTGTTCAATCTGTTTGTATATTATTGCTCTGTCTTTATCATTGTCAACAACTGTAACAACTGCAAAATGAATGTCCACATCCAAGTTTTCAAGCAATATCTGTACAAACAACTGTATCATATTTGGGAAGCTGAGAGTACCAGCAAATATAACATATATTGCAATCTTTTAAAACGGCAGTAGTGGGAACTATAGAGAAGTTAGGAAAGAAAATGGAAAATCCTCTCTCTCAAACACACACACACACACACACACACACACACACACACACACACACACACACACACACACACACATTAAAATAGAAACCCCATCCTTCATTATTTCACACCACCAAGTGCCTTCCATCTTTTAAAGCCATTATATGCTTCTAATTGGACTCTGGGGACTTGTCATTTTTGTTCTCAAAAAAAAAAAAGACAGAACTCTACTTTTATGCTGAAGTATATTTTCTAAAATTTAGTGCAGTTCTGCTCTCTGTATCAATACAGATGAGAGATTGTTTTAAGACTAATTAAATAAAGTAGCATCCATCAATGTAATGCTAATATATTGTCCTTAGTAGAGATAACACAGATGATATCTTAGTGTTTTCCAAGAATGTAAATCAAGGCTTTTTAGATTCTCTATAATCAGTTTGAGGATAACTCACTGCAGGATTCAATGTGTGATGGTAGTAATTAGCACTTGGTAATTAATGCCAATGTTCCCACAAGTCCAGGAGGCTCTGTATTGCTTCACAATATTTAGGAAAGTTCTGTTATGTGGATTTATCACTCTGCTGTCATTAGCAGAGTAATGGAACTCTTATTTTCACATTTCAGGAAATATGCAATTGTAGATGGAACAGGTGAAGAATCGGTATTCTGTTCAAAGCCTGGCTCTCAGATTAACTGTTTGTTCCTAAATTAGACTATGTGTTCAGGTTCTGGACACCAAATAAGGCATTTGAACAATCAGCATTTCTCAGGTTGGGCTCTTAAAAAGCTGCTCAGAAACCCTTATGTCATTGAATATGCAACCAAGCACTACTATGTTATGTTGGCTTGCAGGGGGCATTTGATCTGGAATCCAATCCAAATGTGCTCCTGAGAGATCTTATACATATTAAAATATATAAAAAAACAAGGCTAAATTTACTCTGAGCTTCTTCCAAATGCTAATATCTAAATTTTAATGAAATAATTACATACGCAAACGGTCAAGTTAAAAAAAATCTAGTCTTAGGTAAAGTTTTATTGAAAGCATTTTTTTGTGTGTATATGTATCACATTTTATTTATCCATTTTTCAGTTGAAGGGCATCTAGGTTGTTTCCAGGTTCTGGCTATTACATATAATGCTGCTATGAACATAGCTAAGCATGTGCCCTTGTGGTATGGTTGAGCATTCTTTGGGTATATGCCCAAGAGTGGTACAGCTGGGTCTTGGGGGAGATTGATTCCCAATTTTCTAAGAAAGTGCTACATCGATTTCCAAAGTGGCTATACACGCTTGCATTCCCACCAACAGTGGAGGAGAGTTCTCCTTGTTCCACATCCTCTCCAGCATAAGCTGTCTTCAGTGTTTTTGATCTTAGCCATTCTGAGAGGTGTAAGGTGGTATCTCAGAGTTGTTTTGATTTGCATTTCCCTGATGATTAGGGATGGTGAGCAATTCATAGGTGGATACTAGATGAAAAACAAAGGATGACTAGACTGCTACTCACAACTCCAGGGAGGCTACCTAGTAAAGAGAACCCTAAGAAAGACACAGGGATCACCCAATGACAGAGAAATGGATGAGATCTACATGAGCAAACTGGACATGAGGGTGGGTAATGAAGGGCACTGGTTGAGAGAAAGAGAGCTTAGGAGAGCCCAACTGGATCAAGAACAGAGAGGGAGAACAAGGAAAAAGAGACCATGATAAATGAAGACCCCATGAGAATAGGAAGAAGAAAGTGATAGAGAGGTCCCCAGAAATCCACAAAGATACCTCCACAATAGACTACTGACAGTGGGTGAGAGAAAGCCCGAACTGACCTACTCTGGTGATCGGATGGCTAAACCCCCTAATTGTTGTGATAGAATTCTCATCCAATGACTGATGGAAGCAGATGCAAAGATCCATGGCCAGGCCCCAGGTGGAGCTCCGGGAGTACAATTGGCGAGAAAGTGGAGGGATTGTATGAGCACGAGATGTTGAGATCATGATTGGAAAAAGCACAGGGATAAATAGCCAAACTAGTGGAAACACATGAACTATGAACCAATAGCTGAGGAGCCCCCAACTGGATCAGGCCCTCTGGATAAGTGAGACAGTTGATTAACTTGAAGTGTTTGGGAGGCCCCCAGGCAGTGGGACTGGGACCTGTCCTTAGTGCATGAGCTGGCTCTTTGGAGCCTGGGGCCTATGCAGAGACACTTTGCTCAGCCTGGGTGAAGGGAGGAGGGGACTGGACCTGCCTGGACTGAATCTACCAGGTTGAGCTGAATACCCAGGGGAGTCCTTGCCCTGGAGAAGATGGGAATGGGGGGTGGACTGTGGCGAGGGCGGGGGGCGGGGAGGAGAGAGGACAGGGGAATCCATGTCTGATATATAAAATTAAATTAATTTATTTAAAAAAAGAAATCATTTTTTTATGTGATAAAGAGCTAGAGACAAATGTAAATGGGGATAATTACACTAGAGAGATAAGCAAAGCCCTCAAAGGCTAGTCAGAAAGATTGTTAATAGATAAATAAATGATTTAAGAAAGAGGGAAAAAGAATGGGTGGAAGAGGGAGAGGGAGAGCAGGAGAGGGAGAGGTCAAGGAGTGAGATGAGAGGTAAAGCTCCTGAGGGTCTTGAACTTGGGATTGTATTGGCTCTGCCTTTAAATTCTATGAGGGCAGGTGTGTGCCACCATGCATGGTTATTCTAATTATTAACAAGCCATTTCTCCTGATGGATCAGCAGACAGAAACCCTTCAGCTAGTCCTTATGCTGCTGGAGTTTCTAAAAGAGCTGAGTCTAGATTTGTCAAAGGGGAAGTCTTTCTTTGTACTAAGCTATTTTCCAGTATATATAAATCTGGGGCTATTTCCTACTATCCCTATTTGATAGGCCTCATTTAGAATCCAGTACAGCCACAAAAAAGAAAGAAAGAAAGAAGGAAAGAAAGAAAGAAAGAAAGAAAGAAAGAAAGAAAGAAAGGAAGAAAAAGAAAGAAAGAATAAGACAGGTGAAAAATGAGACCTTTTGGCAATATCAGACAATAATCACTAAGTTTCAGAACCCCCAGGAAGGTATTGCTGAATTCACTTCAGAGATAAATAGTAAAATTTTTCAACCAAAGGATGGAGGTCTCAGTGTATTCTGACAATAGTCCTCTGTGGGTGCTCCTGTGTGAAAACCTCTGGCTATGTTTATCTCCTATACCATGAGCCAATCCTTCTTTAGGTGAGGTAACGTGCTTGGCTTTGGGGGTGAAGTATGTGTGTATATAGATCAGCTGTGACTCACTACCATCAAGTGCAGAGAGCTGCACATTTTGAACAAAGGAAGAAAATCTGGGGCACCCTTCCCCCATACTGCCAGGAGCTGAGGCTGAGAAACCCTGCAAAGCTAAGGAAAGCATTAAAGATTTACACAGCTGCTTGGTATCAAAATTGCTTATCTTGTACTTTTTAATAATAACTCCTTTGGTTTCCTGTAGTTCATCATTGTACTTAGTAGGAAAGTAATACAGTTTTCCTGAGCTGTTCCTTCCCTTTCTACAGTATGCATTTACTGCCTTGTCTCACTCACACATGCATACACACACACACACACACACACACACACACACACACACACACACACACACACTTATACACATCATAACCATAAACACACATTCAAACATATGCACACACAAACACATGTACAAACACATTATATATATGATTAGTCAAAAACAATAGAGAGCAGCAAGCATTATGAGGAATATCTGAGCCTCTCTCAAAAAACTGTGGATTATTTATATCTGGGACTTGACAGTTTATCCACTGCAAGGTTTATCTGCACCATGTATTTGGTTTATAGTATGAGTAAAAATTATTAGAGATATATTTGTGGTGGTCTTTAAAATAATCTTCTGGGACTTAATGAAATGGTGCAGTGGATAATTGCTTTACAGGGAAACCTGGAGTTTGCCTCACCTAGCTGCCTTGAGGTTATTCAGGCTAGAGTCCATGGCTTCCTGGGTTACAATGTGCCTTCTAGTTCCTGAGAGACCAATGCACTCCTTCAGGCAGTGAAACATTCAGGCACTTGGTATTTCTCTGTATGTTTCCTTAGTAATCAAGGAAGCATGGAGCCCTGACAGGACAATTGATCTTAGACATTAATCTTGTGTACCCTGTATGACTTACAAACTTCATTGTATCCTGGTAACTACAACTGTATTGATCCTGGCAATTGTCATTATATTCTGTTTCTGATAAAGGTACAAAAAGGCTGATTGCTCTCAGTAAAATTGTCACAGCTTCAGTCTTGCTGTGGCCCCTCCAATGTGCATGGTTTAATTCCTCCTGGCTATCTCTGGTAATCTTGACCTGGTAAGTAAGTGTGGCAGTTTACAGTGTTTGCTGGACAAGTATCAGGCCCTGCATTCACATGCCTAAAACCTACTAAAGCTAAACAAATAAATATGCCTTTACAGCCCCAACACTCTAAAAGCAAGATGAGGGGTCAGCTAGGTTGAAATATGAAGTAAAAAGTATCAGTGGGAAAAAATAGTGTCCTGTTCTCAGATAAGGCGAAAAGTGGAGAGCAACACCCAACTGTTGTCCTCTGACCTCCACAGAAGCCATCGCTTTGGTGACTACAGACAAATACTCAATACACATAATGAAACTCACAAACACAAGAATTTTCTTTCTTCAGGATAAGATGCTGTGCTAATAATAATTCACTTGATCTCCTTGAGTTTCTCATCCCACATAGCAGGAAAGAAATGCAGTTTCCCTTAGCTTCATTGAGGTGAAATTTTAATATTCCTTGGAAAGAGTTGCTTCAAAGTACCTGCATCCTGGCCTTGATGTGCTTCAAAGAAGTTTTCCAATAGTTATTGGACAAATATAGAAAATGGAGCTCATTTAAATATTGCATAAAAGTTTAGAATTTATTACTGTATATTGATTATATTAACCTTAAAATAAATTGATAATGATGCTTTGCTTGACCATCATTTCACAGTGTTTTGCTCAGTTTATTTGAAAACCTGATTGGATAAATATCATTTAATGAATTTTCATATAAAACAAAGGTAGACAGGCTGTAGAGTTTTCTTGCCTGGATTAGAATCTGAATTGTAACAATGAATCATATTTAGAAACTTTTGACTAGTGAATATAAGAGTTAACCTGTCCATATTAAACTATATGTTACTAAGTTAAGCAAACAAAGGGACCTTTTTCAGGACTGTGGCATTAGAGAAGGGACAGTGTAATCTCCATTAATACAGAGTCTGTGTTTTAAGGTAGAAAGGGAGCTTTTTGTGAATCGACCTCTTCTAAAGGCCAAGCAAACATGAACAGCAGTGGGACAGACTGTTGTATCACAGGCACAGGGAGTCAGTAACTCAAATTTTAACCTCCCAGCAAACATTGGGACAGGGAAACTCTCCTGAAGATTGCCTTTTAAAGGGACAATTTTATATATGCTTGAGAAAGTCGGTTCTGTCTGGTAAATTTGGCAAGAAACATTTGGTATTTTTTTTTAGGTGTTAGATCTCAAAGGGTCAGAGAGAGAAAGTATTCACATCTTTTGTTGCTGTTGTTGTTTTTGTTTTGTTTTAAAATGGAATTGTTCTACGGAAAACCAAATCAGGAAGAAACCTCCAAAGATTAGTCAAAGCCAGGAAAACTGAAAGGCAGGTTTGCCTACAGCACACAGGACATTTTCATCCTAAGGAGCACACCACTATTTTTAGCTGATTCTGTCAAAAAGGTGTTTCATTCACAGGCTCACAAGTGGAGTTCCCAGGTCAGGACTGTGAACCAAAACCTCTTGTTTTGATTGTCAATGGTCTTAACCCCTGTGCTAACTTAATTTTCAGTTAGGGTCTAATCCTTTCATACATTCCTGAGACAACACAGTACTGTGACCCACACCTAGCATTATATTTATTTTATTTTGTTTATTTTGGTGTTTATACTGTGACCTGCACTGCTTCTCTAGAAGTGTAAGCCAGAGAGTGCCAGTTGATCATTTCTGTGAAATTCATGGACGTTATTTTAAGTAGAACTTTCCAAAGACATTTGCACAATATTTCTCATTCATTAAGTGAATTAATCTCGAAGCAATAATTATCTTCCATGTTTAATCTAATGGCAGGGAAATTTTAGCCAGTGAAAAGTGGGCTTTCAAATGATATTAAGATTAAAAGGTGTACCTATGGAAATTGGGAAACTAGAAAGGGGCCATGTGTTTGGGGAAGGGAGAAAGATCTTAAGGGAGGAGGGATAATTTAACAGAGGTGACATCAAAGGGGAGAAAATGAAACAATGTGTGGTGTTCTAAATAGTGAAGGGGATAAGAAAATAGAGAAAAGGGTAGGCGGGAGGGCTAACTAGCACTAAGGGTATTTGGGAAAATATCCATAAGGAAGCCTATTGTTTTATAAGCTTCTAGCCTTGTATTTGATTTTCCGTATCTTTTCAAGGTTTTAGTCAGGGATATTTATTCCCCATGACCCTCCAATTTGTGCAGGCTATTACCACTGCTCTTGGTTGCCAATGTAATATCATATTACTGAACACAGAACACACTTTGGTCACAAAGCTTAGTAAAAATCAAGCTGATACTAACCTGGAAGTTTCCTTGCTGCTCAATATATTCATAGTAATGGAAGGTGTTTTCCAGGTTACTTGGGGAGAAGAAACATCAGAATAAAAAGTCTCAACATAGAAATCAAAAATTGAAATAAAAAACTGTGAATCTGAAAACTATAACAATGATCAGCATTGCCAGAATTATCAATGGGTGCAATATTGCGACAAGTATGACAGGGGTAACCAACCATTGTCTGATTGGATTTAGGTTCTGCTCCATAGAATAGGGAATCATGACTAGTACTACAAATTTTGCCATGAACCCATGGCTGTGGAGCTCGTATGTCCCTGGATGAGCTACTACTGTGGTTTTGTAAATATTTACTACCAAATTGCATTCTGTATACCTAATTCTATACCTATAGACTGGGACAGATTTCAGTCATTATCAGAGAAGTGTGTGTGTGTGTGTGTGTGTGTGTGTGTGTGTGTGTGTGTGCGTGTGTGTGTGTGTGTTTGTACTCATGCGAATGCACATTGGATAAAAATTAATCGAAAAACTCATATCAGCACAAAGTGCCAAGAACAAATTTCTATTTTGTGCTCATTCATTAATGGGACATCTCTATCACACACATATCAGGTTCAGATCTGATACTAATCCTGCTTAGATTTTAAAACTGCAGGCAGGAGATAATGCCTAGGGGAGTGTCCTCCAGAGCAAACAAGACTACATGGACATGCTGAGGGAGAAACTCAGATAAAGGGATCAGAGACTGTTTGCTCAAGCTCTGCTTTGCAGGGTTATCTTTAATCACTAGCCAAACAATATGTAAACATCAGTGGAAAATTAACAAAAAATGTTCAGTCCTTAAGTGAATCTATTGTCCTGGGTCTCTGTCTAACATTACCCTCTCTCCCAGGTTCTGGGTTGCCCATGGCTGTTCTAGAAGGTGCACATGCATTCTCTGCCCAAGGTTTAGGAAACAGAAGAAGGAGAAGAAGAAGAGGAGAAGAGAGATTATAAATGTCAGAAGTTAAGGAAGCAAGGAAAACTGGAAGCAAACAGTGCTTTATGGACATGGTAGTACCACATAGCCTTATGTATCTACCACACCTTTAGTTATTTCATAAGATTTGAATAAGATAAAACCTGTCTATATTCCAGCAGAGATGAAGGGAGTACAGAATCTTCTATCTATATACCATTAGGGTGATACTGACAGTTCATGCCTGCAAGGGGAGGGGAAGTCAGTG
This sequence comes from Peromyscus californicus insignis, assembly GCF_007827085.1. Taxonomy (NCBI): domain Eukaryota; kingdom Metazoa; phylum Chordata; class Mammalia; order Rodentia; family Cricetidae; genus Peromyscus; species Peromyscus californicus. The sequence goes on along the minus strand of NW_026294573.1, from coordinate 71,649,228 downwards.
TTCCCTCTCTCTTAGATGTGTGATTTCTGGTAAGTTGACCATGATCCAGAGGAAGGACCAAAACCCTTGAGTATACAGGTAACAGTAACTGTGCTTAGTGACTTATTAAAAAGAAAAAAAGGGACAATTTTGGGATGGAGCTTGGAGAAGTAAAGGATAAAAAGTATGGGAATACTTTGTATGTATGCATAAACTTTTCAAAGAATAATCTTTCTAATGTGATATTTATTTAAAGAGAATAGGTATTCAAAGAAAGGAATGAATGAGCATAACTTTGTTCTGCATTATTTTGTTTTGGTTTAGTTTTTTTTTTTTTTTTGTCAGGTCAATGGAATAAAAATTTCTCCTATAGTTTTTGATATTGTGGACTTTAGAGAAACAGCAGAAACTTGAAAGGAGCTCTTTCCCAGGTAGGAACCAGAGAAGAACCCTGAAAAACAGGGACATTTATAATGAGAAGTGCAACCTGAATACAAAAAGGACCCACCTTCTTCCCACACAGGATACTGTATAGAGTTGAGAGCTCTTCTAGCCCCGTTGGAGGGACAATGGGCTTCAACTAGTAGTCTCAGGGAGTTAGAACTCCTTTTACATTTCTCAAGAGACTTAAGAGTTCCTGAGAGAATTTAGACTCTCTAGTTCTAATCTGAGTGAGCATTTCCACCTGTAATTTTTTGTCCCTTTTCTCCTGATTACTCCAACAATTCTGTCAATAAAAAAAAAATCTGCAATTTTTCCCCACTAGTTATTTTCATATTCATAAAGCTTTAGGACCACTGATGGGCCTGTAGCAATCAATGTTCTTTCTATTCTGTCAGCAGAATCAACGTGTTATTTTGAAATTAATTTACATCATTTTTCTTTTGCACTATTCACTGAGATCCATCTTGTCACCCACATTTCAGACTGTGACATCTTGTCAAAGCCATTTTGCTTGAAGCCTTTTGAAACCAATTTCTCAAGTCAAGTGACTGGTCTATATACCTGGAATAAGAAATCTCTCCAGTCAGCTAAAATGTTGCTGTTGTCATTTTTAATGATGTTGTGTTGTAAGAGCAAAACACCTCAAACTGACAGGCTCACAAATCCCTGTACAGACAAAAGACAAAGTTACATGGATATAGCTTTGAATAAAAACTGGGGGAGATTGCATATTTAGATGAAAGTTATTTAATAAACCAATGAAATGCTTACAGCTGGTAGGAATTATGGTGCTGCAACTATTTGTTGCAGTGCCTTCAAAGTGACAAAGTAGCAGGAAGTTTGCTGGTAGAATGTTAGAGAAGATCAGCAAATTGTCATCCTAGACATAATGCAGCGACAGCACTCTCTCTATCCCAATCCATCTGCAACAATATTTCAATTATTTCCATCAGAGTCTCCCTCCATTGGTACACCTGGATGCAATCTTTAATGGGTAAGTTTCTCTGATTAGACTGAAGCAGTTTATCATCCAGAAAGCACTTTAATGAATTCTCTAATTTTCTAATGTCTTCTTAAAGAAGTAAAACAGGCAAAAAAAACCATTGAATCATTAATAAAGAGAGAGTGGAAAATGAGAATGGAGAGTCATAGAGAAAACTGTCATCAAATGAGCACCTCTGGGACTACTTGCTTTTCTCACTGTAGAGGAAAACGCATTCTACTTTATGTAGTTCATTTGACATTTTGTTCTTGAACAAAAATAAAATTCTGTCATGTACTTGACCAGAAACTAGCATTTGTCCTATATGTTTAAGGAGTAATTTATTATTTTCACAGTTCTTAAAGGGTAGAATCAGTGAACAGGAAATCAAAGCAAAATGTTATTCAGGAAAAATTAGGAAACTCTTATTTTGGAGTGTTGACAGGAGAAACCAGCACAATATACAGGTCAGATTTCTATAGCAATAACACTCAATTACAAACATTTCTCCTTTTTTTAAAGGTAGAGAGATAGCTTATCACCCACAGGACATTCATGGCTGGATACTACTGTTTATTTTAATTTATATTCCAAACTTTAAAAGGAAGACTTTTTTAAAATTTTGGATCTTTAAATGATCACAAACAATAGTTGCTCTATTTTTACAAAATATTCTCAAATTTGCCAGTTGGCCACTGAAGAGTAACTCTACTATATAATCTCGTGATGAACATTGGAAGGTCCTGCTTGAGGACACTGTCCTGAGTGTAACTGTATACATCTCTTATTGGATACATTTCTGATTATTCTAATGAGAGGTAATGTCCCCTGAAAGATTCTCAGATAAGTCTGTAACAACTCATGTGTACTTCTGACTTTGAGTTTACAAGGTAATTTGGAATGACAGAAATGGATTGACAGCTTTCAAATATTCTATTTATACAGAAATGATTGTATCATGTTCCTCCATTAATTTACAAATATGTTAAAATACTGTCAAGACATTCTTTTAATTTATATCATAAATATATTCTCTTATGATAAACTATTATTTTGATATTAATTTAAACTTGCTTAATATTTCATTTATTTTTCCTACAACCATGATTATAGTTGAAAATGAGCTCTCTCTCTCTCTCTTTCTCTCTCTATATTTTGCTCGACTATTCCCCACTGTTTTGCATTGTATCTTTCTTCTTCTTAATAGTTAATTAAATCATTAATATAGCTATGATTAAAATTATCTTAGTTTAGAGGCCATTTACATCTTACATATTCTCAGAATGAATCTTTCTATGTGCTTTAGTTAGAAAGGAAATCTAAAAATACCTGTCCTTGAAAATATTTTTTTTAACTGGGAGACACAAGTGTTATTTATTGCTGTAAAACTGACCCGGGGTTGGAGAAAAATATTTCAAAAATACTTTTGTGTGCTTCATATAGTTAAGACTTCCAAAAATAAGCCGAGTGGTGGTGGTGCATGCCTTTAATCCCATAACTTGGGAGGCAGAGGCAGGCAGATCTCTGTGAGTTCGAGGCCAGCCTGGGCTACAGAGTGAGTTCCAGAGAAGAGAGAGAACTCCTGTCTTGAAGCCTGCCCCCTTCCCAAAGACTTCCAAAAAACAAGTTGATAGAATTTAGACACAGTTAAAAGTACAAGCCATAGAAGTTGGTTTAAAAAAGAGAAACACTGAAAATTCCACAGACAGATAAATCTCTAGACAAATACATTAGCATCTAAGCAAATTAGTAATGTACAAGTTCTTCAAGTGAGGCAATGATCTGTAATTTTTCCTTGGGAAAATTATTTGAGTTCTGTTATAATGGATTAGGAATATACAAGAAGATCACCTCAGAAGTGTTGTGTTACTCATCTCCACCTATGCTCTGTTATCTAAAATGTTTTGCCATTTCCTTGTTTACACACAGACATGTTAGTTTACAATATGTTCTTATCCTCTACCTTGGCTCTTATGATAATTCTGGGATATTCATGCAGTTGCAATTGTCTCTATTATGTGCTGAATATGGATTCTTTTTTGTATATATCTAGGAAGTTTAGAGCTCTGTCATATAGCAGTTATATTTCTAATTTCTAGGAAATCCCATACTGATTTTGATAGATGTTAGACTAAAATACTTTCCTATCTAGTGTATATAAGTTCTCTTTTCTTTGAGCTATTTCTAACATTTGGTTTCTACCATTCACTTGGTGATGATAATTCTTTCTACCATTTGGGAGAATTCCAGTAGTTTTGATTTTCATTTGCATTATGCAGATAATGGAAATTCTTTATATAAAAGCATTTCATGCATTTTAAAGTATTAAAAAAATTTTGATTATAATTAAATTACATATTTCTTCTTTCTACCCCAAACACACTCATACATATGTATTCCTAAATACATAAACACAACTTGCTCCATCTGTATAATGTTTTGTACACATACACACACACAAACACACACATGCATGCATACATGTATGCACATGCATATGTATATATGTATGTGTGTATATATGTATTATGTTTTCAGGGTTGACCATTTGTTATTGAGGACCTAATTATTGTGCTCTTATTTCTCATGCTCTCAGCATTCATTTTTGTCTATAGTTCTTTGTTTAGGGTTAAGGTCAACAATAGGGAAATCATGCCTGCTTCTGAAAACCTAGCTAACCGCCCTTGAATAGTGAAGATATGTATCTTGGAGAAGAACATACAATCACCACTTTACTAAATCAGCATAATTGCTAACTATGTTCTAAATATTTGTTTTTGTATCCACATTTCATGCATTTTTTACCATTCATGCTTATTCATTTGGACAACAACAAAAAATGCCTATTTGGTTTTTTTGCCCATTTATTATTTATTACTGTTCTTTTATATTAAATTTTTGAGAACATTGTATATTTTATACACTAATTCCCTGCCAAAGAATAGCTGACAAGGGTTTCCTTGCATGGTTTAGGCTGTTGTCACTCTGTGAATAATTTCTCTCATTGTGAGAAGATTTTAAAATTTGATGCAATCCAAATTGCCAATTCCTGTCACTATTTCTTGGACAGTAAATTCCTCCTCATATACTTGGTCTTTATGTCTGTATCTTAGTGTTTATATGAAGTTTTCCTTGAGTGCTTTCATGCCATAGGGATTTACATTAAGCCCTAGGGCCCACTTGAGTCCATTTTTGTGCAGAGTGAGTGATGTGTGTCTAGTTACAGTCTGTTAAATGTGGATAGTGTATAATTAAAACAAACAACACAAACTACATGATCATCTCATTAGATGGAGAAAAGGTGTGTGATGAGAATCTACTACCCCTTTATGATAAAATTATTGGACAGACTAGGGATATAAGAGACATAATTTAAAATAATAGAAGTGATTTACAGCAAGCCCACAGCCAACATTAACCTAAATATAGAGAAACTCAAAACATTTCCATTGAAATTTGGTGAAAGACAATGGGGAGCAATCTTTCTCCATATCTGTCAAATATAGTACTTGAAGACTTAGCTATAATATAAGACAACTGAAGGAGACCAAGGGAATAAAATAGGAAAGGAAGAATTCAAATTATCTTTATTTGAAGATGATATGATTGCATACATAAGTGGTCCTACAAATTCCATGAGAAACTCTTATAGCTGATAAATACATTCAGCAATATAACAGGATACATAAAAATCAGTAGCCCTCCTATATACAATTGACAAAGAACTGAGAATGAAATCTGGGAAACATTAACATTCACAATAGTTACCTAGGCCTGGTGAACTCATAATTCATGGAACAGAACCAACAAGTGGCCTTATAAAGCCATGAGTCATGAAATAGAACCAACAACGGTCTCTGGCTCTTGTAAGGAGCATTGTTAAATCAGATGAGAAAAGTTCATTTAAACTATATATGTAATGTTTGTACATAGACTTACTTGTATTATAGATAATTTTAGAGAGTTAGTTTTATGATTCCTAATGATTTTTTCAGACAACTTTATTAAACCAGAATTACCCCTAATATCATTCTACATGTTTTTCCTTTTATCCATAGATAAGTATAGTACTGAATCCACATTAAAGAAACTGTTCTTTGCAACAGACAGAGCCAACTACATAAAAATAACTGCCAATCAAAATGCAGAGTTGTGGAACCCAGTCCAAAAGGATAATCTCCAGTAAAACTTCAGGGATTATTATTAAAGAGAGGTCAGGAAAACTATAAGAGCCAAAGAAAGCCAGGTGGTAGTGGCGCACGCCTTTAGTGCCAGCACTCATGAGGCAGAGACAAGCAGATCTCTGTGAGTTAGAGGCCGGCCTGGGCTACAGAGTGAGTTCCAGGAAAGGTGCAAAGCTACATATAGAAACCCTGTCTCGAAAAACCAAAACTGGAAAAAAAAAAAGAGCCAAAGAAGAGAGTTTGCCATTTATTTCACATAGGAATTTCAGAACCTCCATCCATAATGCTTCACTGACATGACTACCAAAACATGAACTGAACAAGGAAAACTTTACATATGCTAATGTAGGTAGATCAAAGCTCAGGAGGACTCAATTCTACAGAAATAACTACAGAATGGTGAGGGTGGAAAAAATAAAGAACACACTCTTTGGTCATCCAATGCCAACTTCTGAGCCCTAAAATCACATATACAGATATTATTATAAGGTTGAACAAATTATATTTATGTATTTATGAATTTATATATACACATATACATATATCCTTATGACAAAAATTGATGAAAAAATCATGAGTTTGAAAGTGAGCAAGGAGGGGCATATGAGAAGGTTTGTAGAGAGGAAAGAGAAGGGAAAATTACGTAATTATATTATAATCTCAAAAAACTAAATATTTATGAATATCTTTGACTATTTGTGTGCTTTTCATTTGTTATATTTTCATTCTCACTTAAGAGTTGAAAAGAATCAGTAGGATTACTGTTTAATATCCCGCTGATATTGTAAAGTAGACACTGTATCTATATATTTATCTCTTAGAATTGGTTTTATTTTATTATGACTGTTATGTGGTTGCTTCTCAATTTTCATTTAAATGCAGAGCCTTTAAATTTTATACTGCTATCTTCCGAAATTCGCTGAATACTTAAAGGTATGTTGTTCTAGCAACGTAGTTGTATACTTTCTACAATTTTTCTTGTTGCATGTATTCAGTGACATTACTTTGGTTTGCAAGAATGGAATCAATCAGTTTTTCCTTCCTCTCATCTTTCCTTCCTCCCTTTCTTCCTCCTTCATTCCTTCCTTCTATCCTTTCTCAATTCTTTTCTTCCTTCCTCCTTTGTGTTTATCAAATCATAAGAAATTTAAAAAAGAGAAAACAGACTTCCTTTCCCTATGTCAATTAATGCAGAATGACACTCACAATAAGTCAAAACTGCATAACGTATGTGACTGCTGATTCAGGACTCTTTAAACAAATGACTGTTCTTCAGAAAAAAACAAGGGTGATACTCAATATTTTACCAATAATATGATGTAGTGAGTCCTTTTTTCTGGTCATGTTTATTTATTGCGCTAAATTTCTCCTCTCTCTGTATGATTGTATCTCTCCTCTCTGTATGATCACATTTTACTCAAGATATTGAATATATTTTCCTTCTTTGCTCTATATCTTAATACCTTCTTGTTCTTTGGAAATGAAGATTTCATCTTTCATGAACTTACAAGAGTCTTCTAATATTTTATTGATAGTATCATTTTTTAATTTATTGTGGTAGAAATGATTAAATTGATCAAGATTTTGTTAAAGTTCTGGAATTTTCTCTTCTGTTGGATCCAGTTCATTGTGGTTATTTGGATAAGAATGGCCCCTCATATGGTGGAATGCTCTAGTCACCAAGGAGTGCAAATTGTTTCAGAGATATTAGGAGGTATGGCCTTGTTGGAGTACTTGTAGACTTGTTGAGTGAAATGTGTCACTAGTGGTGGTCTTTGAGATTTCAAAATGCCCACACCTGTCCCAGTGTTTTCCTCTCTCTGTCTAAGGATAAAGACATTGCTCTGCATATCAGAATGTACCTCTCAGCTACTTCTCCTTCTTCATCCCTGTGTCTGTGTGCTGCCATGCTCCCTGCCATGATGACAACAAACTAAGCCTCTGAAACCATAAGCAAACCTCCAAATTAAAATTCTTTTTCTTTTATAAGAGTTGCCTTTATCATGATGTCTCTTCACAGAAGTAGGACACTGATTAAGACAGCTGGTAATGCTCTTTACTCTGTTTACTTTTTGACTTATTTACTTTTTTACTTCCAAGAATTATTCTTGTAAAACAACTCTTTTATCACAATTTAATAGTTAATCTTTTAGCACTTTCTTCTTATGACCTGTTCACACACACATACGCACCCTTGTATCACACATACTGGCATCACATCTCCCTTCTCACCTGCCTTGCTGCTTTTTTCCCTCTCTTCAGAGATTTTATTCTAGCCATGTGAATTCTTTCTATTATGGAAACTTTCATTCATTCGTTCACTTTATTGTCTTATTTGGCTTGTTCAAATACCATTCTCTTAATTTTTGAATTTTTAAGTCATTCTGTAGAATTTAGAATCTCCCACATTTAAGTCATTTTGGTGAGATTGAGAGCTGTCATTACAGAGTATGAGTTTCTGATGGATTTCTAAAATTATAACTTAAAAGTATTTTTTTTTTTGGTTTTTCGAGACAGGGTTTCTCTGTGTAGCTTTGCGCCTTTCCTGGGACTCACTTGGTAGCCCAGGCTGGCCTCGAACTCACAGAGATCCGCCTGGCTCTGCCTCCCAAGTGCTGGGATTAATAAAAAGTATTTTTGTATAGACGTTAAGATTAGTAATGCTGTTGGGATAAATATCTCTTTAAATTTTATGTTAAAGGCTTTTCATATATATATATATATATATATATATATATATATATATATATATATATACACATATGTAGCGATTTTGGATTATTATGAAACATCATATATAAAATATTTGTATATGTAATTACATATATATACAAATATATATTTTTAATTGGATTTGGTATTAGATTTTCCCTGTTATTATGTTGGTTATTTATATATTTTCACAGTGAATACTATGCTAGGGCTCATGGAAATAATAGAACTGATTTACTTCTGGTAAATCAAACAGAAGTAGTTTTTAAAAGGCTATGTAGGGTTTACTTCCATGATTACTCTTAATGTCTTATCAAAAATATATGGTTTATGCATACACAAGAGTATCCTGTGTAGTAGTCCTACTTAGGTGATGCTGCTGAGGGCCAAAATTAATCAACAGTCTTATCCAACTGTGATCACTATGAGTTACTATAATGACCAGCCTGACAAGAAAAGCCTAATGGTTAAAGCATTAGCATACATATTATGGGAGTAACCAGCATCTTTCTGGTTGGCTTTTAGCCTTTCTCCACAGGAGGGACCACTGTCTGAGATATAATTTTCTTCAGTGGTATAGTCACTGATCATTTTAAAATGCACCCACAAGTAGCCTCCCTGTAACATGAATCTTAAAAGATCTTATTAATAAAAACAAATCTGGGAGCCAAGTACTGGGGTCAACGCTGGAAGATCAGAGAAGCAGAACAAGCCACAGTTTCCTCACCTCGACAATTCCTCAGCTGATCCTGTTTTCCCAGACTGGAAACCTCTCAGTCCTCATCCAGAATGAATCTCAGCTGAACTGTTGCTCAAAAGCCTAAAAGCTTAACCAGGCTCTAGTTCCTCATCCTCTTGCCTTAAATACCTGTCTGCCTCCTGCCATTACTTCCTGGGATTAAAGGCATGAGTCACCATGCTTGGCTGTATCCTTGAACACACAGAGATCCAGGCAGATCTCTGCCTCTGGAATGCTAGGATTAAATGCATGTGCTACCACTGCATAAACTCTATGTTTAATATTGAAGCTGTTCTGTTCTCTGATCCCAGATAAGTTTATTAGAGTGCACAATATTTTGGGGAACACAATACCACCACATTTCCCTTTTTTTGTCTAAAATAAAAAAAAAAACTTATAACTAATATAAGACTATGTAGGGTCTCTCGACCATTGCTAGCCTGAACTGACCTACTCTGGTGATGGGATGGCCAAACACCCTAATTGTCGTGCTAGAAACCCCATCCAATGACAGAGGGAACTGGATGCAGAGATCCACGGCTAGGCCCCGGGTGGAGCTCCAGCAGTCCAAATAGCAAGAAAGAGGAGGGTTTATATGAGCAAGAATTGTTGAGATCAAGATTGGATAAAGCACAGGGACAAATAGCCAAACAAATGGAAACACATGAACTATGAACCAATGGCTGAGGGTCCCCCAACTGGATCAGGCCCTCTGAATGGGTGAGATAGTTGATTGGCTTGATCTGTTTGGGAGGCATCCAGGCAGTGGGACCGGGCCCTGTGCTCATTGCATGAGTTGGCTGTTTGAAACCTGGGGCTTATACAGGGTCACTTGGCACGGCCTGGGAGGAGGGAACTGGACCTGCCTGGACTGAGTCTACCAGGTTGATCTCAGTCCTCAGGGGGAGGCTTTGCCCTGGATGAGGTGGGAATAGGGGGTATGCTGGGGGGAAGGGGAGGGGGGCAGAAGGGGGGAGAACAAAGGAATCTGTGACTGATATGTAGAACTGAATTGTATTGTAAAATAAAATTAAATTAAATTTAAAAAAGAATAAATAAATAAGATGAATAGTTCCTTTCTTAAAAGTAAATTCAATAATTGACCTTTTTATCTTATCATATCCATATTCTCTCTTTTTTCTTTTCATTATATATTCAATAATCTACCTTTTGTCTTTTTTATATCTTCCCCTTTTTCTTTTTAGGTGGATTCAATGATCTATCCATTTATCCTATTATTTCTTTATCTTTTTTCTCAGAGTAGATTCAATGATCTACCTCATATCTATATTCTCTTTTTTTTCTTTCTCTTTTTTTTAAACAAAAACTCTGAATCTAATCTCCTTGTTCAGCTTTTTTCCTATTAACAATTAACAACTTGTAACCAACCATAATAAACAATGACAATATCCATAACTTATTAAGCAACCAAAAACCTCCCACCCCACCTCTTGGGAATTTGGGCATCTTTTTCTTAAAATTACTTCCTGCTTTATGGGGGGGTGAAGACATATTTAGGGGAATCCTGTGAATCTGGATCATCTCAGCTAGCCATCTTGAAATTGTCTTGAACAGTTTGTAGTCCAAAGTCAATCTTTCCGTGGTGTTAATCAGCTTAATGGCTTTACCATAGTCCTTGTGGAATCATCATTGTGGGGTCCTGTCATTCTTTTGAAGATTTCAAAGTTGCTGTGCCTCCTCTGTGGTTTGGAGCAATCACAGTCTGATAAATGTCTGTCTCTGGGAACCAAGAACATTCTTCCCTAGAAGAGAAACTCTTCACAGTAAATTCTCCCACCATTTGTCATGCCAAACTTTCCTAAACTGATCTTTGCCAATGCTTTCTTGTAACAGGGTGGTCCTGGCAATTCTTCTCTGAACAAGCAGCAGTAAACCTTTGGTCCCAGGTAGCAGCAGCATCGCAGTCACCAACATGATGAGAAGGAGTGAGCAACTCAGAGCAGCAGCCTCTGCCTCCTTAGTCCCACTGACACCACTGTTTGTGGCTATGCCCTGGCCGAAGCTTCTCCTTAGCAAGCCTCCTAGGCTAGCCTCAAACTTGAGATCCACCTGCCTCTGCCTGCCTCAGTAAATTCAACCAGCGTGGTGCTCCATCACAGCTGGCCAAGTATAGCTTGTGCCTGAGCTGGGGCCCACAAGGCCAAAGGCACGTGGCTTTTTCATGAATTCCTACCAAGAATATTGGGCACCAGATGTAGATGTAATGGTCTTATTAAATAAGAAACACAGAGCCAAATGCAGAGTTAAAAACCCTAGAGGTCAGAGCAGTAGCTAATTGCTGAGACTTAAAACCGCCTTCTTACACTTCGCTACCGCTGCAGTCCTTCCACTGAGAAAGAGACCTACTTCCTGTGTATCTCTCATTTTATTGACTTTCTGTTCTGCCTTCTCATTGGATGTAAACCCAACCACATGACTTCCTCATCACTGCCTGTCTATACAGACCTCCAGGTCTTCTATAGTTGGTATTGAGATTTAAGGCGTGTGTCTCCATGCTGGAATATGATTTTATTTGTATGTTAATAAATAAAGTTACCTGGGGGTCAGAGCTAATAGCAAGCCATAGCAGAAGTCTGGCAGTGGTAGCACATGCCCTTAATCCCAATCATATGACAGGCAGATCTCTGTGTTCAATGACACCACCAGCTTATCTGATGTTAAGTTTTATGTGAATCAGGGTACTGGGAATTTCTGAGGCAAGGAAGCTTAGAAAGAAAAGAAGGAAATAAACTAAACTTGGATTAGAAGGAATAATTCCCATACTTTCATTCTTTGATGTTTATGGATTTCCAAGGCCTTGTCTTGGCATAAATCATCTGAGTCTCATTTATCTGGATCTCTTTAAGAACTACTGACCAAATCAACGTCTAAAGAGAAAGAGCTCCATGGCCTGCCCTGTCACAGGCCTAGAGCTAACTACATACAATTTTCAATGAGGTTTCCTTAGAAGTGTTCCACTAGCACATGGTTAGACAATAGCAGGAATACCACAGAAGTGTTTTCTGGAAGTTTCGGCGGAGGTGGGGGAGGGTGAAAATTTAGTCTTCTACTTCATAAAGCAGTAAATTTTTATTATGGAAGCACATATTCTCAGTTCCTGAATCACAGTTAGCTCTCACATCAGACTGTTTCTGTTCTTCATGTATGCCCCTGTCAATGTACTCCATCTTAGCCACTACCTTTAAGACTTTCCCTTTTAAATGATGAATACAATATTTTTTTTTAACTTGTGAAACGTAATGTAATTTCTTGTGTGTCTATGTGTTGTGTTTCTGAATGTATGTCAATGTATCCCTGTGTGTGCATTTACACATGTGTCCAAATGCTTGTTCATGCATGTGTGTGTGTGTGTGTGTGTGTGTGTGTGTGTGTGTGTGTGTGTGAAGGAACTACTTTTAAATATTTCTTTCAGCAAATCCATAGAATCTATTTATTTTGCTGTGTTGAAATCATCTTGCTTATTTGGAATTGCACTCCCATGTTTAAAAATAAATCAATTTGCTTTCAACTGGATCATAATAAGTTTGTATGTTTGTGAAGTAAAAATATAGTTTTCCATCATATATGTATTGGGTTGTGGTTAAATAAGATGCATTATCACTGCTTTTTACGTAAAATGAAGTATATTAGTCTCTTATTATAAATAAGAATGCTCTTTTCTAAGTATGTTAAACTATCAAACCTGATGTGCATTAGAATACTAAAATGTTCCACCCTAACTGAGGAGTAGTTCTAAGCTGATGTCTTCTGTGGAAGGAATAGCCAGCTTTCTTCAGGTGTCTTTCTTGTGGAAGGTCCACCATGCTGTAATGGATGGCTTCCCATCAAGGAGTTTATAAACAGTGCAAATTAAAGTGAGGGGTTATGAAATTGAGGGAGAGATGGAGAAAGAAAGAAAGAAGAGAGAGGGAGAATTAGAGAGAGAAAACAGAGTTGGGAGATAGGGAGGTTGGTTTGCATCTGGGTGAGTTAAGGATATATATCAGAAGACAGAAAAATGGCAAATAGACATGTGAAGAAAAACGTGGGCCACATAGATGTTTTGGCAATTTATGGCACTTGCTGCCAAGCCTGATGCTATGAGATTAATTCCTGGGATTCACATGGTGGAAGGAGAGAAAACAGTTCCAAGAGTTGTACTTAAACCCCCACAGAGATGAGCACACACACACACACACACACCCACACACACACACACACACACACACACACACACACACACTGCCAAAATGAAAGTATTGACCATCAAACAAATGCAAGTTAAATCCACAGTGTGATTCTTACTTCCCAAATTAGAATATAAATACTAAAAATATGCTGGTCAGGATACAGAGAAACATAAATTTTTATGCATCATTGATTGAAGTATAGAAGTTCCTAAAACAACTAAAATCTGAATTATCATGTGATCTAGAAACTCCAGTACTGTGTACCTTACCAAAGGAAGTGAAAGATATAGCTAACCTAAATAAGCATCACCAAATAAACAGGTAATTGAATTGTACCAAGACTTAGTAAAATACTCTCAGTCATAAAAATTATGTCTGGTACTTGCCACAACATATATGGACATGGAGGCTGTAGATAAAAAATGTCAGGTATTCCCACACACTTATTATCTCATGAATATGTCACTTATCACTGCTTTTGTAATTGAAAAGTTTAGAATAAAATGTTGATTGTTCACATTATTCAAATTGAAAGCTTTTTCCTAATGTGTTAATATTAAATGTGACATAAGAATACTTGAGTTTTATCTGTTCTCCTATCTCTCTGTCTTTTGCTTTTTCTCTAGAATACATCTATTATTTATTTATTTATTTATTTATTTATTTATTTATTTATTTATTCCTTCATTTATTTACTGTAGGAGGGTTGGGCACAGATACCACAGTGTACATATGAAGGTATGAAAACAAGTTGAGAGAATGGGCTCTTTCCTTCCACACTGCGGGTTCCAGGGATTAAACTCCTGTCATCAGGCTTGGCAACAAGCACCTTTTATACATCAAGCCATCTAGCTGCTCCTATATTGGAGACTTTTTAAAGAATTTTTGTCTGTGGCGTTCAATGTGACTTTGGTGTCTTGTGAGTATGACAATGTGCAAAACAAATTGCATTTTGTGGCTACCTGTGATTTTCTTTTCTTCTACTTTTATTAACCACAGATTCTGTTATCATACAATATAATCTGAGTACAGTTTTCTCTCCTTCTACTCCACCCACTTCCTTCCCAACTTCTCTCCCATCTAGATACACTCCATTTCAATCTCATTAGAAAAGAACAGGTTCCTAAGAGACAACAACACAACATCACAAAATAAAATATAATAAGACAAAATGAAAACAATCCCATTGAATTTTGAAAAGACAAGCCAACAGAAAAATAAAAGATCCTAGGCACAAAAATCAGAGACCCACTGGTTTACACATTCAGGGGTCTCATAAATATACTAACTGAGAGGTATAGTATATACATCCAGAGGACCTGGTGCAGACTCACATAGGCCCTGTGATTGCTGCTTCAGTCTCTGTGAATTCATATGAGTTTTGCTCAGTTGTCTTAGAAAGCCTTGTTCTGCTAATGTCCTCCATCCCCCCTCTGTCTCCCCCACTTCTTTTGATGCCTCTTCTGAAGGGTTCTTCCCTAAGGTCTGAGGAAAGGGATTTGATGAATCAATCTCTCTCTCTCTCTCTCTCTCTCTCTCTCTCTCTCTCTCTCTCTCTCTCTCTCTCTCTCTTTCTCCCTCTATCTCTCTCTGCATAATGACTGGCTGTGGGTCTCTGTATTTGTTCCACTCTACTCAGGACAAATCCTCTCTGATGATGACTAAATAAGGAATGAATCTATGAATATAGCAGAATATCATTATGTCATTAGGAGTCATTTTATCGTTACTTTTATTTCTTTAGATCAGTAATATTTGGTTTTATACTAGCTCTCTCTCTGGCATATCCAGTCTTTGGTTCTTGATCATCCAAGCAGTGTCCAGTATGGGTTCCATCTTATGGAATAGACATTAAGTCAAATCAGACATCAGGCAGTTACTCCAACAAGGTTTGTACCACTATTGTCCTCGCAAATTTTGCAGGGAGGAAAGGTTATAACTGAAAGGTTTAGTTTGTGTTGGTGTTTACTATCATTCTGTGTCACAGATGTTAGAACATGGTGGGAAAGGTTCTATGTAGGCACCAGTTCAACAACTCCTTATTCAATGAGTTGTGTGGGTGTTTTCGGTCAGCTTGTGGAGAATTACATATTATCTTGTCAATAGCTTGGGTTATTTGGTCATTTCTTTGGGACACTTTCAGACAAAAACTTTATTGGACAAAATGTATTCCTGACACTGGAAGCTTCATTTGTTGATGGCAAGAGATGGCTAGTAGGGGTTCTGCCTCCCTCAATTTAGAGGCTTCATTAGGATCGCCTTCATATATTATAGGAAGTTCCCAAAGCAGTGGGTATTCATACTGCCCCTCAAATGTCCTTCAATTCTTCCTGTCTCCTACTCATTCCCTCTCTCAATCGTATTTATTACCTTCCCTCTTCCTCTCTGATCCTCCAAATCTTGTCCCCCCTCCCCCACTCCAATCTACTACCCCCCAAAAAATATGTTCTATTTCCATCTTCCAAAGATTTCCATATATCTCCTTCCCCTTGTCCCTTCCTAACCTCTCTGGGTCTATAAATTTTAGCTTGGTTACCATTTATTTAATGGCTAATATCCAGATATCTATCTAAGTCTTGGTTAATTCACTCAGAAGGAATTTTTCTACTTCCATTTTTCCCTACAAATTTCATGATTTTCAATTCAAGCAAGGTATGGTGCTCTTGCTGGTGGTTCAGCCTCTTTGCGCTCTATACATTTCATATGCAATTAGCTTGAACCCATCAAAAGGCAGTTTAGTGTTTTGCTGCAATCATCAAATATTTAGAAGCCTCATTACTCAATGTAACTTACACTTTAACTACTTTCTCTTTTCTTTGGGCTCCAGGTTTTGTTTTGCTATTTTCTTTTGTGAACGGAAGAGTTTCAGCTAATGTATAAATAACCAAAACATTTTGACATGGTGTCAGTTTTAATGTGACAGAAAGCTTTGGTTGATTTTACCATAATTTAGTAACTCAAGAGCAAAGTTAAAAATTTATTCCTTTCCAAAATCCACATACCATTCCAAGTATTTTCTTCTAAATATTAGATATTTGAATGAGCACCAAGTGTCTGACTTTTACCTTTTGTACTTTTTTATACACATGTCTTTGTGCCTTTGATAATCACTGGCTGTAGATTGTGAGTTTATGTGTGATGTTAGATATTTTACTCTAGACTTAAACCACCTGTGTTTCTTGATCTCGTGAATTGTTCCATTATTCCTCCCTACTTCATCCATGCACTAGTTCAATTAGTTCACAAAACATATTTTCTCAACATGGTTTGTGTTTAACTTTTGACACGTTTCATCAGTGACAGAAGTGACTGGAATTTAACTGCTTTTAAAAAACAAAACAAAAATTTTCATCCTGTTGGATAAGTTTTCCTTTACTGGACTAGTTGATTTACACCTTCTTGAGATAAGACCTATAATTTAATTTTATGAACCATGGGGTAAATTTGTTCCCTAAATTTCAATTTTAATTTTTTTAGAATGATAAGATTTTTATTTCAACTTTATGTATGTGTCATATTTTTAATATAAGTTCTATGCCAAATAAGTGACTTTAAACACTATAGACATATGAATCTTAGAACTCTAGAATTTAAAAATTGAGATTGAGCTCTGTAGATGTATCCAACCTTCCCATCAAACAATAAACACAGAACCAATGCAAAGAAGAAAGCCAAGAGGTCAGAGCCAAGAGCCAAAACCTTACCCTTCCTCCTGCAGTGGTCCTACCTCTCCGAACCAGAGCTACCCCTGTGTTAAAGTCTTTATATAGAGTTCCTGTCCTGCCTTCTCATTGGTTGTAAACCCAACCACATGACCGCCTCCTCACAGCCTGTCTGTATAGGCCTCCAGGTTTTCCATGATTGGTATTAAGATTAAAGGCATGTGTATCCAATAATGGCTATATCCCTGAACACACAAAGACTTACCCAGCTCTGCCTACTAAGTGCTGGAATTACAAGCGTACGCTACCACTGCCCTGCTTTCCTATGGCTTGCTAATAGCTCTGACCCCCGGGCAACTTTATTTATTAACATACAAATAACATTTTAATACAAATAAAATATCACCATATTTCCCCTTTTCTATTTTAATAAAAAGGAAAAAAAGAAAAAGCTTATAACTAATATAAGAAAAACTATATACAAAAGGACAATAACTATATACAATATATACAAGTAATAAATACCTAAACAATGTCTAGTCCATTTGTATTTGACAAATTCAGAGAAAATAATTTCATTATCTATCCTATTTTGGTAAGTCCAAAATGTATCCTAATTAATCTTCAACTATAACTAACTAACCTTCAACTATAACTAACTAATCTTCAACTCCCTCAGAGACCCAAGAAGGAAATAATATTAGCTAACAAAAATAAAAACAGGAAGTGCACATAAGCAACCTCCAAAAAATTTGTGAGTTGACAGAAACAGACAGCTGTCTGGACAGTCACCTGAGGTTTCTCCGAAGTGCTGGGGCATCATCTTCAGCCTATAGGCTTAGCATATCTGACAGACTCATTTGTGAAGCAGGATGTACACAAGGTCAACAGTTCAACCTCACATTGAGTGAGAGTAGTCCATGTACCAGAAACACCTGAATTCCACCAGTATCATGTCATGATTCAGGATTTCAAATTCTGGAAATTGCTGATGGTTTTCCAACTCAGCTGTCCATTCTTCCTGGCTGTGTATATATGGCTTCATCTCAGCATCCCATTCTTCTCCATATCCCTCCATCAAATGCCAGTCTACTATTGAGAGGTGTGAGCTTAGTTACTCTTCAAGAATAACTGTTTCAGCTGCTGTTCCATTGCACATCAGAGGCCATCGGCCCACTGCCTGTTCAGCTGCCTTCGAAGAAAAGGGCACTGTACCTTTTACGAATTGCGAAGGCCACTTCAGGGATGGTGCCATATTGTCCTGGCCTCTGAAGATGCCTTTTGATAAAGCCATAACCACACTTGTTTTGGCAAGAATCAGTAATCCTTTGTTTTATGTCCTGTTTGTCCATTTTGTCCTGTTGATTCGAGGATACTTTGTTGTCCAGTGGCTAACTTTTGCCACAATGAAAGTTAACTCCATATGCAGTTTCTTCAATGCCCATATTTTCTCTGAAGTAGATTGGTACTGCCAGGAGCCGACATGTCTCATAGTCATAACAAAAAAGAAAAATTTTCTAAGTTATTAAAACATTTTAAATGCCATATTCTGTAGATCTCTGAAGGGTTTGAAGATAACCTGTCTATCTAAAATATATCTACTCAATCTTGAAAACATACCTAATATAACTACAAGTTCTATTATAATATCTAACTACTAACTTTCATTTCTTTATATCCTAATAGTTGGTAATAACATTCAAGGATCAGAAAATTGCATTACATTGTTAGATGAACGGTACAATTAGAAAAATATATATAACATTTTCTAACAATATCAATTTCAATATATATAATTTGTATAAAATATAAAACAATCCAATCCAATGTAAAGTATTTACATTTTTCTTTTCTTTCTTTCTTTTTTTTTTTTTAATAAGAACCTTAAATCTAATCTCCTTTGCTTAGCCTTTTTCCTAACCCTTGACAACAACTTGTAACCAACCCCCCTAATCAATGAAAATTATCCCAGACCCAAAACCCATTAAAAGACCAAAAAAACCAACCGCCCCACACCACCTCTTTGGGAATGTGGGCGTCGTATTCTTGAAATTGCTTCCTGCTGGGTATGGGCGAAGGTATCTTTATCCTGAAAGAAAAATTTTAGGTTAATTGTCAAATTCTAGGAAAGGTAAATATATCCTTCGTTATCCAGTCTGTGTATAATGCCAAAATTCAGGGTTTATCTCAAATCCTTATTCAAGTAGTCTTTGAGACTGGATCATCTCAGCTAGCTCTTCTCAAAATTGCTCTGAGCACTTTGTAGTTCAAAGCTGATCTGTAGATGATGTTTGTCAGCTTAGTGATGTTATTATTGTCCACGTGGAATTGTTGTTGTTGTGGGGCCCCATCTTCTTCCTGGAGACTTCAGTTGATGTTAGGCCTAACCGTGATTTCCTGCAAAAAACTGATAAGAGACTCGAACACAAAGACTATATATGCGACTTTTTAGAATTAGTTAGTACTCTATATGACCATTTATATCTTAACAAAGTTTAAAATGTATATATATCTATATATATTGATCTTGTAAATTTTGATATAAAATTCATACTTTAAGAAAAGTTTAAAGAATCAGAATAGAATCAAAGAGTTGAGATTCGTAATAGAATAGTCCCTTAATTAATTTGGCTTTTCTCCTGTCCCATAGCAGAAGATGGCTCTTTTCCTCTGGCATGATACAGGGAGTTTGCATTTTCCTTTTAACAACATGCTTGAGTTTAAAGAAGGAGAGAGCCATTCTCCAACTCCAAAGTCAACTTTAAATTTTAATTGAACTGGGACTATTAGAAGTTAAATAGTGTTAAATCTTTAAAGAAAAGCAGAAACAAACATTTAGGAAGACATAAAATTTTTTTAGATAACATACCCATACGCCATTTCACTCTGTTTCTTAGGATAGATGATTTGTTCCTTTTCTTCAGTTGTCTCATTTGTCCAGTGTTCTTCAAATTCGTTAACCTTCATTCTCCTAAAAGAGAAAAACAAAAACCTTTCCCCAAGGTTTTTTGGGGATGTTCCTTTTTGACAAGTTATCTGATTAAATGAAAAGGCATGTTTTACTGGTGTAAGTTAGTTTAAATTGGATGTTTACGATAGTTGATGAACTATCACCTCCTCTAATTAAGAGGTCTCTCTTGTTCAAATCGAACCTTTATCAATTTTGATGGTACCCACAGCTTATCTTCTCCTGTAGAAATAAAAGCAAAACCTCGTCCCCAACGTAACACATACCCTGGTTTCCATTCTGAGGTCAGCACATCCTTAAAGTATATAGGTTGATTTAATTCTGTAGTTTTTTCTATTATCCAATGTCTCTCTGCAGCTGTTGTTCCTTTCTCATTGGCATTGAGAAAATTCAAAGTTAATAGAGCATTATGTAGTCTATTTCTGGGGTTTTTTGTTACTCCTTTTTGTTTATTTAGCATATCCTTTAGAGTTCTGTTTGATCTTTCTATAACTGCTTGACCTGTAGGATTATGTGGTATACCTGTAACATGGTTTATATTATAATAAGCAAAAAACTGTTTCATTTTAACAGAGACATATGATGGAGCATTATCAGTTTTGATTTGTGCAGGTATACCCTTAATGGCCATAACTTCTAGCAAATGAGTGATTACAGAATCAGCTTTTTCAGAACTCAAAGCAGTTGCCCATTGAAATCCTGAATAAGTATCGATAGTGTGGTGTACATATTTCAGTTTTCCAAATTCTGCAAAGTGAAACACGTCCATCTGCCAGATTTCATTCCTCTGAGTACCCTTTGGGTTACATCCTGCTGGTAATGGTGTTTGATTGTAGAAGGAACAAGTAGGACATTTCTTTACTATTTCTTTGGCTTGTTGCCAGGTTATGGAAAAATCCTTTTTTAAACCTTTACTATTTACATGATGTTTTTTATGAAATTCTGAGGCCTCCAGCACATTTCCTATCAATAATTTATCAATCTCATCATTGCCTTGTGCTAGAGGGCCTGGCAGACCAGTATGGGATCGGATGTGAGTTATATATAAAGGATGACTCCGTTTTCTGATTGTATCTTGTAATTGAATAAATAATGAAGTTAATTCTGAAGCATCGTGGATAAATTCTGCAGTCTCAATATGTAATACTACTCTTTCAGCATACTGAGAGTCAGTTACTATATTGAGAGGTTCTGAAAAATCCATTAATACCAACAGAATAGCATACAATTCTGATTTTTGAACTGAATTATAAGGACTTTGAACCACTTTACTTAAATTTTCTGATTTGTAACCTGCCTTTCCTTGTTTGTTGGCATCTGTATAAAATGTACGAACTCCAGATATGGGTTTTTTCCTCACAATTTGAGGCAAGATCCAATCAGCTCTCTTTATAAGATCAATTCTATTGCTTTTGGGATATTTGCTGTTAATTTCTCCCAAAAAATTACTACAAGCTTTTTGCCAAGCTTCATTTTCTATCCATAATTTTTCAATGTCCTCCTTAGTTAAAGGTACGACAATTTCTGCTGGGTCTATTCCTGCTAATTGACGAAGTCTCAATTTTCCTTTCCAAATCAAGTCAGAGATTTTTTCCACATAAGTTTTTAATTTTTTATTTGGTTTATTTGGTAAAAATATCCATTCCAATATAATATCTTCCCTTTGCATTAATATTCCTGTTGGGGAATGCCTAGAAGGTAAAATAACCAAAATGCAATCCAGCTTTGGATCAATACGATCTACGTGCCCTTCATGTACTTTCTTTTCTACCAAGGCCAATTCTTTCTCAGCTTCAGGTGATAATTCTCTTGGACTATTTAAGTCCTTATCACCTTCTAAGGTTTTAAACAAATTATTCAGTTCATCATTTTTTACCCCAACAATAGTTCTTAGATGAGAAATGTCTCCAAATAATCTTTGAAAGTCATTAAGAGTCTGTAGTCGATCTCTCCTAATTTGCACTTTTTGAGGTCTAATTTTTTGAAGTTCTATTTTATATCCTAAATAATTAATAGAATCTCCTCTTTGTACCTTTTCTAAAGCAATTTGTAATCCCCAGCAAGGCAAAATTTTCTTTACTTTTTCAAACATTCTTTCTAAAGTATCTGCATTTGAATCAGCTAATAAAATGTCATCCATATAATGATAAATTATAGATTTAGGAAATTTTTTACGTACCACTTCTAATGGCTGTTTTACAAAATATTGGCACAAAGTTGGGCTATTCAACATTCCCTGTGGGAGAACCCTCCATTGAAATCTTTTAACCGGTTGAGAATTATTATAAATAGGCACTGTGAAAGCAAATCTTTCTCTGTCTTTTTCTTGTAAGGGTATTGAAAAGAAACAGTCTTTTAAATCAATAACTATGAGAGGCCAGCCTTTTGGTAACAGAGTAGGTAAAGGAATTCCAGATTGTAAAGAGCCCATTGGCTGAATTACTTTGTTAATTGCTCTAAGGTCTGTTACCATTCTCCATTTACCAGATTTTTTTTTTATAACAAATACAGGAGAATTCCAAGGGCTGGTTGATTCTTCAATATGATGAGCATTTAACTGTTCTTCCACCAGCTCTTGTAAAGCCTGGAGTTTCTCTGTTGTTAAAGGCCATTGCTGAACCCATACAGGCTTGTCTGTTGACCATTTTAAAGGTAGAGCTGTTAATGTTTTTGGAAGATTATCAGTTGTTGTGCCCTGTTCTTGTATGACATGGATGGCTGGTGAGCACTCATTAGAATAATATCTTTTAATATTTCTCTCAGAAACATGTACTAATTTATGATTTGTTTCTGAGATTGGAGGGATATTAATCTGAGTATTCCACTGTTGTAACAAGTCTCGACCCCACAGGTTCATAGCTATGTTAGCCATATATGGTTTTAATTTTCCTTTCTGTCCTTCTGGACCTATACATTCAAGCCATCTTACACTTTGTTTCACTCTAGATAATGTCCCAATTCCTAAGAGTTGAATGTTTACCTCCTGAAGAGGCCAAGTTGGATGCCAAAATTCTGGTGCAATTATGGTAATGTCAGCACCTGTGTCTACCAGACCAGACAACAAAACACCATTTATTTTTATTGTTAGTTTTGGTCTTTGTTCATTAATAGAAGTTTGCCAAAAAATTTTCTTTATGTTTTTTCCTGTATTTCCTATTTTCTCTGTTTCATCATCTCGACTAACATGATTTATTCCAATAGACATTTGGTTATTTAGTTGCTTTGAGTAGGGGTTTCCTCTACAACTGCAGGAAAGGTTTGAACTGGATTTACTGTGGGGGCCTGCCTGAGGCCCCTCTGGGAGTTTCCCGAAGCTCGAGGCAGAGGGTTACCCTGTCTGTCCCTTGTTGATCTACATTCGTTGGTCCAGTGTTTTCCCTTACCACACCTTCTGCATACTCCAGAAGAAAGGGGCATTCTGTTGCCAGTGTTCCTTGAATAAACATTATTTCTAGGAATGACCTGTTTACAATCCCTTTTCAAATGTCCTTGCTTTCCACATCCAAAACATCTAACATTGTTCAAACCTTTTGAAATTGCTTTTCCTACCCACATATCATCATGGTCATAAGCCTCTACATTAACTGTATCTCTAATCCAATCTTCCAAAGGTGCAGATCTTGCCTTTAACGGCCTAATTATTCTTTTGCACGCTGCATTTGCATTCTCAAAGGCTAAAGATTCAATTATTATCTGACTAGCCTCTGAATTCGGGACCATTTTTTGTACTGCTGAAGTCAATCTTTGTAAGAAGTCTGTGAAAGATTCTTTGGGGCCCTGTATAACCTTTGTAAATGACTCAGTTTTTTTTCCTGGTTCTTCAACTCTGTCCCATGCATTCAAAGCTGCCGTTTTACATAGAAGTAGGGTTTGGACATCATATGAACATTGTGTTTGTACTGAAGCATATTGGCCTTCGCCAATAAGCTGATCCTGGCAGACTTGTATTCCGCTATCCCTCCATTGTCTTTCTATATTTTTAGCCTCATTACTGAACCACATTTTCCACTGGAGATTTTGTCCGGGTTCAAGAACAGCCTGTGCCAATTCCCGCCAGTCCTTTGGTATAATCCTATTACAAGTTGACCAGGTGTTTAACATTTGCTTTACATATGGGGAGTGCATGCCATAAGATGCTATTGCCTCCTTAAATCTTCGTAAGTCTAACATTTCAACTGGAACCCAAGTATTTTGTTCATTCTCTTCATCAGGTAGCTGCTGTACGGCTACTGGATAAATTAAAGGTGATTGTGTGAAAACTGGCTTTCTTTCTGTAACCTTACGATCCAATTTTGAAACAACTTCACTATTTATTTCTTCTGTCTGAATTTGAATTTCTCTATAATTCATTTTTACCGGTTTAACAAGTTTTCCTAAGACTGTTATCCTGGCACTTAAGTTGACGATCCTTTTAAATAGTAAAATGAGGATAAGAAAAGTAATAAACTGAATAATTCGATCAATATTAATCTTTTCATATAGTTGTTCCATTGTCAGAGTGCCTAAAATTTCAAACAAAGCCCAATTTTCTTCCAATGTACACATAAAGCCCATTTTTTTTTTTAATGTAGAAAAAAATTCTCTTTTAAATAGATATGTTAATTGACTTACCAAGTCTGGGTAGAACAGTAGAATCCCAGGGAATTTCACAGCCACCTGGTGTTCGAGGTGTGAATCCAGCGAGAGCGAGAGAGAGAGAGAGAGAGAGAGAGAGAGAGAGAGAGAGAGAGAGAGAGAAAGTGTAGCCTCTTGAGCTGAGTCAAGCCTTGGCTTTACAGGCAGGGGCCCTGTTGAGCGGGGCAGGTCTGAGTTGTTTGTAGCAGTTCCAGCTGCGGGTCAGTCAGGCCTGGGCCCAAGCTAGGCAACCGGGCCGCCCAGGCTGGAAACCGGACCTGCCGCCAAGCCAAGCCAATCGGTTTTTAATGAATTCTCGTCACGTTGGGCGCCAAATGTAGATGTATCCAACCTTCCCATCAAACAATAAACACAGAACCAATGCAAAGAAGAAAGCCAAGAGGTCAGAGCCAAGAGCCAAAACCTTACCCTTCCTCCTGCAGTGGTCCTACCTCTCCGAACCAGAGCTACCCCTGTGTTAAAGTCTTTATATAGAGTTCCTGTCCTGCCTTCTCATTGGTTGTAAACCCAACCACATGACCGCCTCCTCACAGCCTGTCTGTATAGGCCTCCAGGTTTTCCATGATTGGTATTAAGATTAAAGGCATGTGTATCCAATAATGGCTATATCCCTGAACACACAAAGACTTACCCAGCTCTGCCTACTAAGTGCTGGAATTACAAGCGTAAGCTACCACTGCCCTGCTTTCCTATGGCTTGCTAATAGCTCTGACCCCCGGGCAACTTTATTTATTAACATACAAATAACATTTTAATACAAATAAAATATCACCATAGAGCTCAAACAAATGTTTTCTTTTCTTTCCTTGCCACATATAATCATATGATGACATAGCTGTTGGCCCTGAGGTTCTTTGGCTGTCCTCTATTTTCTGCTATTCCCCCTCATTCAGCCAGAAAGAACACCTCCTATATATCATGCCAGGATCTTAGGATGAAAAACATAAACAAAAGTGTCATTTGGTTTGTGTTCTATAAGCAACTGTAATCAAACACAAAAATAAAATCAAAAGGAGGGGGAATAGTTTTCAATCATATAAAATATACCCATCACCCTACAGATGAACTCAAATTCCTCTTCTCTATGGTAACATCCCAGTATGTCTGAGAGAGCAGGAAAATTCTCTGATTCCTTCATAAAAGTCCTTCAGTTTGCTCGTTCCCCTAAGGAGCTCAGTGTAAGCTCTCAGATCAGGCTATTAAGATTACCTTAAGTATAGTCCAGGACAAATGTATTTGCAGGAATTACCAAGATTCCATGTAGCAAGATACCAATGAGAATTTGGAACTTTGTGCTGTATTTAGCAACCATGTTTATACATGTTTTTTGTGAGATTTTCTTAGTCATCTGTTGTGAGATAATGCTCTTGTATACTGGTTTAATAAAACTCTGATTGGCCAGTAGCCAGGCAGGAAGTACAGGTGGGACAAGCAGACTAAGTGAATTCTGGGAAGAGGAAGGGTGGAGTTAGGTGTCACCAGTCAGACACAGATGAAGAAAGATGACAAGGCAGAACTGAGAAAAGACACCAAGCCACATATATAAGAATTATGGGTTAATTTAAGTGTAAGGGCTAGTCAACAATAAGCCTGAGTTAATGGTAGAGCAGATATAATTAGCCTCTGTGTGTTTACTTGGGGCCAAGTGGCTATAGGATGCAGGTGGGAGAGACTCATCCTGACCGCAGGGCTGGGCAGAACTAGAGAAACCTTCTGACTACAGTCATCTCCCTGAGCATCACAAATCGTAGGTCAGTAGACAAATATTTGTATTTATAGCTGATAGAATCATTATTCTTCTTACACCAAGACTATAAGGATGTCCAAACTCTGGTTTGACTTTTTTTACAAACTCTGTTGAATAAGGCCATCCAGCTAGGATATCAACCTTTTTACAAACCAAAGAATTATACATACATTCATTATGAATATGGTATTAACACTTCTCTTGTTTTTATAATAATTATTTCTTTTTTTAGCCAAATAAAATGACCCTCTAAATATTAAGCATGCCATAAAAACAAGATAAACTGATAATGCTGAGTAAATCTTCCCAGAATTTTACTGCTACTGTTATACACACATACACACACACACACACACACACACACACACACACACACACACACACACACACATATTATATATATATATATATATATATATATATATATATATATATATATATATATATGAATTTTATTGTGACATTTTTGATCCAGGTACATAATGGATTTCTTTTTATCACCCTACTTTTTTATTTATTTTTTTTATTTTACATACCAACCACAGATCCCCCTCTCATTTTTCATCCTGCTGCTCCTAGCCATTCTCCAACCCACCCCCATCCCCTCCTCCTAAACAGTAAGGCCTCCCATGGGGAGTCAGCAAAGCCTGGTACATTCAGTTGAGGCAGGACCAAGCCTCTCCCTACTGCATCAAGGGTAAACAAGGTTCTGACCACAGGTAATAAGCTCCATAAAGCCAGCTCATGCACTAAGGATAGATTCTGATCCCACTGCCAAGGGCCACTCAACAGATCAAGCTTCACAACTGTCTCCTATATGCAGAGGGCCTAGTACAGTCCCATTCAATTTCCACAGCTGCTGATCTAAAGTCCATGAGTTCCTATGAGCTTGGTTTAGTTCTCTCTGTAGATTTCCCCATCAAGATCTTGACACCACCCTGCTCATATTATGCCTTTTCCCTCTCTTCACCTGGTCTCCAGAGCTTGGCCTGGTGCTTGGCTGTGGATCTTACATCTGCTTCCATCAGTTACTGGATGAAGGCTCTAGGGTGACAGAGTATTAACCAATCTGATTACTGGGGTACTCCAGTTTCAGCATCCTCTCCACTATTGCTAGTAGTCTAATCTTGGTCATCCTTGTGAACTCCTGGGAATTTCCCTAGCACAGGTTTCTCTCTTACTTCAAAATGGCTCCCTCTATCAAGATATATCTTTCATTACTGTCCCCTCCATCTCTTCCCAACTTGACCATCCCACTGCCTCATGTTTCTCATCCCCCATCCCCTCCTTCTATTGCCTGCCCCCCCCCCCCATTGAACCCAGTTTACTTATGGAGATCTCATCTGTTTCCCCTTCCCAAGGTAATTCACGTGTTCCTCTTAGGGTCCTCCTTGTTTCCTAGCTCCTCTGGAGTCTGTGGGTTGTGGTCTGATTATTCTTTGCTTTATATCTATATCCATTTAGGAGTGAGTAAATACCATGCTTGTCTTACTTAGTCTGGGTTACCTCACTCAGGATGATATTTTCTAGTTCCATCCATTTGCCTGCTAATTTCATGAAGTCATTTTTTTTTTCAGCCGAGTAGTACTCTATTGCATATATGTACCACATTTAGTTCATCCATTCTTTGGTTGAGGGGCATCTAGGTTGTTTACAGGTTCTGGCTATTATTAATAATGCTATGAACATGGTTGAGCAAGTGTCCTTGACTACACTATTCTCAACCACATTCTTTCATCTCTTGTACTATCTTCCTGTGCATCTGATAGTTACTGCTGGAGATGAAATTTGTCCTCAGTGTAGGAACCTTTACCATCATCTACTTTACACAAAGGTCAATTACTTGTTTTTCCATGCCCCAGTTCTCCTCTGAAGTCTGTTTATCTTATGCAACCAAGATATTTTTTGTCACCTTTTAATTGACAGTGACTCTTAACACATTTCTCTAGTACCCTACTTAATCTCATCAAATTCTCCTGTCCAGTTCCCTTCCTCACAAAAATGTGAAGAAAAATTAACCACCAACTATAAACTGAATATGATGAACTAGTTTCTTTTAACATTTCTCACTAAACTATAACTTGATAAAGGAGTTACTGCTCACTTAGTGCAAAAGGACTGAATTCAACATATATATAATGCAACAGATCAGAGAGTTCACATCCTTGATACAAACGCTGAAAAGACAACTCAACTCAACTTCAACAAAGAAGGAGCACAGAATTCCTAACAGTCAACCCAAATGGGTTCTAGAAAGTGCTTTGAAAACAGTATAGTCATAATGACAAGTCCAGACCAGAACAGAAGAGCCTCAAAAACATCATAAAACACTGATGACAGTGTAGAAGAGGGCAAAATATAGAGCTCAGACTGGTTTAAGTGAAAGTGAAATATTTATTTTAATTCCTTCCTAGAACTTCTCATTTCCTTGTTCTTTATTTTTTCTGGCCTTCTGATCATGTCTCTTCAGATACCTTGTATTCTTTATAAAGCAAACATCTCCAAGTCTTCCAACATGAGTACAAGGAATTTCAGCATCCTGAATTTTGACAAAGAAGCCAAAAACTTACAACAGAAAAAAGCTGGAATCTTTACTGTGCTGTGGAAATTTGCTGTTCACATGCACAAGATTGAAGTTGGTCCCATAGCTATCATTATGCAGAAATTTCAGTGACAAATGGACCAAGGACCTCAATTTCAATCTACAAATTCTAAAACTGGTAGTAGAAAAATATAGCTTATGACCTACAAGATGTAGGTTCAAATACAACATTGTGTGTTGAATTCCATTGTCTTAGGAGTTAAGACCAGCAATTGACAAATGGGACCTCATATAAATTTTTTAAAAAAAAAAAGCTTTTTTAAAAAAAAGCTTCTATAGTACATGCCAAACAATTGTGTTCAATGTAGTTTTTCCTGAGGAAGTTTTGAGAAAGGGCTCTTCTGTTAATATTTAGAAAATACTCATTAACTTTTATTCATGTTTTTCTAAATACATTTTCTATACTCACATAATCTCCTTGCCTTATTTTGCTGCATTTGTGTATAAAAGTACAGTGAAAACTAAGTAAAGTTTTCTGCAGCATTAGTCTGTAGTCTTCCTCATTTCTTTCAGCTCCATTCATCCCCAGATTCCCTCCTGCTTTGAAAGGAGGTAATTTATAGGACAATATTAGTCAAGTAAATAAAAACCCCACAGAGTAGGAGGAAGTCTTTGTCAGCTATCCATCACATAGAAAATCAGTATCTTGGATATACGAAAATACTAAAAAGAAAACAAGCATCAATAATACAAATAATAAGAGCAATGGTTATGAATATATGACGTGTGATGTTTTGATTGTGTTCTGACAAACAAAGCTTGTTTGGTGTCAGACGGTGGAGTTAGCAGCTAGCCAACCAAAATTAACCAAAGAGATTTGGGAGGACTAAGGACAGATAGGACAGAAAGTAGTAAGACAGGACAAAGAGGGATCTCAGGTCCTTTGAGAGGAAGAAACGGAGCTGGTAGGAGAGGACTGGTGGCTTCTTTGCTTCTCTGATCCTTTAAGTTCTTACCTTGATAACTGACTCTCAAATGTTTATTGATAATAATTATATACATATACACACATACACTCATTATATATATATACATAAATATATATATATATATATATATATATATATATATAGAGAGAGAGAGAGAGAGAGAGAGAGAGAGAGAGAGAGAGAGAAAGGAGAGAGAGAAAGAAAATTAATTTCTCCCAGAAATGATTCTCTTAATTGGTTGCCCAAATATAAAATAAGTTCTGAAATCACATACGCAGAAGTCACACTAAAGGTTGAATTTATGTGTATATATGTAACAATAATAAAGACAAATAGGGCAGAAAGTTGAGAAGAGTTTAGAGGGAGGAAAATGAGAGCATGGTGAAATTTACATTTAATTAATTTTTTTTTATTTTGCAATACAATTCAGTTCTACATATCAGCCACGGATTCCCTTGTTCTCCCCACTCCCATCCCCCTCACCTTCCCCCCAGTCCCCCCCATTCCCATCTCCTCCAGGGCAAAGCCTTCCCCAGTAAAATTTTTAATTAAAAATAAGCTATGGATCTAAACATAGAATGCTTAGAAGAAGTAAAAATGGTTAATAAATATCTTAGAAAGAGTGCAAGAACATTAGCAGTTAGGGAAGTCCAAATTAAAAAATAAAAAAACATTGAGTTTTCATTATACTGAGTTTCTTAAGTCAAGAAACAAACTGATAAGAAATGTTGGTGAGAATGTGTGGAAAGGAAAACCTTCATTCACTGTTGGTAGAGTTGCAAACTTGTGCAGATACTATGTGAATCGGTGAGGATAGTTTTTAAAAAGCTCCCCAAAAATAGTTTTCCATACAACCCAGATGCACTACTCCTTGGTATGTTTCAAAGGACTATGTATCCTACTTGTTCACCTGGGTTCATTTCCATTTTATTCACAATAGCTAAGAAACACAAGTAGCCTATGTGTCTATCAATTGACACATGAATAAATAAAATCTGAAACATCTACACAATTGAATTCTTGCCATTGTTTTTGGGGGAGACAGAAATGGGAAACCTCAATTTGGGTTGTTGGTCAACAGTATCGAGTATTTATCATTGCCCTTGCTTGCCTACCAGGAGTTGAATGTAAGAGCATGGTGTTGCAGATACCACACACTTTGGACAAAGGGCTTGGAGAAATTGAGCTGGGGCTGATATGGAAGCCTCATCCCTGAGGACTAGACTTTATAGTATGAGAATTGGCAAGCTGCCAAGCAATACTTCTACCTAACTGTAACCCTATGAACCACAATAATGGTAAGGATGGCAAGGTAGACGCAATGTTGTAGCAGAAAATGACAATTTTATCTTATGCTGGTAACCAACACTTGCCTAATTCTGCTTCAGACCCTCTCAATAGAAAAGAATTCATGTCTAGTAATATAAATGCAGCTTTCTACCCAAGACTGGATGGATCATAACCTAGGGGAGAATCTACTTCTGCCATTTTCCTAAGTTAACAAAATTTCTACCAATAATCTAAATACTTATTCCTAGAATCTTAGATTACTTCAGCTATCACACAGTTCCACAAGTGGTCAAAATACAAAGAATCAGTATTTTGATTTGAGCTTTGCTCAACTTCAATTGGTACTTCTACAATATAGCCCATATACCCAAGACTCAGGTTACATCCTAGAAGAGGGAGCAGAATGCTTGTATGACCCACAAGACCAAGACACCTTGCCAGGCAGCTGTCATCTACACATGACAGTGATGCTATACCAAGACTTCCATAATAACAATACCAGTTGATGTGCCAGTGTGAATGAGAAATTTCACCCCTAGATAAAGAACAACAAGTAATCGATTCTGAGAGGAAGAGAATCATTTTCCCCATGCCGGGACAAGCCCCTGATAGGTTATCCAACCCAAAACATTCATTACTGAAGACATGTGCTATTATTTATGCTAAATGTATTCAGATGCTTATGTGTGTGCATATATTACACATGTGTACATGAAATAACTATAAAAGAAGTCATGGACTTGAGAGGGAGATAGAGAGATGAGGAAAGTGTTGGGGAGAGAGAGAGAGAGAGAGAGAGAGAGAGAGAGAGAGAGAGAGAAGAAATGGTGTAAAAATACTCAAGAATATAAAAAATTTAAATTAAAATAATAATAAAGAAAAATTAACTTTATTAGAGATCTCAAAGAACCAAACAATATTACTGTTAGCACCGCAGTTACTTCTCTCTGCGTTAACTGTGCCTTTCTTTGATTTTCGTCAGTGTGGAAATGTACCATGTCCACCATGAACATCTGTCCCAGTGTTTTCTATGCCATTAAAACATAAGTGAGGAGGATTCAGCTCTCTTGCTTACTTCTTGAATACAGTCCTGTACCTACCCTGAATAAAGTTTCTTGCAGCAGAAGCACAAATGCCTTTTATATGACTTCTAGAAACTGGCTGATAGTTCCACTCAACCCAGTATAAAACCCAGATCCTTATAGGAGGGGTCAACATTGTCATGCTATCTTGGCCCCTAAGTGATTATGGAAGGCGAATAAATCTTTGACATGTTATTGTAAAACTTTGGTTCTTTTCAACTTGTAACCAGTTTCTGACTAACAGTTCTAATGTAGTCCTGTCTAGGTGAAAAGGTGCTTTTTTCATATGATTAGGAAAACTAACACAAAAAGGCACACTCTGATTTGTAATGAAGTGCTATTGGGATGTTTGCCTTGGTGTTTGGAGAGATATAGTCGTGTGAATCACTAGTTAGTACTTCTATTTGAACTGTGGAGTGTTTATCAATAAGTGCTTCTCTTTTGGATCAATCTAGGAATTTCTTCTAATCCCTGTGGCAGTTAAAGTAACTGAAATATCACAACTCAGAGGTGCTATGCTGGCTAAGCTGCTGAAAGGCTTTATTTCTCAATTAATAGGTACTTTGTAGATTGACATCTCAGTGCTGATAGGTGGTGGTGTAACTAGCAACAAAAGCAGTGCTGTGTCACTGTGCATTTTGGATAGTTTGGTAATTTTAAATGGAAGCTAGAGAACCTTTTTTTTTTTCGGTGTATTATAAACACGGAGCCAAGAATGTGTATTCCAAATGATGCCTTACATATTCTGCCTCTAGTACAGTAACAGATCACTTCCCAAACTGAGTTCTAATAAATACATAAATAAGAGTGTCTGAGAAAATTAATTGAGGCAGGTGAGAAAATGGGCCCAAACAGTGCTGCACATAGTCTAATTTGGAAGAATTTATTTTGCAAATGCCAAAGGTTACTGGAATCCTCCCATAAATAACATAGTTTTATTCTTTTTTAAATCTACATTTGTAATTGGTTATCCAAGATAAAGAAAGCACAAATACCTCCCCTACATTTTTCACAACAAATGAAAATATTGATCTTATGATCTCAGAAGACATTTTGTTTAGTGCCAGTGAGATTTTTTTTTTAATAGGCTGGTAAGTTACAAGCTAATTGTTGTCTCTATTTTGCACATACAAATTAGAAGCTTACTTTAAAATTTATGATTTAGTGTGTATTCTCTGTTTCATGGACACCTCTCCTGATTTATTTCTCCTTCGTATAAATGTGGAGAAAGGTATTTTATACATATTACTTAAGTTAATATTAGACTACTATCATTATCTTTGACTAAAATTTATTTATACCTACCTATTTTTATCTTGTTTATTGTCTTCATTTTCTCTTTTTAGTTAACTTTACTAGAGCCTTAACATAGAATTTTCTCAGAAAATTTATATCTAAGATATGCACTGTTTAAACACATTCTTCTTTCTTCCCACCTAACCATCTCTCATTTTTCTTCAACTCTTGCAGGCTTACCTTTAACCTTACAAATCTCTTCCCCTTATTTAGGATTTTGTTTGTTCATTTTGCGTTCCAGAGTTTCCTAGATCCATCTGTGTGACCAGGGGTTTGCACCTAACCATTAGAGACTCATTGGCTCACCAGACGGTACACAGTGACACACTGCCTACCCATCTCCCAGTATTTCTTAGTTACCAGTAGTTCAGCATTAAAGTGGTAAGATGCAGTGAGCCACAGCTTAATCCAATCAATCCTGAATGTTGCATAGGCCCAATTTTGTATAAGGCCAGTGCTAGCTGGCATCACTGTTGGGAGCTCATGTTGACCTTGGTTTAGTCATGTTTACAAGATGTTACTCCACAGCCCTTCTTCCTATCTTTTGGAGCTTATGTTCCTTCTACCTCATCTCCCCAAAATATTCTCTTGGCCTGAAGGGTGCCTTTTTCAGTGCTGTTTCCTTAACCACACTTTTCTTTTCCCATTTTGTTCATTGTAAAAGTTTTTTTTTTTATATGATATATTTTGATTATCGTTTCCCCTTCCCCAACTCCTTGAAGGTACTCCCCAGCTTTCCTTTCATCCAAATCCACACCCTTTCTCTGTCTCTCCTTTGAAAACTAAAGTCATCTAAAGAATAAAAATAAAATAAGATAAAACCAAAACAATCAAGTTGGAATAGGATAACACAAACAAATAGAAGAAAAAGAGATAAGGAAAAACCATAAAAATCTTATAGACTCAGAGACACACATGTTAGCAACACAGGAATGTCTGGAAAACAAGCGAAGAGAAGCCTTAATATATACACAATGGACCTGTATGGTTACTAAAAACATAATAATAAAAAAAATTATGACAAAATAAGAGATAAACAACCTTCAGTGATGCCATTTAGTTCATTTTCTGTTGGCCATTTAGTACTAGGCATGGGGCCAGTGAATCTCCATTGGAGAAAAATGGTGTTTTATTTGCAAGTGGGTATCAGCTAAAGGTAACTTCTAGGTTAGAAATGGAGGCATATGCACACTTCAGTCAGTACTGGGACCCCATCTGGGGCTGACCTATGAATACATGCTACCTCAGGCCCTGTGAGTTCATATGCATATTGGTCTTGCTGTATTTAGAAGGCCTTGTTTTCATGGTGTCCTCCATCCCTTCCTGCTCTTACATTTTTTTCTGTTTCCTTTTCTTCTGTGTTATATAAGCCATGAGGACAGGAATTTGCTAAAGACATCTCATTTAGGATTGAGTGTTCCTAGGTCTCTCATTTTCTGCACACTGTTTAATTGTAATTTTCCGTATTTGTCCCCATATGCTGCAGGAGGAAGCATCTCTGATGATGGCTGAGAGATGCATTGATGCATGACTATAGTAATATATCATTAAGAATAATTTTACTCTTATGGTCTTTTAGTAGAACAGTGGTATTTGGTTTTGTCCTAGTGCCCTGGACTATCCAGTCTTAGGTCCTTGGTCATCCCAGCAATGTTGGGATTGGGTTTCCTCTCATAGAGTAGACATTAAATCCAATCAGATACTGGTTAATGACTCCCACAAGCTTTGTGCCACTATTGCTCTATCACTTCTTGCAAGCATGACATCATTGTAGATTCAAGGATTTGTAGCTGGCTTGGTGTTTACTTTTTTTCCTTTGGTACTATGTAGAGTACCTTCCAGTAACATAAACACTAGTCCATAGCAGTGAAGGGTCAAGGAAGGTACCAGCTCAACTTCTCTGTGTTCCGTGAGCTTTTTAGGTGCTATATTCAGCAATAGAGCCTTATCAGTTGGTGAAGAGCAGTCAAAGGCCTTGGCAACAGCATGGTTCGTTTTGTGGGTTCCCTATGGAGAACAACTTGCTTGGATATAACCCATTCCTTGAACTGGGATCTTCATTTGGTGATATGAAATTTCCAGTTGAAAATCTACACCCCCCATTATTTGGTGATTCCACTCAGATCATCTTCATATGTATGTATTTTAGGAAGCATCTACTATATTAGGTTTCCATGTGAACCCTCAGTTTTAGGTGCCCATCCCTGTATTCCCTCCCTTTTCCTATTCTTCCTTCTTCCTCCCTATTTGATCCTCCCATTCCAGTCCCTACATTCCCCCATAACTATCTGTTCTATTTACCTATCCAAGGGAGATGCATCCCTCCCTCCTAATCCACTATCCCTAACTTCTGTAATTATACTGATTGTAGGTTGCTTATTGAAGACTTAACAGCTAACATCTACATATGAGCAAATATATACCATATTTCTCTTTCTGGGTCTGGATTGCCTCACTAAGAATGATTTTTTCCTTGCTCTATCTACTTACCTGCAGTTTTCATAATTTTTAACAACTGAATAATACTCCATTGTGTAAAAATATGTAAGATTTAAATTTCATGAAGTCTTATGTGTTAATCACTGTTCATAGTGCCTGTGATATCAGTGTTCTATTCCTTTGACATGGAGTTCAAAAATATTCTCTATTTTCTTTTCTACCAGATTCAATATATTTGGCTTTATGTTGTGGTCTTTGATGCATTTGGAGTTGAGTTTTGTGAGTGGTGGTAATATGAGTCTATATGCATTCTTCTACATACAGGCATCCAGTTTGACAATCACCATTTATTAAAGTTGTTTTTCTAAGTAAATATCTCTGACTTCTTTATATAAAAACATCAAGTGTCCATAGGTATGTAGACTTATGTCTGGGTCGTCAATTTTGTTCCATTGGTCAACATGTCAGTTTTTGTGACAATACTCTGCTGTTTTTTGTACTATAGTTCTGTAGTACTATTTGAGATTGAGGATGGTGGTCACCTTTAGCCATTGATTTATTTTTTTAGGATTCTTTTAGGTATCCTGTGTGGGGTGGGTGGTTTTTTTGGTCTTTGAATGGGTTTTGGGTCTGGAATAATTTTCATTGATTAGGGGGGTTGGTTACAAGTTGTTGTCAAGGGTTAGGAAAAGGGCTAAGCAAAGGAGATTAGATTTAAGGTTCATGTTTAAAAAAAAGAAAGAAAAAAAGAAAAGAAAAAAGAAAGAAAAGAAAAAGATAATTACTAGTTTTAAATACTTTACATTGGATTGGATTGTTTTATATTGTATAAAAAATATATATATTGAAATTGATATTGTTAGAAAATGCTATATGTATATTTCTAACTGTATTTATACCATTCATTTAACAATGTAATACAATTTTCTGATCCTTGAATGTTATTTTTAACAACTATTAGGATATAAAGAAATGAAAGTTAGTAGTTAGACATTATAATAGAACTTGTAGTCATATTAGATATGTTTTCAAGATTGAGCAGATATATTTTAGATAGACAGGTCATCTTTAATCCCTTCAGAGGTCTACAGAATATGGCATTTAAAATGTTTTAATAACTTAGAAAATTTTTCTTTTTTGTTATGACTATGAGACATGTTGGCTCCTGGCAGTACCAATCTACTTCAGAGAAAATATGGACATTGAAAAAACAGCAATTGGAGTTAACTTTCGTTGTGGCAAAAGTTAGCCACTGGACAACAAAGTATCCTCAAATCAACTGCTGACAAACAGGACAGACAAGACTACTGATTCTTGCCAAAACAAGTGTGGTTATGGCTTTATCAAAAGGCATCTGAGGCCAGAACAATATGGCACCATCCTTGAAGTGGCCTTCACAATCCGGAAAAGGTACAGTGCCCTTTTCTTCGAAGGCAGCTGAACAGGCAATGGGCTGATGGCTTCTGATGTACAATGGAACAGCAGCTGAAACAGTTATTCTTGAAGAGTAATTAAGCTCACGCCTCTCAATAGTAGACTGGCATTTAATAGAGGGATGTGGAGAACGGGATGCTGAGGTGAAGCCACACATACACATAGCCAAGAAGAATGGACAGCTGAATTAAAAAAAAAAAAAAATCAACAATTTCCAGAATTTAAAATCCTGAATCATGACATGACACTAGTGGAATTCAGGTGTTTCTGGTATATAGACAGCTCTCACCCAATGTGAGGTTGAACTGTTGACCTTGTGTACATCCTACTTCACAAATGAGTCTGTCAGATACGCTAAGCCTATAGGCTGAAGATGATGTCCCAACACTGCAGAGAAACCTCAGATGACTGTCCAGGCAGCTGGCTGTTTCTGTCAACTCACAATTTTTTGGAAGTTGCTTGCATGTACTTCCTGTTAGCTAATATGATTTCCTTCTTGGGTCTCTGAGGGAACTGAAGATTAGTTAGTTATAGTTGAAGATTAATTAGAATGGAAAGTGAATTAGATACAATAGGATAGATAATGAAATTATTTTCTCTGAAGTTGTCAAATACAAATGTACTAGACATTGTGTAGGTATTTATTACTTGTATATATTGTATATAGTTATTGTACTTTTGTATATAGTTTTTCTTATGTTAGTTATAAACATTTTCCTTTTTACTTTTTATTAAAATAGAAAAGAGGAAATATGGTGATAAAAATTATGTGTATTAAAATGTTATTTGTGTGTTAATAAATAAAGTTGCCCCGGGGGTCAGAGCTATTAGTAAGTCATAGGAAAGCTGGGTGGTGGTGGCGTATGCTTGTAATCCCAGCACTTGGTAGGCAGAGCTAGGTAAGTCTCTGTGTGTTTAGGGATACAGCCAGCATTGGATACACATGCCTTTAATCTCAATACCAACCATAGAAGACCTGGAGGTCTGTACAGACAGGCAATGACGAGGCAGTCATGTGGTTATGCTTACAACCAATGAGAAGGCAGAACAGAAAGTCTTTATAAAGACTTTAGCACAGGAAGTAGCTCTCCTCCGGAGAGGTAGGACCACCGCAGGAGGAAGGGTAAGGTTTTTGCTCTTAGCTTTGACCTCTTGACCTCTTCTTTGCATTGGTTCTGTTTTTCTTATTTACATCTACAATCCTGGGTTTCAGCTCAGCCTTCAAAGACTAAGTTCACAACAACAAAAAAGACAGAAGGTTCGACATCTGATCTGTACTAATCTTTCTAAACCTACCTTAAACCAATATTATTTGTTGAATAATCAACATTCTATCCTGCTCCTTACTTTTTGCATATAACAATATAATTACATTTTCTTCTCTTCTGTGTCTTCACAGTAGCATATTTTTATATTTTTGTATGTAAATGACATTATGATAGGATTCCAATGTTTTGCATGTTTTATTTTACTTAACTAAAGTTTACCTCTTTGAGTGGCAGGACAGACCTTATCACCAGCATTGTTCTCTTTGCTATCATCTTTATTCCTGTTATGATGGCTTTAGGAGGGTTTTTCCCATATTTCACAAATATTTGTATATATTATCAAAAGTTCAAAATCATATATTTGTCTTTTTTGTTGTTATTAAATTAAGTCCTCACTCTAGGTTAAAAGAATTATTTCATATATTCTTTGTGTGATTTGTATTATTTGAATTAGTAAATATAAAGAAAATAGAATACATTGAAGGTAGAGATTTAGTGTACTTTTTTCACTAAAGCCAAGTAAATTCATTTCAAATGTTAAAGAATTACATATATCCATTTTAGAAGTGATTCTGTGACCCATTTTTAATTTACTTATAATGAGACAGTGACAACAGAAAAGACAAAATAATAATCTATCATAGAATCCTTTGGATCATAGGTTGGAGAAAAGCCTTAGTAGTTAAGTATGCTTGCTGCTTTTATAGAAGACCTGAATTTAGTTCCAGAACACACATCAAGCACCTCAGACCTCATAATTACCTGTATCATTAGCTCCAGCAGCACTAACCATCCTCTTCAGACCTCTAAAGGACTGAATGTACACACATGCACACACACACAGAGAGAGAGAGAGAGAGAGAGAGATGTACTTTTTAATTGAAAATTATTTTTCATGAAAAGTGTAGTTATGTTAGGCAAAGCTTCTTCTTCTTGTCAAAACACTAGAAAAAAGATGACTATTTATTAGTCAGTATGCTGTCAGGTATTTTATGTTAGTCTGTTGGTCATCCTACAATAACATTTTTTTAACACTATTCTTCGTCCCCATACAAATCTTCAATCCATGTCAAATAACTGAATTCTTCCTCTAAACTAGTCATGAAAAATGATAAAAAGGAAGTCCAAAATAGTAATAAAACGTAATCCATGATATATTCCTGAAGTTTTACTTAACCCTTCAACATCACTACATTCTGTATGTCATATACAATGGAGACCAGATTTTACGCTTTTCTCTTTTCTGTTCAATATTGTCAAAATG
This sequence comes from Peromyscus californicus insignis, assembly GCF_007827085.1. Lineage (NCBI taxonomy): Eukaryota > Metazoa > Chordata > Mammalia > Rodentia > Cricetidae > Peromyscus > Peromyscus californicus. The sequence goes on along the minus strand of NW_026294573.1, from coordinate 71,609,382 downwards.
GTGGAATTACCTTTGGTTTGTTTAATGTTCATGCTGAATGATACATCTTACTCATAGTGCAATTGTATTCTGCCTTCTAGGTTTAAATCCTGCACTATGCTGATTTGTGGTCTGATTTGTATGTATTGGCCATAACTGAGCTTTTGTATAACATTAGCTGGCAATCTTCACATTAACCTATTTTTCAACTGCTTCTAAAGAATTCCAATCTCCCAACCTTGAAGCCAGGCTGGCAATATTTAATAAGTCAACATGTAAAGAAATTTAATCTATGTAAACAAGAAAAGGAATGTATACAGAAGCCCAAGGGCTGCGTTTCAGAAATTACCCTTGAAAATATAAATTATAGTTTTACATAGCTGTGAATCTTCTTCAAAGCACAAACACATGATTAGAAAACTAGCATTATTTTTAAGATTATAAAGGTTAATACATCTATAATTAATTAAATTTGATGAGCAATTTACTCTTAGAGATTCTTAATTTTATTCTTTATGAAATAGTGTTTTACAGTTTAACATACTTAATTTCAAGTGATTAACAATAAAGAAATTCCACGTTGAGTCTCTTTTACTAGCTGTATCTGACACATCTTCTTTAAGGGCTTACCTAGGTAAGTTCACATGACCCTCCCCTCCTTACATCCTCCCCAAATTCAAGATTTACCTACAAACTCTAGGTTTGGTTCAGCACTCACATCCTGAATGGTAGACCAGTGTCCATGTCCAACTGATTTTATTTTAGCTAAGCCAAATCAAACCTGTAGGCTATAGCCCACCCACTCAACCTGTGTTCTGCTTCAACCTCCTCTGTCCATATCCAACAAGGAACTAACAAATGGAATCCACATGCCAAGATCTCATTGCAGGTGAAATTTTGGTGCATTCTTTTTTTTATATTCCCTAATAATATTCACCTTATTTTATTGAGACAGGTTACTCCCTCATATCTGGCAAGCAAGTAAACATATTTATGTGTTCTATGTAACATTAGATATAGATAAGGTTTGGTCTCTTAAAAATCATTTGAACTATGTTTCCAACCTGACCATATGGAACAGTTTCTAATTTTCTAGTTATGCTGAGGATTTCTTGTAATTTCCCCTCACTGGAGCTTTTTATTTTCCATCATTTTGCTATACACCTGTCTTACTAGATAATTGTTAAACTTTAGAAATTATTCTAACTTTTAATACAACATACTAAAAATATAAGTGATGTGTCATTATTTATGAGACTTTTAAAGAATAGTAATAAAATGAGGTTCAAGCAAGTATCATTCTATTTTGAAGAAAAAAGTTTCATAAGTTTAAATGCCTGTATTCTATAGATTTTGGATTAGTTAAAGCACCTTGTACAAGCACTATCTCCAAGTTTCCAAGTTTTTTAATATCATCCTTTACATTATATATATATATATATATATATATATATATATATATATATATATATATATATATATATATCTCCGTGTGTATGTGTGTGTGTGATGCATGCACAGGCCTTGGTAGGGTGACTGAATGTGTGTACACTTGTATGTGGAGGCCAGGAGTCAATCTGATGTGTCATTCCTCAGGTCCCCTCACCTTGTATTTTCTTGAGAGAGGATCACTCAGTGGGTTTTGCTAATCAAACAGACCCAAGAGATGTTTCTTTAACTCTTACCTCTTTAAAACTAATTTACCTTTATTTATTTCCCTTGAGTGAAAAGGAATGTCTCATCTCTCTGAATTATTAACAATCCTCTCCCACATTATTCAGAATTGTATCCTTTAACACAATAGTAATAGTAAGACACACTAAAGAAATTGAACAGTTTTACCAGTTAGCTTAGCCAGCTTTCCTTCAAGCAGTTAGTAGAATAGCTCACACAGAGATGCAGTTCCCTTTGCATTGTAACCAGGAAAGCAAAAAATGCCTACTTCCTCTTGAACACCACTTTTAATTTTGATACAGTAAAAGGTTTTCTGCAGTAATATATTTAAGCTTTCTGTCTACTTCTGTATAATCTAATTTTAATATACTATGCACAAATTTTAGTCACTTCATCAATGTCTTATTATGTTTTCTTTTACCAATGCAGTGACAGTGATTAATTTCCAAAGACTGGTAAACACAAACCTTACCTTGGAGGAGATTAAAATGGTGCAGGGGACTGTGGAGGGCTGACAAATTTACACACATCTTAAGTTGGCACCACCCATAAACATTTAGAGAGCACTGTACAGAAAGAATAGAAAGTTTGCTCACATATTTCACTCCAATTTAATGAATAGTATCTGAGACTCTGCTGCATTTTAGCTATTAAAGCTGATGCTGTTAACTGAAACATAAAAGAATGCATGCAAGTCCATTTTAAAATAGTGACTCAATATGAAAAGAAACACAAATATTTTACTCATTGAATTTTTCAGTAAAATACATAGTTTACTTAATTTTAATTCATGATTACCTGGTATGTATATATGATGAAATTTTTACCTCTCCATTAGAGGGAAATAATGTCATGGATGTAAGAAATTGCTGTTAATATTTTTAAGGATATATTTGTAGTTATGTTAGTGTGGCAACATTATTGTGTGCATGTTTTAGTAGTTGTGTGTATGTGTGTTTGTATGTGTATGTATGAAATATGTGTGACTGTATGACATAATCTGCATTCAGAGAAACCAGAGTACTTTGTGTAGATATGCAAGTAAACTTCGGTTGTGTGGCAAATGGCTTTTGCCATTAAGCCATATCACCAGTCACAAATTATTGTGATTTTAAAAATATCTGTTTAACAAAAATCTAAAATAAAACCGTATTCCTTATCTGATGATTTCAAATTGAATACCTAGGTCATCTATTATTAGATAATCTAACTGGAGTATACTGAGCTGGGGGATATTTCACAGCATAACAAAGGAACACCTTGCTGTCTGCTATGGTGCTGCATGCCTTCAAGCTCAACACTTGGGAGGGAAAGGCAGACAGATTTCTTTGAGTTGTGATATTTTGTCATTCTTCTCTCCAGGATTTTTTTTCTTCCTCCTCACTCTCCTATCTTTTGAGGTTATTTCCTCATTCCTCATTTCTATTTTCATGTCACAAAGAAACACATGAGACAAACACACATTATTTAAGTCCAACTTATCTAGTTTAAAATTATGATATTCAATTCTATCTCCTTTCAAATTACTTAACTCCATTCCTCTTCATAGCTGAATAAAGCTCCAGTATGTATCCATAAATTTTCTCAGGTCCCACACAGCTCCTTGGTCCCTCAGCCACTTATAAAATAAGCATTCAGAGGTTTAATATTAATTATTAACTGTATGGCCTATGACAGGCCTCTTGCTAGCTAGCTCTTATAGTTTAACTCAATCCATAACTATTAATCTATGTATTGCCATGTGTTCCATGGCTTTACCTGCATCCCATTACATGTTGCCCCTAGAATGGCAGTCTGGCATCATGCTATAGGCCAAAGCAGCTTATTATTAACCAATGGGACCGACATATATTGACAGTGTGCAGAAAGACATCCCCCAGCACCAGTACGTAAATGTATCACATTGTCCTTATTTATTCATCTCTTGATGGCAGTCAGGCCTAGTTTTATAGACGGTTTATTTTAAATAATGTAGCAATATCATTGAAACCACAAATATTTTTGTGGTAATCTGACCTTGAACACTAGGGATATCCCTGGGTAATAAATGGCTTAGAGGTTAAAAGTGACTGCTGTCAAGAATGACAACTGTAGTTCATTTTCCAGGACCATATGTTAGAAAGATAAAATCAACTCCATCTCCTCCCAGTTGACTTGTAAAGTCAATGTGCACATTGGAATGCACACACACACACACACACACACACACACACACACACACACAATGCATGCATGAATTAATATACTCATAATAAATAAAATGTAATATTAAATAAAGAAACAAAAATGTAAAAATTAAGGAATCAATCACTTAGTTTAAAATTAAATTAAGATTAAAATTCTATACAAAGTATGAGAAAAAGAAAAGGGAAATGTTAATAAATGAATAGAAATGAAGAATCTATGGAGCAACTTTCTGTACACATAAAGTCTGCAAGTGGAGGGATCAAGAATGTTTGAGCTTGGTGGCTTGAGTTTTAGGTTTCTGTTGTGCCTTTACAAGGCAAATGCTAGATGCTTGTCGGAGTGGTCTTGACTTTACTGTCTCCTTTGCATACCAGAAGCCTGTGCTGGACTTACTTGACCATGCAATCCATGGAGTAGGTATGTTCTCATAGCCTCCCAATATTTACCAATTTTTAAGAATTTAAAATTCACACTCCTCCACTGTTGGTGAGAGTGCAAACCAGTACAGCCACTTTGGAAATCAGTATGGCTGTTTCTTAGAAAATTGGGAATCAATCTACCTCAAGACCCTTCTATACCACTCTTGGGCATATAACCAAGGATTGCTCAATCATACCACAGAACACATGTTCAACTATGTTCACAGCACCATTATTTGTAATAGCCAGAACCTAGAAACAACCTAGATGTCCCTCAACGGAAGAATAAATTAAGAAAATGTGGTTCAGATACACAATGGAGTACTACTCCAAAGAGAAAAACAATGATATCATGAAATTTGCAGGCAAATGGATAGAATTAGAAAATATCATCCTAAGTGAGGTAACCCAGACTCAGAAAGACAAACATGGTATGTACTCACTCATAAGTGGATACTTGATGTAAAGCAAAGGATAATCAGACAACAACTCACAACTCCTGAGAAGCTAGCTAGCATGGAATACCCAAAGAGGGATGCATAGATCACCGTGGGAAGGAGAAATAGATGAGATCTCCATGAGTAAACTGGGGATAAGGGGTGTGCAATGGAGGGTAGGGGATAAGGGATGAGAACTTAAGGGAATGGGATGGTTGAGCTGGAACAGGGATGGAGGGTGAAAGCAATGAGAGAGATACCTTGATGGAGAGAGATATCATGGGGATAGAGAGAAACTGGCGCGAGGGAGGTTGCCAGGAATCCACAAGGATGACCCCAGCCTGGGCTACTAGAAATAGTGGAGGGGTGCCTGAACTGAACTGGCTTCCCCCAGTGATCAGACCGGTGAACACCCTAACTGTCATCAGAGCTTCTCTCCAATGACTGATGGAGGCAGATGCAGAGATCCACAGCCAAACACCAGGCAGAGCTCCAGAGTCCAGTCAAAGAGAAGAGGGATTTTATGAGCATCAGGATCATGATGGGGAAACCTGCAGAGATGACCAAACCAAATTAGTGGGAACTCATGAATGTTGGATCAATGGCTGTGGAGCCTGAATGGGACTGGACTAGTCCCTCTGCTTAGTGAGACATTTGTGTAACTTGATCTGCTTGGGGGGCCCCCTGGTGGTAGGATCAGAATCCATCCCTGGTGCATGAGCAGACTTTTTGGAATCCAACACCTATGATGGGACACCTTGTGCAGCCTTTAGGCAGGGGTAAGGGCTTGGACTTGCCTCTACTGGATGTGCCTCCACATGGGAGGCCTTACCTTCTTGTGCGGGGTAGTGGGGGGTGGGTTGGGAGGGGGAAGCTGAGGGGTAGGAGGAGGAAAGAGTGGGATCGTTGATTGGTGTGTAAAATGAATGAAACAATTCTCTTAATAAAAAATAAAATAAAATAAAATTCTAACCAAATTGTGTCTCATGATTGTATTGTGATTGAGGGAAGCAATTACGGCACTAAGACTGTACAAGGAGGCCAGTTTCAAGAGTTTCAGTTCTTGCTTCCCATCAAGAACTTTACTGCATGAACATGGCTGGATATGTCAAGTAGTCCACTGGAGTTGTGGATCTCTCTGTCTGTGTAGCAGTGAGTCAAAAAGGAGACAACATTTGGAGAGATGGATCTACCTGCTGCCGCGAAGCTCAAGTTGTCAGACCCCACAGCTAACTTCAGCTTTCAGCCACTGAGTGTGGGACTTCCAACAACCACACACTTTTCTACCTGAGCTGGGTATCCTGTTAGCAGAATCTCTATGTGCCCTTTCTGTTCTCTTTGTTTTTCTTAAACGCACACACACACACACACACACACACACACACACACACACCACACACACCACACACACCACACACACCACACACACACACACACACACACACACACACACACACGACGAGAGAGAGAGAGAGAGAGAGAGAGAGAGAGAGAGAGAGAGAGAGAGAGAGAGAGAGAGAGAGAAGCTAACCTATGGGATTAAGTTGTTTTTGGATTTTTTTCCCTTTTGCAATGAAATTCTGATTAAACTAATATACAAATGAAGATGAGGTATTTTTATATTGCTCTCTCTAGGTGTGACCAAACTTAAGTAATCCTTTATTTTGTATTTATCCAGTAAAATTTCAGGTTATATTGGATGGGTATGCATATTAAATAATATAACTCTGAAAACATTCAACAACTTTTGGACTGATAACAGTGAAGCTATTCATCCAGGGCCTAGTATACAAGTTGCATTAAGTACTGTTTTGTGTATCTTAATCTGTATTACTCAGGAGAAGAGTAACTAGCCTGGATCTATCTTTGTAAGGTCATCTGTCAAACTGCTGATAATTACATAATCACAAAAGTGTTTATTTTGATTGTCATTCAGAGAAGAAAACAAACTTTAGAACTTTAGTCAACAAAAGTACTATAGAGCAGCATCAAAATTATAAAGCCCAGCAATTAAAAAATAAGTCATATAATGGAGATAGTGTCTATTTTTTATAATCATCACATTGCATTATTTAAAGTGTCTATTTTACATCAAAATAACATGAAATGGAGAGTAGAAAATACTATACATAACAGAAAATTCAGTTTATAGAAATTGCTGAGAAATGCCAGAGATTGGATATAATAAATAAAGGCTATTCATCCACTTAAAAGACATATGAGTAACTAAAATAAATACATGTAAAGAACTCAAAACATGAATAGTGTATCTCATTTCACAGCAATATTTACAAAAGCTTTCAAGTACTAAAACAAGGAAAATAAATGGATGTTCCCTAATTTAAAAAAAATAGTTTATTTTAATTTTTACGCATATTTGTGTCTTGTCTGCCTGTATGTCTGTGTGAGGGTGCCAAATTCCCTAGAATTGGAGTTACAGACAATTGTGAGCTGCCATGTGTGCACTGGGAATTGAACCTAGATCTTTTGGAAGAGCAGTCAGTGCTCTTAACCACTGAGCCCAATACCTGTGGTGGGACACCTTTCACAACCTTGATGCATGGGGAGGGGCTTGGACCTGCCTCAATTGAATGTACCAGACTCTGCTGACTCCCCAGGGAAGGCCTTACCTTGTTGGAGAAGGGAGTGAGGGGTGGGTTGTGGGGGAGACTAGAGGGTGGGAGGATGAAAGAGAGGGGAATCTGTGGTTGGCATGTAAAATGAATTAAAAAAAAAATCTTAATAAAAATAGTTAATTTTTAAAAAAATCCCTGTAGATGCCATAGAAGATTTGAGCAGACTAAAAAAAATATATCATCAAAGTAAATGATAGAGAAAATTAGATCATTCAACACAAGAAACAAACAAAACTACCATAAATGAACAAAGTCAGGTATGAATAGTACAGTATGAAAGTTAAAGTCGAAAGATGATAATGGAACAAAAAACACTCAATAAGGGCCTCAATAACCTAAATGGCAGGAAAAATACATGTGTCAAAAATTCTCATTGAACTATAATCAAATTAGCCTAATTCTTCTTCCCACTCACTTTCTACCTCCTGAGTGTGCATGAACATCCATATGAAACTGGGCAGCCTCCTGCTCCTGGCCTCATGCATTCCCGAATGCTGACATGTCTTCTATGTCAACAGAGACTATGCTTCTCTAGAACTCTCAGTTAGAATAAACATTTTTTTTCACTTAAGTGGTTTTTTGCTGGGGTATTTTATCACAGCAAGAAAGTAATTTGGTCACACTCCCAGTAGCTCTGGGATGTGGCAGCATTGGCAGCAGTCAGCTTGATATATTATGATATTAGAGAAAAAAGAGATACTGGGTCATGCTCTTGGCCAAGTTGTCCTTATGGGCACTGTCTTTACTATTCTCTGTGTCAGGTATGTGATGTGTCTGCATATTTCCACAACCTTCCAAAACTCTGATAACAACTGGAGAATAGTTCATAAAATATACCAAACAAGTATGCCTATAGGGGAAATCGAACACCTTCTCAATAAGGAAGACACGAATCTACTTGTAGAAATGAAAAAAAATCCTGTAAACATATTAGTATATGAAAAGAACAATATGAATGGTTTTGTTTTTAACTTTCCTCAGCTATAACATTAAGAGAAAGCATTACATAAACAAAGAAGTAGAAATAACTAAAGATGAAATGTTTGTGCCAATATATTAAAGCACGAAGGGTAGAAAATTATGATTATCAGCCAAATGAAGTAGAGAATAATAAAACGTAAATTTTAATAATATTTATTGTAATCCCTATGGAGCTGAGAGTGGAGTGAGAGAAAAATTAAAGTATTATGTAAGATACTTATAATAGATACTTTTAAAGTGTTAAAAGAAGATAATCATAAATGAGTATGGAACATGAAAGATAAATTCACAAAGAAATGAGCACAAAACTTTCAGATGCAAGCTTTATATAATAATAAATTAATTGGAAGTTAATTTGCCATTCCTATTAAAAGAGAGGAACTAACAGAATGGGAAAAAATTAAAATACATGATCCAATTTGAGGCAGAATAAAAAATACCTATTTTCACATCTACAACATATTAGATTAAATGTGAAAGGCTGATAATGAAAAAGAGATAAACTATCTAAAATTATTAGTTAACACACAAAGTATTGAAATTATCACAGCCCCCCAAACCAGCATGCCTTCCCTGAGAACTCTCAGGCCACTGCTGCCAGTGAAGAAGGTAACCTAACTGAAGATTTTCACCTCTTCCTCCTATCCTCCAAATCCAATCCCCCATTCTTAACTTCATCTCTGTATCAGACCAATTGCTGCACCCTTTTCCATCCCCATTCCCACTGGATTACACAGATCTTCTGCTCTAATCCTCCTCCCAGATCATCCTTTTATCCCAGCCCCCAATGCCTGTAGAAAATCTCTGGAAACCCACGAGCTAAGGCTGCCAGAGAAGAAAGCAGGCCGTCAAAGCAGGAAGACAAGTTTCCTAGCTTCATTCCACCCCCCCACCACACACACATATTCAATGTCCAAGTTTCATTCCCACCTGTTGTGGCTTTTCCTCATTCTCTGCCCCTGTTCTCAGGGGACTAATCAGATCCTGGTGAAACACCCTGTTTTTCTCCCCCCTGCAGACCTCTTGAGGTTCACCTTTCCTCATTCCTAAGTGTCACCACCCAATACCTAGAAACTTATTTTACCTGGATTCCCTAGTGGCCACACATAGTAGGATCCCAAAAATCCCTACCAGGAAATTCACAGCTACCATATCCTCCTAAGAAACAGAGATGGCAACAGAAACCAAGGGGAAAAAAAAAACTAACTCATAAAAAGACCAGATATCAGAACACAGAATTATAGTCATCATAAAACCAGATTTCTAGACTCCAGCACAAAAACAAAATCAGTAACCACTAGAACAGTATGTCTCTACTATAACCCAGCAACCTACCATAATAGGTCCCATGAAATGCAACATAACAGAAACAAGACCTTACTGAGTATGACAACAAGGCCTTTATGAGGATGACAGAGGTCCTTAAAAGGGAAATGAATTAATTTCTTTAGGGAATCTGTGAAAATACAAATAAATAAACAGTAGAAGGAAATGAATAAAAAAAGATCAATATTTGAGAGAGGAAATAAAATCAATAAAGAAAACCCAAACAGTGGAAAATACAGCATTGAAAAATTTGGAAAATCAAACAGGAAATTGAGAGGCAAGCTTCATCAACAGAATACAATAATTGGAATAGAAGAATAAAAAGATGCACAGGTCAATTGCCCAATCTATATTTTTTAAAAAATTATGGAGGAAAACATAATTAACCTGAAGAAAGGGGTGCCTATTAAGGTCCAAGAAGCATATAACACAAAATAGAATGTACCAGAAAATAAATTACCCGCAACATATACGAATCAAATTACTAAACAAACAGAACAAAGAAAGAATATTAAAGGCTGAAAGGGAGAGAAAAATCAAGTAAAAAATAAAGGTAGACCTATTAGAATAACACCTGATTTCTTAATAGAAATTCTAAAAGCCAGAATGGCTTGAACAGATGTTCTATGAATGCTAAGAGACTACAGATACCAGCCAAGATTACTATTCCTAGTACAACTTACAATCCTAACAGATAGAGAAAATAATATACTCCATGATAAAACCAAATTTAAATAATATCTACCTGTGGAGACACATTGGATAGTAAAGAAACTACAGCATTAAATCAGCCTATATACTTTAAGGATATGCTGATCTCAGAATGGAAACCAGGATATGTGTTACATTGGGGACGATATTTTGCTTTTGTTTCTACAGGAGAAGAAAAGCTTCATCAAAATTGATAAAGATTTGATTTGAATAAGAGAGACCTCTTAATTAGAAGAGGTGATAGTTCAGAAACCAGTATGACCATCCAATTGAAACTAACTTATACCAGTAACAAATGCTTTTCATTTAATCAGATATAACTTGCCAAATGGGAAGCTCCCCAAATTTAGGCTTCGGGAAAGGTTTTTATTTTTGTTTTTTAGGAGAATGAAGGCTAAGGAATCTGAAGAACACTGGACAAATGAGACATCTGAAGAAAAATGACAAATCATCTAGAAAAAAATGTCCCAAGGAAAAGAGTAAATTGGCATATTGGTATATCACATATAAAATTTCATAAGTCTTCCAAAAAGTTTGTTTCTGCTCTTCTCTGCATATACTTAACACAAATGTGTTTTTTGTAGTCCCAGTTCAATTAAAAATTAAAGCTAGATTTGGGGTTGGAGAATGGCTCTCTCCTTCTCTAAACCCAAACATGTTTGTTAAAAGGAAAATGCAAAATCTCTGTGTCATGTCAGAAGAAAGAGCCATCTGATATGGGACAGAAGAAAATCAAATTTAAGGGACTGTTCTATTGCCACTAATCTCAATTCTTTAGTTCTATTTTGATTCTTTAAACTTTTCTTAATGTATGAATTTTATATCAAAATTCACAAGATTAATATATATATATATACATATATATATGTATATATATACATTTTAAACTTTTGTTATGATATTAATGGTCATATATAATACTAACTAATTCTAGAAAAAAAAGCTTCATTTAGCTGTCTATACATGTTTTTGTGTTGGAGTCTCTATCAGTTTTCTGCAAGGAATCAAGACTAGACTTAACAGTGAATTTAAAGTCTCCAGAAAGATGATGGGGCCCCACAATGACAATTCCACATGTACTGTGGGATGGTCTATATGTCAAATGTGTTGCTGATTGGTCAATAAATAAATCACTGATTGGCCAGTGGCTAGGCAGGAACTAGAGGTGGGACAAGGAAGAGAATAAAGCTGGGAAGTGGAAGGCTGAGTCAGAGAGACACACTGCCAGCCGCCACGATGACAAACAGCATGTGAAGATGCTGGAAAGCCATGAGCCATGTGGCAAGGTATAGATTAATGGAAATGGATTAATTTAAGATATAAGAACAGTTAACAAGAAGCCTGCCACGGCCATACAGTTTGTAACCAATATAAGTCTCTGTGTTTACTTGGTCGGATCTGAGCGGCTGTGGGACTAACAGGTGAGAGAGATTTGCCCTGACCATGGGCCAGGCAGGAAAACTTAAGCTACACACATGGACAATAATAACACCACTAAGCTGACGAATATCATCCAAAGATCAGCCTTGGACTACAAACTGCTCAGGACAATTACAATATGGCTAGCTGAGATGATCCAGCCTCACAGACTACTTGAACAAGGACTTGAGATAATCCCTGCACTTTCACATTATGCAAAGATTGGACAACAAATGATATAGTTACCTCTCCCAGATCTTGACAATTATATTCTTTTCAGGATCCCGTAAAGATGCTGCTGTGGGATGTTCTGCATGGCATATGTGTTGCTCTGATTGGTCAATAAATAAAACACTGATTGGCCAGTGGCTAGGCAGGAAGTATAGGTGGGACTAACAGAGAGGAGAAAAGAAAGAACAGGAAGGCAAAAGGAGTCCCTGCCAGCCGCCACCAGAACAAGCAGCATGTGAAGACTCCGGTAAGCCACGAGCCGCGTGGCAGGGTATAGATTTGTGGAAATGGATTAATTTAAGCTATAAGAACAGTTAGCAAGAAGCCTGCATGGCCATACAGTTTGTAAGCAATATAAGTCTTTGTGTTTACTTGGTTGGGTCTGACAGCTGTGGGACTGGCGGGTGACAAAGATTTGTCCTGACTGTGGGCAAGGCAGGAAAACTCTGGCTACAAGATGCCTTCACCCACAAACAGCAGGAAGCAATTTTAAGAACACTGTGCCTACATTCCCAAGAGGCAGATAGGGTAGTTTATGGTCTTTCAGTGAGTTTTGGGTTTGTGATATTTGTCATTTTTTTAGCATGGTTGGTTACAAGTTGTTATTGTTAATGGTCAGGAAAGAGGCTAAACAAAGGAGATTAGATTTATTGTTCTTGTTTGAAAAAAGAAAAGAAGAAAGAGGATATAGATAAGAGGTAGATTATTGAATCTACTCTGAAAAAAGGAGATAGAAATGATAGAATAAAGGATAGATTATTGAATCTACTCCGAAAAGTAGAAAAGAGAGGGTATAGACATGATGTAGATAAAAAGGCAGATTACTGAATCTACTTTTAAAAGGCAACTACCAGTTTTAAATATTTTACATTTGATTGGATTTTTGTATATTGTATACAAATTATGTGTATTGATACAAATTTGAGATTGATTTTGTTAGAAAATACTGTATGTATATTTCTAATCTTATTCAAGGTATTGTACCTATACAGTTGATTTAACAATATAGTGTAATTTGCTAATCCTTGAATGTTATTATTACCAAATATTAGGATATAAAGAAATGAATGTTAGTAGTTAGACATTACAGTAGAACTTGTAGTCATACTAGACACGTTCTCAAGGTCAAGCAGAGATATATTTTAGATAGACAGGTCATCCTCAAGCGCTTCAGAGATCTACAGAATATGGCATTTAAAATGTTTTAGTAACATAGATTTTTTTTTCTTTTCTTTCTTTCTTTCTTTTTTTTTATTGACTATGAGACATGTCTGGTTCTGGTAGCACCAATCTACTTCAGAGAAGATGTGGGCATTGAAAAAACTGCTATGGAGTTAACTTTCACTGTGGCAAAAGTTAGCTACTAGGCAAGAAAGTGCCCTCATGTCGACTGCTGACAGTATGCTGTCCAAAATGGACAAACAGGACACAAAACAAAAGATTACCAATCCTTGCCAAGACAAATGTGGTTGCAGCTTTGGCAACAGGCACCCTCTGGGGCCAGGACAATATGGCACCATACCTGAAGTCGCTTTGCAATCCAGAAAAGGTACAGTGCCCCTTTCTTCGAAGGCAGCTGAACAGGCAGTGGGCCAATGGCTCCTGGTGCTCAATGGAACAGTTAGTCTTGGAGGAATAATTAGGCTGACAGAGTCTAACCTCTTGATCGTAGATTGGCATTTACTATTTATCTACATATACAATCCTACTGAAGATGCTAGAAGAAAAACTCCAACCTAAAGAAGGAAACCACACCCAAGAAACAGAAAGAGTAAAAATGTAATACCAGCAAATAAAAATATGTGGAAAATCTACATACATCACAGAAACAAAATAAAAATAAACAATAAATACTGTTTGTTCATATATCCCAACATAAATGGTCTCAATATCCCAAAAAAAAGACACAGAATGTATGTGAAAATAATAACCATTATTTTGTTATAGCTAAGAAACATATCTTAGGACCAATAATGGACAACACCTCAGAGCAAAAGGATATAAAAAGATATTTCAAGAAAATGGACTTATAAACTTATCTGGTGTATCAATTTCCATGTCTTTCAAGATAAACCAAACCAAAACTAATCAGAAGTGATAGAGAAGGACAGTACATACTCATGAAAGGAAGAATCCACCAACAGGACATTGAAATTCTTAACATCTATGCAGCAAACAAAAGGCCTCCAAGTTTATAAAAGAAACACTGCTACAGCATAAATCATGTATTATTCCTCAAACATCGGTTGTGGGGGACTTCTATATCACATTTGTACCAATAGACAGGACATACTTAAGTCAGTTCTAACAGGCAAGTTCATATAATACTAAGTGCCTACAAAAAATTGAACATATCTCATATTAGTAACTTAATAACAAACAAGAAAGCTCTAGAGTAAAAAGAAGAATAACACTCTAAAGAAATAGAGAAAAAGAAATAATAAATCTCTGGGCAGAAATCTATAAAATAGAAACAACTTCAACAAAACAATACGCAGAATCAATTAAACTATGAATTTGTTCTTTGAGGAAATCAATTAGATTAACACTCATTTTCCTAATTAACTAAAAAGTAAAGAAAGAATATACAAATTAACAAAATTTGAAAACGAGGGAGGGCATCACTGCAGACAATGAAGAAAACCAGGGTATCATAAGGGCATACTTTAAAAACCTTGGAAAATCTGAAAGAATCAGATATTTTCTTCATATGTACCACTTACCAAAGTCAAATCAAGATCAGAGAAACAATTTTAACGTATCTATTATCTCTGGCAAACTAAAAGCAGTCATTAGAAGTTTCCCAACCAAAGTACACACACACACACACACACACACACACACACACACACACACACACACACACACACAACACACACACACACACACACACACACACACACACACACACACACACACACACATACACACACAGAGAGAGAGAGAAATTAAGAAAGAAAGAAAGAGAGGGAGGGAGGGAGGGAGGGAGGGAGGGAGGGAGGAAGGAAGGAAGGAAGGAAGGAAGGAAGGAAGGAAGGAAGGAAGGAAGGAAGGAAGAGAAAAAGCAAGCAAACCAGGTCCAGATCTTTTTAGCACAGAAATAATCCAAGATTTTTAAAAGTACTGTAACACGAATCTTAAAAGGTCTAACTAAATAAAACCCAGGAGCCAGATATAGGGTTGAAAACCTGAGAAATCAGAGGAATGGAAAAATCCACAAGCTAACCTCACCTCACTGACACCTTGGTATCCAAAGAGACCTACTTCTTGTGTACCCACACCTATATGCCTTTCTGTTCTGTTCTCATTTGCTCTCCTGTCTGGCTTCATCACTTTCTCTTTCTACCCAGCTCTGTTACTTCCTGTCTATCTGTACAGATCTCCAGACCTCCATGGTCAACTAGTGTTGGAATTTAAGGTGTATGCCACCAGGCCTGGCTCTGTTCCCAGTGTGGCCTTGAACTCACAGTGATCCAGAGAGATCCCTACCTCCCAAGCAATAGGATTAAAGACATGTGCTACCACTGCCTAACTTCTATATCTAATATAGTGGCTGAATTTTTCCTCTGATCCTTAGATAAATTTTATTGGGGGACACAGATAAAATATCACCACAAATTACCATATTAGAAATGATACTGTTTCCCTGAGTTTTCACTTAGTAAGTTTTCCATTTTTATATGGATAAGCTGCTGATGTTTGTGTTAATTTTACATTATGCTAATTTGCTAAATATGTTTATCAACTGTACTGTAGGAAGCTACTGGAAGATTTTAGGTTCTTTATATGTAAAATCATATCTGCAAATGAAGATATTTTGAGCTTTTCCTTTCCAATATTGTTCTTTTTCTCTTTACTTTGCCTCATTGCTCAAGTTAATTCTTCAATAACTATTTTATATAGGAGAGGAGAGGGAACCTCTTGTCTCCTTTCTTATTTTAGTGGAAATATTTATTTTTTTCTTCATTGTGCAAGATGCTGACTGTGGGCTTGTTGTATACGGTCATTATTATGTTCAACTGAGTTCCTTGCATTTCTAGAATATCCAGGACATTCATGGAAAGGGAGTACATATTCACTTCTTGCTAGTGCAAGTGCAAAATGGTGGAAAACAGTGTGGCTATACCTCAAAAGCTGAAATACAGCTACACTATGATCTAGCTGTATCATTCTTGGGCAAATAACCAAAGAACTCTAATTTTGACTACAGACATACCTGTTCATTCAGATTTTTTTTTGCTTTAGTCACAATAGCCAAAAAAAAAAAAAAAATAGAAACAGCATTGATGTCTAACTAACGATAAACAGATAATAAAAATGTGGAATATTGGCATACACCTTTAATCCCAAACCATGGAAGGCAAAGGTATATGGATCTCTGAGTCTAAGGCAGCCTAGTCCTCAGAGTGAGTTCCAAGATAGCCAGAGCTACACAAAGAAATCCTGAGTGGAAAAATCAACAACAGCAACAAAATGTGGAATATTTACACAGTGAAATATTATTCAGCAATTCAGAAACAGAATTAGGAAAGTTATAAGGAAAGTGGAGAGCTGAAAACCATCAATTTAGTGAGGTAATCCACACACAGAAAAACAAATATCCAATGTTTTGTTTCACTTGTGGATGTAAGCCTTGAATTTTAAGATATGTATGTTGTATTTGGAATACCCTTTAGATACTACTTTCTAGAGTTGCTGTGCAGGGAGGACTCACAGGTCCCCAAACATGGGCTACTAGCCAATACTCTTGTTTACCATAATTGATAGTACGAGCATATTGCTAAAGACACTACATTCTGAGTCATAGAACAAGCAGAAGTCAACTATGTACTCACCTAGAAGCTTCACCTCTATTGCTGTGTTTTCAATTTGGCAAGGAACGTAATCAGCAATCTTAACCAGTAACAAATGTTGTAATCTATATTTAAAATCAGCATAGCAAGACATATTCACTGTTGCAAAGTAGAACAGATGTAGTTGAAATAACCAGTCAAATTCTGACTGGATTTAAGACCTGGACTACTAGTTGAAAGCCATATCTGGCTATTTTATCAGCGCCAAACACCTGTTCCTAGACATGTCATAGGCCCTAGGAAAGAACTCACTCCAGCTGCTCTGCTAAATGGATATTATATAAAATTGATTCCTAATGACTTGCTGGAGAAGCTTCTTTTTGCAGTAGATGATGATTAACACAGAGACACACAACTGGTAAAGACGTAGAGAATAAGAGACTATGGACTATTTAGCCCTAAATTGGACATCAATTTTCTGTTTCCTCTTCCCAAACCTCAGGGACCACATCAGAATAGCAGGTAGAAAATGTTGCCAGAGTCAAAGGAAGTGTATGACTACAAAGAAAAAGTGTTTTCCTGAAACAAGGCAGTTACATATATGAACCCAAAGATATAACAAAAGCATGCAAAATCTGTGCATGTTATAGGCAGAAGAAGCTCTGGATGGAGAGTTGGTCATGAAGTCTTACTACTAGGTGAAGATAGATTAAAAACTTAAAACTTTTGGAAGACTGACAGTTAGTGTTCTTTAAGGATATGGTCCTGGTAATTCAGTTAAGCTTCACTGGATAACTCTTTATCTAAGAGTATGTAAGCAACACAAACAGACAATTATGAATTTTTTTTAAAAATAAAAAGAAGTCCGGTGGTGGTGGCCCACACCTTTAATTCCAGCACTCGGGAGGCAGAGCCAGGTGGATCTCTGTGAGTTCAAGGCCAGCCTGGTCTACAAAGTGAGATCCAGGACAGGCATCAAAACAACACAGAGAAACCCTGTGTCAAAAAAAAAAAAAAAAAAAAAAAAAAAAAAAGAAGGCACAAAGTTGATTGTGTAAGGAAGGGAGGTGAATCTGGGAGTGATGGGGAAAGGGAAGTCATGATCAAAATTCATTTTATGATATCTTCAACTAACACCAAATGAGAAAAAATGCCCAACCATGTGAAACAAAGGGTATTAACAATTGAAACTTTAGGAATGTTTTTGAGGTGGCATATAAGTTCTCCAGAGAAACAAAGTATATAGATGGAATTAATTGATAAAATAATTGAATTTGAAAAATCTCATGTTCCAAACTCTATAGAGTATCTATTAAAATAAACAATATTAATCTGAAGGCCAACAGATATCCTAGGGTAGTTGTTAATTAAGTATAGGAGTAAGAAAAGAAGCTTTGTCCTGACTCAAACACAACCAGGCAGGAATTATTCCCTCTTATTCACGTGTGAGCCATGTTTTCTTTATTTTGATCTTTTTAGATATGTATTTTATTGTTAATTATACGTGTGTTTGTGCAATTCTGTGTGAGTATACTCATGTGAGTATATGGTGAGTGGGGATGTTTTACCTTTTCTTAGTGCCAGAGTTACAAGTGGTTGTGGGCTGCCAGATGACCCCGCATTCTCTCCAAGAACACTCTGTACTCTTGACCACCCTCCAGCCCTGAGAGTCAGGCTTTAACTGATTGGATGAAGTCCACCTTCATTAAACAAGGCAATCTCATCCTTCAAACATAGTTTGGTAAATATTTTTTTTTAAAATTTGGCTTTTTAATGCATTATTTGAAATGTTTATTCATGTATACAATACACATTGACTATATCCACTCCTTACTCCTGTCACATCCCAACCAAATTTTACACCCTGCTTTCTTCTTTTCATTGAATTAATTAATTTTTAACTTGCTGCTATAAGTTAGTGTGTCCTCTTGGGAAAAGATGTCTGGGTATTGACTGCTGAGTGGGGAACTTATGAGAAGACACCATTGTAAAGAAAAGCGACTCTCTTTTCCTCTGATGCCATCAATGACCAATAATTGTTCTGCTAGGCCTATGGCCTTATGAGCTCCTTCAGTGTGGATTTTAAACTGGCACTGGCAAGTGTGTAGACATTGGTAGGTATTTCTAGGTATTTGAAGTGAGGTGAGTTCATGAGTGTAAGTGAGGACAGGATTTCACAGCACTCCTTGTCTTATTCAAAGATTTACATTCTTTCAATTCCCTTTTTACTTCTACCCTAGCACTGCAGGAGAGAAGTAAATATTAAATGATTCTAAATATCTTCAAAAACACTTACTGTCATAATTGACCAAATATCTTATTATATTATGGTCCAATCAATTTGACAAAAAAAGAAACAAAACACCATTACTGGTAGCAATAGAAAATTCCAGTTGGTGTAGAATACTCCTGTCAAAATACATAACCAAGAATGCTTACAAGAAAAGCTGGGTTGGCAGTGCCTTGGGATAGGGAATTCTGACCCAGAGTGACATAAATTGCCATAAAGAGAACCTGTACTGGTATCAGTGGTTTGGTAGCTATGGTTTTATGTTTATTATATTTTTCTTTTACTAAAGCCAAAGCAGGAGAACGTGATGGTGTTTGGAGCACAGATCAGGCTTCAGTTACTGATTCCCAGGGAGAATAGAGAGCTCAGGTACCCAAAGGCACCATGGTGAATGAATTAATTCCTGGATATGAAACATCCATCTAGAATGTTGTTGTATATGTGAGTCAAAATCCTAATGGGAAATGTTAACAAAACATAAGGAAACACTTGTAAAATTAGTCATAGTAAAATGAGATTTTGAGTAATTATACTACATATGTTAAACTTAATAAAAAAATATAAATGAAAAAGGTATGGTAGTATCTACTTTGAGCCTTCACACCTACTTTCTAGTATGTTTGGTATAGGAAGGCACTCTGCACAAGAACAAAAGAAAAACATGATTTTAGGAGATGACACTTTGGCCTGCTTTTGGGACCCATTACTTCCACAGGATTGCCTCATCCAGCTTTAATAGAAGAAGAAATGCCTAGTCTCATTACAACTTCATATACCATGGTTGGCTGATATCCATGGGAGGTCTGTCCATATCTGAAGAGAAACAAACCATGAGGAGGGATTATGGATGGGTAAAAAAAATATGGAGGCCCAAACAGTGTCTTCCAGAGACAACCAAACTGATGCACCTATGATCTCACAGGCAGCACACACAAGACACACACAGGTTCAAACTAGATGGGGTCCTAGTACTGAGAAGGAGAAGCAGATCCAAACTTGTATGTGTAACCAAGGAATTATCTCTAACTGATACCCATTGGCAAAGGAAAAACCAGTTTTCTCCAATGGAGTGCCTCTGGGTATATTAATCACACTTCAGGGTAAGCCCAACACCCAGGAGTAGTTGACCAACCTAAAAAGAACTCTGTGGTATTTTTGTAGACATTGTCTCTTTGTTTTGGGGGAGGGCATTTTTGTCTCATTGATTTTTTTGCTTGCTTGTTTTGATTTCAGTTTTTGTAGTTTTTTAATGTTTATTTTTGTTTGTTTTTTAAAGAGAGAGAAAAGTGGGGAGGATCTGGGAGCAACTGGGGGAGGGGGAAATATGGTCCAAATATATTGTACGAAAAAAAATAATAATAAAAAAGAATATAGAGGTAAAAGGACAGTCACTTTTAGTCCCATAATTACTTATAACTTTCTGCATCTGTGTTCATGCATGTGGAATTTTGTGTAGTGGGTAGCCATTCCAACCTTGATCTGGAAGTTCCAACCCCCATTGAGGCTTCAGTAACTGTCATGCCTACAAGGCGGGGCCAAGAGAGGACCCTGAAGACCCAAGATCCGGATGCGCTGTCTTTCTTGGTTCCTGGACCCTGGACGCTGGAGGTAGACCGAGCAGAATTCTCCAGAGAACACAGCCGGACTGCGACACGCCTTTCCTAGACCCTGCCACCTACCTATCCCTTCATTTGTAAGTTAGGCCACTAAATAAACCTCCCTTTTAACTATGTGGAGTGGCCTTAATAAATTCACCAATAATTTAGTATCACTCTTTTTCCAGAGTCCTTCCAGTGTAGTCCTGGCCTATAGCTCTGTGAATCTTTAGTGGACACAAATGGTACTAACTTCCACTTCTAGTCCTTTTGGTTTTTTTCACAAAGTCTGTGTATCTTCAACACCATCACATTTTATACTTAACCTCAGATATACATTTTGAACATGACTGCATACTATAAATGCCACAATTTTGCATAGTCATATCTAAAAGAAGATAATTACAACTTTGTTTTACTTTTGTTAAAATTAATCATTAAAAGCAGAGGAGGCAAATTAGTACCTAAAACAACAAACCAGTATCCCATTTCCATAAAGGAGAAAACAAAAGCAAGAGTTCTTAGGATGCAGAAAATTTGAATAAAAATGATAACCAAACACATATTATAAGAAATCATGCAAGGTACACCCAAAGCACTGTATAATAATCATTCTTCTAAAGTGTATGACAAATATTCTGTAGGTTAGATATATACTAAGCCACAAAATCTGATCTAATGAAATTTTGATGAATTGAAATTATTGAAAGTGTGTTATGCAATAAAAATAGAATGAAATTAAAATTTGGTAACAAAGAAAATATGGAAAATGAGGCTATCTAAAACCTCAGAAACACTCTTGTGCTTTGGTAGTTTTCTGTATTTATTTTGTCTTTTATTCGACACAATCCACTGTCATTTGGAAAACATTGACAGGACAATTCTTATACACTCTTGACATGAGCACAAACTAACAACTATTTTGGAAATAAGTCTATAGTTTCTGTGAAAACTAAAAATAGAACTTACCTATGTTCCATCTATATTTGTGGGCATGCATGCAATGGCCTTTATATCCTACTACAGAGACATTATACATCCGTGCTCATAGCTTCTTGATTACAATAGCTAGAAAATGGAAGAAATTCACATGGCTAACAATTTGGGAATGGATAAGAAAAATATGGCACATACACATGATGGAATATTACTTAGCTCTAAAGAAAAATAAATGAAATTATGGAATTTTAAAGAAAACTGGTGGAACTAAAAAAATTATAAGAAAGTAGGTAACTCAAGCCCAAAAGACAAAACTATATGCTCTTTCTCAGGTGTCAAATCTACTTCAAATCATTTGTTTTGTGCAATTAACTTACAAAAAAAGTGGAAGCTCAGAAACTGGAAAGAGGAGTTGGCAGTGGTAATGTTAAGGGAGTGAAGAATAGATTTTAAGTGAAACAAAATTAGTGTGATAAAAACCTGGGCGCTGAAAGTTTAGTTAAAAAGGTTAATTGGGGTTATGATAGTTCAAGGGGAGGAAGAGAGGACTAACCCAAAGGGAAGGAACATGAAAAACCATAAAGGATCTGACAATGTGGGAATAAAACTTTAAAAATAAATGTTGAGGAACAGGGCTAGTGTCAGCTGGCTGTTTTTCTGTAAGACCCATGTTCAATTCCCAGCATGCACAGGGCAACTTCCAACCCACTGTAACTTCAGTTCCGGGGTAGGGATTTGATTCTTCTGGCCACTGTGGGCACATGACACACACGTGGTGCACAGATATACATGTAGACACAGCATGTATACATATATAATAAAATAAATACTTTTTTTTAAGTGGAAGGGTAGGAGAAAAAAAGAAAAAAGAAAAAAGGGTGAAGATTACTGAGGGTTAGTTTACACTTCAGTGGTTCTTAACTTTCCTAATGCTTCAGTTCCTCATGTTGTGGTGACTCCAACCACAAAATTATTTTGTTACTACTTCATAAATATAATTATATACTGTTATGAATTGTGATGTTAAGATCTGACATGTCGGATATCTGATATGTGACCCTCAAAGGGATTGCAACTCACAGTTTGAGAAATGCTGACTTAAGGGGAAATTTAAAGGAGAAAGGAAAATGGGGATAGAAGAATGGCGGAAGAGGAAGTTGTGGTAGAAGATTGTTTAACCAAAACAGTGATTTTTTTTTTAAAAAAAAGGGGGGGGATGTTGTGAAAACCCATTAGTTAGCAAGTTAATTTTGAAATTCAAATAATAAAAAAAAACGAGTTCAAATGAAATACTCTGCATGGGTGTATAATGTGACCAAACGGAACATATGAGTTATTAAATGAAAATTGTAGTACAAGGCATAGGATTTTTCCCACTATGAGTTATTAGTTAGGGAGGCCCAAGAATAGCATAGGGTATTATAAATACCCTTTGTAACCCATCATAACACCATGGTAAGATCCTATTCCTGAAACACCACATACTTTTGCTGATGAACATAAGAGCCATAAATCTCCAATTGACCAGGAAATTTCCTCCATGCCCGATAGCTTTCATAATGCCAAAAGGTGCTATACCAACCATTAGATGAGAAAAAAAACCCAATAACCTTAACAATGGTCTTATTCATCACTGTGCACTGCATGCTGCAAAAGGTTCTGCCAGGCAGGATGTGCCTACTGATACAATACTGTCACAACTGTTTTGGTGTAGGTAACCACAGCTGATTGGATTTAAGGCCTGGCCCATAGTGGGGAATTTCATGTTTGGTACTGTAATGCTGGTCAAAAGTCCATAAATAGTCCCTGGCATGAAATTTACAGCTGTTATTTCAATAAATTACCTTATTTGTCAAATTGCCCTCTAAATATTTAATTTTATACATGTGGACCCAAGCTTCACTAAATCCTGGTCAGAAAAGCTTCTTTTGCAGACAACAGTACCCAATGGAGAAACTGATGGCACTTTTATAGAAGTATAAATTTAGGATAGAGAATTTAATAATGTTGTTTGTTAACCATCTTCATTAATATATTATAGAAGATTCAAAAAATTATACTGAGATGGGTACTTTTGTTTAATTCTGTCCTGATGTAGGTGTAATGCATGGGGAGGAATGATTGATTCAATGGCCAGTGCAGAAAAAAAAGCATGATTTACTTTTGTCTGGTGATACTGCAAATGAATCAGCTGAATGTAAAACAAAAGACAAAGAAAATCTCACACTGTTTTAACTAGGCAGATAAGAAAAACCCAGTAGAAATGAAAGCATTTTGTGATATTGATAGCTACTTCATACATTCTGTGGTAGTGTGAATGTACTTGACTCTCAATCTCATAAGGAGTGGCACTATTAGGAGGTGTGGCTTTGTAAGTGTAGGTATGGCCTTGTTGAAGGAAGTGTGTCACCGTGGGGGTGGGCTTTGAGGTTTCCTATGCTCAAGGTACCACCCAGTGTCTTAATCAAATTTCTGTTGCCTGCGAGATGAAGGACTCTTAGCTATTATTCCATCACCATGTCTGCCCGCATGCTGCAATGCTCCCTGCCATGATGATAATGGATGGAACCTATGAAACAGTAAGTGAGCCACCCCAATTAAATGTTTCCTTATCAGAGTGGCCCTGGTCATGGTGTCCCTTCACAGAAATAGAAACCCCAACTAAGACACATTCTAAAAACTTAATCAATATTGTATTTCATCAATGGTATATATGATAATCAGTGGCAAGTTTGTAATGAATCAATGGTATTTATGCTGGCTGTAAAACCAAAGGAAAGTTTGAAAAGCAGTTTGATATTGATTCTATTAATACTGTTATTTAATTTATTGAACACAGTTTGAATTTGGGTTGGCAGTAATAAATTGATATAAGTGATAGTAGGTGTTCTTATTTATGTCAAGTAGAAATGTGATCTTTATTTCTACTATAGCATAAATAATGTAATAGATTTTAATACAGATTCAATTTAAGTATTAAATGAAAATAGAAATGAAGATATGTCTTACGTATAAACTACCCCTCAAATTTTAAAAATTAAATACTATAGAAAATTATTTTACTCATAAATTTATTTAAAATCCATGTGGAAACAATACTTACATATATTGTCATATATATAATATATTGATAATGCTTTGTGCCATTTTTTCTTTCCTTTTCAATTTAATCAACTAGAAAGTTTAGTATACAAATATATTCTGTAGTAAGTTTCTGTTGGAGCTTAGTATACAAATATATTCTGTAACCATACATAACATGAAGTTTCTTTAGAGGTATTTACACATTATGATGCATTATTGTATTCTATGTTCTTGGAATGTTTCTACTGGTGTAAATTGTCCCAGGTGTTTACATTGTTACTT
This sequence comes from Peromyscus californicus insignis, assembly GCF_007827085.1. Taxonomy (NCBI): domain Eukaryota; kingdom Metazoa; phylum Chordata; class Mammalia; order Rodentia; family Cricetidae; genus Peromyscus; species Peromyscus californicus. The sequence goes on along the minus strand of NW_026294573.1, from coordinate 71,584,399 downwards.
TGTTAAATTCATTACCATATTTGTTAAATACATTACTGCCCCCCTAGATCAAAAGAATGGATATTATTAAGAATTATTGAATTATGTTTCCATTTCTTCAGGAATGTTACGCTTCAGTTATCTCACAGTAATGCTTAAATCTATCACTTTAATTATCCTGAGTTGTTCTATCTGATAAATAGTATTTATCCAAAATGAAAGCTGGCAATTTATAGATATTATGTGTTATAAAATGGCATAAACTGTAATTATATTTTCTGTGAGAACATTAAGTGCAGTTGCCATGACTATTGTAAGTTTTCGCTACACATCTCCCATTTTGAGCTCCTTGATGTCCTTCTTGGAAGCTGGTGCAGTTTCAAATGGCTTTCTGTCACTTAAAATGGCTTTCTTTTGGGGATTTGCTTTTTTATTGTACTTATGTGAGTTCTTAATATCTACTTCACAAAACAGTGTAGACATTTCAAAGAAATCAAATATATGCAAAAGTTTATTTTAGCTTTAAGAGAAACCCCAGATCAGCCAGTAGGAAGTTGCCTTTAAGCAGCAATATGAGTTGTTGGCTAATGGTATACAAGTGTTCTTGTACGCAGGTAATATAAAATTATGTACATTTTATAGATTTAGGTCTTATTTTAAAAAATCATTTGCTTAGTTCAGTCTACCTCCATTCCCTTGAAACTCTCCTCTTGGTAAGACCTAGAGTCCCCCTAGGTCTTCCTAAACTCCTTTTTCAACTTTTCCTTCTGGCCATTCTCTATTCCTTTCTCACTGCCCACCAATTCAGAGAACTACTGTAACAGGGACTCACAGCCTCCACTTGGCTGAGACTCAAAGAGTGCATTGCTCAACCCATATCAGAGAAGATTCTTCTTGAAGGAGATAGTAGTTAATACAGAGACTCATAACTAGAGAAGGTGCAGAAATCAAGGACGGCTAGCACTCACCCCTAAATGTAATGTCTTTACGAGTGATGTCAGCCACAATGCTGTGCTATCAAGTCTAGATACATACAACAGAGTGATAAAACAGTTAAACAAACAACAAAGTAGGATTTTTGCATCTTTACAAAGCAAATATCTAAAAATTTTAAATGTGAAATCAACTCATAAAACTGAAAGCACACAATTTGAGGAATTGCATCTAAAATGGTCCTACGCTCTGAAGAAAAGACTGTTTAATGACACTAACTGAAAATACAGTGTGTAGAAAAGTAAAGACTTAAGTTCATTACTTCACTGATATTTTCAGTATTGTATCACACAAATATTAATATTCAGAATACATAGTGATGGTCGAAGAAGCATTAGAATATTGTAGAAGAAAAATAGACTGAGATTCATTAAATTGGGTTTAACAAAAGAGAAACAATATCCTGTAAATGTTAAAATTCCTCAAGCTCTTTAAGCCATGAAATTAAAATGAATCGTACAATGATCAATAGTTTACATACTATAGATATTTATGGGAAACAGAAATTCTTGCTAAGTCATTGACTTTTGAGTTACATTTGTATTAATTTACTATAGTATAAAGCAAACACCAATTAAGAAAATAGTTACCTAAAATATGATGTATTTGGTTCTCATTTTATAAAAAATGGAGCTAGGAATCATAATTTAGTATTAATGGCTGGATATGATATTGTATATCTTTTTTATGTTTTTTTTGAGACAGGGTTTCTCTGGGTACTTTTGGAGCCTATCCTGGAACTTGCTCTGTAGACCAGGCTGGCCTCAAACTCATAGAGATCCCCCTGGCTCTGCCTCCCAGGTGCTGGCATTAAAGGTATGTACCACCACCACCTGGCTGATATTGCATGTCTTAATTAGGATTTCTTTTGATGTGATGAAACACCATGACTAAGAGCAAGTTAGGGAGGAAATGGTTTATTTGGCTTACACTTCTACATGATAGTCCACCAATGAAGGAAGTCAGGCAGAAACTCAAAACAGGCCATAATCCTGAAGGCAGGAGCTGATGTTTACACCCATGACTTTGCTTTTCCTGCTTTCTTACAGAACCGAAGGCCATCAGCCCAGAAAAAGAACCACCCACCATGGGATGGGCCCTCCCATCATTCTTAATTAAAAACATGCCTAACAGCTGGATTTTATGGAGGAATATTTTCTGTTGAGGTGCTGTTCTTTCACATGAGTCTAGCTCATGTCAAGTTGATATAAAACAAGCCAGAACAATTGACGCCTTTTCAATGTGGCTCACCAAAATATCATTGTTAAGCCATAACCATTTTTTTCATCCCCAAGAACTCACACTGACATAAAACACTTAACAAACTTTAAAAGCTCCACAGTCTTTACAAATTCAAATACTTTAAAAACTCAGTCTCTTTAAAAATCTAAATTCTATTTCAAAACCTAAAATATCTCTTTAAATATTCAGTCTCTCAACCGTGGGCTCCTGTAAAATAAAAAATATGTTAAATGCTTTCTTCCTTCAAGAGGAAAGAACCGCGACACAGTCACAATCTGAACAAAGCAAAAACAAACTCTAAAACTATAAATAATTCAATGTCCAATTATCTGGCATTCACTCATGGTCTTCTGGACTCCTCTAAAGGGCTTGGGTCACTACTCTGGCTTTCACCTTCTTCAGCACAAACAGCTTGTCTTCTAGGTCCAAGCTGGCTCCACTCCAACCTGGTGCTATTTTTCTGGTTATGCCATGGTACTTGCATCTTCCAAATGCTGGGCTCTTCTGCTACATCTGGGCTGTGCTTACACTAATTGGCTCTCCCACAAATAACCATTATCCCAGCAAAGCAAAGGTTTTCCATCAGTGGTTCTGCTGTCTTGCTTGTCATAGCCAGTTCTAGTGAATCACAGGCAGATAGGCCCAGCTACCCAGAAACAATTATTGGTAAATCAATGGCCTGGTCTTTGCTTACCTCTGCAATGTCACAAACCAGGTCTCCACCGTCTGTACTTCTCTCAACATTCTTATCTTCTAAGCTCCTACAGAAGAGCTCAGTGAACTCTCAACACTCAACTGCTTTTCCAGTTCAAAGTTCTCAAATATTTGCATAATGTCCTCTCTCCCCCTGCACAAAAGCAACAAGGTCACATCTGTCACATTAATACCTCACTATCCTGGTACCAACTTCTGTCTTAGTTAGGGTTTCTATTGTTGTGATGAAACACCTTGAACAAAAGCAAGATGGATAGAAGAGGGTTTATTGAGCTTATACTTCCACATCATAGGCCATCTTTGAAGGAAGTCAGGGCAGGAATTCAAAGAGGGTAGGATCCTGAAGTTGGGACATAATGCAGAGGTGGGGGCCAGTTCTGTTTACTGACTTGGTACTGACTTGATCTCACGGCTTAGCTCATACCGCTTTCTTACAGAGCCCAAGGATAACAGTGCCTACCATAAACTGGGCCATTCCCATCAATCACTTACTAGGAAATGCCTTACAGCTAGATTTTATGGAGGAGTTTTCTCAACTGAGCTTCCTTCCTTTCAGATGATTCTAGCTTGTGTCAAGTTGACATAAAACTAGCCAGGTTAGTGTTTGAAAGAGGAAATACAAATAGCTGAAAACAAAGAAATGTTTGACATCTTTAGTCACTAGGGAAACACTAATCAAAATTACTTTGAGATTTCATCTTGTAGCAGTCAGAATGGCCAAGATCAATACAACAAATGACAGATCATGCTTGTAATGATGGCGGTAAAGGAAACACTCACCCAATTGTTAGTGGGGTTCAGGCTTGTACAGATACTCTGCAAATCAGTGTGGCAGGTCTTCAGAAGCCAGGAATCAGTTTCTTCCTGACATAGCTATTTCTGATGCACATAGGAACTCAGAGACTGTGACAGAATGCATAGGACCCACGTAGGTCCAAGCCAAAAGCATTCCATCTCAAAGAAGCTATCGCCAATTGTGAACTGCTCGCAAAGGAAACATTAGTTTTCTTCAATGGGATCTCATTGGGTATATAAACCACACCTGACGGTGAGCCCCATGTCCAGCAGTAGAAGGCCAACACAAAATGAGCTCAATGTTTATTTACAGATTTTTAGTTTCATATTGCTTTCTTAGAGCATTTTTTACCTTATTTTTCTTTTGGTTGTATACTATTGTATTGGTCAGGGTTCTATAGAGTCACAGAACTTAGAGAATGAATCTCCCCTCCCTCTCTCTCCATATATAATTTATTTTCGGATTTTTAATTTCATTCATGAAAAGAACTTGTTTGCTTATTAAAGGATTTAATCTTGTCAATCCTAAATCTAAAAATATCAGTTGTCTTACCATTTTTAAAAATTTTTTAGACTGCATTAAGCAAATCTGTGTGCCTTGATTATAGTCCTTGAACACTCCTTTGGGTGTTTTTTGACCTATATACCTGTTCATCATTCACAAACTTGGGAATATATCTCTCATTAATTTCATTTCTTTCTTTGATCAAGACTATACATTTGTCATTCTAACATATTTTTAAATTTAAATCTTGAAAGGTAATCTATATTAGAAAGTATAAAATCCATCAGTTCAGAATCTGACAGTACATCAGTTATACAAACTGATTCAGTTTGCTCTCTTCACTTTTAGAGAATACTTTCATTTAAGGAAGGTTCTTAACCTCTTGAAGTCAAGGCCACTTTGTCAGTCAAAGTAAACTAATGATATCTAAATCAAAGCATTAGAAAGATGCTGAAGTAATATATTTTCCTTTGTTAAATGCTAGTATTTTAATATTTGAATATATAATTCATTGTCTGATATTTGAAGGAGTGATAATCAGAAACAATAGTTCAAAATGTTTGGAATAAAAGTGTAATACATAACATTTATGGGCTCGGTTATTGCCATAACTGCTGTGGATATTGCTTTATATAAATAAAGCACTGATTGGCCAGTGACCAGGCAGGAAGTATAGGGGGGACAAGGGAGAGAGGAGAATTGAGGAAGGAGGAAGAAAAGTGAGACCGGCTGGAGCCACCACCAAGACAAGGAAGATGTAAAGTACTGGTAAGCCACGAGCCACGTGGCAAAGTAAAGATTAATAGAAATGGGCTGAATATAAGAGTGAGAGCTAGACAATGATAGGCCTGAGCTAATGGCCAAGCAGTTTAAATAATGTAAGAGTCTGTGTGTTTATTTTATAAGTGGGCTCCGGGTCTGGCGGGACTTGGCGGTGGGAGCTGGAGAAAAATTCTCCAGCTGCACATAACAGTAATACAATATGAGTGTTACTTGTTATGAGTCTTTTTAATTCAAGATATTATTGTATTTCAATTTGTTTATAGAATTAAAAGGAAAAGTCTTCAAGTTCACGAATCTCTAGATACTGCCCATATGTCTCTGAATTTTCATGTTTGAAAAAGTAATTTCTGTAGTGGAAGAAGTAGTAGGTTGGATCATAAAACTCATAATATAATGCTGAGGATAGCTTGGATTCAATGTTTTCAGTGATTAGTAGAAGCAGTCCCAGAAGATCTTGAACGTTTGGTGTCTTTGAGAAGATCCTATTATTTAAAAAACTTTGGAAATATTCCCTAAATTTAAGAACATGAGAGAAAAGGTGGTAGAATTGAATTGTAAGCTGAACATCATTTCATATTTCATTCCTCAAGACTGACACAATCTACTTTTTATTTTTTGCATATGAATATCAAGTATACCTCAATTAAAAATAAAGGATCGGCAGGGCGGTGGTGGCGCACGCCTTTAATCCCAGCACTCGGGAGGCAGAGCCAGGCGGATCTCTGTGAGTTCGAGGCCAGCCTGGTCTCCAAAGCGAGTACCAGGAAAGGCGCAAAGCTACACAGAGAAACCCTGTCTCGAAAAACCAAAAAAAAAAAAAATAAAGGATCAACAAATTTGATCAATGTGTGTGTGTGTGTGTGTGTGTGTGTGTGTGTGTGTGTGTGTATATATATATATAGTGGGTAGCCATTCCAGCTTTGGTCTGGAAGTTCCAACCCCAATTGAGGCTTCAGTAACTAGCATGCCTACAAGGTGGGGCCAAGGGAGGGCCTGAAGACCCGAGATTGGACGCGTTGCTCTCTCTTGCTCCTGGACCCTGGACGGTGGAGGTTGACCAAGCAGAGCTCCATAGAACACAGCTGGACTGCAATACACCTTCCCCAGACCCTGCAACCTACCTATCCCTTCATTTGTAAGTTGTGCCACTAATAAACTTTTCTTTTAACTACGTGGAGTGGCCTTAATAATTTCACCAATATATATGTGCAACTGAAATGTAATCCTCAGAGTTCTGAAGTTTGGAAAGGTCAATAACAAAGAAAATCAAGCATCTGCTGGTAACTTGCCTTCTGCTTCATAAATACTATTGTCAAGTTATCTTTTTTCACATGGAATACAGAAAGAAGTGTTCAGTCTTCTTTATAAATGACACTAACCCTATTCACAATGGTTTATACTTACTTCTAATCACTTCTCTAATGAGCACCCACAATCTTAATATTACTTACATTGCAGCATACACATTTTAAGAGACACAGACCTTCATATCATATTAGGTATAAAACATTGTAGAAATACTACAATGTTAAATTATGCACTTTTAAAAACTTGGAGATGAATCAGAATGATATATTCAATTTAATGGAAAGAAGATTTGCAGGGAATGAGAAAGAACATATGAGACATTACAGGAGTCATAAGCCAATTTTGAATGCCATGACAGTAGAAAAATTGGAACAACAAACTTCCATTTTGAGCCATTCATAGAGAGCTAGGTCTCCTCTTTTAAGAGTTTCTTCCGTAAACTGCCTTTGAGATGCTGGAAGTGGAACTTATTGCCTTTTGCCTTCTGGGCAAGTTCTTTGCTGGTGGGTTACAAACACAGCTAGAGTTGCTTCATTGATCTCTTGTGTTGGATTCTTTAGATGGATTTAATCCATATGTAAACCAGTATTTCTTGACTTCAGAACCTACTAAATCAGGTGCTAATAAGTTATATAAGATAACATTTTATATATATATATAAAATGTTGTATATAAATATATAAGATCATACTGGGACTGAGGATCAAAACATATTATTTTAATATCAATGTCCTTTAGTGATGAAAGGAGGATTACATGTTCTAATATTCTCACCTAGATTCTTGTCATGGAGATAATTTCATTCTCTCAAGGAAATGCTTCTTTCTACTAAATGCTATATTTTTACAAAATTATATTTACAAAAATATCAGAATTCATGTATAATTAAGAAACTATGGAATCACCAACCTACTTTATATTTTTAAGACGTTTTAGATTGTACATGAACTGTGGTGTCCAGTAATAATTATAATATAAACCAATGGCTTGATAGCCAAATTGAATCTGCTTCACTGAGAGTCTGCTTTACTGCTGAGCATCCTTATGCCAGGGAAAAATTTCAAATCCTTCCATGAGTTTCACTAAAGTTTGGCTCAGACTAAATGCCAACTATCTAGATGAGGATAACATTTCAAATAAACTAAATGCAGAAAAAGAAACAGGAAATAAAAAAATATCATTAAAGAAATATGAGAACTCTTCCAACAAGGTTGTATCCTCAATACATGGATCCTCAAAGGATATCTCAAGTCAAACTACCTGGGAAATCCTTTTCTCTTAGCAAGATATTTCACACAACCTTCTCTTTTGTAAACTTGGCAGGAATGTAATTATCATAGCCTTAGGCAGGCCAAACTATCCTAATGTTCTAGGAAATTTGTCAGTTTTATATCTCTGTTTCAAAATCTGCAGGATTTTTAGGGGAATAATCTAGAATATTTTTATGAAAGCAGATGCTCAAATGGTTCAGATTTTAATTTTTAATAAGTTTCCTGATTAGAGATGATACCTCTCCAAAGTATAGATTTAAAAAATAATCTTACTTTGGCTTTTAGAGTAGATAAATCCAATGAACTGGAAGTCCATTAACAAAGAAAATAGGTGAATTCACATGCATGAAAATTATTCAGTCTTGAATCATGATCATTTTGTTCCTATACTATTTTTATTTAAATTAAAAAAATTCATTCATATATGTATTGACTACATCTCTTACATTTACCCCAGAATCTACCCAATCTGTCTCTCCCTGTCCCTTATGTCCTCTTTTGTTATTATAATTAATAGTAATATCAACCTCCTGAGTCCAATTAGTGCTGATATAAGCCCATGGGTGTGAGACCATCCAGTAGGGCATGGCCACCTATCCAAAGAAAAGTGAATCCCCTTTCATCAGCAGTGATCAACTGCCAATAGTTCTTCCCTTAGGAATGAGGACTAGAAAGCACCACATCCATTGTAATATTAAACAAAATATTCTTAGTAAATCAGTATTGTAGCATGCAGCGTCCTGTACTAAGCAAGAACAATATTTTCATTTGTCCTCAAGTAGCCTACATAGTATTTTTCAGCAGCATGAAAGCCAGTCACTGGTGAGAGAGTTTCATAGTCAGTTTTCCATTGATTTGATGATTTCTTGTAACCAGAGTGTCCATATTAAGCAATAGAACCATATTATCTTCTTATGGTGAGCAACCAAGAACGGCAAGATACTAATTTTTAAGGATGTTTTGAAGAATGAACATCATTAGTCTTAACAATGAAAACCAGGAGTCAGATATCAGGGTAATAACCTGAAAGATCAGAGAAGATGAGGAGCACCCACCAGTGACTTCTTACCTCCTGGGATACTCTGACTGAAAGGGGGCAGAGAGCCTCTCTGTACCATCTTAACACTTCCTCTCTCTCTGCCTCCTGAGTGGTGGGATTAAAAGCATGAACCTCCCAAGTGCTGGAATTAAAGATGCAAGCCACCACCTGGCCTCTGTGGTTAACTAGTGACTAGCTCTGCCCTCTTATCTCCAGGCAAGGTTTATTTGACAGAACACAAACAAAATATCACACAATAAGATTTCCCATGTTTGGTATTGATTTTTCCATTTAATAATTCATGTCTTCAGTGAACAGTACTGTCCACCAATGAATGGTACCTCTTGTCAAATACCATTTTAAAATACATTTTTAACTATTTTACTAGCCAGTAAATTTCTAAAAGGTTTGTTCATATATCCTTAGCTTTGACTAAGATACTTTCAATTCCATCCTTGTGGTGATATTTTGTTTGGGCTCTAACAAATAAAGCATGCTTAGATATTAGAGTGGGAGGTAGCCACTAGGTAGCCTACTTAAACATTTAACTTCCTTCATTCTTTCATGTCACCTGTGCTCAGATATCCTCTCTACTTATGTTTTTACTTGTGTTGTAAGATCAGTTTCCAAATAGCATTAATATATACTTCATCTTGTTTAAGCCTTCTCCTATGCCTTGGTGTTCCATTTTTACTTTCTTCTGTGTTGAACCTTTCTGGCCCCATTGTTCCCCATCTTGACTTTCATTTTACCCATCTCCTCTACCTTATTTTGTTTGTGCTCTATGATCATTTTCTAATTACCTGGTTTTCACATGCATTATAAGTCAACTTACAAAACAAGAGATTGAAAAATAGAATACACACATGAGAAAACCCATGGTATACTTGTCTTTCTAGGCTTGGATAACTTCATTTAGTATTACTTTTTTCCCCCAATTCTATTTAGCTAAATATTTTAGGATTTCATTTTCTTTAAATCTATGTAATATTTCATTGTGTATATGTACCAGGTTTTTTTATTCATTTATCAGTTGATGGGCATGTCAGTTGATACAATTTTCTAACTTTTTTCAAAAAAAATCAATAAACATGGATGTACAAATGTCTTTGCAGTACAATGTAAAGTCCTTTGGATATGATCCCAGGGATATTATAACTGGGTCATATAATAGTCCACTTATAAAGTTTAAGAAAATTGCAGACTAATTTCCAGTTTGGAAGAAGACTGTAATAAGTTCTTTTTTGAATAGATTTCTGTTGCCAAAACAAAATACCAGAGACTAGATAATATATACAACTGACTGTTCTTTAACGTAGTTTGTAAAAGGAGTGAGTAGGAGTTGGGAAGATATCTTAGCAGTTCAGAGCACATTGCGTTAGCACAGAATCCAGTTAAGAGCACATTGCGTTAGCACAGAATCCAAATTTAACACCTAGCAACCATCTCAGGTGTTTCACAACTGCCAGGAACACTAGCTTCAATATATCTGGTATACTTTTCTCACCTCCTTAGGTAAACAAAGTGAATTGTTTAAGAAAGAGAGGAACAGGATAAATATGATTCTTCATTGGTAAAAATCACCCTGATTGAGTTTTTAACTGAACATGGATTTTTTTTCATGCAATATATTCTGATTATGATTTCCCTTTCCAGCTCCTATCTCAACATCCATCTATTCATAAGTATATTTTCCATATACCTTCCTTGGAAAAATCCTTCCTTGACACCTGGTCTTTTATTCTTTATTTAATATCTGTTCTTATATGGATTTTGGCATGCCAATCAAAATCTTAAAAGCTAACATTTACATATAAGTGAATACATAATGTATTTTTCTTTTGAGGTCTAGGTTACCTCACTCAGGATGATTCCTTTCTACTACCATCAATTAATCTATGAATTTCATTTTTTAAACACTGGAATAATTTTTTCCTGTTTAAGGTACCATATTTTCATGACTGATTCATCTTTTGACAGACATGTAAGGTATTTCCAATTCTGGCTACTATGAACAGAGCAGTAATGAAGATGGATGAGCCAGTATCTCTGCAGTAGGACGTATAGACCCTTAGGTATATGCCCAAGGGTGGTAGACCTGCACATAGTAGATATGTTCCTGGGTTTCTGAGGAATCACCACAATGATTTCAATAGTGGCTATACAAATTTGCATGTCCACCAGCAATGGATGAGTGTTCCACTTACCCCACATCATTGCCTGTATGAATTACCATTATTTGTATTGATCTTGACCATTCTGACTAGTGTAAGTTGAAATCTCAAAGGTCACCCTGATTCTTAGAAGATTGTTCTGCTTTAAATGGATAATTCCAGATAACACGGCATAATTTTGTTCATACATATTAAAGTTACAAATCAGTAAGTGAAAAGCACATCCTTAAAGATTATGTAAAACTATGGTTAACAAATGTATAGAAACTATTTTGTATGTGAATTGTCACACACTAAATTTCTTGTTGTCTCATTGAATATTTAACTAAGAAACAGAAAGTTAAACTAATGAACATAAATTGAGAACTAGATTTAGAAGACATTTAAAACTGTAATTTTCTTGTAAATATTTCCTTTGTGTTTGATAGAATATAATATGGTTTTCTTTAAGCATATAAAAATCCTATGTCCCTGTTTTAAAACATAAGTATCTATTTCATTAATTATTTTTCAAATATCTTAAAATAGAAGAATACAAAGAAAATCAACAACAATATATTTATTTAAACTACTGAAAACCCAGTCAGCCAAGAAATCTTAAATATTTAGAGTTATTTTAGAAGTCAGTTCTTTTTCATTATTAGTAGTACCCAGCATCTTTCCATTTTGTTCATCCAAATAATTTCAGGGTATAAAATACTGTATTTTCTCCAGAAAGACTGTTTCTTCTTTGGCTGCTCCTGTTTTCTATGGGAATTTCTGTTCAAAATAGAAGCAACTGCTGGCCTGAAACTCCAAATGATAGAGGACTTTGACCTTGACTCACAAGATCTATCACAGAAACTGGATTACCTTTGCTGCAGACCCAGATCTTATCTTGAAAATCTGAGGAATTTATTTGAAAATATAGAATCAATGTCCATCATAGACTTTACAATTCATAGTAGGAGATGAGGGCAGAGAATATCGCCTTTTTAAAAATGATTATTTTCAATTTATAGTAATGTATTTTAAAACATCACTTGAGAATACTAAATTATTTTTCACCTGAACAAGACACTGTTGTTTTACAAATACAGTTGAATTTTTGGAAAATTATTTTCATTAGGTCTACATTGACTTAATGAGGTACATAACAAACAGGAATTGAAGGAACAAAATTTATTTCATCATGCCTGCCCCTTTTCTCAGGGGGAGGGGAGAACACATAGATTAAGTTTCTGAATCACCCCCCAGATTGGAATATCAGTCTAAGTATCTACAAGGACATTTCAAACTTTAAATTCTACGTACTAACCATCTAATCTATCAATTCTATTAACTTAATGATTCTTTTACTTCTACTTTGTTGAGCAGTGTAGAAAGATCATGTGCTACATCCTGTTACTGGAGATTGTATGACCAGAAACCTCATATTTCACCACATTTTAAAATGTCAGCAATAATAAATGAAATGATGTATTACCTCAACTTCAGTGGAAAAAAACTAACAAATTATTTAAAATTCTTTTATAGTCTTTCTAAAATATTTAGTATTTTACATTGACTTCTTAAGCAGACAACATAGAAAAACTTGTTAAATCCAGCATTTCATATAATCATAGAGGAAAATTACATGAATTAAACTATGGTTTTATGTTATAAGTTATGAAATATAAGTGGTGAAGAGATAAAAATATATTGCATTAAAGAGCTTTTATTAGTTTAGAAGTTCCTTATATAATGCTTACATAATTATTCAATCTCTGGGAGTTAATGGAAATGTACATGTGAGTAATGTTGTAATTAGACAGAAATTTCATTCAGGAGAAAGCAAGATGATTCTGAATCAGTGAAGGCATTTGCTGCCAGTACAAAAAAGCTGAGATTGATCCCAATGACCCCTTCAATGGAAGAGGGCAATCCCCTGCTTTGAGTCATCCTCTGACATCAACATCAGTACTATGGTATCTGTGTGACAAATAATGCACACAAAATAAATATAATAGTAAAATGTATGTATGACTCAAACAAACTCATATAGTATTTGAGAAGAAAACATGGCTACATGGTCTAGCTATTGTGTTTATTGTTTTATAATGTAACACTTAAAGATTTGATATTGCTAGTAGGTAGCCATTGGAAATTAGATAGTGAATGGTATTAAAGTTTAGTTATTTGTATGAGCATTCATATGAGATCCAGAGAGATAAGAGCTGACTAATAAGAAGGTTGCACAGGATTTGGAAGTTCTACAATTTAACCAGAAGCTGTGGGCTAAGGGAGCTGATTCAAGAAGACTGTGTAGGTTCCAGGAGTTCCCAAATTCCTGGTGGAAGCAGGGGATCCCGGGAAAGAGACAAAGCTAACTTGAGATAAGGTATTCAGGTATGTGTAGTTGCAGTCCTACGTATGAGTGTAGCCTCATACATCAACGATGTTTTTTTAGCAGCAAATGGAGGTGTAACTGTTGATTTATTTTATTTTTGAGATTATAATATAATTGCATTTCTCTCTTCTCCTTCCTCCATCCACCCCCCATAACCCTCACCCTATAACCTTCCTTCAAATATACTGCCACTTTATTCATTAATTGTTGCTATATACATATACATATATATATAAACACAAACACATACATATTCCTAAATATATCCTGTTCAGTCCATATAATGTTACATGTATGTATATGTTGAAAGGGATGACTGTTTTCACTGGACAACCAATTGGTGTGTTCTTCAATGGGAAAAGCCACCTCTCCTGTTCCAAGCTTTTCTCAATTCCTTTTTAGTACTTTGTGTAGGGTTGAGGCCTCCTGGGTTTGACATTGTCATGAATATTATTCTTGTTTGGCTTGTATTTGGGCAGTTGTTATTGAGACTTTATGGTGTAGCTTCTGATATCACTAGGATGCACAATCTTACAGCACAATCCCTGATCCTGACTCTTACAACATTTTTTGCCACCTCTTCACAATGTTCCTTGAGTCTTAGGTACAGGATAATTTTGTAGATGTATCCATTGGGAATCAGCTCCATTACTCTGTGTTTTGATTGATTATGGTTTTCTGTAGTATTTACTGTTGATTTTGGTGTCAACTTTCCATGAATTACAATCATCTTGGTATAGAGACTCTCAGCTGAAGAACTGTCCTGATAGATCTGACTGATAATTAAATCCCACTCTGAATGTATGTAAAGCTTCATTAGTAGACCAAGTAAAGGACACATTTCTCTTCTAAGACAAGTCTTGGCTGCATGGGACTAGACTAGGCCTTCTGCATAGCCAGACAGTAGTGTAGCATGATCTACTTAAGAGGGCCCCTGGCAATAGGATCATATTCCATCCCTGGTACTTGAGCAAGTCTTTTGGAGCCCACTTCTATGATGAAATGCTTTGAGCAGCCTTGAGGCAGGGGGAGGGGTTTGGACCTGTATCTACTAAATGTACCTACCCATGAGAGGCCTTACCTTCTTGTAAGGAGAGAATGGGGGGGGGTTGAGATGGGGAGGCTGAGGGGCAGGAGGAGGGAAGAGGGGGGGGTTTGATATGTAAAATGAATAAAAAATTTTTTCTTAATTAAAAAAAATTACAAGTCTTGGTTTGTTATTAGGCCTTAGTGGAAACTGAGTGTTTGGCATTGAGCCCCGTGGCCCACTTTGAGATGGCATTATCTTACACAAATAGCTATGAAGTTGGATGAGCATAGCAACAATCTATTATCAAGTGGATGTTTATATGTCTTCAGATACATATTTATATATTACATATATATAACCATATCCATAATCTTAATATTTAAATATACTTATAAATAAATATATTAATATTTAAGATTAATATTTAATATAACATTAAAATATGTATTAATATATGTATAAAGCTATTTATCAAACCATACATAACATATTAGCCACATTGCTAAAGTGACTGTTACTGGTGGCCTTAGCCTGGACAGTTTGGCCAAGATTTTTCAGAATATCATATATGATTTGAATTACTATCCATTGATATATGCTATTATTTCTCCTATAGTCAGTAGTCATGGTTCCAGGATTAAAGGTGTAAGAATAAGCAATGTACCCCTCATCATTAACTCTCATGACATACTCAGGAAACTTTGCTTCTTGTTCCCTCAACCTCATAATCTTTATGCCTAGAAGTTTTATTCCAGAAAGAGAAATAAATCTGCCAGAAGGCACAACAGACATTTTCCATTGAACTTGAAGTTAAGACTTGCTTCTGGCTATTTTGAGCTCCTGACACCCTATGTCAACTGGCTAAGAAAAAGGTAACAATGTTAGGACATGCATTTTATCCAGAATCAGGGAGAAGTTGTGTTGTTTCTCCACAATTGAAATAAGAAGAAATATGTTTGTAGTGAATGAGATCTTTTTGTGTGTCTTTGGTTTTGCCATGTCCTTTGATTAAAGTCAGTGGGAATTCTCAACAATCCACTTGAAGTTTGATGGTGAAAGTCTAAACCCTTCAGGGATAAAATTATGTAACATAACAGGTAAAGAACCAAGACCCACTAAATTTCTTGCTTGAGAGTGAGGGAAATACAGAATGGATCTTTGATCAAGATAGTTCTAAATACCAGCTAAGGCTATGTAACCAGTTACAGGAACAAGAATTTAAAATTATATAAATATTTTTACCCTAATTGTTAATAATATAATTGTGCATACTCTAAAGAGATACCTGTGATTTTACTATTATTTATCACGTAATATAATATTACATGAGATAATAGGAGTGGTTAAGTGTTATAAAATCTATTTTATGTTTTTTAAGTTTGGACACCTTAAAGACTCAAACTCTTTGGATACTAAATGAGATTCTAAGCATTGATGGCTGGACACTATAGCAACTAAATTTGTTGTATTCTCTGCTATTTGGTTTTTCTTTTCTGTATTTGATCATTTACTATAGGCTTGGTTTTTGTTTTGTTTTGTTTGTTACTTTTCCCTTTTGGATTAAGAGTGACTTATTGGTACCATGCTGTGGGATGTCCTGTATGTTGTAAATAAATAAAACCCTGATTAGCCAGTAGCCAGGCAGGAAGGATATGGTAGGCAGGACAAGGAGGAGAAGAATTCTGGGAGGTGGAAGGCTGAGGCAGAGAGACGCTGCCAGCTGCCGCCATGACAAGCAAGATGTAAGGTAACGGTAAGCCACGAGCCACATGGCAACTTATAGACTAGTAGTAATGGGTTAATTTAAGATAGAAGAACTAGATAACAAGAAGCCTGCCATAGCCATACAGTTTGTAAGCAATATAAGTCTCTGTGTGGTTGGGTTTGAGCGGCTGCGGGACTGGCAGGTGAAAGAGATTTGTCCTGACCGTGGGCCAGGCAGGACTGGAGAAAACTTCAGTTACAGTACCATAATATGTTTGAAATATGTTACTTGGTTTTGATACTTAAAGATTACACTTAAAGTATTTGAGACTTTTAAAGCATTAAAGTTTCTTATGAATTTGAGCAACCTTTCAAAGTGGACAATATTTTAAAATATGAAATAAATATGAGACTTAGAAGAGAGCTTTGTTCTATATGATTTATTTTGTAATGTTTACATACTTATTTTATTTTGCTAAGTGTAGGTTTGTGTGCCTGAATAACATGGTGGTTTTTACATTGTCATGTTTGTTTATCAAGCTGACCAAGTGTAAACTGTGATAATTAGTTATAATTTAAGACTCACCCCATGGGTGGGAAGAGCCTTCTGGTAGCAGTTGATATGAAAAGAACATGGCAGAAGGACAATCTCATCCTTTGTTCTTGGCTGTCTCTCCTGCCTATTTCTTTCCTTTTGCTGAAGAGTTGCTTGACGTTCTTGATGATGCTGCTGTTTCCTTCACTGATATCTGAAACAACTTTTCTGGACATCCATTTTTGACCAAGGACCAGTGGCTCTTCAAGAATCTTCCAGACTTTCTAGCTATATTGGGACTGCAGGGGCACCCAGAATTGTGGATGAAAAACTTCATGGGTTTCAGTGTCTCAACTGTGAAACAATTTTTGTTACCATTTTACACATGAAATGTATTTATAAATTATGTATATACACATATATATGTGTATATATATATATATATATATATATATATATATATATATATATATGATATCTGTTGTTCCTCTAGAGGAACTTAACTAATACAATATTCATATATGAAATTCTCAGAAAAATAAAAATTTAAATTTAAAAATAGGAAAAAAGAGGAAAAAATACAATATTAACAATTTTTACTTGTCATAAATTAAAATGTTTATTTTTCTGGATCATAACTTGTTCAATATGGAAACACTATTAATATAGTTGGATTAGATATAACAGAAATAACACAACATCATTTCTCATATTTATATTTTGAAGTAAGTATGTGTATTGAACTATTATTTTTTTTAGCTGCCCGAACTTCAGTATAGAGCAACTTAAAGAAAACAAAACTAGCCAGGGTCCCCTCCTTTTGCTTGAACGGTTTGCTTTAAACTAGTACTCAAGTTCTAAAACGTGCCACTTAGAACCTTTTAGATTCGTGCCCTAACCCATGACTACAAGTTTGTATCTCGATATTATGCTTAAAACACTGTATTTCAGTCCTGTCAAATAAGTGCTATTCTTCACACCTCATGCTGTTTTCTGTCTCCTGCCACATATGTTCTTCCTGGAAGTATGAGCCAGACAACATAATGATAAAGTGAAGATGTGTTTGTTTTTATCACTGAGGAGGTGAAAACCCAGCATGACAGATTTGTAGCAGGTCCTCAGAGGGGAAGAGAAATGCTTTTCTGTTTTGGACTCTACTGTAGCACAAGTGCTTCAGTATGCTTGAATGGGATTAGGTAGAATTTATGATTTAATAGTTCTTCAATGGCAAGAATTGGGAATAAGGGTTTGGAGAGCTGTGGAGAATAACCATTATTTATTTAATGACAAACACTGAAAAACAGAACAAGCTCGTGTTCTTCTAAATATGTTTATTCTTTCATCAACTTCCCCAAAAAAAGGAGCAAAAACAATTTATAAACTTTTATTTTCTCCAAAAGTTCCAAGTACATTTAGTCCATGGACTTTTTTTTTTTTTTGGCACTGAAAGAGTTCTTCCTGATGCCTTCTGACTAACTGTACTGGATTCTGCATAGTATAGTTATAGGTTCACAAGTACCTATTTATTAATCAATTAATATTTTGAAGGAAAGATACCATATCTTGTTTATCATTAGCATTAAAATCTTGTTATAGAAACATATTGGAGTGGAAACTTCCTAAAATAAATAAAGGTGACCCTAAATAAGTTCTTCTACTAATTGAGGGATATAGGGTCCCAGCTGGTAATTCTTTGTCACCAAATTGGGCTTCCAGTACCAGGACTGGTTTTCATTCAATTGGGTTTTGAACAAATAGATCCCAGGGAAATTCCAAAACACCCCAGGCTGTTGCTAAGACAATGGGTTGTTCTCCACAAACTGACGACACGGCTGCATTGTTGTGGACAACACCCACACAACTCACTGAACACAGAGAAGTGAGATTGCTGCCTACGTGGAGCATTCACCACTATGTTTTAGTGTCTTTGATGCAGGAAGGTACTCTGCAGGGTGCCAAATGAGAAACACAAACACCAACAGACACGAAACCTTTGATCTACAATTTGACCTGCCTACAAGATGTGCCTGGGCAATGGTGACACAGAACTTGTGGGAGTATAAACCATTGTCTGATTTTACTTAAGACTCTCTCCACAAAAGGAAACCCATACCCAACACTGCTTGAGCAGCCAAGAACCAGAGACTAGATAGCCCAGAGACCTAGGGTAAACCAAAATACTACTAATCTTTAAAAAAAGTAGCAATAAAAAGACTACTAAGGATATTCTGCTTTACTCATAGATCAATGCCTTGCTCACCATTAGAGAAGTTTTCTCCTATATCAGATGGGAACAGATGGAGAGACCCGCAAGAAGACATTTTTACAGAGAATTACTCCTTGGAGCACACAGCTCTAAATGGGATATTTCCATCAAATCCCTCCCCTCAGGGCTCATGGGACCCTACAGAATAGGAGGGATAAAGAGTGTAAGAGCCAGAGGAGATGGAAGAGACCAGGAGAACAAGGCTCTCTGAATCATTTGAGCAAGGATCATATGAACTCCCACAGACTAAATCAGCAAACACAGGGCCTACAGGGGTCTGCATCAAGTCCCCTGCATATGTATTATAGCTTTCAGTTTATTATTTTTATGAGACTCCTGAGTGTGTGAACAAGTAGATCTCTGATTTTTGTACCTGTTCATGGGACTCTTTTCCTTCTGTTGGGTTGCCTTGTCCAACTTCAATATAATGATTTTTCTTTTATCTTAATATGTTTTATTTTGTCATATTTGGTTGATATCTCTTTGAAGCCTGTTCTTTTCTAATGAGAGACAGAAAGGAAGTAGAATCAGAGGGGAGGGGAGGTAGAGAGGAACTGGAGGGGTGGAGGGAAGGGAAACTGCAATCAGAAAAGATTTTATGAGAAAAGAATCCAGGATAAAAAAAAAATAAAATGTGTTCCTGTATTGCTTGATGTTTATATAACTGGTGAAAATTCCTTTAAATTGTACGTTTTACATATTGCATTATGAAAATATATCAAGATATATATATATATATATATATATATATATATATAATGAACTAACTTGAATACAAAATGATTTAGGCAATCAAAGAATATACCATATGTTATATAAATTTTCTTCTAAGGAAGCCTCAGTTAGGTTTTGTAACAATTTCAGATTTAGAAATGCTGAAGTGCATACCTCTACATACATTTTTCAACGCATATGAGCCTACAGATTTTATCATTTTTAAGACACTTTGTCACATTATACTTTAGTGATCATATAAATTATCATTCCTCTTGGATAGGCAGGGATATGTGTCTTAGCTTGTCATATTTTTCATGAACATAAATTTTGACACTATGTTGTTGCCTTTCTACTTGGAACTTTTCTCACTGATTATGAAAAGTTTCAGGTGGTTTTTGTTCCTTCAGTATATTTATCATATTTATAAATGAGTTTATTTCAATGATAGTATAGTACACTTTATTATGTTTATTTGGAATTTATTCTATAGGAATTTATTTTATATAATAGACATTTGGACAGATGTGATTAGGAAAAATACATAGTGTAAAGTCATGACTACTTCGTTTTTCATTTAAACCAATTGGCATACTTTCCCTACAAATTCTTGTATCGCATCTATCATCTAACGTATTCTATATTATGAATGTGACTATCACAGACTTTTGATTCCCTTTTATTTGTTCAATTCTATCTTTATATATGAAGATAATAATGTATTTTTTTATCTTACCATTAAAACTTTCTTTTCAGTCTTGCCAATTAATCTCTTACATTTCCAACACACCCAAGTCTTAATTTTATGAAACATGAGGATTTTAATTGTATTCAACTCTATATATTTTAATTATCTTTGCTTATTGCTGTCAAAACAAAACTTATTTGTCACCAAAAGTAAATATAAGATTATTTATTCTAAATCAAATATAAGTTCTCATGGCACGGAGACACAGACACAGAGTGTCCATACATGTTCTAATGTGGAACTGCTTACATGACATTTTATGGTCATAGAACAAAATAAGACATAAATTAAGACATTTTTCAAATGCATTTTTGGGATGTCAGCAAGGTGGGTGACATGATTCAGAAAGCTCTGTTACAGGTTTAGATGGTGTCTAAAGACATTTAAAAAAATTTGTGTCATGGAAGCTAACATCCATTGGAACATCTCAATTATTTGACCTGATAGTTGGAGGATGTTAGAAGTCAGATGCAGGGATGAGGGATGGATGGACATTTAATGAACTCAAAATAGTCCAAGATGAATCGGCACTGGATTTTGCATCATTTAAACTGCCTGTTTTCACATGGTTCTAATTAGTGGATCAACCTTGTAGAATCTTGAGAATGTGTAATATTTTTTGTCCAAGAACTGCAGGACACAATGCCTCAGAGCATACCATAATGTTTTCACTATCTGTCATTTAAACATAGGTGTCTTCTCTTTCTAAGTATTACATACACATTTTATTTTATATTTTGAAATATTGTAAAATTTTGAAACTTTATTCATATAATTCTTGTGTATTTTGCATAAATCTTTTGTAGGTATCAGTTATTTAAATTTGGAATTTGCCCCATAAGCTTCTATTTTGAATACTGATTTCCATTTGAGGGCCTTGTTTTAAAGATGTATTATGGAATTTGGGGAAAGCTACAAGGGGCAGGACCTTGAAGGTTTGACCCACTTTCAGTTCTGGTCAAGCCATCTGATTCCTGGTTAAATGCAAGGTGATAAACTCGTCAACCATGGAAGCCTACAACACACCTACTCCATCATTATGACTGGAACACTCTGGTTAACCACAGCCTTTTATACTTTAAAACATAGACATTTGGAGAATTTTATGCTTTCCCATTATTTAATGGGAATATTTTGTTAAGTTTCACCTTTGCTTTAATGCTATCCTGTGTTAAAAAAAAGTCACGTTTTAAAAGTATAAATTACAGTCAAGAAGTTGTATAACAAAATTCCTAACTCCTTAAATTACCTGTAGTACAAGGATTCAAATCTTAATTATCCTTCTTGCATTTTACTAACTGCTCCATCCCTATTATCTCATTGGTGCAGTGAAGCTAATCATAATGTATGTAAGGATGCTATATACAAATACTTAGAACTATACTATATATTGCTAAATAAGTTTTAGCCAAATTCAATATGACTTACTGTGGTGGAGTATTAGTTTGAATTGTTACATTTGTTTATGCTGTAGAACATTTGTTTAATCATGCAAAGATATGTTACATTTGTTTATGTTGCATTTGTTTAACTCTGTGAAGATGTGTTACTTTGCCTGTCTAAAACATCTGATTGGTCTACTAAAGAGCTGAACAACCAATAGCAAGGCAAGAGAAAGGATACGTGGGGCTGGCAGGCAGAGAGAATAATAGATGGAGAAAAAGCAAGAAATGATGAAGGAGTAGAGAATTAGGAGGACTCCAGTGCCTAGCCCTCCAGCTACTTAGCAAGCCACACAGTAAGAAGTAAAGAAAGGGATACAGAAATAGAGAAAGGTAGAAGCCCAGAGGCAAAAGATATGTGTTTGTGTTTAAGGCTGATTATTTGGTATTGGATTTTGTTTTCTCATCCCTGAGGAAGACTAATTCTCCTTTTCTTTATATTGGCTAATTGCTTGTTGCTTTTCATGAGCAGTTGAGGCTCCGCTCCGAGAGACCTCCACCATCCACAATGCCAGTCAACTGATGTCATTTTTCAGGTCTTGCTTAGGTAACCATGCCACTGAAATTCCATGCAACTGAAATTCCAAAATGATTCAACTACTTTACTTTGTGTAACTGTCTTTACATTTTTATTAAGTCCCTCTTGGAAAAAAAATCTTGGGCACATCACGTAATTCTCAAAGGACCTTACTCTAATGCAGATCTCAAACGGGCCACTGACTTCCTTTGCAATTCTGTGTGAAATTTAGTGAAATATTTTTTTTCTTTTTGTGCGTGCTTTCTTTGTGACCCTCAACAATACACATTTACCTCAGATCTTCCCCTTGTTTTTAGGTATATGCTTCTACCCTCTATGAGCTTACAATGCCTGAAATGTATGTATGTAATAATAATAATCAAATAAAAAGAAACTATCGACTTGAGGTGGTGAGCTGGTGACATGGGATGGCTTCCAGGGAAAGTAGCTGTGAGGGACCGAAGAAATGAAAGTGCAGGCGATGATCTCAATCTTTTTCAGCTTGAAATATTAAAAAAATAAATGACCTTTTAGAGTCTCATGATTATTTGAAGATTTAAATGATTTTGTAAAACCAGAGTTTAAAGAACCAGTTCTTTGATAAACAGAAGTACACACTGCAGCTGCTCAGGTACATATCTGGTTGCAATTTTAATTCAGTCACCAATGTTTTGTTGTTTATTGAGTCTTACTATATTTTAGTTCTCACAATTCTTTTTATGTCTGTCATTGGAGATTTATTTTTCCTGACTTTGACTTTAGCACTAGAATTTAATATTTTTTATCTTCCAACCATTGTATATATATGATACAACCAATTGGAAAGAGAGAAAAAAAAAAACCTCTTCATTATCTCAGTCTGCTAAATCAGGTGACAGTGGACATAGTAATTTGTCTTAATTTTCACCATCCAACACAGCTTCATCTTGGTTTCCCCATTACTGGCAGTTTTCTACTTCAATGCAATGTGACTGTAAACAAAGCTTAAGGAAACAGAGTAACATTTAAAACTGTGCTTTTATCAATGAAGATATTTCAGAATATCAAGGATTTTATAAATGTATAGAAATTATTTACCATTACATGAATATTTTGACCTTAAGTAAACATTATGACCAGATGAGTAGACCAAATTATTTTCAGAAACAAAATTCCATGGCAATTTGAAGGCCTTTTTCATATTCTCTTTGAAATACAGTGGGAATTATCATCATACTGATAATGACTGCAGTATAACTGGTGGGCCTCTCTGAGTTTAACTTACTCAGATCTGCAGACGGGTGGGTAAAGGACTCCAGCCCGGTGTGAGGCACTGATAACTTTCTAACTTTTTCTACTATTGATGTATAGGATCAAGAGTAAGATGAAGTGATCCCCTATGCCAATTGTCATGCTAGAAACCTCATCCAACTACTGAGGTATCTGGATGCAGAGATCCATGGCTAGGCCCCGGGTGGATCTCTGGGAGTTCAATTAGCGAGAATGAGGAGGGTTTATATGAGCAAGAATTGTTGAGACCAATGTTGGATAAAGCACAGGGACAAATAGCCAAACAAATGGAAACACATGAACTATGAACCAATGGCTGAGGGGTCCCCAACTGGATCAGGCACTCTGAATAGGTAAGACAGTTGATTGACTCGAACTGTTTGGGAGGCATCCAGGCAGTGGGACCAGGTCCTGTGCTCATTGCATGAGTTGGCTGTTTGAAATCTGGGGCCTATGCAGGATCGTGAACTGAATTGTAGAACATTCCTTGTTCTCCCTCTCTGTTGAAACCTGGGGCCTCTGCAGGGTCGCTTGGCTGGGCCTGGGAGGAGGGGACTGGACCTGCCTGGACTGAGTCTACCAGGTTGATCTCAGTCCGCGGGGGAGGCTTTGCCCTGGAGGAGGTGGGAATGGAGGATGGGCTGGGGGGAAGGTGAGGGGGGCAGGAGGGAGGAGAACAAGGGAATCCGTGGCTGATATATAGAACTGAATTGTATTGCAAAATAAAAAAAAAAAAAAGAGTAAGATGAAAGCATTAAATACAGGAATGAAATGCTTTTGAGATCATACAAGATGGTGACAATGGACAGCATGTTTTATGGAGTCAGATGAAGTCTAGAGTGACAAAGAACCCCAGGTTTCCAGAGTCTGTCACACTATTTGGCATCCATGCTCACAGGAATCTTCTCTGTTAAATTGGAAAAGGATGATGAATGTACTGCAAAACTATATCCGTGACTATCTTTTCATATACAGCAATACCTCTGTAATTTTATAAATACTTGTTTTTAAATTAACTTATAAAGCATAGGTTTCTACATAGGGTTTTCAGACATTTATCATATTCTTGATGCTCTCGCTCCCCACTTCCCATTCAACTTCCTACCTTCCTTCCCCACTGAAAACTTTCACTCATAGTTCTCCCAAACTCCTTTTGGTATGATGTCTTCCCTATGGCACTCCCCCAGGGCTTTTCCTCCAAGTCATGTTGGTCATTTTTTAGATTCTTGGCCTTTATACATGTTTTCTTCTAAATGACTCTTAATAGAAAACAATTAGAAACTAGGATCACGCTATGAGAAATTATGTGGTATTCATCTTTTTGATTCTGGGTTTCCTTGCTTGAAATGTTTTCTAGTTCCATTTATTTTCTTGTAAGTTTCATTTTATTTTCAGATGAATAAAATCTTGTTGTGCATATGTACTGCATTCTCATTATCTCTCTATCTGTTAATGGATATCTAGGCTGGCTGTGTGTCCTTGCTATTGTGAAAATAAGTTCAAATATCAAGTGTGTCTATTATATGAATGCAGGTCTTCTGTATATATGCTCAGGATGATTACTGCTGGGTCATGTGGAAATTCTATTTTTTTTAGTTAGAAGATCACATAATATATGTAATTCTAGCTTATATTTGCTCCAATAGCAATGAGTGTTCTTTACCAACCTCGTCTCCTGTATTTGGTGTTTGTTTTCTTTATTACATTATTTAAAAAAAATTAAAACTAGATTTTATTTTATGTGTATAGCTGTTTGGCCTGTGTGTGTATGTGTGTGCCTCAGGTACATAATAACTTATGCACACAAAAGTCAGAAGAGGGCATCAGGATCCCCAGGACTGGAGGTAAAGATGGTTGGGAGCTGCCATGTGGGTGCTTTACGTATCACTCACTTCCTCTGGGAGAGCAACTGCTGCTCTTGATCACTATGCCAACTATTTAGACCCTCATAATCCTTCCTAATGGTAGGAAATTGAATTTAATTCTCATATTTATGATGGCTAGAACTAGTAAACTTATTTAATGGGTTTTTTTTAGGCCATTTAAATTTCATTTGAAACACTCAAATTTACTCATTTACTTGATTAACAACTTTGTTTCTTTGGTGTTTATTTTTTTATAGGCATGAACTCTTTTTTCTTTCTCAGTTAAAGCTGGCAAATAGCTTATATACCAGTCTGCTATGTACTCTTCTGAATTTTTGCTTGTTTTTCCATGATGAAGCTTTTGTATTTTATACATTTTTTTTCTGTCAGTTCTCAAGGTTGTTTCCTATACTTTTGCCTTCTATTTATTCCCTATGTTTGTGTCAAGGTATGTTTATCCTTAGCAATTTACACTTTTTATCATATTTTAGTTTAGGTCTTTGATCTGATCCAGTTTTAATTAATATTTCTGGGGAGAGAGAGAGAGGGAGAGAGAGGGAGAGAGAGAGAGAGAGAGAGAGAGAGAGAGAGAGAGAGAGAGAGAGAGAGAGAGAGAGAGAGAGAGAGAGAGAGAGAGAGAAAGAGAGAGAGCTTCTAGTCAGCAAACAGACTGTGACCCAATGGAATGAGCCCTGAAATGGGAAGCAGATCTTGTCCTGAGAGCCTCAAAGGACACAAGCAGAGAGTCCTTAAAGACTCTACAGGGACTATAGACAATGTAGCTTGTTATATTGTTTCCTGATAGACTATCAGGACTACTGAATGGATTCTGTCAGCAAGCTGTAGCCTTGGAAAAGGATCTGCAGAATAAATTGAGAATCACACCCCTAGCTAACCTCCCGTTTTGTTGTAAGGTGATAAATGTATGAGATTTTTGTCTATGTCCTGATGTAAATTGCATTA
Source organism: Peromyscus californicus insignis (assembly GCF_007827085.1). Classification (NCBI taxonomy): domain Eukaryota; kingdom Metazoa; phylum Chordata; class Mammalia; order Rodentia; family Cricetidae; genus Peromyscus; species Peromyscus californicus. The sequence goes on along the minus strand of NW_026294573.1, from coordinate 71,558,175 downwards.
TGAAGCCTATGTGATGCACATTATACATCCTTTCTTTACTTATGACTCCTTTGCTGACATTCAGAAATGCTCAGTTGTATCTTCATGAGAACTAGCTATTGATATTTATTGGTTCGATTACAGCACTTATGCACTATGTTTGGAAAAGTATAATCAATTGAAAAGAAGAGGGAACATAAGATGAAATTAGTCACTACATCTGACAAATATGTTAATAATTAATTTTATGGTAACTATTTGTAGGAGAGAAGAAAACGACAGTCACTGGCTTTCAAGAATGTCTTATCTTAAAGGAAGTATTTCTAATTCTTAAATAAGTCATAACATAATAAAGCTTAATCCTGCAGATATTTAAAACTTTAGAGGAATGAGATTAATTTCACACGTTCTGTGTAAGAGTTATTTTTATTGTCATCAGTAAGGAATAGAGAGTTATGAAACAGCTTTCTGTGGATGTGCTTTCAGGTACAACATTTGGAACTGTAAAAACAGCTTTGCACACAGACAGTTGTTCTGTTGCTTTTTCATCAGTTGGAAAAGAATATCAAATACTTAACCTACCATTTGAATTCCTTTTCTGTCACAGTTTTTAAATTGAAGATTTATCTATGTTTTTCCAAAGTAACAACAGAATTATTAACGTGAAAATTATCCTTCATAATATACTGCAGTAGAGGGAGATGACAGTAATATTTTTATCAGCTTTTGCTCTAGCAAAGTTAGTGTCAGTATGTCTTATATTGGTTATGAAATGTTTGTGTGCAATTGTACTTCTGCCCAAAATAAATATATGTCAAATCAGTGAAAAGATACTATGAAAACTAACTTTAGATGGTGTATTGTGAAACTTTATTTATTTTATTCCTTTGTTCTACTATAAGAAAGTAAAATCCTGGATCAATTTAGAAATAGAAAACTGCTTCATTTGTCTGTCTTTAGTTAAAGCTGCGATTCACAATATCTCTTGGGTGAAATGTGGATTTACTACTCTCTTAGATAACTGAAGGTTGGATAATGGAAAACGAAGCTTGTCTAAAAAAGAATAAGTCTAGCTTATGTAGACAAATATAATTGCTTTGACATATGCTCCTAATAAAGTTATAACTAGATGACTGTTACTTTAGGGGTTATCAGGGATCACTGAAATGTTCAAGAAATTAAAATTCTCCTGCAATAAAAAGTAATGAGAAAAAACATAGGTCAGTCTTATAAAAATATAATTTTAAATCTAGATAAATTCTTTCTCAAATTATGAGTAGACACAATTTAGACCAAGTGGAACTCAGGGTGTATAAACTTTAATATACCCCAATTATGTCATGTTATTTTCACTTGTGAAAATGTTTAATCATAATTGCAATTCCACATACAATTCAAATGAAAAATAAATACATTTTTATATCTTCTCTTTACTGGATGTCCATTTTTTAATTATTAATACTATTTGTAAAATAATATTCCATTCAATATAAATTATAATGGTAAGCACCATTAAAATTCAAATAAACAGATTACTTAGTATTTCTTTAAAAGATAATTTAAAGTGTGTTAATAAAGTGAGATATATTGAAAGATGCAGCTATCAAGGATTTAAATATGTATATTATTAATGGAGACTAAACCATGTAAAATACACAAAAAAATTTAATAGCCCTCTGATTAAACAGGTATTCTAACTATTAAAATACATGCTTGAAATCTGAAGAATTTTAGAACTTCAATAACTTTAATCTCATGGAAAATAAAATTCTAAATTAAAAATGTTTACCTTCAAAACTTTTAAAATAGTATATCATTTTTTATAACGAGTATTGATTTGAAAATGTGAATTATACATATTATCTTTCTCAGTCCTATGCCTAGACATTAATTCTTGGATTATATTGAAGAAAGCATCTCATTTGAAAAAGAAAAAGGGGAATGATAGACCTACTACATTTTGAACAGCAACAAGAAAATTGTGGACCAAAATCATTGTATGCTATGGAAATCATCAGAATTGCATAAAAAAGGAGTTGGTATCCTATCATCCTAAATATAAGAGAATAAGCACTTGAAATACTGTTTATTATTACCTATTACGTCCTTACTTACCTAACTTATAGAACACAGGAACACATTGGTGAAAGTTGCACGTACTGGGACAGAGGTAGATGAAATGGGAAGACAAAACTTACTGATCCCATGGTTATTGAAAACAACAGTAGTTTAGAGAAATAAGTTTGTCCATTTTGTAATAAAGAATTCCAGCTGTAGACTTCAGATCTTGAAATATCCCTTGGTGAAAAAAAGTTGAATTTTAGGATGCATTATGGTTGTTTGATGGAAATATTGTTTTTAAACACAAAACTAAGCCATACAAATATTTTCTTGTTTGATTGGAATAATAAACATTTCATATGATGGTAATTTAATTCAAATTTAAAGTATGGAATTATATAGTACATATTTTTTGTCAAATAATGTGTAAAAATAATGAGAAAGGAAAAGGAATATGAGTGACAAAATTATAAGCATCAACATCTTGGAAATAATTCTAGCAGAAGAGAAAAAGAATAATAATAATAAAAAATAATGTAGCCAGCAAATGGATAAAGGGGGATGTAATTTTTTCTATGAAGTAGAGAAATCTACTTCACGAAGTAGACAGAGACTACAGTTGTCAGAATATAAATACAGTACAGCAAAATTTAAAGATTTCAGAAACAAAAATGCAAACAATGTAATGAGAAAATAAAATAAAGGAGACAAATGAAGTTGTGTATTAAACATCTTAGAGAAAAAGTTTTTCTTCGTGATTTTGTAAGATGCCCAATGAGTACTAAGACTGAGCCACTGAGAACAGACTATCTGGACAATTAACTTGAACATATCTCATTCTCTCCCACACACAGCATATTGAAAGGAACAGTAAGAACAGCACAAAGGTGTCTGTGAGTGCTGTCCCAGTGACACCTTTATGGATGTGCATACTGAGACAAGTCACTATTTCTGAAGGTCAGACTGATTTCAGTTTGGTTAGAGTTCAAAGTCCTTTTCAGTGAATTCTCACGTTATGTTTTCATTATCGTGGCTCTGAGTTCAAATACAACGCTCAAAGTTGTCTTATAAAGCTGTATGACTAAGAGGCACACATCTGATTTTATGTTATAAACACTCAGAAAATTCAAGCGTCTAGTACAAGTGACTTTATGTATAATGGCTTTTAAAATATTATAAATTAATATTGTTAAAACTGAAAAGTCAGAGGCTAGCAAGGTGGTTCAGTAGGTAAAACATCTGTCTGTAACCCAGAAATTTGAATTTAATCTGTGAGAATCACATGAAGTGAGGAGAAAACAGACTCCACAAGCTGTCTTCAGCTCCATCATGTATGCTGTGTTATACCTGTGCCTGCACACACACACACACACACACACACACACACACACACACACACACACACACTGAATTTTTAGAAATATATTTTAAAAAAGTAAACAGGCTGGAGATATGTCTCAGTGGGTATGAGCACTGGCTGTTCATTCAGAGGACAACAGTTCAGTGCCCTACGGATTCCCACAACTGTTTGTAATTCCAGCCTCAGGGGTTTCAAAGCCTTCTTCTGTCCTCTACAGGCACCAAGCACACATGAGGTGTGCAAACATACATGAATGTAAAAAGTCATGAAAATAAAATAAATAAAAAATTTTAAATAAATAAAAATAAGGTAAGCAATTTTAACATATTTTTGAAAACATGGTCACAGCCATTTGTAGGTATATTTATTTGTTAGCATTGCATCTTAGTAAGCACAAATCTCATCAATAACTAATTGCAAGTTTATCTAAAAATACAGTTGATACATTACAATTATATACAATTAGGTATGCATTGGAAAACTTATACATTTATAAAACTACATTATCAAGATACAGAGCTTAGCCCTAAATTACGATATTCCTTCTAAATCATGTAGCCAACTATCTTTTACAGATTTGCCTATACATAATGTTATGGTGCTTCTATGTGTAACTTTTACTGGTATTAGAGAACTTTTTCATGAGTCCTAGAAATAAATCAATAGATGATAGGTAGGTAGGCAGAATGATAGACAAACAGACAGATAGAAGATGCATGCCTGGACTCTCACACTGAGCATGGGAATTTTGAGCCTCATCCATATTGTTGTGTGGGCATGTAGAGCTTGCACAAAGTTCACACACTACTGCTGCATGTAACATTTCAGGAGCATTTGCATTACTACTTCTAGATGACGGTAATGTGCTGTGACAGTCTTTCTACAACCTCGTGTTTTCATTTAAAAGGTAAGAGAAAACCAGTGCTATTCAGATTGAACGAGTTTCAGTCCTTTCCAGTGGGCCATGAGACCTTGATACACCATTTCTTATCTAGTGCATTTTTCATATTATTCTAAGTTGTCGACACCTACTCTTCTATTTGTTAGTGTCACTGAACTACAACTGCATTATAATTTACCTTTCTCAGAAATACGTTTTAAAATATTTTCCTTCACTCTGTGAGAAAATATTTTGTCTTGACACTTGTGCCTCAAACAACATGTGTTAGCATTTTTTCATTTAATTATGTGTATAACTATATATGTTTTAAGAAATCCATATGTGTATAGAAAGCCTAGCATATCTCAAAATGCAGTGATGTGGCATCTGAGAGGCTTGCTGACTGTCCAGGCCGGGAACTGGTGAGCTCTTTTTTGGGTAAGTGACTGTGTCCCAACAAGGTGAAGAAGAAGTTACAGACAAAGGTACCTGATGTCCAGCTGACCAAAACAGGTGTATATGCACTGATACACATGTTTAAATACTCACACATAGAACACAAAATATTAAAAAGAGGAATTGAATTTTAAAACAATACCATATTTTACCAGTTTGTGAGAATTCCCCACAATTAATGAAATTACATTTAAAATAAATGATGTGTGTGTGTGTGTGTGTGTGTGTGTGTGTGTGTGTGTGTGTGTGTGTGTGTGTGTGTGTCTTTTGGATTTTCTTATTGCAGATACCATATACTGAGATAATATCTTTGATATATGGATATACATCATTTTCTGTTCTTTGAGAATCATATAGTGTATGAAATGATATATGATTATATTTATCCACCATTTCCATTCTTCAACTCCCTCCACGTTTCCCCCTTCATGCTTACCTCCCATCTTCATGTCCTCTTCTCTTTGATTAATAACCCACTAAGCCCACTTAGTTTTGCTCCTATGTTCACAGGTGTGGGACTGTCCACTGGAGCACAGGTAATCTACCAGTGGCCACACTTCCCAAACTGATTTTTTTCCTTCTCCAACAATCCACTGCCAATAGCTCTTCAGTTTAGCATGGAGACATGTGAATTATTCTACAACCTATTCTAGAATTTTGACTGGCTTGATCTTCTGCTGTTGTTTTTCAGGTAACCACAGCTGGCATGAGTTCATGAGTATGATAATCATGTCATGTGCAGATGACCACAATTCACAGACATTCCCCCATCCTATGGTTCTTACATTATTTCTATCTCTTCATCATCAATATTCCTTTAAACACGGCAGGATAATAAGGTATAAAGATATGATATGATAATATCTTTACTTATAATATCTTGATACAATAAAGATCATGTAAGATACATTTCGTTCTGAGCACTCAGTTTCCATAGATTTACTTTATTCTTAAATTCACATATTTAATACAATGCTACATATCAAATATTTTATACACAGAGTTAAGCCAAATTTAATATTTTTCTATTTTTTATACCAAACTTAGCAGTTATTTTCACAAATTCGACCTCAAAATCATAGAGATTTATTTGGTATCATTTGTATAAAACAAAGAAATGAAGGCTACAAAAGGGATACATTCTACCTGCATTTGTATATGAATATATTTCATGTAATAGGACAAAATTATTTTGTCCCAAAGGTGTAAACTAAATGTATCATATAATATTTAATTTAGTTTTTGAACTAGGCAGAATAACTAAATAAAATACTTATGAAAACTCTTATGTTTGTGACATATTATTATGTGTCTTGAACAGTGAAAATTATTTTAGTTTAACACCATGACTTTTCATTTACACTTAATCTTCTATCCGAGCAATAAGTCATGGGAAAAGGCAAGGAAAATTATATTACAAAGGAAAGTTATATAAGTCTCACTTACTTGCAAAAGATTCCATCTAAATGCTTATGTGCAATAGAGTTAATAGTTCAGTTATTGCTTCTGACCAGGCTGTGTGACTACCTAGAACATTTCATCTTTATGCATTAGCTTACTTTCTGAATAGTACAATCTTTGGTGCACAAGTGAGATACCATATACTTCTTAGAATAAATTATAAGCATCTCTATTACAGAGTTTCAGTTTCTTTGATTGTTTTTGTCCTGTTTTTCATGATAATGTTGAAAGAATATATTGTGCTTCCTTTCAAGTTCTAAAATTCATTCCACTCCAAATCTTTCACGTTTCTTCATCAAATGTTATTTTATGTTTGATCTGAAGTCAAATATAATATACATTTCATGTATCCTTGAAAGTACTAAATCTCATTTCTAATACAATTTTGTCAACTCATTTCTTATCTACTTTAGTCTTTGTATAACTCACTAAAATCAATGTTTATTAATGCAAGTTTATGTGATATATAATTGCATATGTTCTTACAAAAAATTAGAAGAGATTTTATATGGAATTTTATTTAGGAGTCTTATTGATCACTGGGTCTGGGTTCAATATTCATCTAAGCAAATGTAAATTTACAGAAAGACAGATATGCACCTTTGGGGTGTTTTGAATCATGCTGCCGTATACATGGGTTTGCGAATCTCTTTAGAACCTACCTTCACTTGTTTGACTATAAAATCAGAAGTAGGGTTAGCTGAATCAAACAGCTCTATTTGTTTTCATTTAAGGACATTCTAATATGTTTCCTGGAGTTGGTTTTACAATCCCACCAAGATATTCAAATGTCTCAAGGTTGACATATTTTCAGCATCTTTAATTGTTTTGTTTAATGGTACAATGCCAATTGTGATAAGTGTAAGGTGATAAGTCTTTATGGTATTAATTTTCATTTTAATAAATATTGACTATATTGAACATTCCTTTCAACAGCTGTTGGCCATGGGTACACTTTTTGTGAAGAAAATTCTTTCTATTCCAGATGTTTGCTTTATTTTTGTTTAGAACAGAGTGATGTTCTTCTCTTACATAATGTGTTTATTTTATGTGGATCGATATCTCTCTCTCTCTCTCTTTGTGTGTGTGTGTGTGTGTGTGTGTGTGTGTGTGTGTATGGTGTACCTAAGTGAATTTATGTACATCATGAGAGTTCAGATTTAGAGATAGCCTGGAACTTGAGTTACAGAAAGTTGCAAAGACCAGATGAAGGTAAAGGGACAAGCCCCAGGTACATGCAGGAGAAGTGCTCTGAAGTTCTGAGCCATCTCTTCAAGCTCCAGAATTAATCTTCTAGCTATTGTGTGATGTAATTTGGATTTTAAATCAATGTCCCGTTCATGGTTTGCAAATGTTTTTTACTTTTAATTATACAATAACTCTATGAATGTTTTGGTATTCAGAAGTTCTTTTTTTAATGTATGAAATTAATTTATAAATTGTATTTCATAGGGATAATTATATTAGCCATATGACATGAGAAATTTGATGTTAAAAATATGGTCATCTACAAATTAAAGAATTACTAAAATATTATTTAGTTAAACATATCTATAATAATTATATCCCACGTGTCCAAATATCATTATTTTTTTTTATCTAAGAAGGGTGAACACATTGTTTGTCTGTAATGCATACGATTATTGACAGCTGAGTAACTGAGTCCTGCTCTATCTGGTAATTCTTAAGAGAGCTTTTATATCTAAAATACATATAAATATTTATTTATATATTTGTTTATTTGTTGGTTTGTTTATGCTTCAGGCTGACTGCAGTTTCCCTCTCTCTACTTTCCCTCTGCCTCACCCCCATCCACTTTTCCTCTGTTTCTATTCACAAAACAACAGACTTCCAGTGGATATTGACAAAACATGGCATATCAAGTCATAGTAAGACTAAGTACCTCACCTTATTTTAAGGCTAGTCAAGACAACCCAGTAGGAGAAATAGGGTCCCCAAAGCTTTAAAATCATCAAAGACCACACCTGCTCTTACTATTATGAGTACCATAAGAAGACCAAATTACACTACTGTCACATATATGCAGAAGGCCTAGGCCAGTCCCACACAAGCTCCCTGTGGTAGTAAAGGCAAAAGAGTATATTGAAGAGGAGGGGATGGACAGTAGATTTAAATAAAATACCTATCCATGCTGGCACTTTGGCTGGCTTGTTCTTGTAAAGGTTGTGTTCAAGCAGTCATAGCTGCTCTCAATTCATTTGTATAATAACTGTGTCAGGTCTGGTAAATGTTTCACTACAGATAGCCAGTACCTGTGACCCTTACAATCTTTCTGCTTATTGTTCTGCCATGATCTCAAAGTTAGAGATTATGGAATGTGATATTAATATACCATTTGGAGCTGAGCAAACAACCTCTTTTTTAAACAAGCCATTCATTTATTCATCCATTCATCATTTATTCTGTTTATTCTACATGAGATAAATCTCATGTAGCCCAGGCTGTCTTCCAACTTGTATAGCGGATGATGACCTTGCACTTTTGGCCCCTCTGCCGTAAACCTTCTGAGTGCTGAGATTATAGAGGTGCACCACTGTAGATATAATTCTGAATGGTTTTATTAAATAAGAAACACAGAGCCAAATGCAGAGTTAAAAGCCCCAGAGGTCAGAGAGTAGCAGCTAAGAGCTGAGACCAAGACCGCCTTCTTACCACCCATTGTGGCTGCCATCCTTCCCTGAGAAAGACAGGCAAAAAAACCTCTTATTTTCTTCATATTGACAGTTATGGGTCTTTGTATTAATTTTCATTTACTGAGAAAAAAGATATGCTTCTTTGACAAAAGCTAAGAGACACATTAATGAATGGGTTTAAAGATTAAAAACTCAGGGGCAGTTTATTACTATGTCCATTTACCAGAATAATTTTGTTAGGTTCTCTCTAGGGCATATGATATAGCCAGGCCATGGTTTGGCCTAGCTAGTAATATCAGTTATAGGTTCCATCTTGTGCAATACTCCTCAAATACCATGACAATATGCTTGGTTAGTCCCATAATATTCATGCCACCATTGCATCAGTAGACATATTTGGCCATGCTAGTTGTTATTGTAGCTCACAGGTTTGAGAGTTGTAAAATACTTCCTGCTTACTTCTCACATTTAGAAGTGTGAATAGAATTCCCCAGTGCTATGAAAACTAGCCAGTAGAGATGCAGTTTCTGGATAGATACTAGTTTGATTTTTCCATGTCTTATTGCCCAAGTATGTTATGTCTTCAGCAATTGGGTCTTGTCATCAAGTTTTTAAGGGCAACTAAGAGCAATGGCCCATAGTATCTGACTGGATAGTCTATGAAACCACATTCAATCTCCTTTATTCATTATTATTTGTGTTGATAGTGATTTGGGGTTTGTAGTGGTTTGACATAGAATGGCCAAATAAGTAAGTATGTTTGAAAAGTTGATCCCCAGTTATTAGACTGTTTGGGAAGAATTAGGAGATGTGTGTAGCTTTATTAGAGGATGGATATCACAGTGGGCAACTTTGAGGTTCAAAAATCTTCTCCAATTCTCAGTGCTTTTTGTCTCTGTCTTGTGGTTGTGGACCAAGATATGTATTCTCCCTGGTTCTTTTGTTCCGCCATGATGTACGATAACCCTCTGAAACTGTAAGTCAAATTAAACATGTTTTTTATAAGTTCTCTTGGTCCATTTCTCTCATCACAGCAATAGAAAAACAACTCAGATAGTCTTTATATAAAGAAACCACCCCCATATCAATGTTACAAGGATATAACATTATTCACATTATTATATCACATTACTTTTTAGCTATTTCACAACTATGTGTCTTACATGTAGATTTAAATGTATTTGGATGTGAGGTTATGGAATAAGATGATTTTCAGTCATTTCACTTGCACACATAATAAGACTATCACTTCATTATTTAACAATACCACTATGCATACATATAGGCAAACCACTCATACATATAAAATAAAGTTTAAAAAACATACTTTTTTAATTAGAAGTTTATTAATAATCTATACCAATACAGGAAAATATATACAAAGTCTGAAGGACTAATGAAGGAAACAAAAGATTGTAAGTAGAAAGATACCCTGTGTCCATTAATCAAAAAACTTCACATTGCTAGAGTACAAACTATGAGAAAAACAAACCACTGCATATAAGTCCAAAACAGTTCCTATCAAAATGTCAATGACCTTTAACAAAATATGTTAACTGAAAAAATTAACAAAAAACACAAAGAGTTTCAACACATAAGCAATTTTCCTTTATTCCCTCAAGAACTTAATATATGAAGAGACAACCATTGATTGTGTATCTGATTATATTCAGTACAAATCTATGTATTTTTCACAAAATTTTAACATTTATTTCTCAAAAGTTTCAATTATTTTCTCCAGATAATGTGATATCAATTTCATGAAAAGAAAAAATGTGGATTTCATTCTTACATTTGTTTCTATAAACACAAAGAATCACTGCAAAAAATATACAGTTTTTATTAGAATAATATACATATTACTGAAGTATGATAGTTTACAAACTTTACTTGCATAAAAATATGTCTTGCAGAGTTAACATTTTTATCTTATCTGTGATGTGGTATGATACAGAATGAATTAATGACAAGTTCTCTTTGTATCCAAGACAGGCCACAAACCAACATTTCTCCTATATCAGCAAAAAGAGTATAAGATCTGGGATGATTTATAATTACCATCATTTACAACTTTTTAAATTAAGTGGAAATTTACCACCATTTAGCACTCTAATGGAGAGTCTCACCAGAAATTTTCAGGAGCAGTCCAAGGCATCACTGCAGCCTGAGATGTTAACTCATTGGGAGGTTTTGGGTGAATTTTGGAGGCTGATAAACTAATGACCAGATTTTCAGAGAAAGAATATGAAATTTGTGTACATAAAAATAAACCCTCTAAGCCATAAAAAGGACACAATTTTTTGAGTAATAGGAGTTGAAATGATAATTGAGACAATTACAATTTATGTTCAAAATATCTTGATTCAACAACTGTATTTATAACTATACTTCTTTTTTTCACTCATGAATAATAGTTTGATGCTCTTCATTGGAAGATATAGTGATAACACATTAAATTAATATTGGCTATCACAAATATTTCTAAATATTAAGAGAAATTGGCTATTATCTATTTCCTGAAATTAATATTAATTTTAATGAAATTATACTTATTAAAATGATCCCAGTGTTTAATATCTCTTTATGGTCTCCTCGTTCTCACTGATTTAGAATTCTGAATGCTGGGAGTATGGCTTCTGATAGTACTTGAGTTAAACACAAGCTTTTTAGATAAAAGGCACGGATCTGTCAGTGGGTTTTCACATGTCTTTGATCTCTCTGTGGTGTCTGCTCTACATTTGCTACATGTTATTGAAAACTCTTATAATCTTTCAAAGATTATTTTAATACAGCGAATACAGTTTTCTCTTATTCAAGAAAGTTTGTCATATCTTATATATGCTTCATCAATGCAGATTTTGGCTTGTGAAAACCATTACATATAAACATTTTCTCTTTGTTCTGGAATTTTATTAAATGTCCAGCTCATAAAAATATATAGTAGTGAAAGATTATTTAATATGAAAAGAAATTAAATGGCATTTTTATGGGATTCAAAAATAATAACTAAAATTCAAAGTATAACTTAAAACATTTAGAACCATACCCAGAAGCTGGATGGCAATTACTCAATTATGCAAACCATAAGCATTTGTTCTTGGGAATTGTGATTTTCAAGTGTAGACACACTGCTTCAGGGAGAACTGCTCACAAAATAGCTACTTAAAAATTCCACTTAAAAAGTGGTGCCTACTATTCAGACTACTTACCCTAGTTACTTGGGGTTTCAAAATGGAATTAATCATGTTTCAAATTTCTTTAAATAAATTCATTTATAACTAACAATCAAAACATAAATGTGTTCATATTTGCCTTCTTATGACACTATATACATATAATATTTTATACATGTATACATGTACAATTTTTAAATCAAGTTATTCATGTCGGTCTTGTCCATATTTACTATTTATTTATGGAAAAGTTTCCAACATTGCTCACATCCCTTCTTCAAGTCTTTGAAATGTATAAGACCCTTTGAGAGAAAAATACAGTATTTATTGGTTAATATTTTTTATTAATAATTTTGTACTTTGTATATAAAATGTTCTGATTACTCTCCCCTCTGTATCCTCTCTTATTTCAATCCCATTCCAATTAATCATGTCTCTGTCCTTCCTCCCTGTCATTTCCTATGTTCATAAATTTTGGTTTTGTTCTGTGACCCATTTAGTATCAGCAGAACCATATGTGTTGAAGTGTCCTCTGGAGCCTGGAGGTCATCTGTGGTGATAATTTATCTGTGTCCCCCAATAAAATTGATCAGAGGATAAAGGTCAGCCACTAATAGTAAAAACAGAAGTAATGCAATGTTAGCACATACCCTTAATTTATCTGGATCTGTGTGTTCAAGGCCATACTAGGGAAGAGAGCCAACTGTGGTGACACATGTTTTTAATCCCAGTACCAATCATAGAGACCTGGAGATCTGTACAGACAGACAATGACAAGAAAGTGAGGTAGTTGGGCTAAGAGCCAACGAGAAGGCAGAACAGCAAGGCAATAAATGTGTGAGTAGACAGGAAGTAGCTCACTTTGCAAGTGACTGGTGAGGTAAGGTTAGCTTGTGGCTATTCCTATTTCCCTGACCTCTAAGGCTTTTACCCCTATATTTGGCTCCGTGTTTTTTGTTTTGTTTTGGTTTGATTTGGTTTGGCTTGCGGTTTTTTGTTTGTTTGTTTTGTTTTGCTTTTGCTTTGTTTTGTTTTTTGAGACAGCTTTGTGCCTTTCCTGGAACTCACTCTAGCCCAGGCTGGTCTTGAACTCACATAGATCTGCCTATAATCCACCTGGCTCTGCCTCTCAAGTGCTGTGATTAAAGGTGTGCGCCACCACTGCCCGGCTATCGCTCCGTGTTTTTTACTTAATATGACCACTTAGAATTTCGTCTACAGTCATCAGTGGTTACAAAACTGAAGGTAGTAATTTCCCTGTCTTTTGAAGCTATGAGTAGAAAATAGTAGTATAGACCCTCTGAAATCCTTCTCCATTCATGTCTGGCTGGTTACAGATCCAATCTTATGTTGACCTAATGCAGGGTTTCTCATTTTTGATGGCTGTATTTTTTCAAAAAGATGACATTGGGTCACATTTATTCATATATTCTGCCTCTTACTATTTTTCTAACTCTTCTTCAAAGTTCACTAAGTCTTTAAAGAGATGATATGATTTTATTATTTAAGGTTGTGTACTCATAATCTGCTTATTCTCAGCACCTTGTATAATCATGAATTTCAGCATTATCCACCATACACTGGAAGCAGAGGTTCATCAGATTAAAACTGAGAGTACTGTTGGTATATATATATATATATATATATATATATATATATATATATATATATATACAGATACTATGCATATTTGATACAGATTACAAAAGACTTACTTCATAGTACGTTTGTCAAGGAATTAAGACCGGCAATTGACAAGTGTGACTTCATATAAATGGAAAATTGAACAGCTAAGGAAACAATCATTTGAGTAAACAAAAACCCCACATAATGTAGAGAATCATTGCCAGCTATATACCTGAGATATTAATATCTAGAATATATAAGTAACTAAAAAAATGACAAAGAGACATGAAAAAATGACTCAACCAAACTACCTTTAAATATTAAATTTCATTACAAGGTAATAGATATCTGTTTCTTCTTTTATAACTTATTTATATTAGTTACCAACTTTCCTTAATGCTCATTCATTGCTCATGTCTTTCCACTTTCTACTGTGAAAAACTTAACCCTAGTGTTAATTTTCTGTATTTTCTTTGATCCTATGTTCAACTAACTTCCAGACTTTAATGTATCCATCTTCCAAAGGTCTCTTTCTAATTTCCTGTAGTTAATAGGAAATCAAAGTCAAGCAGAAACTTAGATATCAGATATGAAGGAAGACAAAGTCATTTGTGCTGTGGGATGTTCTGTATGTCAAATGTGTTGCTGATTAGTCAATAATTAAAACACTGATTGGCCATTGGCTAGGCAGGAAGTGTAGGCGGGACAAGGAGGAGAATAAAGCTGGGAAGTGGAAGGCTGAGTCAGAGAGACACTGCCAGCCGCCACGATGAGAAACAGCATGTGAAGATGCCGGTAAGCCACGAGCCATGTGGCAAGGTATAGATTTATAAAAATGGATTAATTTAAGCTGAAAGAACAGTTAGCAAGAAGCCTGCCATGGCCATACAGTTTGAAACCAATACAAGTCTCTGTGTTTACTTGGTCGGGTCTGATGGCTGTGGGACTGGCAGGTGAGAGAGATTTGCCCTGACTGGGGGCCAGGCAGGAAAACCCTAGCTACAAATGGCGTCCAACGTGGTGGCAAGAGTTTCCACCTAAAACCTGAGAAAAGATTCTAAAACGGAGCTAAAAACAGCTTCCTAATTGTCTCTCTCAAATGAGCAGCAGCTGCTGGTTTGAGCTACTTGTGGGTTCCTGGTGTGCATGCTTGACATGCTGTATGGCAGGAATAAGGCCTCTGCAAGTGGCACATTAAGCTGCATGGTGGATTTAGACTTTGCTAATACAAAACAAAACAAAACAAAACAAAAAAGGTTTCTGGACTACACGCTGCTTGGATAAAAGCATAGACCCACGATAGCTCCCAGAGCTGGTGGTAAACATAGCCATGTTGGGAAGCTGAGGTGGGAGGAGCCAGCAGTCACAGCTGCTGCAGTTTAAGGCAATAGATCCACAATAAGACAGATTCAGATGTAATAGTTTAAAATGTGTGTAAAAGATACGTAGGCTTGAAAGAGACAAAAAAGATGATATATAGAGTTATAGAAACAAATACATAGTTTTAAAAAATAAAGTCTTTAAAGAGACAGTAAAGGTAGTATAAAAAATAAGCCACGTAAAAATGGATATTACACAGAGAATCTGGATTGTGTTGTCTTTGGGATTTTTAACTGCAGAAAAACATTTGATTGTAAAAGCTGTTGAGTTATGCCAACATGTATATTTTAAAGGTAATTTGACTTCAAAATTTGGACATAAGGATATGTTACTTTGGAAAGGAGACTCTGCTTTTGTTTCCACAGAAAGCCAGAGGCTATGGATTTGTTCAAGATTAAGATACATCAGGTTTGACCAGCCAAGACCCCCTGAAAGGTCTCCTATGACACCATGGCCCAGATGATCCAACATCCAGAATGGTTTCAAGGCAACTGGCTCAGACGATACAGCCTCATGGACTATTCCATAATCCTAAAATTTTCTTTGTTTCCCCATAAGATACAGCGTCCCCCTCCAGCAGGAAGTAGTAAGAGAAGCTACGTCCAAATTCCCAAATTATATGTAATTTTACTTTGTTAAGGTTAAAACCTTCCTTTTTGAAAAAAAAAGGGGGAAGTGCTGTGGGATGTTCTGTATGTCAAATGTGTTGCTGATTAGTCAATAATTAAAACACTGATTGGCCATTGGCTAGGCAGGAAGTGTAGGCGGGACAAGGAGGAGAATAAAGCTGGGAAGTGGAAGGCTGAGTCAGAGAGACACTGCCAGCCGCCACGATGAGAAACAGCATGTGAAGATGCCGGTAAGCCACGAGCCATGTGGCAAGGTATAGATTTATAAAAATGGATTAATTTAAGCTGAAAGAACAGTTAGCAAGAAGCCTGCCATGGCCATACAGTTTGAAACCAATACAAGTCTCTGTGTTTACTTGGTCGGGTCTGATGGCTGTGGGACTGGCAGGTGAGAGAGATTTGCCCTGACTGGGGGCCAGGCAGGAAAACTCTAGCTACACATTTGTTTTTCTCTTCCTTGGAAACCTCATTCAGTATAATTTTTCCAGTTCCATTTATTTATCTGTGAATTTCAAAATTTATTTTTCTTTATAGCTAAATAATATTCTTCTGTGTATATGTACAATATTTTCATTATTCACTAATCAATTGTTAGACATTGAGGCTATTTCCATGCTTAGCAATTATGAGTAAAACATCAATAAACATATTTAAGCAAGTGTTTTTGTGTAAGAAAATAGCATCATTTCAGTATACACTAAGGAGAGAATAGCTAGGATATGCAAAATTTCTCTTCCCTTTTGAGAAATGTTCACACTGATTTCCATAGTGTCTGCTCCAGACTCCATTCCCACAAACAGTAGGCACAATTAATTTTCTTTCCTCTCTCTTGACCCCATTTGTTTGATTTCTTGATGTTAGCCGTTATAACCTGAATAAGATGCAGTCTCAAACCAGTTTTAATTTTCATTTCCCTCATGGCTAAGCATGTTCAACACTTTAAACAATGTTTCCTAGTCTATGGCGTGTCTTCTTTAGAGGACCCTCTGTTCTTCTTTCAGATCCACCTTCTGTTCTTCCTCAACCTCCTCGTAATTTAATGTGACTTTATTCAATTTTAAATAATTCTGCAGCATTTTCTGGAACTTTTGTCTTCAGGCACTTGGCTAAACATCTTCTCAAAAACAATTTCTTTCAAATAGACCATCTGACATAGAATATGCATACTGTATTTTGACACATATTTTGTTATTACATGCCCAAAATACAGCTTCAAAACACATCGTCATAAGAATTTCCCTTTCCCTACAGGCAACATAAAAACTATACAGTCTTTTGTAACACAAATCGTAAAAGGTCTTATTAATTAAAAAAAAAAAAACCCAGACCCAGATATTGCGGTGAAAGTTAAAAGATGTGAGAAACAAAACCAGTCAGCCGCATTCATAGCTCTATGAAATCCTCAGCTTCAGGAGAGAGATTTCCTGTTTACTCATGCCTTATCTAACTGTCTGTGCCCTGCCATCTTATTTCCTTCCTAGTGCTGGGATTAAAGGTGTGTACCACCATGCCTGGCTCTGTTCCCAGAGTAGCCTTGAACTCAGAGAGATCCAAATGGATCTCTGCCTCCAGAATGCTAGGATTAAAGGCATGTACTACCACTGCCTAACATCTATGTTTAATATAGTGGCTGGCTTTGTCCTCTGATCCCAAGGCAAGTTTTATTGGGGTATACAATATATCACCACAGTCTTTAAAATATTACAATTATTATCTGTGAAACAGCTGTTTTAACTGGCTTTTATCACCATCTGCAGAATTATTGTTGAATGCTAGTATCTACTAAATTTCTTACCTCTTATATTACATAATATCTTTTGTAGTATATGATAATTAATATTTTATTCCTTTGAGCCATTTGTATTTTATTGCATAGTTTGGTACATTAAACATTATTGTCTTATGCAGAATAAAATGTTCTCTAAAATATTTCTCCTTATAGTCTGTGAATTTATTTATTTATTTTTCATCTGTATAATGCTTTTGGTCATGAAATCTGCACAAAATATTTCTACAACTTATTTCATTCTTCTCTAACTTCCCCACCTAAATATATTTGATTTGTATACTGTTAATAAATTATTGGTATAACCATATTCATATGACTGAACTGCATTTTTATTGATTGCAAGCTTTTATTCTCTCACTTATTGAACTTTTAGAGCTCTTTAAAACTTCTGTTTTAGAATATGCTTGCCAGAGTAACTAAATTTTGGATGCAATAAATTGCAAATGTGGATGTGTCATGTTGAAAATTTCATGCACCAATGATTTTCACATGCCGTAGTCACACTTCAATTTGTTCCTCATTTATCATGCAATACTTATTAGTTGTATGCATCCAATTTTAAAAATAAAGCAATAAGTGAAATCAGCAACTATGCATTTGCACTTCACTCTTGCAAAATTTTTTATGCCATCTTTACAGTGTGAAATTTGCCAGAAGCTGGAAGAATATTAGGGTGGATTTTTAAACTTGAAAGGAGATTTTAGATACTGCAGCATTGGAATGTGTGAACCAATAATTCCTTTGCTTAGATATTTAAGAATATTCTCTATTAACTCTGATGCCTTATTAAAATAAATTTGCAGAGCTATCCTGGAATATATGATAGAAGAATAGGGATTTACATGACCATCTGTCTTCCACTGACTATTAAAATGAATATATATTTCTAGACATCAATTATTACTGGTAACAAAGGGCTTCAATGCAATTGATTGTCATTACTTCTATCAATAGAATGCTTTACATTTGGTAGTAGCATTCAACTTAGAAAAAACAAATAGATGGTGTCTACACTACTTTACATCTGCCTTTTCATAACTGCTGGATATGACTTCATGTATATCACCTAAGTCCTAACCTACTACAGTTTAATGATGCTCTTTTGCTTTGTCATTCATTTCTGCCTGAAAAATCATTATGTAGTTAACAAAAATAAATCAAAATAAAGACACCTTCATCATCTGAATTACAGAAGTATACTCTTTTATTAAAATTGTGGTTTAGGCCATGTATTTATGTTCCAAACATAATTCATTTTCCAAATGTACTTATGTTTTCTAAGTAAAAATAGTAATATTTCTTTACAAATTTAACTATTATGTAACATACATTTTTTTAAAATTTAACTTCTTTATTAATTCTTTGGGAGTTTCATATCATATACTCCATTCCCACTCACCTCCTCATCCTCCTATATCCTTCCCTTACCCTTGCAGCACCCCATAAAAGAAAAATTTAAAAATAAAATCAATATAAACCAAGCAAGCACACAAACAAAAACTAAGCAAACAACAATAATCAAAAATTTCTCTTTCCTTCTCCTTCTTTCCCGCCTCTCCAATGCCTCATCATCAGTCCTAGTGGCATTGGGAAACTCAGTGTGTCATGTAGTATATCCAATAGTCCAGTCACCTCTATTAGCAAATATTCTTTTCAATCAGTCACTGGCCAGGGTCCTATCTTTATATTTCAACCAGAGACCATTTAGTCAGGTCACATTTCCCATAATAAATATAATTGATATTTTCCACTTTTTAAACATTTACTTCATTATCTCACTTTTTGCAAAATGTACTCTAAAAGTAGTAGAAAAGTGTTTTACATAGTCTTATTTATCAGTTTAATATTCACATGTTCTTTTCCATAGTCTAGCACTAGTAGAAAACTGCTGAATAATTTATGGTATAGATGTAATGATCTCAATGTGAAATTTTCAGTATATGGCAATTATAAATGTGTTTTTTATTAAAAGAATACTATATTTCTCTGTATTTTTGGATTTCATTGAACTTGCTCCAAGTAGATGCCATTATTGTAGGGTTAGTAATTTTTGGAGAAATTAATTATCTTGAATTTATGGTTCTTATTCTTATACTGCTATATGGAATTTATGCAGTTGGTGCTATATGTTTGCTCTGTTATTTTTTTTCAGTTATGTTATTTCAATTTAGTACATGCAATGTTATCTTGTATTGATATGCTAGAGTTCAGAAAGTGGTTCAGAAGATAATGTGTCAGACCAGTAAACAGCTCAGAGTCCTGGTTTACATAACCTCTATGCTTCTGTATGATTCTTTGAGTGGGGAATAGCTGTGAGTGCAACCACTTTTATATAGCATATTTTATCCTTTCCTATCCTTATAATAAAACATCTGACAAAATAGGATTATTTTGGCCCAACATTCCAGAAGATAATGTCCATAATGTTGGGGAACATGCTGGTGCTGGTACACATGGATAGTGGCTTGGTGTCTCTGGCAGCAGACCATGAAGCAGAAAATTGAAACAGATGCAGGGTTGAGCTTTGATGTACTTCAAACTATACCTGGGAAAGGAATCTCTACCAAATATTTCCCACTTTTTTTTAAAATAATGCCACTAGTGTGGTTCTAAGTAGTCAAATATGTGATTTTTGTGAGAGTTATTTCAGACTTGCAACATGAAATATTTTCTCTCTGAAGTTCATATAAGAGATAAAGGATACACAGTGGCTATAATGACATTGATAAATGGTAAAGTTACTACAATGACATAAACCAATTTCAAATATACTATAAATCTACAATAATCAGCACCATGTAATATTGGAATACAGCTGGTTATAGAAGAATACAAAGACCTGTACTAAGAATATCTGAAGTCAACTAGTATTGACAGAGGCCACTTATCACTCAGATTCATGAAAAATAAGTAGATTGTCAATGAAATTATTTAATATATGTGGTATATGCAATGCCAAATTGTGTTGCGCTTGGACCAACATTCATTAAAGTATCATCCTAAATGTCCTAATCAAAAAAAAATTTAAATATCAAAATATCAACATTTCCTCAATTCTAAAATGCTTAAAGTCTGAAGTTACAAAAAGTTAAAATTCCCAAAGCAAGATTCTGAAAAATAAAATAAATTCCTTTAGAAATTCATTTATGAAAGGGGCTGTACCTGAGAAACATATAAATATGCATCACATTCAAGCTTGTAGACTAAAACATACGGTGAAGATATCCATTCTTCTGGGAGAAGAAGCCCTAGGGGAACATTAACTATATGGACTCTCACCTGGAAAAGAAGCACCCAATCATCAGCCTGCGAAAAAAAACTTCAAATTGTAATAGGAACTGTGGCCCCTGATGGCACAGCCATATCTGAATGGAATGGCAGAAGTCATAGAGCCAGCACAGCTGCTTGACAAAAATCCAGCAGAGCTGAGCCACATGATGGCTGCCATGTCACCTTTGGTTTTCATCAATTTTAATATTTGGACAGTTTGGGAATGTTGGATTGATGGGAAAATTAATTATGAATCATTTATGCCTTTTCCCAGGAATGCTGCTTCTAAGTTTATCCAGGAAAGTCCTGAACATACTGTCGTCCCCCCCGCCCCCCCCCCCCACACACTTTGAGGGAGATATTCTTATCTACTTGAAGGTCTTCCTTACACCTTGGAGATTGTGACACATAAAGAAGCCAGAGGTCTCTTTATAAGGCTATGACACATTCTTGAAACATCTGTCCCTCTAATTACACAGGAACAAGATATTTAAAACAAAGTAAAATTCAAAATGTCAACAAGATTTGGTGGGCTAGAGGAACTGTCCATAGTTCAGATTACAAGGCTCTTCCCACTGTACACTCAGACAATTACATGGCATACAGCTCTGCCCTACATAGAGACATATTGATGAGCAAAGTGTGGAGTGGAAAGATGATGAAAGTATGAGATGTTAGGACCCTCCTCTCTTAGAAGTTAGCTCATGTAGAGCCACTATAATGTCATATGACCAAGGAGCAACAGAATGCCAGGATTAGACATATAGACAAATTCTTTAAGTTTACAAATGTCAACATTGATTATATTATGCCAGAATTCAAATAATAACTTCAACAGTTTTAGCCTGAGGATTTTTCCTGGACACTCTGACCACTAAGAGTTAATAATACACTGCTTGAGACATGGCAAAAATGCCCAGGGTGGTTGTTTTGGTCCAGTGTCCTTGAAGCAATCAAAGCAACCAGCCTGATCACAGGCTGTCATATGCCTCTAGATTCTCAAAAATTGGGTTATGGGGTTAATGAATAAGAATGATAACTCTGTTTATTAATGATGTCAAAACTTGAGGGAAAATGATTAGAAATGATATCTCTGTTCTGTCATAATTTATTAATGATGACTAAAAGATGAGCAAAAGGAAGTGAAACACATGTCCAAAAATAAAAATATGATCTATGTTTTGGAACATCATGAATATATCCCTGCTAACTAAATTCTATATAAATAAAGAAACACTCTGGTTGCTAGTCAGTCAGGCTGCAAGATTCTCCCGACCACCATGGTCTGGCTCACTTCCTTCTCCCGCCAACTCCTTACACCCTCTGCAGGACCCATCCACTGCCCAGGATGGCTCCCGGCACCCTGTAATAATTCTAATAGGAATTATAGGTTATGTAATTTAGTATAATGATCATAAACTTTATCCCATAAATGTGAATCAAATTGTACCAATAAATATGAGATTTATCAATTATGATAACTATTTTTAAAAAGAACAAAGGCAATGCACAATAAATAGTTATTTGTTTACAGGTTTTGAGACAGAGGGCCTCAGGAAGCACTTCAAATCTGTAATGTTGTTAAAGCTTGCCTTAATTGGATAATTGTTGAAAAAGATTAAGAAATATTGAGAATATTAAAAAATGGTGA
This sequence comes from Peromyscus californicus insignis, assembly GCF_007827085.1. Taxonomy (NCBI): domain Eukaryota; kingdom Metazoa; phylum Chordata; class Mammalia; order Rodentia; family Cricetidae; genus Peromyscus; species Peromyscus californicus. The sequence continues at coordinate 71,535,806 of NW_026294573.1, read as the reverse complement.
GGAGGAGAAAATATGGTTGCCTAATGTCTTTTGCAAAAAGAAAGAAGGAAAAAGAAATATGGACTACAGAGTCTGAAAAAAAATGACACAAGACATTTTCTAGATGATCTTTAATTTGGAATGACCTTTAACAACAATACCAAAGGTAGAAAATATGAAAATAGATAAGTGATAAAGTATCTTTTCTTGAAGAAAAACTTCTGATCTGCCAAAGGCAATTTTGAGAGTAAGCCACCAACAAACTGAAAACAAACTATAACTAAAGATGTATCTAATAACATTTATTTGAAATTAACAAAGATGATTGAAACTCAGTCCCTGTGCTGCATCAGTACAGCAGCTTCAGCCTTTCACCCCATCTCCTGTGAATCTCACAGATTGTCCCATTCTAACCTTCCTCTCCCCACTTGTTGCTATTTCCCAGCCCCCAACTCCAGAAAGCACCCACTGCTAATTCATAGGACACATCTGCCAGAAAACCAGATAGGCTTCCTACAGACCACTTCTATCTCTGTTCCCTCAATTCCAATCCACCAGTCTCATTCCACACTGTAGAGCAGAACACAATGTCAGATTTCCCTGACCCCTACTCCTATTTCCCATTGATCCAGTAGATTGTCCACTTCTGATCTTTCTCCTCCCAACTTGTTGCCTTGTCCCAGCCCCCAACGCAAGCAGCCACCCACTGCTAACCCAAGGGCTGCTCATTGCAGGGTAATAAGTGTGCTAGAGGGGGATCCACACTCCTCCTACTGCTCCTGAGATCCTATGCACAATTTTTATCCAAAGCTCTGTGGCAGGAAACCTGCTCTGGTCTTTCCCCCCTGATCCCATTCCCTACAGATCACAAAGACTTTCTCTTCCAACATTCTTTCTCCCCAATTCACTCCAGTACCCAAGTTTCTAATACCCACAGGCATTCCTTGTGAACACAACAGCCAAGCAGCCCCATCAACAGGTAGCACATAGCTATCACACTCCCTGAAAATACATAAAGAAAACATAAACCAAGGAACAAAATACCCACTCAACAAGGACAAACAGAAATCAGCACCTAGATTTATAATCATCCCAAACTCAGATGCCTAAGTGCTAGCATAAAATCATAATCAATAACAGTTGGGGCATTGTGTCTCCACTAGAATATAGCCATTCCACCATAGGAAAGCCTGAATATTTCAACATAAATGAAACCACATGAAAAAGACCTTAAAAATAACCATATGAAGATCATAGAGGTCCCTAAGAGGAAATTAATAAGTGCCTTTAAAAAAATCTTGAATACAAACAATAAATTGAAGGAAATGAATAAATCTCTTAAAGAAAGCCAAAAAAAAAACAAAAAACCACAAACAGTTGAAGAAAACAAATAAAACTGTTCAACACCTGAAATTGAAATAGAATCAATAATTAAAATACAAAATGACGGATTTCTGCACCCAGAGGGCCTGATCAAGTCCTATTGTGGCTCCACAGCTATTAGTCCACAGTTCATATGTTTCCACAAATGTGGCTGGAGACCTTGACTTGGAAAATGTGGGGGTGGGGGATGGGTTGGGCAGGAAGTCTGGGGAGTTAGAAGGGGAAAGAGAAGGGAACTGTGGTTGGTATGTAAAGTGAATAAAAAATTTCTTAATAATGAAAATAAAAATAAAAAAATGAGGGATTTCTGAAAATGAAAAAAAATGAGATATTGGAACAGGGATTACAGACATAATGTTCACCAACAGAGGTAGAAGAGGGAATCTCAGTAATTGAAGATACAATAGAAGAAATGGATACATCAGTCAAAGAAAATGTTAAATCTAAAAAGCACATGACAAAAAACATCCAGGATATCTGGGACACCATGAAAAGACCAAACTTAAGAATAATAGGAATAGAAGAAGAAAATGAGTCCCATTTTAAAGACTCAGAAAATATTTTCAACAAAATCATAAAAGAAAATTATTTTAGTCTAAAGAAGGAGATAACTATAAAGATATAAGAATCAGACAGAACACTAAATAGATTGAACCACTTGCCACATAATATCAAAACACTAAACATACAAAACAAAGAAAGAATATTTAAAGCTGAAAGAGAAAAAGACCAAGCAACTTATAAAAGGAGGTATATTATTATTACACCTGACTTTGCAGTGGAGATTCTAAAAGCCAGAAAGGATCCTACAGAGTCTAAAAGACCACAGGGACCAGCCCACACTACTGTACCCGCTAAACTTTCAACCACATTAGATGGAAAAAATAAGATGTCTCATGGTGAAGTCAAATATAAAGAATATTTAAGAAACCAGCCCTATAGTAGGTGCTAGAAAGAAAACTCCCAACATAAGGATGTAAATTATACACATGAAAACATAGAAAATAAATAATCTCATGCCAGCAAAAGCCAAAGAAGGAAAACACACACACACACACACACACACACACACACACACACACACACACACACACACCCCTCCAACAACAACAACACCAATAATAACAACAACAACAAAATAACAGGAATCAACAATTATTGGTCATTGATATCTCCAAATATCAGTGATCTCTAGTCCCCAATAAAAAGACACAGACTAACAGAATGGATATGAAAACATGCTGCATCCAAGGAACACCTCTCAACATCAAGTATAGCCTTTTCCTCAGAGTAAAGTGTGGTAAAAGATATTCCAAACAAATGGATCTAAGAAACAAGCTAATGCAGCCATTTTAATAATGAACAAAATGTACTTCAAAGCAAAATTCATCAAAAGAGATAAAGGAAGAAATCACAAATTCTTCAACAGAAAAATCCACCAAGATAACATCTTAATTCTTAACATAATGCCCCAAGTGCAAGGGTACCCATGTTTATAAAGGAAACATTACTAAAGCTTAAGTCACATATTGACTCTCCCACACTGATAGTGGGAGATTTCAATACCCAAATCTCACTAATGGACAGGTTATCCAGACAAAAACCACCCCCTAAAAAAAACCCTGAAGCTTACAGACATGATAAACAAAATATACATAACAAATATTGACAAAACATTTCATCCAAACATAAAAGAATATATATTCTTCTCTACATCTCATGGAAGTTTCTCCAAAATTGCTCACATATTGGGTCACAAAGCAAGTCTCAACAAATACAAGAAAATTAAATTAACTCTTATATCCAATCAGCCCACCATGGATTACAGCAAGATATCAACAAAAACAGAAACCTTACAACTCATGTAAACTGACCAACTCTCTACTGAATAAAAAATGTGTCAAATTTGAAATCAAGAAAGAAATTAAAGACCTCCTAGAATTCAATGAAAATGAATATAGAGCATATGCAAATTTATGGGACACAATGAAAACAATGGTAGAAGGAAAGATCATACACTGTTTACAAAAAATAATTGGAGAGTTTTTATACTAGCAACATAACATTAACATTCAAGCCTTAAATCTCTAGAGCAAAAAGAAACAATCAGACCCAAAAGGAGTAGGCATTAAGAAATAATCAAGCTGTGGGCTAAAATAAACAAAACAGAAACAAAGAGAATCATACAAAAAATTCAAAGAAACAAAGGGATGGTTCTCTGAGAAAATCAATGATAGACAAAACCTTATATAAACTAACTAAAAAGAAGAGAGAGAACATCCAAATTAACACAGTCAGAAATGAAAAAGAGGACAAAGCAGCAGATCTAGGAAAGCTAGAGAATAATAAAGACACACTAAAATACTGTACTCCACCAAATTAGAAAATCTAAAGGAAATGGATAATTTTCTCTAGAGGAACCACTTACCAAAGTTAAATTAAGATCAGATAAGCAGTTTAAATAGACCTATAACAGTTAGTGTAATAGTAGCAGTCATTAAAAGAATTGAGAGGCATTTGAGGGGTGGTATGGAAATCTGGTACAGTAGAAACTTCCTAAAATATATGAATGCAATCTTAATAAAATCCTAAAATAATGAAGGAGATAGAATCCCAACTGGAAGAGACTGGGGTGGGGGAGACACATGACTCTCTCTGTAAGAGGGAGGTAGAATAGATTTTATGGGCAGTTGGGGGGGTAGATAGGGACAGTAACTGGGGGATAATGTGGGGGTAAGATGGTGTGGAAGAAGAGGATGTGGGGAGAGACTGCTGCAATGGGGGCATTTGAGGGATGGTGTGGAATCATAATGTAGTGAAAACTTCCTGGTATGTATGAAGAATCTTAATGAGGATTCCTGGTAAAGGGATAGACAGTGTCTGAACTGCTTAACTCTTGTGACCAGGTAAGGCTTCCAGTGGTGGGACTGGGTTGTGTTCAACTGAGTTTTTGCCTAACGGGGGCCCATGGAAATCTCCAACAACCAAGAACCAGAGACTAGATAACCCAGAGACCTATGTTAAAAACAAACACTATTGGTCAAAAAGAAAGCTTAAAATGATTCTGTGCATCTTTCCTAGAGCTGAGAAAAATGACATCACAATTATTATACTATCATTTTTTACTTTAATTTGAATAATATGACTATTACAAAATTATTAATTTCAATTTATAAACTTGGATATCTTTCTATTTATCTACATAATCTATAATCTCTTTTTAAAAAATTTTATAATGTTCAGAATGCTGTTGTTGCACATTCTTGGAAGGAGTTACTCCTATTTCAAGTTTTTGTTTTGTTTTGTTTTGTTTTTAATAAATCAAACAGTTCACTTTTGTTTTTGGCATACTTAACTAATATTTTTTTGTATGATAATTTAATATCTTACAAGAGTTCTGATTTTTATTATTGATCCCACAACTTTTTAGGCTAAAGTCACTGGGGATTTCTGCATTAAAACCTATTCACTAAATTGGAAAAAGTCATTTCTTTTCATTTTTTTCTTCCTTTCTTGGTTGCTTTCTCTGCTTCTGTTTTTCTGTTTTGTATATTTATATGTCTCTTGTTTCTTTTATTAACTCAATTATTCTCATTTTACAGAGAATTTCAGTGGTAATTTGAAAAGAAGTTGAGAAAGTGGGTTAATTTTTCTTTTTCTTAATCTCAGAGAGAAATTCTTTACATATTTCGCTATTATTTGTGTTGCTAATGAATGGACTTCATTGTGTTGAGAACATTCATTTTCTATCTAATTTGCTGAAAATATTTATCAGGAAAATACATTAGATTTGATGAATGCTTTTTATCTACCTGTGAAAAGGATGATCTGGGTTTTATACTTAATTCTAACAGTGTATAGACAAATTTCTAAACAGTCTTACTAAATAAGAAACACAGAGCCAAATACAGGAGTGAAAGCTGTAGTGATCAGAGAAATAGGAATAGCCACCAGCTAACCTTAGCTCACCATGCTGCTGTAGCTTCTCAAGAGAGCCTCTTCCTGTCTAACCTGTGCCTTTATAGCCTTGCTGTTCTGCCTTCTCATTGTCTCTTAGCCCAGCCACCTCACTTCCTCATCACTGCCTGTCTGTACAGACCTCCAGGTGTCTATGGTTGGTACTGGGATTAAAGGCATGTGTCACAGTCTTGGCTGTGTCCTTGAAAGCACAGAGACTCTGCCTGCCATGTGATTGGATTAAGGGCATGTGCTACCACCGCCTAACTTTTGTTTATGGCTGGCTATCTATGTCCTCTGATCTCCAGCCAAACTTTATTTATTAACACACAAATAAAATATCACCACAACAATGTGGCTCGGACTTACTGATTTCCATTTCCAGAACCCATTTTGCATTCTAGGGATAAGACTTAATAATGGTAAATGAATAATTTTTCAGGTTTTACTTATTTTTCTTTGTATTTGTCTGTATGTATTTTGACTTGTGTGTGTAAGAGAAAGTGCATGTTATTCTTCATGAGCCCATGGATAGTTTTGCAATTCATTTATAGCTCTTTGGTTATAGCTTTTTGAGGCAGAATCTCTTCCTGAACATGGGACTCATATTTTTGCACCTGGGCTGGAAAAGGGAAGTGCCAGAGATTCCACTGCTCCATCTCCCTCAAAGTTGGGGTTACTGACTTGTGTGACTGCCTAGCTTGTTTACTGTGTGCTTGAATAAAAAAAAAAAAACCCAGTCCTCAATATTGTGGCACAATCTCTTCTAACCACTTGGCCATCTCTCCAACATGTGTGATTGGGCTTTTAAATTTAGGTTTGGATTGGTTTGCCATTACTTCATTAGTGCTCTAGTTTCTAGCTTCATCCTGTAACTTTCTTGCCTTGGAGTGCTAACTCTTTGGCATCACGATAATCACATTCATAAAGTAAATTTGCATGTATTCACTCCTCTAAGTGTTTAGAACAAGTCTGAAAAGGATTGATGTTTATTTTTAATTTTTGAAGAATTCAATCATGAAACCATCTGGTTTGTGACAAAAAAACATTTGTTAGTACTGACTCAATCTTATACAATATTTACATGATCAGATTTTTCAAGTTCTTTATCCATCATTCTTGCTAGTTGTCTAGAATGTGCTCATTTCCTCTAATTATTACATTTCTAGTGTTTGATTGTCCATCAAATTTTAGGATTGCTTGTATGACTTTTTTTAAAGAAGTTATGAGTGATTTGCTTGCATGTGTGCTTCAGCACCACATAGGCACACTACAGAGGGAGAAGATGGAATCCACAACCCTGAAACTGTGAGATAATATGTAGGTACTGAAATCTATCCTTGGTCTTCTAGAAGAGCAGCAATTGCTCTTAACCCCATGAGCCATCTCTCCAAACCCTATCCTTGGTAATTTTGGCAATATATCTTTGGATAATTATGACCATTTGATTATCATGGCTCTTTATGTGACTATCTTTAATCACCTTATTTAATGTCTGCTGTGCTTGTTGGTTAAAGAGTTCTATTCTTCTCCTAGACTTGAGATGTTTTGTTCATTATTTTTGTGAATGTGCTTTCTGTCTAATTTTTGTACTTCTCTTTAATGCTGTTATTGCTTGAATTTCTTCCTTAACTGTGCCTTAAAATCAGTTTTAAATGTCTTTAATATTATTATTTTTCCTTTGTTTCACAGATTTGATGACTTTGTGACTGATGTAATATTTTTCTTTACCTATTCTGATATTGAATCATTTTATTAATTTTTAAAATTCAGTACATATATTCCTTTAAAAATTTATTTAAATTGTTTTCTTATAATGTTCTAGGGTATTCACCAGAGAAGACTGCTCAGACGTGGGTTTAAGCCAATAGACTATCTTTATTAGCTGGTCAGTGACTACACTGTGTGTTCAGGATCCCAGTGTAACACTGAGTCTTTCTCAGGGTGAGCTTTTAAGCACAAAAACATGTTTTGGGGTGTAGATGTAACCAACCGTCTTATTAAATAAGAAACACAGAACCAATGCAAAGAAGAAAGCCAAGAGGTCAGAGCTAAGAGCTGAAACCTTACCCTTCCTCCTGCAGTGGTCCTACCTCTCCAAAAGAGAGCTACTTCCTGGGTTAAAGTCTTTATAAAGACTTTCTGTTCTGCCTTCTCATTGGTTGTAAACCCAACCACATGACTGCCTCATCACTGCCTGTCTGTATAGACTTCCAGGTCTTCTATGGTTGGTATTGAGATGAAAGGCGTGTGTATCCATCCAATGCTGGCTGTATCCCTGAACACACAGAGACTTACTTAGCTCTGCCTACCAAATGCTGGGATTACAAGTGTACACCACCACCGCCCGGCTTTCTTATGGCTTGCTAATAGCTCTGACCCCCGGACAACTTTATTTATTAACATACAAATAGCATTTTAATACAAATAAAATATCACCATATTCCCCTTTTCTATTTTAATAAAAAGAAAAAAGGAAAAAGCTTATAACTAACATAAGAAAAACTATATACAAAAGTACAATAACTATATACAATATATATAAGTAATAAATACCTAAACAATGTCTAGTCCATTTGTATTTGACAAATTCAGAGAAAATAATTTCATTATCTATCCTATTTTGTTAAGTCCAAAATGTATCTAATTCACTTTCTATCCTAATTAATCTTCAACGATAACTAACTAAACTTCAACTCCCTCAGAGACCCAAGAAGGAAATAATATTAGCTAACAAAAATAAAATCAGGAAATACATGCAAGCAACTTCCAAAAAATTGTGAGTTGACAGAAACAGCCAGCTGCCTGGACAGTCATCTGAGGTTTCTCCGCAGTGTTGGGGCATCATCTTCAGCCTATAGGCTTAGCATATCTGACAGACTCATTTGTGAAGTAGGATGTACACAAGGTCAACAGTTCAACCTCACATTGGGTGAGAGCAGTCTATATACCAGAAACACCTGAATTCCACTAGTGTCATGTCATGATTTAGGATTTTAAATTCTGGAAATTGTTGATGTTTTTAATTCAGCTGTCCATTCTTCTTGGCTATGTGTGTATGTGGCTTCATCCCAGCATTGGGGTGACATACTTAAGTTACAGGTAACCAGAAGCTGAGCTACAGAAACAAAAAAGTAAGGTTAGTACATTTAGGGATTTTCAAAAACTATGGACTTTGATGTATTGAATCTTGTTTTCATTTCTTCACAGGTGGTGCTGTTTATGTGCAGAGTTTTACAGCCTGAATGGCACTTCCATCATAGTCAGTTGTGGTAAGGTCTGAGTGCCTACTAAGGTCTGGGGCCTGGTTACAATAATATGTTTTGATCCTGTTCTCACCCCTCCCCCAACTCCTCCTAGTGCTTCTTCATTTCACAATCCATTCAACAGCATGTTCTTTTTCTCTCTATTTTTTAAAAAAAGTAAAACAAAATCAAAATGGACAAACTAACCCCCCCCAAAAAAAAAGGAAAAGAAAAGGAGAAAAATGAAAAAGAAATGGAGAAAGACAAAAATATAAACAATGCAAAAAAAGGAACAAAAGAAAAAGTGCACACAAAAATATATAGAAGCAATTTTGTATACTTCTCATGGGCATGGTACTTGACCTGGAATGTGATTTGTTTTGTTTTGTTTTGTTTTTCGAGACAGGGTTTCACTGTGTAGTTTTGGTGCCTGTCCTGGATCTCGCTCTGTAGACCAAGCTAGCCTCGAACTCACAGAGATCTGCCTGGCTCTGCCTCCCAAATGCTGGGATTAAAGGCATGTGCTGCCACCGTCCAGCTTGGAATGTGATTTTTATACCCAGTGACACTCCATTGGAGCAAGCTGACATTCCTTTTCCACAGGCATCAATTGCAAATAGCTTCTTGGGTAGGGGTGTGATTTAGTGCCCACTTTTTCTCAGTGCTGGGATTTTTTTCCCACTTGAACTGTACAGATCTTGTCCATGCTATCATAGTCTTTGTGATCTCACATGTGTATCAGACCTGTAATGTCTGGAAGACACTGTTTCCTTAGAGCCATCTGTCACTGCTAGTTCTTATAATCTTTCCTTCTCCTCCTCCTCCTCCTCCTCCTCCTCCTCCTCCTCCTCCTCCTCCTCTTCCTTCTCCTCCTCCTCCTCCTCCTCCTCCTCCTCCTCCTCCTCCTCTTCCTCCTCCTTCTGTATAGATCCCTGAGCCTTGTGGGGTGTGGTTCTGGTAAAGGTATCCCTTTTAGGTATCTGAGTTGAAAAGTGTCTCACTTTCTAAATATTGTTGTGTTAATTCCAATCTACTGCAAGATTCTTCTATCAAGAGTAATGCAATGCTCTGATCTATGAGTATACCAGTACATCATTAAGAGTAATTTTATTGCTATTATTGCTATTTTTCTTTAGTCGAATAATAGGATATTTCCCAGAATTCATGTATAATCTAATCTCTGGTTCTTTGTCACTATACCATCATCATATGCTGCTGGTTGCATCTCTTGGAGTGGGTCTTAAATCCAGTCAAAAATTGGTTGATTACCCCCATAACATTAAACTCTATAGTATTTAAATTTCACAATTGTGTGCAAAACACCTGACAACTAAAATTATTTACTCAGTATAGAAAATAAGGAACTGGAGAGGAAGGTAGGGCCTAGAGAACATATCTACATACTAAGGAACACACTTTTGACCTACTCCTTTCAAATGTCTCTTTCTCACAACTGTAGACATTTGTCATGATCTTCCAAAATAACATTACTCCCAGGGTACTAAAGCTTCCACACATAGTTTATGAAAGACATTCCACATTTAAGCAATCACAAACTCTACAAAGCTTTTTATTCTTCTCTAAAGTTAGCAACTGTGTTGAAATATAAAATTCTTAATGTGTGACTCTTCTAATCTCAGAGAGAAACTTTATTATAATTATTGAGAATCCTCCTTGGGTACAGATTACCCTTTCATTACCTCTATTTCCACAGTGTCAATTTCTGGAACTGTATGTTGATTTTTTTTATTTAGAAGAAATTTCTATTTTTTTTGTGTGTTCTAGTCTACTTATTATTACTGTGATAAACACCATAACCTAAAGTGACTTAGAAGGGGCAAGGGTTTATTACATATAATATGTTAGAGTTACTCATTATGAAAGAGCTCAAATAGGTACTGATGCAGCATCCACCGAGGAATACTGCTTGCTGGCTTCCTTTCTGACTCATGTTCAGCTAGGTTTCTTGTCTATCACAGACCAGAACAATGTGTTTAAACTTTAGATTTCTGCATTGTTTATATAAGTTGAAAGCCTTTTTACACTTGCCTAATGTAGAAAGATCCTTGTAGTAGTATTTGCTTCACCCATGATCTTGGGCTATATGGCCAGAAGGAGGTGGTGCTTCTTGTCATATGTGACCTCTTAGAAGAAAAGAAAAGGGTCACAAGGTCCCTTCTCTCTAGTTCTTGCTTCCTGGTGTGAACAGACTGCCAGGTGGATTCACTCCCAGTCAGAACAGAGGATGATTTCAGCTGTTTACTTGGTTCTATATTCATGAGTGTATTTCCTCAATTTATATCCTAATAAATTCCTTATTACTCCTTAAGCAGACTCCCATAGATTTCTCGCTTTACATAATGCGCAATGTGGGGCATGAACCCATGATCCTCAGATTAAGAGTCTCTAGTCTTCTATGTTAATCAAATTTATGTTAATTACATTTTCTAGGTATACACAGATATATTTCAATTAGGTACATAATCTTCAAAAACACTTCAAAGACCTACAGAATATGGCATATAAAATGTTTTAAAAACTTAGACTTTTTTGGGTAATGAGACACACCTGTTCCTGGCAGCACCAATTTACTTCAAAGAGAAAGATGGGTATCAAAGAAACTCCGTATGGAGTTTATTTCTTTATGGCAGAAGTTAGTCATTTAAGCAAAAAAAACTGCTCTTGCCTGGACTGCTTGACATTATGTTATATAAACTGGACATGCAGGGCCCATAGGAAGATGACCTCTGAACTTTAGAAGGCAAGATGGTCCTTCAGGTTCCTGCTTCACAGAGGAAATAGTCAGACCTTCTACAGGACACAGGAAGAAGCAACTGACGAACTTTGCCAGAATAGGTGGAAGAGTTCTTAAAATTTCCTGCTTCACTGAAAGCTATGCCAGAGAATCTAGGTCTGTAGACTGAAGATAGATTCCCCAGTGTTACAGAGGAACTTTGGATGACTGTCCAGGCAGCCAGATGTTGCTGTCATTTCTAGAATTATGGAAGTTGCTTTCAATGCACTTCCTGTTTACTCAGGTAATATTATATTCTTCTGGGGTCTTTGATGGAGTTGAAGACTAGATAGTTATAATTATAGTTTTCCTCACTCATGATAAAAGGTAAATTAGATATGAAATGTTAGGCTCACAAAAATAGGATAGATGATACAATATATTCTTTAATTATGCCAAATACAAATAGACTAGATATTGTAATTGTAATTCTTGCTTGATAACTGTTTTGTTATATATCATTTTACTATGTTAAAATTAAATCCTTCCTTTTTGCTTAGACAGAAAAGGGGAAATGCTGGGGGATATCTTTCTGTACGCTGTGAATATGTGTGGCTCCAATTGGATAATAAATAAAGCTGCATTGGCCTATGGAAGAGCAGGATAAGGTTGGGTAGTACATTCAAACTGAAGACCAGATGAAGGGTGGAGTGAGAAGAAATGGCAGCCACTGCCACAGGAGTAACAAGATGCCAGCAGTCTGGTAATGACACAGTCACATAAGAACATATGAATTAATGGGAATAGGTTGGTTTAAGATAAAAGAGCTAGCTAGCAAGAAACTGAGGCCATAAGCCATTTAGTTCATAATTAATATAGGCCTCTGAGAAATTATTTTATAAACAGGCTGGGCAGGACTGAGAAACTTCCAGTTACAGATCTCTTTCACCAATCCATCCATTCATCCAGGTATTATAAAGTATACTCCAATGAATCTGTTGTATGTTTTAGTAGGACAGAAAGAGAACAAAGCCTTCTGAATCAACTAAGCAAGGAGCATATGAGCTCACAGAAACTGAAGAAGCAACTACAGGTCCTACACAGGTCTGCACTAGGTCCACTGTGTATGTATTATAGCTTTTAGCTTAGTATTTTTATGGGACTCTCAAATGTGTGAATGAGTGGGTCTCTGATTCATGTGCCTGCACTTGGGACTCTTTTACTTCTGCTGGGTTGCCTTCTCCAACTTCAATATGGTGGTTTTCGAGTTATCTTATTAAATTTTATTTTTTATGTGGTTGTTATCTCTTAGAATCCTGTTCTTTTCTTTTCTAATGAGTGACAGAAATAGGGTGGATCCAGAAAGAATGGGATGTGGGAAAGAAGTATAAGGAATAGACATAGGAGAAACTATAATCAGGATGTATTGTATGAGAACAAAATTTATTTTCAATAAATGCAAAAGATAGAAAAAAAGAAAACCCGAAAGAACTAATGAAATATATTTTAACCATTGACCACTGACACAGGAAAATGTTTTATATTTTGAGGTTTCCTTGAGCATAGAAAAAAAAAAAAGAGGGTGAAAATGCAACAGTACACCTCTATCAGCCATTCCTCTACTCAGGACCATAAGAGCCAGTATAAATGAGCGTGTAAGCATTTGCTGTAGATCCTCTTTCTACTTAAGGAAGACAGTAGGATATAGATGTCTGTTCTTAGTAGTGAAGAAAAGATCAATTGAGCAGTGACACTCATTTATCACCTTAATATTCCCAGTTGTTTCTCCAGTACCTTGCTTATACGTCACCTGTCTCAGAGTACTGGAAGACCAGCTTACAATAATATTGTAGAGGGAACAAAAAGCAGACAACAGAAACATAGGAGAAGAACTTTGTAATACTTTAATAAATGAAAGAATTAGTAACAGGGATCCTTCTACATGACACAAATCTAATAAGAGCTGCAGTTTATGTAAACAATGCAGAAATCCATGGTTTAAACAAACCGTGCTGGTCTTTAAGAATTTCATACAATGTATTTTGGTTAAACTTCATCCTCTTCCAACTTTTTATAGATTCATCTTCTTCTCTATTTATCCAATTTTTATCTTTGCTTTTTAATTAAAAAACATGACAAAAGTGCATACATCACGTGCATTAATTGCACAAAATGGTGACTGGTCTCCTACCTAGACACCCCGCCAGGTCCCTCCCCCATCTATTGCAACCCTACTAGCCTGCCAGCATATAAGGTGTCTGCAGGCAGGACTCTCTTTTAGGCTTTTAGCAGCAGTTCAGCTGAGATTCATTCGGACACAGAGGCTTCCAGTCTGAGGAAACAGGATCAGCTGAGGAACTGGCAAGGTGAGATGGCTGTGGCTTGTTCTGTTTCTCTGATCATCAAGCATTCACCCCAATACCTGGCTCCAGGCTTGTTTTTGGGTTTTTTTTTTTGTTTTTTTTTTTTGTTTGTTTTTCAAGACAGGGTTTCTCTGTATAGCTTTGTGCCTTTCCTGGAACTCACTTGGTAGCCCAGGCTGGCCTCGAACTCACAGAGATCCGCCTGGCTCTGCCCCCGAGTGCTGGGATTAAAGGCGTGCGCCACCACCGCCCGGCTTTTTATTAATAAGACCTTTTAAGATTTGTGCTACAGACACAATTCTCTAATAAAAAGAAACAGGCTAACAGAAGGGATATGAAAACAGGGACTGACCTTCTGCTCTATACAGGAAATACACCTCAACTTCAAAGGCAGGTATTACCTCAGAGTAAAGGGTTGAGAAAAAAGTTCCAATCAAATGGATCTAAAAGACAAGCTGGTATAGCTATTCAAATTTTTAACAAAATATTCAAACCAAAATGAATTGACAGAGATGGAGAAGGACATTTCATAGTGATCACAGAAAAAAATACACCAAAATGAAGTCTTAATTCTGAACATTTGTGCCCCAAATATAAGACCAACCACATATATAAAACAAACATTATTGAATCTTAAATCACACATCAAACAACACACTAGTAGTGGGAGACTTCAACGCCCACTCTCACCAATGGACAGGTGAGAACATAATAGAGAAATAAGGGAACTAACAAATGTTATGACTCAAATGGGCCTACCAGACATCTATAGAACATTCCACTCAAACACAAAAGAATATACCTCCTTTCCAGCACCTCAAGGAACCTTCTCTAAAATTGACCACAAAGAAAATCTCAACAAATAAAAAAAAAAAAATGGAATAATCCCCTGTATCTTAGCAGATCACCATGGCCTAAAGTTAGAATTCAACAAAAATACAAATTACAGAAAGCCTACAAATTCATGGAAACTGAATAATGTTCAACTGAATCACCACTGGCTCAAGGAAGAAATAAATAAAGAAATTAAAGACTTCCTAGAATTCAATAAAAATGAATGTACAACATACCCAAACCTATGGGACACTATGAAAGCCATACTAAGAGGAAAGTTCACAGCACTAAGTGCCCACATAAAGAATTTGGAGAAATCTCACACTAGCAACTTAAGAGCACACCTGAAAGCTCGAGATCAAAAAGAAGCAAACTCACTCAGGAGAATTAGATGACAGAAAATAATCAAATTGAGGGCTGAAATCAATAAAATAGAAACAAAGGAACAATGCAAAAAGATCAATGAAACAGAGTTGGTTCTTCAAGAAAATCAACAAGATACACAACCCCTTTCCAAACTAAGCAAAAGGCAGAGAGAGAATATCCAAATTAACAAAATTAGAAAGGAAAAGTGGAACATAACAACAGACACTGAGGAAATCCAGAGAATCATCAGATCATACTTCAAAAACCTGTACTCCACAAAATTGGAAAATTTAAAAGAAATGGACAATTTTCTGGATAGGTACTACATACCAAAATTAAATCAAGACCAGATAAACAACTTAAATATACCTATAATCCTTAAGAAAACAGAAGCAGTCATTAAAAGTCTTCCAACCAAAAAAGGCCCAGGGTCAGGTGGCTTCAGGGCAGAATTCTACCAGAATTTCAAAGAAGAGCTAATACCAATACTCCTCAAAGTGTTCCAAACAATAGAATCAGAAGGAACATTACCAAACTCATTTTATGGGGCTACAGTTACCCTGATACCCAAACTACACAAAGATGCAACAAAGAAAGAGAATTACAGAACAATCTCTCTCATGGACATTGATGCAAAAATACTAAATAAATACTGGCAAACGAAATCTAAGAACACATAAAAAACAATCATCCACCATGATCAAATAGGCTTTGTCTCAGAGATGCAGGGGTGGTTCAACATATGAAAATATGTCAATGTAATCTATCATATAAACATTCTGGAAGAAAAAAGCCCCATGATCATCTCATTAGATGCTGAAAAATCCTTTGACAAAATCCAACACCCCTTCATGAAAAAGGTCTTGGAGAGATCAGGGATACAAGAAACATACCTTAACATAATAAAGGCAATTTACAGCAAACCAACAGCCAACATCAAATTAAATGGAGAGAAACTCAATGTGGTTCCACTAATATTAGGAACAAGACAAGGCTATCTACTCTTTCCATAACTACTCAATATAGTACTCGAAGTTCTAGCTAGAGCATTAAGACAACAAAAGATCAAGAGGATGTAAATTGGAAAGGTAGAAGTTAAACTTTGGCTATTTGCAGACAATATGATAGTATACATAACTGACCCCAAGAATTCTACCAGGAAACTCCTACAGCTGATAAACACATTAAGTAATCTTCAGATACAAGATTAACTCAAAAAAATTCAGTAGCCTTCATATATACAAATGATAAACAGGCCAAGGAAGAAATCAGAGAAACATCACAATAGCCACAAATTACATAAAATATCTTGAGGTAACTCTAACAAAACAAGAAAAAGACCTGTATGACAAGAACTTTAAGTCTTTGAAAAAAGAAATTGAAGAAGATATCAGAAAAATGAAAGATCTCCTATGCTCTTGGATAGGCAGGATCAACATAATAAAAATGGCAATCTTACCAAAAGTAATCTACAGTTTCAATGCAATCCCCATCAAAATCCCAACACAATGCTTCATAGACCTCAAAAGGACAATACTCAGCTTCATACAGAAAAACAAAAAGCCCAGTATAGCTTAAATAATACTGTACAATAAAGGAACTTCTGGAGGCATCACAATCCCTGACTTTAAGCTCTACTACAGAGTCATAGTCATAAAAACAGCTTAGTATTCACATAAAAACAGACACATGGACCAATGGAATCGAATTGAAGGCCCTGGCATTAACCCTGCTTTGGGGATAAAGAAGCCAAAATTGTACAATGGATAAGAGAAAGTATCTTTAGCAAATGATTCTGGCATAACGATGTCAACCTGTAGAAGACTGCAAATAGATCCATATCTATTGCCATGCACAAAACTAAAGTGCAAATGGATTAAAGATCTCAACATAAATCCATGTACACTGAGAGAAGAGAAAGTGGGAGGTAATCTTGAATGCATTGACACAGGAGACCACTCCTAAATATAACACCAACAGCACAGAAACTGAGATCAACAATCAATAAATGGTCCTCTTGAAACAGAAAAGCTGAAGGCAAAGGACACAAAAAAAAAGACAAAATGACAGCTTACAGAATGGAAAAAGATCTTCACCAACCTCACATCTGACAGAGGGCTGATCTCCAAAATCTATAATAAACACAAGAAACTAGACATCAAAATACCAAATAATTCAATTAAAAAGTGGGGTGTAGATCTAGGCAGAGAATTCTCAACAGAAGAATCAAAAAAAAATGGCTGAAAGACATTTAAGGAATTGCTCAACATCCTTATTCATCAAGGAAATGCATATCAAATGACTCTGAGATACCATCTTACACCTTTCAGAATAGCTAAGATAAAAACCAATGACAACAGCCTATGTTGGAGAGGATGTTGAGTAGGGGGAACACTTCTCCACTGCTGGTGGGAATGAAAACTTGTACAGCAGCTTTGGAAATCAGTATGGCAGATTCTCAGAAAATTTATAATCAGTCTACCTCAAGACCCAGCACTACCACTCTTGGGCATATACCCAGAGGATGCTCAATCATACCACAAGGATACTTGCTCAACTATGTTCATATCAGCATTATTTGTAATAGCCAGAACCTGGAAACAACCTAGATGACCCTCAACCAAAGAATGGATAAAGAAAATGTGGTACATTTACACAATAGAGCATTATTCAGCTGTAAAAAAAAACAATGACATCATGAAATTTGCAGGCAAATGGATGGAACTGGAAAAAAATCATCCTGTGTAAGGTAACCCAGATTCAGAAAGACAAATATGGTTTATATTCACTCATAAGTTGATACTAGATATAAATCAAAGGATCACCAGACCACAATCCACAACTCTAGAGAGGTTAGATAATAAGCAGGACCCTAAGAGGGATCCATAGATCATGCTGGGAAGGGGAAAGAGATGAGAACTTCTGGGTAAACTGGGAGTGAAGGGAGGGTAAAGGAGAAGACATGGGAAAGGAGAACATGAGGAAATGGGATGATTATGTTGGGGGAGGGATGGAGTGGGGGAGTAATGAAAGAGATATCTTGATAGAGGGAGCCATTATGGGTTTAGGGAGAAAACTGATGATAGAGAAATTCCCAAGAATCCACAAGGATGACCCCAACTAAGATCTCTAGCAATAGTGGAGTGGGTACCTGAACTGGTCTTCCCCTGTAATCAAACTGGTCACTACCCTAACTATCATCATATAACCTTTATCCAGTGATTGGTAGAAACAGATTCAGAGACCCACATTAAAGCACCAGGCTGAACTACAAGAGTCCAGCAGAAGAGAGGGAAGAAAGATTATAGAGTGCCGGGCGGTGGTGGCGCACGCCTTTAATCCCAGCACTCGGGAGGCAGAGCCAGGCGGATCTCTGTGAGTTCGAGGCCAGCCTGGGCTACCAAGTGAGTTCCAGGAAAGGCGCAAAGCTACACAGAGAAACCCTGTCTCGAAAAACCAAAAAAAAAAAAAAAAAAAGATTATAGAGCAAGTAGGGTGGGGGTGGGGTCAAGATCATGACAGGGAAACCAACAGACACTGATGAGTCAAACTTGTGGGAGCTAAGGGACACTAGACTGACAGCTGGGAGCTTGCATGGGACAGAACTAGGACCTCTGCATGTGGGTGACAGTTTTGCAGCCTGGTCTGTTTGTGGAAGCCCTGGCAGTGTGACTAGACTCTATCCCTGGTGCATGAGCTAGCTTTTTGAAGGGCATTCCATATGGTGAGATGCCTTGCTAAGCCTTGATGCGGGAGGGGGTTGGCTTGATCCTGCCTCAACTGAACATGATAGTCATTGTTGACTCCCCATGGAAAGCCCCATTTCTGAGGATTGGATTGGGGAGGATTGGGGGAGGTAGGGAGGGATAAGAGGAGGGGAGGGAGAGGGAAATGTGGTTGGTATGTAAAATGAATAAAAATAAATAAACTTAAAAAATGACAAAGAAAGCAATTATTTGAGTAGAAGCTATAGAAGTTGAGGTATGATTTATTAGTTGTTGTAAAGCTGGGGCTTCATGGGAGAATGCTGGGAAAAAATATGAAGATGAAAGCAGCTAGCAAAGAAGGCTCAGAAAGTGCTAAGCTCTCATTCATTCTCCCAGATGTTATTGCTCTTGGCCTAGTCACTTCCTGGTTTGGAAAGTTAGAAGTTTTATTGTTCATAGCCAAAGAGTAAATTAGAAAATGCTTTTCAGAAAGTTGAATCATTGACTGCTAGAACTTTCTCAGTCTTCATACCAATAGCTGAAACCACTGAAAGAGGCTTTCACATCTAGAGAGAAAGGTAGTAATATTTCGATATGAATTGTTTTCTTATATTTCAGGGCTATGTGAAATATCTGTAAGGGCATTAAAATTAAGGTGTAATTCATCTTCTCTAATTTCTTCCCTCAGAGTTTGATTAGTGATGGGAAATCTTTTTTTTGTTGGGGTATAGATTAATACCCTAGTGTGCCTCAACTCTTCTAACTTTAGATAGATAGATAGATAGATAGATAGATAGATAGATAGATAGATTCCAATATGTAATATAATATATTCCAATGCTAACATTCTTTTAATATGCCCACACATATATTTCTCAATCGTCTTAATTGGATTCTGACGTTTTTTTCAATGAGAATGGATTGGAGTTTAGAATCAATTGGTTGACCTGAATAATAGAGATGAATTCAACTATTCCACAGTATTGTCATTCTCCAGGAATTTATTTTCTTTATTTTTAGCTTTATTTATCTAGGGATAATTTGCTTTTTTAGACAACCCTAATTTTAACAATGATATTTATATATGGATGTGTTTATTTTAGTCAGTTCTATTATGTCTGTGTAATTTCTGTTAAATTTGACTACACTTCTTTTCATGACTATGGTCCTTTAACTGGCTTTCAACAAAATTCATACACTCTTGATGTTGGGATTGAAGCTATTTTTCCTTAAGTAATATGTGTCTTACAATAAGTATAATTGTATAATTCTAATTTATTTGGTTAGCAAAATATCACAATCAATAAAATGGTTATCTTGCATTCATATAGACTTGAATTTAGTTTCCAGAACATGCAAAAAAATCCATTGTGGCACAATTCTCTGTTGATTTCTATACTGGGGAGACGTAGACACCAAGATCCTCCCAGATTCAGTGGTTAGCCAGCTTAGTCTACAGAGTGAACTATATGGTGAGTGAGAGCCACCACTAAAAACAAAAAAAATGTGAATGGTGTGATGGAAAGATGCCTTCCAGTAGCACATGTACACTTTTGCAGACCCACAAGTCTTTACTCCCATCTATATGAACACACACACACACACACACACACACACACACACACACACACACACGGGAGAGACAGAGACAGAGACAGAGAGAATGGTCTAGGGCATCAAGTTTTCTGCATGATTAGTTTTATTACTATTTTAAAATATTTAATTGTCTAATTTTTTTACTAATAATTTTTGTCTTTTCCCTATGAATTATCATTTCACTAAAAATCATGAAATTTAGGGTTCATTTCATCTTACCCAGGTGCCACATTTCATGGAGAAAATAGTGAGAGATTAAAGAATCTTTATCTTTTCATTTCTTTATTCATCAAAGCATTTTCAGAACTACATTGAATATTAAAATTTTTAGGGTGAATCAAGTCCTTGTCTGTTACACAAATATAAAATGAGCACAGGCAAAAGTTTTCTTTAACTCATAACTTTACTTGGAAGAAGCAGTTACATATTAAAATCTACTTTATGTGCCTGGAGAGATGACTCAATGGTTAAAAGTGCTGATTGCTCATGCACAGGACTCAGGTTAAGTAGCCATCACTCACATGGTGTTTCATAACCATCTATAACTCTAATTCTGGGGATGCAATGGCTTCTCCTGAACTATATGGGTACCAGTCACACACAGTACACAGATATTTATGCAGGCAAAACATGCATACACATAAAAGACATAATTCTAAAAATTAATTAAAAACAATTTTACCAAAAGTCCAAAAACCAGACATACATATAATTAAAATAATGAGATACAACAGATCCAATGTTTCCACCAAGCTCATGTGTCTTTCTGATCATCTCCTTCATGCAATATCACAAACCAACCAGAAACAGCCCAGGTTCCAGAACCAGTACACCAAACTTGTCTGGCACTCTCTGCATCAATCACTCTTTAGAATTCTACCAGGACACAACCTGACTGTTCTGACTCAAAGACCCATGTCAAACCACGTTCAACCTTTTCTCCTGGTGACACCTGCTGCGTTTTTGCCTGGAGTTTAGCTTAGTGAGTCACCTGACTGTCTCATACACCCACCCTCCGTACTCAGAAGGATCTAGCCCAGATTCTACATCCAGTGCACCAGACTATTTGGAACACCCCTGTGTATACCTCAACAAACTTCAAGCCTTCTGCCATGATCCATTATATCTTTTCTTCCAAACTACAGGCCCCATGTCATTTATAACCCCAGACAGATCTAGCCTCACTGTGGGCTGATGCCAAGTCAAACATCTTGTCCTCCAACTCAGTCCCCAATGTGTACCTGACTTCATTCCACCTAAGCCATTTCTAAGTTCTCAGATTGATATGCCTCCATATTTTCTCTTCTCCTCTAACCTGCTCTGTCCATTTTAAAGTTAGAAGAACATGTCAAGAGCTCACCACAAAAATATGAAGAATTACAAACAACATGAAAGTTCTAGCCAGTAACTCACACAAAAATCTCAGTCCTACTAAAGTATTTGCAAATGGTTATTCCCTAGATCAACTCCAGGACACAGGGTTTTTTTATGAACTTTTAATTCTGTCAAGACACAAAAAGCAAATAAAGTATTGAGAATGTATGTTAGCTTATAACTTTATTTTTAGATTTCTTCTGCTTCATTTTTTTCTGTGTTGAAAATAGATATTTCCCACACGATATTTTCTGATTATGGTCCCCCTCACCCTCCTCTGAGATCCACACCCACGTCTTATTCCATCTGAACTGTGAACCCACCCTTTTTGTGTCCAGTTTGATGAAGAACTAGGAGGAGAAGGAAGAGGAGGAGGAGGAGGAGGAGGAGGAGGAGGAGGAGGAGGAGGAGGAGAAGGAGAAGGAGAAGGAGAAGGAGAAGAAGAAGAAGAGGAAGAAACAAACATTTAAAAAGAGTAAAATAAAATAAGGTAAGATAAAACAAAAGAAAGAAATCAGCAATAGGGCCTTACTGTCAGTCAACTTGGGAAGATCAACCAATAACTTTGACAATAGCTTGGATTACTTAGTAGTTCCCATTGTGGCCCTGTCATGAGCTATTGCAGTCAATGATGCAAATATAGCTTATAGGAATTGATAAATCAGATGTCACCCCACCAGTGGAATGACCTCTGCTGGAGAAGACTCCCATTCAGGCAAGGCTAACAGGACGACTGACTCTGGAAACTGTTGCTCCTCTCTGTAATTTCACATGTGCAGAAAAAGCTGTGGCAGCTCCCCAGTACTTACACTAATTTCATATGATATGTATATGTAATCTCATGACTGCATCTCAGTCTTATGAGCACATACATCTATGGATGGTCAGTAAAATGACTTCTCATTAAGCTTTATAATTTTGATATATAAAAATATAGTAGAATATGCTTCATAGCTAGATTTATTGTTCCATATGGACTGTAAAACACTTAAAAGCCTGGTTTTTTTATATAGGCTAACATAAGAAAAATCACAATTTCCCCCCAGCCTAAGACTTTTTATAGACAATTGGCTTATTCATAACTTTAGAGCAATTTTAAACCAAACTAAACACTTCTGTGAAGGCCTCACTAGCTTGACCTCCACAAAAAATACACAAAAACATTTTCTCAGAGGTCTATTGTAGAACCAAGGTTATTAATGCGAAGCAACCTAAGATACAACCCCAGTTCTTTGCTTGCTAAAGTCAGGCTGATAACTCAGACCAGAGGCCACTGCCCATAAAAGTGCCAAGCACCATGTCCCTGCCTATGTGTTGCCATGGTAAATTACTTTGCTCCTTATAGTCTATTCCAGGAATGTATTATGACTTTCAGAGGGCTTTGTAACTTTTCTTATATTTGCAAAGAGTCTCCTGTAAGAAGTGTGCAGATAGCCATGTGGAGTGAGAGGAGTTCAGATTTTTAGAGCTGAGAAAATTAGAACTAGAGTAAAGAAATTCAGCCTCAGAATATGTATTATCTTTTTCCCTCAGATAGATAGAAACTTATTTGTAAAGACCCTCAGACAAAAAAAGTTTGATTCTCAAGACATACCCTTCAGATAAAAGAGTATTAAGTTAGATTTCACTATGCTATGGTATATTCTACGAACCCTGTCTGTAGGCTTGGAGCAGAACTCCTCGGCATACAATATGGCCCCTTTGGCAAACAACTCCATTAGATGTAACCTGTTTCTGGCACTGGAACCTTCATTTTGTGACAATGAGATATCCAGCTGAATGTGCCTCTCCCCTATTTGGCAATGCCATTTAGATCATGTTCATACATGTATATATTTTATGAAGCTGCTACTGTATTAGGTTCCATATGAAACTTCAAATGACTCAGTTTTAGCTGTCCCTCCACATATTACCTCACTCACCCCCATCTCCTTCACCCTTTTTGATCATTCCATTCCCTCTACTCCCTAATCCATTTGTAACTATCTACTCTATTTCCCTTTCCTAGGAAGGTCCATCCCTCCACACTGGTTCTAACCTCTGTGGTGTTATAAATTGCTTATTAAAGACAATTAATATAACAAAATAATCTAATACATACCATATTTGTCTTTTGGAAACTGAGTCTACCAACTTGAGATGACTTTTTGCTGGCTACATTCATTTTTACCTGTGAATTTCATTATTTCATTATTTTCAGAAGTTTAGTAATAACCTTTGTGTAAATGTGGTCCATGACACAAGTGAAACCTCCAGTGCCAGGAATGGGTTACTTCTAGTTGGTTAAATTGTCAAATGTACACCATGGACACTCCAAACATCACAGGCTATTGCCAGTGGTAATGGTTACTTTCTACAAATGGGTGGTAAAGCCATATAGACAAATACAGCTATTACACATATCATTTTATATGGAGAAGTCAAGCTGGTGCCTAACTAGAGCCTTCACTCCTCCTGAATACTGTTCATGGTATTGGGAGGTACTTTGCATTCTGACAGAGGAGAAAGATAACCACCAACACAGTTGCAAACACCGAAACCTGAGAAGGTGATTTGCTTGAAACCTGATGTGTTGGTACAATAGCGTCTCAAACAGTGCTGGAGCAACCAGCTACTATCTGGTTGGATCTAAGGACATCTCCATGAGATGGAAACCATTAATGACCTGAGACTTCTCAGGTGGCCAAGAATATGAGACTGAATACATTATGGACATAGGGGAAAGTCAAGTCTTATTATTCTGCTAAAGGAAAGCAGCTATAAAATGACTCCTAATGGCATTCTGCTATAGTCATAGATGGAACTAATAGAGTTTCAAAATGGACAATGTGTAGAGACTAAGAGATGTCGGAGAACTCAGTCCTAAATTGGATGTCCTCATCAAATCCTACCCTTAGTGTTCAGATACCTTTTCAGAAGAGGAAGTGGAAAGATTTTAAGAGCCAGAGGAACAGATGGTACCAAAAAATGTCCTTCAGACACAATAAGATTGATGCATATATAAACTCATAGAGATTGAGAAGCACACATAGGGCCTACACAGGTCCAAACCAAATGGAGACATAGTACTAAGAGGGTAATTTGAACAAAGGGTCTACCTATAACCAAGAAGCTATATGCAATTGGTATCTGATTGTAAAGAAAAGTTAATTTTCTCCAATCTGGAGTCTCATTGGATATATTTACAACATGTCAGTGAAACTGTGTTTGGGCATATTTTTTCTTTCTGGCATTTTGCTTGTACATTTTGGTTTTGAAATTTTTTGAGATGTTTTTTAATACGTGAGTTTCTTGTTTTGTTTATTTGCTTGTGTTTTATTTCTTTGTTTTTTTTTTAGGAGATAAAGAAAGGATCTGAAGTTGGTTGAGTAGCAATTTGGGGGAGATATGAGAGAAGTTTGGAGAGGGAGAAAGTATGATTAGAATAGATTATATGAAAATATTTTTGTTTTTTATAAATAAAATTTTAAGGAAGAAAGAAAGAAACTGATAAGTGTAGTTTTTGAGGGTAGATCAGAGATCTAACCCTGGTCAGAGAAAACTTTCTTTTTTTTTCTTTTTTTCTATTTTATTTCCAAGACATGGTTTCTCTGTATAGTCCTGACAGTCCTGGAACTCATTCTGTAGACCAAGCTGGCCTGGAACTCAGAGATTCACCCACCTCTGCCTCCCAAGTGCTGGTATTAAACGTGTGTGCCACCCCTGCCCAGCAACATTTTTTAAAATAAAATATTAAGAAAAAAAGAAACATGTGACTGTAGTTGGTGAGGATGGATCACAGATCTAACCCTGGTCCTCTAGCTAAATAAGTTTCAATACTGAAGAGTAAAACACAGGACCCTGTGTGAATTGCAGCAGTAGGCAGTGCTGGGTGAGTTGATGATGTCTGAGAAGTTGATATAAAACATGTGGCATGCCTTCCAAGGATAGAAGAGACTGTTTTCTTGTGGGCAAAAGCTACTGAGACATGCGACCATGAGGGGAACAGATGCAGATAAATTAGCTCTTCGAAATCAGCTTGGAAGTCCCTTCTCCAGCAAAGGAACAGGAAATTTAAGGGCTTCTGTTTCTTAGGAGAAGACAGTCACCTCATTCAGCCTCACCAGTCTGCTGATCAGACTTAACATCTTAAACATATTTTCTTTTAACTATGTAGGTGTCTACACTAGCACATGAAATACAGAAATCCACCTTCTGTGCAGAGCCTATTACACTGTCCAGTGGCTCCCCTATAGCTCTGACAGCTTTGGTTGTCTCAGAGAACCACCTTAAGGATGTAAAATTTAGAAACTGCCACACATTGTCATGACATCTGACCTGGTTCTCATCACCTGGGACTGCTTAAAGGAATCCCCAGTCGTTTGTGCTACATGCGCAACGATGCTGTTAGAATGGTACTCTTGTACTTTGAAGAAGATAACTAAATCTAGGCTCCATATGCCAAATATAGCCTGGCACCAGCTGGTTGTAAATCTGTTCTCATCTCTCCAAGGGAGTTCTTTTTAAAATTCATGACTTGAAAGAATTCCTTGTGCAGTTAGCATGGTAGCATAGCTTTATGCAGTTGTGCTAGAAAGAAACAGTATTTATTTCTGTAATTTAATACTCCATTTTGAAACCCCCCCCCCAAAAAAAAAGTTAGCATAGATGTATATATCCTGCCGAAGAAACCTCCAGGTTCCATACATGAGCTTTCATTGTGTTATTTAAACTTAGAGGTGGCTAGAGTAGGAAATGAAAATTTCACATGTATGGATGTCACACTCAAGCCTGAAAACATACATGTAAGTAACTTTATACAAACAGAGCAGGTTATACTTAGGAGTATATGTATATATAACTGCAATTAATGAAAAATGAGGCCATGAATTTAAAAGAAAGAAGGAATGTTTCAAAGTTCAGAGGGAAATGGGAATGAGGAGTTATTTTATTATATTATAATCTTAAAAATAGAAGAGCAAAAGTACTGAGCCTTTTCTAGAACTGTTTCTGTTCTGAGTCCATGATGACTTGTCTGACCTTTGTTGAAAACTCTACATTTAGCTGACATACCTCCTACAACATTTATTAGAAATTAGACAAAAAGTAAAGAGAACAGTGTATCAAAATAAAGCCTTTGCTAAATATTGAAAAATATGTAGGGCTGCTTTGAAAGCTAAGCAGGAATGGAGGATATGTAATTAGGACCCTGAGGGACTATCTTTTTATTATTTTCTATGAAAAATGAAAGAGAAATGACTATATAATGATAGTGACAGTACACGTCATGAGGATGAGGGGTGGGGCCCACAAATGCAACATGGTCAGGAGTGTCAGCCGATTTACAGAAGAGTAGGAGGGCCTCAGAAAGAGCAGAATTGTGCACCAGGACCTGCAAAGAGAACTAGTATAAAACACAGCCCCCAATATCCTGTAGCTGACCTCTTTGTGAGACACATGCACTTAGTGGAAAACCAGGAAGGTCTAATATATTGGGTCCCAGATGTAGTAGGTCTAAGCATAAATAAGAACCCATTAGGCAAAGTTCTTTTTAAAAATTAAGCCAAATCTATTAAACTATGACATAAGTAAAAATGTAACAAAAGAATTTTTTTGTTTTCTGTTTTTTTCAAGACAGAGTTTCTCTTTGTAGTTTGGTGCCTGTCCTGGATCTTGCTCTGGCCTCAAACTCACAGGGATCTGCCTGCCTCTGCTTCCCAAGTGCTGGGATTAAAGGCATGTGCTACCACCGCCCTACTGAAAAATTTATAATTAAGATATCACTGAGAGTCAGATATAGTTACAACTTATTTTATTATACTGTGTTTAGTGAGTTTATATCATATTTTTAGTACTTTGGAAATACATTTATTAATTTATAATTTTATGGAATTTAATACAAACAAATACACTTTTAAAACAATATTTTAAACTTTGCATTTCTAAAATATAGGTAGGCTTATTATTTTTAACCTCAACTCTTCTTTTAAATCTAGTGACTTGTAAAAAATATTTCATATGTCTCAATTGAATTACTTTGTCTTAAAAATGAGTATCAGTTAGTGTGGTCTTACCACCACAAAATACCTAAGGGTAAAAAGCAAACTAAAAATGATATATTTGGCTCACAATTGTAGACATCTCATTCTGGGGTTGCATGACCCATAGATGTGAGCCTGTGGCAAATAAAAACATCACAGAAGAAAGGATATGTGGGAATAAAGAAATTCCTTTCTTGCCGTGAGAAGAGGGCTTAGGGACAAGATATATCCTACATATCCATATGTCCAACGACCCACAACCTCTAATTAGGTCCCATCAGAATAGATTCCATTTAGATGTGGGTTCATCAATGTACTCATTCAATGAATAATGTTTTTATGCTTAATGATCTGTCACCATCAAAGGCACTACCACCTGGGAGTCAATTCATCAACCTAAGAGTTGTAATTCAGAAGAATGCCTCCTCATGGCCAACTACAACATTGGGGAAAATTCTTTTCCAACTCCTGCCTTTGTATTCTACCTCATCAGATATAATTCTGAACCGCTGAAACAATTATTTGAAATTTAATATAAACACTACTCTAATAATTAGTTATTAAATTTAGGAAAATGCTAGGGGATTTTTGGTTAAGTGACATATTTAAAAGTTTAGAAGTAAGGACCCAAGAGTTGGCTCAGTGATTAAGGTAACTTGTTGCATTGAAGATCCCAGTTTTTAGCATCCACATGGTTGCTCAACTACTCCATACTCCAGATCATGGGACACTGATACCCTCTTCTTACCTACCTCAGCATCAGGAGTGCACAAGGTACACATACATACATGAGGCATTCATATGGTGCACATACATGCATGCACTAAAATACTTTTATACACATAAAAAATAAATCTTTGAAATAAAGCCAAAGTTTAGAAGTAGAATTTTTTGAGAATTGGGCAAATAATGGGTTTTAAAAACAGAAATTTATAATAGCAGGTAATATACTTCAGCTAAGATTTTTATAACTTAATTCTAAAAATAGTTAATAAATTAATGTTTATTGCATTGCTTGTATTTATTCTGACTATAAGACTAATTCTAAAACTTTACCTATTTATAAAATTTACTCCTCTACCCTGAGAAAATTCATTTATTTTTATCTCAGGAAGATAATTTAGCTTGAGCTCCTATGGTTACTTCCAGAGAATATGAAATGGCTATTTAAGCTAGGTGATTCTCTTGCTTCCCAGTTTATTTCTCAATGTTTATGAAAATGAACACTAACATATTTTACCCTTTTGATTATATTAATATGTTATTATTAATAAAAATGGGGCTAAGCCAGAGAAATGATGTGTACGTGGGACAGAACAAGTTCTAATTATTAGCACCTCCTTGTGGCCTTTGGTTGGTGTACACATCATTTATGATGTTAAGGATTTGTAACTCACCACCGACCAGTCTGAGGATACACACAATGCACTGTCCTTACAGTGTAACCATTATAACCTGTTGCCTCCAAAACAATCCAAAAATCTTTTTCCCACCTTTTCTGTAAAATTATAATCTTTTCAGTTTCCAGTTAAATACTATGTATCAGAGTCAGCTCTTTTTCTATTTTTATATGTTAAGACCTTCTTTTATTTTCAGTTACGTGTGTTTGTATGTGCCCAGGTATACATGATTGTAGGTGTTGGTGGAGGCTGAAAGAGGGCGTTGGAGCCCTTGGAACAGGAGTTAAAGACTGCTGTGAGCAGCTAACGTGGTTGCTGAGCACCAAAAGTGGGTCCTGTGAATTAACAGTATGGTATCTTAACTGCTGAGTCATCTCTCCAGTCCTCATTACTATCTTTACTAAATTTCTCTGCAATGTTCATAAGCCAGAAATACATCACAAGAAAAGTCCTTGATGACAGAGAAAAACAAATATCTTTTTGCTTCTATCTTCATACTATTTTTAAAATTCTCCCAGGCCTAATTCTAATAGCAGGAGAGAAAACATTTACATAAATGTATATTTCCCTTTTGGAATAAATTGCAGAATAATTTTAACATACAAGTCAGGAATAAGTATGATTAGAGAAAATCAGTAACTGAAGATAGATTTTGTGAAAAGATCCACTTTAAATATTTGATTTCCCAATCTCTTGACCTCTATTATTTTATCTTAAATGTTACCTGACCCTCAAACAATTTCTTCATGCCCATACTTCTCATGATTCTCAGTATTCCTAGAGTATAGTGGTAAATGTCATACTTGTTCTATAAAAATTAGTTATGCAGTAAACCATTCTTTCAAATGATCTTTGTAGAATCTATATTTATAAAAAAGAAAAGGAAATCATGACCCCTTAACTAAAGAATATTGGGGAAAATAGTTATGAAAAGAAAGAATTGTAATAAAACTACAAATTCATTCATCTCAATATAAAGATGGTTTGCTCAATAATAATGCAGCAAATGATTACTAAACTTTGAGTACAATATAATGAAGCAGTGTCAAGCCCCTATAAAAGGAAATACAGGTCATTTGTGTATTCTATCGTGTGGAGCAGAGTGCATAGTAGGTGAAATATATGGGAAGAATATTTCCAAGGTAATGGCTTTTAAAAGAACAAATTTCCTTTCAACAATAACAGACCTGAACTTATACATTTATAAATAGCTTAACATTGGAAAAAAATCAAATTGCAAAATAAAGTTTGAACTAGAGGGAAGTGATAATCATTTAAATACATGTATATGCTTGTGCTCATGTGCAGGTTATTGTTTTGCAATCCTATAGATATTAAATAAGGACTGTGCCTATTTTGCAAATAGGAGCACTCAATTGTTCTCCCAACACTTGTGAATATGTATTTAAAAATGAGGAATGCATTGGGAGATCCATCAGTTTGTTGGGCAATTATTTGTCAGTTTCCTGATTTGAAACAATGCAGCAACATTTCTGGTTTGATTGACTTAATACATTGAAATTCACTAGTAAGAACATGATCCCTGATCAAAATAGGACTTAAAAAATGTGTGTCCTACACTTAAGTGAAATGTTAAATCTAGAAATTTTGGATATATTAAAAAATCTTAAATAATGCCTTAGCATGACAGTTCATGGCTTTTTATATTCCTCTCAAATAATATGCAAGATAGTGTGTGTATGTGTGTGTGTGTGTGTGTGTGTGTGTGTGTGTGAGAGAGAGAGAGAGAGAGAGAGAAAGAGAGAGAGAGAGAGAGAGAGAGAGAGAGAGAGAGAGAGAGAGAGAGAGAGATCAACAATTTGGTTTTAGATTCCTTGCATAATCTAGAAAATTACTGTGGGATTTATATTTGTTTACTGTTAAGGAGGGCCTCATAAAATGATTTCCTTTTGTGGACTTCTACTTTACTGGTTTACTAAAAATGTGATGCAGGCTGCTGGAGAGAATTTTGACTTTAAATCTTTATTGATTATAGTCAGACATGAGGTCAAGCATTGTTCATGCAGCTTTCCCAACAAATCTCAATGAAGCAGTAAGTACTTACATGGTATGTTAAATGGAAACCTATGGGAGAAAGAGATTCACAGAAGGCAGCCTGAGGAAAACTCTCTAGACACTCAATAATATTGAATTGGATTCTTGCATTAATGCAATGAATGGAGAAATATTGAAATGGCAAATAATAACAGGTGATATTAGTTCAAGAATGTTGTTCATTATTTTTTGTTGTTGTTGTTGCTGTTGCTTTGTTTTGTTTTGTTTTTTTGAGACAGGATTTCTTTGTGTGGTTTTGGTGCCTGTCCTTGATATCACTGTGTAGACCAGGCTGGCCACAAACTCACAGAGATCTGCCTGGCTCTACCTCCCGAGTCCTGGGATTAAAGGTGTGTGCAACTGTTGCCCGGCCTCATTATTCTTTAGAAAGATTTGCTTTTGTGAGAATAAAAAGACAAATAGCCATTTAAGTCACAAAATAAGTTTGTGAACATGAATAAGTGAACATCTCATTTCATTTCTTCCAGAGTCAGGATGATCCCTACTTTAATTTTTAGATGTTAAAGATAAAGAGAATAGAGGTTAACTGAGAATTGATCAAAATATTTAAGTAATAATTGATCAATATATTTTTGAAAATTATAATTTGCTGTCTGTAATATTTTATAATCATTCATTGGTCTGATAACATAAATTCAAACATTTTGAGTCAAATATCTATGGCATAAATATTATACACTCAGAAAAACACAAATACTACCTTAGTCTCCCTTCCAGTAAAATAGAGGTTACAAGGACACTTTCTGTGAGATATGAGGAAGCATACCCATTGTGAAGCCTTGAATAAAAGGAGGCGATAAGAACAACTGTGATAGCTACTGATGGTGCTGTGACCCAGTGGGCTTCATTCTTCTCCAGAAGTCTTTCCATGTGTCTTCCCTCTACTGGCCTCCTTATATCTCCTGCAACTCTTCCTCTGTCCACTACCAACTCTATGGATTCTATAGCTTTCTGCGGCCCTTGTTGATTTCCACGTCTGTATCATCTCTTCAAGAGGTGACAATCACAATAAGCATCACATCTCCTATACTAAACATGATTCTTTTTTATGAGAGATCATCTCCACAATCTTATTTAATAATGTAGATTTTAACATGACACAGTGACTCACAAGATATTGAGGAGTTCAGAAGTCTTGATGGAGATCAGTGAATAGGCAGCTACTAGAATTGCCTGCAAAAGCCCTGGTGTGAGCACTGAGGGATCCCTGCACTGTGTGAACTTCAGGACGGGAATACATAGTGGTTTAATCTGTGAATATCAACAATAGGGAGTATCGGCCACACACATCCTCAATCGTGAAATTCCTTGAAGCATAGAAAGAGTCTTTAAATAATGTTAGGAGCTTAAATTCTGACATGCAGTGTAATTTCCGAAATTACAACCTCCGCGTATATTTCATAAGATACACAGACTGTCTTGTTATTTAGTTCCTGGTGTTCTATTCCTTTGCTAGAGGTAAAGCTAACTGCATAAAATAGTCAAGATGTAGAGATCCACTTGTAGCTATTTCTCAAGAGGAAAGCAAATGCCTATAGATGGTTTGAAAATGTAGAAGTTTCTCTGATAAAATAGGCTTAGTGTTTTTGTAGTTCAGTGTGATCAATAAGTGTTTTTTGTTATTCTGAAAGGATGTATAGTGTACAAAGAAATATAAAGATAGAAAGGAGTAAAAGATGGAAGTATAAACGCTCATGAAAACAAAGTCTAAGCATGGGATTAAGGTAAAACCAATCCTCTTAACTTTTTGCTGTATTTGACTTAAAAAAGCAGTAGTTCCCACTTTTAATCCCAGCATTTGAGAGCAGAGACAGGAAGATATCTAAGAGTTCCAGGCCAGTCAGACCTACATAGTGAGACCCTGTCTCAATTTAAAAAAAATAAAAAAGATTCTGGACATGGACATTGTATATGGCAACAAAAAGGAACATTGACAAAACACATTTTAAGTAACACTTATGAAGCAATATTTTAAAAATAATAAATCTATTTATACAAAATTCATGTAATGCAAGTAATTCAGTAATTTCCATGTGAAAAATATTTTTAAAAATATGCAGCCGTAGGAATATAGCATTATATAATAAATGTTCCCTGAATACAACTTTCCAGTATGTTTTAAATAAATTAATAGGATTTGCCCAAGCAGAAATTTATTTTAAAAAAATCCTAAAGATTTTTCACATTCTCCAGAGGAAGCAGTGTGCTAGATTATTACAGAAAAAAGTGATTCAACAAAATAAATGTTGGCATATAATCAAGACCCATTAAATCAGAAAATAAACAGGCATTGTAAAAGTGGAGAAACCTTGGTGTGACTGAGTGACAGACACATATCCCCCTAAATCTTCTCTTAGATTTGGCAGATGTTAACCAGAAAGAAATTCTGGATAGCATTCTGGAAATTCTTTGGAGCAAAAATTTTGACCTGGGTAAATTCTTTACCAACTACCTGAGCTTGTCATAGTTTCCTGGGTTATGCTATATAACAAAGGAATCTGAAGATGCATTTTCCATTGAATGTACAACAGGAAACTATTGTTAGCATTATTTCATTTAGTTCAAAGTAAATGGCAGAAATAGTTACTAATTTAAGGATGGATAAGGGTAATAGTTTGGTTTTTTTATGTCCTAAGAACATGTAATAAGGTGTTTCAAAATAACAACTGAGGCAGCCTGACAGCTGATCAACAATGTGGAGAACATTTAATAGTCTATCAAATTAAGATTTTAGAGGAGAAATTACACTCAACTCTCAAAAGGTTATAGAATGCTCCTGATGTTACCTCAGACTGCAGGTCAGAATAGTGAGCTGTCAGAAGGATGGGGACAGAGTAGATTTGGTTCTTATGTGGCCAAGCAGAAAAGTCCAAAGATTGAGATGTATCTGAGCCAGCTGCGGGTGAACCTGCCAAGGGCTATTTTTGGAAAGGGACATTATTGATATTTTTTATGAGGCACAGATGGCTAAGGAGGAAGAAAGCACACTTGTACTTGCTATTCCTGGTCTTAGAACTGAGCCACAAAGATGAACAATCTCAAAAGAGGGAGGAATTGGAAGCCCTGGACACCAGCTGTCAGCAAGAAGGTTAGAAACAGCAGGAGCAGAAAAGAGTCTCATCAGAGATATTAATGGAAAAATTCCCAAACCTAAACATTCCTAAAAACAAAACATAAGTAGCTACTATGAAATTTGATCAGTTTAGATATGCTTAAGGAACAGAAACTAAATAACTAGGTTTCTAATGAAGTCAAATATCTTGATGAAATTTGAGTTTGGTTTCACTCTCTCCTTCATAAGATTGGAGAAAAATTTCAGGGGCAAAAGAAAAGGCCAGAGTGCTTCCTGATACATGGGGATATCTTGCTTCCTGACTTCAAAAGCCTTTGGAAGATAGAGAAAATAAGTTGAATTTGTATGTAACCTGAAGTATTTATTATGTAGATCTGATCATTTTAATTTTTTTCTAGTTTTTGTGTGATTTGAATGACCAAAATAACTTTACAATACATAATATGAATATAAAACTACACGATCTACAAGAATTATCACTTAGGACAAGGCAATGGCCCACAATAAATATTAAGAAGCAACTGGAATCAACACAGTTTTATTTTAACTGTATTCTACCAATCCGGCTTGCTAACCTGCCATATGTGTATGCAAAAGGACAGGAGAAGGACATTTTTCCAATAAGGGGTTCAAAGTACTCTGCATTGTGTCAAGATAATTTAGACATTTAAGTTCTTTCTCCAGAAAAGTAACTACTGTCAACTCCATTCATAATATATTATCAAATTATTTAAAAAAATAACCATGATATTTGATGTTTATTATGAGCTGACCAACATGTAACACCCACAATATTTATGACTAAATGCAGAAATTAAGCTGCATTAGTTTTATTCTCCCATTTCTCAGGACCAGAAGAATTCACTGATTATCATGAAATCATGGGCATTTGTCTTGTTCAAATTCTACACAGCAGACTAGTGTGATGGCTCTGTGAGCAAAGAACTTGCAGCATAAGCCTGAGGACCAGGCCTGGACAGGTGTGTAGCCTGACATCTTTATAACCAAGATTCCACAAGCACATGCAAGACAGAGATATAAGAATGCCTAGAAGCTCTGGGCTACACATGATAAAACAAAAGAGACCTGGTATATACATGATAAAACAAAAGAGACCTTGCCTCAAACACGGAGGAACAGGAGAACCAAAAAAGGAGCATGTCCTCTGACCTCCAAAGGAGTGTCATGCTATTTATACACCAATATGCACTCACAAATGTAAACACACAGACACAAAGAGATAGAGACAGAGAGACAGAGAGAGAAGAGAGAGAGGGAGGAGAGTACCAGCACTCAGGAGAGGAGTCTTAGGAATTGGTTCATTTCCGCCACCCACTGGAATACAGGAACTGAATTCAGGTGGTCAGGCCTGCAAATAAGGGCCTCTACTTGCTAATCTATCTCATCATTCCAAATGTTTATTTCTTTATTTTTATTTATATTTGATAATACTTTTATTTTACTATATCATAAAACTGTTATACCTAAGATCAAGCAAGTATTTTAAGAGATTACACTTAGCAAAACTGGATATCAATTAGACTATAAATTATACTCCTTACATATCATATGTAAATCAACAGCTGAAGCATTCATAAATATCTACATCATCTAAGTAGGGCAACATTTAGAAAAACACATATTTTGGATTTTTTTTTTTGCTCTGTGTCTGTATTACTAATTCTCTCTTATCACTTCTAATGTCAGTTTCAATGAAACAAGCCCAGGAATGAAACTTGTTATAAAAGTGGACTTTGGGGTGCATTAAAAATGATTGTGTGTAGACATCAGCACATTAAACCAGGGTTTGTAGAAACATATGCCAGCTGGCAGGGACTAAAGCCCTTTATTGAGTTTTGCGAGCAGGACAGCTTATATGTGCCCAACAAAAACAATATTACACAAAAGATAAATTATTGCCATACTGCGATGGAAACAATTTAAAACTGCATGTGTGTGGAGACATATTCTTTTTTTGTGTATTTTTCTTTTGTTTATTGTTAGGAAAGTCTGTTTCAGCATGTTTGTAATAGAATAGAAATTCTTAGTGGAGATGAAAGGAGGTTTGCTTGTACTGGAGGCAAAAAGGTAGAAAAAAAGTATCCATCACTGGCTGTCAGGCAAAAGATGTGTATGACACACAGGCAGAGCGGACTCATAGGATCATGGAAATGGAGGTCATGTTATTAATAATTAGGTGCAATTTGTGTTCTGTATGTTCTAGAAGATGGAAGTCTTGTCTCGGTCCATGAAAAAGGTATGTGACATGATCTTAAAAGTAGTCAGATTGTACAACTGAGGAAAGGTGTGCAAACCTGGGAACAGGGTTTGTCACTGTTTTTAACTCCCCCTTTAATAGTTTAAAGTTAATAGAGCCTTTAGTTCTTATCTGGTAAGCTTTACTAAAAAGGCCAAAATATTCTCTGAAGCCTATCTGGTCGCAGCCCATTTCCAGGCACCACAGTGAGCCTGCTCCTAGAGAAGAGCTGGCTTGGAACTCCTAGCTCCCCATCTCTCCTTGATGCATAGGACATGATGATTAGTATGTGCCAGCGGACTTCAGTTCTCTCAATAGGGAGAAGTACAGATTCTGCAAAGTCTTTCTAATTAAGAAGAAAAGAACTACAAAGAGAAGAAAACTTTCTACTTGAAAATACTGGATAAAATATTTTTAACTGGCTTTAAAGATGGATCTATAAGTTTATAAGAAAGTAAGTAAACTCAGCAGGGGCCAAAGAGGGCCAGGACAGAACATTAAAAACAAAGTCCTTGCAAAACTGCAGGTGTCCCGAGGCTTGGAGCCACATTTTTTGTGTTGAGTCTTGCATGCAAAGCGATACATGCCAAGCTGGTATGATGAAGCAGATATTTTTTTTCAACGCCTTAGAAAAGCAGTGCTGGTGTTTGCACACATTGTATTCAGACATTTTCAAACTCAGAACTGGGTTATACTGTAGAGATTGGACTTCTACTTAGATAAGTTAATTTCCAAAATAGGCATTCATCCTTGTTTAACAAGATGTAAAGATTCTTTTGATGGGAGGACACAGCTATGCCATTTGAATAAATGAAGGCTAGCCTTTTTGTTTCTTATAACTCTGAAAGAATTAAGGTAGAAACTCAGGGCCACATAGGAAGGCTGCAAATAGGGGCAGTGTAAAATTATAGCTGTAAGGGAAACATGTGTGACAAGGGAGGTAAATATATCTAGGCTTAAATGTACTTGTTTGGACTGGTTAAATTGCACAAATTTTTAAAAAATTTTGACACTGTCCCCAGATTCCTGGTATCTAGCCTTTGGATGGTTGGTACATACGGACCTGGAGTATCAAAGCCTCAAATAAGTACAGGTGGTATATGGGTTGTTTCAATCATTTTTTGACTGATTGAGGCATTATGATGCTACAGATGTGGCCCATGTTCTTATGTTTGCTAAACAAACATGTTATTAGTGATTTATACCCCCAGTGATGAAAGTGTGGGATTCATCACATGATCAGGAAAGGGAATAGACAAGCATTTAGGTATAATTCAATACTAGGTAAAGACATCAGTAAGAACTCTATTTGTCTCCCTCCATATACTAAACACATGCATATACAAAGGTATACTATCCACACAACAGGATATTAAAGGGAACAATTGTGAGTAATGATGGAAGTAGGCAATTTGGGAAATACATACATGTAACTTCAGAATGGCGGCTTCTCTTTTGTCCACAAATGAAAAATTGAGTAAAACTTTTTTGAGTGCACAGAGTTCCAGCATCACAAGGCCAGACTCATGTTCATAGGTAGTAGGGAAGAGGTCTAGAAGTCAGACTGCAGGAGTCTCTGAGTAAAGCTGAGACCATTTTTAAGACACTATACATGTCTGACTCTGCAAGCAGATTTTCTACAGCCATCCAACGTGCTCTTACTGTTTCTCTGGCTCCAAGCTACTCAAAATCCCCACAATTGTGATGAAACAGGTTATGTGAACCAACAGAATCTTCCCACACAACATTTTTATGAGAAACGCCCTTGTCTGCTAGTTTTTTTTTTCTTTTAGAATTATAACCTTAACTGAACATGGGCATTATTATACATGTTAAATTGAGTATACATAGGATGCACCCAAGCAGAAGTGACTCCCTTATATGAATAAATATGGGTTTTAGTAATGAATTCTCAAACCATACTTTGTTTAGGGGAGGCACTCCATTTTTAGAACTATACTACATTCTCTCTCTGCCTCTGTCTGTCTCTCTGTCTGTCTTTCTTCTCTCTCTCTCTCTCTCTCTCTCTCTCTCTCTCTCTCTCTCTCTCTCTCTCATTCTTTCTTTCCCTTTCTCTCTGTCTCTAGTACTTAAAATAAGAAATATCTCCCAAATACTCAGGATTGGTGTTTAAGGAAGTGGTCTAGGATTACTTGAGGAAGCAGCAACCAGATCACTGAGGACAGACTTTGCAAGTTCATTGCCCTGTTTCACATCTAGTTCTCTCTTTTTTATTTTCAGCTGAAGATATGGCCTGTCATCTTCCTCTTCTGGATACTGGCTGCCACACTCCCCTCATCATTATGAACTCCCCATCTGTACTTTAAACCAAAATACAATTTTTTCTCTAAATTTCTTTTGGTCATGATATTTATTGCAGACACAGAAAAGTAACTTATATAATTCTCTACCTGAAAATGTACTTTCTCTACAGTGAATATCCTTCTTCACTTTTTCCTGTCTTAACTGTCCCTTTTACATATCTTTTCTTGACTCCAAAAAAAAAATTGGAGACAG
This sequence comes from Peromyscus californicus insignis, assembly GCF_007827085.1. Lineage (NCBI taxonomy): Eukaryota > Metazoa > Chordata > Mammalia > Rodentia > Cricetidae > Peromyscus > Peromyscus californicus. Next base: position 71,496,925 of record NW_026294573.1, on the reverse strand, counting down.
TCATTTAAAGAGAGGGAATGTTTACTTGGACATACCATTCAGAAGTTTGTGATAATGTTCTGTAGATGCCTATTTGTCAGTAAGAAGCAGATGATTGTGGCAGGAGAGCATGTGTAGAGTAAAATTCCAGTCAAGTACCAGACAGGTTGTTTGTTTTTTGTTTTTATTTTCACTATAAAAAAATTAAGATTGTAATTTAAATTAAAAATTCATCTTTTCCTTTCCCTCTATCAATCCTTCCCACATTCACCTCCTCATCCTCCTCTACCATCATGGCATCTTTGTTCAGTAATTGTCATTATATGCATATGTATATACATTTATTTTATGAAATCTAACCTGTTCTGTCCTTATAATGCTACCTGCATGTATGTTTCCAAGACTGATCATTTGGCACTGGACAACAAATTAGTGTTCCCTTCCCTTGAGAAGACCACATCTTCTGTTCCCAACTTTCCTTAGTTGCCTACAATTCTACAGGTAGGGTTGAGGTCTGCTGTGGGATATTGTTCTGTGTGCTATGAATGTGTGTTGCTCTGATTGGTTGATAAATAAAATTCTGATTGACCAGTAGCCAGGCAGGAAGTATAGGCAGGATAAGCAGACAAGGAGAATTCTGGGAAGAGGAAGGCTGAGTCAGGAGTCATTAGCCAGACACAGAGGAAGCAAGATGACAAGGCAGATCTGAGAAAAGGTACCAAGCCCACATGGCTAAATATTAATAAGAATTATGGGTTAATTTAAGTGTAAGAGCTAGTCAGTAACAAGTCTGAGATAATGGCTGAGGAGTTATAATTAATATAAGCCTCTGTGTGTTTATTTGGTTCTGAGGAGCTGTGGATCAGGTGGGACACAGCAAAACTTCTAGATACAAATGATGCCAAAATGTGGGGGAAGAGTTTTCACCTAAATCCTGAGAAAGTTTAAAAAAAGAAGAAGAAGATTTAAAAAGGAGCTAAAAACAGCTTCCTAGTTGTCTCTCTCAGACCAGCTGCAGCCTGTGGGCTTGAGCTACTCTATGGCAGGTTCACAGCATATGGGCTTGACCTGCAGCATGGCAGATTCTGTTAGTGGTACACAGAGGCATCTCCAAGATGCACAATACACTGATGGAGTCAGGCTTTGGTAGTACAGACAAAAAAAAAAAAAGAGGTTTCTGGGATATACTCTGCTTTAATAGAAGCATAGACCCACTGCCTCCCAGAGTCAGTGGACAGCATGGCTCCCAGAGCTGGTGGTGAATTATCTCCACCACGTTGGAAAGCTGAGATGGGCAGAGTCAGCGGCCAAGGCTGTTGCTTCAGTGCTAGCCACTGCAGATTAAAGCAATAGATTCACAATAAGGCAGATTCAGATGGAATAAGACTTTAAATGGTTTACAATGTGTGTAAAAATGTAGGCTTGGAAGAGAGAAGAAAATAAATATAGACAGTTGTATAAAGACATAATTTTAAAAAATAAAGTCTTTAAAGAGACAGTAAAGGTAATATAAAAAATATGCCATGGCTATTACACAATGAGTCTGGATTATATTGTCTTTGATACTGTCTTTGATATTTTTAACTCTAGAGACATTTGACTGTAAAAGCTGCTGAGTTAAATCCATATGTATATTTTAAAGGTATCTTGATTTCAAAATTTATATTTAAGGATGTGATACTTTGGAAAGGAGGCTTTGTTTCTGTTTCCCCAGGAAATAAGAGGCTATGAATTTGCTCCAGATTCAGATGGATCAGTTTGAACAAGCCAGACCACCTGAACCTTAACAGATGGTACTTATCAACAAAGGGTGTAGCCAGTCTTCCCAGGACTTCACCATTTTCTTGAATTTTCTCAGGATCCCCATAAGACTCCAGCATCAACAATCAACAGGAAGTAGCCTAGAAAGCTGCTCACATTCCCAAAAACTGGATTATGAATATTTGTCTTTGTTTAGAGATTGTTTACAAATGGTTATTGGTCATAGTCAATATCTTTCTAAAAGAAAAAGGAGGATGGGATATAGATATCATAGGATGAAAGAGATTACTGAATCTACTTTTAAAGGACAACAACTTGTGTAAAATGTTTTAAATTGCTATAGATTTTAGTTTATTTCAAATTTAAAGTTAATTTTGCTATATTGTATGTATATTTCTACTCTTGTTTAAGGTATTATGTTTGTACAGCTCATTTGAAATTGTAAATGCAATATATAATTAAGAAATACAGATTAAGAAATACAGTTTAATAATCAGTCTTCTATGATAGTAAAACTTATAGTCATGTGAGTTAAGTTTTCTAGGTATACATAGATATATTTCAGTTAGGTAAGTAATCCTCAAACACTTCAAATATCTACAGAGTATGGCATTTAAAATGTTTTAAAAACAGACTTTCCTGGACAATGAGACACATCTGATTTACTTCAAATAGAAAGATGAATGTCAAAGACACTTATGGAGTTTATCTTCTTCTTGGCAAAAAGAGCCATTTGGGCAAGAAACTGTTCTTGCCTGGACTGCTTGAGAAAATGTTGTATTGACTGGACATGCAGGACCCATAGAAAGGAGACCACTGAACTTGGCAAGGTGAGATGGTCCTTCAGGTTCCTGTTTTGCAGAGGAAACTGCCAGACATTCTACAGGACACAGAGAAAAGTGACTAAGAGACGCTAGGCCTGTGGGCTAAATATGGATGCCCCAACATTACAGAGGAACTTTGGGTGACTGTCCAGGCAGGCGGCTGTCTCTGTCATTCTAGAATTTTGGAAGTTGTTTACAATGCTCTTCCTGTTTACTTGGATAATATTATATCCTTGTGAGGTCTTTCATATAATTTAAAGAATAGATAGTTATAATTTTGCTTAGTTATGATAAAAGATAAATTAGATATGAAACTTTAGACTCACAAATATAGAATAAATAAAATATTTTCTTTTAATTGGCAAAATATAAATAGACTGGATATTGTAACTGTAATTCTTGCTTGATAACTGTTTTGTTACACATAATTTTACTATGCTAAAGTTAAAACTTTCCTTTTTAATTAGACAGAAAAGGGGAAGTTCTATTGGATATCATTCTGTATGCTGTGAATGTATGTTGCTCTGATTGGTTGATAAATAAAATACTGATTGGCCAGTATCCAGGCAGGTAGTATAGGTGGGATAAGCACACAAGGAGAATTCTGGGAAGAGGGAGGCTGAGTCAGGAGTCATTAGCCAGACATAGAGGAAGCAAGATGGCAAGGCAGAACTGAGAAAAGCCACATGGCTAAACATAAATAAAAATTATGGGTTAATTTAAGTGTAAGAGCTAGTCAGTAATAAGTCTGAGCTAATGGCTGAGCAGCTATAATTAATATAAGCCTTTGTGTGTTTATTTGGTTCTGAGCAGCTATGAACCAGGTGGGACACAGGAAAACTTCTAGCTATAGATGTCTTATGGGCTTTTCTCTGTCCAGTTTGGTATGTTCATTGATGTCATTCTTGTTCAGCTCATGGTTGATCAGTAATGTCAGTGAGCCTTTACTGGTATAGCTTTTGATAATACAAGGAGACACAATCTCATGGCAAACTCCCTAATCCTTTGTGTCTTACAGGCTTTCTGCTCCCTCTTTCATGATGTTTCTTGAGCCTAAGATGAGGAAGTTGTTTTGTAGATTATCTTTTGGGACTAGGATCTGCCACTCTGCATGTTGATTGGCTGTGGCTTTCTATAATGGTCTCTGTCTGCTGCGAAGATAAGTTTGCTTGGTGAAAGCTAAAGGCAACACTCATCTGCAGGTATAAAGGCAAATATTTATAGATTATTATTAGAGATTTTGCTGGTTTAGTTAATCAGTGATTGTATAGTCTCTTCCAGTAAACATAATTACACTAGCATGTAACCAGAGGCAGAGCCTTTCTATTCTGATCACCTGATCACAAATAAACACACAGAAGCTTATATTAATTATAAATATTTGGCTGATGGCTCAGGCCTATTGCTAACTTACATTTAAGTTAGCCCATTTCTATTACTCTTTGATCACCACATGGCCAATGGCTTACTTGTAGTTTTACATCTTATTTCTTAGGTGGCTCGCAGCCTACCCTTCTTTTCCCTATATCTCCTTTTGGCTTTCCTGCCAGCCTTATTACTCCTGGCTACAGGCCAAAACAACTTTATTATCAACCAATGAGTGAAGCACATTGGTTGTTATATTCAGAGCATACAGGACAGCTCTAGCACTGATTAGTTAGTTATGTTTACCACTCCAGGAATGATTTCCTTCTTGCTGAGAGGGTCATAAGTACAATCAGGGAGCTATTGGTTACCGCCAAGGTATGCATGCTACTACTATACTTTTAGGGTTATCATGCCATACTGGTCATCTATGTGTTTCGTAGGTGTCACAACTGGATAGGACTATTGGTTACCTTCCTCTTTTGGAAGCTTACATGTTGCCTTCTGTTACTATAAAAGCTAATCTTAAAGGAGGAAGCTTTCATGTAATTTCCAGGTCATTGGGTCTTTGGGTCCTATTTTTTTAAGTACATGGTATCTTCAGAAATAAATACTTACCTTTTTTCTCTGGAGAGTGATGAAGAGTAAGAGTCATAGGCTGTAGCTGGAAGATTTCCTGTGTCCCAGCTGGCTAGCAGTTGGAACAAATCTCTCCTACTTGCATCCCCCAAGTAAACACACAGAGGCTTATATTAATTATGAACTGGATGGCCTATGGCTCAAGCTTCTTGCTAGATAGCTTTTATATCTTAAACTAGCCCATAACTATTAATCTATATATTGCCACATATTCCGTGGCTTTACCTGCATCCTCTTACATGTTGCTCCTTGGATGGTGGGATGGTGTCTCCTCCACCTCTGCGTTTCTTCTTCCTGTCTATCTCCTAGATTGCCACCTGCCTCTAAGCTGCCTTGCCATAGGCCAAAAAGCTTTATTTATCAACCAATCAGAGCAACACATATTCACAGCATAAAGAAAGATATCTCACAGCAATAGGCTGTATGTTTGGACTCTTGTATAGCCCTAGAAAACAACTCAGAAGAGGACTCTCATGTCTGATATTGGAGTATTTTGTCTTTGACTCTTGGTGGAAGCACATCAGGTCAGATGACAAAAGTTCATTAAAACTGAATGTGTGTACTCATACAGAGAATTACATGTAGGTATGGTGTTTTTAGAAATAATAATAGTGTGATTACTTGTGGGCTTTTAAGGCATCATTATTTTATCTATCTCCCCTGAAGTAAATAGGAAACTGCACATTATAAAATGTCACATGGAGTTTGACATGTGTTTTTTAGAGAAATATAAGAAAATTTAGCCCATCTTGCTCCGGACTTCCCTTTTGGAACACTGGTGAGTGCCCTTCCTTGCCAAGGACCCCATCCCTGGGCACCAGCCACTCCAGGGAAGACCTGCCCAACTTGGCCCCAGGTTCTGGCCACCGGACAGGTTCCCTGCTAGCCCCACCGGGAAGGATCCCCTTCTCCAAGAACCCCGGCAGACCCTGCAGTCTCCACACCCTGCCCCCACACCCATCCGCTGAGCCCCGAGCCTCTTCCTGAGACTTTGAGGCCGGCCCCCAGCTCCCATCCTGCCCCGGACTTCCCTTCTGGAGAGAGAGAGAGAGAGAGAGAGAGAGAGAGAGAGAGAGAGAGGGAGACGGAGAGAGAGAGGGTGAATGAGAGGGAGAGAGAGGGAGAGACAAGCTCCCATCCTGCCCCGGACTTCCAATTTGGATAAGAGAGCTCCCATCTGGACAAAAGAGAGAGACTTCCTGAATCTGTCAGCTCTGTCTGAACCAAGTGTGTGGATAAGGCCAAGAACGAACCACAAGGAGATGGGCAGACGTCAAGACAGAAACATATACAACAAAATGAATAGCAATACAGCATCACCAGACCCTAGCCCTCCTCCAACACCTAGACCTGAACATCAGAAATTGGAAGAAGCAGAAGAAAACAGCCTTATGAATGACATCATGAAGAAGCTAGAGGCTTGTGTAGAGGAAAAGACAAAAAAATGGGAAGAACGCTATAAACAACTAGAGGAAAGGGCAAACAAATTAGAAGAAATCAATAAAGTCCTGGAAGAAAACAATAAAGTACTGAGAGAAAATCAAGAAAAATCAATGAAACAAATGAAGGAAACAGTCCAAGACCTAAAAAGGGAAATAGAAAAAATGAAGAAGACACAAACAGAGGGAATGCTGGAAATAGAAAATCTGAGTAAACGATTGGGAACTTCAGATGCAAGTATAATCAACAGAATGCAAGAGATGGAAGAGAGGATCTCTAGCGTTGAAGATACAGTAGAAGAAATAGATTCATCAGTCAAAGAAAACACTAAAGCCAACAAAGTCATGAACCAAAATGTCCAAGAAATTTGGGACACCATGAAAAGACCAAACTTAAGAATAATAGGGGTCGAAGAAGGAGAAGAATACCAACTCAAGGGCACAGAAAATATATTCAACAAGATCATAGAAGAAAACTTTCCCAACTTAAAGAAGGAAAAGCCTATGAAGATACAAGAAGCTTATAGAACACCAAACAGACTAGACCCCCCAAAAAAGTCCCCTCGCCACATAATAGTTAAACAATTAAACGTACAGAATAAAGAAAGAATATTAAGAGCAGCAAAGGAAAAAGGCCAAGTGACATATAAAGGCAAGCCCATCAGAATAACACCCGATTTCTCAATGGAGACTTTGAAAGCCAGAAGAACCTGGACAGATGTAATGCAGATACTAAGAGACCATGGATGTCAGCCTAGACTAATATACCCAGCAAAACTTTCAATCACCATAGATGGAGTGAACAAGACATTCCATGACAAAGCCAGATTTAAACAATACTTATCCACAAACCCAGCCCTACAGAAAGCACTAGAAGGAAAATTCCAACCTAAGGAAGTCAGATACACCCTCGAAAACACAGGCAACAGATAAAGCCACAGCAGTAAACCCCAACATATAGAAGTACACACACATCACCACCAAAAAATAACAGGAATGAACAATCACTGGTCATTAATTTCCCTCAATATCAATGGACTTAATTCACCTATAAAAAGACATAGGCTTAGAGAATGGATACGAAAGCAGGACCCATCTTTCTGCTGCATACAAGAAACACATCTCAAATTCAAAGATAGACACTACCTAAAAATAAAAGGCTGGGAAAAGACTTTCCAATCAAACGGTCTTAAGAAACAAGCGGGTATAGCCATCCTGATATCCAGCAAAATAGACTTCAAACTAAAATCAATCAAAAGAGATCAAGAAGGGCATTACATACTCATCACAGGAAAGATCCACCAAGATGAAGTCTCAATTCTGAATATTTATGCCCAAACACAAGGGCACCCACATATGTAAAAGAAACATTACTAAAGCTTAAATCACATATAAAACCCCACACATTAATAGTGGGAGACCTCAACACCCCACTTTCACCACTGGACAGATCTCCCAAATTGAAACTTAACAGAGAAATAAAGGACTTAACTGATGTCATGACTCAAATGGACTTAATCGATATCTACAGAACATTCCATCCGAACAAAAAAGAATATACCTTCTTCTCAGAACCCCATGGAACCTTCTCTAAAATCAACCACATACTTGGCCACAAAACAAATCTAAACAGATACAAAACAATTGGAATAACCTCCTGTGTTCTATCAGACCACCATGGTCTAAAGTTGGATTTCAACAACAACAAAAACTACAGAAAACCTACAATCTCATGGAAACTGAATAATACCCAACTGAATCACCAATGGGTTAAGGAAGAAATAAAGAAAGAAATTATAGACTTCCTAGAGATCAATGAAAATGAAGACACCACATATCCAAATTTATGGGACACTATGAAAGCAGTACTAAGAGGGAAATTCATAGCACTAAATGCCCACATAAATAAGTTGGAGAAATCTCACACTAGTGACTTAACAGCATACCTGAAAGCTCTAGAACAAGAAGCACAGTCTCCCAGGAAAAACAGACGCCAGGAAATTATCAAAGTGAGAGCTGAAATCAATAAAATAGAAACAAAGGGAACAATACAAAAAATTAATGAAACAACGAGTTGGTTCTTTGAGAAAATCAACAAGATAGACAAGCCCTTATCCAAACTAACCAAAAGACAGAGAGAGAGCATCCAAATCAACAAAATCAGAAATGAAAAGGGGGACATAACAACAGACATTGAGGAAATCCAGAGAATCATCAGGTCATACTTCAAAAACCTCTATTCGACAAAACTGGAAAACCTAAAAGAAATGGATAACTTTCTGGATAGGTACCACATACCTAAGTTAAATCAAGACCAGATAAACTATTTAAATAGTCCAATAACCCCTAATGAAATAGAAACAGTCATTAAAAGTCTCCCAACCAAAAAAAGCCCAGGACCAGATGGTTTCAGCGCAGAATTCTACCAGATCTTCAAAGAAGAGTTAATACCAATACTCTCTAAATTGTTCCACACAATAGAAACAGAAGGAACATCACCAAACTCCTTCTACGAGGCTACAATTACTCTAATTCCTAAACCAAATAAGGATATAACAAAGAAAGAGAACTACAGACCTATCTCCCTCATGAACATTGATGCAAAAATACTCAATAAAATACTGGCAAACAGACTCCAAGAACACATCAAAACAATTATCCACCATGATCAAGTAGGATTCATTCCAGGGATGCAAGGGCGGTTCAACATACGAAAGTCCATCAATGTAATACGCCATATAAACAAACTCAAAGAAAAAAACCATATGATCATCTCACTGGATGCAGAAAAGGCATTTGGCAAAATCCAACACCCCTTCATGATAAAGGTATTGGAGCGATCAGGAATACAGGGAACATACCTAAACATAATAAAGGCAATTTACAGCAAGCCAACAGCCAACATCAAATTAAAGGGAGAGAAACTCAAAGCAATTCCACTAAAATCAGGAACGAGGCAAGGCTGTCTGCTCTCCCCATACTTATTCAATATAGTACTTGAAGTTCTAGCCAGAGCAATAAGACAACATAAGGAGATTAAGGGGATACAAGTCAAGCTTTCCCTATTTGCAGATGACATGATAGTATACTTGAGCAACCCCAAAGATTCCACCAAGGAACTGATACAGCTTATAAACACCTTCAGCAACATAGCAGGATACAAGATCAACTCAAAAAAATCAGTAGCCCTCCTATATACAATGGACAAAGAAGTGGAGAAGGAAATCAGAGATACATCACCCTTTACTATAGCCACAAATGACATAAAATACCTTGGGGTAACACTAACCAAGCAAGTGAAGGATCTATATGACAAGAACTTTAAGTCCCTGAAAAAAGAAATTGAAGAAGATGTCAGAAAATGGAAAGATCTCCCATGCTCATGGATAGGCAGGACTAACATAGTAAAAATGGCAATCTTACCAAAAGCAATCTACAGATTCAATGCAATCCCCATCAAAATACCAACACAATTCTTCACAGACCTGGAACGAATAATACTCACCTTCATATGGAAAAACAAAAAACCCAGGATAGCCAAAGGAATCCTGTACAATAACACAACTTCTGGAGGCATCACGATCCCTGACTTCAAGCTCTACTATAGAGCTACAGTAATAAAAACAGCTTGGTACTGGCATAAAAACCAACATGTGAACCAATGGAATCGAATTGAAGACCCTGACATTAATCCGCACACCTATGAACATATAATTTTTGACAAAGAAGCCAAAAGTGTACAATGGAAAAAAGAAAGCATCTTCAACAAATGGTGCTGGCAAAACTGGATATCAACATGTAGAAGGCTGCAAATAGATCCATATCTATCACCGTGCACAAAACTTAAGTCCAAGTGGATCAAGGACCTCAACATAAATCCAGCTACTCTGAACCTGCTAGAAGAGAAAGTAGGAAGTAGTCTTGAACGCATTGGCATAGGAGACCACTTCCTAAATAGAACACCAGTAGCACAGACTCTGAGAGAAACAATCAATCAGTGGGACCTCTTGAAACTGAGAAGCTTTTGTAGAGCAAAGGATACAGTCAACAAGGCAAAGCGACAGACTACAGAATGGAAAAAGATCTTCACCAACCCCACATTTGACAGAGGACTGATATCCAGAATATATAAGGAACTCAAGAAATTAGACATCAAAATGCCCAACAGTCCAATTAAGAAATGGGCTATAGAACTAAACAGAGAATTCTCAACAGAGGAAACTCAAATGGCTGAAAGACATTTAAGGAATTGCTCAACATCCCTAATCATCAGGGAAATGCAAATCAAAACAACTCTGAGATACCACCTTACGCCTGTCAGAATGGCTAAGATCAAAAACACTGAAGACACCTTATGCTGGAGAGGATGTGGAGCTAGGGGAACTCTCCTCCACTGCTGGTGGGAATGCAAGCTTGTACAACCACTTTGGAAATCAATATGGTGCTTTCTTAGAAAATTGGGAATCCATCTCCCCCAAGATCCAGCTATACCACTCTTGGGCATATACCCAAGGAATCTCAACCACACCATAAGAGCACTTGTTCAGCTATGTTCATATCAGCATTGTTTGTAATAGCCAGAACATGGAAACAACCTAGATGCCCTTCAACTGAAGAATGGATAAACAAAATGTGGTACATATACACAATGGAATACTACTCAGCAGAGAAAAACAATGACATCATGAGGTTTGCAGACAAATGGATGGATCTAGAAAAAATCATCCTGAGTGAGGTAACCCAGACTCAGAAAGACAAACATGGTATGTACTCACTCATAGCAGGATACTAGACATGAAACAAGGATGACTTGTCTGCTACTCACATCACCAGGGAGGCTACCTGGAAAACAGGACCCCAAGAAAGACACAGGGATCGCCCAATGACAGAGATATGGAATGAGATCTACATGAACAGCCTGGACATGAGTGGGGGTAATGAACGGCGAGGGTCGAGGGAAAGAGAGCTTGGGGGAGCGGGAGATCCCAGCTGGATCAACAACAGAGAGGGAGAACAAGGAATAAGAGACCATGGTAAATGAAGACCACATGAGAATAGGAAGAAGCAAAGTGCTAGAGAGGCCCACAGAAATCCACAAAGATACCCACACAACAGACTGCCGGCAATGGTCGAGAGACAGCCCGAACTGATCTACTCTGATGATGGGATGGCCAAACACCCTAATTGTTGTGCTAGAAACCTCATCCAACTACTGAGGGATCTGGATGCAGAGATCCATGACTAGGCCCTGGGTGGATCTCTGGGAGTCCAATTAGCGAGAATGAGGAGGGTTTATATGAGCGAGAATTGTTGAGACCAAGGTTGGATAAAGCACAGGGACAAATAGCCAAATGAATGGAAACACATGAACTATGAACCAATGGCTGAGGGGTCCCCACTGGATCAGGCCCTCTGAATGGGTGAGACAGTTGATTGGCTTGATCTGTTTGGGAGGCATCCAGGAAGTGGGACCAGATCTTGTGTTCATTACATGAGTTGGCTGTTTGAAACCTGGGGCCTATGCAGGATTGTTTGGCTCGGCCTGGGAGGAGGGGACTAGACCTACCTGGACTGAGTCTGCCAGGTTGACCTCAGTCTGTGGGGAAGGCTTTGCCCTGGAGGAGATGGGAATGGGGGGGGTTGGGGGGAAGGTGAGGGGGACGGGAGGGGGGGAGAACAAGGGAATCCGTGGCTGATATGTAGAACTGAATTGTATTGCAAAATAAATTAAAATAAATAAAAAAAATTTTAAAAAAAAGCTGTATATTTAGATCATTCAGAGGTGAATGGCCAGTCAAGAAACACAGGAAATATGCTTGAGGGCAAAACACTTTCTTAATATTTGTTGGTTTTATCTAACAAAGCAGCATCATACAAGAATGTAATATTTACTTTATAATGTTTAGAGTGTCCCAGTCTCTATAGTTAAGGATGCCCCTCTGATAAGATGTGCACTGATAATATATCAGGTATACCAGCAGTCTCTATTGCTCAGTATTGAAGAATTCCCCTAAGAAGCTACTTTGTAATTGTAAACTCTCAATGTATATCTTTATGAACCTTAAAAATGAAGCTTAAAGGACCTGCTAAACCTATTTTGTATTCATGGTAATATTAACTCAAGTATCCACAGCAGAGATGGTGATGCACTGGGAGCAGGCTCAACTCTCACCATCTGATTCAAGGCGTTTGGCCAGTACCACATTGAACAACAAGTGGGAGTGTCTCCTAGTCACTAATACAGAAGTATCTGAAATACAATTTCTAAAAGAAGCACAAACATAAGAATTGGTGCACATATTTCCAGAGGCCTTGAACTCTAGACCAAAGCAAATGAGCATGATAATAATCAAATGAGTAAACTACACCAAATTTCCTTATCTGCTGGAGTAAAACTCTGTTGCAAATTCCAAGTGTAGAAAAGGCATTGTATTGAGAATGAGTCATTAAACAGTACTCTGTTACCTAGATTTCTGACATCTATTACTTTTATTTCAACTTCTCTCTGTTTTCTAGATAACAAAAATGTCATGACACCTTTTAGAGTTTGTTATCATTTGAATTTTGTCTTTTCATTGCGTCCTCAAGGCATTGAAGATAATAATAACCCAATGTTTTTGATATTAAATAGTATACATCATATATTGCTAAAGGAAGGGAAAAGACAGGGATATGACACTGTAAATTGAGGAAATAAAGGAAGCACCTCGATAAATGAGAAGAGACACTTCGAATATTTGAATTGAATCTTTGCAATTTTTGGGGGGGTATTTAAAACCAGAAAAAATTAGATAATTATTTAGAAGAGTCCATTTGTCTAGGGGGTTTCACTATATCGTCATATGTGTTATAAAAGAAAACAAATAATACCATAATAAACTCTCACTGTAAATAAAACAGACACTTGGGGAAAGTTTCTTCACCATAATGTAAAAGTACCATGACGAAGAAATAGGAAAGTGGTAAAAATGATTTTCCTGGTAGCTGAGTAGCAAAAAATTGTATGTACACAGCCTGTTCTTTTTTTACTTCTTTTTTTTGTCTTAAAGTATAAAAGTTTGGAAAAAAGAACTATTGTCAATAATGCTACCATGATGATGAGTTATTTTGTGTGTAAACTGTGTGTAACAAACAGTAACAACATTTGAGACTTGTTACAACATGATCAATGTAGTATATAACATATGTATAAAAGTAACAGTATTTTTCAAATTTGTTGTTGCACAAATGTCCATTGACACAAATGATGTTTTGATTGATTTGATCACTGTGTTATATCTAAATATCAAATATATTATACTCCATATATATAATAAAATTATTTTTTGACTAAAAAAAAGAAAATTTAAAATCAAATATTAAGTAAATACCTTAGAATATATGAAAATAGAAAGAAATCTGTATAAAAATCAGAAAATTATATATATATATATATATATATATATATATATATATATATATTCCTCCTTTTTTATTAAGAAATTTTCTATTTCCACACAAAGTGTCTCACCATAGGTACTAGGTTCCAAAAAGCCAGCTCATGAACTAGGGAGAGGTCCTGGTCCCACTGCCTGGGGGCCCCCTAAACAGTTCAAGCTAAACAACTCTCTCGCATATCCAGAGGGCCTAGTCTAGTACTATGGGGGCTCCTCAGCTATTGGTCCACAGTTCATGTCTCTCCACTAGTTTGGCTAGTTGTTTGTACTTTTTCCAATCATGGTCTTGATATCTCTTACTCATATAATCCCTCCTATCGCTTGTTGATTCAACTCATAGAACTTTGCCTGAGACCAAGCTGTGGATCTCTGCATCTGCTTCCATCAGTCAGTGGATGAGAGTTCTATGATAATGGTTAGGGTATTCAGCCATCTGATCACCAGAGTAGGTCAGCTCAGGTACCCTCCTGACCACTGTCAGTAGTCTATGGTGGAGTCATCTTTGTGGATTCCTGGGGACCTCCCTAGCATTCTGCTTCTCCCTATTCCCATAGTGCCTTCATTTTTCTTGGTATGTCTTTCCTTGTTTTCCACCCTGTTCCTGATCCAGCTCAAACCTCCCACTCACCTAAACTGTCATTCCTTATCTCTTGCTCTCCATTACCCACCCCCTCACCCCCAGTTTGCTTCTATAGATCTCATCCATTTCTCCATTGCTGGGCCATGCCTGTGTCATTACTAGCTATCCTCCCTGGAGCTGTGGGTTGCAGTCTGGTTATCCTTTGCATTACATCTAGTATCCATTTCTGAGTGAGTACATACCATGTTTGTCTTTCTGATATTTATTGAATCTATGGGAATTCATTCAATGTATTTGGATCTTATTCACTTTCCTCCCCAGGAACACATCCCCTTCCATACATATCCGACTATGTGTTCTCATTTTATTTTTCAATCCAATAAGGCTAATTTGTTTTGTTCATGTATGCTTGGAAGTATGTCAACCACTGGAGTAAGGTTGACCTACAAATGACCATACCCACAAAAAAAAATATTTCTCCCTCTCCCAATAGCTCCTCATCTAGGGTGGGATTTTATGTCCACCTCCCTGCTCCATGCTGTAATTTTGTCTGATTTGTGCTTGTTCATGTATTGTGCATGCTGTCACAACCTCGCTGTCACAGCATCGCTGTCACATGCGCATTTTCCCTGTGGTGTGTGGGAACTTTTTCTTTGCTGTCATCTTCAATCCTTTAAGCTAAAGTATGACCATCCTGGCAAGATGTTAGAGCAATAGTAATAAGAATGTCATGGGTATAACCAACCATTTTCTCATTGTATTTTAGTTTTGTTCTACAAGATGGAACCCACACTTGCTACTGTTACTGAGGCCAACAACTAGTGTCTTCATAAGTCATAGCCTCTATAGAGGAACATACTCCTAATACTCCCCTAAATAAATTTAATGATGAATCACTGCCAAATGATTTATTGTTACAGTCATAGATTAGTGCAGCTCTCAAGTCTTATCAAAGAAACTTCCTTTTCCAGTACATGGTTATTAACATAGAAACCCATAACTGGTAAAAATATAGATAATGCAAAACTTTTGAGTTTTTTTATCTTAAACGGGAGATTTGTACCACATCCCCTCTTTGCAAAACTCAGAAATCATAGAAAAAAGTTTTGATAAGTAATATTTTAATAGAAGGGCTTTATACAACATAGGGAAGTACTTTACTCTCAAGTTAAACACCAAGACCCAGAAAATTATTAATTCTGTTTGTCAAATAAGGACTTAAAAATAACAATTAAGAATATGCTAAATAAAAGAATTAGAAGTATCCTCAAAATAGATCATATGCAGAAAGTTGAATAAATAGGAAATAATGAATATTAGAATGTAAAAACAAAATTTAGAGAATTTCCTGGAAAAGTATATAACAGGCTTGTAACTTCAGTAGACAGGACAAATGAACTCAAAAGCTAGTTAAAAGAATATATAGAAAGTGAAATAAAAGTCACAGCACAGTGCTGTGGGATGGTCTATATGTCAAATGTGTTGCTGATTGGACAATAAATAAATCACTGATTGGCTCATGGCCAGGCAGGAAGTATAGGCAGGACAAGGAGGAGAATAGAGCTGGGAAGTGGAAGGCTGAGGCAGAGAGACACTGCCAGCCGCCATGATGACAAGCCGCATGTGAAGATGCCGGTAAGCCACGAGCCATGTGGCAAGGTATAGATTAATGAAAATGAATTAATTTAAGCTGTAAGAACAGTTAGCAAGAAGCCTGGCATGGCCATACAGTTTGTAACCAATATAAGTCTCTGTGTTTACTTGGTTGGGTCTGACGGCTGTGGGACTGACAGGTGAGAGAGATTTGTACTGACTGTGAGCCAGGCAGGAAAACTTTAGCTACAGCACACTGAAAGAGAGAGTAGAATATATTATGTAAACAGACTGAGCATATGTGAAATTGCATCCCAGAATAGCGTGAGGGTTATCAGACAGATTAACATATTTGATATAAACACATAAGGCCTAAGCAGCTCTCAGTCTGAAAAAAAAAATACACATTGTACAACAGCTATGAGAAAGGTGAAGAAACCCAAACTGAATGAATACAAAAATATAAGTAAATGAAGATCCACATACTTTAGAATATCACCAAACTGCTGAAAAAACAAAGAAAAAGAGGTAGGTAGAATGCAAATTAAAACAGCAGAAACAGATAATAAAACACTGTCAAAAGTGTATTTGAACAGCAAGACTTGTATACAGTATTCCATAAGAAATCTGAACTAGTTTGTTTAAAAATTCTAAAACCACAAGTACTTAATTTAGACTATGTAAAATAATTTCAGATAAATGACAAATGAGAAATTGTTATGATTATTCCAGCTAAAGAAAAGAAATCACAGGAGGAAATATGCACTTGTAGAAGAGAAAACACAAACACAGAAGATGGATGAATATGATAGGAAATACAAAGCAGTGTTGACTCAAAGAAAAAATAACAATTACTTTCTGATGAATAACATAAACAGAAGTGATATTTGTGCCCATTGTAAAATGGGGACATAAGGTCACATTAAAATAGATCCATTCAGAGTTGAAGTGACATTAGTTGTAGTACACATGAGTTACCCCATGTAACATTAACTACTAAAACAAACATGTGCTATAGTGTAATATTAATCATCAAAAAGTACATGGGAGGATGTATAGTTAGATGTTAACAAAGGACAAAATGTTGCATCAAATTCTATTAAGTTAAAACATAAAAATGGAAGACAAATATATGAGTAACAAATGGTCAAAAAATAACTAATAGTAGGCAGAGGCACTCGGGAGGCAGAGGCAGGTGGATCTCTGTGAGTTCGAGGCCAGCCTGGACTACCAAGTGAGTTCCAGGAAAGGCGCAAAGCTACACAGAGAAACCCTGTCTTGAAAAAAAAAAATAACTAATAGTAATATTGCAAGGTTCAACTACCTTAGTAACTCCTTTAAGTAAGTGGTGAATAATATTAAAAATGAAGAACATCATATGAGGTCTTTATAGGCTACTTGAAAGGAGAATATTAAACAGAAGGATGGAAGGACAAGATAAAAGATAACATCTATTGCCAGGTGGTGGTGGCACATGCCTTTAATTCCAGCACTCAGGAGGCAGAGCCAGGCAGATCTCTATGAGTTTGAGGCCAGCCTAGTCTACTCAGTGGGATCCAGGAGAAGCACCAAAGCTACACAGAAAAACCCTGTCTCAAAAAAAAAAAGGATAGCATCTATGATTCTATGACCCAAAATAAAGGATATTTGCATGACTATAATATTAGACAACTAAAATCTTAAAATATATTTCTACAGTAAAAAGTAGAAAACAATACTTCAAAATTATGATAGGAACTGATGATATTATGAAGTGATCACTAATCACTCAGTTCATCTAACCTACCAAGCATCTTACAACATCCTAGCTTATTTTGCTTAGTCTCAGAATATTCCCAAATTCTTCTACTGGGAAAATGTCTCCAATATAATGTTACTTCAAAACAAGTGAACACTCCATGTAAATATCTCCACAAATATCCCATACTTATGGACTCTAAAAACCAATTATCTTCATAGAAATGCATAAGTGGAGTATGTCAGAACACAGCTTATGAATGAAGCTGTGTGAGAAGATTTCTGAAACTTTGTGAGAAAACTCCAAGTAAACAAGATAAGAGTCTTTTAACCTCCATTCCTCCATAATATAGGTTGTTCTTGAAATGTGGTTTCATGATCCTCCCAAGCATAATAGTAGGAGTGGATTTTATTTTAGAATACTCATCATCCACTCATTCTTATTCAGACGGGTGTTTTCAAGTAGAGTTGTCTTCCCTATTGTATACAACCTAAATTATGTGTCCTTGTCCTTCTGACTGTATACAACTTGAACTCAAGTGAATTTTTCTCATATAACCTTGCTTAACCCTCGGAATATAAATTGTCTGATATCCCAAAAATGTTGGCTATTGTGTGAGACTTTGGTCTGCTTTATTTTTAAAGAAACTCTCCCTAGATCTTGTTAATCCCAGTGGCTATAATAAGACCACCATGGGAGACCTGCTCCCAGCTTTTGAATGGTTCTTATGAGAGAGAGATAAGAAAATATCAGATAGAAAGAGAGACCTAATTGATGAGAAGAAAGACAAAAGCACAGGATAGCTTCTAGAGTGCCCAGATTACTACCCAATGGCCTCAAAGGTTTATTAAAAAGGCTTTTTATAACATGCCAAGCGGAGAGGCAAAAGAGCTCCCCATTACAAGACCAAAGCATACACATACAGCCAAGTGTACACCCTTCAAAACACCTGGTAACCATGCCGGTGTTCAAATCATCCCCTTATATAGCCCTGCTGGGTAAGGCAACCTCAGATTTTCTGACCCTGAGTAGTTTGGGTCTCCACAAATTCCCCCTTCTTAACAGTATAAAGTGAGGATACAGAGCTTAACTCTATTCACCTCTGAATTAGCTTTTTCACTAAGAGCTTACAAGTAGCTAGAATTTCCATAGCAATTCTCCTGCTCCCTTTAGCTGCCACATCTTCCATCTCCTAGTAAAGGAGTAGAGGATAATAAAAATAGAATGGCCTTTCTGAATGTGTCTAAGATGTTTGTAGCAGTTTTTTAACTAAGCCCTTTTTTAAAATCAATAAACTCTTAATATAACTGCATCAAATATATCGGTAAACTCCTGATACAAACAGATCAAACCTAAAGACTCACTTAGTTTCACAAAACCATGGTTCATTAATATCAACAGGTTAACATAATTCTAACATGAATATTACTATACATATTTACAGTTCTTATAAACTTACATCCAAAAGCAAGCTCTCTACACTTTATAAACTTTAGCAAACAGCCAAAAGAACATTTTTGCATTTCTTGCTAACAAAACCTAAGGTACATTAACATAAGTTAACATTATTCCACTAAAGGGACCTAAAACAATTCCTAAGCTACCACGGTTGATAGTGTATATAGGTAAAATCAAAATGTTCCCACTACAATTGAATCACTCCTGTCTATCCCATTTCTTAAGTCCAAAAAGTTCAAAAAGTTAGTTCTGATACTAGTTTTAAAGTTCCATTGAAAGCTTTCTGATACCAGTCTTAAAGTCCCACTGAAAGCTTTCTGATATCAGTCTTAAAGTTCCAAATATGAAGAAGCCCAGAGAGACATTTTGTAGCTCCCTTGAATGCAATAACTCAGTTCAAACTGTCTCTGAAACTTATTCTCAGTTCTCAGCTGTGGTTTGCAGTCCATAGCCTTCCCCTAAGGCAATTTTCCTCCAGGGCAAAAGCTATTAGCTCCCACAATATCTGGCTAGTGTAGAGTTCTCCCAAAAGAGACCTTCTTACAGCCAGCAAACAGAAACTGCACCTTTGGCTGTTGACTCTCACAGCTTTCACAGTTCTGTTCTGTCTATGCCTCTCATAACTGCCCTGTCTGCCCAGGACCCCTCTGTCCTGTGGCCCCCAAGGGCTCTCTCACACCTTGATCTGAATGGCTGAATGCTGACCAATGCTATAAGCTATGATTCTCAAGCAGCCCTTCTGGGTCCGGGAGGAAACCTAGCCAAGGCCAGTCACGGCATAGCCAGTCATGGTGCTGCTCCCCGGGCTCTGTTACCTGCTCTGCCAGTGGTCATTTCATGCAGTACTCAGAGTCTAGGAAGCCTCTGTGGGCTGTCCTGCTTGCAGAGCCAATTGCTGCCCTGAGGGCAGCTCCACTTTACTCTGCTGCTGGGAGCTCAGGCTGGTGTTAGTTTTGGCTCATTTCAGCCATTCAGCCTGGAGCACTGTTGCTGCACTCTGCTGCTGAGGACTCAGATCCTGTACATTACGTTGCAGGGAGGATTTTAAAACTTCCCCTGCTCTCTCCACACCAAGGCTCATCCCATGCTGGGTGTCCTATCAGTCACCAGCTTCCCTCTGGTCCCACACTGCCTCTGCTGCAGTTTCAACATTAGGGATGCTGTCTGGCCTCTGCAGGGCATCCACTGCTCATAGCTGCTCACAGTAGTCAGGCCTACCTCAGTGTCCCTGAATGCACACATGAAAATATATGTTCCCTGGCAGTCCTGGTGTGTGCCCTGCAGAAATCTTTCTCTGGAGGCTTTGGCTCTCATGTAGCTACCACAACACTCTACACTCTCACTCTCCAGCTGCCCTGTTGTCTCTCCTGAGGCATCTCTGCTGGATACTTGCTGCCAAGGACTCTGGCTCTTGGTATTCCATCCAAGCAACCATCACCACTGCCCACCATTTGCCTCTCTCACAGTGTGGTGTCTCTGCTTGGCTCCTTACCACAGCTTCTTTTTAGCAGAAAACTTGCAGACCCTCAATGTTCACACTGTCTCTGGGTGTCTGCCACTTGCACTGTGCTGATGTCCCATGGGCCTCAGCTGCTGATGCTTGGCTGGGCAGTTGCTCATGCTCTGCTGTTGCTGCTTTCTGAAGCTTCTGAAGCCTCTTGGACTGCTAAGTTCATAGTGGCTGGTAGGTCTTCAACGGTGCTTTGTCTGTCCCAAGTTCTATCTGTGCTTGGGGAAAAACTACTCTACCCTAAATTACTTTATATTAAACCTTCACCATATTCCTAGACCTAAAGCCTATATTCTCCCCTAATATATCTAAGCCTATACTTCCCAAACTTAACTTCACCAAACTTTTTTACAACTTTAGAGAGAGAGAAACAGAGAAACATAGGCACAGACAGATACAGATAGAGATACTTGCTGCAGCCTTACTTTTATTATTTGCTTCAGCTTAACCTTTAGTCATTCTGCCTTATCTGTATACAGTTTTTATTCTGGAAGAATAAAATAGCACCACCTTAACCTTAACTCATAACTGGACATGCCCAGCTGCTTCTGCGGTCCTCGCTACTCTCTGTTATTTCCTCCACACCCAAGTCGCAAATTCTGGTGCCATCTGTGGGAGTCCTTTGCCAGGGTTCCTATGAGGAGGAGAGAGAGATAAGAAAATACTAGACAGAAAGATATCAAAGAGGAGACAGACAGAAACACTGGACAGCTTCGGGAGGACCTGGGTCAGACCACTACTACAATTTGAGCCAAATTTGAAGCAAGTTTGATTTTTATTGGAGTGCACCCAAGAGCTGGCCAGCAACTACCTCCTAAGTCTGTTAAAGAGAGTCACCCCAAATCCATCTCTTCTGCTCCTTTCAAGGAGTAAAATCAAGAGTAGTTTTACAGAATAGAGACAAGGAGGAAATAAAGAAATATCAAAAAACGAAAACTTAAAAAAAAATCATGTGGTCACCCAATGAGTGATTAGGGAAGGATCAGGAATGGTAAGGGTGTTCTCAAAAACAAATCATGGTAATGGGTTGGGGAAGGTCAGCTTCCAGAAAACAGAGAGCAACTAAACTCTCACAGTAAATAGAAACTTGTTTTAGAAAATACAGCATAATGGCTCCTGTCTTCAAAATGGAGTCAGGCAGGTTCCTCATCCATACCATCAAATGGAGCAGTACCAGTAAGAAATTTTAAATCTTGAGAAAAATATCATACTATAAAATGTAAGATGTGAACATTTAATGTTATTTCCACTGTACATATTTAATGAATTATACAACAAAACTAAGTAGTTCTAGTGTGACATTTTGGTTATATGAAATATTATCTAACATTTAAATTTTTTGATATAATACATCGATTATAAAGAAGAAAAGTATGTAATTACTTCACCATTATAACAAAACATCTTAACTAATGTCACCACAGTTTAAATAAATATATTTATAATTAAAGATTATATTAAAATGCAATAGTAATAATAATAAAAAAATAAACACAAGAAACTGAGCAGCAAAACATCTCTGTTGTGAAAATCAGTATATCCTCCCTGTTATCTCAACTCTCTACCTATATCTTATTTCAGGCATAAGGATCGATAAGTGAGAATTTTATGTATTTGAACTAAAGAGATGAAACTATTCCTTTTTTTCTAGTTAAAAAAAAAAAACTAGTACTTTAAAAACGACCACCAAACAATTAGAATTTAAAATTTTAACAATCATTGTACATTGAGTAAACCCAGTCACTAACACTACACAATTTAATAGTACTTGTTGCTTTGTGGAGTCATTTCCCTGATGATTGTTAAGAACCAGGAAGTTCTAAAAGAGGCATTGAGGTTCAGGGACTTTGGGAGGTTCCTTACAACTCAGGAAGTAAACAACTCAGGAGTCTCAGAATGTCCCTACAACTGACCTGATCCATATGCTCCTCTCTTCCTAACCTCTACCAAAACTCACTGGTTTACCAGGTTGGACATTGACAGTATGACCACTTTGAACTTGTTTTTGTTCCCTATCTGGGGTAAAATAAATGTTTGTTCAGATCTGCCCAGAAGGAACAATGTTGCCCAATAGTTAATAACAATAAAACTTTTGTTAATGCTAATATAAATGAGAATAAATATATTTTGGAATTTAAGATTTAAGGCACTCAATGATTAAAAAAAATTTAATTAACCTAATTGAAATTACAAAGATATCTGAATAAAAATTATTAGATGGATGATAGAGGTAGAAAGATGATAAATAATTGATAGATAAAAGTCTGAATAAAGGGAAAATTATTTCTTGCCATTGTATTGGGTGATTAAAATTAAAATAGATTAATTACCTCAAAATATTTGTTTTAAATATGTATTTTCTTTTATTATTATGTATTTCAGTGTGAGTATACTCACTCATGTGTAAGTTCAGTAGCATTCAGAGTTCAGATGAGGGTGTTGAATTCCCTAGAAGTTGAGTTAGAGGCAGATTATGAACTGCCTGACATGAGTTCTGAGAATAAAACTTGGGTCCTCTGCAAGAACATTATTCATTTTTAGTTTCTGAACTATCTCTCTACATCCCTCCAATACTCTTTTAAATCAATAAAATTGCCTTATTATTTGTGCTTAAAAAAACTAATTTAGCTCAAAAAGTAAAGTTAGAAGATGTAGCTACTCTATCATATTTAAAGATATAGCCCAAATGTTCTTAATCCATTCCACTCCTGTGTCTCTGTCCCAGTGAAACCTTTGTAATAAACATGGGGATTTTCATTTTAATGCAGAACAAAATCAGAGTCCAAATCTTTGCTACATCCTTAGAAATCAATCAGGCAAATGGTTGATAAAGAGTAACACAAAGCATTATATATCTAGTATTAAATGCCACATATGAAAAGTAATCTTAGAGCCTTGGAATGTATCCCAGTGGCACTACACTTTCCCTGTTCATGCAAGACCTTGAATTCTGTTTCAAGCAATACAGAGAGAGAGAGAGAGAGAGAGAGAGAGAGAGAAGAAAAGAAGGAAGAAGGGGTAGGGAGGGAAGAAGGGAGAGAGGGAAGGAGGAAAGGGAGCAAGAAATGAAGGAATGAAAGAAGGAAGGAAGAATCATATTATCAGGACAATTCTAAAAAATGTTAACTAAAAACGATGAAAATATAATGTTGCACTTATGCAAAACATATGAATAAAGCAAAACCATGCACATGGAGGAGACCCAATCTAGTGTTGGTGTGGCCCTGGGGTTCTGCTTATGTCTTTCCTCAAGACAATGAGGTTCCTCTTTGGATTCCTGAGCACTGAACGTGCCCTGTGGCTGCTGTTGAAGCCCAACATAACAGAGATCTAATGGGTCTTCATGAAAAAAATCTACCCTTCTGATGCCAATGGAGATTAAGAGCCCAATATTGCCAGCTTTGGCGAGCATTAATGTAAGCCTAGGAACTGTAGCCATGAGATTGGATTCTGCAGAAAAGCTGCCAGCTAAAGTCGTGCTGGGATCAAGAAAAATGGGCCTGTTACTGGAGTTGTATCCATGCCAGTGGATGTCCACACACTCCAGAAGAGAATTTGATATTGCTGCTGCCACTGTTGCTGTTATAGCAATGGTGGCCACTGCTGCTACTGTGTCTGGGATTACCATTTCATAATTGCTTACTACAGCTAGCACAGTGGAGACCCTGGCAACAAAAGTAGCTACCACAGTTAGTTAATCTTCCATTCTATTGGGCATGATAAATTGTATTCAGTAGTTATATACATCTCAATTGGCTTTGAAAATTATAAATTTATAAACTCAAGTTTCAGTTGCTTTTGGGATACTATCTTACAAGGACTCCAACGTACAGTATGGCTCATTAAGGAAGGGAATGGCTCAGTTGCCTTTAGCCTACTGGCTATGGATGAGATAGGACCTCTGTTGGTCTTTTCTGTGTCAAACACACAGATTGCAACCCCAGTGCCACTTTGAGAACTTTGGCAGCAATTAACTCTGCAGCTCACACACGATTGAGCCTGTATGATAATGAGTATTCAGAGACGGGTAATGCCTGGGGAGCACTCACCAACCTAAGACAGAGCACCTGTGGGGCCTGGGCAGGGGTCTCCATGATGGGTAAGGTGACCTGCTGACATCCCACTCAACCCAAGTCAGAAGCTCATTATTTAATAAAAGGGGGACCTGTAAGGCGGCTGGCAGCATCCTGGCCCCTGTTTTGGCTAACTGTTGCCTTGCTTGCAGATCTTGACCTTGATATCCTCCCTATGTTAATTCCCTGCCGGGTTCCACCCTCCTGAATGCTTAAGGGAAGTTCCTTGTCTGTGTATCCTGCATAATGGGCGTTAACAGCTTAGATACAAGATTGTAAAACATCAGTAGTGAACTTCGGCCCTCCGGGGTTCTCCCACTGTGCTGTAAGCCTATATTTAAGACCTCCTCCCTCCTTCAATAAATGACGTTCAGCATTTAAAATTAAATATATATATATATATATGATGAATGAATGAATACTATGAATGTAATCTATGAATACCACAAATGTGATTAATATCATGAGTGTAATTTAAAAAAATAATAAAATAATAATAATAATAAAGTGAAGTTTTAAAAAGTTCTGCACCAATAATTAAAAACCAACATTTTAAAAGCTTAGTTAAAAAAAAAAAAGCAAAACCATGTCCTGTCTCCACTCCATGCACTCACACACAGAGAACACACACAAACACACACACACACATACAAATCAAGATGGTTAATAAATATGTTAGAATGGTTAGATATGGATGCATGATGGGCTGGAGTAGAAATACAGTGGCCTGAGGCATGTGCAAAATGGTGTCCAAAAAGAGGAAGAAGAAGGTTGGTAGTGGGAAGAGAAGATGACAGAACAATTGAATAGTATGAAAAGTAAAGAAAGGGAGGAGGCCTTTTGAGTTTTTTGTTATGAAATGACTCTATGCATGAAAAGTACATTATTATGAAATATGATAAAAATAATGAAAAATGGTTGAAGTGTATTTTGTTTTAAGCCCTCAATTGATAGATAATAGACAATTATTTAGTCATGTTCCTTAGTTAATTTTTAAAGTCCAAAGAAGACTTTTGTAAAATTTCTCTTACATAAATGACTATTATTTTTCTAAATAGTTACATACATTGCATGTTTTTCTTTTAAAAAATGAGCTGTTGCTATATTTTCAAGGCTAGCCTTAAACTCAAAATCCCCCTGCATCAATCTGAGCACCAGGGATTAGTCATGTATCACCATGTGTGGTTTTATCATTTTTAATAAAGAAAAAAATCACTAAAATATATAGAAATTCAAAAAATATTATTCACTGTTTTAACTGAAAATAGCTCATTTTCTTAAATCATCACTTCTGAGTCTACTTTTAATTACTTAAAAATGTAGTGTCTTTTGAGACTTAACTTATGAGTTTCTTCCTCAGCATGTGGGCATTTCCTGTTTTTCTATTCTTTTTATGTGAAGATGAATTACAAAGGTAGTTGTCATCCCTGAGTAGTCCCCTCAAATCGAAGTGATTTCTGGAGGACAATAATCAGTCAGGTTCTCATCATTGTAAGCCATTCATTTAAAGACATTCAGTGTAGTTAAGTCACAGAGTATGGCAAAGATATTTGCTAACATTGTTAAT
The DNA here is from genome assembly GCF_007827085.1 of Peromyscus californicus insignis. Taxonomy (NCBI): domain Eukaryota; kingdom Metazoa; phylum Chordata; class Mammalia; order Rodentia; family Cricetidae; genus Peromyscus; species Peromyscus californicus. Next base: position 71,470,963 of record NW_026294573.1, on the reverse strand, counting down.
AGGCGAGTCTTTTTCAATACAGAGTTCATTTCTATTGATTGAGAGCATAGAATGAAGAGATTTTCTTCAAACAAGTATAAGGCTTGATAACCTTCCATATCCTTGTAGGATATCTGTCTAGACAAAACTGATCATAATGTTATTGTACTAAAAAGTCAGATAGTTATACTTAAAAGTAAGAATATTGTGGATTTTTTTTTAATTTATAACTATGTTCTTTTGTTGCAATTAAGCCTGTTTACATACAACGTGCATATAAATAATAAAATAAAATAAATTGAGTTATATTAGCTGTGCATTTCTCTGACAAAAATGCCTGAGATAACTAAAAAAGCATAAAAAACACTGTGATGATGTTGTATCCCCCAATATATTGTGCACACTAATAAACTTATCTGGGGTCAGAGAACAGAACAGCCACTAGATAGACATGGAGGCCAGAAAATGGTGGCACTCACACCTTAAATCCTAAAGCAGAAAGGTATATAAGGCATGAGGACCAGGGACTAGAGGCTTTTTAAGCTTTTAGCTTTCAACATCAGTTCAGCTGAGATCCATTCGGATGAAGACTCAGAGACTTTCAGTCTTAGGAAACAAGATCAACTGAGGAATTGGTGAGGTGAGGTTGGCTGTAGTTTGTTCTCTCTCTCTGACCTTTCAGAATTTATCCCAATACCTGGCTCTGGTTATTTCTTTTATAAGACTATTTAGCAATTTGTCTTATGAAACACCTTGATTTGACATCTACATTTAGAGATATTAGTCCATTGTTATTTTTCCTTATTGCTTTGGGGATTATAGCAAAACAGTATATCACAGTGGAACTGTGTAATTCAGAGAATCCTTGCTCACCTTGCATTGAGTTGAAATCACAAAATGCATAAAGAAAAGAGGAAAGATTCTGGGGTTTCAATGTCCTCGCCATTAAACTGATTCCAATAACCCAATTATTTTCTACTCTCTTCATTCTACTGAAGGATGCATCACATCCATTAGTGCCAAGGCTGGTGCCCTTTTAGGGCCATGGGGTGAATGTATGATTCTGGGGCCTTGGGGAAAATGTGTGATATAAGAGTATAACAACAGAATCTGATTGGATAAATCAAGAAAATTCTTAATTATATTTTAGAATGTGTATGTATATATATATATATACATTTTAGAATATATATATATATATACATTTTAGAATATATATATATATATATATATATATATATATATATATATATATATATATATATAAAACTTTAGCTTACTTTTGACAAAGAGAATTGTCTGAGCTATTGTCCTTAAAATAACTCTATACTTGTATGGATTTGAATTCTTAGGGTGTTGTTGATCTATATATTCACTTTTAGTACCAATTATAATTATATATTATTTGTTATTTGCTGTGGATATCACTCTGTATAAATAAAATGCTAATTGGCCATTAGCCAGGCAGGAAGTATAGGCAGGACAAGCAGAGAAGAGAATTCTGGGAACAGGAATGTTGAGTCAGGAGATGCTGTCAGCCGCCGCCATGAGTAGCAGCATGTAAGGTACTGGTAAGCCATGAGTCATGTGGCAAGGTATAGATTTATAGAAATGAGTTAATTTAAGATGTAAGAACTAAATAGCTAGAAGTCTGAGCCATTAGGCCAAACAGTTTAAATAATATAAGAGTCTGTATGTTTATTTTATAAGTGGGCAGCGGGACTGCCAGGGCTTGGCAGGAGCTGGAGAGGTCTCCAGCTACAATTATTTTAGCTTTTCTTCTGAAAAATGTAATATCTTAGATTGTACATGCTACTGGGAACATCTTTTACTTCCATAGCTGGAATGCATATTGTGTTCACCCAAATGGTGATACTGTAAGTACACAGATGATGTACCCAAACATGGCCAGTGAGAACATGGCCTTGAAAAAATGGTTCAGCAGCTACTTGCAAACTTTTAGAAGATGTCACCATCTTTTATCAATACAGAAAATACAGTTTCACATTTTGAAATCACATTTGGGATGATTTCAAAATATTAGAAGTCATAGAGGACAGTATTGACTACAGTGCTTTAGTATTGGGATAATGAGCTGAACCAGTCATGACATTCATTAATGTCTAATGGCATAGAAATAACCATTTCAGCAAATGTGTCTATGTCATTAGGCACTAAATACAATATGATGTGCAATATGTAAAACATGTAATTTTGATTTCATAATGTTACCAAAATCCATATCCAAGGCATATGTTTTCCTAAAACACAATATAAAACAAATATATTAATTAGCTGAAAAATAAATGTAAATGTAAATGTAAATGTAGTACTTCAAATGTTTAAAACGACTTTTTGATCTTGTACCTGAAGGGCCTTATTTTTAAAAAGAGAACTATGTCTTTGCATTATATGAGTGTGATCTACTCTACAGTTTTGAACACCTTCTTAAAGAATGCTCTTGATTGATGTGCAGAATAAGCAACTGCCACAAAATTGGAATTTAGAATCACAAGTATCCAAATAGCCCCCATATATTTCTCTTATGGTCAACAAACGCTGTACTTTTGTTTCTCAGACATAAATGTGGGCTAAAATTCTACTTTGAGAAATCCTATGAAAATAAAAATGTTTATGGGAAGGACAATGCATTCAATCTAAATGAAAGTCCTTGAGTCTGCTTCACCCACAGGCACACTGATCCAACATACCATAGACCAGGTAGGCATCACTAAATTAGCTGAATAAATGCATGCACAAGTATCTTCTGGTAAAGGATAAGTTATTAGAAGCAGAAGACTTAGTTAAATTATAATTTCATTAGACTTATTTAACTATAGAAATATTCAATTTCTCTACATGTTAAAATTTTAAATTATAAAAATTGAGCTTATTTTTCACTGTTCACAAATCTGTTTCCAGGATAAAGGGAAAATTTGTGCTGTATGGTGGGTGGTGCTGTTGTCTGAGAACAGTACGGCGACGATATTAAATTTGTATATGAAAAGGTTCTCCTTTTTAATATGATGGGAAACTGAAATAATAGCTACAAAACTACACCAAAAGACACGCAAAACAAAATTAATCTGTCTTAACTCCTAACTTGCCTCAAAACTAAGATGACAATATTGTCTTTCACCCCTCTAATTTAATATTTTGATACAGCATCAGGATAACTAAGTCCTTTTTGTTGGGGGGGGGGTGGCTAGAAAAAATAAATAAATAAATAAATAAGTAATTTAGAAGCAATAATTGAGCAAGTTCTAAAGAGAACCTTGGCTCAAACAAGAGCCATAAAACAGCTGCCCTCCTTCTTGGGTCCTTGTTCCTTGTCACCCATTCTGCTCACTCTTCAATTGTGCCCTTTTGATCCTCACCAAAAAGTCTTGCTTTGGAAGCTATCCTTTGCTTTATCACATCAAGACTTCCAAGTATTTAAAACATCTTGGCATTACTGTACACAAAGAAAGTTTTGTTTGAAATTTATGTCTGCTGTGGAGGTGGCATTTCAAATAAAGATATTTAGATTTTAAATAGATATACACAATTGCTTTACTTCCTCCAGTCATTTGTAATTCAATTTAATATGAAGTACTGGTGCTGAAGTGCAGAATAAGAGAGTTTTGATTTTCTTAATTAAAAATAAAATCGAAATTAAGTTTGCCCTGCTTGGCAATGGATGTTTTATCACTTGGAATACTACCCAATCTTAAAAGCAAGTTACTTAATGTGGCCTTAGGGTTGTAACAAAGCACCTTTCCATTAACACACTAGGAATATACACTGCTTCTAAAATTTCATGTAGTAGGGATCATAGCTGTGGAGTGAGGTTGGGGGGCGACCAAAACAACTTGACCACACAACTGCCATGACAGGCTTAGAGGCCCAGACACAGCTTCTGTGACAGACTTACTGGCAGGCAATACTCAGATCAAGGACAAGCCATAAGCTTACACCACCCAAGGATCCACCCAAGGATGGGCCAGCATATAAGGGAAAGTACTAGACATCCCCAAACATTCCAAACCTTAGATAAGATTGTCAGATATCCCTGAGACTGTCATACACCTATTTTCCTTTTACATATACACCTAGACAAATGTCAACCAATCAGAGTCCTGAACCCTGGAAATCCCCTCACCCGACTTCTGTCATGATTAAAAATTCCACCCTGCCTAGGCTCAGGGCTCTTTTCTCTCACCACTATATCAGACAGAGAGTCCAAGCTCCGAGCTTGAAAATAAAGGCTCTTTGCTTTTACATATTGGGATTCAGTCTATGTGGTGGTCTTTTGAGGGTCCCCATGATCCAGGCATAACAATAGCCATGTAATAATAAAAACAGTAATGTTCCAGGAGGACAAGCACAGGTGATTTGACTATCACATGCATTCACTCTGTGTGGGAAAATTAGGTGGTAGTCTCTGCTTATGTGAGCTAGAATTATCAAATTCATTTAGAAAATCTTCATTGCATATAGTACTGTCATTTATATATTATACGTAGTACATGCATGGTATTGTATGCTATATTATGTAAATATTTTCCATACATATACACATATATATTTGAGGTTAAAATGTGTTACTGGGTTAAATTTTTCTCTTTTTGGAAGTTTAGCAATTGTTTTTCCCATTTAACTCCCATAATCCATTTGTTTGGTGCTAATAAATATTCACTAAAACTGTTAATTGAATGACTAGTCTATGCTCTTTTGTGTGATCTCAAGCAGTGAGCCGTTATTTTGTTCCTTGGCAATATGCTATTCCTGTCCACTGTCATGGATATTTGCAATAAATGGCCAAATAAACAAGAATAGAATGGTGTCTATTGAATTTTTTTATTTCATTAAGAAAATAAGCAGAAGAGCAGAAATAACATCCCCCAAATTCATTTCCTCTTGGAAAGTACAGAAAGAAGGTAGTGCTACAGTAGGAAGAGATGAGGCAGCGGAGCTTCTGTGAAAAATGTCATCCGTTCTGCAATGTAAAAACAGCCAATAAAGCTAATCTACAAGGGGCTTTTAGATTTTGATTAGATTGTAGATTGCAAGCATTTTGTGAAGTTTTGAAAAATTGCAATTGATTTCTCCTCTAAACAAGCAATTTAATCTACGGTACAAGTCACAAAGCCAGCTGTGGGATAGTGTGTTTCCCTGCAGGATCAGTAAGCTAGAAGCAATACACCTGCCAATAGGCTTCTAAAATAATCATTTGGAAAAGATAATTTTATTGGGAATAAATGTTAACAGCCTTTGTTAAGGCTCTCTAGACCCAGGATGACTCAAGTGCCACATTCATCCCACCATTCCGTTCCCTTTCATTTCCGTCCCTTTCAGTTCTGAGCAGTAAAACTGAGGTGAGCAGCTTCAGTTATACGCATCATCTTGCTGCTTCAAATATGCATGTACTTGTGTAGAATATTAACTGTGTGGTATGCTAGAAGTCGGGATGTGAATATGAGAAATCAGAGGCTCTTATGCTAGTGTTTATCCAAAAAGGCCAAACAAATCTGAATCGTTTTAAAATATTCAGAGAGAGTGCAGAAACCCTGACTCACGGGTTTTTTTTTTTTTTTTTTTTTTTTTTTTTTTTCCATTGGGAATGTGAAAATTGTGAGTGCTCAGAAAGAACCCTAAACTAACCTGGCAGACTTTCTCCTCAGGAAAACTTAGTTCCAAGACATTGCCATAAAGTTTGCTGTGTCTGCAGCCTGAGTCTTTTGTCAGATTGTATTTAAAAATAGGTTCCATGGGCTAATAAACAGATGGGAAAACAGACTACAAGAGAACATTACTGGTGGAAGCCAAAGTGATAGGAGAAGCCATCTATCCAATATAATGGGAAATTTTGAAAGCACAGTAACCTTACTACAATAGGTTACCTTCAGAGTTGTCCCTGGTGGAGTATGAACCTACATTTCTGGTTCACTATGGAAATTAGTACGGTGTTGTGTTAAAACACTTTTCATATGGTGTATAGAAATCATAGCTCCATGATGTAGGTAGAAGACTTCTATGAAATGTGAGCACTCATCTTCAGTTCTGGTTTAGAAATTGAGAATGGCTTAGAATTTTTGTAGATGCCTAAAGGGGTTTCTTTATAAAAAATGAAGAAATAAGCTTTGTTTTCTGTATGCTGACTGATCATTTATTAGACACAAAATATTATAGTCACGATTCAGTCATTTTACCTGAGTTTCATAACATACCATAACACAGCTATAAAGTAGATTATAAGTTGCAAAAAGATTTGGTTGTGCTGTTACTGTCTTTTCTTTTCCCAGAATATTAAATTATCTATAATTAAAATAAAAACCTTATGGAACTCAGAGGATACAGATTCAGAAAAGGGAAATTAGTCCATATTCTCACTATACTAACACCAATTTCATATTCAGATATACAACTATTCATTGCATTGCAAATTGTTTTATACTGAGTAAGAGTTCAAGTATAAGTCAGATATTTCAGATATTCAGACATGCTGCATTATTAAGATATTGAAACTCAGATAGTAGTTAATGAGCCAGACAGATATCAACATGAAATATCTGAACTTATCTACTTGTTTGTTCTGGAAATAGGACTGAAGAGACAAGTTTGCTGTCCTCTTGCCTTTGCTACATCTTATCAATTCATCAGTGAGCAGTGAGGATGATTGTCTCTATGTTATTGGTCTTACCCATATCTCTTTTCATAAAACTGAAATTTATTGTTCCTTTTAACTCTGCATAATAACAATTCAGATAACATAGAGATGTGATTTTATGAATGTCCAACCTTCAATGGATCTTTTATTTATAATGTACACAAGAAGACTGGAGCAACGTAGGAGAATTGAACCAATTGTGTACAAAAGAGCAAGAGACAAAAAGAATTTTAGTTTTATTCACATATATTCATTGACAGAATTTCTCACTGTTCAATATAAATTTTTATTTAAATGCTAGTATTTTATATATATTATTTTTACTTAAGTATTTCTCTCTTGAATTTTTTGATATGTTGGTCTCATGCTTAGCTAAGTACTCTAGTACTAAGTTATATTCTTGAATCTTTAACAGTTTTGAACAAAATCTTTATTCTAATGTCAACTAAACCTAGTAAAACATATTTGTTACAATTCCTTTCTATCAATTGCTTACAATACATACCATATTAATTTCAAATATGAGAAATTATAAATACTAATTGCGTATATATGATCAAAAGGATTTCAAATGTGCTATTATTAACATAAAGCAACTTTATTTCTATTCCCTTGGCTATTTAAATTCATTACTTTTATTAAGATATCTTTTCTGTATTTATAATAAATCATTTCATTTATAATGATGACCCAAATTTGATGACTGGCAAAATAGTATAAATTACATTTGAAAGTACATGTCACTTTTCCTATTCTGGTCAGTCATATTTGATTTACCTAAACAAAGTTCTTGGCACTTCCGTTTATTATGTCTCAAACTATCCATTGACAATACTCATTTAAGCCATCTTTCTTTGATGCTGATTGGTGACCAATGTTGGATTTGTAAGCCATTAAGAAGTCATTTCATGGCATGCTCTTCAATTAATTAGAAACCAAGTAATAATGAAATGCAATTAACTCAATGTCTGAAAGTTAAATATTTCAGCTCATGAAAAAGCAAGAGCATAAAGTCTGATACAGACATCATTTGCACTGTAGGAAGGAATGAGGAAAAAATGCAATCTTCTGCCTCCTCAGTCCATCAATTCTTATCTTCTTCAGCCATTTTAATTAACATGTTAATAAATCCTGTGATAGATTTAACAGTAAGTGACAATTGCAAAGAGCAGGCTGAAATAAAAAGCTGACAGCAGATTTGTTGCTTCCAAAAGTATCATTATTGCCTTATAAACCTCTGCTTGCTTTATCTTTCTTTCTCTGAAGGGAAGGAATACTGCTTGGGAGAAGATTTAGGCTCCCCTGCCCCCACATTTAACAAAATTAATGATCTATTTGCTTAGAAACTATATATTAGCTCTACTTTATCCATCCGCTGAGTAAACAGTAGATCTTACTTGGTCACAGTGATAGATTTGAATGTGGGAAAATCATCAGTCAGCATGGCAGCTGATTAATTGTTGGTTCTTTGGCAGGCTCTTCCATCTCCGGATAAAAGCCAGTGGCTGCTCAAACTCCTTCTACACTCCTTGGCCTCCATTGCCACTGAGTTACACAGCTAATGTTGAAGATGGAAATATGTATGCCTGTTCATAGCAATGTATCCCTTCAGCACCAACGGATAGCCCCCACTTTCCAAATCACAGAATGAAGCTGTTGAACAATGTGTGGAGGTGTGAGTCTTTACAAAGCATGGAGTAGAAATAGGTGAAAACAGTATTTTAACACTATTTGTTCTTAAAACAAGAAAATGGAACAATCAATACTTTTTTACATGACATGATCAAAACTGAATATGTCAAGACTTAAAGGGATGCTAGTTGAAAAATAAAATATTGGAACATTACCCTTGAGATGAATTCAGTTGCAAAAAGTGTAATAGTAATTAGCACTAAAATGATAAACTGATGTTCATTTCCTCTTAATGTTTGTCCAGGCCAATCATTTATTACTGGTCTATATTTTCAAAGTCCATTATGAACTCTATAACTCATTCATCAACCTGGAGAACACATGGAGTGAATTAAATTACAGAAATATTTGAGCAAGCAAAAATGTAGGAAATTTGAATTTTTTGGTATACAACATTCTTTGCCATATTTGTAATAACCTTTTTTTCCCCCAAGCCAAACTGCATCCAGCTTTATTAAAGATACTTTCCATAAACAATCATGGTTTTTCAGGCAGGACATGGGCAGACAGTCATTAACAGTATACAAGAACTTCCAAACTCCCTTCTTGTATAGACTACCAAAATCAGAAAGCCACTATAAAACCCGATGAGTCTTCATTTGATGCTTTGAAAAGGGGGAGAGCTCAGAGTGAGGGCTGACAGTTCACATTGAGGATATTGTTTGACAACTTTTCACAAGCCGACCCTGACTTTCAGGAAACCAAACGAACACGGCAGAATTATCAATCTGAAGATCCACAGTCTTTTGTAAAAGGAACCGCTGCTCTTTTGAGGACACAATGATAACGCTGCAAAGTCCAGATTGCCTGATAGACCTGCAAAACCAATTTTGGGGATCAGGTTCCAACAGGTATCTAGTTTGAAGGGAGTTAATTCTATGTTGATGGTCCGGGAGAGGAAGACACAAAAATGAATTTAGAGTTTCCCACACAAGGCATTTTGTGCCATGGTGGCCACATATGTCAACACCAGGACGTCTCTCCTGAGAGCCAGGAGGAGTCTTTCAAAATTAGCAGGGAAAGATGTTTTCCAACATCAACCATCACCAGTCCAGCTTGGGAGACATTTTGTGAGTGACACATGTTCCTACCCCCCCAAAAAAACAATGAAGTGTTCTGTGTGCTAACAACATAGCTTAAAAAAAAGTAAAACAAAATTCTGCATTTTTATAAAACTTGATAAAACATAGTATTTCAAACTGTACAGTCACTAGAAGTACACAGTTATCAAAAATGCACACATTTCACTTGGCATCTCCAGCACCTTCAGCTTTTTGGGCCTGGTCTTTTTGGCATCTCTGTTTTCTGCAAGATTATTCACATGCTTCCTGGCATGGGCCTTCCCCTTTTTCTCCTTGGGCACCTTCTCCCCCTTCTTTGCAGAGGCCTTTTTAGGCTTGGCCTCTGGCTTTGGAGGAGCAGGTTTAGCAGACAACCTTGTAGATCTTCTCTGTGGCTCGTCCTTCACCTTGGCTTTATCTCCTTTAGTATCCCCTTCAGCCTTTCTTTTGGGCATGGCGGTGGCTGGGGACGTCAGCGCTGAATGCGGTTTGGTCCATCGGGGGTCGTTCTTGCTGCTTCTTCTGTAATACCCTTTTAAAGTACAAAGTCAGAGGAAACATGCTATTGTCAATATAGTTCAAAAAAAATTTTTTTTTTGTTTGTTTTTCAAGACAGGGTTTCCCTGTGTAGCTCTGACTGCCCTGGAAATGGCTTTGTAGACCAGGCTGGCCTCGAACTCACAGAAATCCAGTCGCTTCTGCCTCTAGAGTGCTGGGATTAAAGGCGTGTGCCACTACCTCCCAGCTGAGTTCAAAATATCTTAATTCAAGTCTCATTTATATACTGGAGTTGGGATAATAGAATCCAATACTAAGTGATTTCTTTGTGTTTTTAATGATAACAACACAGACTTATAGCAATGTGATTGTTTTCCTTTCATTCCATATTTTTGTCTTATGTGGTGGTATTGTGTTCCCCTAAATATTGTGCACACTAATAAACTTATCTGGGGTCAGAGAACAGAACAGCCACAATATTAAACATAGAGGATAGGCAGTGGTAGCACATGCCTTTAATGCTAGCATTCCAGAGGCAGAGATCTACCTGGATCTCTGTGTGTTCAAAGATACAGCCAAGCATGGTGACTCACGCTTTTAATCCCAGAAAGTGAGCCTTTAATCCCAGGGAGTGATGGCAGAAAGCAGATAGGTATATAAGGCATGAAGACCAGAAACTAGAAGCTTTTGCCTGGTTAAGCATTCAGGCTTTCGAGAAGCAGTTCAGCTGAGATTCATTCTGGATGAGGACAAAGAGGCTTCCAGTCTGAGGAAATAGGATCAGCTGAGGAACTGGTGAGGTGAGGAAGCTGTGGCTTGTTCTGCTTCTCTGATCTTCCAGTGTTCACCCCAATAACTGGTCTCAGGTTTGATTTTATTAATAAGACCTTTTAAGATTCCTGCTACAGTCTTATGCTTATTTACCAATAACCATAAATACATACTGTTAAACACACTATCTTCATAAATATTCTGATGTTTTCATTATATAATATTGCTGACAAAAGTGAAATTTGAAGTCAAGCATAAAATTATTTGTTACTAAATTTTACTAAAAATATTTTCAGTTAAAATTGTTTAGTTTGAACTGTTTAGGGTGACCCTAGGCAGGCGGTGGGCTTTTTGGAGACCAGTGCCTATGGTGGGACAGTTTGCGCAGCCTTGGTGCAGGAAAGCAGGGCTTGGACCTGCCTCAACTGAATGTACCAGGCTCTGCTGACTCCCCATGGGAGACCTTGCCTCGGGGGAGATGGGAATGGGGGGTGAATTGGGGTGTAAGGCTGGGCAAGGAGGAGAGGGGAATCTGTGGTTGGTATATAAAATGAATAAAAAAAGATCTCTTAATAATAATAAAAAAGTAAAGAAAAAGAAAAGATAATTTCAGTTAAAACAATAAGCAAATGTTTTATTGATATATTTAACTGATAATATTTTTATATTTAGTTTTCCATAAGACATGAAGACAACAGTTGTTTCCCATACTATTGTGTATTACAGGGAAAAAAATGGAAGCAGCCTATTGTAAATTATATAATACATTATTGAATATTATATAAAAAATTTGAATGTAGTCAAATCAGCATATGCAGAAGAATAATTGAGTCCAGGATGTTCCATCTACAGATCCCAGTGCCATCACAGAGCTGATCTTTGACATCCCAGGCATGGGACCACAGGAAAAAGTTCATTAGATAGACTTTCAGTGTTCCAATATCTCACAGAAGACACTTGGGTGGCCTCTTTGGCATGAGACAGTTTTTCCTCTGTGAACAGGTGTGGTCACCACACCAGTGAAGATGGGATGAGTCATGAAACATTTGCTTTTAAAAGACTTTTAATTTATTATTTTCTTTTGAGAATATCATACCAGCACTATATTTACTTCATTTCCAACCCACACTTTTCCATACCTCCTATCCTGTTTTCCCCTACTCTCTATCAACCTCGTGCTCTCTTCCTTTCTTGTGCTTTAATTAATATCAGTGTGTGTGTGTGTGTATGGTCTGTGTGTGTGTGTGTACGTGCAAAAACAACATGCTAACATCCTAAGTCCATTTAGTGTCTCTTATATATGTGATCAGGAATGATCATGTACTGTTGAATAAATTATCAAGGGCCTCATCCCTGGAGAAAACCGATTTTCCTTCACGGATTACAGGTAGCACTTCATCTAAAGACAAGATCTTGTAAGATTTTCTGCTTCTATGTTGGAATGTCAACTAGTATTTTCATTGTGTAAGCATTGTTTGTGCAACCACATTATTAAGATTTCATAAGTACAATTCTCCATCATAATCACGGTTTGGTAAAATATTATATTTTCAGATCAATATAATATAGAAATATATAGGGGAACAGTGTGAAATATAAAGAAGTTAGTATTTCAATTTTCACAAAATGAATGTGGCTGAGTAATTTCTTTTAATTTATTTATACATCCTGACTGTAGTTTCCCCTCCCTGCTCTCCTCCAACTCCTTTACCCTATCTACTCTTCCCCCTGCCTGCAATCCACTCCCCCTCCATTTCTATTCAGAAAGGGACAGGCCTCTCATGGTTATTAACAAAGCATGGTATACCAACCTGTTATAAGTCCAAGCATCTCCCCTGTATTCAGGCTGGCCAAGGCAACCCAGTATGACAAATAGATTCCCAAGAGCCAGTCAAAGCACTGATGACAGCCCCTGCTTCCATTGTTAGGAGTCCCACAAGAGGACTAAGCTACACAACTGTCACATATATGTAGAGGGCCTAGTCAGTACTCTTTGGGCTCCCTGGTTGTTAGTTCAGAGACACTGTGAGATCCTATGGGTGGTTGAGTAATTTAAGTCAGACTAAATGAAGATCTTCAGGCTTTAGACCAAATATTTTTCTCATGAATGATAACTGATGATTTTTAGGTAAGTGAGCATTTTAAAATTGATTGATTTTTAGGTAACTGGGAATTCTAAAGTGTTCCTGCATGCTCTCATGACAGACTGTATATGATCCCTTAGATAATAATAATAACTTTCTCAATCTCCTATTTTACAGATATAATTGTTTCTCTGATGAGGAAGGCATAAAATATTTGCACTGATATTTTTCTGTAATTAAGACTATATCTGATTTTAGCAAACAACAAAGTAAGTGTTTTGTAATTATAAGTGAATCTCTTGTCTATAAAATTAATATTATTATGTAGTACAGTTGCATTAATTTCATTTGATAGAATCAGAATTGTATTTGTCTCATAGTTAGATTACATTTGGATCTACAACAATCATCCTGAAACTTGAGAAATTCATTACAAACATATATAACATAACTTGTAAAACACATGCACATATACCCTATGGTAAAACAAAATGAAAAGTCTAAGTGAGATTATTTCTCTGGGCTTCAAACAGTCCATACTGAGTTCCAAAATTCACTTAACTTTTTAACTTTTAAAAACTGTCCATATCTCTTAGAAGATTTTGTATGTGGCATATTCTGATGCTATTTAACATCAGTTGCACATTTGGTGTCATTTCAGAATACACTGTGAGATGCTGAGAGTGCTATGTCACAAAGATTAATTTCTTTGCCCTAAAGAATAAGACCACTAAGGTACCAACTTCTCATTCAGTAGCTTTGACTGCAATGTCAGTTCTTTTGAAGCAATGGTTTCATCTTTGTAAAAAGAGATTTCAAATTTATTCCAGAAGAAAATATTTTAAGGAACTCTATGTATAGTATTATGTTTATGTAAATATATTAAATAGTAGTAAAATTCTCAAATTAAGTAAAACATTTGGTGGCGAATGAAATCACAATAATTCAATTTTAATTTGAAACTTACCTATAAATAGGATATATTACACCATCATTGTAAACTTTGTGCAGCAACTTGTTACCATGTGAAGTTGGCCTTATTAAAAATGAATCAAAGCCGGGCGGTGGTGGCGCACACCTTTAATCCCAGCACTCGGGAGGCAGAGCCAGGCGGATCTCTGTGAGTTCGAGGCCAGCCTGGGCTACCAAGTGAGTTCCAGGAGAGGCGCAAAGCTACACAGAGAAACCCTGTCTCGAAAAACCAAAAAAAAAAAAAAAAAAAAGAATCAAAATAGACTGAATCTATTCTTGCAGTAAATAATATTTAAATACCTGTGTGGTGGAGAGGGGCTTGCTACTTTGTAAAATCATTATTAACTTGTCAAGAAATAAGGTTTAGGAGATATAAAATTAAAAGTAAATAATCCTCCTGATCTAGGTAATACAAATGTCAAATCAATAAATATGTAACAAATGGCTAATGGCTAATATTACCAAATGAGATGCTGTGGCTTTGGACTAGAATAATAATGGAGTATTTAAATGTATCTAAATGGAAGTATAATAATGTACACACTTGGATATGTGTTTCTGGAAATTTTATGACAAAAATATAGTGAAAATTTCATTATTTTAAAAAATACATAATATCCCCAAGGTACAAAAAGTATTTTTTAGCATTGAATAGAAATGTGGAAGGCTAAGCTACATTTTTAAGTATTTTGTTTGCATTTTCCTTTAAAAATAAAAGAAAACCAGAACCTTGACCATTATATAAGGAAAATGGCAATCAGTTCATGCTGTTTGAGTTCCAGAGATAATCAATAGCTGCATATAATAGAAACATCTGTCTGTGTATGTAAACTGTTATTTTTCAGAAACATAAATCACAAAATGTAAGCTTGGCAACATTTCCCCATTGATTCTGATATTACATTATGAGTTAGCAAACTCCACATTTATCAAATAAGACTCTCTAATGCTACTCTCTATGCTGAAAATAACATGTATGCTAACATTTTGGAACAGTAAGGTGAATATTTTTGTTGCAATATCAGTTACCTTTATATGATTACAAGTTAAATACTTGGTACATAACTAATCTTGTTTCCATTTAAGAGTAAATATACAAAGTTAAGATGCATTGAGATACATTACTGCCAGCTTTTTGCAGCATACTGTTAAAGATGCCCAAAGTATGCTGAAGCTCTTCCATGATTTCATTAAACCTGCAGTCAACAGTCACTTTGGATTTCAGAAAGCACAGAGCCTTCCTGGACAGATCACATCCCAGATGAGGATAATTGTCAACAGTGGTGAGCTGTACCTTAGACAATGAATGATCATCTCTTGAAAGCCCTCAAGAAATAAATCTACTTCAGACTACCTTGAAAAACCAGGGATGAGGCCATGGTCACCCAGCTCATACTTTGACCAGGACTGCTTAATTATAAAACCTCATATCTACCTGCCCCAATTCTTTCTCTATTTAAACCTGAGTATCACATCAGCACTCCAAAAATAAATGGGGTCGGTCAATAGAAACTCTTTGCTGTTCTTAAACACAATGAGCATTTTTTAAGTCTCATTTCAGGTAATTTCAGGATTGTTCATCTGTAATTGGTTTGTTGAGATGGTGATCAAACTCAGACTTCAGGGGCTGTTAGAGCTGACTATCTGACGATCTGTGGCTTGTGAACCATATGTGAACCCAGAATCTGCCCACAGGACAGAAAATCAAAACCTAATTAAAAATGGGACAGGAAATTTGTAAAATCATTTCTCTTCAGCTCATAATTAAAATCTATCAAATTACTGCAACACAGCCCTCTTAGACATATTTTATTTTTAGCAAATATAATATTTGATTTTAAGCCAGGAACCTTGGTGTTTATTAATTGAAAGAATATAAAAAGAGACTGTTCTAACGATCAGTGTCCCTTAGCATGCCAGAACTTAAAAAACAATTACAAAATGCTATCATCAAAATTATAATTGGAATCAAACTGAGAAAAAAAGATTCCACAGTGATATAAATAAAGATGAAAATGTTCCATTATATAAACAAAGAGCGGCACCATCAAGCCATCAGATTTCATTTGCTTACACTATCCATAATTAAATTTTGAAATGGATCATTAGAAATTGTTTTACTTTTAAAAAGCATTGTTTTCTTCCCACTTCTGGATATAACAAAATCTCTGGTGCTAGAATTGCCGTGCTCTTGTTAAAAAATAGATAACTGATCAACATTTATGTGACAACAACTTTTAGGCAGTAAGAATAGGCAGCATCTCATCTATTCTCCCAGAGAACAGGATTATAATACCAATGACTCCAGGTTATTTTTCCTTCACTGTGGTGCTAACAGAGGTGGAGAGAAGATGGCTTCTCTTGCACCAGCAAACCAAAAACAGAAATTAAAGTGCATTTGTAGCTAGAGTTTTCCTGCCTGGCCCACAGTCAGAACAAATCTCTCTCACCTGCCAGTCCCACAGCCTCTCAGACCCGACCAAGTAAACACAGAGACTTATATTGGTTACAAACTGTATGGCCGTTGCAGACTTCTTGCTAACTGTTCTTACAGCTTAAATTAATCCATTTCTATAAATCTATACCTTGCCTCGTGGCTCGTGGCTTACCGGCATCTTCACATGCTGTTTCTCATGGTGGCGGCTGGCAGTGTCTCTCTGACTCAGCCTTCCACTTCCCAGCTTTATTCTCCTCCTTGTCCTGCCTATACTTCCTGCCTAGCCAATGGCCAATCAGTGTTTTATTTATTGACCAGTCAGCAACACATTTGCCATATAGAACATCCCACAGCATGCATTTATTCTGAATTCCAATGAAAAACAATGGAGAGCTACATAAAAGTTGTCTTGTGAAACTGACTAGAGTTACCAAAATTCTTGTTACTGAGTGCTAAAATACACATTAAGATCTCTCTTTTGACACTGTGGAAAAAAACCCTTATAGCCTATGCCAGTTTTATTTATGTTTCTGTAATAAAATACTATTAACAAAGCAACTTATGGAGGACAGGACTTGGTTTGTCTTAAAATTCCAGCTTACATCCCAAGTCATGGCACCCAGGAAGCAAGGAGACAGAGGGAAAAGGTGCTGTGTCTCCAGCATCTTGACCAAGGGCAGGCTATATAGCTGTGGGGGCTTTTGTCAGGATATTCCATTCTTTTCCATTGGTTTTCACGTCAGTTTTCTGTTAGTGACATGTTGTTTTTGACACTATGACTCCATAATTTGAAACAAAGTGCAGTGCTATTCTACAGTCATCACACACAAATCAACACAAGTAAATATATCACATAAATAAATTCAAGGACAAAAACCACGATTCAGCATCACTTCCTGAAAAAAATACTGAAAACTCAGAATAAAAGGAGCATAACAACATATTTAAGGCTATCTATAACATACCCATAGCAAACATTATGAAAAATAGGGAAACATTCATACGCTTTCTTTAAAAACATTATCAAGACAAGAGTGTACACTTCCTCCATTCCTATTTAATGCAGTGCTAGAAATACTATGTAAAAATGAAAATAACAATAAATACACATAGGAAAGGAAAGAGTGAAAAATATAGTAGTTTGAAAATGGAATCTCTCTGTATAAGAGACCCTTCAGATCCTTATAATTAGTAAGTATTTTCATAAAACTATAGGGAAAATTTTAACACAGAAATCAATAGCCCCTACACATATTAATTTTAATCATGCTGAGGAAGAACTCAGAGAATCAAACACATCTACAATAGCCTCAGAATGATAATAAGTTGTTTCGGAACAAACCCA
The DNA here is from genome assembly GCF_007827085.1 of Peromyscus californicus insignis. NCBI lineage: Eukaryota > Metazoa > Chordata > Mammalia > Rodentia > Cricetidae > Peromyscus > Peromyscus californicus. The sequence goes on along the minus strand of NW_026294573.1, from coordinate 71,453,475 downwards.
TCCAAAGAAGTAGATGATCACTATAATGAAAATTTTACAGGCAAGAGAAAAATTCAAGACACTAGAAGATGTAAAGACATATCATGATCATGGTTTGGAAAAATCAATATTATGAAGATGATCATACTTTCAAAAGCAGGCTATAGATGCAGTTCAATTCCAATCAAATTTCTAATGCTACACATTACAGAAAAACAATGTTACAATTCTTTTGAAACACAAAAATTTTCAGATAATCAAAGGAATACCGTCAAAAAGTTAGTATCGTATAAACTTTGAGGGAATTATTTTGATTTTGTCAATAACTATACCATGATTGTACAGGAGGAAGATTTTATGTTTAGGAAGTATAAGCTAAAGCATTTAGGGATGATAGCAACTTTTTTCAAATAATTGTTCACTAATATTCTCATAAACCAATTTCTTTATAAACTGATACTTTTGCTAAGTAAAAATTTAGAACACTAAAATTAATTGTTTTATATTTTAAAGTATAAAAAGTGATAGAATGTATTTAAAATGTGAGATGAAATAAATGATGCCTGATACTTAGAATAAAGAAAGAAGTCCTCTTAAAACCACAGATAATATAACAATCCAATTTCAGATTTTAATAATGAAGACAAGCATTTACCAAAGGAAAATACTTTCAAATCAAAGCAAGCTCACCAAATGGTGGCCTTTGTAGCTTGAGTTTTCCTGTCTGGCCCACAGTCAGGGCAAATCTCTCTCACCTGCTAGTCCCACAGCCTCTCAGACCTGACCAAGTAAACACAGAGACTTATATTGCTTACAAACTGTATGGCCATGGCAGGCTTCTTGCTAACTGTTCTTACAGCTTAAATTAATCCATTTCTATAAATCTATACCTTGCCACATGGCTCGTGGCTTACCGGCATCTTCATATGCTGTTTCTTATCATGGCGGCTGGCAGTGTCTCTCTGACTCAGCATTCCACTTCCCAGCTTTATTCTCCTCCCTGTCCCACCTACACTTCCTGCCTAGCCAATGGCCAATCAGTGTTTTATTTATTGACTAATTAGCAACACATTTGCCATACAGAATATCCCAAAGCACTTCCCCCCCCTTTTTTTTTTTTCAAAAAGGAAGGTTTTAACCTTAACAAAGTAAAATTACATATAATTTGGGAATTTGGGCGTAGCTTCTCTTACTACTTCCTGCTGGAGGGGGGGCGCTGTATCTTATGGGGAAACAAAGAAAATTTTAGAATTATGGAATAGTCCATGAGGCTGTATTGTCTGAGCCAGTTGCCTTGAAACCATTCTGGATGTTGGATCATCTGGGCCATGGTGTCATCGGAGACCTTTCAGGAGGTCTTGGCTGGTCAGACCTGATGTATCTTAATCTTGAACAAATCCATAGCCTCTGGCTTTCTGTGGGAACAAAAGCAGAGTCTCCTTTCCAAAGTAACATATCCTTATATTCAAATTTTGAAGTCAAGGTACCTTTAAAGTATACATTTTGACATAAGTCAACAGCTTTTACAATCAAATGTTTTTCTGCAGTTAAAAGTCCCAAAGACAACACAATCCAGATTCTCTGTGTAATATCCATTTTTACGTGGCTTATTTTTTATATTAATTTTACTGTCTCTTTAAAGACTTTATTTTTTAAAACTATGTATTTGTTTCTATAACTCTATATATCATCTTTTTTGTCTCTTTCAAGCCTACGTATCTTTTACACACATTGTAAACTATTACATCTGAATCTGTCTTATTGTGAATCTATTGCCTTAAACTGCAGCAGCTGTGGCTGCTGGCTCCGCCTACTTCAGCTTCCCAACATTTACTGCCAGCTTTGAGAGCTATTGTGGGTCTATGCTTTTATCCAAGCAGCATGTAGCCCAGAAACCTCTTTTGTTTTGTACTAGCAAAGGCTAAATCCACCATGCAGCTTAATGTGCCACTTGCAGAGGTCTCATTCCCGACAAACTGCAGGTCGAGCGCGCACACCAGAAACCCACAAGGAGCTCAAACCAGCAGCTGCCGCTCATTTGAGAGAGACAATTAGGAACTGTTTTTAGCTCCGTTTTAGAATCTTTTTTCTCAGTTTTTAGGTGGAAACTCTTGCCACCACGTTGGACGCCATTTGTAGCTTGAGTTTTCCTGTCTGGCCCACAGTCAGGGCAAATCTCTCTCACCTGCTAGTCCCACAGCCTCTCAGACCTGACCAAGTAAACACAGAGACTTATATTGCTTACAAACTGTATGGCCATGGCAGGCTTCTTGCTAACTGTTCTTACAGCTTAAATTAATCCATTTCTATAAATCTATACCTTGCCACATGGCTCGTGGCTTACCGGCATCTTCATATGCTGTTTCTCATCATGGCGGCTGGCAGTGTCTCTCTGACTCAGCCTTCCACTTCCCAGCTTTATTCTCCTCCCTGTCCCACCTACACTTCCTGCCTAGCCAATGGCCAATCAGTGTTTTATTTATTGACTAATTAGCAACACATTTGCCATACAGAACATCCCACAGCAGTGGCCATCATCATTATAAGTTTAAAAAAGCTACCAGTAGATATTGCCTAGCATTGGCTAACATTTTAAATGTCTACTAATCTAGGTATTGGAATGGGTGTTCGCAACCTAAGCCACATGTTGCTAATTTTCTTTTTGGAAAATGGTTTAGCAGTGTCTTAAAATATTAAATTTATATTTTTATGTGAGCTACTGATTTCATTGGGGTTATTATTTGCCCCAACAAAAAATATAATTTGTCTACTCTAAATCCATGTCCAAATGTTCCTGGCAGCATGATAACTATATTTCAAAAGAGCATATGTATACACCAAAAAGTGGTTACTGATATACATCATGAATAGATATAAAATAATTTTCATCTGAATAAATATTTCACCAAAGTTTTGAAACACTCTGCTGGTATGAACGGCTAGGTAGGAAAGGATGCAAAGTATTTCACAAGATAGTGAAAAAGGACAAACAGCTCGATAACTGCTCATAGCTGCTCTGTGTGACTTTGTGCTAAGAGTACATGGAATTCAGCATGCTATGTCTGCATGAAACTCCTTTCATACATTGATTGAGGTGGTGGCTACACAGGTTTACATACTTCATAAAAATTTCACAGAGAAACTGCAGCACCATATGTAAGTTATTTGCTAATGAGGTAGTGAAGCAAAACTTAAATTCCAAGAACTAAATATTATGAATTAAACATATAAAATTATTGAATGATATTATTTAGAGAAATGAAAGTCAGTCAACATGTTAAAACAATGTAGCTGTTGGTTATTTTATATGTGCCTTGGAAGGAGCCCACAAGGCTGTCTCAATTTTCACTTTATACTTATAAATTCCGTGTTGTGTGCATAAGACTCATCATCATTCACATCCCTATTCTGGAGCTTAATCTTCCTCATCAGATGTGATCATCTCTCCATTACTTGACATTAATACAAAGCTATGAAGGAAGCCTTCATGAAAAGTGGATAGATTTTCCTGTTAATGTGATGGTGCGGCTGATACTTTGGATAATGTGATAGAGAAAGCAGATTACATTTATTTTTCATTAGTGCTTTGCTGCTTTCTCATAATCTAGTCAGAGCTCCTGCTAGTGATATAAAAAAACCTTTGGCAACAAAATTTGCAGTCGGAGTATTTACACGTACAGAGAGCTAGCCTGAGAGCATTTAAATGAAATTAATTTCCATCAGTAAGCATGCTGGAGCATTTATCCCTCTTAAATGAAAGTAAAAACATGTTAAGGTCTATTGGAAATTTGCCTTGTAGGGTTAGAGAAGCCAAACATAGAAAAGATAATGAATAATAATAGAATTGAAAGCTGGATATCAAAGGACTTTCTAGAACCTGGGCTTGTTGAGGAAGAGAAATAAATGTACTTGTTACAGCTTTTATTGCTTAATTTGCAAAAGCAGGTAACTCCTAAAGAATTATTATGAATTACATTAAGTGTTTCTAGGATTGGGGCATTATTTGTTATATTATTTTAGTTTAATTTAACCATATGTAAGTATATTTTAAAACACATTGTTCTCTACTATGGTAGCTTTGAAAGTAACCTTTACTACATACATTCTTTTTATAGAGTGAGTCTTGATTTATTTTTTCTCTTTTCTAAGACCTCAAGCTCATATCAAATTCTTTTATACCCTGTATTTTTTTTTCTCAGAAGGATAATTCCCTCTTGGTGGCTCAAAGTGAGATAGCTGGTGGCTGCCTTACAGACATCAGTCCTCTTCGGTCAGCTGGATGAGCAGCAGAGATTATGATCACAAACATCACTCTTTCTGTAAGTTATTTGTTATTTTTATCTTTTGTCCACAACCACTGTCTTCTTAGAGTAGACTCCTGTTCCTGCTTTTATACAGATCTGTCCAGCTCTTTGACATGACTACCAAAGAACTGGCAGCAAATCAGCAACAACAAGGTAGTTGCAACACTAGCTCCAGATGGGCAGCATGTATCCACTACACTGGGTCCTCTCCGGGTGGGAGAAAAGCAGCTATGGATGAAGACTCTCTTTGAGTACCATTTTGAATTCACATACATATGCATATTCTACAATTACCACTGCTGTTTCATAAGAAAAAAATCTATTACATTCATGAGTCACAACAAGAGAGTCTAAATTGAAATAATAATATATTTAATTCATAGCACATGGTTAATAATGTGTGCTGTAGGGAAATAAAGTATCTGTAGGGCAAAATATCTGAATTCTAATACAGAAAGTCTTGGCTATGTAGTTTTATTTTTATGAAAGAGTAAATCCATTTTTATCTGAGACCTGAAAGATATATAGTAAAGTTCACTCTAATACTTCACACTTCAAGTGAATAAAAAATAATCACACAGTATACAAGATACCTAGTTTATTTATAACAATGCATCTACTAAAAGTAAATGAAACAATGAGTGAACAATGTTACACAATGTGTAACACAGAGAATAATTATACTAAGTGCAACTTAACTCCCAAGTTCAAGCACAGAGGCAGGGCTGAGCCTCACTGTAGGAGTTTTCACAGTAGGACTTCAATAACAACAACCCAAATCAAACAAATGTAATGGCAGATATGTCAGCAGTGTAAATGCAGTGGCAAAAAGGAACATCCTTTTTAGAGCTTCAGAGAGAGTAGCAGCCCCCATTAACAAGTACCTTGAAGTACCTAATGTGGACACAATAGTTATTTAATTCTTTGCTTTATCCAAACAAAGGAAGTTAGCATATACAGTGTCCTCTTGATCTCATTTGTCCCTCAGACTAGAAGTCACTGTGGAAGAGTCATGGGATAGATTGTTTCAGCTGGCCCTCAGGAGTAGTCAACTCAGCTTACACCTTGGCTGAAGATTGCTTTTCCAGAACTAGGGGACTTAGGTTCCTATTGTTTGAGCATAGAAATTAACTGTACTTTAAGAAGGTAATAAATACTAATACGCAGACTCTAGTATTTTGTGATGATTAAATCAGAGTGTGATATCACAGGAAGTATGTACACAATAATATCCCTAAATCTCATTACCTCTGAAACTTCAAAACAGTTGATGTAATTCACAAATATCACAATATATTCATGCCATCTTAATGAGTGAGTTAATGAATAAAAACTAAGAAATTAGATTTTCAGAAGAATAAATTCATGATTATTTGAAAAATCTAAGAAATGTGCAAATGGAACATTTACTCTATTATTCTGACTGTTCTCCATTGTTTCTGGTAACAAAGTGATGTTTTCAAATTTAGTAACCACAGCTATGGAATAATATAATTATCTCAGTTATCTCAGATAGTAATATAATTATCTCTTTAAATAATGACATCAGTTGCATATTTAAAGATTTTTAAAAGCATTTTCAGTGATAGCAGCTCTGTCTGTAAATATTTCGTTTGATTTCTGTCTGTGGTGAGAGATATACATCTCAATTTCCTTTGTCTGAAGGTGGTAATACAGATTTTCAAGCACCAAGTACTGAATAAGCTCTCTTTTTATCAGTATATTTTTGATACCCTTGTCAAAGATTTCTACAGATTAAAAGGAAACTATCAGCAAAGTAAACAAACAACTTGCACATTTAAGAAAATATTTACCAACTATATTTTAGATAGGGAATCAATGTCTAATATACATAAAGAATTACAAAACTTGACTATAGAAAACACTCAAAGTGCCAATCTAAACTGAACAAAAAAGTCAATACAAATTACCAATAGCCATTTTAAATTGTTCTATGTTGTTAGATATCAGGGAAATTAAAATTAAAATTAATTTCAGACACACTGTCTCATCCAAATCAGAAGAGTTATCAGAGAAAAATAGACAGCAGTAAATTCTGACAAGGATATAAGAAATGAGTGACCACTATTTACCATTGGTGAGAGTGTAAAGTAGTGCATACATTGTGGAATTCAGTAAAGTGATTGCTCACAATATTGAAAATAGAATTACCATATAACCCAGCTATCTGATTCCCAAGGTGCTCAATATTTTACCTTAGAGCTACTTTCACATTCATGATTATTACTTCATTATTCACCATAACAACAAAATGAAATGAGCTTGCATACAACAAATAAATGCAATGAAATTACAATGTATATATGTATTTATGATTTAAGCAAAATGGATGAATCTGGAAAGTAGTATATTTGACTCAATATATAACTCAGACTCAAGAAAAAAATAAATAAATGTCTGGGCCAGTGATATGGCTCAGTGGATAAATGTGCTACTTGTCAAACTTTATGAATTGAGCTCAATCTCTAGAACCCAAATATTGAAAGAACAGAACCAGAACCCACACATTGTTCTCTGATCTCCACCCACATACTATATGTCCTGTTTTGGTTTGCTTAGAAACCTGGATTTCAATATGCAGAAAAGTGAAATTTGACCATAATCTACTCTCCTTCACAGAATTCAACTCAAAATAGATCAAGGATCTTAACACACACACAAAATGATTCTTTGAAAGTGCAAGAGTACGATTCAATTTATGAAACTGAAGGTATGAAATTGTTGATGAAAATTTCATAGTGAAGGAACAGAAATAATTGACAATTGGGATCTTACAACATTTAAAAAAAAGGCTAACAAAACAGTTATCAAACAAAATAGTCATCTGAGGAAAGAAAAAACCCATAAAATGAGGAAAATCTTGGTCAACTTGACATTAGACAAAGAATTGGTGGTGTCTGGAATATACAAAAAATTTTAAAAATTAATATGAATCAATGAATAATCCAATTCTTAAAAGGGCAATGGGACTGAATACAAAGGTCTTTAAATAATAAACATAAATGGTTAGAAAAGAAATTTCAAAATATTTAATATCTTTACCTATCTGATAGGTTTAAAAATCCATATTATCCCCATCTGAGTAAACAAGAAAAGAAAACAAATAACTTACAAATGCTAGCATAGACGTGAGGGAAACCAACTTTATACTCTTTTGGTTTGAAGCAGCAAAGTAGTGAAGCCATTTTGGAAATCAGTTTGAAGTTTTCTCTGAACTGTAGGAATAGAACTTCCAAATCACCTAGCAGCATCAGTCCTTGGCATATAGACAAAGGATTTTATATCCTAATACAGAGATGTGTGTACACCCATGTTCATTCATATTTCATTCATAGTAGCTTGGTAATTGAATCAACCAACATGACAAGCAACTGATGAATGGATAATGAAAGTGTTGTATATATACACAAAGGAATATCAATGAACTGTAAAAAAAAACTGAAATTATGAAATTTCTAGATAAGTGGATAGCAATGGAAAAAAAATAAAGATAGTGGAGTCACCCAGGCCTGAAAGGCAAACACCGTATGTTTTCTTTCACATGTGAATTCAAAGATTTTGGATATTTTAAATAAAATTTATTCATTTACTGGCAGTTCTTCCTCCCTCCTCTCCTCCAATTCCCTTACCCTACCTTCCTACTGTCCCACTCAATCCACTCCTCCCCCGTTTCTGTTTAGAAAGGGACAGGCCTCTCCTGGGTGTGAACAAAGCATGGCGTGTCAACTTGAGGTAGGACTAAGCACCTCTCTTTCTAGTAAGGCTGAACAAGGCAAATCAGTATGAGGAATAGGTTCCCAAAAGTCAGTCAAAGCATCAGGAACAGTCCCTGCTTCTACTGCTAGGAGGCCCACAATTAGACCAAAATACACAACTGTCACCCATATGTAGAGGGCTTAGGTTGATCCCATGCAGGCTCCCTAACTGTTAGTCCCGAGCTCCTATGAGTCAAGCTTAATTGTGACTGTGGGTTCCCTTGTGATGACTAGCTCTTACAGTTATTCCTCCCTCTCTTCAACAGAGTACCTTGAGCTCGGTCCAGTGCTTGGCTCTTGGTTTCTGCATCTATTTCCATCAATTACTGGATGAAGCTTCCCTGATTAAAATTGGAGTAGTCACCAATCTGGTTACAGGACATGACCAGTTCAGGCTACCTATTCACTATTCCTAGGAGTCTTAGCTGGGGTTATCCCTATAGATTCATGGGAATTTGTACCCAGTTTCTAGATGACCACAAAATGCCCCCCCCCCGATCTCTTTTAGTACCATTCTCCTCTATCCACCCACCAACCTGATCTCTCATGGTCCCGTCTGCACCTGCCCCCAATCTACCCAGGAGATCTCCACTATTTTCCCTTCCCAGGAAGATCCATGTGTCCTCCCTGGGGCCCTCCTTGTTACCTAGCCTCTATTAGACTATGGATTATAGCGTGATTATACTTTACATTATAGCTAATATTTACTTATGAGTGAATACATACCGTGTTTGTCTTTCTGGGTCTGGGTTACCTCACTCAGGATGATTTTTCTAGTCCCATCCATTTGCCTTCACATTTCTTGATATAATTGTTTTTAATAGCTAAATAATACTCCATTGTGTATGTACCACATTTTCTTTATCCACTCTTCGATGAGAGACATGTAGGTTGTTTCCAGTTTCTTGTTATTACAAATTACATTGCTATGAACATAGTTGATTAATCTTATACTTTATGTGTTTAACCTGAAGGCTTTGTGCAAATCAAGAAACTAGAATCAGGACATTGGTAGGGGCTGTCTTTAGGGAAGGGCATTGTAAAATACAAGAAAATCAAAGTAGAGAAGAGGACTACTTTAGGAGGAAAGATTCAAACATAGGGGAGTGGGAATTGGAAAATGAGGTATTAACAAAAAGTTTAACAAAAATGAAGATGAATGAAAAAGCTATATGAAAATCATCTTGCAATCCAAGGAAAAATTCCATTAGATGGATAGTAGAAGACAGGGACACGAAAGAAAAGGGAGGAAATACTTTTAAATGATGGTATGAGATTATAAGAAGAGAGGCTAGAGGTGGCTTTGCGAAAACTAAAAACAGATGAAAATCCACAAGTTTGTAGGTAAATAAAGAAATATAAGCTGAGCAGTAGTGGCACACACTGTTAATAAATAAAGTTGCCCGGGGGTCAGAGCTATTAGCAAGCCATAGGAAAGCCAGGCGGTGGTAACACACGCCTTTAACCCCAGCACTTGATAGGCAGAGCTAGGTAGATCTCTGTGTGTTTAGGGATACAGCCAGCATTGGAGACACATGCCTTTAATCTCAATACCAACCATAGAAAACCTGGAAGTCTATACAGATAGGCAGTGTCAAGGCGGTCATGTGGTTGGGTTTACAACCAATAAGAAGGCAGAACAGAAAGTCTATATAAAGACAAACACACGAGAAGTAGCTCTCTTTCGGAGAGGTAGGACCACCACAGGAGGAAGGGTAAGGTTTTAGCTCTTAGCTCTGACCTCTTGGCTTTCTTCTTTGCATTGGTTCTGTGTTTCTTATTGATGGTTGGTTTCATCTACAACACACCTTTAATCCCAGCACTTGGGAGGCAGAACCAGGCAGATCTCTAAGTTCGAGGCCAGCCTGGTCTACAGAGCAAGATCCAGGACAGGTACCAAAACTACACAGGGAAACCCTGTCTCAAAAAACAAAAAACAAAAAATAAAACAAAAACAACAAGAAAATAAATAAAGTTCATTTTTTAATAGAGTTTGAAATAAGTATCCTACATGGGTAGACATGTTGCTTTCTGAAAGACATGTATTGTTAAATGAAAATCTCAGCACCAGGCATGGAATATCTCTCTACAGTCTATTTTATGGGGAGCCACAAAACAAGACAGTGTATTACCATTGCTCATGGATATCCATCATAATTAGATAATATGATGCTATTGTTGAAAACACCACTCATTTTTGATGGAGAATATATAAAGCTAAACCTTAAAATTACCAGGAACTTGGGGCTTCATTGGATGCTTACATTGTATGAAAAGGTGCTATGAAGGCTTCTAGGATAGAAAAGGCATCACTGATTTCACCTATCACTGAACAATGATGCTACACTACTGACCTCCCCGGAAAAGTTTGACCACTAGTTCAATAGAGACCTCTATGTTATAGGAGTGTATAATTGGTTATGAAGATGGTTCCACTGGTAGGATTTCATACCTGTACTTTAAACCTGATCAAATACCCGTGACTGGGGAGAATATACACTCTAGATATGGAGGGGAGTATTGTTGTTGTTTGACTAAATAGTTATGATTTCAAATTGCCTTCTAAAATTTTATGTTTATATTCACAGATTTGAATTTCTCTCAACTTTGATCTTAATAGTTTGTTGCTCAGCTAAATGATTATGTTTGCAAACATTTTTCTAAATATTTATGTTTATATCCATAGATTTTTTATAGCTCTCAACTCTTTTACAACTGGTGAGCATGAGTGGATGGGTCATCTATATCAAACCCACCATCCCAGGCACAGGGAAATTTATGGAAGAATAGTGGAGGAAAAAGCTAAGAGCTGGCAGGCAGAGTTAGAGTAGTGAAATGCATTTGTGGAAATGACATTGACTCACAAGAACTCAGGTTACCTGCAAAAGACCTGCACAAGACCAAGAAAATCAAATGTCTAGGTTTGATTGAGGGGTGTCAAATGAGAAGAGCACATGCCCATAGGCCAAATTACTGACAGTGGAAAGCTACTTCAGGAGGGAGAGTCACTTTGTGGACTCGGCACTTATTCAGTTATCTAGCTCTGGTGAATGGCTACATATCCATGTGCATATGGATAATATCAACTGAACTTGGGTTGCTAATAACATAAAAATGCACATCTGAAGAAGTATGACATTTGGGATGAGATGGGTTTGAGACAGTACCAGGACTTGGAGAGGTTGTATTTAAAAGATATGATCAGTATTGATAATATAGTTCCATGAAAACTTCAAATAATAAAAATATAATTGAAAGAAAAACATTAAAAAGGCCAATAAATCCCAAAAATTTGAAGTCCATAAAGTAATAAATTCATTTTTATTATGTCTATTGGGTGTTGCACATTCATATTAATTGAGAAAAATGATGGTTGTACAATAATTTACTTTTGGTTTTGGATTTGTGAAGTTTCAAGGAAAATATAGACAGCTCTGGGTGCTTTGGTCATTAGAACACATTCTTAACTTGCAATCATTTGATTTCCATTCCTGGCTATTTTGACTTTCAAAACTATGCCCCAAATAAACAAGAGCCTTTTAAGTTAAAGAACATTTTAATTTTTCATCAAGAAAAATTCCCAACCAAATAGCCAAGCCTGAGACTCTTGAAGTAACTCCTGTCTTTTCCTCATAGCTCACAGGCACTAGACAAAAATGAATAAAAGTTCTTCAATGTGCTCTTTTAAATAAAACTTGTTACTACTACTACTACTACTACTACTACTACTACTACTACTACTACTACTACTACTACAGTTTGCATCAAAAGTATTCCCTGAAGTTTCCTGTGATAAAATCTTGGTCTACAGTATAATACTACCACAAAGCAGGGTGGTAGAATCTGTAACTGAAGTCCATTTGGAGATCTTTCACTACTAATGGTATCCTCATTTTTCGCTCATTCTATTCCTCAACATCCTCTCCTCTACTTTTCTCTCTCCCTCCTCTCTACAAATTGAGAATATTTGTTTTTGTCTTGCCCATGACATAGACCTAAAATGAAACTATCATGCTTACAACTAAAAGTATAAAACCACCTAAACATTTCCTCTTTGTAAGTTAATTATCACAGATGTTATCTCCCAGTAACAGATAGAAAACACATTTGCTAATAGTGAAGTACCACTTGCTTATAGGAACACATCACATAGTTACAAGTTTGTACATCTCATCTCAAAGGATGACATTACACTAGCATGCATATTGTAATTGTGAAAGGCAAAGGGAAAAATCCTTTCTAGATGAATCTAAGAATAATGCAGTGGTAAATCTTCCATTTAAGAATGGAATGTAAAAAAACCACAGCAGAATTGTACTTACTGACTCATTGTGAGACACAGGAGCAAAAGACAATGGATAGAAAGAATCATAGAGTTGGATACAGTAAAGCATAAGTAAATTCTAGAAAACAGCAAATCTTTCATTTATGGTCATGTTGAGATGAAAGAGAACTCATATTGAAATAAAAGAGTGTATCAATAGAAATAAGCAAGTCTAATGTAGTTTTCCAGCTATAATGTAAACAGGATCGAAAGAAGGAAAAGAAAGACAGCTTTCTCTAACTTTGTTGTATAAAGTGACAACGAACTGATGATCACTCTAAGGAGCATGGCTTGCCTTCAAACATTCTTAAATTACAAAGGAAGAAAACACCAATCTAAACATAAATAGTCACATAAGGGACCTTTCATTCAAAGGGAATGGATATTGCTTAATCATGAATCAAGGTTTTGAGTTTAGGAGTACTGTGTATGTTGGGGATATTGATTCTTTTTTTTTTTTTCGTGGTTTTTTGAGACAGGGTTTCTCTGTAGCTTTGGAGTCTGTCCTGGACTAGCTCTGTAGACCAGGCTGACCTCGAACTCACAGAGATCCACCTGCCTCTGCCTCCCCAGTGCTGGGATTAAAGGCATGCACCACGGCAGGATATTGATTCTTAATCAGATAAAGGATACAGAAACATTTTTTCCTGTTTTGGGTTTCTGAGAATTGTGCTTTTGTTGAGTGTCTGTAAAAGACAAAATAAGTGATACATTAAACATATTGGATATCAATGAATGGGAAGAAGGGAGAAAAGTGCAATTATTATAGTACAAATAAAAATTTTCCATTTAATACAATGGAAATTGATAGTGGTATTAATTATATAGCATTATGAAGGTATTTAATGCATATGTTAAATTATTCAGGGCTTTAAAAAAAAACCAATAGGATTCATGTATCATTATAAGACAGGATTAATTAGATTGCTTATACAATCAAAATTTTGATAGGCCCCATAGCGCCCATCTGCAGGTTGTAGAATTGGAAAAACCAGCAGCCGCTGACTCCAAGAAGCTAGAATTCTCAGGTTAACAGCAACTGTGACAGATCATTGCTTAAGGCTGTAGTCCTGGGTGCTCCATGGAGAACTGCTAACATGAGACTTTAGTCATGTGGAGGAAGAAACTGGAGTCCTGTGCTTATGGGCTTTAACAATAGCAAAAACACAGCCATTCATAAAGACATAAGTTTGCAAACACATGTGCGTTTTTCCTTCTGTATCTGTTATGACTGTGATCTGAGCCTACATTGGACAGTGAGTCCTACATTCAAGATTGATCTTTCATTCACTTACCCACAAACCCATCACACACCTAAACAACATTCTTACAGACACATCAGAAATGTTCTTTAGGAAATTCTGCAGGCAACTTCTAATCCAGTCAAGTTGAAAAATAAACTAGTCACACATTTTTATTGATTTAAAAAACTACCCAACAAACAGCTGCAGGGGAAAGATGTGTACATGGACTCCATTTCAAAGATTTCAGTTCACCATGGCCTGGAGAGAGTGTTAGAGAAGAACAACTTACAGGAGCATTGTTTACGACCAAAAGAAGAGGGAGAAAATGCTGGCTGAATTTGTTGGTCTTATCGTTTTTGTATTTAGTTCTATCTATCTGTGTTCCCAGCCCCTAGGGTTGTGCCATCAATATCCGGGGGAAGCCTGTTAAGCTAATCTTCTCTGCACACACTCAGATCCACACAGGATCATGTTTCCATAATCTTCAAGGCACTTTGCAATTCAATGATATTGATAATCAAGACTGGCCATGAAAAAATACTTAGAGAATTATAGCAGTATGTGTTATCTAAGCTCTTCCAATTTGTTAGGAATGTAAATTTCAAAATAAATGAAATAAGTAAAGGAATAATTATAGGGAAGGACTAAATGAAATGAAATTTGAAAAACCATATTGAAACCTACACTGTCAAAGCTTCCTAAAATGTATAGATGTATGACAGTAATCTAAGTGGAGTCATCAAATATTAGGAGAAAGAATGAACCAACCAGACAGCTTATGCCACTGAATAAAATCTCTAGTTCTAGGAAGTTGGTTACACCTTAATGATTCATTAAGCAAAGGAGTCTCATAGAACCTCCAAAACATCATAGGCTATTTCCAAGACTACTAGATGCTGTTCACAGCCTGATGATAAGGTCCTATTTCTAAAGACAATATTTATTTATGTCATCAGAAACAAAGAAGTAAAGTTGGGGCCCAGAAAGAATCTTCACTGCTATGGACTAGAATTCACTATACTGGAAGATACCCTGAAAACTACCAGGGGAGAAAGGTAACCATCCATATCACCCAGATACAAACCCTATGACCTGAAACATTAACCTAGTAACCTGCCTCAAGATATACTGACACAATAATAGTACACATATTATGAGAGTAACAAAACACATTTGAATTGGCTTTAAGGCACACTCTACAAGATAAAACGCATGCTTAACACTGATAACTTGGCCAAAAACCTAGGCTTAGATAAGTCATAGATGTAGGAGAGCACCTAATTCTGCTAATGAAACGAAGCAATAAGACTCCAAATGACATACTGCAAAACCCATAGATCAGTGTCTAGCTCAACTCATATCATAGGAACTTCTTGCATTAAATGGGAAATAGCACATATCCACAGTGGAACAGTGTGCAGAGATTGAGACATTTTGGAGTACTAAGTCTTATATTGGATGTCTTCATTAAACCCTTCACCTCAGGGCAAAAGGATCTATGCATAGGAGCTGGAAGGATTGTAAAAGCCAAGAACTGTAGCTGAAGTTTTCCTCGTCTTGCTTGGCTCCCTATATAAGCTTATAAAGTGTCCCCAAACACTAAGAAAGTATAGCATGATATTCGGAAGTTGTAAGCAGTAGTTGGAGTGAGGAATAAAGGCTGGCAATGTTCACAAAAGTCTGTAAATAATTTCATAATATCTATAGGATTATATGGTGATGATTGTTTTTAAAAGCCCATTTCATTCATTCTAAGAAAAAGGGATGTTTGAGAGTTTCAGTCCATGTGATGTAATATGGTGATGGGAATTCTGATTATCCTTATTTGATTACCACACAGTGTAATCATTGAATTATCATGTTGTTTCTATACAGCTAGTTATTACGTGACAGTTAAAAGTAAAAAAAGAAAGCTGGAATTCTTTTTCAAGCCCGAAAATTTGAGTCAGTGTTTTCTAGAGGTTGGGAGTAAGAAGGAATATTTTAGCCAAATGCTGAAGATATTTATAACCACAAAATTATTTTGTCTGGAGACTTGGTGAAATGGTTCAGTGACTAAAAGTCACTTTCCAACAAGCCTGATGATGTGGATTTGATGCATAAATCCTGTGTGCTGAAAGCAGAGAGCTCAGCAAACTGCACTCTGACCTCCATATCCATGTCATCTCAGGTACATGTGCACACGCACATACACACACAATCACACATACACACTAACAATGAAGATGATGAAGATGATGATGATGATGAAGAATATAAAATATCTATATGAAAGATAGTGGAGTATCCATAAAAATGTATTTGTTGAAATCCATTGACAGTACAACATCAAGGCCACCTTAATAGAGACTGTGTTCTTTGAATGGTAATGATATTGTGGCATAGTTTTACGGATTGGAACAAATGTACTATTTTGGTGAGATTGCTGATAGTTGGAGACACTGTTCTTGTGAGCCATGTGATCTGTATATATATATTTTTTTTCAGTTCTTATCTGCATATAGAATTGCTAAGTGATTAATAGTCCTGCATGGTTGTAAAACCTATAAAGTACAACAGTGTCCCTCATAGCAAGATATCCCCAATGGGATATCTTTGATTTGAGTTAGAAATTTAAATATATGAGCCTATGGAGATTATGCTCATTCAATCTACCACATGAAAACTTTCAAAATATGGGAATTATGTGGCTGAGCAAGTATTGTATCATTACTCAAACTGTACATAATGAAACAAATTGTAGCTCTTTGGATATGATTTTCTACCTTACATCTTGTTCATTCTAAATCTGACTCCATTGAGTTTCCCATTGATTAGACTCTGTTAACTCAAATCATTTGCTTTATCAAGAACAGCAGTGTCCTATGATTTTGACACAATACTTCCAAGAGAAATTGTGTATCAAAAGCTAAATTTGCCAGTTCCCTTTTCAGTGTTTCCCAGAGAACCGGCTCAGTGATAGAAGCATGTAGAAAGAAGGGATTTTATTTTCTAAACTTAGCTTAGGCCACCAACCAATTGATGAATGAATTAAGAAAATGTCATGAATGGACAAAGTAGAGGCATTTTTACCTGTGAGGAACATAATCCTTCTTCATTAAAATATTTCAGCCAAAAGCATAGAGCTTTCAAATAATGGATTTTTATGAAATAATACTGCCAGAAAAGAGCAAATGAAAATTATCCTTTTGTTATGAACAAGTTATAAAATAGTGGTCATGAATGTACAATACTAGTGATTCTATATTGGAGATGGAATAGATTTAGGAGGCAGGATTGGTTCAGGTCACTCTAAGTGTACTGATTCGAATTTATTGAGCTACTGAAAATATAAATAACAAGTATAATTATGCATGTCGGTGAAATTTAATTTAAATTAGATATCAATACATATTTTTGCCTCTAATGGGACATCTTTTTGTGTGTCATTCCATTGTAATAAAAAACTCTTCATGCTGCATGAAAAACAAGCTGATTGGATGCTATTTCCATTTTTCATCATCACAACTTGCTTCTAATAGAACTAATTATTTAATTAATCAATAACTAAGATCAGAGGGTAGTAACATTGTACAACAGCCTCATTCAGTAAAAAAATATTTTTCTTTTATTTTCTTTCCTTAAGTAGGAAGGATGCAATAAATAACACATATGATATGTTTATTGAGATATCAGATGCATTTCCTACAGTGTAGAAATGAATATACCATATGAAAATAATGCATTTATCTATTCAAAAGTTGTATATGTGTCTGCTAATATACAACTACTGCTATTTTGCCACTGTAAACTTTAAAATAAAATAAAATAAAACTAGAAGTTACTTACGTTAGGGAGGTAACAGCAGCTAGGGAATCATTGATTTCTTCCCTCTTAGCTGGGCCTGATGATTGTTTCCTTATAGGCCAGTCAGTGGAATGACTTGTGGTTTCGCTACCTCCACTGAGGCCAATGGGTGAAATCGATTAGGATAAGAGTATTGGAAATGCCAGATGATAACCTTCTTAAGAAATTTCATGGTGAGAAGTGCTAAACTTAAGCATCTTCAGAACTTTCTGGTTCTATAAATCAGGATTGAGGGGACTGAGATGAGTGAAGCAAATATTTTTAAATTGCTGAGAACTAAACTCTCTCTTGCTCAGAAAAAAAAAAAAAATGTCCCTTGTTGGTGACCAGTTTAACTTACCAGCATCACTGTGCAAACTAACTTTCTTCAAAGTGAACTCAATGTTTTCATCAATCACATATATTAATCAGCCCCATTTATTAATTTTCAAATAACTGCATAATCAAGTAGCCATCATCACTGGACTGTTAATGTTAGGCTGCCTTTTGTTATTTATGAATATGTGCTTATTTAGACACAAGCGATTACTCTTTAGCTTAAGCTTTTTTTGAGGTTAAAATCCACCTGCCTTTGCCTCCCTTCTGTGCTGTGATTTCTGGTATGCATCACTATGCCCAACTTCCAGGTCAGATTATTCTAAATGGAGTATGGATTTTGTTGACGATGGTCAAACACGCATGTTGACTTTGCAGTTGTGTGCTGTAACATGGGCCCTGTCTCTGGAGCTCCAATTATTCTCATTGCAATGAGATTCTCCATTTATCTGACTGCACTTGGAACTGTAACACCTTACCATCATGTGAGAATAATCACAAACTCTTTAATGGCTTTACACTTCCATTCATAAACTTATTTCCTAGAGATTTTATGGGAAATACATAAGGAGTCATGAGTAGTGATTAAATAGCAAACTTATTTTAATAGTTTAATATCCCTAAGTTCTCATTTATTCTCCATTATTAAGTCAAGATAAGTTGTGTGTTTCTAAATCACTTGTGCTATGTCATCATTTCTTCTGTGTTTTGGCCAAGTAACCAAGTAAATTGAAGAAAAATTCAGTTCAGTAAGCTATAATTTAAATAGTTCTTTTGTATTGTTGTCTTCTTATTCATGAGTCACACTTTGCGCTTCATCTCTGAGGCCTTGCGGAGGGGAAATTGAAGCTTAGTATTAGGCGTAAACAAAAAGGTGGAAAGTGAGGATAAGCAATGTTACTTATGACAAGGCATCGGAGCTATCCATTAGTGTCCTCAAGCAATGCAGTTCATTTATCTCTTTGCATAGGAATAGAGACTTCCTTCTCATTGAGAAACAAGACTCATCACAAAGTGTGGCTGTTTTCTAAGCTCCATCAATCTCCTTGAGCATTCTCTTTCCACTTGTGGAATTCTGTTCCTTTGAATTCTGTATTGGCTTGTGTAGGAGGCTGTGAGTTCAACTTGTGGGATTCATCCAGCTGTAGGATGCACTCCAAATTTGATTTTTGGCAATCACCACTTGTGGCTACATTAGCTAAAGGTCTCCTTGGGGACCCAAAGAAATTCTCAAGTCATCTTAACAGTGACAATCTGAGGATTCAAATTCTTCATCTCTACCCCCTTTATCATATTTAGTCCAGTTACATTAAGATCAACCTGATGATCACTAATTTGACATTTCCTCAAAAATTAATGATTTAAAGTATCATGCACATTATTATCAAGATACCACTTATAAGTGGTTGATCAATAGTAACTAATAGTGCAGTTTTGTATTTCTACTGTGAGATCACAGCATGGTTTATACATATTCTGTCTATTATTATTGTCAATGGCCATTGCTACATGTAGTCAGATGAGAAAGGCAATTGCAATAACCCTGCAAACATGTCATAAGCCCCACTATGTTATTTGAAATATGTTCCTCTTAAACTGTTTTCTATAAAAATCTGTTTGGGTCTGTTAATATATGTGATAGATTTCTCACTATGTCCATATATATGCACATATATCTTTATATAATATATGTGTTTAAATAGGAATACACAAGAAACATGCTATCTGTAATAGGAAACACATTTTCCTCTATTCAAGAAATTTTATCACACTGTATTCAAGTGCAAATATGAGCTATGATATATTCAGCCTTTATATGGAGAGTGAGATACAAAGACAAAGATAGAAATAATAAGAAATGAAAAAAAATTTTAAAAAGAGGAAGAAGATGGCAACAAAAAGAATCAGGTGGGGGATATGGAATGAGAGAATACTGAGAGAGACAATGGGAATTGGGGAACATTTCCAGATGAGGTAGAAACCTATTGCAATAGAAATGCCCAGGAATCTATGAGGGTGAACCTAGTGAAGACGCCTAGTAATGAGGCATATGGAACCTGAACTAGCCATATTCTGAAACCAGGCAAGGCATCATGTGGAGGGATTAAGACACCAACCAAGCCGCAAAACCTTTGACCTACAATTTGTCCTGCCTGCAAGATGTTTTTGAGTAAAGGTTGTACCCAACTTGGAATGGCCAACCACTGGCTGATCCAACTTGAGATCCATGGCACTAGAGAAAGTCCACATCTGACACAGCCTGGAGTGCCAGAAATCAGAGTCTAAATGGCCCAGAGATCTAGGAGAGAATCAAACACAACTTTCAAAAACAAGTTTAAAATAAGTCATGAAATTAGACTTAATGATATTCTGTTATACTGGTGAAGATAGCCTATCAAAATCATTATCAGAGAGGCTTCATCCAGTCACTGAGGGGAGGAGTTGCAGAGACTCAGGGCCAAACATTAGGTGAAGTTCAGAGCATCCTACAGAAGAGGAGGAAGAAAGATTATAAGAGCCAGAATGATCAAGGACACCAAAAGATAATGGCCAACAGAATCAACTAAATAAGGCACATAGGGGCTCACAGAGACTGAACCAACAATCAGGGTGCCTGTATAGGTCTGCCATAAGTCCTCTGCATATATGTTATGTTTCTGTGACTTAGTATTCTTGTGGAACTCCTAACAGTGGGAACAGAGGCTGTCTCTGGTTCTTTTGCATGCTTTTGTGACCCTTTTCCTCCTATTGGGTTGCCTCATCCAGCCTCAATATGAGGGGATATGCCTAGTCTTATTGTAACTTGTTATGCCATGTTTGGTTGATACACCTGGGATACCTGCCCTTATATGAAAAGAAATGAAGTAGGAGTGGATCTGGAGGAGAAGGGGGGTGAAAGAGGGACTGAGCAGAGAGGAGGGAGGGGAAATTGTAGTCCTAAGTAATATATGAGAGAAGAATAAAGAAAAAGGAAAAAGAAGGCGAGGAAGAAGAGATGACAGTATCAGAAACACAATTTGGGGAATATTTGGTTGAATGAAGGGGAATAATAATAGGGAGAGAAGAAGTTTAGGGGGAGATGTAGCTGAGAGTTTTCCTCATCCTGCCCTGCTCCCACGGCCTTGTGGTCCCACAGCTGCTGAAACCCAAATGAACACACAGAGGCTTATATTAATTGCGAACTGTATGGCCTACTAACTCAGGCTTCTTGCTATAAATTTCTATACATCTATACTTTGCCACATGGTTCGTGGCATACTAGCACTTTACATCTTGCTTCTTCTGGTGGCAGCTAGCAGCATCCCCCTGCTCTGCCTTTCTCCTCCCTATCTGTTTGGATTTTCTGGCTGCCTTACCATGGGCCAAATGGCTTTATTTATCAACCAATCAGAGCAACATATTTTCACAGCATACAGACAGACTTTCCCCCATCAGAAAGAAAAGTGTAATATAAGTGTAGTGGTTACAATGAGAATAGCCCCATCGGCTCATTTGTTTGAGTACTTTGTCTCCAGTTGATAGAATTGTTTAAGAAGTATTAGGATGTGGGGCATTTTTTGGAGGATGTGTCTTTCTGGTAACAGGCTTTAAAGTCTGGAAAACTCCTGTTATTCTCAGTGTGATTCATTTGCCTCCTGCTTGTGGATTAAGATGTGGCTCTCACTTGCTTCTCCAGCAGCCAGTTGCCATGCATTCACTCTACCATTCCAGAATCTAATCCTTACTAACTGTATGCCCAATTAAACTCTTTCTTTTATAAGTTTCACTGGCCAGGTTGTCTTATCCAAACAATAAAAATGTAACTAATACACTAAGGTTTCAGCTTCAGAATGAAGGGAGCAAGAAATCTATAATTAATTCTGCTTGCATGTTCTGTAACCTCTTCTGTCTCCTTTTAGACCTTTTTATGCCCTCACTTCATTAGGCTTAAACCAGAGATTTTCTTTTGTGATTGTTGTTATTATATTTCTGGATGTAGGTGTTGCTATGATCACAAACACATGATAATCAATTTTCTATTTCAATCTTGTTGAGGCAGAGTGGGTCTTAATGCGTTTGTCAAGCTGTGTGCTAATTGTTTGCTGGCCTTCTGGGTGATACTCCTGCATCCACCTCCCATCTCATTCTCAGAGTACTTGGGTTCCAAATGCAAGCATACATATGTATCTTTGTTTGTGGGTTCCAGAGGTATAATTTGGATTATCAGGCTTGGAATGTAAGCAATTTACCTGCTGAGCCATCTCACCAAACCAAATATTAAGATGTTTTTCTTTGTAATTATATTTCTTGTTGATGATTTAAAAGTCATTTATTCTCAGACATTTTATCTTCAAAATTTTGGCATGAACATTTAATATTAACACATGAATGTCTTTAGGTAATAAACATGCAGTTTACTAGATATGTGTTATTGTCCATGTGTTAAAGTTAGAGAAGTTTAGTGTCAGTTTCAATGATTTGCATGTGATTTATGGATGCCAGTGTTAAGTTTTCAGGCATCATTGGTTCCAGTTCTAGAACACATACTTTTTCAAATATTCATGTTCATGTTTGTGTGTGTGTGTGTGTGTGTGTGTGTGTGTGTGTTTTAACTATACTTCTAAATCATTACACCTGAGTGTTAGTTTCAGAAATGATGCCAGAAATCATGCATTGACTATTTAAGGTCATGGAAGAAACAAATTAATCTATAATAAAATATTGTCACATGTAAGATTCACGCTATTAAATATTGTTACATCAATTATTCATTTCTTGTGATGATTTTTATCCATTTTAATTCAGAATTCAAACTTGATTACAGTGGGGGAAACTGTTTTAATATACTGTACTTATATCAGGCTATCTTAGTAATACCCCATTGGAGTGTTTAACTGAAGTTTAAGGCACCATTAAGGCTACAAAACATAGTTTTCCTATGTTACATAGTCATCAACGCCCACTCACTGAATAGTAACCATCAAAAGCACAGTTTCCAAAGTGGCTTTCATTCTCTTCATTCTTTGTTAAGCACAGGCATGCTTCAGAAGGGAATAAGCTTATTTGAAATTCATTTACTTGACCCAGATGGTGAAATCTACATGTAATTGCAATATCAGCCTAAATTACCCCATGCTGTTACGGGTGACTCAAATGTGCTGTACAATACACTGTTAACAAGAACAAAGCAATACCGAGTTCAAACGTTTCCTGAAGAAGTGAGCACACGGGGTACAATTTGGATCTGGTTTCACAGAGAATGCTCATTAAAACACTGAACATTTTGCTTGAGTAAGGATTTTGGTTTGAGGCCTGTGGTGTTCATGTTACTATGGCAATAACTATTGTCACTAATAATATCTAATGCATTTATAATCTATAGTAGTTAATTACTGCCACTCACCTTGAAAGGATTTAATTGAGATGTACCAGTTAATTTTTATATGACACTTTCAATTTCGAAATATATGATCAAATTATTAATTTATTTTTTTTCAGTGTGTCTTAAAGTATCTGTGTGGGAAAAATAATTATCTATCCCACATCATCTCCTAATACTCAGCTTCTTTGATATGGATGGGTTTTTTGGTCCTCTTTCAAGTGTCTTCAAAAGGAGAGTTCTGCATTTTCTTTCCTTTAACTCATTTCAACTTTGTATTCAATACTTTCTTTCAACATGTTTTTCTTTGGTTGGAGATAATTAAGAATATATGTTTTTGAAAACCCACTTCACATTTGAAGAACAAAGTAGGAAGCTTAATTTTCTTGTAAGTGGGTATTAGTTTTTGTAAAATGTATGATCATATTCTTTTATTCCTGGTAATTTAAATTCATTTAGTATGTTACTGGTGACACTGGGAAGTTTCTTTTTAAAGAGCAATTTATTTAGTGTTTAAAATGGAATGCTGCTTTAACTAATGGGCATGGATATAACAAAAATATACTAGTACAAGTTATAGCTTTTGGACATATCTACAAGACTTAATACACTAAGATTTGTTCTCTTAACATGGATGTAATCAACTTTTGAGAGTATGTTTGCAGATTGTTTACATTATTATTGATACTAAGAATTCACATAATTTTCTTCTTAATTGTCATACATAAATGAACCCTAGTTTCCAAATCCAAGGGCAAAAACCTAATGTTTGTGTTTAATCCAGTCGTCTGAGGAAAAAAAAAAGTAAGATGGGTACTATTTACTGTTCTGCAACTGTTCTATTGGAAACTAACTTTATATCTAAAAATAAAGATTTTGCAATTAATAATCTTGTTTCATTTAACAAGATAGAATTTGATTTCATTCACTTTGGTAAGAGAACATGGGGCATCATGGGTTTCCATGCTGACATTCTTTATTAGAATTTATTAGAAACATTCAAAATCGTTGCTTTTCAAGAAAAGTAAATATTCTTTTAAGTTCATAATATTTAAATTCATTTTTCAGAAATGTATACAATGTACTTTTTTTAAAATATAAACTGCCCCCAGTTTCTTTCTCCAACTCTCCATGGACTTCCACAATGTGTGTTTTTCAAACTTCCTGTTATTTTCTTTTTTCCGAGAACCCTCTAATTCCAATTAATGCTGACATATGCTCTTGGGCTTGGGGCTATACTCTGGAATAGGGACATTCCACTGGTGACCAAACCATAAAGAAAAATTACTATTTCTTCTCCAGTAGCCATCAATTGCCAATATCTCCTTAACTAGAATGGGATCCCATTAGCCTCTCATTGCTGCATACTGGAAGGCTCAAGAGCCTGATCTTGCCCAGAAAAATAACAGTGATTTGCTTTCATATGAATAGACAGTATGATGTAACCAGAAGATAACATTTCTTGGCACTCCTGCCCACGATACTGTTTTTAGTCCCATTGCCCCCATCTATGATGTTTCCTGAGTCTTAGTTGGGGATAATATGGATGTCTTATTTAAGGCTAGCACTCTTTGTTACATGTTCTTAACATCTGGAGCACTTACAAGTATCTGCATTAACTGTTGCTCACTACAAAAATAACTTCTCTGATTAAGGTTGAGAGCAGACCAGGGCATTGGGTGCATTAGCTGTTACTGAGATAAAGACCGTGGCTAAAAGCAACTCAAGAGAGGAAAGGGTTTGTTTCTTACTATTGCTTATAACCCCTCATGAAAGAACACCTGGGCAGGAACTGAAGCAGAGATCGTGGTGGAAATCTTCTTATTGGCTTTCTCCCTGAGGCTTGCTACGTTCCCGTTTTTAATATATCCCAGAACCACCTGCCCAAAGGTGGCACTACCTACAGTGGTCTGTGACCCAAGTCAATCATAAATTTTTAAATGCCCCCATAGCATTGCCTAGAGCCCATCTGGTGGAGGAAATTTCTCAGTGGATGATTTCCAGATGATTCTAACTTGCTTAAAATTGTGAAAGAAAAAAAAAAAACAACTATAATTCACCCATGTCAGTTTGACACAGAAATAACTCACTATTAAATCATAATCCTTTTTTATTTGACTCTAAGTTGTCATATTAATTTTAATATCACAATATAAAACAAACCCAATTTTAAAAGTCCCACAATCTTTAATAATGCTAACACTTTAGAAGCTGAGAATCTCTATACAACTCCAATGTGTCTTAACTATGGATTCCTGAACATTAAAAGAAAAAAAAAGTTTAAATACTCTCTTCATCTAAAAGGGAAAAGTGCTAGGATATTGTTACATTGAAAACCAAACAAAACCCAAATCCAACAGTTCTAAAGGTTTGATCCAGTGTTGGTTACTTATAATCTTCTTGGCTCCAAAAGGCTTATCTAGTTCCACTTCTCCAGCTCTGCTCTCTACAGCACATGCAGCTTGCCTTCTGGGCCCAGTCTGGTTCCATCTGATTCTGGCATCTCCAACACGCCCAGGATCTGCACAGCCACTGAGACTGCACTTTCACCAGTAGCCTCTCTTGAGATTTCTTTGAACTTCAATTATGTCTCACGGAGCTGAGCCTCAGCTTCTCTGTGACCCCTTCAAATGGCAATGCTTCCCCTAAAACTGTGACTATAACTTCAACGAATGCCCTCCTGTGTGATTGCAGCTGAGCCTGAGCTTCTGCTCTCCATGACTGTTGCTCTCCATGACCCCTTCATCACTGCAGCTCTTAAGCCTTCAAAGCCACACACGTTGAAGACTGGTACACATTACCAAGCTCAGCTACCAACTTGAGATGCAGCCTTGGCCCCATCAGGATCATAACATCTGTGTGCTAATCCTGAGCAAATATATTCCATAAAGTTTCACTTAAATGATGCTGGTCTCCTATTAATCACAATTGATTGTTTTTCAACCTACCTAATCAGCACCAGGTATCTAAGTAAAGCAAAAGTTTTACCTCAGTGATACTGGTGTATTGTTTATTGCAGCTAATTCTTCACCATGACCATGACCACAAACCATGTATTATTAACTCATATATATCATATGCATGGCCATGAGAGAGAGTCTGTGATTCCTTCAGAAACTTCATAAGCCAGGACTTCATCTGCACCTTTTTCAACATAATACTAACTTCCAATTTCCCACAACATCAACTCATCATTCTCTGATTACTTCTAGCCCAACTTACAGTTGATTCCACAATCCTTCACAAAAAACATAGTCAAGTCTATCACAGAGATATCCCACTATCCTGGTGCCAATATCTATATTAGTTCACAATCTGTTGTTGACAAAGATCAAGACAAAAGTAACTATGGAGGAGAGGGGTTATTTATTTTTTCGTTTATTTATTTATTTATTTATTTATTTATTTATTTATTTATTTATTTATTTATTTATTTTAGTTCTCTCCATGAATGTTTCTCTTTTTTTTCCTTTTACCTTTCACTCTCCCATTAGAAAGGAACAGACCTATATAAGTGGTAACATTAATATATAACAAAATAAAATATAATGAGAAAAAATAAAAGTGATCACATCAAAGTTGAACACAACAAGACTACAGTAGGAAAAGAGACTAAGAGAAGGCACAAAAGTCAGAGACCCACTCCTTCCTAGCAATCTCATAAAAGCACTAAACTGAAAGCATAATAAACACACAGAAGACGTGGTGCCTGGTGCAGGCTCTAAGCATGTTGCTGCAGTTACTGTGCTTTCTTATAAACTTTGCTCATGATGACTTAGAGGGTCTTGTTTTCTTGGTATCCTCCATCCCCTATAGCTCTTACGTTATTTCTTCCTTCTCTTCTTTAGTGTTTCCTGAGCTCTGAAAGAGGGGACTTTTGTGGAGATATTCCATTTAGGGTTGAATGTTCCAAGGTCTTTTGTTCTCTGTGAAATGCCTGTCTGTGGGAACATATACATGTTACATGTTACCATCTGTTTCAGGGCAGAAGATGTCCTGATGACAGCTGAACAAGGCACTGATCTGAGTATAACAGATCATTAAGTCATTTTATCACTAAGTTTTTATTTTAAGTTTTTTGACCAGTAGTATTTGATTTTACCCTATGTCCTCGGGCTACCTAGTCTCTGGTTCTTGGTCACCCAAGCAATGTCAGCTATGGGTTCCATCTCATGAAGTGGGCTTGTGTCAAACAGTTATTGGTTGGTTATTTCCACAAGCTTTGTGCCACCATTGTCCTAGTATATTTTGCAAACACAGGCAAGACAGCATTGTAAATCAAAGGGGGTGTGATTTGATCGATGTTTACATTTCTCTTTTAGTAACCTTCAACAATTTTTCCTTCTCCATAGATATTAGAACATAGGGGTGAAAGTTCTATGTAGGCACCAACTTAACCACTCTTTGTTCAATGAGTTGTGTGTTTTGTCTTCAGCAATGGGACATTGCTGTCAGTTTGTGGAGAGCAACCTGTTTTGAAAAGAGCCTGAGTTTTTTTGGGATTTCTATTGAACCCGTTTGTCCCAAAACTTCATTGGTTAGAACCCAATTCATGCACTGGATGCTTTGTTTGGTAACAAGAGATGGACAGTTGGGACCTTGTCTTCCCTATTATTTGGCAACTTCATTGAGATCATCTTTATACATGTATGCATTTTAGGTAGTTTCTACTGTTTTACACTTCCATGTTGCCCCAAAATGCCCTTTAATTAAGGCAGACATTCCCCTTATTACCTCCAATAGGTCCCCTCCTCTTCTGCTCCCCACTTAACCCTCCTGTTCTAGCCCTCCTCATTCAACCATAATTCTCTCTTCTATTTCCCTATCCTAATGAGATCTATCTGTTATTTCTAGTCCCTTGCTTTATGTCTACTGTTTGTGGTTCAATGAATTGTACCTTGGTTATTAAGGACTTAACAGCTAATATCCACATATAAGCAAATATATACCATATTTGTCTTTCTCAAGAAAAGCTTTCAGTGAAAAAACAAACAGACAAACCAATTTATGCAGTATGTATCTATAAATCTGGCTATACAGAAGGTCTTAGGAGAAAAACTTGAATCTGAAGTGTTTATTCTCACCCAAGAAAACAGAAGGAATAAGTAAGTCAAAATAAATAAAGAAATAAAGACAGGGGAAAAAACATACCACAAAACTAAAATAACAAAATTAACAAACACAACTCATTGGTCATTCTCAACATCATTAGTCTCAGTTCCCCAATAAAAAGACACAGATGAGCAGACTGGATTTGAAAACAAATTCTATTCTGCCAAATCTAAGAAACACCATAAAACCTTGGATAGACATTACTTGGGGTAAAAGGATGTGAAAAGGTATCTTAAGCAACTGGACCCAAGAAACAAGTCAGTGTAGCTGGGTGAGGAGGGAGGGGGGGATCTGTGGTTGGTACGTGGATTGAATAAAAAATTTCTTAATAAAAAAGCATAACAAAAAAATAAAAAATATATATATCTGACAAAATCGACTTCAAACCAAAATTAATCTGAAAAAGTAGGGAAAACTGCTATATACTCATCAAAGGAAAAACACACCAAATGTATATTGCAATTATTTTTCTATTTAAATAAAAAATCATTCTTTTTAAATAAAAATCTTTGTTTTCTTGAACACCAGACAGGTAGTCACTGAGAAGCCTCCTGGTATACAGGACTGGATGGAACAGAGCAAGTCCTGCTGCCTGGATTTGCTGAACAGTGAGCTTGGTGCCACTGTGTCAGAACATGGTCAAAAGAATGACATATGATGAACAATGCTTTGGGGATCTATACGTGAGTCTCAAGGGAAAAAGGAAGAGGGACTTTTTCTCAGAGTGTATTTTGTTCCCCAGATTGTTCTCAGGTGTAATTTTGTGTCTCCTGCGTTAAATATTTATATTCAATTTATAAGATGTGTTTATTCATATTGAGTGCCAGAACATAGCTATCGAACCCAATCAGGTGAAATAATATTGTGAATACTGTTTTCCCTGTACTCTGCTATGGATATCGATCACTCTGTATGCTATGAATGTGTTGTTCTGATTTGGATGATAAATAAATAGCCAGTAGCAAGGCAGGAAGTATAGTATAGGCAAGACAAGCAGAAAGGAGAATTCAGAGAAGTGGAAGGCTGAGTCAGGAGATGCTGCCAGCCACCACCATGAGAACTAAGATGTAAAGTACTGGTAAGCCACAAGCCACATGGAAACTTATAGATTAATAAAAATGGGTTAATTTAAGATATAAGAACTAGATAGCAAGAAGCCTGCCATGGCCAAACAGTTTATAAGTAATATAAGTCTCTGTGTGTTTACTTGGGCCGAGCAACTTGGGCCTAAGCAGGACTTGAGATAACTGCAGCTACAGTATTCTGAATCTGGATATAGCCTTCTACCTTGCTTTCCTGCTTTCTCAGATATAACCTATAGTACGTGCCAGGTAATTGTGTCTAAATCAGTCTGTACTGAGAATGTTCTGGGAAAAGGCTGTTTTGTTAATATTTAATGCATGCTTATTGGCATTTATTTACGTTGTTTTTTTTTTATTATGATTTTATTCTGATCATGTTTTTCTGAACTCAAAAAACCTGCCTTGGATCATGGCTTTCCTTATTACATTTGTGTATTAATGTACACCAAACTTGAAGTAAAATTGTCATGAAGTAAAATTTCATGTCACAAAGTAAAATTGTCATGAAGTAAAACAGTAATGACAACACAGATCTCTTGGTGCAAGGCACTCACTAGGTATGATTTAAAGATTTTTTTACTCCTCAAAGTGTGTATTATTATTCTACCATTGCGCTGAAATAAGACTTAAGGCAAATATTAAATGTATATTATTTGGTGTTTGGGTGAAATGTTCTGTAGATGTCTGTTACATCCATTTGGTTCAAAGCATCCCTTAACTCCATTACCTATTTGTCAGGTTAATGTCTGGGTAACCTGTTCATTGGTGAGAGTGGAGTATTGAAGTCTTCCACTATTAATGTGCAAGGGTTGATGTGTTTTTAAGCTTTAGTAATGTTTCTTTTAGAAATGGAGGTGTGCTTTAATTTGGAGCATAGATATTAGGTATTAGAATGTCATCTTAGTGGATGTTTCCTTTGATGAGTATAAAGTATTCTTCATCATCTCTTTTGATTAATTTTGGTTTGAAGTCTATTTTGTTAGATATTGGAATACCTACACCAGCTTGTTTCTTGGGTCTATTTGCTTGGAAAATCTTTTTGTAATGTTTTACTCTGAGATAATATCTATCTTTGATTTTCAGATGTCTTTCTTTGCAGCAGAAGGTTGAGTCTTTTCACATCCATTTTATTAGACTCTGTCTTTTTATTGGGGAATTGAGTCTATTGCTATTGAGAGATATCAATGATCAATGATTGGTTTTTCGTATTACTTTATTGTAGTTGTTGGCAGTGTATGTGTGTTTTTGTTCTTTGGGTTATGCTGGTGTCAGATTATTATTTACTCTGCTTTCATGGATGTAGCAACTTCCTAGTATCTTCTGTAGGGCTGGATAATTGGATAGATATTGCATAAGTTTAAATTTATCACAGAATATCTTGTTTCCTCTATTTAAAATTTTGCTTTGTATAGTAGTCTGGGCTGGCATCTCTGGTCTCTTAGATTCTGCAGGACATCAGTCCACATCCTTCTCACTTTTGGATTCTCAGTTGAGAAGTCAGATGTAATTCTGATAGGTCTGCTTTTGCAGGTTATCTGGACTTTTTCCCTTTGTAGTTTTAATATTTTTTCTCTGTTCTGTGTTCTCAGTCTTTTGATTATTACATGGGAGTGGGATTTTTTTCTGGTCCAGTCTATTTGTTGTTCTATAAGCTTCTTGCACCTTTTTAGGCATGTCTTTCTTTAGGTTAGGAAAATTTTCTTCTGATTTTGTTAAAAATATTTTCTGTGCTTTGAGCTGGGAATTGTCTCCATTTTCATTCTTATTATTCTTAGGTTTCGTCTCTTTATAGTGTCCCATATGTCCTGAATGTTTTGTGTCAGTAAACTTTTAGATTTAACATTATCTTTGACTGATGTGTTTATTCCTTCTATCATATATTCAATGCCTAAAATTCTCTCTTCCATCTCTTTTATTCTGTTTGTGATATTTGCTTACCCAGATTTTCTATTTCTAGAATTTCCTATTTCTAGAATTTCCTCAGGGTTTTTATTTGTTTGTTTATTTCTTCTATTTCCATTTTTAATTTTGAACAGTTTTATTTCCTTCAAGTGATTTTTTTTGGCTTTCTTGACATTCTTTAATAGATTTATTGATTTACTCCCATTTTTAAAATTGTTCTTTCCTTTAGCTTCTTTAAGGAATTTATGCATTTTGTCATTAGGATGTCTACCATCTTCATAAAATTGGTTTTAACATTATTTCCTTGTGCTTCCACTGTGTTGAAATATCCAGGGCTTGCAACAGTAAGTTGGCTTGGTTTTAGTGGTGACATATATTTGCCTGGCCATTGTTGATTGTGTTCATACACTGAAGTTTAGGCATCTGCATTTGGAGTGATTATAGTTCTAGGTGCTGATTTCTGTGTTTGTTTTTGTTAGATGGGTGTTTTCTTTCTTGGTTTCTGTTTCCTCTCTGTTCTTCTGGTCTGGGTAGCCTGTGGTTGACCAGAGGTTCTCTGCTCAAGTTGGGAGTTGGACTTCAGATGGCCTGGATGGCTTTTGCTCCAACAGGAGTTCATTGTCCAAGTTTGTGGCTGGAGTTCTGGAGATTTGCGTAGACACTGATTAGACTGGGGGTGATGATCTTCAACTTTATGAAGATGATAGACATCCTTAATGATGAAATTAATAAATACCTTAAAAAGCCAAAAGAAAGAAAATTTTTTAAAAAATTTGAGGAAATCAATAAGTCCCTTAAAGAATGTCAAGTAAGAAAAAAAAAAAACAGTTGAAGGAAATGAACAATACTGTTCAAGAACTAAAAATTGAAATAGAAGAAATTAAAAAAAAAAAAACCCTGATGAAATTCTAGAAATCTAGGTAAGTTAACATCACAAATAGAATAAAAGAGATGGAAGACAGAATTTTAAACATTGAAGATATGATATTGGCCTGGCTTCCGGTAGGGTATGAGGCTTCTACCTGGTTTTAAAGGAGCCTGCTTGGTCTTTGGGGTTCAGGATACCTATCTGGGCTCTAGTAAAGAAGGAGGCTTCTGCTAGAAGTGTGCGCAGGGATATTATAACAGGTGAGGATGGGAACTTGGGGTTATGCTGGGCTTGCTTGAGCAACATGAAGGGGCAGTATTACCTGTTCTGTCCCAAAACTTGAAACTGACAGGTAAATGTATGAAGCTGAAAAAATCATCTGGAATTGAATAATCCATGTTCAAAAAGACAAATATGGCATGTGATCATTGGATCACCCTGGGAAGTAGGGGTAAATAGGTTAAATTGTTATGGATGGACAGAGTGGGATGATGGATAGGAGTAGCAAATTAGGAGGGAGAGGGAAGAGCATATGGGGAGCGACATCTGCAACTAAAGCCCATTTGAGGCATTGTATAGAAACCTGATACAGTAGAAGTTTCCTAAAATCTATACATGTAGGAAGGTAATCTAAATGAAATTGGCAAATAACAGAAGAGATGGAGCCCCAGTTGAATGTCTCTTGTTGCCAAATAAGGCTCTATTTCTAGGAATGGGTTAAAAGGGTTAAATCTAATCTATTTTTTCCTGACAGATCCTATTGGAACACCCAAACAAACTAGACATTTGCCAAGGCTATTAGTTGCTCTTGAGAAATTGACAATCAGGTCTTTTTGCTGAAATCAGTATTTATTCAACTCTTTGAACACGAAGAAGTTGAACTGTTGCCTGCCTTAAGCCTTCATCCATATCAGCTAGTGTCCTTAGTACTGGTAGATACTCTTTACACTGTCCTGTTAAAGAAACAAAGCTATAAAGTGACTCCAAACAACATTCAAATATACTCAGAGACTAGTACTTTGCTCAGTCATCATCAGACAAGCTTCCTCCTGCAGTATATGAAAACTAATTCAGAGACTGACAGCCAGACAGGGTGCAGAGATGAAGAGTCCTTGGTACACTCAGTCCTAAATGGTATGATTCTATAAATTCCCACTCCTCAGGGCTCAGGAACCCTGCAGAAAGGGAGACAGAAAGATTGCGAAAGCCAAAGAAGATGAAGGACACCAAGGAATTAAGGTCTTCTAGACTCAAATCCAAAAGGGCTATAACATATATGAACTCACAGACTGTGGCAGCATTCACAATGCCGTCCTGGATATGTTCCAGATGACATCCCATCCTAGTGCTGATAGAAGCAGACTCAGCCTCATCTCTAACCCAGAACCATTTCCAATTGATATCTACTCACAAGTGAAAAAATAATTTTCTTCAAATGAGTCTTACTGGGTATTTAAAACATTCTTTTTTTTTTAATTTGTATTTTTTTTTTTTTGCAATACAATTCAGTTCTAAAACATTCTTAAGCCCAGATCTCATGGTTTGCAGTAGATGGCCAAAAGAAGAACTTGTTTGTTTGTTTTATTTCAAAATGCTTTTTCTGGCTCTTGTTTTTTAAATTCTTATCCTATAGATCTTTTGCTTATATAACATGGTTTTTGATTTTGTGTTTTTATGGGCTTTCTGGATGTGCCAATGTTTGTGTCTGTGTCTATATGTGTTCTTTGTGCTTTTTATTTCTTCTTTTTTTTTTAGATTTATTTATTTAGTTTTCATCCTGACTACAGTTTCCACCCTCTTACCCTTCAATCCCCTCAACCCTCACCTCTTCTCTGACTACATCAACTGCTCTTCAGTTTTTGTTCAGAAAAGAACAGGCCTCCTATGGTAAGCTGCAAAACAGGGCATATCAAGTTGCAAGAAGACTAAGAACTTCCCCTTGTATTATTGCTGGGCAAGGCAAACCAGTAGGAGGAATAGGGTCCCAAAAGCCAGCAAAGAC
The DNA here is from genome assembly GCF_007827085.1 of Peromyscus californicus insignis. Lineage (NCBI taxonomy): Eukaryota > Metazoa > Chordata > Mammalia > Rodentia > Cricetidae > Peromyscus > Peromyscus californicus. The sequence goes on along the minus strand of NW_026294573.1, from coordinate 71,419,362 downwards.
TTAGAGACAGACCTTATTCCCACCATTTGGAGTCCCACAACAAAGCAAGCCACACAACTGTAACATATATGCAGAGGGTCTATGTCAGTCCCATGCTGGCTCCCTGGTTGTCTATTGAGTCTCTGTGAATTCCTATGTGTCCAGGTTAGTGGATTCTATTGGTTTTCTTGTGATGTTCTTGACTCCTCTGGTCCTGTAATCCTTTCATTGGTTCTTTATTGTTTGTTTATTTGTCTTGTCCTATTCAGTTTTTTTTAATTTTACCTTATTTTAGTACATATTCATTTTTAATTTATAGACGTCTGTTTTCTAATGTTAGAGAGCAAGATAGAATGTGAATTTGTGTGGGTTGGGAGGTTAGGAGGATCCGGGAGGAGTTGGGGGGGTAATAATCAGAATATATTGAATGAAAAAATATTTTCAAAAAGTAAGAAATTTGAAAACTGTATTTCTTGGGTTAAATTAAAAAAGATGACAAAATCCAAAATCATACATATAGCTTTAAATGGTGTGATAAGCAAAGAGAAGCTGCTAGCAAAGAAGCCAAGTAGTAGCCCAGCACATTCTACAGGCTATTTTGTGGAAATGAAAAATGTTTTATTATTTCCAGGCACAGGTTGAAAACTCAACATTAACTTGGGGAAAAAACATTTTTTCCAGAAATTTTTACATTATAGACACATCAAATAATAAAAAAATAACCATATTTGAAGTGTGTAATTTTAAGACTTCATTTATTTTAATGATTTCAACTGAGATAGATTACATCACCTACCTCTCTTTTCAGCCCCTAAAGCCCCTCCAATTATCATCTCTTGAACTTCTCACATACCCCACACTCTCAAGTTGCTAGTCTCATTTTATGATGATGATGATGATGATGATGTTTGATTATTTGAGACAGGGTTTCTCTGTGTAGTTTTGGTGCCTGTCCTGGATCTCATTCGGTAGACCAGTCTGGCCTTGAACTCACAGAGATCTGCCTGGCTCTGCCTCCTGAGTGCTGGGATTAAAGGCATGTGCCACCACTGCCCAGTTTTTATTATTATTATTGTTATTATTATTATTATTATTATTATTATTATTAGTGGTGTGTGTGTATGTGTGTGTGTGTGTGTGTGTGTGTGTTTGCTCTGTGTATGTCTGTGCACACGCACACAGACACACAGACACACATGTAAACACAAATATAAATAAATAAAACCTGCTGAATCTGTTTTTGTTAGTGGTATGTATATGGATTCATTGCTGATCACCCTTTATTGGACAATCCATAAGGAGCCTCATCCCTGGGAGAGGCAAATTCTCCTCCACCAGCAGTCATCAATGGAATGTACTCCTTGTCTCTAGAACATTTTCCCTTCCACATTGATATATCTGCTGAAAGTATCATTGCTTTGGTATTGTTTTTTAAGCACTTCTAGGAGAGGTCGTTTGAGATAGTTCATTGAATCTACTCTGAGAAAAAAGATAAAGAAATAATAGGATAAATAGATCACTGAATCTACACTGAAGAAAAAAGGAAAAATACAAAAATGACAAAAGGTAGACTACTGAAAGTATTATAAAAGAAAAAAGAGAGAATATGGATATGATAAGATGAAAAGGGAGACTATGGAATCTACTTTTAAAAAGGAACTACTTGTTTTAAATAAGATAAGTAATGAAAATTTTTTGGTCTGAGTTTATCAGATGTTACTGGACTGGACATTGTTAATATATATAATGGAGTTTTTATCTGAATCAGTCAAATGTTAATGGACTAGACATCATTAATGTAATCTTGACTGTGTATATGGTATATACTTACTGGATATAATTTTTCTTGTATTAGTTATAAGCTTTTTTAAATTTTAGACAAAAAGAGAGGAAATGTGGTATTGTATTCCCCCAAATGTTGTGCATGCTAATAAACTTATCTGGGGTCAGAGACAGAGCAGCCACAATATTAAACATAGAAGTTAGGCAGTGGTAGCACATGCCTTTAAGCCTTTAATGCTAGCATTCCAGAGGCAGAAATCCATCTGGGATCTCTGTGAGTTCAAGGCCACATTGGAAAGAGCCAGGCATGGTGACTCATGCCTTTAATCCCAGGGAGTGAGCCTTTAATCCCAGGGAGTGATGGTAGAAAGCAGAAAGATATATAAGGCGTGAGGACAAGGAACTAGAAGCATTTTGGCTAGATCATCTCAGCTAGCCATCTCAGCTGACCATGGAGGCAAAAACTGCTCCAAGTTGCTGGCTTCTTCTCATCCTGTTGGTGACTGCAATGATGCTGCTACCTGGGACAAAGGATTTACTACTGCTTGTTCAGAGAAGAATTGCCAGGACCATTGTGTTACAAAAAAGCATCGGGAAAGGTCAGTTTGGAAAAGTTTGGCAAAACAAATGGTGGGGAGAAATTGCTGTGAAGATTTTTCTCTTCTAGGGAAGAATGTTCATGGTTCCGAGAGACAAACATTTATCAGACTGTGATTACTCCAAACCACAGAGGAGGCACAAAAAAAAAAAAAAAAAAGTCTGAAGTGAACCATGACCATGCTTAACAGTGACTTTGAAATCTTCAAAAAGATAACAGGACTCCACAATGATGATTCCACAAGGACTATGGTAAAGCCATTAAGCTGATTAACACCACCAAAAGATCGACTTTGAACTACAAACTGCTTAGGACAATTTTGAGATGGCTAGCTGAGATGATCCAGTCAAAATGCTTCTAATTCCTGGTCCTCACGCCTTATATATCTTTCTGCCTTCTACCACCACTCCCTGGGATTAAAGGCTCACTCCCTGGGATTAAAGGCATGAGTCACCATACCTGGCTCTTTCCAATGTGGCCTTGAACTCACAGAGATCCCAGATGGATTTCTACCTCTGGAGTGCTAGGATTAAAGGCATGTGCTACCACTGCCTAACTTCTATGTTTAATATTGTGGCTGCTCTGTCTCTGACCCCAGATAAGTTTATTAGCATGCACAATATTTGGGGGAATACAATACCACAGTCATTTCACAGAAGACTCCATGATAATCTGTCTCTTACAGTCTTTTGGCCACCTGCTTCTTCTATGAAGTTCCTAAACCACATATACAGGAGCCAAGATTCAGATATATCTGATGGGGGCTGAGCTCTCTGTTACCTGTTGAACTTTACATATGTTTTTTTTTTTTTCAGTTGTGGATTTCTATGATCATCTTCATCTGCTGTAAAGAAGAACTTCTTTTATAAAGGGTGGTAGCTTCACTATCCTGAGAGTTTAAGAATGCAGTTTAGAATACAAAAAGGAATTGTGCTCATCTTACAAAGTGGTAATAGTAGATGTTTTGTTTTCTAACATCCATGATTTCACTATCCCAGGGAAACCATCTATGTTTCAAGTAACAGGCATTGCTTCCCTCCCGCTGACTATGCCTTAAATCCAATTACCAGCATACCAATGTTTGCATAAAAGTGCACGAAGTGGCATTCACACATGGTTGGAGAGTAATTTTACAATCATAATCAGCATTAAAATCTGAACTCAGACATATTAGTACTTTTTCCTCTATTTATGTCCTATTCTATAACAATTAATGAAAATATGACCAAATATATCTAAATGTATTCATTGCTAATGCCTAACTTGCGATTTCTGAATTAATACTAATTAGGTGACTCAAATTAATGCTAAGTTCAAAGAAATAATTATGCATAATTGTATTTGTTATGAATTATGAGTCCAAGATAAGGAAATCAATTAATTTCTTTCCACAAAAACTTCCAAAGCATTAGAATCTTTAACTTTCCAGGGCTTTGGTTTCTTCACTACTGCCAAAATACATTCTTTTCTTCTTAAATTTTATTCATTTTTTAAAATTTAATCAGATTGTTGTTATTTTTGCCTAATAGAACAGGCTGGCTTTGAACACAATACTATCCCCTTTCTCCCTCTCAAGTAATGATATTATATGAGTATACAACAGTGTTGAACTATTCAGAATTATTTATGTTTCACGTACACACACAGTGTTACTGGAAGTTAAATTCCATGCCTTGTGTCTGCTACATAAGTCCTCTAACATTGAGTTATCTGACAAAGTTATTTCAGGAACTCACAAAAATATCATGGTGATTAACTGAAGTGGAAATGTGTGCTATACTACAAACAGTCTGCTTATTAGAACAAACAAAATACTCCCCATCATTCCTAGGTGCAAATGCTGATGTAAATTGTTACTGTAACATCAACTTAGGGTGTAGATGGATTGTTAAACAACATTGTACATGGTATAATTGAATCCAAACGGGTATAATCTGGCCATTTAATAGATTTCCTGTTCTTATTTTTCCATTAGCCGCGAATGAATTTCTTCCATTTGAGATGGTCTCTGACTATGAATTCTGACAATGTTTAAACTAAGCCTCATCGTTTAGTGATTCATACACAATATTCAGGAGGACACATGAAAACATTCCATTCAGTGTTACATGAGATGTGTTATTTTATTTAATCTCTAATAAGATTATGTTTTTTTTATTATTCTTAAACATAAAATGGAATTTCAAATTGATGATCTGATACGCATCCACACACACATACACACACACAAAATTTTTGACTATTTCAATCAACTAGAATATACATGGGGAACAGAGCACTGAAATCCCTCATGAGATTTGTCCTGAGCTAACAACATGGAGATTACATCTGAGGACATGCTTCTGATTTGAAAAGCTTTTTCTTTCTTTTTGCTTTGAGCCTAATGACAGATAAAGAGAATCACATTTCACAGATGTGACAATGAGAATGACAGCAGAAGAAAGCCTTCTAATCCATCTTCCTAACAGGCTCACCCTTAGTTGAAAGGTCCCTTGCATTGGAATTCAGAAGCTTCATTATTACTTCTGGGTCACAGTCATGTTAATTCATTATACTGGAATCTCCTTTATTATCCTTATTCAGAGTAACTCACTCTATATTATGTACATCACAATGTTCTATAATTTAATGACTACTGTCTGTTATAATTGGCTATTATACTCTTACATTGTTGAAAATTAGGGTGTAATGTTCATAGTTTCAACTTCATGTGTCACTAATTTTGATTCAAATGAGGGTATTTATTTTATTATATTTTTTCAACATGTTTTTAACTAAAACAGAATTGGTATGTTGCATTGTCCTTTCTGGAACCATGAAAGCTAGGCTGCAGGAGAGAAGCTTTTAGTGGGGAGAAACTTCAAATAGGGATGAAGGATGATATCAATATATTTTTAATCTTTAATGATAATTAGTATTTTGAGCAATTAGCTCTTGATAAAGATTATTTATTGGAGTTGGAGAGATTTCTCAGTGGTTAAGAGGACTTGTTCTTGTAGACAACCTGGGTTCTATTCCCAGCACCCACTTGTTGGCTCATCTACCATCCACAACTCCAGTTTCTGGAAAATTGATACATATTTCTAATATCCATGGGCACCAGACATTGTATGGTACACAGACATACATGTGAACAAAACACTCTTTTTTTTTTTTTTTTTTTTTTTTTTTTTGGTTTTTCGAGACAGGGTTTCTCTGTGTAGCTTTGCGCCTTTCCTGGAACTCGCTTTGGAGACCAGGCTGGCCTCGAACTCACAGAGATCCGCCTGGCTCTGCCTCCCGAGTGCTAGGATTAAAGGCGTGCGCCACCACTGCCCGGCTAAAACACTCTTATACATAAAATAAAAAATACATCTCAATCACTTCAGTAAAATAAAAAGGAAGATAAGAATCTAAAGTTACTATAATGATAACTATTTTTTTCTGTTATTTTAATATTTTATTAATCCCAAAGTATGGAGTTTTTTCTGAGAACGCTGTTTGGATGGAGGTAAAGTCTCTATTAGTCTAAGGTATGTAAGTAGAAGTGATGTACATATTTTCACAGTGAATTATTTAATTGCCAGTGTGAGAAATTTTAGAACTCCTTGAGAAATTTTCTGCTAACTTCTAACAAGTTTCCTTCTAGAATAACAAGATGTGTATCAGAGTCTCCTGAGAACAAAAATGGAGCAATAACAGCTTACAAAAACAGCAAATTTCAAGTAAGTTTTACAATTGTAATCTTAGTATTTTACTGCAGATTCTCAATGACATATGACTGTAATTTACCAAAACTCTCTAAACTATATAGAGCATCAGCCATGGTGTTATCAGCAAGGAGTAGTGTCTAGTGTCTCTGGATAATAAAATATCATCTGTGACATACAGTGAAGAAGTAAGTTGATAAACTACCACGTGTATAATCACAGAAGGCTGTTAGCAAAGCCCAAGAGCTTCTGCTTCCTAAGAAAGATATTGGAAAAGAGAAAGTTATTGTGTTTATTGAATGCTGTTAACTGAACCTGAAAAGTAATTGCAATCTACAGATGAGTTTTCCAGTTAAATCAGTGAACAAAAATATAATTATAAAGGTAAAATCAATAGAAAAATAGAAATTACACAATAATTCAAGATTGTGAGAGAAAACAGTATCAACATTGTGAAAAGAAAATTTGAGAATACTGATAGTCAAAGGATATTTTTGATGAATCAATTAAAATAAAATTAAGAATATAGAAATAACTCCTATTGTTGACATTCCTGGGCATATTAAGTGCTGAATATGTTCAAGCATGACTAAAATGACCTCAATGTTTTAGAATGATTAAATTTTAAAGAAATATCTTTGTGTCCATGGTCTCCTGAACCTCTTTATTACACTTGAAAGTACTTACTTTAGAAAACACGCAATTATATACTGTCTCTTTGATATTGATGTCTTCTCCAAGCCTGCTGCCAGTTTATGATCCAGGAATGTCTTCATCAAAGCATGATGACTACCCTTTTAAAATTCAGTATTCACTCTATACTATATGGGGAAATAGAAATGCAACCTTTGTAAGCACTGGTAAGTAAAACCCTTGTTGATTTTGAGTTCATTTGTTGGGCTGGGTTTCTTTGTTATTGTTGTTTGTTTGTTCATAGTTTTTTGAGACATTGTCTCACTGTGTACCCATAGCTGGCCAGGAACTCACTATGTAGAACAAGCTGGCCTTGAATTCTAGAAATCCATCAGGCTCTGATCCTGGGATCTGGAATTAAAAGCCTGTGCCACCATGTCAAGCTCAAACTCATGTAGTTAAATTGCATGTGCACATGATCAACTAACTGCCTTCAATTCTATTCTGCCTGTTTGAGTCACTTTTGTCTTTGACCACTTCTCCTTTCAAGAAATCCCAAGCTCTACCTCTCCTGGGGTAATAATTCTGAATGAAGGCACTTTTCCTTGATTAACTTATCTGTGACAAGTTTTCTTTGAAAATTTTCCTGATTAAGACAACACTGTAAATAATTAAAATAGTAAAACAGGATTTAATAATTTAAAAGAAGTGATAACCAAATTTCTTTGGTACCAGAGGTAAGGAATAAATGATTCAAAAAAAGTGTATTTTTTTCAATTCATTAACATGAAAGATCTTCCCATTTTTGTGACCTTCAGCTTTGTAAATCAGTGTTTCCTTATTTTGATTTAGGGACCACTTAATTCATTGATTAATTTATTCTTTTATTATATCTGTTTTGTAGTCTGTGTGTCTAGGATTGGTCCCATGAACAAAATATCCAGAAATAGTCAATGAAAACTAAAAAAATAACCAATATGGATACATCATGATGCTTGCTTTCAAAACATTTTATTTTGTTATGATAGACAAAATATTATTGTACAGGCATAAAAACAGACACCTACAAATCTATAATACCCAAATTAATCTGCACATCTACATAAAACTGACCTCCAACAATGACTTCATGACTATACATTAGGGAGAGGAATATATCTTCAATAAATAGTTCTGGGAAAAAGAGATAACCTCTACATAAGAATAAAGTGACTCCTTTTTATTAATGTATGAAAACAGTTCAAATTGAATCAAAGACTTTGGTATAAGTACTGAACCTTTGAATCTTCTAGAATAAAGCATAAGTAAAATAATTCTTTCTTTTTTATTTGTTAATTAATTTTTTGAAAGCCCAGTCACATATTCTCCCTCCCTCATCTGCTCCCAGCTGCTTCCCAGTAGCTCTCCTATAATCCATTCCTTCTCCTTCTTTCTCTTCAGAAAAGGGCATGCCTCCCATGTTTATCAGCCAGCCATGGCATATCAAGTTGCAATAAGATTAAGCACCTCTTCTCATTTTGTGGCTGGACCAGGCAACCCAGTAGGAGGAAAGGGTTGCAAAAGCAGGTAACAGAGTCAGAGATAGCCCCTACTCCCACTGTTAGGAGCCCCACAAGACCAAGGTACACAACTGTAACATATGTGCAGAGGGCCTAGGTCAGTCCCATGCAAGTTCTCTGGTTGGTAGTTCAGTCTCTGTGAGTCAGTGTTAGGTGATTCTGTTGGAGTTCTTTTGGTGTCCCTGACCCCTCTGGCATTCGTAATCCTTCCTCTCCCTCTTCCACAGGATTCCCCAAGGTCTGACTAACTTTTGTCTCTGGGTCTCTGCATCTGCTTCCATCAGTTACTGGGTAAAGTCTCTCTGATATAATTGGGCTAGTTAACACATCTATGAGTGTAGTAGAATATCATTAGCAATCCTTTCATTGACACTTATTTATTTATTTATTTATTTATTTAACTATTTATTTATTTATTTATTTATTTTTGCCCATCATGTTTGGTTTTCTCCTAGGTCTCTGTGCAGTCCAGCCTCTGGATCCTGGTGCTCTAGGCAGTGTCAGGGTTGACCTCCATCACGTGATATGGGTCTCAACCTGGACCAATCATTGTTTGGCCACTCCCATAATTTCTGTACCACATTTACCTCAGCACATCTTGCAAGCAGAGGAATTTGTAGATCAAAGATAATGTGTGTGTGTGTGTGTGTGTGTGTGTGTGTGTGTGTGTGTGTGTGTGTGTGTATGAGTGTGAGTTTGTGTGTGTTTCCCTTCGTAAGCATTGTTTGGCATGAGATTATTTATTTCCTATGCTTCTGTGGATGTATTTAACCTTCTTGACTTGGATTTTTCCTTCTAGTACCTTTTATAGGGCTGGATTAGGGAATAGATATTGTTTAAATTTGACTTTGTCATGAAATATCTTGTTTTTCTACCTATGGTGATTAAAAGTCTTGCTGGGTATATATTGGGCTTTTAGAGTCTGTAAGACATCTATCAGTCCATGCCCTTCTGGCTTTTCAGAGTCTTCATTGAGAAGTCCAGTGTAATTCTAATATGCCTGCTTTTATAAGTTACCTGGTCTTTTTCCTTCGAAGCTTTTAATATTCCTTCTTAGTTCTGCATGTTTAGTGTTTTGAGTACTATGTGGCATGGGGAAATTTTCTTTTCAAATCTATTTGTTATTCTGCAAGTTTCTTATACCTTTATAGGCACATTCTTTAAGTTAAGAAGATTTTCTTCTATGATTTTGTTGAGTATATTTTCTGGGCCTTTGAGGCAAGATTCTTCCTCTTCTTCTATTCATATTATTCTTAGGTTTTGTCTTTTCATAGTGTCCCAGATTTCCTGTGTGTTTCATGTTTGGAATTTTTTAGATTTAACATTTTCTTTGACCAATGAATGTAGCTGAAGTTTTCCTATGTCCCAGCCTGCTGGCAGTCGGGACAAATCTCTCCCACTTGAGTCCCCCAAGTAAACACACAGAGACATATTACTTATAAACTGTATGGCAGGCTTTTTGCTATGTATTCTTATATCTTAAATTAATCCATTTTTATTAATCTATAAGTTGCCATGTGGCTCGTGGCTTACTGGTATCTTACATCATGCTTCTCCTTGTGGTGGCTGGCAGTGTCTCCTGACTCTGCCTTCATCACCCCAGCATTCTCTTCTCTCCTTGTCCAGCATACACTCTCCCTCCTGCCTGGCTACTGGCCATTCAGCGTTTTATTTATCAATCAACCATAGTGACATATATTCACAGCATACAGGCTTTTAGCATCTGGGTTTGGAATAATTATAAGACTAGGCTTTGATTCCTGAATTGGTCTTTTTTGGATAGGTGTATTGTTCCTTGGTTTCTGTTTCCTCTCTCTTTTCCTATCTTAATTAATCAGGGGTTCTTGTGACTTGCAAGTCTTGATGTTCAGTAGTGTGTCTCTGCTGCATTTTTTTGTGGTTGCAAGACCTCTGAGGTTTTGATTGCTCACGTTGCCTCTATGGTTCCAAGTTCCTATGTGGCCTCTCAGGTTTGGCTATATGCTTGGTTTCTGGGATTAGAGGGAATGGCCTCCAGTACTGCAGAAGTTTTCTGTAGAGGTTGTGGGCTGGAATATGGAGCTCATGGGAGGGAGTGCAGTTGGGGCTGTTGAGTCAGCTTTAGGGAGTATTAACTGCCTGTGGGCAGTGCCTTACCTTGGGTCCCTAGAATTGGCCTGGGCTCAGGTAAAACAGAAGTCTTTTGCATGAAGTTGTGGGGCAGAAGATTTTGAAGGGGGTTAAATATGTTGTTGTTGTGTGGGCTTTATGGAATATTAGCAGAATTGTGGGCAAAGTTTTACATGGGGTGCTTATTACCAGCCTGGCCTCTGATACAGCAGCTATAGTTATGGCAGGTAAAACACTTTTAAAACTGTTTCTCATTAGGCAGTAGCTTAGATATGATCCCCAAAGTACAAAAAAAAAAGTCAAGTGAAAGTAGACAAATGGACTTATATTGAATTAAAAAAATCTTCTGTATAGGGAAGGAAATAATGGAATAAAAATACCCCCAAGTATTCATCTGAATAAGGGTTAATGACTGAAATACATAAGGAACTCAAAAATCCAAAACAAAATGAATCCAATTAAATGTGTTGAGTATGCTTTTCTTATAAAATGAAAATAAATTCCCAGCAACTAGAAGAAAATAAATACTCAATATCACTTACCTGCAGAAGAATTTAAATCAAGACTACAGTGGCCGGGTGGTGGTGGCACATGCTTTTAATCCCAGCACTTGGGAGGCAGAGACAGGCAGATCTCTGTGAGTTTGAGGCCAGCCTGGGATACAGAATAAGTCCAGGAAAGGCTCCAAAGCTACACAGAGAAATCCTGTCTCAAAAAAAAAAAAAAATTAAAAGAAAGACTACAGTGAGGGTTACCATACAAATTATAATGACTTTCACAAAAAATATTGTCTAGGACGTAGAGAAATCAGAAGACTTGTATAGTGTTGTTGGGTATGATCAAAAATTACTAGAACCACAGGAGATAATTATAATGATTCTCCAAATTAAAAAAAAAAAGAAATAGTAGATCTTTAGGCTATGCTGGCCCTAGCCTCTGCCTCTCTCCTTCTGTCTCTCTCTGCTTCTTGTCTTCTATGAATACACTCCTCTGCCACATGCTTTTTCTGGTGTGATGTTCTGCCTAAGTGCACAGGGCCAGGGACTATGAACTTGAACCCTTTGAAATCAAGAATGAAATAAACCCTCCTACCTTAAGTTGTTTATGGCATGATGTTGAGGCTTTATGTCACAGCGCTGAGAAAGTCTTTCTGTGTGGCGCTGTGTCCTTTCCTCTCATTAGCTTTAGAGCTCACTCTAACATGCAATTCTTCATGTCTAGTATCCTGCTATGAGTGAGTACATACCATGTTTGTCTTTCTGAGTCTGGGTTACCTCACTCAGGATGATTTTTTCTAGATCCATCCATTTGTCTGCAAACCTCATGATGCCATTGTTTTTCTCTGCTGAGTAGTATTCCATTGTGTATATGTACCACATTTTGTTTATCCATTCTTCAGTTGAAGGGCATCTGGGTTGTTTCCATGTTCTGGCTATTACAAACAATGCTGATATGAACATAGCTGAACAAGTGCTCTTATGGTGTGGTTGAGCATTTCTTGGGTATATGCCCAAGAGTGGTATAGCTGGATCTTGGGGGAGATTGATTCCCAATTTTCTAAGAAAGCGCCATATTGATTTCCAAAGTGGTTGTACACGCTTGCATTCCCACCAGCAGTGGAGGAGAGTTCCCCTAGCTCCACATCCTCTCCAGCATAAGGTGTCTTCAGTGTTTTTGATCTTAGCCATTCTGACAGGCATAAGGTGGCATCTCAGAGTTGTTTTGATTTGCATTTCCCTGATGATTAGGGATGTTGAGCAGTTCCTTAAATGTCTTTCGGCCATTTGAGTTTCCTCTGTTGAGAATTCTCTGTTTAGTTCTATAGCCCATTTCTTAATTGGACTGTTGGGCATTTTGATGTCTAATTTCTTGAATTCCTTATATATTCTGGATATCAGTCCTCTGTCAGATGTGGGGTTGGTGAAGATCTTTTCCCATTCTGTAGGCTGTCGCTTTGCCTTGTTGACCATATCCTTTGCTCTACAAAAGCTTCTCAGTTTCAAGAGGTCCCATTGATTGATTGTTTCTCTCAGAGTCTGTGCTACTGGTGTTCTATTTAGGAAGTAGTCTCCTATGCCAATGCATTCAAGACTACTTCCTACTTTCTCTTCTAGCAGGTTCAGAGTAGCTGGATTTATGTTGAGGTCCTTGATCCACTTGGACTTAAGTTTTGTGCACGGTGATAGATATGGATCTATTTGCAGCCTTCTACATGTTGATATCCAGTTTTGCCAGCACCATTTGTTGAAGATGCTTTCTTTTTTCCATTGTGCACTTTTGGCTTCTTTGTCAAAAATTATATGTTCATAGGTGTGCGGATTAATGTCAGGGTCTTCAATTCGATTCCATTGGTCCACATGTCGGTTTTTATGCCAGTACCAAGCTGTTTTTATTACTGTAGCTCTATAATAGAGCTTGAAGTCAGGGATCGTGATGCCTCCTGAAGTTGTGTTATTGTACAGGATTCCTTTGGCTATCCTGGGTTTTTTGTTTTTCCATATGAAGTTGAGTATTATTTTTTCCAGGTCTGTGAAGAATTGTGTTGGTATTTTGATGGGGATTGCATTGAATCTGTAGATTGCTTTTGGTAAGATTGTCTGCTACTCACATCACCAGGGAGGCTACCTGGAAAACAGGACCCCAAGAAAGACACAGGGATCGCCCAATGACAGAGAAATGGAATGAGATCTACATGAACAGCCTGGACATGAGTGGGGGTAATGAAAGGCGAGGGTTGAGGGAAAGAGAGCTTGGGGGAGCGGGAGATCCCAGCTGGATCAACAACAGAGAGGGAGAACAAGGAATAGGAGACAAAGGTAAATGAAGACCACATGAGAATAGGAAGAAGCAAAGTGCTAGAGAGGCCCACAGAAATCCACAAAGATACCCACACAACAGACTGCTGGCAATGGTCGAGAGACAGCCCGAACTGACCTACTCTGGTGATGGGATGGCCAAACACCCTAATTGTTGTGCTAGAAACCTCATCCAACTACTGAGGGATCTGGATGCAGAGATCCATGACGAGGCCCCGGGTGGATCTCTGGGAGTCCAATTAGCGAGAATGAGGAGGGTTTATATGAGTGAGAATTGTTGAGATCAAGGTTGGATAAAGCACAGGGACAAATAGCCAAATGAATGGAAACACATGAACTATGAACCAATGGCTGAGGGGTCCCCACTGGATCAGGCCCTCTGAATGGGTGAGACAGTTGATTGGCTTGATCTGTTTGGGAGGCATCCAGGCAGTGGAACCAGATCTTGTGCTCATTGCATGAGTTGGCTGTTTGAAACCTGGGGCCTATGCAGGATTGTTTGGCTCGGCCTGGGAGGAGGGGACTAGACCTACCTGGACTGAGTCTACCAGGTTGACCTCAGTCTGTGGGGAAGGCTTTGCCCTAGAGGAGATGGGAATGGGGGGGGGGGGTTGGGGGGAAGGTGAGAGGGACGGGAGGGGGGAGAACAAGGGAATCCGTGGCTGAAATGTAGAACTGAATTGTATTGCAAAATAAATTAAAAAAAAAAAAAAAAACATACAATTCTTCCTCTTACCAAATGATTCCAAACACATTCCTATAGAGATATTCCAGGTTCGCATGCATTTTGGAAGAGCCATGCCCCACTGCAGTGTTCTGAGGGATCACCCTGCTGCAAAACACCACAGCAGGAAGAGCAGGTGTTGGTGACATGTATTCACAGGGAGGTGACAAACAGAAAGGAGAGAGAAATAAAGAGGGAGGGAGAGAGAGGGGGAGAGGGAAGACCACATACACACACACACACACACACACACACACACACACACACACACACACGCTAGATAGAGATAAGATATCCTCAAACACCTATCCCCAGGGACCTATTTCCTCCAGACAGGTTCCATGTTCTAAAATCTCCATAACTTTTCACACCTAGGTCCTCTGGAAAACACATCCCTAGAGTCATTGCTTGTGTTCGTTGTTCAAGTAGAGGAGACTGGAATACACTAGGTCACAACCAACTTTGGAAATACAATAGTGGCCAGCTGGTGGTGGCGCACGCCTTTAATCCCAGCACTTGGGAGGCAGAGGCACTCAGATCTCAGTGAGTTCGAGGCCAGCCTGGTCTACAAAGTGAGTTTCCAGGTCTGTTATACAGAGGGACACTGTCTCAAAAAAACAAAACCAAGCAAACAAGCAAAAACAATAGTGCAATTTTATTTTCAATATTTTTCTTATGAGACTACTTCACAGAAAATATGTTATGAATATTATCAAACAACCCCTTCCTATAATGTTATAAAGAAAATCTTAACTATCTACAATCAAGAAAGCCAGGCCATGTTTTTGAGTATGGTGACAGTATTATAAAGATGCCAGGTCTTCCCTATTTACTCTTTCTCCTGTAAAATCCCAACAAAAATTCCACCATCAGAAATTTTGGAGAATATAAAAATATAAATTTAAAAACATTTATTTTTTGTTACTTTAGGTTTTTAAAATAAAATTTATTGAGCTATAACTTACATGATGTATAGCCATCAACCAACCCTACAGCCGAGACAAAGGACAAAGATCAGCTAGCTGCAAGTCTCTCTCTCTCTTCCAGTGTGGGAATTGAACTCAGGGCCCAGGTACATGGTAGGTAATTGCTTTGCTTCTGGGTTGCACAAGCCCTTAGTGCTCAGTGCCCTCTTTTCTCTCTCTCTCTGACAAGGCATCCTTCTAAGTTATTCATGCTAGCCTTGAACTCTGTGGCAAGCCTGAACCCTGGGTAACACCTGCCCCATGTTCCCAAGTAGATGGAACTACAGGGCTGCACCTCCAGGCCTGAGCACTCTTCCAAATGACTAAATTTGTTGTGCCCTATTCATTCGTCTTTGGACATAAGCTTTAGCTTAAGGGTTATATAATCTTGGTCTCTTTGAGTAAATATTTCAGTATACTACCTTTGGGTAGATGTTATAGGATATGTTTACATAATGAAGTTTTTCCAAAAGAGCTTTATTCAAATTGGCTTATAAATAATGGAGTGCTCTCACAAAATTAGCTGAAAATCCTTTTAGTTCATAGGACTTAAAACTTGATAAGTAAGTTACTTTTAGTTTGTTGGCAAACTAAAATAGAAACATCTCCCTCACTGTTAACTTATATTTTACCCATGTCTATATTTATATCACTTTCTTGGTTTCAAATATCATTTCCTGGTTCATCACTAAATAAAGTTATTAATGAAGAAACACTTTCTTTCTAAGTTCAGGAATTTGGAAGAATTGTTTTGAATTAAAAATTTAAGAAGCTACAGAGTGACTTCCAGGACAGCCAGGGCTGTTACATAGAGAAACCCTGTCTTGAAAAACCAAAAAAAAAAAAAAAATTTTAAAGAAGAAACCAGAGTTAAAAAAAAAAAAAAAGAAAAGGAATCAATGTGGCTGGTAAGATGGCTCAGTGGCTAGAGTCACTTACAAAAAAATTGATCATTTAACATTAAGATAATTTAGTGTTTTGATTATTGCTTTCAGGGGCTGTAGGGTTGATGTTGTCTATAAAGTGTCTTTACCACAAACAATGTCTTCTGGACTTGTCTGTCATTACAGTGTTGTTTTAAATTTAATGTTTAAGGATAAGAACTGTTTTGAATTAATTTTGTGAAGTGTGTGGGATCGGGGTCTAGATTCATGCATGTTTGTGTGTCCAATTACTCCTGTCCAATTACTCTGACATTATTTATTGTAAACTCTTTGTCTTCCTCTTCCTCTATTCTCTTGCCAGTCTCAGTGACGTCTATGCATGGGTCCACTCCTGTGTTCATTAACTCATTTCTGTCATCCTGCGCCCCTCTTTTATTGCCAGTAATACATTGATGTAGTTTTACAGCAAATCATTAAGATGGATCTTCTCAGTCCAGTGGCTACCATCTACACAACAGTATCTTTATTCAGGATCTGTTGCTTTTGTGTATAAGCTTAAGGAAAGGATTGTTATATCTAGTTACAAAATTTTCAGAGATATTACTGCAATTGTATTGAATCAGGGTACAAATGGAGAAGAAATGAACTTTTGAGTATGGTTCCTTCCTATCTACATATATCTTACATTTACATTCATGTAGTTGTTTAAGTCCTGTCTTTGGGATTTTACCATTTCCATTGTATCATGTCTGTACACAATTTGTTAGGTTTATAACTACTTGTTTTGTGTTTGTGTATTTAATATAAATGGTACATTACATTTATTTCAAATTTTAATTGCACACTACATCACAGAAGGCAGTAGTTGACTTTACTTCTACAATCCACACACTAATTCTTTTAAATGTTGTATATGTATAAAATGTGCCTCAGCCATATCCCTCCCTCCCCGGTTCCTCATTTCCTCCTTCCTCCTTTTCTCCCTCCAGCTCTTTTCTCTAGTCTATCTCCTATCTTCCTCCCAACTTCCTGTGAGCTGCTGATTAAATCTGTAGATGCTGATCTCATGACCCCAGCAAGGATGACAGCTAAGTGAAAACTAAGAAGTCCCTGGAATGTTCCACTATTGAACATTCACATACACATTATTAACAGCTTGGTAAATATAACAGGAGGCCTGTCTGGGAGTGTTGCAGCACATCACTAATTCATATAATCAGCTGTTACCTCTACTCAAATGAAAATATAAAAGAGAAAATTTTTTTCTATATTTTTATCTTTATTTGAATTTTATAAATCCCAATCCTTATATATATAAATCTCAGACCTTGTGATAGGAAAGGTCAGACACACACACACACACACACACACACACACACACACACACACGCACACGCACACGCACACGCACACGCACACGCACACACACACACACACAATTTTATAAGTATAAAATATATCAGGAGTGGACTTGAGTGTTGTCATCTCCATATTCCCCGATCAAAATGAATGTGTGTTCCCACTGAGTCTTTGAATCTCATTGAGATGTTTCTGTATGCCTTCTCTCAACTCCCAAGAAAAATTTTTTAATGCATTTCTACCCTATGTTGCTGTTCACCTGGCATCAATTGCAGCTGATTAATTACAATAATATCTCAGTTAACCTAATGCTAACTCTCTGTCCCCCATCTTTGTCCCACTTGAGTGAGGGAAACACTAAATCCTAAGTAAATCATGTTGATCATTTTTTTTTTTCTTGAGACAGGGTTTCTCTGTGTCCCGAACCTCACCAGAGCACATCTCCAAGTTCTGGATTTTATCAACATCCTTGAACAGTAATTTACTTAATGGTCATTAGTGTGGCTTTTTTAAATTTTTGCCTTTTTTTATTATTTCCCTTAGATTCTTCTCAGATTATTACATGTTCTATAAACAGAGACAGTTTCATATCTAGCTTATCAATGTCCCCTTAGCTCCAATTTTGACTACAATATTAAAGCAATGGGAAAAAAAAATATGTTTCTGATCAAAATTAATCACTATGAGAAATTTCTGACTTTTTCATTATAAATAATATCAGCTAAGGTGGTGGTATAGATGATGTTTTTCAGCTTAAGTGATTTCCACTTATTTTCCTTAAATTTACCTAGTTGCAGGTTTTTTTCAAAATGTTGATATATATATATATATATCTATAATATTATATATCTATAATATTAATTGACGTTTCAAATACTGGCACTGCCTTGCACTCCAGAGAGATAACAGTTACTGAATTATGATGCAAAACTCTTCCTATACATACATATGTATCATTCATTTGATTACACTTTCCTACTTCAGTTTCATGAAATCCAAACTCTTGCTGCTTCCACTTGTTTAGTTTCTTTTTCTAGTTTTATAAAGTGAGATATTTTATGCATTATGTTATATTTTATATTTTAATATATCTTCTAATATATTCATTCAGTCATACAGACTACCCCCTCATCCCTGATTGCTTCATCACAAAAATGTTCATAAAATAGAATTTTCATTTATATTTAATTCAAAATATCTGACACTTTTCTTGAGATACTATTCTTCATCCATGCATTACTTATTAATCATTTTTTTACTCTGTGTATATTGACACTTCCATTCTATTTTTCTGTTAGTAGGGACAAGTTTAATTCCACTGAATTCTGAGAGCATTTACCCTATCATCTGTCTTCTCTTATGTGGATAACTGTATTTTGTGTACAGAACATATCTTGATGAATATTCCAAGCAAATTTGGGAGCAGTGTTGAATCTATATCCATTCATGTACAAATGTACAAATACATTGGTATCTAGTTATAGAAACCTTGAATATCTGGTTTTACTAATTTTATGATTTTAAGATTTGTCCTCTACTCACTCAGCATTCTTACCAGCCTTCTCTGCTGTTATTCCTTCCTTGTGGCCAATCTAAAGAAGCCTGAATAATCCTACATCAGATTAATAACAGTTCCTTAACTTGAATACAGGTTTTATATGCCTCTCAGAAGGCAAAAAGGAGAAAATAAGATTGTGATTTTGGTCTCCTTAATGGCTAGAAATGTACCTCAGAGTACAGAGTGTCAAATCTATTAGAAACTCAATGTTTAGCCTATATTTTTATAATTGTTTATGAAATGCTCAGTAAAGTACTCATTAATTTGAGGTTCTTTTTCACTCAGATTTTTTTGAGATTCATCGATGTTTATGTACACAATATTGTATTCCAATTTTTATTTCTGGGTCACATGTGTTTCTAGTTTGATTAACCCACTTTTTCAGCAAGTAGCTAATTTATAGTTAATGGCTATTATAAATAAATATCTTTGAATATTTATATGTAGAGGTTTGAATAAACATTTCATTTTCTGGGATATATGCCTAAATGTTCAATTATTGTGCATACTTCATGGAAAACTGCTAAGCAGGATTCCAGAGTTACATGACATTCCTGATAGCAGTGTGTGAATAGTCCATTACTTCACATCCATGCTGACATTTGGTGATGTGCATGTGCCAGTTTCTTGTTTGGTCACTCTGTTATGTATATTCTGATTCCTCAATCTGGTTTTCTTTTGTATTTCTCTAATGTTTTCAATGCCTTTTTGTTGTAAACTATTTATTCAGGTAATACATAGCTCCTTGTTCATTTTTTTGTTTTTCATTTGGTCTTTCTGTTTTTTATTTCTGTTTCTCTTTTTATTCCTTTGAATAACTACAACTAAAGAGAATGGTTTCTTCTCATTGGGTTTCTGAATCAAAGAAAAATATGAAATTGGTAGGCTAGGAACTGGGAAGAGTTTGGTTAATGGAAATAACATGACCATAACATATTGTATGAAAAAATAAACAAAAACAAATTGCTGTTAACAAGATGTCTTCATATTTATAATATGTATCCTTCAGAAACAGGATTTATGTGTTTCCTGAAAACTTTGATTATGATTTGCATAGTACAATACTGATTTAAATTCATCTATTTCTAGATTAATTTATAAATAATTCATGGATTGCTATGGAAAATACACGAGGATTGGAAACTATTAACCTAAAGCTACAATCTAAAAAATGAGGGAGTTACCTCATTAGAGAAAAGCTTATTTAGCTTCCAGTTCGAGAAGCTCATTAAAGAAGAGGCAGCCACATTGAGACAGTGACGAGGAGGACAATAGAATATAGCAGGAACATGTCATGGATCAGAATGAGTCGAGAAACTGAGGCGATGGAAGATTTGAATCCCTTAATGTACTGCAAAGTCCTTTTCCCACACAGTCCTCCCGAGGGCACATCTCCAGAGACTACCACTTCCTCACCCAGGGAGTCATTTTTGATTGACTCATCTAAAGAAAATCAGTTTGGTGTTAAGAACATTATGCTGCTGTGGCCTGAAACCAGTGTGCATTTCTCCATTTGAGTTTAAACTGTCCTATGTGAAGCTTTAGCATCTACGTCCAAAGCAAGAATAAATTCCTGTCCCTAAGGAAGATGTGTCATTAATATCTACATATCCTTCACTGATGGGATTGCCTGAGCACTGTACCCTTTACACATTTCCTTTGTCATTCTTCTTTCATTTAAGTCAAGCAATATCAATTTTGTGAATAAAAACCAAATGTTATTTCACTGAATTGATTGTTTATAAAAACATATTTAACTGCAGATTATACAATTAGCTACACTAATATTGTACCATATTAAAATGTAGTTTTGATATGTGAGAATGTTATGCTTGGAAATAAAAATCACAGAAGTCAGCACTGATTTTTCACTAATTTAAAATGGCGAGTCAAACACTGAAGAGTTAACATGTATATATATATATATATATATATATATATATATGAATTTCATAATTTACCATTAATAAAATTCTAGTGTGTTACAAGAAATAACTATAGTATTCATTACCTACAAAACTCAAAGTTTGAAAATAGCCACTGATGTCACAGTTTGAGAAATTAGAGCAAGTTCCAGGACAGCCAGGACTATTACACAGAGAAACCCTACCTCAAAAACCTTAAAAAATCTAGTTCCTACTATCCAGTTTTTTCAGAAGTTATTGCTCAGTACACTACTAAACCTCATACCCTTTATTATTTCTGTAAAAAGGAAATAAAATATTCCAAGAAAATCATGTTTTATGTAAGACAAAATATGGTAAATAAAAATTGCTGAATATGAACATATCTAAGATTCAGTTATATCTGTGACACTTTATGATTTAACCTATTTTCGCTCACATTATTGTGTAGTCTGTGCACTGCTGTTATCTTCTAGCTTGCATGGAGATATAGTGATGGCTCATATACAAAGCATTTTTGTTCACAGGGATTTTAAACAAGGGACATAGATAAAATTGGCTGACAGTGAGGAAAGAATAAATATTTTCTAATATTCTTGATTGGCCAGAAATTTACAAATTTTTATGAATGGGTATTGCAGAAATCACTTCTGAAAGAATATGTTGATAACAGTGGATTTCATCAGTGTGTAATGACTATAGGCAGAATACAGACAGGTAAAGTGTTTCTCTACACTTTTACTGTCATTATAGTGGTTTATCCCTGAAGATGTTCTGTGAGAATGTTCTCTTTACCATAACACTTTTGTTTTCCAGGAGGAAAGTAAAAGAACTTACAATTGTGAATAACATTTTCAGAATTTTGTCACCAGTTGATAATAAAGCTGAAACATATTTTAAAACTCAGAGAATTATTTCCGCTCCAAGAGAATGATGAATCATGCCAAATTAATGTAGTGGGAGGTATTACAGGTATTACGGAGCTTCCCACATTCTAAACGTATAGTATAGCAGAGAAGAGTACCAAGCAACCAAACTAAAATCAGTCCTTCCTGTCTCATTCTTCGCTCACCATGGAACATACAAAGGAGACTTAGTGAAGCAGGTTGGGATTCTCACTCATACGGAAAATGTGAGTGATTATAACCTCATCTAAATCATAAACATATCCTCTACAATATTAGAAATTTACAGAGAAGTTGCAAATAGTTAGTTCCATGCAGCTTTCCTTTGGTCTCCAGACAACACAGGTGACATCAGTCTAAATAACACCACAGGCAGAGCTTGTACCACATGCTCAAATCGGAAGCAGAAAAATAAAACGGAATTGTATTAATATTTTAGAGGTGCCTTAAGCCATCCTATGATTAGTTAACAGAGACATTTATTGTGTAATGATGGGGAAAATTATTTTTATTGAATCAGCAATTGTTGTCCCTTTTCTAATTATAGCACTTCAGGTGTTTGTATCTACAGATTGTTTTGGTAAGGCAATTAGGTACTGCAAGTATTTGAATTATGTTAGGTTAAATTAGTTTATCAACAGACAGAAATTTAATGAAGAGTAAATGTATCTTTGCAGCTTCTGTGCTCATCCTTGGAGGCTGAAATGACCTCTTAGTGTGATGTTATAAAAATAACAAGTTCACATCCCAAACTAGAATTGCCTTAAGACAAATCTCATTCTTTCAGAGACCTTCCTTTTGGGAAACTTAGATCAAATGAAGAATAGTGGAAATTACTAGTTCTCGTCTATCATCTAGTCATTTAATCTGATAAGTTCCTTCTCAACACAAGTTGATTTTGTTCAGAGACACATATAGTCTCTAAATGTCTGCAGTTAGAGCATTAAAACCATCCCTTCTTTCTGGTTACTTCAAGGACAAGGGAAACAAACCTAATTAGTTACACTAGGAATCAAAGCAAGATAAAAGAAGACTTCAGTCCATAGTGCTGCAATGAGTGTTTCCACAAACACAGGAGAATAAGACCCTATCCTCAATCCTGATGTTGCAGATGTTTTTATTATATGGAAGAGAAACAGGCTGTTCACCAACCTTCATGGCTGTAAGTGTGGTGCGTGTTTCTACCATTTGCCTTGCTTTTTCTACCCACCTTTTATTCCTCTTCTAACAAGAAAAAAAAAGTGTTCTAATTTTAACCAATACAGATCACATAGTAAATTTTGGGAATGAAAAAAAAAGGGGAGGAGGTGGATAACCCAAATTGAATTTGAGGATTATGGATTTAAAGTCATATTTTTAAATCAATAGAATATTTGTCTTCCTATCACCCCTAAACTCCAAATTTGTTTCAGTGACCTCAGGAAACAATGAATCTATGCATTTATTCTGTATGAATGTATTTTATATATTCATCGCAATTGCATTTGCCTCTGTGTATGTATGTGTAATATGTGCATTATCTATTAACTATATAGAGCTAATTGAGATATTCATAGCCTGAGACATCATCAATATATTTGTTGTTTCCCATTCAAACCTTTATAAACCTTTCCCAGAGCTAGAATACCTTTACAAATTAGAATCTTCTTGGGTAAAGATTAATAATACAGGAACTCTACCAATTAAAGGATGCTAATCAAAGCAGCAGTGTATATGTTGTCAGATGTCTTGTGATTTATAGGGGAATATTGAGTATCTAATAAAATAACATGGGATACATGGAAGAAAGTTGCTCATTAGGACTACAAAATTCTCTCACTTGAAAGGCTTATGTGAGATGAATATTCTCATATTTATTAAGGTGCTAGAAGTGATCATTAAAAAAAGAAATTCATCCTAAATAGTAAGATCAATTAGAGGTAGTCTGTTGCAGGGTTAAAAATCATTAGAAAAATAGCTAGTCTTCTTCCTTGTTAGTATTTCCTTGATGACTTATCTTGCTGCCTCATCAACACTGTGGTGCATTATGGACTTTTATGGTGCTGCAAAGACACCCAATTAATAATGTTCATTATATTATGCATGTGTGTGCTTTCACTTAAAGCATTGCAAATCACAACTCTCTGTTTTCAGTAGTCTTAGAAATAAAATTATAATATAATTTTAGGAAAAAAAAAAACAATTGCAGCCTCAATTGAATGTCGTCTTGCTATGGGATGGTCCTTCTTTACATTGTAGATATGTATTTCTATCATTGGTTAATAATAAAAATTTTTTGGCTTGTGGCAAGACAGGATAAGGTTAGGCAGAAGAATCAAACTAGGACTCAGAGGAAGAGAGGCAGTGTCAAGACAGACACCATGAGCCACACAAGAAGCAGGATGCTGGAGGACTGGTAAGCCAAGAACCAAGCAATAAATAGATTATAAGGAAGGGGTTAATTTAAACGTAAGAGCTAGTTAATAATAAGCCTGAGCCATTGGCCTAACATTTATAATTAATATAAGCCTCTGAGTAATTATTTGGAAGTGGCTGAAGGAAGGGGCAGGACAGAAAAAGGCTTCCATTTACATATGGCCCTTCAAGGTACCCCACTGTACATCCACATAAAACCTGAAAAAGCTTTAAAAAGGTTCTAAACACACAGAAATGAAGTCACACTGGACTTCCTAGTCTCTCATGCCTGCTGCAGTGCCCAGGGAATAGAGCTGGCCACCAACTGCCATGAGCTAAGCCATGTGGCATGTCTCCATAGTCTCTCACAGGCACAGCAGTACAGAGAGACTTCTCCTAGCTGCTGCCTGCCAGCTTAAGCTATCAGCACAAGCTCCAACCACTGAATAGTGGATTTAGGTTTTTCTCATATACAAAACAAAAGAGTTAGAGATACATAGTGAAGACAGATTCAGATGAAAAAAATATGTCTAAATGGGTTACACTGTGTTTAAGAATATACATAGATTTGTGAGAGAAAAGAGAATATATAGACAGTCATAATAGTTTTAAAATAATAATGTAAAATCCTTAAAAAGGGAGTAAAGTGGAGGATCTGTGGTTGGTATGTAAAATGAATAAAAAAGTTAAAAAAGTAAAACTAAATTAAAAAAAGAGAATAAAGGCCGGTTTCCTGGGGAGGCAGAGGCAGGCGGATCTTTGTGAGTTCAAGGCCAGCCTGGTCGACAGAGCAAGATCCAGGAAAGGCGCAAAGCTACACAGAGAAACCCTGTCTTGAAAAACAAAAAACAAAAAAAAAAGAGAATAAAATAATATTAAAAATGGACAACATAAGGATAGAAAAAGCACAGAGAGTCTGGAGTACATGTATTAATGTATTGTCTTAAAAATCTTTGGCTGTTAAAAGATCTTGGATTATGAAAAATGCTACATTAAACCAACCTATATAATTTAAAAATACCTTGACTCCAAAATTTAAGTCAAAATATATATTACTTGGAAAAAAGTTTCTGTTTCTATTTCCACAGGAAATAAGAGGCTATAAATTCATTCTGGGTTAAGGAAAATCAAGTTTGATCAAGGAAGACCCTCTAGAATCCAAACAACAGACATGGAAAAAATAAACCTAGAGTAACTACAAGACATGTAAGGTATATTTTACCTGCTCAGACAAAACAAAACAAAAAGAAATCGTCTTGGGCTGGCTCATGCACAATCTACAGTTTATATTTATATTGATAAATATCTGTATGTTACCTTTAAAACTTTATATATTTTCAGAGCAAGGGGACCAGACACCAATAAAAAGAAAGGCACAGATGATTGAGTATTCAAAACAGCTTCAAGGCCACTGACTAAGATGATCCAGGCTCACAAAATACTACAGCCAAGACTTAACAGTTATCCTAAATTTTCTCAGGGTCCCAAAAAATATTACAAGCGCCACCAATCAACAGTAAGCAGTATAGAAAACTATGTCACATTCCCAAAGGATATATTATGGATGTTTACATTTGTTTGGGGGTTGGATATAAATTGTTATTGGTCATAGTCAATCTCTATCTAAAGAAGAAAGGGGGTATAATATAGGAATGATGGGGGAAAGGATGGGTTATTGTGATAAAAAAGGGTAATTTTTTTAATCTAAAATATAAATATTAATCTCAAAATATTTTAGTTTACTGATATAAATTTAAAGTCAATTTTGTTATACTGTATGTATATTTCTACTCTTGTTTAAGGTATTGTGTTTATGCAGCTCATATAAAAAATGTAATGTATAATTTAAAAATATACATTAATAGTCATCTATAAAAATAAAACTTATAGTCAGGTTAGGTTTTCTAGGTTTAAAGATATATTTCAGTTAGGTAATCTTCAAACACTTCAAAGACTTGGAGAATAGGGCATTTAAAATGTTTTAATAGCCTAAGGCATTTCAAGACAGTGAGAAATGTCTGTCCCTGGCAGAACCAATCTACTTCAGAGAAGATGATGGTCACCAAAGACACTTCATATGGGGTTTGTTTTCTTTTTTGCGAAACTGGCCTATTGGACAAGAGATTGCCCTTTCCTTGACTGCTGACAGTAAATATGCTGTCCAATCTAGACAAGCAGGACACAAGGAAAAGTGACTGCCTAACTTTGCCAAGACGTAAGACAGCCCTACAAATTTTCCTGCATCTAAAAAATGTCTGTCAGATATTCTTGGCCTATAGTCCAAAGATGAATGCCCTAGCATTGAAAAGAAACTTTGGACGACTATCCAGGTAGCCTGATGCCCCTGTCATTAAGTAACATATCATCCTTCTGAATTCTTTGGTGGAGTTGAACACTAGATAGTCACAGTTATAATTTTTCTTAATTATGATAAAATGATAAATTAGATATAAAACTTTAGACTCACCAAGACAGGATAGATAATTAAATGCTTTCTCTGATTTTGTCAAATCAAATAGACTGGATATTATAACTGTAATTCTTGCTTGATAACTGTTTTTTTTTTTATCATTTTACTATCTTACAGTGAAAACCTTCCTTTTTGATTAGACAGAAAGGGTGAAATGTCATGGGATGGTTCTTCTGTACACTGTGAATGTGTATTTCTCTCACCGATTTATAACAAAGTTGTTTTTGCCTATGGCAAGACAGGATGAGGTTTGTCAGAAGTGTCAAACTAGGACTCAGAGGAAGAGGGAGCAGGGTCAAGACAGGTACTGGGAGCCACCCAAAAGGCATGATGGTGGAGGAATGGTAAAACAGACCATGTGGCATTAAATAGATGGACAGGAATGAGTTAAATTAAATGTAAGAGCTAGTTAATAATAAACTTGAGCAATTGAACAAACATTTATAATTAAGATAGGCTTCTGGGTGATTATTTCGAAGTGGGTGTAGGATGGGGCAGGAGAAAAGCTTCCATTTACACCACCTAATTTATTAAATATTAGAGGTTAAGCTTCGGTGAAAACTGATTTGTTGTCATTTATAAACCAATAGACTAATGTGTAAAGAAAACACACATTTTAAGAAAAGTACATAAAAATATGTCTTCCTATACCTTTGCAAAATATTTATGCACTTTTAAAACTCTAAAGTACAGAATATAAAATCTAATTTCTGATTATTCCATCAGCTAAAGGAGTGGAAAATAATTCAACTTTGAGACTGAAGATTCAAATACATCTAACTCAACTTTGAGACTGAAGATTCAAATACATCCATCTACAAACACAAACCATCATTTTTTTTTCTTAAATACACAACAGTGGAGAAATAATGAAAAGATTTAAATGAGCTAGGGAGACAATTTATAATTTGTATACTAACTTTATTTCATATGGGAGAAATCATAACTAAGACCATCAACCCTATGTAATTGTCCTCCCTATGGGAAAGAAGGTCTCCTCTAGTTGAGTGATGCAAGATTGTTAGTAAAATGTCATGATATCTTGTAATTACATTTAAAAAAATTGAGGACAATCTTTACCACTGTCTTCTTCAAAGGTAGTATATTCTTCATCTTTCTGGATTGGGCAAGATCCTCTGTCTTAATCGCAAAATGTCCATCGTCTGGCAAATTTGGCCTACTATCTTGGGAAGAGGGCGTGAAAGTCAGAGAGTATCCAGGCAAAATGTTTGCTTCATTCAGCTGAAGTTTGAGCAGAGTGTTTTAGTAAGGTTCTCCAGTTAGTACTTAGGTTGATAGAGTTTATATTTTCCCAATTGGAGATATGAGAATCATGAGCAAAAACTCTGAGGTATGTGGGATGATTTCTGCAATGACTAGGTATCTGTAATATGGAGGCCTCTGTGAAAGAAACAAAATGGTCATTTCAACTATCTAAATTAAAACAGAAGATTTAACTCTGTAACTGTTGCGTATATTATACTCAATTTCAGCTGCATAGAAGAAATGGGATATGGAGTAGCATTTTATGTGTTTATTTTTAGTGCAAAAGTGATAGATGTTATGGCACTCATAAGACAGCTTAATACTTTTTTTTCACTGAAAGATGGTATTTATATTTGCATTTTACCTCCCTTTCTAGCATAGGAACACAAGGTTCTCAATACCTTTACTGGACATTGAATAGTGCACCAAAGTTATTTCTGAAGTAAAAAATTAAAGAAACAGATGATATCTTTGTAGGTTGCTCTTCTGTATATGGGTGTTAACTCAAGAAAATGTGAACAGCAACTCACTCCCACCGATCAAAGAAACAATAAACACAGTAATGTAACAAGTGCATCTGTGATGGGCCATAGTGTTTCTTCACTTTCAGGTTTTCTTTTCTTTTTTTTAGCAGCCATTTAATGTAATATTTGACTGTATCTTACCGTAATTCATGATTCATTCCTGTGTGCAACAATTTCCCAGAGATGTACATAAAGCCATTTATTTTGTATTTGGCTTCTCATCCCTAGCCATGTTTAAAACATACAGTTTTAAATTTCAGTATTACCTAAGGACTTAACCTTGCTAAATATGAGAACACAACTCTTTAATTAAACCTGTGTGTATACATAACTGACAAGCTGTTCAAATAATGTCAACTTGTAAATGAAACTAACGTGCAGATAATAGCTATGTACATGATACATGTGAAAGAATGCATGTGTGGAGATAATAAATAATACATTTTTGACAAAAAATGCAAATTCAAACATACTTAAGGGACTTTGAATGCTGGTTCAGTGGTAAGAATATTTTTCTCTGGAAGCATAAGATTCCAAGTTCAAGTTCCTAGTATTTATGAAAAACGCCAGATAATCCTGCTTATTCCTACAACACCAACATTGGGAGGTGGTGGCAGGAGGATGCCAGGATCTTTTTGACTAGATCTCCTAAATGAAATGGCATGTTTCTGGTTCAAAGAAAGACTAAGCCAGTGAGGAATGAACCAAATACCCTGATCTTGCACTATGAATGTGCATGAGGGCATGGAAATGGACATTTATTTAGTCACATACATCACAAACATATGCATTGCATGCTACTTAAACACACATATACACACAATCACATACATAACAAACGTATATATCACATGCTGCTCACACACACAGCATCACAAACATTACAAACATATGCATCACATGCTACTCAAACACACATGCACACACACACAATCACATACACACATGCTGCTCAAACACACACACACACACAATCACATACATCACAAACATACACATCACATGCTACTCAAACACAAACACACACTCACACAATCACACACATCACAAACATATACATCACATGCTGCTCAAACACACACACACAGACAAACACACACTCCACACATTAAACAAACATGACAAAAGACAATAATGATAATAACTGTATAATTAAAAAAATTCAAGTATCCTTTTGGAAAAGCACACATATACATATGTAATAGAATTTACTAAACCTGATCAATTACAAATTTGGGAAGTGATGAGACAGTTGTTATAAAGAGAAGCCAATGATCAATGGAATCACTAAGTGCAAATATGAAATGAAATTATATTATTTATAGTTCTACCTCTAAGATATAATACATGCATATATATTATATTAATCATTTAGAAGTATGGCACATTAAATTTATGTAGTATGAAAGCATTGGCTGGTTCCATATTATACAACAAAATAATTTTTGTGTAAATGACACAATCTTGCAATAGCCCTAATATAAATAACTTCACTTAAATTTATTTTATATTGTATAATCATTGAAAAATTCTGAAAGGTCAAAATTTTACTTTCCCCAGACGTGTCTGAATTTATTCTGTTTTAAAATTAAATTCATTTTTATTATTTGAGAACTTCATACATACATACAACAAAATGTGACCATACATATCCCAATTTCTCCTCTCTAACTTTCCCATTAGATCCCTCAACATGGCCTCTCTCAAAATCATGTTTTCTATACTTTTTGAAAACCCAACAAATTCTGCTGGTGATGCCCGTATGTGCCTGGGTGTGGGACCATCCAGTGGAACATGTGAAACTTATCAGTAGCTGTACACTAAAAGACAATGATTCTTCTTCCCCCAGCAGCTGTAAACCATCTATAGAACCTCAGCAAGGGGTGGGGTCTAGAAAATATCTTTACCTTCTATATGGGAATTTTTGATGTCATAACTGTGTATACTTCTTATGTAGATTACCATAGCTAGTGTGATTTCTTGAGTTCAGTAATCATGACATGTCCAGAGGACAACATTTCACTACACTCTTCGACGTTTTCTTATAACATTTTCTCCTACTCAGCCTTAATATTCTTGAGCTTATTCAATGGTATGATGAGACTTGATAAAAACTCTCGGTTGTGACCCAATGCTAAATCTCCTGTTCTCATCACTTTGACCAGCTACACATCTCTTTACTTACTTACTGCCTAACACATAACAAAAAGATTCTCTGGCACATGTGCATTGTAGGATGTAGGTCCAATGCTGTATATGACCACTGATGTCTTTTCACTGCCAGCAGCCTCCACAGCAATCTCAAGCAGTATGAAAGATAGGAATCATGGAGCAAGTTTCCTCATGAGTTTGAGACTGATTTCCCCATGTCCTACAACCAAACCGTGTGGTGTCTTCAGCAATGGGGCATACCATGTAGTTATGGTGGGCAAGCATAGAAATGACATTAGCCTGCATTTTTGGAAACCTTTGGAGCTTCAATGAACAATAACATGTGGAATGATAATAACCCATGTCTTTGAGTAAGATTTTTATTTAATAACCCATCTCTTTGGGGGCATAGAATTCCCTTCCCATACAGACCACCACCATTAAAAGTCAGGTTTTTGTTTTGGTTATGTTTTGCAATTCTATTACTCACAGATTTTCATGAGGGTTTTTCATATATTCTTAGTTTTTGTTAACCCATTCATTATTCCTTTCCCTAATGCCTGGCATCACTTAATCCTTTAAATCCTCACATTCCCTCCTTTTTAAAATATCACATGTATTTTACTATCCCACTAACGCATTGTTAAATTGGGATGTGATATAGTAGTATAATTTTTATCCCTTTACCTTACTCCTGATTTCTCTCTCATACCTTCAAGTCCCTCTCTGTTTCAATTTTTTTTGTTTCCAATATTCACTTTTCTTCTTTGATTTTTACCCATAACCTAATATTCTATCCCTCATTGAATACAATACAACTTTTAACACTATTGTGGGAGCCCGTTTTTGGGTTCCTCGTGGCTTTACCCAGCAGGTCCACATAGAGAAGATGATTGGACCATGGGCATGCCTGAGTGCAGGTGTCTGAGATGGTCTATACTTGGCTGTGCTGGGGGGAGGTCTTTTGCTCCACCCGTAGGCATTTCTATAAATACCTTAGGGCAGAGACAGTCAGGCCTGTTGGAATAGGTTCCAGGCCCTCTTGAGGTTATCCTGTATTTTCTATCAGTTTACTCCACACTCTAAATCCTTCTATCTAATATTTCCTACTATTCTTACTCAAGAAAACTCTGGGGAAATGTGGGGGTGGTGGGTAGCGCCCCCCACACACACTATGAATGAATATGGCACTCTATTTGTACTGAATGATTGAGCTAAGAAAAATTTCCCTGAGTTTTAAAACAGAAATAAACATATGTGTAGCACAAATCCTAATTGGTCTTAATAAAAACCTGGAGCTATCTATTGGGGTAAATGCTGAAAGATCAGAGAGACAAAGGAATAGGCCACAGCCACCTCTCAAATCACCAACTCGGCCAAAAGAACTGAATTTCTCTCTCCTTTGGCCTTATATTCCCTTCTCTGCCCATCCATATCACTTCCTGTCTCAACCTCCCAAGTGCTGGGATTAAAGGTGTATGCCACCACCACCTGACTTTTACAGCTAACTAGTGGCTGGTTTTGCCCTCTGATCTTCAGGCAAACTTTATTTGTTAGAGCATACACAAAATATCACCACACATATGTTCTACTTTCCTAACTAAATCTTAAATCTATAAATTTATTTGAGAGAAAATTATTATCCTCTCAAGAATATTATTTCCTCTTAGTCTCTTAGTTATGGTCTTGCCTTTGCATGTCTTCTTTTATTAGTTTTCAAGGTAGAACTTTCTACCACTTACATCTACAAATAATGTCCCTGTTTGTTTAATTTGTTGTAGTTTTGTTTGTGCATTTTGAAAATTGACTGGTGAATCACATTTCAATATTTTCTCAAGCAGTGATTAATCAACACTGTGATGATATTGTGTTCCCCAAAATATTGTGCACCCTAATAAACTTATCTGGGGTCAGAGAACAGAACAGCCACTAGATATAGAGGCCAGAAAATAGTGGCGCACACACACAACTTTAATCCTAGCATTCCAGAGGCAGAGATCCACCTAGATCTCTGTGAGTTCAAGGCCATACTGGAAACAGCTAGACATGGTAACTCACGCCTTTAATCCCAGGAAGTGAGCCTTTAATCCCAGGAAGCAATGGCAGAATACAGAAAGGTATATAAGGTGTGAAAACCAGGAATTAGCTGGTTAAGCTTTTAGGCTTTCAGCAGTAGTTCAGCTGAGATTCATTCTGGATGAGGACTCAGACTTCCAGTCTGAGGAAACAGGATCAGCTGAGGAATTGGCGAGGTGAGGTAGCTGTGGCTTGTTCTGTTTCTCTTGTCTTCCAGCATTCACCCCAATACCCAGCTTCAGGTTTGTTTTATTAATAAGACTCTTTAGGATTCATGCTATACAACACTTAATATCATTTGCAAATATTATAGTGTTTATGGTATAAATAAAATTATCTTCATTATTTCTGAATCTTTGTCACCTTCATGTAGCCAAGCACAATATACATAAGATTTCATTACTAACAGATTTTCATGAAGCATTTTCATATATTCTTAATTTTTTTAAGCTAATCATTATCCCTTTCCCTAATTTCCAGTCTCAGTTAATCCTTTAAACCCCCATATTCACTCTCTTTTGAAACATCATATGTATTTTACTACAAGTTTGTGAAAGAAGTTCGTTGTCATCTCATGAATCTACAACAGATTAAGCTATATTATAAAGGTAATCATGTTGATTTCACAGTGACAGTATTACAGTTAAAAGGTGTCTATAGTTGTCCCAACTTTATGGATGAAAAAAGTAGAGATGACCTCTTATTTTAGCAGTGAGCTATTTTTTATCTACTAAAAGTGGTTTCCTTGGGAGAGATAGCTCAGTGGTTAGAAGCAAGATCTACTCTTCCAGAAGACCACAGTTCCATTCCCAAAACCCACATGGTGTCTCACTCGTGTCTCTAACTCTAGTTCCAAGCAATTTGACACCCTCATCTGGCTTCTGAATGCATCAGGCATGCATATGGTGGATAATCATAAGTAACATAAAAATAACCATATACATAGAGTCTTCAAATAAAATAATTATTTCATTAGATAGCCTTATATTTAGAGAATATACTTTACTAGGTGCCATATTTTACAATGAAGGTAAAATGTAATGAGCAACTCTTGATATTTTGTCATTCTTCAATATAAAGAGAAAATAAGCATTTTCTTCTCAGAAGTGATTAATTCTGCCTCACAGCATATGAAAGTAAGACTAAATTTCTAGGTATCCAGAGTTATAACCTGATCAGTTAGGAATCCTAATATTTAGAAATCTGAAGAATTTTCAGATTGTACAATAATGAAAATAATTCTGTAACCATAACCAACTATCAGAAAAGTTAGTGAAGGGAAAATAGATTCTGTTCTCTCAAATTTTGAAGATTCTTCCAAAGTATCTTTGATTTCATTCATTTTCAGTGTGGGTCTCTAACCTAGTCTACTGAGTTTCTGTCCTTTGAAGGGGCTGACAAAGCCACTTAAGACATGAGTTTAAAAGTCATTAATAAAATTAAATCAATCCAATGCCTTGTTGAGCCACAATTTTATGGAAAAGTTAATTTTAAAATTTTATAGAGATTTCAATGATTTTTTCTTTAAATTTCAAAAGATAAGGAGATGGAATTTCATTCAACAAACTTTAACAGTAATTTTTTTAGTAATTTAGGAAACACTAGGAATAGAATTTTTTTCTTTCTTTTAGATTGATATTGATTTTTGTTAATAATTATTATTTAATTTCATATCTTTAATTAATTATATCAGTTATATTTATAAACAAGTGATATTAAATACTGTTCTTTCAAACAATCAAATACCATTAAATATATCTAGGGTTAAGTATTATTGTAAGATTTTTATTCCTAGGTATAATTAGTATTTAACAGGATTGCTATTTTCATATGATGATGGAACTCATTTTTTTTTTTACTTTTATTGACTCTTTGTGGATTTTCCATCATGCATTCTGACCTAAACTTATCTCCCAGTCTCCTCCCATCTGCCCTCTGCCGCCCTTGCAGCCTCCCCCCAATTAAATCCAAATTTAAAAGAAAAATCTAAAATTAAACAAAACAAAGAAACAAAGCAATATTAAAACAAAACAAACATAAGTAGAAGAATCTTGTTGTGGAAGTTGTACGTGTGGCCCATTGAGTCACAGAGTTAATTCTTTAGTCCATTCATCTTTACTTTCAAGTGTTCATTGCCACAAGCCATTGATCTTGCTCAAGACCTATGGTGTCTGCTACACCACCAATACTGGGCTCTCACTAGGGCTTTTTTTGGATATCCTGTTGTTGTCCTGTGTCATGGATATACTATTGTTTTAGACCTCTAGGCTCTTCCCATTCACATGCTAGAACAGTTCATAAATTTGGGGGATGGTGAGGTGGACCAAGTCAACCCTGGTTCTGGGCCTGGATGGTAGCTGGGTTAGTCAGATCACTAGCTTTCCCTCATTGTCACTATCGGGGAAGTCTCCAGCACTGCCTCAGCTACCTCAGCCAATACAGCCTACAGCGAGGAGCAGGGCCAGTTTTCCTATTCTCAGGCTATCAAACCCAGGTTCCCATTACTCATATCACCATGGTCAGCTCTACAGTTTTGCCCAGGCAGAGTGCAGGGTCCACTTTGCTGAGGAATATTTGTTTACACTGAAGTTGTGTCTTTGTCAAGGCAACTTCTGATTGGTTTAATGAAGTGTTGAATGCCAATAGCTAAGCAGAATTGGCTATGTGGGACTTCTGGAGACAGAGAAGATTCTGAGAAGAAGAAAGACGGAGAACCCAAATAGAAACGGGATGTGCAAGATGGAAGAGAGTTAATGCCATGTGACAGAATGTAGATTAATATAATTGGGTTATATTAATTTATAAGAGCTAGTTAGGAATGAGCCTAAGATATCAGCCTAGCTTTCATAATTAATAAGAAGTTTCTGTGTCATTATTTGGGTGCTGGCTGGCAGGACAGAAAAAGACTCATTATACCTCTCTCCTGATTGTTGTAGGGGAAAATATGAGAGGGTAACAGGGTTAGCTCTCCTGCACAGCTATTGTCAGGGCTGGTTGATCTGCACTTCTGACAACAGGGTCAGCTCTTTTTGTGCTGCCCAGGTGGGGAAAAGAGACTGCTTTCTTGTGTGCTGCACCCAGTGAGGGTCAGGGCTAGTCTCCCACTCTTGTGACCCCCATGATCTGTCAAGTAGGAGACATAGATTATGGATCCTAGATCATTTTAGAGGTATTTTTCAGTCATCTTCCCACTTTCTTTACCCTATATGACATCATCTTCTTTTCTTGAGCAAGAAAAATCTATCTACTAAATCTCAGTAGGTTTCAGTTTTCCCATCTATGGTTAAAGCTACGAAATACATGGTAAAGACTGGTAGTATCATATTCAAAACTAACATATTTGATGAATTACTAATAATTTGTAGTATTGTTTCTTTCCTTTTACAAGTTATAACTTTATCTCTAATACTGCAACCAGAAGATTCCATCCTACTATGCTTCAAACATAATAGCATGCCTCACCAAACTCCTGGTAAGCCACACCTGATGATTTTCTCACTTATGTGAGAGCATATTCAACTGGCACATATAAAATCCAGAAGGTTTGTATTGTGCTTGATAACATACATGTTTTAGAATCAACTTCATGAATACTACAGTTGTAAAATTAGATTCTTATGGTACACTATAATTACTAGATTTTTCTTGTTTGTTTATTTGTCTGCTTTGTCCATTTTATCTACTTATCCCTACATTTTAATGTTGAAAATATCATGAATATTTTGTGAGGGGCTTTCATACCTTCCTTGAAAACAATGAGCTTATCCTTTCCGTTCCTCAAGACATTCTCCTCCCTAATTACATGTCATCTCTAGTTTCATGCACATCAATATAATTTTATGTATTTATATAAAATCTAATATCATGAATATATCATAGGGAACTTTCATATCATCTTCAAAAACAAGTATACCCCTTCCATTCCCCAGGACTATCTTCTCTCTACCTCTGTATCATGTATGT
Organism: Peromyscus californicus insignis; assembly: GCF_007827085.1. Taxonomy (NCBI): domain Eukaryota; kingdom Metazoa; phylum Chordata; class Mammalia; order Rodentia; family Cricetidae; genus Peromyscus; species Peromyscus californicus. Next base: position 71,383,054 of record NW_026294573.1, on the reverse strand, counting down.
GCACATCCATCAATTTTTTACTATTAAAAAAGGTTAAGCAGATCTCTTCCTTTTATATTTTTCTTGATATACACTTGTATTTACCATCTGTCAATTTGTCTGTGCCAGATTTCTTTTCACCTCCTTGTAACTGGAGAAAAAGCCAGTTGTGAACTGTCTATGACAGTTGTGGGATAAGGTACATGTGCATGTGTGTGATGGGATGTGGTTTTACACTTACACCTGAATTATGAGAAGTTATCAGCCTTCTACTTTCTTTCTTTTCTCTTCATTATTTATTTATCAATTTATTTACTTATAATTCACAAAACCAGGGTTTACAAATGAGAGAGTAAGTACAGTTTTCTCTATGTGCTCATTCTGAGTCTGAGTTATTTTGCTTCATCTGGTTATCTCCATTTTGCATAAGTGGAGAAGAGGGAGTACACTGACGACAATGAACAAGAGTGGATGCTGTCTTTGATGAAAATGTCGCATTGACAGGAATACATATACAATAACTGGGGCTGAAGACTTATCTGTTACTAGGAAGAGACCAGCATTAAATAAACCCTTTCCTGCCCAAATCACTTGGGTCATGGTGTTTCATCATAGCAGTAGAAATTTCAACTAAGATATATACCAACAGAACATATCCAGTCCTTAATATTATGCTATGATTCACAGGTACCTTTGAAAGATAAGATGGGAACTGAATGCATCATATTTTGGGTAACTATTTCCTAGTGGGTGATTGTTTCATATCATAGTAAATTAATATAATAAAATGATTATTCAAAAGTCAATGACTTAACAAGAATTTATCTGTTTCTAATAATGTATCTGTAGGATGTGAAGTATTGATTTTTGTGCAATTAATTTTTATTTCCATGACCTACAGAGCTTGGTAAGTTTTAACATTCATAGAATATTGTTTCTCTTTTCTTAAATACAATTTAATGAATCTCAATCTACATTTAAAAAATATTCTAATGCTTCTTTGATCATCATTATGTATTCTGAATCTGAATATTTTGTCAGACACAATGTGAAATATATATGTTATAATATATAATGAAGTTAAGGCCTAAAGTCTTTACTTTTTTTTAAAAAAATGCATTTTCAGTTAGTGTCATTAAATGTTCTTTTCTTCAGAGCATAAGCCCACTTCAGATACAACTCCTCAAATTGTCTTCTTTCAATTTTTTGGGTCTGATTTACTTTTGAAATTTTTAGACATTTGCTTTGTAAAGGTAAAAAAATCTTGGCCAAGCTCCGGGAATCCTATTGAAGAGAGAGAGGAAGGATTCTATGGGCGTCAGGGGAAACCATACAGACAATGGAGCTGAGCTTCTGAGAGCTCACAGACTCTGTAACTACAGCCAGGGAGCCTGCATGGGATCAACTTAGGCCTTCTGCATGTGGGTGAGAGTTGTATAGCTCGGTCTGTTTGTGAGACTCCTAGCAGTGGGATCGGGACCTGTCCCTAGTGCTTTAGCTGACTTTTGGGACCCCATTCCCCATGATGAGATGCCTTGCCCAACCTTGATGTAGGGGGAGGAGCTTTGTTGACTCCCATGGGAAGCCTGCCCTGTTTTGAATAGAGACAGAGGAGGGGATGGAAGGGGAGTGGATAGAAGGGAGGTGGAGGGAGGAAATGGAAGGAGAGGAGGGAGGGGAAACTGTGGTCAGTACGTAAAAAAATGAATGAAAAATAGTATTTTTTTAAAATTCTGCTTTGTTTGTTTAACTTTTATTATTCTGCTCCATGCACCCAAGTTCTTTCACACAACACAGTAGCTGACAATACTGTAAGTGTGTTGTAATATCTAGACTGACAGTTTTCATTTTCTGTATACTAATATACATCAGGACAGTAAATAAGATGAAAATCCATCCTTTCTATTAACAGTGGGTTGAATCTGTAGAACATATACAAGGAACTCGTGATAGTGACAGTGTTCTGTATCATGTTTGTAACATTCAAAGATGGGCTGTTTCCAATGAGCTTATAATATTCAATTACCTTTATTGTTTCTCCATAAAGTATGTGTCATTTTTCTAAGTTTATAATGTCTTCTATTTCCTTATATTTTTTTTCCAAGACAGGGTTTCTATGTTTAGCCCTGGCTGTCCTGCAACTCACTTCGTAGAGCAGGCTGGCTTCAAACTCAGAGATGTGCCTGCCTCTGCTTCCCAAGTGCTAGGTATATAATTTCTCTCAATTCATTAATGTTTATAATGATTTTGAAATTTCTTTTAACTTCTGTGAAAGTTTCATCACGTTTAACCATGATATTAATGAAACTCTATTTCTAAATAAATTGTTTTAGATTCTTACTTCATAAAAAATTATTATGTAATTATCATTGTTAATCACCATTCTGTGGCCTTAAAGTCCATCAGAATGACAGTGTTTTTTTTAATAGTCTAGGCATACATATTATAAATTCTACAAAGCAAAATTATGTCATATAAGAAACTTCATAAATTCTAAAATATTCTATATTTAGAATGACTCTTTAAGTCCTTGGAATTATTCACACTCATATTCATTTTATTAAATATGTTTTAGTGCCTTTTTAATTTTAATAATATCTTTTTGTCATTTCATATTAGCATGTTACTTAGAAATTACACAATTTAAATTATAATTGAATATATTTATCCTGTTTCTTTTTTGAAAAAAAAATTATTTAAGAGACCTGAGAGGTTACTCAGTGGTTATGATCACTTCTTGCTCATCCAGAAGAATTAAGTTCTGTTTCTAGCACCCATGTAGAGTGGTTCATAATTTCCTGTAACTCTAGTACCAGGGCCTCTGGCTCTCCTATCTGGACTGTGTTAGGATCTCCATTCATGTTCACATATTCTCACAAAGACATTCAAATGCATGTTTAAAAAATAATAGATTTTTCAAGCTTATGAATTTTCTATCCCTATCTTTATTTAAATAAATTTATATCACATCAACCAGAAAATGTATAAACGTTCCTTCCTGCACACCTGGAAGCTATTGATTTCCGTTGTGGCTTTGCCTCACTCCTGCTATAATTATGCTTTTTATCTTCACTTTATATGCATATTGTTTGGGGGTTTGTTTTAACAACATATTTCTTCACTTTGTTAATGTTATTTTCACCCTAATTAGAGACAGACAATGGCCTGGAGCTCAGTATATCTATGAAAGGTTGTATGAGAAACAAGAGTAAGGAAATGGGAATGCAAGAAAGAAAAAGCATCAGCACACTAGATAGCATTCAAGCAAAACAGGGTCTCAATATGTTAGGACCCCATTAAGGACCCTCTCTATTTTTTCCAGTAGAGATTTGATTAAATGATTGAGGCATTTGTTTACCAAAACTCCACAGATGTAACAACTGTTTGCTATTTGCCAGATATGAATGAGGAAGCAACAATGGCCATCTGAAGTTTTGGAGAAAATCCTGGAAGTATCAAAATAAATACTTGAACAAATCTTACATTTCCATGCAAATACAATGAAATTCTGATATGTTATCCCAAGAATCAGATGGCTGGGAACAAATATCTATAACTCTAGCACAGTCATTCCCTCTTAACTGTAGTATCTTAAAATTTATTCACTCTTGCAATTTCAGTATCTTCTTTGCAAGCACTCTTTCCTAGGTAGTTTGATTATGTTCTGATTAATTTCTTTGCTTTCAAAGCACATTACATTGCTATGATTTTCATTTGTCTGTATTGTTTTTATTAGAGAAAACTTTGTCTTTCTCATGTCATTCTTGAAGAAAATGGTAATTTATTACAAAGACTTCGCTTTTCTTAAGTTTCCCTAGAAACAGATCATTAGATTTGTTTCTTTTTTCCTATTTATCAAGTAAATTCCAAAAGAAAGAAGTGGGAAATTTATAAGGAAGCAAGTGAACAGTGAGGTAAGTTATTTACTGACTATAATTTACTCCACCTGGAAAACTTTAGACCTTCTTGTAAAATTGGGGCACACAGCTCAGTTGAACCACATATAAAAAGATTTACTTATATTTCTGTTTCTTCAGAAGAATAACAATGATGAATTATGAACTCTTCATCTATCCTGCAGCATGTATTAGATTATAGACCTGCTTGCTACTGTTAAACTTGAAAATTACAAAGAGAGACCAAGTCCACAATTGTCCAATTAAAGCAAGCTTTATTTAATACTGGCCAGGAAGATGGGTTCACACCCAGGATTCCCAGTGCTGAATTAGGTGTGCCAGTTGTTCATAAATGCAGAACCTACAAGGTTGCAGTACTCCCTGCCTTTATTCAGTTAAAGGAATGCATAAATCCTTATGTACTTCATCCTATTTAACTCTCACCTACATGTGATCATGTATGTCCTGTGCAGTTGGAGCAACCAATCTTGTTTATTAAAGTGAAAAAAAAATGTGACTTGTTAGTTTACAATAAAAACATTCCCCATCACTCTTGGACATTTTCTGTCCCTTGGAAATTGGGGTTTACACGTTAACTTTAGCCTTTACTCTCCTTCCCACTTGAGTTGTATCCTAATCCAAATCATTGACTGTGTAGTGGGAACCTATTTATATTGGAATATAATAACCATCAGTTTACTTGCAACCAAGTAGAAATTCATGTATCTATTTATGACATTAATTATACAAGGTTCCATAGTAATTAGCAGAAACAAAATGTCCAAAAACCCGGTGATAGCTGACATCAGACTTATTATGAGAATGGGAAGGTGTCATTTTTCATCTTGGGTCACCTATTTTTTGAAATGCTGTTTGAGTACAGCCAGATTATCTCTAATGATAGAGTGATTTGAGTAATTTGCATGCAACAATTTTCTCTTAAAGCCATATAATACCTCTTGTTCTACGTAAAGCAAATCTGGGGCCCTATCATATTGTACAGCTATTTCAGCTGAAGAAACTACCTGTCGATAGATATGTGCCTAATATTTTTTAACAGGTACTTTTCTTGGCATAACCAATAAGCTCTATAGGTAGACATTTTATCCCCTGTGCCTAAGAGTTTCCTTTTGACATAATATTCTAGCCTGTTGAGGACAAGTGGCAATAAACTCTCTTCTGCAATTGCTTTCTGCTGAAACCATGACATAGTTGCCAGGGTACAGGGAGGCTTGAATACTATACAGAAGTCCAGAGAGGATTCAGACAATGGGGCATTCATCAGAAGCATCTGGTTAGCTGACCCAGCTGAAGAGACAGGGATCAATCACATCAGCTGGACCAGGACCCATGAGCTTTCAGAACGTCCAGAGCTTGTAACCATTTGAAGCAGTTTGTAGTCCAGAGCTGATCCCTGAGTGGTGTCTGTCAGCCAAGTGGAAAGTTGCTATCATGGATAGAGATTAGGGATGGAAGTACAGTTTAGGAACATAAAGGAAAACCTTACATTTTGAGCTTTCAAGTCCATTATTTTGTTAGTTGGGTGAGGGGAGGAGTCCCAAGACCAAGAGAGAGAGAGAGACAGAGAGAGAGAGAGAGAGAGAGAGAGAGAGAGAGAGAGAGAGAGAGAGAGCCCATCCTCAGGATTAGGCAGCTTGGGAAACTTAGGCTGTACTTATTTGGATTCTGTTTGACCTATGAAATGTCAAATAAGTCTGATAACTCCCTTGATTCTCTGAAGCTTACCTAATTGTTTTTTAGTTTATATAAAGTTGTAAAAATTTTAGATGCATTAGCATGCCACTATTTGTAGTCTTAAGATCTATACTGTAGAAAAATCAGCCAAGAAGAATCTGTAAGACAGCTGGAGTAGACTCACACCTTTAAGACATAGAAAAAGTATTTTATTTGTTTCATGATGAATTACTAATGAAGACATGAGAATAAAAACATATTATAAACTTAAAATATTCCAAAGCCTTGTAGATTTAAAAATTTTTAAAAGTTGTTTCTTTAAAAAATCCAGTTTTCTTCCATTTAAATTTTCTCTGAAACTCCAAAATTTCCTTTTAAAGAGGTTTAAAATCTCTCAACTGTGGGCTCCTCCAGGAAAGTTCCCTTTATAAAGTCCCTGTCTTAGGGTTTGTATTGATGTGAAGAGATACTGTGACCATAGCAACTATTATAAAGGAAAAATACTTAGTTGGGGTGGCTTACATTTTCAGAGGCTTAGTCCTTTATCATCATGGTGTGACATGGTAACATGCAGACAGACATGGTGGTGGAGCAGGTGTAGGGGTGTTTCTCTGTGCTTATGACACCAAAGGTATCTCCCAAAGGTTTCATATTTCTCAGGGTTATGGATAATGATTATAGGGTTGGGGATGGAAGAAAACATTGGACTCAGTTGCTGTGGATGATTGATTGATAAATAAAACACTGATTGGCCAATAGCCAGGCAGGAAGTATAGTCTGGACAAGCAGAGAGGAAAATTGAGAGAACAGGAAGGCAAAGAGGAGGAGATGCCGGCCTGCCATCCAGGGAGCATCATGTAAAGGCAGCAGGTAAAGACACGGAATACGTGATAACATATAGATTAACAGAAATATGCTGAGTATAAGAGTAAGAGCTAGACAATGGTAGGCCTGAGCTAATGGCCAAACAGTTTAAATAATATAAGGGTCTGTATGTTTATTTTATAAGTGGGCTACAGGACTACCAGGGCTTGGCAGGACCCAGAGAGAAAAACTCTAGCTACACTCAGTATTCTCCTTAACAAAAGAAAAAAGGAGAATGGATAGATAGAGGATATTAAGGTAGATTATTGTATATACTAGTAAATTAATTTAGTAAAAAATCAGCCTTAGATAAATTGCACTATTATGGATTCTGGTATATTGATAAAAATGTAAACTATTTTTATAAACAAATGTGAATTATTTTTATATTACTATTTAAGATAATTTGTATATTGCTACAAATACAGAACTATATTTGTTGTAATTTACATATATTTCTACTCTTACTTGAAATGTTTGTATATTGATACAAGTGTAAAATTATATTTCTCACACTGTAATAATCCTGAATATGTGCTCTACCTCTGTTTGGGATATTTTGTATATTGACACATATTTAGGATTATTATCATATTGCATATTACATGATACATTCCTATCTTGGCTTAAGCTGTTTTATGTATTGTCACAATTTTGAGGTTATTGTCCTTTTACCATACATTTGCTTACAGACTGTTTACTTTGTTTATGTGAAGTCTTAGTCCTTAGATTATTTGGATAGATAAGACTTACAGATTTATAGTCACCTATGCTTGTCATCTCTATAGTTATGTTAGTTAAGTTGTCCAGATTTATGTATATATAGGTCAGATGGACAGGTATTCTTTATACACTTCAAAACACTTCATAGACTTAGAGAACATGGCATTTAAGTAACTTAGAATTCTGTTGACATGAGACATGTTTGCTCCCGGTAGGACCAATTTGATCCTGAGAGAATGTTGGGCTTCTAAGACATTTCCATTTGGAAGTTTGTCTTCTTGATACAAAATGGTCTTCTGGGCAAAGAACTGCCCTTGCCTCGACTGCTGACAGTATGTATTCTGTCCATTCTGGATGAGTGGAACACAAAGAAAAGTGATTACTGAACTCTGCCAGAATAGGGTAAAATTGTCTTTCAAAATTCCTGCTTCTAGAAATGGTCTGTCAGATACTCTAGACCCGTAGTCAATTTAAATGCACCAATGATGTTGGGAAATTTAGGTGACTGTCCAGGCTGCCAACTGTCTCTGTCTACTCTCACAGTACTCTTGAAAGTTGCTTGGTTCCATCTCTTTTTTCTCAGGTATTATTATATTCCTTCTCAGGTCTTTGATGGGGTTGAAGACTAACAGTTATAATTACAATCTTCTTGTATTTTAGCTAAAACGTATTTAGTATTAGATTCAGGTTCTTCAAGATAGGACACCTTTTGGAATGATCTCTGTAACATGCCATTTACCTATGCTCCAGACTTCTCTGGATTTAGTATTTGTCTCTTATTTGATGTAGCTCTTATTGGTTGTAGTTCCATTTGTTTACGTCATTTTCCTTTATTCCTTTTTGATAATTATTCTTACTGTATATAGTTTTATGTTAGGTTAGAACTTCCTTCCATAGACAAAAGGGGGATGTGTAGAGGTGGTTGTCTGTATTCTACCCCTGAAGCACCACCACTAGTAGCCAGCAGGTAACTGCTATGTACCTTATCCCCCGCCAGACGTATGGTCAAGGGGGGACCCCTTAAGACCTGGGATGCATACATGTTTGTTCTCTTGGCTACCTCATGGTCTTGGATACTAGATTTGCTGGTGCTGCAGAGTTTTCCAGAGAACTGCGGTGGACCATGCCTCACCCCTCCTGGATATGGTGACCAACTCCCTTATGCTTGTTGTGAATTAAGCCAAAATAAACCCCTTTCATTATCAGATAAACTCCATGGAATTGCCTAATTAAGGAGGAGCTGAGAGTCCTTATATCTTGAATCACAGGCAACAGGAAGTCATCTGTCTCACCAGGTGTAGTTTGAGCATATATGAGACCTCAAAGCCACGATGACATATTTCCTCCACAAGGACACACCTCTTAATAGTGCAACTCCCTTTGGGGGACATTTTCTTTCAAACTATCCCAGGAGTGCCCTCTCCCCACCTTCTTTTTTTTTTTTTTTTTTTCAAGAGGGAAGAAACAGGGCCCAACCATAACAAGGCAAAAACAAATTCCAAAAGTATAAACAACTCAGTGCTCAATATCTGGGATTCATTCATAATCCTTTAGGCTTCCCCAAAAGGCTCAGGTCACTTACCCTTCTTGCCTGTTCTTGGCAGCAGACACAGCCTGTCTTCTAGGCCACTGTCAGCTCCATTTCATTGAAGCTGGAGCTTCTGGTGTCTATCACCCATTTTAACTGGGCTCTCTTTAGGAACTGTAGCCCTGTCACATGCTTCTATGTCTTATCTGCTTTTCATGACCCCTGCATACCTTTAAATCCAATGTGACCTGAGTCACTATTACATTAAAAAGTTCGGCTGCCAACATTAGCTGCATTTTTTAATATCTTATGGAACACTGAGGTGAAACTTTAATACCTTATCAAACAAGCATTTTTTTTTAAATTGTCTTTCATAAACTTTTTTTTCAGGACAGGAACCATCACACAAAAAATTCACAGCAATCTAAACCGGTGGTTATCTCCTTACTTAGCCCGTACCATGTTGTCACACTTAATTATGGTGGTTTGTAGTCATGTGACATCCTCCCACTCCAGACCTAACAAACATGACTGCCTACACATGACTGCCCCCATCCTGATGGGAAACACAAGCTAAGATTGTGATAAGCCACATGTTTCTTATATCCCAAGATGATGTTATAACATATGGTTCCTTTAAGATTATATACATAGAGATTTCTAGCTATCAACCCCACAACCCCACGTTATGAGTTTTAAGTTAATTTTTTTGTCACAGGTTTTAAATATTTTTACCCATATCCAATAAACTTACAAAACTTAAGGAAGGGTTATATATTATCAAAAGCATTAAATAATTAAATGAGTACAATAATATTTTTTAGTGGCTCTCCTTTTCTCTCTTTTCCCTGTCACAGAAACAGGTAGTTTACTTGACATGGGGCATAAGGAAGAATTTAAAATCATGACTGGGTCTAGAAAAGGAAGAGCCATAATCCAATTCCAGAGCCAGCTTTTTAATAAAGTAGAACAGCATAAACAATATTAATATTATTTACATACAAAAGATATTTGAATCCTTGCTAAAATGAACCCGGTATCCAGAAAGCTCAGAGATAAATTCTGAGCCCTGGCCACCAAAGCAGCTATGGTTGCAGTGGTGTCTAATAGCTGGCATTGGCAGAAACAGCATAGCAAATCCAATAAATGCATAACACGAACTGATCACACACTCAAGGAGACCAGTCAGAAACAAATCATGTTATCATTCACATGTTCAACTGTGTGTAACATATTTCTGTCTCATTTTCTTATTTATCACAAAACTTATGGACGCTTCAGAAAACATAGATGCATCCACATATACAAAACAGTCAGACAAAACTTTCCCTTCTATCAGAGCCTGGCGGGAATCACTGAGTGATACTCTACCTCCTTCAGTGTTATAAGGCCAAGGGGGACCCATCTTGGCAGGACTCGACCAGTCTTTCTAGTTCTCAACTCATTGAGCTGGGTAGCTTCCACTGTAGCAGCTGCTGCAGCAGAATCCAATATGTGTATTTAGATCACTCACATTAATTTTTTACCTTCCTTTTTTTTAACCACCTCACACACCAAGTAGGTGTTAGTATGCATCACAGAGGAAAGAGAAGGCAATAGAACCTTCTGCTGAAGTGGAAAATAAGAAAAGTAGAAGAGCCCATGATTGGCCTCAGTAAGGATTTATGGATCACAGTTCTGATCCCAGAGCTCCACCTGCACAGTGGGTAGACATCATAGTTCTGGTTGCATTGTAACAACTAGCTGCAGAAGGGCTAGTCTACAGGCTTCAGCTAGTCCTTCAAAGATGCCCAATGAGTCTCAAGCCCAGTCCTGGGAATTACACTGTATCCATTGTGCACAGACCTGCCACATTCTGCCACCAACCCCAATGTCACAAAAGCTCCACTGTCTCTGGAGTGACTTCTTCAAAAGCAGCACATCTCTTGGTGGTAGAATAGCCAAAATCTTCTTTATGTGCAGGGGAATATTTTTAGAACATAAATCAGAGGACTATCCAGCTTACTAGTCTTGTTATCCATGTCATTCATCCATTACAGTTGCCCCAAGTTGATATACACAAAGACAGGTATGGTGATATTAAAATATCACATTTCATCACAAATAAGACATCACCACAGACAGGTAAGACAGAAGACAAGACACAACAAAAATGACACAGAAGACACAAGACAATGACAACAATAACTGGAGTCATTCAAAAATTCACAAATTTGACCAAAGAAATATTATTACCAAGTAGAAGACCCCCCCCACTTTTTTAATTGTCTCCCACACAACCCAAACACCAGGAACTCATCAGAGGACAGGGCTTTCCAAGTTCTTCTTGCCTCTCATGATGCAGGACATCCAGCAATGGGCCTCTCCAAACCCTTGGTTTGAACCTCAGTGTCACGAGATGTCCTTACGATGCCTCAGTGCTGTTGTGCAGCCTAGTCATTGAACCCCCAACAGTGGATGCTTATGTGCCAGGCCCCTTCATGTTTACTCTCAGTCATGAGTCTCCACCAGGAAGACCTCTGGATCCCAAGGCAGGTCAGAGAAAAGAACTGATAGCTCTGTGTGAACTCTTGATTAACCAGAAATTACCAGAGGGCCATTCAACCTCTCCCTTTGCCCAGGACAGAGGAGTGTTTGTGATCGTCTGTGTCTCTACATAGTGATGGCTTTGGGAGAGCAATGCTTCCTTGATACTGGAAATCTCATCTTGTACCTAATGTTCTTTTAATGCTTTCTCTGCTTCAAATTTCAATCATGCTTCTTAACCCTCCCTGATTATGAAGTTCTCTTCTAATAAGGTTCAGTCTATTGTTTGTCACCAATTCTTTTCCTAAACTTGATAATATCAGACTAAATTTCTGTTATAAAAGTATAGTGGACTTTTGCAGAAACCAAAACACACCATGCAATAGTCATCTTTTGCTGATATATGGAATTTGAACTCATGTACTTTTAGGGATGCTTGAAGGGACTGATACACTCAAGAATCCCCAACCCATGGCCCTTAGACTGCTGATTCCTGGTGGTAGGTGTAGCTTGAAGTTTTTCCTGTGTCCTGCAGCTGCTCAGTCCCAAATAAACACACAGAGGAATATATTAATTATGATCTGCTTGGTCTATAGCTCAGGCTTATTATTAACTAACTCTTACAACTTAAAATAACCCATTTCTATTAATGTGTGTATTGATACATAGCCTTGGTGTAGCAAGTCTGTTGGCATCTTGCTCCTTGGGTGGCTGAATGGCATCTCCCTGACTCTGCCCTTCTTCTCCCTGTCTCTCTGCTTGGATTTCCTGCCTGGCACTTTTCCTGCCTTACCATAAGCCAAAGCAGCTTTATTTATTAACCAATAGGAGCAACACACATTCACAGTGTTCAGAAAGAGCATCCCACAGCATTTCCCCTTTTCTGTCTAATCAAAAAGGAAGATTTTCTTTTAACATAGTAAAGTTGTATATAACAAAACAGTTATCAAGTACGAATTAAAGTTATAATATCTATAATATCTCTTCTATTTGTATTTGGCAAAATTAAAGAAAATATATTTTTAATAATAATAATTTAATAATTCTACCATCTATCCTATCTTCATGAGTCTAAAGTTTTATATCTAATTTAACTTTTATAATTAAGGAAATTATAATTATAATTATCTAGTCTTCAGCTCCTTAAAATACTGGAGAAGTAAAATAATATCACCTGAGTAACCAGGAAGTGCAAGCAAGTAACTTCTGAAAAATGAAAGAAAACACAGAGACAGCTGACTGCCTCAAGAGTCACCCAATGCTTCTTTGTAGCATTGGGGCATCTACTTTTGGTTATGGGCCTGAAATATCTGACAGACTATTTTCATAAGCAGAATATTTGAATGACAGTCTTACCCTGTCTTGGTAAGGTTCAGCAGTTGCTTTCCCTTGTACCATGCTTGTCCAGATTGGACATCATGCTTATTGTCAGCGGCTGAGGCAAGGGCAGTTCTTTGTCCAACAGTTAGGAATGTTGAACTACTAGCAAAAAAAAAAAAATATTGATTCTCAATCCAAAACACATACTGACCAATATTGTAGTTCACAGTAATATTGCTTGTTTTTCTTCCTTTGCATCTTGTATAGCATTTTCTGGTATTATCAAGGAAAGACCACATGAAGTCCTTCAGGTTAAATAAAGCTCAGATTCTCTAGGTCCTGTACCTTAAATGTACATCTTCAGCAATGTGGGCTTACTTTCAAACCCTGAGATACAATCAAGGCCAATAGTAATATCTTGTATTATTTGGGGAGACACTATGACTACCTTGATCAATAACTCAAATAGATGTCTCTTATGACTGGCATTGGAGTTATTATTAGGAAACTATGTCTCTTGTGGGGAAAAGTGTCAGACGTAAGCATCATAATTTTGTTTGAGATAAATACTCCATTGTATTTCAATTTTTCTTTTATCCTTTATTTTGAAGATATTTCAAGTACATTTTAAAATTATTTTGTTTTCTATAAATTTAAATGCAATAATTCTATTTAATACACAAAGGTTAAAAAATTTAGATAATTATTTATTTCCAAAATATTTTGTTTATCCCATTTCTCATAAATGGTTATACAGAAAATCCTCAATAAGCCTCTTCCATGTAATTACGTTGAACCAGTTCTGTATATTATAAATTGCTTAGTCTCACAATTATATGATGATTTAGAAGTACATACATTCCATATGGATGTCATAATTGGAATGGTTGAAAGAATCATCAGTCCTAATTTTAATATTTTGTTAAAAGGTTAAGATTACAGATTTGTGTTTTATATTCCAACATGAGAAAATGATATACAATCTATTTGCTTATTGAGATCTGCGTGTACATGAATGAAAGCAATTTGAAACCTTAACATCCAGCCTTTTTAATATTTTGGCAAGATCATAATCAGTGTTTTTTCACCTATAAAATATAATCAAATTATTTTGCTCTTCAAAGAGTTTATATGCTAAGACAAATTTGATAATAAGTCATTAGACTTGGGATAAAATTGAAAAAGATATATGACCACAATACGAAGCATATATAGGCCATTTGCCTGTTTATATTGTTCTAAACAAACAAATAAATATATATACATATAATGTGTGTTTGTGTATGTGTGTGTGTGTGTGTGTGTGTGTGTGTGTGTGTGCGTGTGATATAACACACTTGTAGAGGTCAGAGGAAACTTAATGCAGTAGATTTTCTTCTACCTTTATTTGCTTTCCCGAGATGCAAAACAAGTTTCTTAACATACTCAGCCATCTCTCTGACTGGATGAGGGTAATTTTTAATATCACTTGGAGACATTTAATACTATCTGCTTGGATGTATTACCAAAATTTTTCTGTTATCAATCTAGCCAGCTGGTGGTGGCACACACCTTTAATCCCAGCACTCGGGAGGCAGAGGCAGGTGGATCTCTGTGAGTTCGAGGTCAGCCTGGGCTACCGAGTGAGTTCCAGGAAAGGTACAAAGCTACACAGAGAAACCCTGTCTCGAAAAATTATATATATATATATATATATATATATATATATATATATATATATATATGATTTGTGTGCCTATATTGGCATGTGAACCTTATATTTTAAGATTGACTGGTTAAAATATTACTTGTTAGCTAATTTACCAAGTCAATATTCATTGTATAACTGTATGTTCTTTATTTTTAGACATATCTGATCCAAATATGTCTTTCAATTCTTAAGTATTATTGTAGTTTCTCATTCTCAATACAGGCAGACGCAGAAACAGAGATTTTTTTAACACAATTGTTAGGTAATATGTGTGTTAATTATTATGAAAATTGATCATTTCTGTTCTAACTTTTCATCACTATTTCTATTACATTGTTTTCTTATATTATCTTCTCATATTTAAGCTCACATATCATCTCTCATCATTTCTACTGGTTAGAATTTCCAACATGTGCATCTGTATCTTACTTAAGTTCTCTGCTTCTTATCTGTCTTATCCAGACAACCCATCAAATATGAGCTAAGGCATGTTATTAAATGAGAGTCTAAAGAAGTGGGGAAAAGAAAACCAGTTCTATCACCAAAGAAAAAAACAGCTATGCTACATTAGTGACATTTAACACACATATACCAAGCCATGTATAAGACACAAGGATTTGTTTGGAATTATAATAAATGAAGATGTAAAATGTGAACAATAAAAATAATTAAAAATGTAAAGAGTAGAAGGACCTCTAAAGAAAGAGGAGATAGAATAGGAGTCCTAAACAGTGAGGAGGATGTGAAGGAAGAGTGATAACCAGCACTAAAGATCATTGGAAAGGCCATGTCTAAACCAACTATTATAGAAACTTCCAAAAGTATGTATATATGTGAAAAAATTTAAATGGAGGCAACAAATATTAATAAAGACAATTCCCCAAATGAATGACGTAAACAAAACCTGCAGTGCCAGAAATTAGTTATATATATATATATATATATATATATATATATATATATATATATATATATATATATATATATATAGTCCCACAGACCCCCCCCAACTTTACAGGTTATTGTGGAGGCTATTGGTTACTCTCCCTAACTTAATTATAAACACTACTGCTGAAGATAACCCTTACATCATAGAACATGGAGAGATTGAGCTGGTAACCAACTAGAAGTTTTACTCCTACTGACTAGCATTCATAATGCTGTAGGGTACTCTATATGCTGCCAGGGAACAAATTAATCATCATTCTTGCCCAGCTACAAACCCTACAAGTGAAAACAATGGACATCCTGCAAGATATATGGTGCTAAAAAGGCACAAATATTGGGGTAACCATGACTTTTTGATGGATTAAGGCCCATTCTATAGAATAGATCCCATACCTGACACTGTGAAAACAGCCAAGAACCTGATACTAGAAATGGTTGAATGGGGAAAAAACAATAACATTATCTTCCTAAAGGAATATAGCAATAAAATGACTCCTAATGACATATTGTTATATCCACAGAGCAGTTCTTCACTTAATCCTCATCAGAAAAGTTTCTTGAAATAAATGGGAATTAACAAAGAGACAAAAAATTGGAAATGTGCAGAGAATGAGAAACTTCAGAGCCCTCAGCAATAAATGAAATGTCTTTATGAAACCCCTTTACTCAAGGCTAAGGAATCCATGCACAAGAGGATTCAGTAAAATTTTAAGAGGCAGCAGTAGTAGTTAGCTCCAAGGAAATAGCATCATCCAGAAAAAGCAGGACTGATATACATATCCTCAACTCATGAATCTGTAACATCATGCACAGACCTGCCAACATTAGAACCAGACAAAACCTCAGCACTAAGAAGGGGAATTACACACAGAGTCCCACTTTTAACCAAGAATCTATTTACAAGATACCTGCTGGGAAAGTAAAATCAGATTTCTTCAATGGAGTTTCACCATTTGTATCAGTTATCCTCCAGGACAGTCTCCATATCCAGTAGTATTTGACTTCTAGGAGTATTTTGCTAACATAAAACAGACTCCAATTCTTTTTAATGTGTGTGACCTTTTCATTTTCCTTTGACAATTTTTTGTCTTGTTTCTTTCATTTTTATTTTAGTATATATATTTGTCTTGATTTTGTTTTTTGTTGTTTTTCTAGAGACAGAAAAGAAAAAATAGAGAGTGGGAGGAGAGAAGGATTTAAGAGGAGTTGGGAAGGGAAAGATGTGTTCAAAATGCACTCTATGAAAAATATAATAAAGTAGTTAAAGAATAATAACTTTAATATTTGAATGTGATTTATTTTTTAACTATTTCATTTAAACAAAGGGAAGGTGAGTCATAAGTGGGGTGGGATACAAATGTGCAATCTGGTTACAAATATTATCTTTAATTGTCAACTTGACACAACCCAGAAAATCTGAAGGAGATTTTGTCTACATTGGGTTGGCCTGAGTGTATGTCTGTAGGGAATTTATTAAGTTCATTGATGTAAAAAAAAAAAAAAAATCTCACTGTAGTGGTATCATTGCCTACACAGGGAATCATGAGTTGTTCAAGAGTAGAAAAATTGGATGGTTACAAATAAGCAAACAATCACTGAAAGTATATGCACTCCATTCTCTCTGCTCTTAATTGTTAATGTGATGTGAATAGTTATTTGAAGTTACTGTCTTGAGTTCCTCATAACAAAGAACGGTAACCTGGGCTTGAAACCTCAATAAATCCATTCTTGTCTAAGTTACTTTTTGGGGGTGATGGTAGTGGTGGTGGGATCAGCCCATTTTACAACAACAATAGAAATGAAACCAGAACACTGGCTTATAAAATTATTCTGATTATTGAAAATGAAATATGTTAATCTATGTGCCACACATACTAGAAAACCAGTCTTGAATCTAACAATGTCTTGATTATTAACAAATCTGACACGATTAGTATTAAACATTGCTACTACCATTATTAGAGAATTAAGAATAAATATGTTTATTTGTTTCCTCAATTTAACAATAATTGGTAGAAACAGCAGAGAAAAATGGGGTATTTTAAAAGACTATTCTATACTGGTTTTGACTGAAACACAAATAACTTTTTCTGTCTGTATAATTACAAGTATTCCATATTGTGCTGGGCAGGAATCACTGTTTTGTACAAGAACTTTACACAGTAAGCAAAACTGCTTTAGTGGAAACAAACAAGACAGATCATATATAGATAGAAATGACATGGAATCTGGAAACTTACTTCAACAGTAGAATATATAGAAAAATCTGTTGAGACTGAGAACATTTCACCATATTTGTAGAGATTCCATCAAAATCTAACCGGAATGGAAGGTCTACTAGAAATCTATATCCTCATTTTTTAAGCCATTTTCCTTGAAAAAATATAAATATAAGTTAAATGTACAGTCACATGGATTTTTTTCAATTTATTTATGACAACATTAAATCAATTTCCTTGTGATCCTCATATAGCACCATTTCTTTGTGTGCCAATATGAGAAGTAAAATTGATGATAGTACTCAAGATATCAAAAGCATTGTGTGAATATTTTAACAAGAACAACAGGCATCTCTTTAATTTGAACAGTTTATAAAAATGCTATAGCCATATTATAAAATTAAAGCTTGACTCTGGATGATCTGTGAAAAGAAAAGAATAACTTTTACAGTATTCTTGATTATAAAGTTCCCAACAACATTAATGTATAAATCTCAATGCAAACAACTGTTGGTTTGGAAAAAAATTAAGAGGTAGTGAGTTTATCCTCTGATTGATTTTTGCCAACTCCCAAGTCCAATATCTAAGTACAACTTTTTTCACTGAAAGAGTGATTGACATATTTTCTGATTCTATGTTTCTTTCATTGGATTCACAATTAGATTTAGAACTAGTTTTCATTCACCCTTTACAAAGACTCTTTTTTATTCTTGAAAAATAATTTAATTGAATTATTGATTCCTAAATACTCCTCAGTACGAGCAGCAACATACATAATACAGAGCCTAGTGTGATTGAAAAACTGAATTTACTAAACAGTAAGTAAAAAATATTCCTATATCTCTGCTATCTAATTAGCCTATATGATTAATCATGTTTTATTTGAAATTTAAAGAAATTAAAGATAAATCTCCTGCATATTTTCTTTTGTTATTATTAAAGAGTGATGGTTTAAAAACCCTGAAAGACTGAAGGCAAATTTTCATGTATTTGTTATTGTAGCAGCGTAGAATATATCACAATATGATGCATAACATATACACAGTGCATTGTGTAGGGATTTTTCTCCTAATCTTTATTATAGGAAGAAGCCAGAGCCTCACACACATGAAAAGCAAACATTAATCAGGATTTTATTTTCTTAGGAAATAAAACGTATTAAAAGGTTATCTAATTATAAAATGACAATGTAACAGTATGACCATCCCAAAGCAATTGCTCAGTAACTCCTAGTTATGTTTGGATGTCTTCCAACAATTTAATCTGAATTAAAAGTGGAATTTCCTGTAAATAAATCTATTCTTAGTTCTAGCTGTGTCATTCACTTGGGAAGCTAAAGCATGAAGATAATGCCAGTTTGACATACCTTTATGGAGGGTGAAACATCATAAGGCTCCACCCTTCAATGAAGAGCTATAGGCAATTAATATCTGCTCAGAGACAGAGATTCAGTCTTCTCTGGGCATTATCTCCTGATAATGTTATCAAATCACAAGTGACCAATACTGGAACACACAGATACATATCCACAGCACTAAATCAATTAAGTTTTAATACATATGTATTTAAATATAATGGATATTATAAATATTATGTTATGTTATATATAGAGATAGCATATCCACAGCACTAAATCAATTAAGTTTTAATACATATGTATTTAAATATAATGGATATTATAAATATTATGTTATGTTATATATAGAGATAGATAGATAGATAGATAGATATAGATTATAAATTATCAGGAATTTAAAAAGAATTGATCAATAATTTATGATATGTAAAAGAGAGTGGGCAGGACATTGAGGAATTGGATATGTGATAGGGAGGGTGAAATGATATAAATATAATACTCAAAAAATTCTCAATTTTTTAAAAATTAGAGATGAAATAAACAAAACCTAATAGAGGATATATCTTTTTCCCCTTTCTCTGCTCAAATTACTTGTAACTTGCTATTCCACTATATTGATCCCTTATTCCACCTAATCTGGAAATGATCCATTTTTGCATTTCTTTTTTTCTATAATTACTCTAGGATTTGTACTCACACCTGAAGATTTGTGGCTGAGTGCCTCTGATCAGAGGCAGCCTGTGATGTTTATCTGTCTGGTTCTGCACTAATATACTAAATATGACATTTTTAGTAAAATGAAACCTCAAAGTTGCTTTGATTTGCATTTTGCTAATTGCTAGAGTTGATGAATATTTTGAGGCATTTTTTAGGCATTCTTTTTCTTCTTTTGAAAACTCACCATTGAGATACCATGCCCATTTTTCAAGGGAATCATTTTATTTTAGGTCTTTGTTTATTCAGTTCTTTATATATGCTGAATATTAATCCCCTCTTAGATATAAAGCTGGCCAAGATTCTCTTTTACATTGACTCATCTTTACCTGACTGTTTCTTTAGCAGTGCTGAAACTTTTTAGTTTTATGAATTCCACTTGTCAAGATCTGGCCTTAATTCTTGGACATATAGAGACCTATTCAGGAAATCATTTCCTACAGCTTTATCACGGAGAGATTGCTTATGTTTTCTTTCAGCAGCTTTAGTGTTTCACACTTAGGTCACTGATCCATTTTAAGGTTGTTTCTCCACAAGGTGATAGACACAGATCTGATTTTATTCTTCTGAATGTAGATATGCAGTTTTACCAGAACCATTTGTTGAAAATGCTCTTTTTGAGCACACTGGCTGAATGTTGGCACCCATGGCAGCAACATGTTTACTTTCTTTGTAACCAGCTTTGCAATGGTTCTTCGTATTTCTAGCAGTCTGTAGTGGCCTCATTTACAGGGAGAGTGTTCATATGTATTGGGCTTTCTTATTTTTAGGGTGGTAAAATGTCTTTTCCTTTTAATTTTGATGCTGGTGAGGGTGAGTGGTTTACCAATGTCTAGCTAGCATGTTACATGTAGTTGTGGGTGAGAGGGTTGTTCAGTTATTGTTTTAATGGATCTTGTTTAATACTATCCATTAGCTCTAACTTGGTCAGCCAAAAAAAAAAGAAAGAAAGAAAGAAAAGAAAGAAAGGAAGAAAGAAAGAAAGAAAGAAAAGCTTCAATTTTTAGGTAACTACAGAATACATAACTTATTTGGGTCTCTCTTTTTTTTAATTTTCTTTTTTTTTTTTTTTAAGAAGTGAATTCAGATCTGAGTGGAATTCATAGAGACGTGTTGCCTGATGTTAGAGTAACTTAGTTAAGTCTCTGTGATTTTCACAACAAGTTGATAGAAGGAACACACTGCCAGCATGTATCCCCTGGAAGCAGAGCCCTCACCACTAGACTTCCTGGGATTCCAGCTGCCTGTGCCACTTTTGGAGTTGCTGTGGCATTTCAGAGATCATCAAGGCAGTGGATGGTTAGGGGAATTTCCCACAAACCTCAAAGCAAACAAGTATGTTTTTATTTTTAATATTTTGGGGGCAAGTCCCTTTCCCTAAGTTTTGGACTTTTGCCTTTAAAATCTTAAGTGTTGTTATTGCTAGCCACAGGCATGATGGGCAATGAACAGGTGAAGAGCCAGTGGAGAAGCATTCCAAACTTCCTATGAGCTAACAGGCTTCTGAATATATCTCTGTGCTCCACAGAGAAGGCTGGAAAAGTAGCAAGGCAATGTTTCAGCTACTGCAGCCTTAAAACAAAGCTACTGTCTGTTTGGACTTTAAAATTGTTCCTATGCAGCTTTTTTGTTTTGTTTTGTTTTTGTTTGTTTTTTTTGTTTAATCAAATAAACAGAGGGTCTTCCCTGTGGAGAAAAAAAAAAAGAAAGAAAATGCTCTTTTCACTGGTTAAGTTTTTGGTTCCTTTGTTAAATATTAAGTGGCTGAGCTCAAGTATACTTACGTTTGAGTATTTTTTTCAACACAGACTTTCTTGTGATATAATCAATCTCATTTTGTCAGTTATTTTTCTGTTAAGGTGATGAAACACCATAGCAACATTATCTTAAGTAAGAAAGAGTTTATTTTTGCTTATAATTCCAAGTGGCTAAGACTCCATAATGACAGGATGGAGGCATGCTGTCTGGATAGAGAAACAGAGAGCTTTCATATCAAAGGTTGTGGGTAGAGTTTCTGTCCTGAATGCTCAGTCCCAAATAACCTCTCAGAGTCTTAATATTAATTGTAAATGCTTAGCCGATAGCTCAAGCTTATTACTAAGTAGCTCTTACAACTTGAATTAACCCATTTCTATTCATCTATATGTTCCCACATAGTTCATGGCTTATTACCTCATATTGTACACATCCTGCTCCCTCTGCAACTGACTGACCTGCCCATACTTCCTGCCTGACTACTGGCCAATCAGCTTTTTACTAAAAATTAGAGCAACATATTTTTAGAGTGTACAGGATTATTACAAAGCATTTCCCCCTTTTTGTTTAATTGAAAAGGAAGGTTTTAACCTAAACATAGTAAAACTATATATAACAAAAACAGTTATCAAATAAGAATTACAGTTACAATATACAGTCTATTTGTATTTGGCAAAATTTGATACTCTTAAACTGTCTTATCTTGCTAAGTCTAAAGTTTTACATCTAATTTACCATTTTATCATAACTAAGGAAAAGTATATTTATAACTATCTAGTCTTCAATTCCATCAAAGACCTGAAAATGGCATAAACGTTATTGAGAAGGCAGGAAATGCATAACAAGTGACTTCCAAGAAATGACAGAAACAGCTATATGGACAGTCACCCAAGGTTCCTCTGCAACATTAGGGCATTCTTCCCTGACCTATAGGCCTAGAATATCTGAAAGACATTTTTAAGAAGCAGAGAATTTTGAAGGACTGTTCTACCTTGTCTTGGCAAAGTTTGGCAGTTGCTTTTTGTTGTTGTTGTTGTTGTTGTTGTTGTTTTTGGCTCTTTGCTGGTCCAGTTTGGATAGTAAGTGTCAGCAATTGAGGCAAGAGCAGTTTTTTCCCCCACATTGCTAGATTTTGCCATAAAGAAAACAGACTCCAAGCCATGTGGTAGTGGCCCACACCATTAATCCCAGCACTTGGGAGGCAGAGCCAGGCAGAGCTCTGTGAGTTCGAGGCCAGCCTGGTCTACTGAGCAAGATCCAGGACAGGCACCAAAACTATACAGAGAAACCCTGTCTCAAGTCCCCCCTCAAAAAGAAAAAGAAAAAAAAAAGAAAGGAAGGAAGAAAGAAGGAAGGAAGGAAAGAAAGAAAGGAAGGAAGGAAGGAAGGAAGGAAGGAAGGAAGGTAGAAAACAGACTCCATGTGGAGTTTCTTCCATGCCTATCGTCTTCTCTGAATTAGATTGATGCTGTCAGGAGCAAACATGTCTCTTGGGGATTTCGCTCTTTGCAAGCACAAGGTGTTCAGTCCTTAGCTCTGAAAAAAAAATATTTTTAAATGAGTTTCATAAGCATAATACCCTAATCAAGAGTAGAAACACACATATAGTATAGCAAAAAAATCCTTTTAAATTTATATTAATAAATAAACCAAAATCAATACCATTTAAAATATTTTGAAATTAATAGTTTTGTTTTGTTTTGTTTTGTTTAAAAGTAGATTCTATAACCTACCCTATGGTGGTATTTTGTTTGTGATCTAACAAATAAATATTGCCTGAAGATTAGAGTATGGAGCTAAGCCACTAGTTAGCCAGAGTCTAGGCAGTGGTGGCACACACCTTTAATTCCAGCACTTTGGAGGCAGAGGCAGATGGATCTCTGTGAGTCCAAGGTCACCCTGGGCTACACAAGATTGATCCAATCTAAAAGAATGACAGAGTCAGGTAGTGGTGGCATACACCTTTGATCCCAGCACTTGAGATCTTATGCTTTTAATCTCAGCACTAGGGAAGTGGAGACAGGAAATGATATGGTTGGACAGAAAGAGGAATATAAGGCAGAAGGAAACAGGAGTTGAGCAGTCTTTTAGCTGAGGATTTTTGTAGACGTAAAAGCTAGTGGCCAGCTTCTCTGCTTCTCTGATCTTTCAGCTTTCAACCTGATATCTGACTCTGGGTTTTTATTAATAAGATCAATTAGAATTTGAGTTACACTACCCTTTTATCCTATCATTTCTATATCATATCTCACTTTTTTTCTTTGAGAAAAATATCTTTGAATTTAACTCCTTTGTTCAGCTCTTTTTCTGACCATTACCAATAACCACTTGTAACCAACCCTCTTTAAATGATAATAAATGTCATAATCTATCTTTTGGGAATGTGGGCATCATTCCTTAGACTACTTCTTGTTGTTTGGGGGCATTGGTAATCTTTGAGGTAACCTTGAGAAAACCACATTAATTTTTAGGTCTTGGCTGGAATAGTTTGAGAGGCTAGACCATCTCAGCCAGCAGCAACAGTCTTGAAACTTTTCTGGATATTGGATCATGTGGGCGATCTGTTTTTATTGATGTCTGCTTCTACTGAAAATATATAAATTATTAAAGGTAACACACAAGTATGAAATATGTGGTGTGTACAAATCAATTAAAGATTATTTTTTATATTTGAGCAGGGAAAATATACTTTATGTGTCTTGTAGTTCTTCTAGGCTTATATTTTTTTATAATTGTAGCCAGAACTTTCAATGGGTCTTCCTCAATCAAACCTGATCATCTTTATCTTTGAACAAATCCATAGCTTTATATTTTCTGTGGAAATAAAATCAGAATCTATTTCCTAAAGCAACAAACCTTTTGTCTTAAATTTTGAAGCCAAGATATTTTTAAAATATATACATTGATTTAATCTTGCAGCTTTTATAATCCAGTGTCACTCAGCAGCCAAAAAAATTAAAGACAACACAACAATATACAGGATCCAGACTCTGTGTATTTTCCATCTTTATGTGTTTTTTCTTTTATATCTTTACTCCCTTTTTAAGAACCTTATTTTATTATTTTGAGACTATATTTTTAATCTTAGACTGTATATACTCTTTCTCTTCTCTCTCTCCCAAGACTATGTATATTTTTAAACTTGTATATGTCCTACTCCCTCTGCATCTGGCTGGCCCACCTATACTTCCTGCCTGGCTACTTGCCAATCAGCTTTTTATTAACATGAGAGCAACACATTTTCACTGTGCACAGAGTTATTCCATGGCAAAAGGTCTTGGTATTTTATCACTAAAGGGACATAGGTCAAGAGATTTTTGCAGCTGTTCACCACCAAATTTCCAGCTGATAGAAAATGCTGAAGCTTTCACAGACTGAAAACACACATTGTATAATAATATTTAAATGTTTACAGTTTATTTAGCAATTTGTGATGTTCAATAAATTGATACTCTGGCAAGAAAAATTGTATACTTGGAGGAGTTATTTATTAAGCAAAGAAGATAAGGTATTGTTCATCCAGATGACAGAGATGGGGAATCACTAAACTCACTTCTAGAATTATATGTTTGACCAGATGAATCAGTAATTGCTTCTGATTACTATTGCAAAACATTAAGATGACATCTTCTTTTGCAACGTTACCAGATGAAAAAATATTGATGCTTCTTCTAACATTGGTTCAGATTAATAATTTCCTATGAAGGGTAGAAAGTAATGCCGTCACTCTGAATGTTGAAGCAGATGAACTGTGATGAGACTGATAAAACTCATACTGACATAATTGGAAGATGTAAACTTGGAAATTAGAAAAAAGCACAAATCGTTCTGGGAATCTATTATCTGTGCATCAGCAAAACTGTAAATAACCTCTGTTCATTTTCTTAACTGACAGTCATGTTTCTTTTTTGAAAACAGATTTTGCAAATATAATTATAGATCTTTATTTTAAGATATCAATAATATAAAAAAGCTTTGAAAATTGAAATAAGTGATGAAGATATATTTCCTGTATACAGAATTGGTAATCAGGAACAAAAGCTTTTACCAATCTCAATTTCCTTTCATGTTCACTTAAAAGAACTAATTTCAAGTAGTTGCTATTATCCATTTATTAAAGTACTACTTTTGTTAATCAAATTCAATCAACCATTTATGTAATTCTTTGTTCTTATATAATATGAAATCTATGTTTTAGGAACACCTAAGTCCTCATTGATATTTTAAAGTACAATGTCTAGAAATAAAAAATGGTAAAAAAAAATAGTATGTGTTCCTAGTTTTACAATTTTCTAAATAGAGTTTTATTTTAAAAATGGGATCACATTTTAGGTGAATGCAAATAGAAATTCAGACAAAAGTTCAAATTCCTAATTATGTAAAATCTGCAAAACATGCCCTCAAGAACCTACTTCTTGTCCTTTAGTGTAAGAAATTCTCATTTAAAACTTATTTAGACTTAGATGTCAGGGGAAGCTGTGTTCAGTTTTGAGTGTATTTATGGACTAATTATATTTTGCCACCAAATTGAAAATCCTTACTTCTAGACAGTCATGATACTAAATTACAGACAAAACTAGGCATCTGCTTAAATTGAGTGATCAGAGCAGAATGTATCTTGTTTGTGTTAATTATGTTTAGTACATGGAAGTTTAAAATTTTAAATCCAATTGAAATCCAAATGCAAGATGCAGGGGAATGGAATTAGAAATGCCAGCATCTAATTGAGAGCTTACAGCCTTACATGCTCAGTAAACCAATTAGAGCCTGAAAGCATTTTAAATGTGATATATGATATAATTTTAACGACTATGTACAAAAGTGATGTTCATTTTTAAAACTTAGAATATGCTCAGTATCCAAACTTAATTAACTGTGGGGCAATGAGTTAAAAGGAAAACTATTCTTCCCATATAGTTACTCATATCAAATTCATCTTCTTGTATTGCGTTTTGTTTTTATCTGCATGACCAGAGAATGTACTATACATTCTTTCCAAATTTCTGCAACTGAATAATGCTTAACTCTAGATTGTTTCCATGTTTGGTTCTTGTTCATCCTAAAGAGAACTTTTGTTTTAATTTTTCCTTTTCAAGACAATTTTTGTCGTTGTTGTTTTTAAAGACAGGGTTTCCTTGTGTGTAGTCCTGCTTGTCCAAGGACTTGCTCTGTAAACAGAGGCTGGCCTCACAT
This sequence comes from Peromyscus californicus insignis, assembly GCF_007827085.1. Lineage (NCBI taxonomy): Eukaryota > Metazoa > Chordata > Mammalia > Rodentia > Cricetidae > Peromyscus > Peromyscus californicus. The sequence goes on along the minus strand of NW_026294573.1, from coordinate 71,356,647 downwards.
TCACAGATCCTCCTATCTCTGCCTTCTGAGTGCTGAGATTAAAGACATGTGCCACCACTGTACTGGAGAGAACATTATTATATTTAATGATATGTTATTATTTCCCCAACACTTCTGTTTTGAAACTATTATGTTTTCTATAATAGTTTAAAACATTAAATGTATTATAAAAGTTTATTCATGAAAGTTTAGATCCAAATAAATTTATTCAGGTTATTATTTGGAAGAATATTTTGGATTAACAAATCACTTCCTAGGTGAGTAAAGGCCTAATCTAAAGGAAGAAACAACTGCCTGGTACTGTAAGCATGGTCAGGAACCTATAGTTGGAAGGCTACCAGCCCTAGGGGAGAATGTACTTATGACACTTTGCTAAGTGTTCACATGGTCAAACTGCCTCGTAAACATCTGTGCTTGTTCTCACAGACTGGACTGCTCCCAGAGTCTATCAGAGAAGTGGTTTTTAGAGACCCTGATAAAGCACTTTATCCACTAGATGATTTGCTGAGTAAAAGCAGCAGTTGAAAGCTTGTTCCTAAATAAGTAAAGCATGAACATCACTGCCTCCAAGGTCCAAATCCCACCCTAGAAGTGGAGGTAGAATGATCATCAGAAGGAGAGAATGGAATGGAAAGTTATGAAACATGGTCTTCTGGACACATCACGACCTCTGTGATTATAAAAGCACAGTGAATACACAGTGGATTCCGATGTATAATCTGTACACACGAGAGAAAGAAAAAAGAGGAAAACCATGAGAGTATAAAGGGCAGTTATGATTTCAGAGGTTTTCTCCTTGTCAGGCAAGACTTATTTGATTGAGAAAATAATGTTCAGAGAAATTTCTGGCATTCAGTAGTTAATATTTACTTAACATATATCCATTTTGAAAATCCAACTGGCTTTAAGGAACGACATGAGTAGTAAAATGATCTTTGGAAACAAAATATTATAGAAAATTAATATAAAAATAATGATTGAAAATAAATAATTTTAGATTTCTATATGTATTCTATAATAGCAGTATGTAAGCTTTGTACTTATTTCAAATAAAGACACAAAGATTTATATATATATAATACTGTTTTAAATAAAATTGATAGGGCAAAGCCAGTTTTCAAACTACAGAATTGAAGAAAAAATGACAATGAGACACCCACAGTCATTCTCCAGAAAAACGCATGTATTCAAAGCAGTACAGCTAAACTAGAACTGCTTTTCTATCTCTCTGCCCATATGTCCATCCCTATGCCCATATGTGTATAGATAACAGAAAATACAAGCAGAATCTAATCAACATTGCTTATGTTAAAAAGATATGTATTAAGGTTCTCAAAAGGAACACAACCAATAGGGGTGTGTGTGTGTGTGTGTGTGTGTGTGTGTGTGTGTGTGTGTGTGCATGTGTGTGTGTGTGTGTGTGAGAGAGAGAGAGAGAGAGAGAGGTGTGTGTGTGTGTGTGTGTGTGCATGTGTGCGTGTGTGTGTGAGAGAGAGAGAGAGAGAGACAGAGACAGAGACAGAGACAGAGACAGAGACAGAGATGGAGACAGAGAGATGAGAAACAGAGACAGAGACAAAGACAGAGAGACGAGAGAGAGAAAATTTATTAAGGAAGCTTTAAAATAATCAAAATAGCATAATCATACCTGAGAAGCTGGCAGCATCAATGTGCAAGTTATTTTGTCTTCTAGTTCTGATTTCTTGGGATATCCATTATGCCAGCATGTTTGAAGAATATGAATGCTGACTCCCAAATGCTACAATTTGGAGCTACACCATCACTTTTATATATTGCTTTTGAATATTAGTCCCTGTCTAGAACACTGAAATCTAGCATAAATGATGCCAGTGCCCAGAACTAAACAAACCAGTTTATGCTATGCTATTTCAGTGATGTTTTAGTCAATTTCAACTGATTGGCCTGTTTGGGTTATTCTTAGAGTTATCTTTTGTACTTAATAGGCTTCCAATCCCTAGTAGAATGGTAGCTATGACCTTGTGCTTAGTGTGAAGACTGGAGTTCCAGATGATGGCTGCAATAATATTCCTCTTCTGATTTTACCACCCAATGAATCCTGTTCATCAGGGGCTCTTCTTTCTCCAAACTCTGGTAGCTCCTTGGGATATAAGTAACACATCGATTCTTGTATCAAGGACATTAATACAGTCTTTAGATCTATAACTAATGTTTCTCATGAACATATTCAGAAATTTGGGGAAATAGCCAGGCAGGGATGGCCCACGCCTTTAATCCCAGCACTCAGGAGGCAGAGGCAGGTGGATCTTTGTGAGTTGGAGGCCAGCCTTGTCTACAGAGTGAGTTCCAGGACAGGCTCCAATGCTGCACACAGAAAACTTGTCTCGAAAAATCAACCCCCCCCAGAAAAAAACCCTCAAAAAGGAAATTTGGGGAAATAAACTGATGAAGGGATACAGAGTTGCTGTGCAATTAGGCTCTAGTGACTCTAAAATGTTGGTCTAAATCTTTGTAGGGTTTGAAAATTGTTGTTTTCTTCAAGTTTATTTTATAGAGGACACCTCTTCAGGTTTTGGGAAAGATAAATATTTTAGCTTCTCTCCAATGAAGGATTTTATTGTACTTCAGAATTCAGTAAACATAGTTATGTTGATGCACCAGGTGTCTGTTGGATTTGTAATTTATGACTTTGTGAATTATTTTGTTTGTTTTTATTAACATAGAAGACAGTATATTACAGTTTTATAACCACTGAGAACAGTAATTCCTGTTTATATATTTAATCCATTTTTTTGTATTTCATATCTTTCATTTTAATTTTTCTTCTTTTGTATATAATCATTTGTACAACCCATGTGGGAGCATCTGTCATTCATTTAACCACCTTACTGCATAAATTATAAGGAAAATAGTCTCCCTGCATTTCTTCTAGTTACATTTAGTAACTAATATATTATCTTTCTATGCTTACACAATGCTTTTATTAGTTTTCTTCCACAGCGGGAACTGCACATTCACATAATTATTACAGTGAAAAAACATGAATGATTATTTTGTTCCAGGCATTGGGATAAAACTCAAACATTAAGTACTATTTCTCAAGGGAATCTCAGTTAGGTACTGTGGGATGATGCTCTTGTACACTGTGAAGATTTGTTGTTCCTATTGTCTTGATAAAACACTTGTTGGCCAGTAGCCAGGGAGGAAGTTTAGGCAGGGTGACCAGACTAGGAGAAGGCTGGGAAGAGGAAAGGCAGAGACGGAGTCGCCAGCCAGACAACACAGAGGAAGTGAGATGAGAAGGTTGGACTGAGAAAAGGTATCAAACCATGTGGCTAAACATAGACAAGAATTATGGGTTAATTTAAGTATAAGAGCTAGTTATAGTTATAAGCCTGAGTAGCAGGCCAAACAGTTAATAATGACTATAAGCCTCTGTTTCTTTATCAGAGACTGAATGGCTGTGGGACAGAATGGGACAGACACTTCTGTCTACAGTTAGGTAAGACAGACAACTTAAAAACAAACAAATAACAACAAAACGCACAAATACTTATTTTAAAATGGTAACATGGCCACAGAATCAGGAAATCTTATTTCCTCTTGAGAGAGCCCTTTTTCACAGGGCTCTTTATGAATTAAATTGTGACAGAAATTCTCAGAAGTTAAAAAGCCAGCCTTTTAATAGTTTCATTTCATATTGTGATTGGAATCTGAGCTACACTCATTTGAATATTGGATATAGGTTTATATCATAAATAATGATATTAATCCTTGCTAAAATGCAAACAACATCTCACATATGAAGATGTATCATCCTTGTTTGACCTAAATGCAAATACCTACTACAGCATTCACCATGTCAATCACCTGGGAAACATTTGATGTTCTCATGAAGTAGCATTAAAAAGCAATTAATGTCTGTAATTTGTCTGAAATTGATAATAAACAGCTATTTGTTAAATGTCAGTTTCTTTACAAATTAATCACACCTATCATCATACATCCCAGTCTCTCAGTGATTTCTAACTTTGACCCATAGCCATGTTTTAATCAAAACTGTTGGTCCCACCATGTTACCTAATTTGCTACAGTGGTGAAACTGTTATTTTTCACTCTGTAGTAGATAAAACAATCACTTTAAGCTTGACAGACTGTCAGTTCTCATTACTCTAGGTTAGCATGACATGCCATACAAAATTAACCATCATGTTAGAGAAGTCACAGTAATCATGAATGGCTTCATGGTAATAATCAATATAAATCTGGCATTTGATTCTGAAATCAATTACTACAAAAGGCATCTTAGACTCAGACTTTCAGCAAGGGAATCCATTGAACTATAATGTGTCATTACAAATAAAGAATGATAAGACTTAAAGTCTAGAGATGTCATATAATCCTGTGGTTATGTGCTTCAGAGTTTAAATCAATAAGACTTGAAAAGAGTAGAAATGCCAGGGATGTTCAAATTTAACCATGAATGATGAAAATGTGCTGGAAGCAACAACTCAGTGAAATCTATGACTGTTTTTGGAAGAAATATAAATAGTGTGTATGCTAAAATAAGGCTGTGTTTGATTGAGTGTCTATCTTTTTATATGGTTTGTGTTTATTTGCTTGGAATATTTGTCTTCACATTTCTTAAAAAAGAAATAGCATAGAGCTGTAGAGATGGCTCGTTGGTGAAGATCATTTGCCTCTTTTGCAGAGGATATGAGTTCAGTTCCCAGCAACACATGCCACCTTACAACCTTCTGTAACTCCAATTCCAGGAGATCTGCCTCTCTCTTCTGAACACTGAGGGCAACAGGCACAGAGGGGCACAAGTGGAACACATACATACATGCAGGAAAACACCAAACACTATGTCTAAGTGTAAAGAGAGATGACGTTAAGTAAAGATACCAGTAAAATTAGAAGAAAATTTGGGGACAGTGGTGCTAGAGGGAAAATCCAGGGCCTTTACACAAAGCTATGTCTGTCCCCACAATCATTTTCTTATAATTTGAAGTATTAAGGTCACAGAAATTAACATAGTAGAAAGTTCCCAAACACTGTTTAGCTTTTTCTCCCTCTGGATAGCTTATAAAATAGTACTTAATACATTTACAGGTAAGTTGTGATTAGCGTTACATAATTTAAAAATTGCATGCATCACTCACATAACACTAATTTTAAATTACTTTCAAAAATAGTGAGATAAGTTGTGGCATTTTTCTGTTCTCAGTGAGAAATTTACACATATTATTTCTTTCTAGTCATATTTTTAACCCCAAATTCTGGCAGCACCCCCCCCAAACATCACGTGTTTTATTAGTCTTTCCTCCAAAATGGAAGATTTTTACTCTGGGAGAAAACTGTTACAAAATAACAGAAATATATATGACGTACAACCTTTGAGATGAGCTTTTTATTAACATAATGGTAATATTCATTTTAATTTTGGATTATGTTAGTGGACAGAAAACAATTGTTTATATATTAATCTTGTGAATTAAAAAATATAAATGCTTTATTTCTAATAATTTATCAAATATTTTATCTGTGAATAACATTTTGCCTCTTCTTTGAACATTCATGAATTTTTATTATTCTTCTGTCACTACAAAAATATCTAATGCAGTGATAGAGAAGAGCAATGAATGTAGAGACCATTGTCTGTTCCTATCAATAGAAATGTCATCAGTTATTTACCATAAAATCTCATACATGCTGGAGGGTTTTGGTGAGTTTTTCAGTTGGTCTCTTTCTGTTTGCAAATATCTTTAAATAAAGAACTATTTTTCATATTTCTTGATATTCTCATGATACTACTTATTACTTTTTGCAAATATGTTTGCCCTATTTTATGTTTTCTAGGGCTCTATTGAATTCACATGGTAATTTTGGATTACTCTACCAACCTCTGTTAAGTTTTTGTCTATAAAATATGTGTATATTTGTGTTGACAATATCATTGTCTCCAGCATTTATTTCATCTGATATGATTGCAGCTGGGCTAGATTTTGATTTAGTTATCAGATGGTAAATTCTTTTTGTTTTTAATTTTTAAAACATACTCATTACAGAATTATTACAGTTTTTCTTTAAAATAGCATGATATTTCATTTGTATTATTTCTGTTTACTGTCAAAATCTTTATCTTTCAAATGGTAAATTTTACTCCTTCATATTTCATGTCTCACTCTGTAATTTCTTTTTTTTTTTCTTTGACTCCTTGATGTGCTATTTTGGCTCATTAATTTATAATCTTATTTTCTGAAAAACAAATTCTTTTATTTTTGCAATTTAGCTCACAATAATATGTGACATTTTACTACATGTAAAATAAGTCTATATGTGATATTTTACCACAATGTATATACTAATTCTAAAATATACTTTTATTTTCTACTGTTTTAATCATTCATTATCACTCTAAATATAATAAACAGCAATCTATGTAATGTGGTATACTGTTCCTTTAAATCATTTACTTTTAATATTTATTTTTATTTTTATTTATCTTAATGGGGACTTGTACATATGCACATTAGTACTTGCAGTGTATATCTGGAGGCCTCTCCTTAAGTGTTAATCTCCTTAACTGTTTTAGCACAATCCTTGGCTGTCACAAGTACAGCTCTTTTTCTTTTTAAACTGTACTTTTAAATTTTTTCTTTCTGTACCACTTCCTCTTTTGCCTTGAAGACATGAATGGCAGCCATTTGTAATAAATATACCACAGACTCAATAACATGCTGACTTGAACTTGCTTCTGCCAATGAAATTAGTCCATTTCTCTTTCAATTTATTTTCAGGCAAGTTCTTAAGACAATGATAGAATGCAGCCAGAGTCTTTGCCAATCTTTGAGATATTATTGTTTCTCCATGAAAACTCTTAATGTTATCTGTATATAAGACATGTGGAAATTTGTAGGAAAGTTGTGGGGGTCTTCTTTCCCCCTTGGCCTGTCCGCTATCAGTCCAAGAGAGGAAAGAGACAGAAAGGGAAACAAAAATATTTGTATGAGGCCCATGAGCTTGAAAGGAGACAGGCTTCTGGGGGACAGACTTCAGTGAATCAGTTCAACTTCATTCCTTAGTACAAGGAATACATAGGATTGGGGAGCCTAGAGACAAACTTAATTAATTTGAGTTATGTAACGTAAGGCTTGGAATATAACAGTAGGATCCTATAGCAGAAATCCTAGCACAAATCTTCTAGCAGGAATCTGTGCCAAAGTTCAAGCCAAAGATGAATCAGGAATCTAGTTTAGAGACAGGCATCTGGTTTAGAGACAGCTTTCAGATAAGGTCTGTCCTCCAGGCCCAGGGACATTCTTCAGATAAGGGCAAGTAGAAACAGGAAGTTCTGCTAGAAGGAAGGAGCTTCATATTGCTGATCTATTGAAATAAGCTACCAGGCCATGAGGAGGCTGCCACCTCTGACCAGGCAGCAAACATCTTCCAACTAATGATTTTCAATAACTTGTTGTGAGAATCAAGGAAGCTAATGTTCTCTGTATATAAGACGTGAAAATTTGGGGAAAAGTAAGGTATATAATGATGCCCACTTTTATTTTCTCACATCTCTTAATAAAGTAAAGAGGAAAATAATGACCTCAGAGATAGATTTCCAACTCCAGAAGCAAATAAAGTATTTCTAAGCTTTTCTAGGAAAAAGTATCTTCTACTCAGCAGCTATTAAATTCATATTGCCCAAATCCAAATGAAAGTTCCATCATAGAATTGGAAGACATACCATGAAAGCTTAAAGCCCAGCTTAGAAGGATGTCAGTAATTAAATTGAAGCCCTTGATTGTGGTAACTTGGAGTAGAGATATATAGGAGGGCCCAAATGTGTCTGAAGACATTAAACTCTCAGTTTCTGATGGGGAAATATTGCCTGGGGAAATAGTCTTGACTTCCTCATTAGAGGATGCAGCAAAACCCCTGCATTCTGCAGTGTTGCCCTCTCTAGCATTGTCTGAGTGAATCAACCCTGTGTTGTATGTTCATCCTACAATGGAATAAACTCTAAAAGTATGTCAATAAAGCAAATATTGATGCCTCACGATGCCTACAAGTCTATCTTTGCCTCTAGACCAATAATCATGCTCAAGACGAAGCAATGCCCTTGAGATGAAGCAGAAAATGTGAACTCTCAGTACAAATAATATCACTCAGTAGAACTTCATTAGTTTTCTAATAAGAGGACATAGGACAAAAGTGGAAACAAAACTAGATCAGAGTTTGTAAATATGATACCATTAAGAAAATGTTTAAATTTTAAATTGGCCCATTTAAAAATAATAATCACATTTATTGGATGAGTGAAGTATGGGCCAAAGAGGGACTTACTGTGAGCGATATGGAATGATCTATGAATTATTACTGATGAAGAGGTCCAAAGGTGCAAGTAAAATGTAATAATCTAGTAGATTTGTCATTCAAATAAAATCTTTCACAAAAAAGTGTCTATGTTTCATCCCTTTCACTAGAACTATAAGAGACAGATTTATAAAAAGAGCACAAGCATATTTTTAAGATATCTGTCATTTATCTTTTTTGTATGTAGGTAGATGAGGCTCAATTTGATGAATTAAAAACAGCGCAACTCTAGAGAAACAAAGATTGTGTATCAGCACTAAATCACCAAATGAGAGTTGAACATATTTATTGCAGTGAACAATAAACTCAAAGCAATATTCACAATGATCTGGTTTATGTAGATCTCTGGAACTGGCTATGAAACCATGCCAGAGACAGAAGTGAAATAATTTAGAATCTATGAATTTCTTGTTTAGTCTTTTAGGAAAACAAAAGCCTACTTTGACTGAGAGTGAGAGATAATCACAGTTTGTTAACCATATACCCAACTTGAGCTACCTTACAGACGACAATCTCTTGAATGAAGTGCCCTCTTGACTGAGGAATTTGGCAGGAAATGACAAAATTTATCATTAACTTCTCTCTTACCCTTTCCCAAAGGGACCTATAGCCTGATATCTAGTATGAAGTTATCCAGGTTCTAATTGAGCTTCTCAGTACATGATGTCAGCACCAAGCTCCACAATTAGAAGGTTGCTGCTGTGATTCACAAATGGGGGTCTACAAATGTTACAAACAGTGTCCTTATCTCTCACTGGCCTCTCATGTTTGATCAGGTCTGCTGGATCATGTGGCTTATATTGCAGAGTGGCCTGAAAAGCGACCTAGACTTGTTCAAAAGCCTCTACCCTTGGCCTCTATCATAGGACTACTAGAAATTTTACTGAGGTTATAGTTTTGAATTTTTATTAGATTTATTTTTCATCTTCTCATACACATTTGTTTATCAACAAGCCCAGATTTGTTTTGTTGCTACATCTGGATCACATCAGCATAATATACCACTATGATAACTTGTGGGAAAAAAACAGTGATCAAAATCCTTGGAAACTATGTTATAATTCTTAGGTGAATGTTCGTTTTATCCCATAGTACTGTTTCTGCTTACCTAAAAATACCCACTAGGCACTAACATTATATGCCTACCACATATGAGTTAGCAGCATTCTTACCCATTTAAACTTTCAGAATATGTTGAGATCATTTGAGTCCCAAGTACTAGACTCACACACTTCATTGTAAGAAACTACTTAGTGCCATCCATTTTCAGGGCTACTTGATTATCACAAACTTAATCAAGTAGTGATCCTGATTGCAGTTGCTGGATAAGATTCAGTTCCTGGCTAGAGCAGATTAACAATTTTCCTGGCATGTATTATGCAGCTATTGATCTTACAAATGATTTTCTCTCCTACCTGTCTATAAGGACCACCAGAAGCAATTTTCTTTGAGCTAGCATGGCCAGCAGTACATCTTTACTGCTCTAATGCATGAGGTTATTAAATATCCAGATCTGTAAGGCAACCAATAATAGATAGATAGATAGATAGATAGATAGATAGATAGATAGATATGCAAAAATCAAAGGGAGTTTATTACTTTGGCTTACACAGTTTTGGCATGGTTGTCCAACACTCCAACCATGTCTTTCTTCATTTTAAAAATAAGAACTGTTGCTTGGTCCATAACGCTGTGTGCCTAAAATTCCCAATACTGCGATGAAAGCCCAGAGGATCCTAAAGTCTTCAGTGAAAATCAGAAGGATGGGTAAACTTGGCTCCAATGTAAAAAAAAATATATAACAGCACCTGCACCCACAAAGTAGACTCTGTCACCAGAATGAAGTGAGGGCAAGTAGGAAGAAGTTGAAAACCTTTTCTCTGATGTCGTTATGTCTGAGTTACTGCCTGGATGGTGCTGCCCACTCTTGGATGGGTCACCACTGTCCAGTTAAGCCTTTGAGGACAGACTGTTAAAAATTCACCCATCAAAAGTCAAAATATACACCTGAGATTAACAATCATGACTACCATCTCTGAACTTACACAATGCTTTAGCTACAATCATATTTAACATACTATTTCTTCTAAGGAACTAATTTCAAGTTGAAGATTTTCTATGGAATTACCTGTCTTATCGTGTTTCCTAACATTTTAAAGCAGCTGGCTTGATAGAGTAGTGACATAGACCTTTAAAGATATACTTACAGGACAAACTTGGAGCAAAGGCTTGGGGTGCTGGAAAAGATTCTCCAGAGGGCTAAATATGCAATGGATCTATCATATGGTAGTGTTTTACCTATTGCCAGGGTTCATAGGTTCAGACATCAAAGGTTGAAAGAATGGGTTTTGTTTGTTTGTTTTGTTAGTTTTTTCTGATTTGCTTTGTGAAATAACTGTGGGAAATTTGACCTCTTTGGCCAAAGAGGAAAAAGTATGCGTCTTGTTGAATAACAGACATTATGGAGCAAATATTTGTGTAGTTTTGTACCCATCCAGCAACTCAGGCTTAAATATTTCATTGCCACTTAAAATGTGAGCAACCTTGTGCAACTGAACATCGGCTTTTGCTACTGTAGTATAACTATTCTAGAAATTTCATATATCTGAAATTGTATGTAGTATTTTCTACCTGGCTTCCTTCCTGTAGCACTATTTCCCAGGGAGGTGGGATTCATCCATACAGTTGCATATATTAGGAACATGTCCCTTTTCAGTGCTGGGTAATTTTTCGTTATGCACATGTTTTCCCCAGTGTTTATGTGTCAATCACTTGATGGCATCTGGGTTTTTTAATTGTTGAACACTATTGGTATGGCCATTCATCTGAAGTGCTTTTGTAACTGTCATCTCCTCATTCCTCTTGACTAAATAAATAGGATCATGAGTCCTTGATCATAAAGGATTAAGGGGAAAAATTGTGCATCACTTGTTAGTTTTCTATTTTTAATTATATATATATATATATATATATATATATATATATATATATATATATATATATATATATGAAGTTGGTTTAGAAATCAATATTTTTCTTTTGTTAAATTTGTTTGTTGACAACTTTAAAAAATGGATAAAAAAATCTTTTCCTTAAGAAAGGTACTATAATCTTCCTGTGTGAGTATCATATAGGCAGAATACATCTATGTTAAATTAGTGTGCTGAAAAATAATGGCGGACTCTGTGTGGGTTATAATGGAGGAAAAAATCATTTACTTTATGGTGCTCAAAAAATTAAAAATAATGGAATGCCACTACACATCTTTCAGTGACACAGAAAGAGAATGCTTGCTTTATGTTGTTATGCCCTTATGCTCTTCTGGACTAGAACTTTCAGTTCCAAAGGGATGAGTGCTACTTTCAAAAGGCATGACAAACTTTTCATTGAATTGATAATGACTCTCTTGGAGTCTTTATCATCTTTATTCAAAAGGCTATGGCAGGAGTCATGCTGTTAAGAGGTTTGATTGATACAGATTACTAGGAGTTGAGGGGGAGGTTGGGTGGTGTCTCCATATTGGAGGTAAGAAAGAATTTATATGGATTGAATGAGAACCTTTTGGGTTCTTCTTGGTGTTAATAATTAAGGCCAAATACAAACTACAGCACCCTATTGTAGAAGGTTTATAAAGGTACCATAACCTTCAGGAAGGAATGTATATGTCATGCCTCCAGGTACAGTTGCAATACCTGCTGAAGTGCTTGCTTAGGGTTCACAAAATACACAGTGGACATCCAATCCCTCTACTTAGCCAGATCACCCACATTTTTCACTAAAGTCTAGTAGGGTGAATATTCTTGATACTCATGTCTATATAACTTCCCCCAAACATCAGACATAGCCCATGTCCCACATGTAGAGTCCCTTCCAATTCTGGCCTTCCCTGCCTGGGCAGTCTCTAACCACTTAGCATTTCCCAAGATCCACCCTACCTGCTCACAATGTACAGGCAAGCCATATAAAATCTCTGTGACCAGCCAGAATGTGAGTATCCTTTGTCAAAGTCTTGCTGGATAAGTCTGACCTCCATGCATCATCCCCAGCCCCAAGATCTACCTCAAACTCCAGGCTTATCCCAGGGTACACATCATACATAGTAACTAGACCCCTTTGTCTAACTGATTTCATTACTCTCAAACAAATTCAACCTATAGACCCAAGCTGGCCCACATTTTCTGAGTTCTTCCACCACCTGCTTTGTCTGTATCAAATAAAGTACTAGTAAAATAAATCCAAATGCAAAGACCTTATCACAAAAATAAAAAAAAATTAAAGATCAAGTCAATTCTCCCCACTAAAAAAAAGAAAATTCATCAACCATGTATAATTTTCACCAATGAGAATTATCAAGACGAACATTAAGACATGAAATTTAAAATAACAATTTAAAACTTCCTCAGAGAAATCAAGGGGTTAAAAGAAGAAACAAAGAGACAACAAAGTATAAGGGAATGAACTTAAAGAGAATAAATATCTGGGTAATTCCTAAAAATATACAAACATAAGGCTGATTGATGGAAATGATTAAGACAACCCAAGATTTGAAAATAGAATTCAATAAAGTTATAGAAACATTTGACCGGATTCAAGCTAACATGAAGATAGAATTGAAAAACTCAATATTCCAACTAGAAAACTTAAGAGAAAAACCTTATAAGTAAAATGAATCAAGCATATGATAGAATATCAGAACTTGAGCTTAAGTAGACTATCAAAACCACAGAAGCAAAGAATATGAAAAATATAAGAAAAAAAAACAGGAGAGGAACAAAAAGAAAATGTATGATATAGTAAAAAGGCAAGCCTTTGAATTATAGAAATAAATGAGAAAAAGAATCACAGATTAATGGTATTAACAAGATCTTCCACAAGGCAACAGAAAAAAGAAAGGAAAAGAAAAGGAAGAGAAAAAAAACTTCCCAAACTAAAGAAAGACACACCAATATAGGTATAGGAAGTACACAGAAAAGCCAATGGACATGACAAAGAAAGAAGATCCCTATGGTATGGCATAGTTAAAGACTATGTAAACAGAACAACAAAAGTGTAATGAAAGATGTAAAAAAAAAAAAAGAAAGAAATCCAAAAATAGGCAAAATTTAAGGGAAAACCCAGCAGGATAACAGCTGATTTCTCAAAGAAATCTTTAAAAGTCACAGGAGCTTGTAGGAATTTATTTCAAACCCTCAATGACAAGGAGGGGCAACCTAGACTAATGTGCTCAGCAAAACTTTCAGTCATATTTGAAGGAAAAAGAAAAATGTTCCATGACAGAAACAGCCTAATATGTGTATATCTATCTATCTATCTATCTATCTATCTATCTATCTATCTATCTATCTATCTATCTTACAATTCAAATCTAATGATAACACAGATAATGCAGAAATGATTATCTCTGATTCAACAGGTAAAGAACCATAAAAAAGAGAATGTAGACAAAGAAATGAAGCTATAAATATTGAAACACAAGTAATCACTGAGGACACAAACATCAATACCAATTTAAACAACAAAATGACTACAATCAATAAACATATATTAATAATAATATTAAATATTTATATCTTTAATTAGCCAGCCTAAAGATATTGGCTGAATCAATGAATCAAGAAAAGAAATCGCCGGGCGGTGGTGGCGCACGCTTTAATCCCAGCACTCGGGAGGCAGAGCCAGGCGGATCTTTGTGAGTTCGAGGCCAGCCTGGGCTACCAAGTGAGTTCCAGGGAAGGCGCAAAGCTACACAGAGAAACCCTGTCTCGAAAAACCAAAAAAAAAAAAAAAAAAAAAAGAAAAGAAATCTATCTGTCCCTTGTCTACAATCTTAGCTTTAAATAAACAAGTAATATCTTAGCATGAATGGATGGATAAAGAAAACTCTAATCAAATGGGACCATAAGTTAAACAGATATCACTCTCCTAATATCTGAGGAAATATACTTTAAACTAATACTTATTGAAAGATACAAAGAAGGACACTTCATTTAAATAAAAGGAACCATTAATAAAGAATACATAGATATTAAAATATATATGTACCTATGTTATAGTTGTGTAGTTTGACCTTCTTGTGGGATTCCCAATAGTGGGAGCAGGGGCTGTCTCTGACTCTGTTACCTGCTTCTGGGACCCTTCTTACTGGGTTTCCTCATCTAGCTTTAATAGGAGAAGCAGTACCTAGTCTCACTGAAATTTGATATGCCATGAATAGTTGATATCCATGGGAGGACTGCCTTTTTCTGAAGAGAAATGGAGAAGGACTGGATGTGGGGGGAGAGGATGTTGGTGAAGTGACTGGAAGGACAGGAGTTAGGGAAAACTGTAGTTGGGATGTAAAAACAAAAAAAAAAAAAAAATATATATATATATATATATATGTATATATGTGTATATATATACATATATACACACACATATGTATTTGTGTGTGTGTCAGACTCTAGTATACCTAATTTCATAAAATTTATCCTAAAGGCACAGATTAACATCAATCTAGTTGTTTTCAGTACTCCATTTTCTGCAATAGACAAACATCTGAACAAATAATGAGTAAAAACACATGAGAATTATATGACATTATACATCAAATACATTCAGCAGATACCTATGGAATATTCCACATAAACACCAAAGAATATACAATACTCAGCCTCATATGGATATTTCTCTAAAATATATCATAATTCTGCTACACAAAACAATTAGTAACAAATGCAGAAAGGTTGAAATAACTCTTTGTATCATATGTGGTGACAGTACAATAAAATTTAAACAGCAAAATAAAAATCTCTGGTAAGATCACAAGCACATGAAGATTAAATAAATCCTTACTGAATGAAGGATTAATGGTTTAAAAAAGAAATAATATGTTCCTTGAAAGTAAATGAAAATGGAAGTATAATATGACAAAGCCTCTGGGACCCAATACAAGCAGATCTATTAGGAAAATTTATAGCTCTAAGTGGCTACATCAAAAAATCAGAAAGAGAGCAAATAAGTGACTTGATGGAACAAAGAAACATTGAAAATCAAGACTCAACAAAAACCAAGTCCAGTTGTTAGCAATAAAGAATAAAAATCAGAGCTGAAACTAATGAACTCAAAACAAATAAAACAAAAGCAAAAATCAGTGAATTTAAGACTGTGTCCTGTCAGAAGATGAATAAAAATGACAGACCCTTGCCCAAGTAACCAAATTAAAGAAAGTGAGGACCCAAATGAATAAGAAATGAACAGAGAATTATTACAGCAGACATCAAAGAAATCCAATAGTTTAGAAATAGGTACTCCATTCTGACATCAAAATTTGTTTGGGGATTTGTAGTGGTTTGGATATGATGTCTCTGCTAGGATAAGTAGGATATTTGATCATTTGGTTTCCAGTTGGGGAAGGAAGCCTTCTATGAGCAGGGGGTGGAGTTCTGTACAGCATTGATGCAGGAAGAATGCCCCTTGGGATAAGCTTAGCGAGTTCATGGCTTCACCTTGCCTCCACTACCTCTTTCTACTTTTGTGTTTGTGATTGAAAATATGATTTCTAAGATTTTGCTCTCAGTGCCTGCTGCCGTGCCTCACCCACCAGTGTGGACTCTCCTCCCATAGAACCAGACTCTGGTTTTCTATGATCAAGGTATTTTATCACAGCAATGTAATAGTAAATTGGTTTTGTAAGATAGCGGTATCCTTCTATCTTCTAACATCATCTCGAATTTCCTTTTGTGTTTCTTAATATTTTTAGAACTTCTTATTTCTTTTGTTAGATGTACTGCACTTCTACATGTGGGATGTGTGAATCAGTGCTTCTACAGATTTCCCCTAGCAGGTTTGTATTTGTGTTTATGAAAACTCTTTGTTTTGCCAATTAATTCTGTATTTTGTTACTCTTCTAAATATTTGTCAGTACAAAAATTTTTCGGGTCATGTCTTTAGGAGCTGTTATGGATAAAATCATATCACATTCAAAAGTTATAATTTGAAGTCCTCTTCAAATTATTTTTACTCCCTTTTAGTACCTTGTCTTTCTTATTGCTATAGCCAATATTTCAAGTTCTATAGTGAATAAAAAATGAGACAATATGATGCCTGTGTCTTTATCTTAATTTTAATAGAAGTGCTTACAGTTTTACCTCAATTAATATAATGGTGGCTTTAAATTTGTTATATATAGGAACCATTTATTGATGCATGTTAAATCTATTCCTAATGTTATAGGAGTTTTATCATGAAGAGATGTTGAGTTTTATTAAAACCCTTTTCCATATCTTTTTAAACATTTTTATAATTTCTGTCCTTAGCCCATGTATGTGACTAATACATTAGATTTACTATATAAGTATTATATCATCCTTATATCACTGATTCATCTTGTATTATTTTTAAGAACATTTTAATGAGTGCTTTCCGTCTGTATTTATCAAGGAAATTGTTCCATAGGTTTCTTTTGTTGGATCTAGACTGTTTTTAATATTGGAGTAACATCACCTTCATCAAACAGTTTTTTCATGATCCTTCCATTTCTACCTCAGGCAATAGGCTGAGAAGTATTGCTGTAAGTTCTTTAAAAGTCTGATAGATTTCCTCACTGAATCCATCAATGTAGGCTTGAATTTTTTTATTTGAGATTTTTTTACTACTGTTTCAGTCACAATGCTTATTATAGATCTGTTTAAATTTCTTATCTCTTATTTTTAGTAGATTATATCCATCTAGAAATTTCACAATTTCTTTTACATTTTCCAATATAGTAGAGTGCAGGCTTTTACACTACATGCTGTATTGATTTGGAATAAAGTGTAAGGCGGTAGCCTGTTCCTGGTGATGAGATTTTTCTGCAACAATCTCTGGATTTTAGGAGCACTTTGATCAATCTAATCAAGTACCTTTTTTTTTCAAATGATTTTAGTTATATACTTTTAAATGAGTTTCAACCTGGTAATCAGATTTCCTTAATTTTTTTTATGCCTTATTGGTTTTGCTTGAGATTCTCCAACCTTCCTCTCTATGCGTTTACCTACCCATTTATCCTCCTTTCTTAAACATTTCTACCCCCATCTCAATCTTCATCAGAGCAGCTTCTTTTTGTATTTGATAGAGATTAGTGCAGACACCCACAACTTGTCAATGTGCAGAGATAAGAGACTACAGAATGAGCAAAGTCAAAGTCATTTTAACTTACTTGTTCATAGTAGCTAAGGATGATGAAGATTTTTTAAATATAAATATTTATTGACCATTTATATTTATTATTTTGGAACTTGCAATTTAAGTTCTTAGCTTATGTTTTTTAATTTGTTTGCTTATTTATGCTTTGTTAAAATTTTTGTATATTCTAGATACTAATCCACTATTTGACATATAGATGTGAAGGATTTTCTTCCTTTCTGCGTGTTGTGTCTTCACTCAATTCAGTTTCCTTTGTTATACAGAAGATTTTTATTTTCATGAGGTCCCATTTGGGAAAAGTTGACCTTGTTTTCTTAGTGGCCAGATTTCCATTCAGAAATTTCTTTTCTGTGCCTATATTATGTAGTATTTTTCTCCTATAATTGTTTCAGATCTTCCTTTATTGTGGTAGGTTCTTTGGTCTTTGGAAGTTGATCGAGTTCTTGCTTCACATTGTTTATATAGTGAGAGCCAGATTTTTCAGGAACATTTTTGAAAAAAGTTTATAATCTATAATGTGTAATTAGGAATTACTGTCAAAAAATTTCAATGTCTGGAGAGTGTACATTTATTTATTGGTCTTCAATTCTATTGCACTGCCTTACACGTCTGTTTTGTGCCAGCCAGTACTATACGAATTTTATTATTCTGAATCTATAATACAATTAGGTGTGATAATACCCATAGCATTAGTTTTTGTTTACATTTATTATCTAGTATTTTTTGTATGTTTCACATGAATTCTAAGATTGTACTGTTTTCTATTTCTGTGAACATTTGAATTAGGATTTTTATGAGGATTGCACTAAATTCAAATTTTCTTTATGGTAAAAGTCATGGAGAACTAGGAATTGAGAAGTCATGCCTTAACATGACACAAGTTATATATAACAAATCTATAGCCAACATCATGCTAAAAAGAGAAAAACTCAGTGTTCACACTAAATCAGGAACAAGACAAGGATGGCTACTCATTCCATTCTTATTCATTACAATTACTTAAGTCTTAACTGTAGTAATAAGACAAAAGAAGGAAATAAAAGGAATATAAATAATAAAATAAGTTGCATGTCTAAGACGGGAAAGTTTTTTCCTTGTGTCTTTGATATAATAGCTTTTTATCAGAATGGTATTCTAGATTCATAGGTTGGTATTTCTCTGCTTCCTAACTGTTATTCTCTCCTGGCTTTTCAACATTTGTAGAGAGGTCTACATTTCTGCTGAACATGTCTTCATGTCTCACTTTTTGTTTCTTTCTTTTTGCTTTCAATGTACATATTTTCTGCATATTTTAGTGCTGTTACTCTGATATGACAGGGAGGTTCTTTACTCAAGGCTGTAAATGACATGGAGGTTCTTTACTCAAGGCTGTAAATGACATGGAGGTTCTTTACTCAAGGCTGTAAATGACATGGAGGTTCTTTACTCAAGGCTGTTTTCTCCTCCGAATTCTTCCTGTAGAGATGTGTATCTTTTTCCCTAATTTTGAGAAATTTTCTGTTATAACTCAATAATAGTTTGATAATAAAATATTATCAATTTTTTGTCGATGGTTCTTATTTTTCACAGTGTTTATTCATAGTGTCTCATATATTTGAAATTACAAATGTACATCCTTCTTAGTTTATCACCCTCATTGGTAAGGGTATTCTATCTTCTACCTTGTCTTCAAATCCAAACATTATTTTTTTCCGTTGGTAAGGCTTTATACAAACATTTATCTGAGTTATTGAAGTTGTATTTATATTATTCGAATCTAGTTTTTCTTTATTATTTATAATATTTTCTTGAAATTCACATGCTGTTAGATTTCTCATTAGTGATCTCTTGGGACTAAAGAGTTTATCTGAATCCTCCTTTATTATCTTTAACGTACTATAATCATTCAAATTATTTTTCTGAGATTTAATCTGAATCACTGCAATTAGAGAACATTATTATGGGATTAGTAATTTTTGAAAGAGTTAGGTTGTCTTGTTTTTCTATATGTGTTATATTTTGTGGACATTTTCATATCTGCTATTAATATATTTGTTGAACTGACTCATTTTTAATCATATGTATTCTTTCAGTGGGAGTTTTGCAACACACAAAAGGGACAAGTAATTACTATAATTGAAATATTTTCTCCTATGAGACTAGTATTCAGGCCATTAGTACTCGATCCCATAGTTCACTGAAGTTAAAAGATTATCTGCAAAAATAATAACTATCAAAATGCAGATGGACTATGAAACTACAATAATACTCAAAATCGGTTGTCTCTGGGATGATTAATCTTGATCGCCTGCTTGCTGGGGTTTATAGTTGCCATGAAAGAAGATACTTGGTCATGTATGTTATAAACATTATCTAGATTAGGTTAATTGAGGTAGAAAGATCCAATCTAGCAGTACTATGGTGAGTACTGCTTTGTAGAGTAGTTTCCTGAAAGAATTTTATAAAGGTCTTCAGATTACAAGTATTTACTTATCTCTGTTTCCAGACTGTTGATGAAATTTGGTTACCTATCTCATGCTCCTGCTTTCCTTCTCACGTGGTACTGTGTCATATAGAGTAATCAAACAAAATCTTCCCTTCTTAAGTTGCTTTTTTTTTGCATACCTTTTTACCAGATATGAGGAAAGTTCTAATAGAGAAAATTGGTGCCAAGAAGTTTGACTGTTGGGGTAATAAAGTTAACTGTATGGTTCTAGTTATCTGAAACAACTTTGTGGAAGGATTGTAAAATAGTAACTTCTTTTTTTTTTGGAATGTGAAGTGTTTTTATTTAAATTATTTTAATTTTTTATTAAGAAAATTTTTTCATTCATTTTACACACCAAATAAAGATCCTCCTCTTCCCTCCTCCTGCCTCTGGAAGACTCCCCCTCCCAACCCACCTCCCACCCCCACCGACAAGACAACAAGGTCTCTCATGGGGAGGCACATTCAGTAGAGGCAAGTCCAAGCCCTTCCCCCTGGCTCCAGGCTTCAAGAGGTATCCCATCATTGGTAGTGGGTTCCACAAAGCCTATCATCTTGAGTGAGGTTACCCAGACTCAGAGAGACAAACATGATATATGCCCACTCATAAGTGGATACTTGATATAAAGCAAAGTGTAATCAGGCAACAACCCACAACTCCAGAAATGCTAGCTAACAGGGAAGACCCAAATAGGGACAATATGGACCATCCTGGGAAGGGGAAATAGATGAGATCTCCATAAGTAAACTGGGGTGGAGGGGTGGGCAGTGGAGGGTGGGGAATAGGAGATGAGAACATAAGGGAATGGGATGGTTAAGCTGGAACAGGGAAGGAGGGGAAATGCAATGAAAGAGATACCATGATAGAGAGAGACATCATGGGGATAGAGGGAAACCCAGTGCTAGGGAAGTTGCCAGAAATAGTAACTTCTGTTGAATGATATATTGTTTGTGTTTTGACAAATAACGCTTGCCTGGAGATCAGAAAGTGAAGCTTATTAGCTAGTTAGCCACTAGTTAGCCATAGAGGCCAGGCAGGGGTGGCACATACTTTAATCCCAGCACTTGGGAGGTGGAAGCAGGAAGATTAGGAGTTCAAGACTGAACCACTCTAAAAGAGAAACAGAGCCAGGCAGTGGTGATGCATGCCTTTAATCCCAGCACTCAGGAGGTGAAGACAGGAATTTAAGATGGGTGGAGACAGGATCTCAGCCCCTCATTTGGTCTGAGGAGTCATAGAGGTAAGAAGTTTCTAGTGGCTGCTGCTCTACTTCTCTGATTTCCAGGTAAGCTTTATTTGTTAGAACACAAACAAAAATCATACAACAAACTTCCAGATAGAAGAGTCCAAGAATGACTTCTGTGGAACTTAACAGTCCACTCTGATGATATCTTGAGAGAAAAACAGTTGATGGAAGCCTGGACGATGAGATTTCAGAGGAACACTAACTGAAATAATAATTGAAATGTCTGCCTTTTCTGTCATACTCTACCAAATAATTTAAAACTCCATATCATTAGAAGTTGATTGAGTTTAAATTTAAAAATAGGAGCAAATTTGTTTGCTGTGGGAATTTTAAATATGATAGCATTCAAGTTATCATGGCTAGTTTTATGTCAACATGACCCAACCTGGAGTTATCAGAAAAAAAGGGAATATCAATGAGAAAATGCCTCCATAAGATCCAGCTGTAGGGAATTTTCTTAATTAGTGATTAATGGGTGAGGGCCCAGTCCATTGTAGGTGGTGCCATCCCTGAACTTTTAGCCCTGTGTTTAAACAAACAAACAAACAAACAAACAGGCTGAGCTAGGCAAGATGACAAGCCAGTAAGCAGCACCCCTCTGTGGCCTCTGGGTCAGTTCTTACATCCAGGTTCCAGTCCTGTTTGATTTCCTGTCCTAATTTTCTTCAGTCATGCACAGTGATGTGGAAATATAAGCCTAATAAGCTCTTTCCTTCTCAAGTTGTTTTAGTCATGGTGCTTCACCACAGCAGCAACCCTAATTGGGACAAAAGTCTTGTCATAATTTTAGGTAAGGCCACATCATTTGATACACAATTTCCCAACAAATAGGTTCTACTTTGATTTCCTTGGTGAAGATTTGTAGTATTGGATGCTTACAACAAAATCCATATTCCAAAGACTATACATCAAAACTCGAAGGGAAAGAATGAGGAGGAACCTTAACTCAGTGGCCAGTGTGGCTGGTGCAGAGGGTCCAAGAAATCAAGGGTATAAATCATGATTATGGAAAGGAGACATGCCCTACATCATTGCTACATCAAGACACTTCTTTGTGGTTCAGGCGTGGGCCAAAGTTGAACATGTAGAATGTGTAGCTAGAGTTTTCCTGCCTGGCCCACAGTCAGGACAAATCTGTCACCCGCCAGTCCTGTAGCCCCTTAGACCCAACCAAGTAAACAAATAGAGACTTATATTACTTACAAACTGTATGGCTGTGGCAGGCTTCTTGCTAACTGTTCTTATATCTTAAATTATTCCATTTCTATAAATCTATACTTTGCCACATGGCTCGTGGCTTACCAGCATCTTCACATGCTGCTAGTCATGGCAGCGGCTCTCAGTGTCTCTGACTCAGCCTTCCACTTCCCAGAGTTCTCTTCTCTGCCTGTCCTGCCTATCCTTCCTGCCTGGCTACTGGCCAATCAGTGTTTTATTTACTAACCAATCAGAGCAACATATTTGACATACAGAACATCCCACAGCACTCCCCCTTTTCCTTTTTTTTTTTTTTTTTAAAGAGGAAGGTTTTAACTTTTACACATCTCCAAAGCCAGCTTGGTATATTTGGGAATTTGGGCATAGCTTCTCTTACTACTTCCTGCTGGAAGGGGGCGCTGTATCTTATGGTGACTCAAAGAAATTTTAGGATTATGGAGTAGTCCGTACGAGTGTATCATCTGAGCCAGTTGCCTTGAAATGGTTCTGGATGTTGGATTATCTGGGCCTTGGTGTCATCAGAGACCATTCAGGGGGTCTTGGCTGGCCAAACCTTATGTATCTTAATCTGGAACAAATCCATAGCCTCTGGCTTTCTGTGGAAACAAAAGCAGAGCCTTCTTTCCAAAGCAACATATCCTCATATCCAAATTTTGAAGTCAAGATACCTTTAAAATATACATTTTGGCATAACTCAACAGCTTTTGCAATCAAATGTTTTTTTTTTAATTACGAATATCAAAGAGAACATAATCCAGATTCTCTTTGTGGTAGCCATCTTTAAGTGGCTTATTTTTTATATTACCTTGACCCTATTGCTTTAAACTGCAGCATTCTAAGACTGAAACGGCTCTGTGGCTGTTGGCTCTGCCCACCTCAGCTTCCCAACATGGCGTGGCTGGCAGTGTCTCTGACTCAGCCTTCCACTTCCCAGAATTCTCTTCTCTGCTTGTCCTGCCTATCCTTCCTGCCTGGCTACTGGCCAATCAGTGTTTTATTTACTAACCAATCAGAGCAACATATTTGACATATAGAACATCCCACAGCAAGTATGATCAAGATACTTTGCATGGGAGTCCTTTATAAGAAGGTAAGATTTGTTTGGGATTACCTTGCTGCTTCTGCAGAAACTGCCTCCAATGCCATAGCACAAGTGATGCATGATGTTAATCCCCCTTTTCACCAATCAAATGAAAGCAAAAGTCAGGAATGCTAACCAAGGTTTTGATACATTTCAAAGATTCTCAGTTTAGTTGAACTAAGAATTTCCATGTCTTAGTTTCCTACTGAAGTGACAAACACCCTGACTAAACAGCTTAGAGCAGAAACAGTTTATTGAGGTTGCAGTTTCAGAGAGTTCATCCATGACCATCACGGCAGCATGAGAACAAGCAGCTAGGTATGGTCTTAGAGTAGTTGCTGAGAACTTACATCTTGAGACAGACACAATCCAGAGGCAGACATGGATAGCTGACTTGGTATGGCATGTGTTTTTGAAATCTCACAGCCCACCTGGAGTGACAAGCATCCTCCAGGGAGATCATACCTCATAATCTTTCCCAAACAATTCCACCAACAGGAGACAAAGTTCATTCAAACAAATGAACCTTTGATGGCCGTTCTCATTGAAGTCAGTGTATTCCACTCTCTGGCCCCTGTAGGCTCACAGTCATATCAGAATGCAAAATGCACTTAGTCCAACTTCAAAAGTCCCCAAAGTCTTTTACTGTGTCAGCATAGTTTTAATATCAAAAGTCCCTTCCTAAATTAAAGGCAATCCCTTAATTGTAACTATGATAAAAATTTTAAAAAAGCAAATGACATATGGAATATACATCAAAAAGAAGGAAAAGGAGCAGAGTGATGAAATACTGTAACAAAACAAGACTGAAATGCAGTACAGGAAACTCCAAATCATATACTTTTATGTCATGTGTCAAAGAGCTTAGATGGAATTTCCCTTAATTTGCTGACTGCAAAATCTCTCTCTCTCTCTCTCTCTCTCTCTCTCTCTCTCTCTCTCTCTCTCTCTCTCTCTCTCTCTTTCTCTCTCTCTGTCTCTGTCTGTCTGTCTCTCTTGTGCTGTTTCTAGTACCTGTATGCAACTTCCATTGGCAGGTATCCCAGTGACCCTGTCATCTCCTACTTCTTGGAGTGTCCACTAAAATTCAGCCTTCATTTTCACAGCCTCATTCAATATCCTCTCAAGGATTCCATAAAGAGACATGACTGGCCTTTGCAGCTTTCATTAACTGTGTAGAAAAATTCCACAACCTCTTTACACCAATATCTTTTATACTTCTAAAGCCAGAATCACATTGTTGCTGCCGCCAAATTTGGCTGTGATTTCCATTCTGAATTACATTTACTTAAAATTTATTTACGGTTGCCTATTCCATGGAGGAAACCCATTGAAACTTTTTCTTCCATTAACTCTTTGGGATCTTGCCCCAAGGGCAACACTAGCTTTATTCCCTTTCACATAGGTCGCTTATGTATTTCAGCCCAAACCTTCACTTCAAAATTAAATTTTCTGCTGTTCTTTTTCTCCTCAAACTGTATATTTGTATTTCTTTCTGCCTTGTTTGAACTTTATCATTGTAGACCTGCATAAGAGTGATCAGTAATATTCAAGCTTTGGAGTCAAAATTTGACTATCTTTAAAAACCATCTGCCAATGAAATTAGTCTGAAACTCTTCACCTTACCCTTTTACAGATTCTTAGGAAAAGGACCAAAAGCAGCCACAGTCTTTATCAAAATATCACAAGAAAGATCTCTAGCCTAGTTGCTAATAGTTTCCCCTTCTGAACCCTCTTGTGTTGGCCCTCTATAGCTTCACATTGCTCTCAACACTATTGACTTCAAAGAGTCTATTAGAATAGCTCCTAAAACTCTACTTACAACCTTAAACTGCTTTAATAGTCCATAGTTCCAAAATCTTCTACATTCCTCTAAAAGCATGTGCAGGTCTGTCACAATAATACTCATACTCCCGGTATTAAAAATTCTGTCTTAGCTCTGTTCTAATCCTTCTCAAACAGTTCTACCAACTGAAAACCACATATTCAAACACGAGCATATGGGGCCATTCTGGTTCAAACTACTACATCCCATACTTTGACTTTGGAGTTGGAGACTGTCATGGAACTGATAAATGCTTTATGGATTCTTTTAGTAGAACTGAACTTTAGATGTTGTTGAGCCTAAGATGCAAAGGATAAAATGTCATGATTTTAAAATAATTTTTTTTCTATCAAATTGAAAAGAATGAACTTGGGATCATCATGTTATAATGCAGTTTTCTCACAGACCAAAATATCTTAATCCCCAGACGTCAAATAACATATTTTTCTCTAGATTTCTGCCTTTTCTTCATTTATGAACTCCCAGGAATGCTTATCCATTAAAGATGTTTATCTACCACCTTTTATTCATTTGACTACTTACTTGCTGGTCCCTAATGGCAATTGCCAAGTTCATGTCAAAAAAGGAACTTCAACCTCCTTCACTATCCTACCTTTCTCCTTTAAGACTACCCAAGCTTGTAAATTTATGAGGGTCTCTGACTCTTGTAGAGACTTCTTCAAGATTTCTCACATATGAAAACATATATAGTAACTAAGTTGTTTGTTCCCATATCTGCTTCTTATTGCCGTATTGACAGTTACAGCTCATTGTGCTCATCCAGAAGGAGCAAAATATTGACTATAAAGATAGGGAAAAGGTGAAATTTGGCAAGTAAATGTGTATGAACAAGCTTAAAGTTAAGGACAAGACAAGGAATTTATCAATGATTATATATTTGTAATTTTAAAAGAGATTGGAATCTTGTGTTCTGCATGAGAAAATAGGAGCAGTATCCCAAAGATATTAGTTTACTCATCAAATGCTATACCTTATAAAAATAAAAATTTATTTGAAAAGATAGATTCAAAACTAAGAATGTCAATAAACTCCTTTGCTCAAAAACTATATATTAAATGTCTTCCCTGGGTCAATACACAAAAGCCAATGCAACAGTGGTCTAAAGATGCTAGGCTCTATACAAAGCAAACAGCAAAACTCAGTAATATTGAACACATGGCATCAGTTTTGTAGGCAGAAAAGAGTTATCAATGAGAGGACCATGAAGTTTTGCACCATAGTTCGACAATGCTTCTGAGGTCAGAAAATGTGGGGTAGGGTCAAATTCTCCAAAATAAGTCTCTGATGGGCTCTTCATGAAGCTATGAATATGGAGCCTAAGTTGAAATAGAATCCCAAAGATGTACCAAGGTGTCAGGAAGTCAAGATCATGAGATCGCCTCTAAGGAAAGTTCTGGGAATTTAGCAGAATAAAACTAGTCTAAAACATAGATTATATGTATTTCAGGCAGTAAAACTGAAAGAATGAGTTATTTAGCTACTTTAGTGTCTAGATAATTGATCTCAAACTTCCAATGTCAGAGATAGAGCTTGGTGTGTGCTTGGTGAAGTTTGGTTTTAATTCAGTCTCATCAATCTTTACTGTGTCCACAATGTTCCTTTGGGGAATATAAAGGAATATTCTGTTCCACATATTTGGAATATATGTAAAATTTCTTGATGTAGTAGGAGCTTACAGGTAAGTGGTGGCCTGAAGCATCAGAACAGACTCTGATTTTGGAGTTATAGACTGTCATGGAACTGATAAATGCTATATGATTTTTTTTTAGTAGAACTGAATGTTAGATATTCTTAAGCCTAAGACACAAATGGATAAAATGTTATGATGTTCTTTTCTAACAAATTAAAAAGAATGAAGTTGTGATAATCATGTTACAATGCAGTTTTCTCATAGACCGAAAGTTGTAGTGAATGTCATTGTGAAGTTCTAAAACAGCAGAACATTTTAAGTCAAGATATTCAATGATTGAATAAGAGAATGACTTAAAGTGGAAGCTCTTTATGGCACTGGGTATTAAAAGGAAGGTAAAACAAGATGTTTAAGGGAGGTGAAATATTCCATACTGCAGGAGAGCTCCTTAGGCTCAAGAAGTAACCAACTCAAGGGATTAGGAAAGTCCCTGAAACAGAATAGATACACTAGGCTTCTATCCTTCTAAACATAGGTAATCAGTAAGGACAGCAGAAGGACAAACTAAGCTGTTTGGAAGAAGCAGAGACACACTAAACTGCCTGAAAGAGGCTCATACCATCTGAAATACCTAGAAAAGACACATCCAGTCTGCTGAATTTTAGGATACTGGAGAAGTCCCACAAAAGACTGCCATCAACATATACAATCAGCAAGAGTGTTTATTATTCCAGCATGCTGGGTCCAGCCATCCTACACAAGGGCAAAATGGTGATGATCCCAAGAAGGTCATGTGGGCTCTTTTTGAGCACTGCTAAAGGGAGTTCCTTGGGCAGTTAGGTCATTTCAGATATTATTGTTTTAAGCAAGTGGCAGTCATATTAGTACATTCTAATTGGTTAGGACTGGTCAGGGGCTGGTTAAGGCTACAGCTTTTCCATTTGGGGGTAGGCCTGGATGAGTCCCAGGTTTTGTCCTTGTTTGATTATTTCTTTGAGCTTTTCTGGCTCAAGTGACTCCTCATCCTTGTTGTCAGGGGCATTGGAGATTGACTATCCTTTGTTTGTGGCTCTTCCTCAGAAACTGCCTGCTCAGTTCCAAGAAAAAAAGATTGAGGCTTTGTTCTTAATTGAGTCATTAGGATAGGCTGCAATGATGTTTGCCTGGCCCTCTCAGTGAGCTGCCTCCAGTCTGTGCAATGTATTCCAGGCTTCAAGTTTTTATGAGATTTTACTCATACTGTGATGGACTTTGGTGATACAGTTATCTTTGAATCATTTATATTCTGTGAGTAACTCTTCCCTCATACCCTTAGAGTTAACCCCAATAAAATTCAGCAGTTCAGAAATTTGAATTGGAATTTAGTGATATTCTTACATTTGTCTGTTGTCAGTCCCATATGCTGGATGAATAGATATTTGTTCAGTTTTCTATAGGAATTTTGTCACAAAACAGTTTTGGCTATCAACTTGCTAGCATTAGAATCACTGCGAAAAAAATTTTAGTGGTAAGCCTATAAGGAATTATGGGGATAAGGAAAATTCTGACTGGAAGACCTACCTTAAATGTGGATGTTATTGCATACCTTAGAGTCCTGGAATGAATAAAAATAAATTGAGCTATGACTGGAGAGATGATGCTACAGTGGTCAGGAGCACTGGCCGCTCTTTCAGATGAAAAGTTTCAATTCCCAGGGCTCATGTAGTGGCTCACAATCATTTTAATTCCAGATCAAAAGGATCTGACAACCACTTCTGGCCTCCTTGGGCAGAAGGCATGTGTCTAGTACACACACATACACAGAAACAAAATACACACACACCTAAAATCAAATAAGTAAAAGTAGTAATAAAGTGAGCTGGCACAACTATTCATTTCTTTCTACTTTTGAATGTTGGTACAATGTGATTATCATCTTCTAATCTTTTTCCCTTACCTTTCTGGCAAGGATGGACTCCTGGAACTGTAAACTACAGAGTGGGTCCCTCTTCCTTCCCTAAATTAATTTTGTCAGGTAAAAAAGTTTTCATTTGGCACTTATGTGTATAGTCTATATCTGTACTTATATGAATAATTTGATCCACAATTCTAACATGGATACATAAATACTCAATTTTCATGCATACTAATTCTATCATACAGTTTCTTCTACATCATTTTCTCTTTTGAGACTGAGTTTCATTTACCTCAAAATGGCCCCAAACTTAATGTTGATCAAAGCTGACCTTCATCTTCTTATCCTTCAGCTTCCATTTCCTAAGTGTTGGGGTTACAAGCACATACTTCCATACCTGGAGTCTATGTTGATTCTAAGTAATATATTTTTCTTATGGTTTGTTATTCTTCATTTGCTGGGTTTGGCAGTTTTGATTTTTTTAGTAGTTTTAATATAGCCTAAATTCTATATTGTTACAGTTTTTGTCATTGTATTTATTTAAACATTCTAGACATTTTTTTTAGATACATGGTTGAATTACTAGAAATTACCTTGATGATTTGATTGTTACATATAAACATTTTCAGTTAGGGTCTATTATGTTTTGAACAAGAAATGTCCCTCATAGGTCCATATCTTGAATACTTGGTCCATAGCTGATACTAATTTAAGTGGTTGTGGAAGTTATAGCATGTGTAGCTTAGCTAAAGGATATAGTGACAGGGCTTTAAAAAATTTAATTGTTTCAGTTATCTCTCTCCCATTCCTTGTCTATCACAGTGTGAATACTGTTTGATCTTTCCTCCTTTAAGCAACTTCTGGCCATTATTGTTGTCACAGTCACACAAAAGTCACTAGTACAGGGTCAAAGCAAGTTTTAATTTGGGTTTAATTACTCTCTTCTACTATGCTAATCACCCTAATGCTTTTCTCAGCATTAATGAGCTATTTTCTTTGTTCCCACTCTTTTTTCCCCCACTGTTTTCAGTGTGTTCAAGACATTTTCATCTCAATCACTAGCGTTTTTCTTTTCCCAAGTTTTGGGGAGTGGCTTTACCCAAATGAGCTGTTGTATATTTAACTGCATAATGGCTGACAAGCCTTGATGTTCCCCTGAGTTCTTTCCCTTCAAAGTTCTCTTTTCTAGGACCCTGTCATGTGATTATAGCTTGTTAGTCCTCAAAAGCTCCCATCTCACTACACTCCTTATTGAGAATTTGTGCTCTATGCCTGTTTTCAGTGTTGCTGTGAAAATCCAAAAACTCTATAAACAGTAGTAAATAAGAACAGTCAAAAGAACTCAGATACATTCAAGAAAATTTACTAATGTAATTGACTATTTTATATAAATTTAGTACATATAAACATATCTGTAAGTTTAAAGTTCATTTATATTATATATATATATGGTTTTAGATTACTTGGTAAGAATTCAAAGTTCAATGACATTCTGTCATCATTTTTTTAGTAAGTTGTGAAAGAACACTGAAGATTTTTTATTCTGTCAAAGATATTTGGATTTGGCTAGATCTTTTTAAATGAGACACACACATATAAAAATAATGAGTGCATGTGTCTGTGTGATTTTGTGTCTCTGTGCATATAAACATATTAAAATATTTGGATATCTATATTAGCAGAAAGTTGTGGTTTGGGAAGACCTTTTAAAAGTAATTAGGTCAAGTAATCTTTGCAAGTTTCAGCAGTGATCAGCAAAAAACTTCAAGTAATGCCAAATAGAAAATAGTTCAGGTGCTTTGGGTCATGCAGTCTTTGCCCCAATTATTCTACTATCCCATCACAGTGAGAAGACCAATACATAAGGAATAAGTAGACATGGTTGTGAACTAACTGATTTTACTTTTAAAAACAAACGATGAACTGTATTTGACTTATGGATTAACTTTTTTTTAATTTTAATATTTTTTGAGAATTCATGCATGAGTTCATGCATGAGAATTCATGCATATTAGTATTTACAACATTTTCACCTCTCCTTATCCATTGTCCAAGCTCTTCTGCTACCCCACACTCCTTCTTAATATTATGACCTATCAGGGAACTCATCACCAGGGAGAAAATTGATTCTTTCTGTCTCTTAGCTACCAGTGACTGCCTTGAGATTTTTGCCTAGTGATGGGGCTTTTTGAAATTTCACTCATATATATTCAAATATTAACTGATATTATTATTTTGGTAACCATGCTTCAGAGATTTTATGGGTGCAGCTTTCTCTCATGTCAAGAAGACACCACTTCATAGTAGACATCCTTGTCTTCTGTCTCT
Source organism: Peromyscus californicus insignis (assembly GCF_007827085.1). Classification (NCBI taxonomy): domain Eukaryota; kingdom Metazoa; phylum Chordata; class Mammalia; order Rodentia; family Cricetidae; genus Peromyscus; species Peromyscus californicus. The sequence continues at coordinate 71,325,417 of NW_026294573.1, read as the reverse complement.
GAAATTCTTCCTGGTTCCTATTCCTCAATCTTTCCTGAGCCATGGATGTGGGAGTTGTATTATAGTTATAACAATTGTGGTTTAGTACTCCAAAGTCATTTATTCTCTGCATTTTGACCAGTTATGGTTTGATGTAATGGTCTCCATCAACTAGGGAAAAAGGGTCCTTTGATGATAGATGAGAGCGACATTTAACTGTGGGTATAAGGATAATAGAATACAATTAGAATTTATATAGGGTAGGGTACATGTCAACATTAGATTCTCCTGAAAGCTGGGATAAAAGGTTTTTGCATCACCAGTGCCTGGCTCCCTATGACTTTTCAAACATTCTTAATCATATTTATCTTCCTTTCTCTCTCTCCTTCTTTAATACCTCCCTCCCCATCCCTTGTCTAAGTCCGCCATTTTTCCCATTTCCCCTCTCACTCAACTGTCCATCTCCAATGGAAGGGCACTTGGGTTGTTTCTTTTTCTTAGCTATTATGGATGGAGTTGTAATGAATGTGGCTATGCCAAGATCTCTGGAGAAGGATATTGGATTTTTCAAGTGTACAACAAGGCTCATAGCTTGTCCATTTGGTCTATTCACCGTTTATGAGATGGAAACATTATGTAGCTCATATATGGTCATGGTTTTTAATACAATATTAGAATTATAATGTATCACAAATATATACAGTAGACTAACCAACTTTTATGGACTGTTTAAATCTTAAAATCTCTTGGAGGATTAAAAGCATACAGGACATATTTTCTTAAAGTATTATTTCATAATGTGATTTCCAGTAGCAAAGGCAGTGTAAGTGTCACATATGTAACTACAACAATACAATTTATGAATCTTATGAGGAAATTAGTCCCTTCAAAGAACAAGGCCAGTTGAAAGTTTTAATTTATTTTGGTAAACTTTCTTCACTTGTCAGAGGGATCCTGTAAATATTCTGAAAAACTGCTTTACCTAATTCTCTCTCTCTTCTCCTTTACTGCATTTTAGTGGCATGTACACATTGTTTAAAAGAATTCTGAGGGCTTTTTAATGGTAAATCTATTTAAAACATGTATTTCAACTGTCTTGAAAAACACAGCATTTTTGAACACTAATTAAATTTATCTTCAGCCTGAATTAAAAACTGACATACATCAGTTAAGTAGACTTGCCAGAATAAAGGTTTAAAGAACTTAATAAAATTGATATGATATTAAAATTATGAATTTTGACATTATTTGTGTGTGTGTTTACCTGTGTAGGGGTGTGTGTGTGTGTGTGTGTGTGTGTGTGTGTGTGTGTGTGTGTTTTATACATGAGGTCACAAAAAACCTTTTTTAGTGAGTTCTCCCCTTCCAGTCTGGTTTCTAAGAATCAAACTGAGTTGTCAGGCTTGGGAGGCAAGTGTTTGTATCTCCTGTGCCAACTCATCATCCTAGGACTTACAAATATTTTAATGATATGGCTTTTTGGTTCCAGGTTCCTTTCTTAAAACTTTCCTGTGTTCTGTTCAATGTATAATGCTCGAGATTAGAAGAATTAACAGAGTTAGCATTGGGAGGCAATGACAGAGCATTCTTAAGTAAATGCACATATTTCATTTTCTGATTCTTCTTTCTAACCATGACATCAACACAGGTAATCTGCCAAAATTCATTTGCTATAGTAAATTGACAAGATGAATGATTTCAAAGATCAGGGCATTCACAAAAATTAACATGATTATTGACTAATATAGTTGATATAATGCAAGAAAGTTTAACACACAGCCATTTTTCTTATATTGAATTGATGACATCCTGTCACTTTAATACCTTTGTGCCATGATTTTCACACCTTTACTTTCACTATACATTGGACTAGACTTTAAGACAGTTACAGTCCATAGTGAGTAAACTGCTCTATAAAATGTGGACTATTGTATAGTACAATGGAGAAATACTCAGAATACTGGGGAAGCATACAAAACTGGGATGAACAAATCTGTCTGAAGAATCAAGAAATATTTGAGTACTTTGTCTGAATTTTGAAAAATAATTCTGTGCAATGTAAATCAAGATGTACTAGAGTCAGGAAGAAAGATCCTGCAAGTCAAAAGGCTTAAGCATGAGAGTGGTCATGATCAAAAGCATGAGTAGTGGTCAGACTACTAAAAGCAACTGAATCTGACTAAAGCATACAACAGACGACTTGTAGGTACAGCTGAAGAAGCAAAAGAAAATATTGAGTGTTTGATTCAGTAATTTCATAAAGACATGTAAAATAAGAATGAGTTTAAATAGATGAGTGTTGTGGCTGTTTTTACTAACAGAACACACTTTTGAAGAAATTTTCAAGAACTGCATTGGAAACATTAGGAACCCATTAAAAGTCTATTGTAGTTAGGTAAACAGAAGTTTGCAAGGGCTGTAAGGAAGGCAATATTTCTAAGAAGAATGCAGTGGGACAAGGTCAAAAACATTCAGGAGGAAAATCAAATAATACATAGAGTATTTTTTTTAAATACTATTAACAAAAGTAACACATATAAGCATTTTCTGTATTCTGTCCAGTATAACCAGACTTTGTTTAATCCTCATAAATCATCATACTCAATAGGTATTATTGGAGTATGCATCTCTACTTGTACAGTTAGAATTCATGCCTAGTTCAGCAAAAGCTAAGGTCACAATTAAATACTTCAATATGAAAAACTTTTAAGATTCCTTTTAATGCAAACATGTCTCCTATGGGCCATGATCTCTTGCAAATATTGAAATACTAGCTAAATATTAAACAAATTGTTTGGAGAGAGATGTATATATATGGGTATACATATTTATTTCACCAATAATATCCATTCTATTGTGTTTGAATGTGATTATCATTATTTTGATAATGAAATGTACTTGATCGTAGCGTACAACATTTCATAAATATGCTCAAGTTCCCAATTTAGTTGTTCTTAAGCAAAAAGGATAATACACATATCTCACACACCTCTTTACCATCCCTGCTTTTCATTTCAGGAAGACATGTGATGACATAGAAAGGACGTAAGCTTAGGAAAAGGATGATCAGAATATTTCTTGGATGAAGAGTGACTCGTGAACTGCAATGTAGGCATCATACAATGTTCTCGTGATAGATGCAGGCTTAGAGAGTACAGCTTTTAAATATATACTAGATCCAGGGTTTGTTTTGTCAACTGGAGAACAAACTTAAGCATGTGTCCATCCCCAAAGGCAAAAACGGCACTGAGGGAGGTGTACATGATGATTAATTCCTGATGTCCTCCAAAGGGGACAGATGGTGCTAATGGATCACTCATAGTAGAGTTTGCTCCTGTGAAAGAGTTATTTCAACTTTATCTAGAATTCCACTGTTGGCAAAATTAATGGAGTGTGTTTTAACAAAGGAAGCATGTGAGTAGTTCTGTGTTTAAGATATCTAAGGGTACTTAGTGAAGTAGAGGGTCACATCTAACTTTAAGTATCAACTATTAATGAAGATATGAATTTAATGTAAATATTGCATAAATAGTGTATCCATAAAATAATAACATTTTTATTTCACCCATGATATTTCCTCATGTTTGAATATCATTAGCAATGCCTGCAATGCATGTGAGCACAGCACACAGCACTTCATAATTATATTCTAGTCCCCAATGCATGTTCCTTCTAAGCAAGATAGAAAAAGTATGGATTTTCTTTTCTATGTTTTTATATAAGAGGCATTAGGGAAAGAAAGACCAATAAATCACTGGAACCTGTATATCTCCTATATAGAGAGAAATATTCAGCTAGCTGTCAGAGCTCTTGCAGCCAACCTCAAATGAGCTGACCTACTTCCCATCTGGTTCAGTGTTCCTTTTCCATCTCAGTTAATTATACCTTAGGAGAAGACTCATATTTGTTTATATAAGAAAGAAAAAAGAAAACTCTTTCTCTCAGGACTTTTATAAACCTGAATTTCTTGTGATTTTTTCTTATTTTTAAATATAAAACATTTTTTCCTTTGAAGAAGTGTTCTTTTAAGTTTGCTTTTCATTTCTAACTACTTCATTTTCTGTGTTGGAAAGGAAAAGTCTTTCAAATTGGGGAAATGGCAGTCAAGCCTCCCAAGTTTATCAATGTCATTTTGCTCCCAGGATACACGATTTCCTTTTATTTCCCAAATGTCAAAAATATAGCAGAGGAAAGGCACACAAGCTGACAAAAGAAAGCATTCCAGTGTCTGGAGAGAATACAATCTCTTCTGTTCCCAGAGCTGTGCTTCTGTCCTTGTCTCCTTGTGCTGCTGCACAGCCATTTATGGGATGGGTGTCATGATTTGGCCACTGTCACACTAGCATGAAAGAAAGAGGTGGCATTTCCTCTGGAATTACTTGAAGTTTCTATAATAAAAGAATTAGCTAACAATATTAAAGAGTCAAGGAAAACTTTTATCACATACTTGGTGTAATTTATTATCTCCCATAGAGACAGGCTTCTACTGTCATGTCTGGGTTAGCACAATGTCATCCACAAAATATAAACACAGGAAAAAGTGTAGGATGCTGCAGAATGACCAGTGCTTGCATACATTTATTATTATCAATTATATATACTGGAATAATGATTATGTTAAATAAAACAGATAACATTTCTTTAGTAGATGGGAAGAAGTAAGCTATAACATAAGTTAATCCCTCAAGTTCTATGGTTTATCAGTCTGAAGTTTTAACTAAACTTGCATTTAAAGTCAAATGCAGGTGGAATAACTTTCCCTACTTTTGCAACTGTCCCGGATCTATACCATCGTGAACCATGAAAAACACGAAGAAGTTACATTGTTTTACCAAATATATTTGTGAAAGGAAGTAATACATCTTTTCTGACACCTCGTCTTAAGTTAATAGCCATTTCAGGTGCAAACAGCTTCCAAGGTACATCTTTATCCTATGCCTGCAGAGATGCAATGATTTCATAAACTCAGAGCTGTGTTTATGACACAATTTTCTAACTATTATAGTTCTCAGAAAGAGAGGTTCATAGACTAAGACAGAGACATATCAATTGGAATTTTAATAATTTGAGGTATAATAGCAACTTGGAACTTTTCCACCAGGAATGTAACTCAGGTAACTATCCCAGAGAGAGTCCATAATAAAGACTTGGCTTCTGTCTCATATTGATTATCTACATATAGTCCTGCTGTGTGATAGACTTGCTTATAACAATTACTATTTGTCTTTATATCATTTGTGGTGGTATTGTGTTCCCCAAAATTGGGCACTCTAATAAACTTATCTGGGGTCAGAGAACAGAACAGCCACAAAATTAAACATAGAAGTTAGGCAGTGGTAGCACATGCCTTTAATCCTAGCATCCCAGGATCTCTGTGAGTTCAAGGCCACACTTGAAACAGCCAAGCATGGTAACTCACGCCTTTAAGACCAGGAAGTAATGGAAGGAGGCAGAAAGGTATTTAAGGCATGAGGACAAGGAACTATAGCCTGGTTAAGCTTTTAGGCTTTTGAGCAACACAGTTCAGCTGAGAGACATCCAGTCTGAGGAAACAGGACCAACTGAGGAATTGGCAAGTTGAGGTAGCTGTGGCTTGTTCTGCTTCTCTGATCTTTCAGCATTCACCCCTATACCTGACTCCAGGTTTGTTTCTGTTAATAAGACCTTTTAAGATTCATGCTATCAGGTGGATCTCTGTGAGTTCGAGGCCAGCCTGGGCTACCAAGTGAGTTCCAGGAAAGGCGCAAAGCTACACAGGGAAACCCTGTCTCGAAAAACCAAAAAAAAAAAAAAAAAAAAGATTCATGCTACAATCATTCTCTTATACTGGTTATCACCAGGAGTAACATTGAAAGATTGTGTTTTCAGAGACAAATTTATTTAGGATCTTGTGGAATTTACAATCTGTCCTCAAAAAGCATTTGTGTGAGGTTTGGAAAGCTATCAGTATAGTTTTTCCTCCTCACTCAATAGTGAGGGGAAACAGTATTTCTTAGGATCACATTTGCCATGACCTTCCTCCTTGTCATGCACCCACTTTAGAGTGTATCACAATAAATGAAGAGTGCAGAATTATCTGAAATTTCCCTATACAGGTATTCTGTCGATTAATTTATGACTGAAGAGACTGGCGTGGGAGATAATCCTGGAGTACACAGGTCAGCCTAAGCCTTGTCCTGAATGGGGTTCTGGGAACATGTGACTGTAGAAGAGTAACAAAGATGCAATGCTGTTGCCTTCAAAACCAGAGGAAGAAGCTGCAAGCCAATGCCAACGATCAGGCACCAGAGAGTAGAAAGAAAAGTGTCTACTCAAAGAGCTCCAGGAAGAAAGGCAGCTTAGCATTTTGAGAACTATTATAGACTTCTAACTATAAAAATCATAGTACCTACAGTACTTGAGAACTATTGTAGACTTCAAGAACTGTAGTACAAGAAATATGCAACTTAAGCGACTTCTTTGTGGAAATTTGTTGGAGAACGATGGGATGCTCACTAGATGGACAAGTTTCAAATTTCAGAAAGTTACATATTGTTCAAATTTTCCTTAAACTTGTATGTAAATTTAAGCATGTGTTCGTATTTAATTGAATATGCCATTCTTTGGAAGACTTTCAAATATGATAATTTTAGCCCATCAAATCATAAAATAAATGGTGATTGAGGTAGGAAGCAAACAGAGGATTTTGTAAACTGATGATGGTTTTCATTGCTTTTAGCCTCATTCATTTGAATAAAGTGTTCTGTAATTTATAGTAGACCTGTGTGTGTGTGTGTCTGTGTGAAAGAGGCAGAGAGAGAGAGAGAGAGAGAGAGAAGAGATAGAGACAGAGACAGAGAAACACACACACATATACACAGAGTATGCATAAATGTGAATGAGATTTCATATACCCATGGCCCCATCTGAGGATAGAAGAGGACATCTGATATCATATTCTGTCGTTATCTGCCTTTATTTCCCTAAGACAGAGTCGGTTACTGAAAATGGAGATAAGCTGACAGCCAAGTCCCAACAGCACCCCTACCTCTGCCTCCATTATCCTGGAATTATAAGCAAAGGGAGTCACACTGTCTTTTTATATGGATTCAGGAGATTTTAGCCCAGATCTTCAGTCTTGGGGAGCAAACACTTATCAGATAAGTCAGGTCCTTAGTACTCCTTTTCTTAGTCCTCTATTGTAATATGTGTATTCTTATTTTCCCATATGTTCAAGATGAATTCCTAGCGTCCTTCCTCAACAGATACAGTATTTGAGATGAACTAAGGTATTTCTGCAAATTAGCAACATACTATTAAAATGGTATCACCAAATAAATGACTTATTGCATAAAATGATAAATTGTAGCTAGCTAATTAACATTTAGCCATAGCTGACTGGTTCTCCAGCAGCCTTTTCTTTCTGAGTTATTGGGAAAGACAGGATACTTTTGTTACTTAATGCCCATTGTAATTAGTTTACAATGAAATATTGATTTTTACATTAGTGAAGATAAATGCTATAGTATTGGCAACTGAATCTTGTTTTTATAAAGAATGGCATTTTGTAGATAAAAAGACATTGTATTCCATTGCCCTGTCACTTTTGTGCAATTAGTGTATGTATATTATGCTCTAGATATCCAACATTTACTGTAATAAAGGGTAAGACTTATCATCAATGTTCTACTTGGAGAGTCCAGGTAAACATGTTTACCACAGGATCAGATGAACATAATTCTATCTTCTTACACATCAAAGCATATTACATTTGTAACCACTTCTAATGTATGGGGACTTGTCCATGAGGGAACTTATAAGACTTTTAATGGCATAACACCAAACTTTCTTAAGCTTTTTGAGTTTTATCTGATAACTAATAACTACTTATAGTGAGATTTTTATGAATGAATATCATGATATGGAACATAGTAAGAAATTATTAAAGAAATACCTTCCCAAGTTTTTTTGTGTTTTTCCTTTTGTATGTGTCTGGAGAAATGGACATGTGTATTCATAGGCATGTTATGCTTTCATCTGTACTAAAATGGCTGCCAATGAAAATCAAGAGTCTTTTTATCAAAAATTGAATTTTAGTGATATACTTAATTCATAACCAGCATAGGTACTGATGCCTTGCAATCTGCATTGGTAGAAAAATCTTAGGTTGAGAACAAAAATGCACATGCTTAGAAATTTGAAGTATTTTACAATAATAGCATAATAAATATTGTCTAGATCTTATTTGCCTTAAGATTTTGACTTGATGTAAGATGGCTCCCCAAATAATTTCTATTGAAGGCTCTGGGGGGGGTGTCCAGCCCCTTGATAACTTTCCCCAGAATTCCAGAAATGATGCTATTGGCAGCGAATAAATGAGAGGGATACTCTAGTAAATCTATGTATATGAAACTGTTTAGTTTATACACTTTATTCTTCTGAGTCAGCTCTCTCTCTATACAGCTTCTATTCTGCTCTTTTGCCTTAGCTCCTTTTTGACTAATTTCTCTCTACATTTGTCTGTTGACTTCTCTATGTGCTATCTTAATTCTCTCATCTTAGTTCTGCCCTATCTAGCTTCTGATCCATCTAGTTTTCTCCTGTTTTAGCTCCTCTCCCAATACCTTATTCTCATCTTGTTCTTCCTCATCTTGTTCTTCCCTATCTGGCTCTTCCTCATCTTCCATCTCATTCCCCTAGTACTCTCTACTAGTCCTTCAACCTATTTCTTCCCAACCTCAGTTCATTCCCCTCCAGTTCTTACCCATCTAGGTTTTCTATTCCCTTTTCTCATCTTTGCCTTGATCTTTTGTCTCTGAGGTTTACAGTATATACCCATGCAATAGTAATACTCTGGTTAATGAAAGGTCGCCAGGCTTGAATTCCCTCAGGGTCAGAAGAAGGGTCAATAAGATCCACACAAAGGAGCAGTAATTTTTTGCCATCATCTGCAACCCAAAAGTGACTAATGGGGAATAGAATCAACTGAGGGCTACGTTTATATCTGAGCAAAGAGGATTTTATGTGCTCAACTATATACTTAGAAATGGTTAAAGTGTTAGGAGTCTATTAGTGATGAGTGAAAATAAAACTGCCTTATTTTCCTTTGGTCCCTTATCTGTCCAAGCTATCTTGGCTACTGTGGTTTCTGGCAGGATAGAGGAGTACACTTGGTGGCTGGGCAGCCTGAGTCAGCTTGATGTACCTGTAAGTAGAAAACCTTTAGTTCTGAGTTAATAGTTAAAGGTAAATGTAAAACTAGAGATAAGACTTTGGAAAGGGAGAAAGTTAAGTTTAATTAGTGCATCCACCAGGCCTTCTCAAACAGATAGTCTGTTTGATGGAGTCTATTCTTAGAGAGTACAGATGTATGTCTGATAAGATACTTTCATCCATCCAGCGATGGTCCTGGTTGGATGCTGCTAATGATGATAATTACAGGGAGACTTGAACTGGGGTTCTGGCTGTGTATAGCTGTCAGCACAGAAGGTTATCTATTCCATTAGTAAAGGGAAAATGATGCCCAATAAATGATAGAAATGCTATAATAGCACACAAGAAATTCATGGCAGGAAACAGCAAATTTTCAAAAGTCAAAAATGACTAAGACTACTTTAGTCCCGGCTTTGCCTCTGGAAGGCCCTTGACTTCTTCCAGTTAAACCTTTTCATAATCAGCTGAATTCCTACTTCATATATTTTTGTGGCCTGGTCTGCAGCAAATGTCACCAGTCTTCTTTGATTCTTCATTGCATATGTCTGCTTGCCCAACAACATCTCTATGCTTAATAAGAAGTCAACTTTTACAAACCGTCAATTCGTGTTTCTTCCTTACAAAGGCTATAATTGATCTTAAGCTTCCATTCATGCTGAATAGCACCACCAAAGCATGGCTACAACCTCAGTACTCTTCCCTCTCCTTAGCACAATCTTAGTTTTTTGTTTGGTTGGTTGTTTTTTTGTTTTGTTTTTGTTGTTGTTATTTGGACAAGGGGAAATTATGTTTATTCACGGGGATGGAGGATTAGGGAGGTAAAACATGGCCAAAGCTTTGATGATAAGGACATGGTGGAGACAGACCTCATGCAGGCATCACTGAAGAGAGACAGATGAGAATTCTCTTTTGGAGATGATGGAAAGCTCAAAACTATCATAAGACTTCTTTCCAAAAAGCTGTAGGATGCAGTTTCAAAACTCCTTCTCCACCTTCTGGGTGGACTCATTCAGATTCCTTCTGATGCTTTGCTACTGCTCAGATGGCCTGACATACCTGGATGCAGTTCCTGACCTAACAAAGGCCATCATGGCCAGCACTATCAGTGTTTTAAACAAAAACTATAGCTACTTCATGCTGGGCCACCCTCTGTGTGTCCTGGAAGGATATGTTGTCCCCTATGTGGGAGCACAGGCTTCTGGTCCCTGTCCATCATTTCCTGGGAGAGGTGGCTGGTGGTCTGCAAGCCCTCTGGCAATGTAATATTTAATGCTAAGTCTCCTGGGTCTGAGCAGCTTTGTGGAGGGCTTCCCCAATATTTTGTGGGAGTAGATACTGGACTTTTGGCCTGAAGACATCCTGGGGCCCAGACATGTTCAGTGGCACCACCTAACCCAGGGTTCAGTCTTATTTGATGGTCCTCATGATTATTTGTTGCATCTTCCCACCCAACATCATAGTGCTCTACACACTATCATTTTTATTTCTTAAAAATCTGGAAGGTCTGACAATTCTCCCTCTACCTTGTATAAGAACATTTATGCTCAGTTCTTGCTTAATAGTATGCCTTTCTTGAATATGGGCACTAGGATTTTGAGCAAATCTATGTGAACTTATTAAGAGTTCGAGTAGAAGATGATATAATTAGAACTATGAAATATATTCTCCAAGAGCAAAACCATGTTAACATGATGAGAGCAAGTCTTCTATGTGCAGGTCAGGCACCTAAGAAAAGAAGCCTGGTCAAAGGCTTTTGTTGTTGTTGTTGTTCAACTAACTCTTCTCTATTTTCTGAAAGCAGAGCATCTTGCGATTTTCTTTTAGTGACTCCTAGAATGTTCAGCTTGTGAGGAAGAAGGGGAAACTGTGGCCAGTATGGAAAATAAATGAAAGCAACTAATAAATCTTTTTTTTAAAAAAAAAAAAAAAAGGAATGTTCAGCTTGCTGGAGTAGATTGCTGGAGATTTGACCTTTGAGGATGTAACCATGTTATACATCTTATTAACTCCTTACTATTGGAGCTAATTAGCCTACCTGATATGGACAAAAACTTCTGAATATTTACAAGTCAAAGCATAAAGAATTCTATGGATTCTGCTCCTACCATCCTTTACTGAGATGTCATATGAGGTCACCTGTTCTGTGCACTGGGAGAAGTTTTGGAGAACACTTATCTGTCATGTCACAGATACCAGCACCACCCAGTGCTTGTCTTGTCAAGAAAGTGACAGATGGTTAATCCTTTTTATGGTCAACCTGCTAAGTATACAGCATATTAATTATTTTGTCTGACCTCACCAGGAAAAAGAGTACTTTAGTACAGAACTGCCCAACTGGACAAATTTGACCAAACAAAATTTAAGCTTAAGTTTAGGGTGGTGTGTGTGTGTGTGTGTGTGTGTGTGTGTGTGTGTGTGTGTGTGTACAAGCACCCCTCTTCTCTCTGTCTTTCTGCCTTTCTCTGTCTGTGTATCTGTCTTTTTCTCTCTCACCTCTCTCTCTGTCTCTGTCTCTCTTTCTCTGTCTCTCTGTCTCTGTGTGTGTGTGTGTGTGTGTGTCTGTGTGTCTGTGTGTCTGTGTCTGTGTGTCTACATAGAATGTGTGTCTGTATGTGTGGGTGGTGGAGGCAGGAGTTTGACTTCTGCTTTACTCAATTTTTCTGCACCTTATTTTTTAGAAAGGGATTTTCACTATATCCAAAGACCTCTGAGTCATACCCTGGCTAAGCAAAAAGTTCTACTGATCCTCAGATCTTGCTACTTATGCCTTAACAGCAATGAGTTTGTAGGTACATGGTGCCGTGGTATGACTCTGTTTTCTACAAAAGATAGGGATTTGAAATCACGTCTTCTTTGCATGTCAAGCTCTTTACTGACTGAGCCAGCTCACCAGCCCTGTAAGTTGTTGTGTTTAAAATATACATTATTAGTATAATTCGTGATATTGGTTACATATTGAGTGACACTGAGAGTAGGCTAAGATTCTTTGTCAGTGCAAAACATAACATGCATCTCTATCCCAACACAGCTGTTTGAATGTTGTGTCTAATTTGATTCTCAGCAAAACACTGCAAAGTGCATGTACAGAAATTCAGGAAAGAAAATTAAATTTAACATTTTTTTTTAAATTAAAGATATTCACCAAGAAACTAGAGCTAGTAATCCAGAAGCATGTACCACACCCAGGCTCTCCTCACTTTGTAGTTGCAGTCTCTTTCTTTTTAAAAATTAAGATGATTTTTCTGATATAGCAAATTCATGGTAGTCAATTTGAATACTACTTTAAATTATAAGGAGAGTTGAGGTTCCTGTCATTATAAAAGTGGATCTCATATTTAATATAATTTGAAATCAAAGCAATAAAATATTACCAGTCCTATGCTTTTTTATATCAATTATTAAATCTAGTATTTAAATGTCAGCAAGTATGCCCTTTGTGTTCTTAGAAGAATTACATCTTTTATTTCTTGCATAGTTAATCCAGTCCTTTAAGAGAATCATAAGTAAATTATGGAAGAACAGAGAACCTCTCTTTCAGATATGGAAGACTGTTAGAAACAACATTACATGTGATATTGGAAAGCCTAGATACCTTATCCCAGTTACTTAATGTTAATCCCAAAAATGCAATGAAAATGACCACTGACCCAAATCATCATGGCCATATTAAAGAAAACAAGCTCTTTTTTATATTCCTGTATGGAGTCTGCCTTCCCAAAAGGCATGGTTCAAGAGATCAGCCTTGGATGCAGAGAAGATAAGTTTTGTTTTCTTTGGTTTGCTTTTTATTTATTGAAAATAGATTCTTCTCTCATATAATATATTATAAACACAGTTCCTGCTCCCTCCACTCCTCCTATTTCCCACCCACCTTTCCTATCTCCTAGATCCACACCTGCCCTCTGTTTCCTCTTTAGAAAAGAGCAGAACTTTGATAGATAACAGGCAAAACCAAGATACAATAAGACAAGGAAAATAAAGATTTTTATAGTTCAGGTGTTGGGGATTTCCAAATGGAGGATTTGGCAGGAAAACAGGTGGAGTTACAGAAGGAGAATATAGCAAAGTGGTCCTAGCGAGGTGGACATAATAAAGTAGTCCTAGCGAGGTGGACATAATAAAGTAGTCATAACAAGGTGACCTTAACAAAAGGTCATCATCATAACCTTTTGAAACAAAGGTAGGGTTGCAAGATGGCCATAGCCACCTCCTGAAACAACAGTATGGCTGCATGGTAATCATAACAACTTTTTGAAACAAAGATATGGATTCAGTCTCCTGGGGCAGGGAGTACAAAAACATTTTTAGTTAGGATTACAATTGGGGCATATCCCAATCCTTGGGAAGCAGAGATCTAATCATAAACAGGAATGAGTCTACTTTATCTTTACTATAAGATTCATTTCAAGCCCAAGATGAATTCATACTAGTTTATCACTAACTACTTGTGCTTTTTTAAAACCAGTTTATCCTTGTTGAAACTCTCTTGTATCATTTTAAAACAGAAATAACAATCAGGACATACTTCACAGGGCAGTGATGTTCTCAAATTCATTATGAAAATGCATAGTGGTCTTTATACAAACACCCTTATCCTTCAAATCAGCTGAACACACTCAAAAGGAGATTGAAGTAGGGCTAGTGGTGTCTATAACCTTGCTTCCAGGAATTTGCCAGCTCTGTCAGTGTGAGGATGTCCCTGGTTATCTCCTAAAATGTTCTGGTACGATTTCTTTGATAATTATTTTGAGGATTTCTGATGGAACTTAAAAAAGATGATTTGATATTTAATATATACACATCTCTTTTTTATTTAATTTTTTTATTCATTTTACATACCACCCACAGATCCCCCTCTCATTCCTCCTCCCTCTCCCCTGTCAACCTTCCCCATCTTCTCCTCCAAAAGGGTAAGTCCTCCCATGAGGGGACAGCAAAGCCTTGTACACTCAGTTGAGGCAGGTCTCCCCATTGCATCAGGGATGAGCAAGGTGTCCAACCATAGGTAATGAGACTCAGAAAGCCAGCTCATGCATTAGGGATAGATCTTGATCACACTGCCAGGAAAAAAAAAATATATATATATACACATCTCTTAATCACAGATATCATTTCTATCATTGTTTGCAATTATGACTGCCCATGTGATGAATAGCCATCCAAAATACTTTTAACTTACCTTCTGAAAAACTAAGTGCCTAGTATTTGACAGGTGTCTAAGAATGTCACTTTAGCAATCTGCCCATCGCACAAGATAAAAAAGACAGACAATGCACTGTGCGCTGTGCCTTTGTTCTCAATCGACTTAAATAATGTCAAATGCAAAGCTTCACATTGCTTCATTATATTTAAGAGCAAAAGAATTTAGTGTTATTAGCTTAAGGGCATTTGTTCTCAACTCTATTTTACCTATGTTGACTAATGTTCCAAATAACCATTATGGAATTTGTGAGATGTGGCTCTCTTTTCCTTTATTTTTACTCTTTAAACATGCAGTTCTAATTTGAAATGTTGGTTATTAGCTCCACTACCGTTGTTTTCTCTTGGATATTCTTTAATTGGAATCCTGGATGGGAGATAATAATAGCTTTCTGCTTGAGGTTGAAATGATTCCCTTTTCAGCCTTTTGTGTGAGCCTTCTGTTTCTGAACACACACTGTAATAATGTATTTATGAAATCTATATCATCTTTTGAAAAGCTAAACTTAGCAAAAGCATTGCAGGTGTATCTGGAGACACTCTCCTTGTCCTATGTGGCAATGTTAAGGTTTGGAATAATCAATTATTGCTCTCTCAGGGAAAGCAAAAGTGCTGAAGAGTCCTCAGGCTCAGCAGGAGCGATTTCACTTATAATGAAGAAAATTGCATCCAGTACTGACATCACTTGCCTTCCTACTGTTTCTCTAAAAATATATAATATGGTAAGGTAGATTTGATTCAATGGAAACAATATTTTAACCTTGACCAGCAGAGTCCTAATTAGGTTTTAAGGACCAAAATGAAAATTATATGTGTTTTTAAATGTCTCATTCTGAGTGGTTTCCATATATAACATGTTGAATGGTCTAGAACACATTAGAAACACTCATGTGGGTCTAGATACCTGATGGAAACCACACTACTATCAGATTTCACAAACAAGACCATGAATAGGTTTTACATTTGCATTTTAAATGCTTGGTATTCTAGGTATCAATTCTCCTGCCTGCTTGTGTGCCCCATGCCTTCAGAAAAGTAACGGTGCAGTGCATGAAGACATATTGCTAAGGCGTTAACATAATAGACACCAGAAGATGTCATTCTCTATACAGGCATTACTTGCACAGAGAAAGAAAGGGGGAAAGAACATTTAAGTAATGAAGATCTACAATCAAAGTACACTAAATGAATGGCATGTTAGAGAGTCTGGTGAAATTTAAACTGGACTGACTGCTAATAGATTTCTGGAGTCAGTAGCTAAGCTACTCCCTGCTTTGGAGGATAGGTGTTCTTGTATGCCATTTATAAGCTTGTGCCGTTTATAGTGCTCATAAAACTGTAGAACCATAAAATATCAAATAAGTTGTACAAAATCAGCCTCCAGGCGCAATTTAAAATCAACTGGTTAAATGAAACTGCATTGGCTTTTTTTTTTTAAGACACACCAGAGCCAAAAGGAGGTAAAAAGTGGGTTTGCGCTCACTCCTGACTCCTTAAAGGTTGTGATTTCATAAGTTAGTTCTTCTCTATTGGTCTTTAGGTTATATTCTCTTCTGTATTCATCTGTGAAGGGAAGAAATTTATTTGAAAACTACATTTAAACGTGACATTTGGCCTAAATCTGCTTTGTAGGACTAGTGCTGACTTTTCCATTCCAGCTGATCACTGAATTTAGGGTACTTCAAAACAGGGAAGCCAACGTTCTGTTCCAGCTGTACGTTTATTCCTGGTCTCCAACACTCAGAGTTCTGTTTAGCCATTGTTCTTATTGTAAATGTTTTTAGTGGGTAAGCTATGACTATAGCCCCAATCTTCATTTGCATTTTGATAAGTGTATTTATCTCAAAATATGAATGTTCGTGTATGTACATCATTTCACCAAAAACACTTACAGTGTGCTCTAAAGTAACATAATCACATCTCCACAACTAGTCACCCAATTTTCTTCAGATTATTTGGTGAGTTTTAATGTGTGAATTTTGAGAGGATTAAATACTCAAATGATAAGAAATGTTTATTCCATATAATATATTAATTTAATGGATTACTGACAACTTTATTGATGGACAACTAACCAAAAGTGTATATAATTAAGAGGTACAACATTATTACTTGATTACCCATTCAGACTCACAAGCACTCCTGTTTTACACAGTTACCACATTTTGATGTATGTGGGGAGAATATTTAAATTGTACTTTCTTAGAGGATGGAGTATCTTCTTTCTCTAGGACTGGAGCTTCATATACTGAAGTTTTAGACCCTTTAACCATAATCTCTCCATTCCTCCCACCATCACTCCTGGGTAACCATTTTTTCTTCTATATTCCTGGGCGTTCCATGGTTATATTTTCCACCTGTAGGTGAGAATGTGCAGTTTTAGTCCTTCACAATCTTCTCTATGCCATGCAACATAATATCCCTCCAGCTCAAATGAGTTCTTAGAACCACAAGTATATATCCTTTTAAGGTGTCCAAGACCATGTACTTTTATGTGTCACATTTTCTGATATTTTTTTTGAAATCTAATTTTCTTTATATATTCTTCCATTGGCAGATACCAAATTTTACCCCATATCCTGCAACCCAGAATACTATGTTCAACACTGGGGTAGTTCTAAGATATTAAGTACAGTTGCATCTAGTTTACCTATTGTATGGCCTTTACAAACTTCCTGGAATTGGATGACTGGATCATATAGTTATATTCTCTTTTTAACTTTTTGTGAATTTGTATATTGCTGCTTACAATGGCTGCATTAATTTATAGCCTCACCCTCAATATGCAAGTCCACTCTGTTCTTGACATACTGATCAACAAGTTGTAGCAGAAGTTTTCCTGTGTCCTGCCTGGTCTGTAGCTGCCCAGACCCCAAGTAAACACACACAGGCTTATATTAATTGAAACTGCTCTGCCATTAGTTCAGGCCTACCATTGGCTACCTCTTACATTTAAACTCAGCTCATTTTTGTTAATCTATTAGGTTGCCACATGTTCTGTGCCTTTACCTGTGTGCCATTACATGTTGCTCCCTGGACTGCAAGCTGGTGTCTCCTGACTCAGCCTTCCTCTTCCAGAATTCTCCTTGACTGTTTATCCCACCTATACTTCCTGCCTAGCTACTGGTTTTATTTATCAATCAATCAGAGTACAGAACATCCCACAACAGCAAGTCTTACCTTTTCACTGTTTGTAATGGACACTAATATGTGAGAGATGTCTTTTTGCAGTTTTAAATGATGTTTTCCTGAAACTTACTGATAACCATCACTTTTTCAGCAATCTGTTGGTCAGATTTGGAACCTTAAGTTTCTTCACAAAACTGCCACGATTCTCTGTGCTGATACTATCTTAATCAGGTTGTGTATGATTTTGTTATTAGTGTGCATGGGTAGTTCATAAATGGAAATAAAAATTTATAGAATATATGATTTATAAATATTTTTTCTATTCACTGGCAGGTTGCCAGTGCTAGAGGATATGTCCACTTATGATCATATGACCAGGACTAATTGCGCTCAAGAGATTATCAATAACATTAGAACAAAGAATATATAGCCGGGCGGTGGTGGCGCACGCCTTTAATCCCAGCACTCGGGAGGCAGAGCCATGGCGTCCAACGTGGTGGCAAGAGTTTCCACCTAAAAACTGAGAGAAAAGATTCTAAAACGGAGCTGAAAACAGTTCCTAATTGTCTCTCTCAAATGAGCGGCAGCTGCCAGTTTGAGCTACTGGCGGGTTGCTGGCGTGCGCGCCCGACCTGCAGTATGGCGGGAATGAGGCCTCTGCAAGTGGCACATTAAGCTACATTGTGGATTTAGCCTTTGCTAGTACAAAACAAAAAAAGAGGTTTCTGGGCTACATGCTGCTTGGATAAAAGCATAGACCCACGATGGCTCCCAGAGCTGGCGGTAAGCATACTGCTGCCATGTTGGGAAGCTGAGGTGGGCGGAGCCAGCAGCCACAGCTGCTGCAGCTTGAAGCAACAGATTCACAATAAGACAGATTCAGATGTAATAGTTTAAAATGTGTGTAAAATATACGTAGGCTTGAAAGAGACAAAAAAAGGTGATATATACAGTATAGAAACAAATACATGGTTTAAAAAAATAAAGTCTTTAAAGAGACAGTAAAATTAATATAAAAAATAAGCCACGTAGAGATGACTATTACACAGAGAGTCTGGATTGTGTTGTCTTTGGGATTCTTAACTACAGAGAGATGTTTGATTGTAAAGGAAGCTGAGTTAAACCAGTACGTATATTTTAAAGATACTTTGACTTCAATATTTGGATGTAAGGATATGTTGCTTTGGAAAAGAGTCTCTTTTGTTTCCACAGAAAGCAAGAGGCTATGGATTTGTTCCAGAGTAAGATACATCAGGTTTGACCAGCCAAGACCCCCTGAAAGGTCTCCGATGACACCATGGCCCAGATGATCCAACATCCAGAACCGTTTCAAGACAACTGGCTCAGATGATACAGCCTCACGGACTACTCCATGATCCTAAAATTTTCTTTGTTTCCCCAGAAGATACAGCGCCCCCCTCCAGCAGGAAGTAGTAAGAGAAGCTACGCCCAAATTCCCAAATATACCAAGCTGACTTTGGAGATGTGTAAAGGTTAAAACCTTCCTTTTTAAGAAAAGAAAAGGGGAGGTGCTGTGGGATGGTCTGTATGTCAAATGTGTTGCTGATTGGTCAATAAATAAATCACTGATTGGCCCGTGGCCAGGCAGGAAGTATAGGCGGGACAAGGAGGAGAATAGAGCTGGGAAGTGGAAGGCTGAGTCAGAGAGACACTGCCAGCCGCCATCAGGACAAGGAAGATGTAAAGTACCGGTAAGCCACAAGCCACGTGGCAAGGTATAGATTAATAGAAATGGATTAATTTAAGCTGTAAGAACAGTTAGCAAGAAGCCTGCCACGGCCATACAGTTTGAAACCAATATAAGTCTCTGTGTTTACTTGATCGGGTTTGAGAGGCTTGGGACTGGCGGGTGAGAGAGATTTGCCCTGACTGTGGGCCAGGCAGAAAAACTCTAGCAACAGAGCCAGGCGGATCTCTGTGAGTTCGAGGCCAGCCTGGACTACCAAGTGAGTCCCAGGAAAGGCACAAAGCTACACAGAGAAAACCTGTCTCGAAAAACCAAAAAAAAAAAAAAAAAAAAAAAAAAGAACAAAGAATATGTAGTTCTTTCTAGGAATGGGGCACAATGAGACATCTTCTTTCCATATTATTATGTCTGTTGGTGGTATAGTTCTTCAAATGTTTTGAGTCCACCATATGGAGATATCATAGAAGCTTTCATATCACTTTAAAGTACATATATCACAGCAGTTTCCTAGTCCTCTGGCTCTTCAAATCTTTGATGCTTCTCTTTCAAGATGTTCCTTGAGCCTTGAGTATAAGAGAGATAGTAAGTCTTACCTACGGATAAGCCCCTAATTGATAAAATACTAAGTGGTATTTGGACCATTTAACCATGATCTCTCCATTCCTCCCACCATCGCTCCTGGGTAACTATTCTTTTCTATCTATATTCCTATGTACTCCATGGCTGTATTTTCTACCTATAGGAAATCATAGATGTACAAGAAGATGAAATGGACTGAGCAGGATGTATTTTTATATTTAGACACACACAAATTATATATATTATATATACACTAATATATCATATATATTTAATACATACATTCTAATTATATTATATATAATATATACTAATATGTATACTAACATATATACACTAATATAATATATACTAATATATTATACATATATGTTGAATATAATATATATGTATACACACACACTATATATATATAGTGTGTATAATAGTGTGTGTGTGTGTGTGTGTGTGTGTGTGTGTGTTGCAATAACAAAGAGAAAGAGGCCAAAATTTCAAGATGGAGCATGGGAGGGTTAGTTTAGAGAGGCTGGAGAGAGAAAAGAAATGGGAATAATCATATTGTATTTGAATTTGCAAAATATTTAAAGGGTCTTAGATTTTGAGATAGATGTGTGGAGGCCACTAGAGAGTTGGAAAGAGACAATGCTGAAATGTATGAAACTTTCAAGTAATAAAACTTATTAAAAATTCAATTTATTTGGAGGTATCTTAAATGCTATTAAATCATTTTTCCATGGTAGTATTCCAGGATTACAATAGGTTTAATTACAATTTTATTACTATTATGTGCAAATTGTTAAATATTATTAAATTCTTATAGAATCAAATTTTATTTTATAATCACACTAAGAATTAATGGAAAACATAACTTATTCTCATGTTAATATTAGATGAGACTAGTGCTTTGACAATGTTCCATGGACTTTGACAATGTTCATGTGACTTCAAATTTATTATAAAAATAACACATGGTTTCTTAGAAACACTTTGGCTTGTTCCTTGAAGTGGCTGCATTTCCAGTTGATTGGATTTCTCATGAAAAGTATACTTGGAAAGAAAATTCTAATATCTAGAAATTACATACTGCATATGAGATATCTATGATTTGGAATCTAGTGTTCTGCAAGTCAAGATTAGATATAATATTTTATTATTTGAACAGAAAATAATCTTTTTCAAATGTATAGCTGTTCATACAAGAAAGGTGAAGCTTTGCCATCAAAAGAAAATGAAAGCAAAACAAAGCATATGTGTGCAAAAGAAATTTATAAAACTATTTCCATATCTTTCTATGAGATTTAGAATACCTCAAAAGATTAATTCCTCAGTTTTCAAGTTTGGTAGTATATAACTAATATGAACACATTTTTATCATATGTCACGTGAGCATATTTTAGTCACTCTAACCCTTCAAGAATCTTCTATTGTGATACCATGAAAAAATAAAAGTAAAATTATAGCATATTTATTTGGCATAATGTAGCATATGTAAATTATTTCAATCTGGCCCATCCAGCACCTTTCAGAAGAGCTAAAGGTACCTGCTGTGTGGTGCTCTATGGACATCATCTTACTCTTGCACTGGAACACAGTGTGGTATTAATGCAGGTTGAACAAGTGAACAAAACTTTAAAACTTAATAATAAGAAGCAATGAATTAAAGAAATAGACTGATGCTACATTAGAATATGGAATGTATTTGTTCAATCAAATTATATTTATCCTGTATCCTTGTTCCTCCAGCAATACATTGCAGTTAGGTCATTTATACAAAGATGACCAAGTTGGCTCTTTGTGATATGTGTGAGTATCAGAGCCATCATGAATTCTCATTAATCATAAGCCTTTGGTGAACATGATAAACTTAGAAGACAGTTCTCCAGCTCAGAAAACGTGTATATTTTTGCCATTACATTCTAATGACTACAGTATACTCTACAATCAAGTTTATGGTCTTTGATATTGCTAGAATGCCTGAACTCACTTACATTCTTTATTTTCAGGATCACAAAATGGCAAACACAGTATACAGTGAGACACTAACTTTGAACATTGAAGAATCTATTCAAGTACAAATATTTCAAATCATGGCAGTTTTCCCTATAGGAGAACTCATTAAATACTGTTTATTGCAGCCTCTTTTACTTATATTGTTGAGACCCCTGGTCAACCAATCACTGAGCTCCATACATATATCTAATATGCTTAGTGGTTTTATATACTTAAGAATCAAATTCATTGATCACGAATAACCTGCTACTTTTGTGCTGTTTATCTAGTTCTTTTTATTGACTATAGAATCACCTGGTGCCTGTGGTCAGCTCTGCAAAATGCTACTGTACACAGAAAGATGAATCCTATCATGTGTGGCTGTGAGTCGTGATTGCTACCTAAATTCCCTGTTTGGCATTGAGTAAGTTGTGTCTCTGGTTATAAATTCAAAACACGTGCAGGGAAGTCTTAGTATGAACTGAGTTTGAAGGATGAAATGCATTGAGAAGTTTTCTCCAGACGTAAAAGTCATTGGTGAAGCTCTGTGAACAAAGGCATTTATGTAGTAGTCACCTGAATTCAAAGTTGGGCTTGTTTCAAAAAAGAGGAATCATCAATCCACCCTTCTGCCTACCTACCTACAGACAAATGCCTCTTATGAATTCCTGAAAACCTACTGATTCAAAGTCTTTGGTTAGCATTAAAGCGGTGGCAATTTGCAACATGCTTTATACACTAGGCTTCAAAAAAGATGCTGACAAAATATTATATAATATAGATATTATGCTAGAATAGAGCTATAAAATTATGTTTGGATGCACTTTATAAAATTAATAATCTATACTGTATTATGATATTTTACAATGTTTCAATTATTTAATCATTAAAATTTTATTAACATTGTATTTTTATATGGCTACTTTGATAATTACTCCAGATTTTAGAAAATGTTTTATTTTATGTAATGTCCATTGTACAGGTAAATAATATTAATCTTGACAATAACCTGTGGCCACAGAAGCCAGAAGCCATAACCAAGAACCTAATATTATTATTTTGCTAAATAGACATAATATTAAATTGTCTTTTAAATGCTTATCCCTGTGCCCATAGATTAGTTCAGTTTTCAGTCTTCAACAGAGAAATTCTGTGTGTGTGTGAGTGTGTGTGTGTGTGTGTGTGTGTGTGTGTGTGTGTGTCTGTGTGTGTGTCTGTGTGGTGTGTGCGCAGTTGATAAAATTTAATAAAGAAACTCACATCTGGTCCAAATAAAAAGATTAAATGTATGTGAAGTGGTTACCCATAATCATCATATCTGTATAACATACCCTTCCTACAAGGCTAAAGAAACATCACTGAAGAGGGGGCAGAAAGTATATAAGAGCCAGAGACTGAAGAGGACTTGGACAAAACAGTGTTCCCTCGACTACAGGACTATCACACTAATGAATTTGCAGAATCTGTGGTGGCCTATTATGACCCACACAAGATCAAGCCAATCATCCTTCCAACATGTATGGTATTATTCCACATGAGCCATGATGCACAGCTGAGGAGCTAATGAGACATGATGGCTGCTTGAAGAAAGACAATCATATTTCTTTAAGGTTGTAGACCCTTGTACATTAACTCTGCTTTGTGCTGGTGGATAATCTTATATCCATGAACATATGGGCAACACTAATCTGAAAACTTAGGGTGTGAAATGAGGAGGAATACATGGTGGAGAAGAACCTGGAAGGAGTTAGAAGTAGAAAAGTGGGAAGAGGTGAAAATGACGAAAACACATCATACATATATAAGAATTTTGGGGGAATCTATGAAAATGATATATTAAAAAGGAGACCACTACAGAAAAGAACAGCCAACTAAAACATGGAGTTGTGGATCCCAGGCCCAGTAGATATTTCTACAAAACACTCCCACACCTAAAGTTCAAGAAACATTGAGGATGAGGGAGCAGAAAGATTGCAAGAAAAAGGAGGAGAAAGAGTTTGATACAAGATTGTGTCTCCTAGTAATATCAGATGCAATGCCCATAAAGCCTCATCAATATGAACAACAAAATGTGAGCTGAACAAAGATAACACTAGGGAAAAGACAAACTGGATGTTCTCAACCCTATGCAAAGAGCTTTAGGCAACTGTGGAAAGCAGGGAAGGAAGAGGCAGCTACCTGAGGAAAGAACACACCAATTGGTTGACCAGTCAGCCCTATAACATATCTACAGGAGCATTATATAAACTAAACAAGTGATATATAGGAATATATATATATCAATCTATACACGTGCATGCAATAATATATTAGAAAGAGAATGGAGAAGGATATATGGGAGAGTTTAGAGGGAGGAAAGGTTAGGAAAAATTTTTGTAATGAAATTACAAACTCAAAAATCAACAACAAATAAAATATTAATATTCAATGATGTTTCCAAAACCCAATTTGTTATATAATACTTTGAGGATCAAGAAGCAATAATGGCATACAGGAATTCACAACATGTACAAACAAAATTAAGTTTGCACTGTTGTTGGAAAGATGGCTTAAAGGTTCATAATGTTTGCTGAGAAACCATGAGAACTGGAATTCAAAGCTCAACACCCGTATAACAAGCAAGAATCCCATACTTGCCTGCCATGTCAGCTGAAAGAAATGTTACACTTCTCTCTGATCTCCAACTTTATAAGTACTCATGCACACAAACACACACACACATACACACACACACACAAATCAATTTTTGAGTAAAAGGAACAAATACCAGCAGAAACTAAAAAAAGGCAGGAATTTACTTGTTTAAATTGACAAAATATATGGGTAATATGCATGAAATTATTATTTAATGGAACGTAGACCAACCAGATGCTCCAGTTTAATGATCAATTATAGGATGAGGTCTAAGATTTAGTATATATTTTCACTTCCATTTCTCCATGTAAAACCATGGTCTACTATTTTGCACCATATTATGAGAACATTTAGACTATGATGGGAAAGGTAGAGAATAATGAGAAATTCACCAGAGAAAGAAAAATTGATATAACTTAGTGCCCAAATGAAGGCTCCTCCTCTGCTTCAAAACCCTCCATTATGTGTCCTCCTTCAAACTTGGTCAGATATATCAGATTTAAACAGAAAATTTGTGGAAATTGCATTATCTTATGAGGGGAGAAGATGAAGTGTATACTTAATATTTATTATTGACATGAGTATGACCATGTCAAGGACCCTGATGTCTAAGACATATGTGAACAGAAAGGTCCTCCCTGGGACAAGCTCAGAGGAAAGACAAGATCTTCCACTGGTCAAAGATTAGCTACTTTCCTTCCTCCTCATTCTTGCTGTGTCTAATAAATGTGCTAATGTTCAGGTTTGATACTTGTGCATATCCATTAGAGAACATGACTGTCACAATGCCACATTTTCTGTATGTGTGTTCATAATTTCTATGTGCCCACTGAGCCAGTCACTACAATGCCAGTGCAGTGCAGGTGTGGCACCCTTATAGCTTTTTTCAAGGAGTTGGAATGTAAATTTTTACACTTTCAATGGCTATACTATTGTCACCTATCTGATTTTCAAAAGTTCTTTGATTTATGATTGATCATATTCATAAGCATTAACTAAATATATTATGAAGCACATAGGCAATATAACCAGGACAGCATGTGCTCATGTAAGTAGATGTTGATGATACAAAGAATAGAAACTGCAAATATGTATACAACAATATTTGTACAACATATTGTGTAGTATTACTGATGTAATGTGATTCTGAGATAGACTATGCATAGGTGTATATCAGGAAGCAACCACTACTGCTCACAGGCAGGAGAATCAGTAGCAAAATATCCTTCCTTCTGTCTTGTTCTAACAGTTAGCCAACACTAATGGACAATAGAAGCATTTTATTTTTCCTGAATTAATGTCAATACAATCTTGTAGTCACTAAGAGAGGACAACCCATGGAGGAGAGTCCTATAATAATCCTAGGGCACATGAGAAGAAAACTATACAGAATTTAAAAGTTTTGCTAAGGCAAAACACAAATGGCAGAATTTCAGGGGATAGAGGTGTTGGAATTAGAAGGAGATATCAGAGTTTGAGTTCTAGACTGTGTGTCTAGAACTAGGCTTTCTTTCAATCCATTTATGGGTCATAGAGCTGTTCATGTATAGGGGGCAAGACTGCACCCTAACCACATCTGCTATAAGTGCCCCATTCCCAAAGACCGTGCGTATCCTCTGAGTGGAGCAAAGACTCCATCACACTCTCATAGCATCTGTAATGTCCAAGGAGATCATGACTTACTTTAGGGAAAGCGCTAGTTATACAATTAGTAGAAATTACTTAATATTACACTAGAAAATAATAATAGCAGGTTTTACATCAGAAAGTTCTTCCGATTATAACATAATCCTCAGAAGAATGGGGGAAAACAATATGCTTAATATAAAATTTCCAGTGCCCAACTACAAAACAATCATAATGTTCAGCAATGATTCCAAATGAACAGACTCAAATGAACTTTCAGAATATATCCTCCAGCCTAAACAAAATAAGAAAATAGAATCATAACCAGAAATTACATTAATGCTAAAATAGCAGAAAAGAAACATTTAAGTTAGTGCAAAGTCTTGCCAGTTTCAAAAGAAAAGATGGGAATAATGAAAAGGTAAATTAAAAGTATATAAAAAGGCTAACTGAAATTTCTTAATTACATATTCTCTAAGTGAGCATAGTAGGAATGCAGGTACTTCAAAACCAACATCAGAAAAATAGAAATGCTGGTGGTGGCGCACGCCTTTAATCCCAGCACTCGGGAGGCAGAGGCAGGCGGATCTTTGTGAGTTCAAGGCCAGCCTGGTCTACAGAGCGAGATCCAGGAAAGGCACAAAGCTACACAGAGAAACCCTGTCTAGAAAAAAAACCAAAAAAAAAAAAAAAAGAAAAACTGAAACAATGAAATGAGCTTTATAACATATTTATATAATTACCTTTAAATTTAGAGAAAAGTAGAGTCTCAGCCAGTTTGAGAGGGACATCGAGCTGTTTAACATGTGTAAGTACAATTGTAGAAAAGAAGGACTGCTATGTGATAATGCTGTTGTACACTGCTTTAATAAAATGCTGATTGGCCAGTAGCCAGGCAGGAAGTACAGGCAGGGTGAGCAGACAAGGAGAATTCTGGGAAGAAGAAGGGCTGAGTCAGGAGGTGCCAGCTGGACACAGAGGAGACAAGATGACAAGACAGAACTGAGAAAAGGTACCAAGCCACACGGTTAAACATATATAAGAATTATGGGTTAATTTAAGTGTAAGAGCTAGTCAGCAATAAGCCTGTGCTAATGGCCAAGCAGTTGTAGTTAATATAAGCTTCTGAGTGGTTATAAGTGGGCCATGGGACTGCGAAGGCCTGGCAGGACCAGAGAAACCATCTGAGTACAAAGGACAGGTGGCAGAAAAAGATATGATACAATAATGGCCTGAATGTTCATACTTTTAAAGAAAAACAAGGAAACAGATTAAAGAAATATAAAAAATTCCAATCAGGAGAATATGTATTTGGTAATTTACTATAAGTATAGAAGAACATAACCACACATACACACATATACATTTTCATATTATATTTCAGATTAATTTTCTCTGGGCTTTAAATACACATTTGGATCATAACTTCATATGAATAATTGAGGCTGAATAAATGGACCCTTTAGAAGTGGAATGAAAGAATAAGAGGCCTTTGATGGTTTCATGAAATAGTCTAAAATATTATGCCTTAATAAAGTAACTGGATCATAAAGAGACAAAGTACTAAAGCCAAAGTTAACACTTTTATGTGGCTGGGATTTAGTAAAATGTTCCTGCCCCATATGTTTGGTTCAGTTAATCATATTCTGTAGATAGGGTATTAATGTATGTATTGGTCCCATAGAAGTGACTGATTGTGTCTATTCCAAGCACACAAATAGGCCCTATTTGTTCTTTCTCCCTACATTGAGAAGAAATGACTCAGACTACTATATTGTTTAGGACATTCCCCTGTAGAGCTGGTGATAGTCTGTGCAGTGGGCCTCAGCTTTCTACCTTTTATGTTCTTCTAGGCTTGGAGATGCAGCTTTCTGAGTCATTTCTGATCCTGTGATTAAACTTTCACCAATATTTTTTAAGTAATCCTGATCAATTCATTAGTTCACCAACTTGGACTTTGGTGTCATCCTTAATTTTATCTATCATCAGTTGCTCTCTGGAGTAGGTAAAAAGTTTTCTCCTAAGGAATGGCATCATACAATAGCATGTATTTAATAAAGCAGCAATCCTTGTAAAAGAATACCATACACATTCCTGCAATGGAGCCAGATGCTTGTATGTACTGGGTAGCAGGGTACCTGCTACTCATTCCCTGAACTTCCAGTCAGCTCAGTTTGTTTAAGAGTGATTCTTAGTAGTCTTTACTGTTTATATACTCTAGGGGAAGAAGGGACCTAGTGAATCTGGTCACTTGTCACTTTCAGGGACTTCCTGAAGCTATTTTAAATTGTTTACTTCCTGTCAAAAGGATCTGTCCTACACTAGGGAATGTTTTACTCCCCCTGTTGTTTAATCTCCCTATAAATATCCTGTTTCTGGATGAGAGGAAAGGTTTTAATCTCTGAGGAAACTACAAAATAAAAGCCATTATTGGTTATATTTCAGTATTCTTTCTGAGCTTGAAGCTATAGTAATTTTTTGATACCTTTGTCTCTGTCTATCTGGCCTGTGTAGGACTTCATTTTTGCTAAGCAGGCAACCTTCTTTCTTTGCCAGCACTTGTTTCTCCATGTCATTTATTATGACACTTATATAGTATGACTTGAATACTTCTTTGCCTCTAGGACCTATCTGCCTTAGCACCACATCACAGTTTTTTTTGTTGTTGTTGTTGTTGTTTGTTTTGGGTTTTTTTGCTTTTGTTGTTGTTGTTGTTGTTCCCTGGTAGTAACTCAGTTAAAAAGAAATGTTGGCAAAAAATAAAGCACTAAATCTTCCCTGATACACAAACTTGTTTTCATAGAGTCATCCTGGGAGGAGAAGATAAAATCAGTATCTGTAACAAGGGAAGTGTGCTATTTATCTAGGATGTTTCTTTTATAAAAATTAAATGAGCACAGAGGTATAACAGAACAAGGAAACCCCAACATAGTAAATAGTTCCAAGGATGGTGACCTTGGCATGAGTCATTCATAATTATACTTTGTGCCTTAATGTTGAATCCTTCCACAGCATTGGTACTTCTGCAACAGTGTGATGTGGGAGGACATAGTAGTAAGATATACAAAATAAAAGAGATCTATAAACACTGAATTTTATTTGAAAGGAAAATTTAAGAAATATTAAAGTAGTAGTATAGTGTGTTTTGAATTTATACCATACTGTAATAATCAATCAATCCATCAATAGACAAATATTTTTTAGATGACAGATTGTGTCTTCATACTTTCAGTAATCACTTATTAAAACAAAATCTCAGAACTGGAGAGAGAGCTGAGGAGTTCAGAACACTAATTTCTCTTGCAGAGAATCTGGGTTTGGTTCTCAACACCCACATGGTAGTCACATCCATCTTTATCTCCAGTCACAGAGATTTGATCCCCTTCTTTGGCCACTGCATGCATCTGCACACATATGGTACACATACATGCACTAAACATTGATACATATAAATGTAAATAAATCTTATTTTAAAGATCTATTCATAAAAAAATACAGAAATTTGTACATGAAATATTTTATGCTACAGTTTTCTATAACACATTTCACTTCTCTTGGGAACACTTCATCTACTGTAATTTAATTATTCTACATTTTAAACATGAAGGAAGTGAAATATTTTCATAGCAATACAACTGATGAACAAAGGTGAAAATTGTA
This sequence comes from Peromyscus californicus insignis, assembly GCF_007827085.1. Lineage (NCBI taxonomy): Eukaryota > Metazoa > Chordata > Mammalia > Rodentia > Cricetidae > Peromyscus > Peromyscus californicus. Next base: position 71,295,722 of record NW_026294573.1, on the reverse strand, counting down.
TTTTTCAGCTTCCTCCAAAATAACATCAGAATTTTAAATTATTGATTTCACTATAAACATAAGGTCAGAGTTGAAAAAATGAAATAAAAAGGAAAGAAAATGACTGCTTCTAGGTATGGTGAAGAAGTAAGTTGATTGTAGATAAAAGGGAAAGCATAGCCAGAGGCAGAGACATCTGGGAGAGTCCAGAGTGGACATGACCCTGAGCCATGTGAAGAGAGGGGACAGAGGAGAATCAGGTGAGGCCTCCAAGAAAACATTACAAAAGCCCATGTAACCAAAATGGTTACAGTATGTAGGGAAGAGCCTCTGAAGAAGGGACTGCCCAAGTCCTAGGCTGGACAGTTCAGGGTAGAGGAGATGGCAGGATATGCCACCCATACCCTGTGACAAGTAGGTACTGAGGGATTCTGGGAGAACCTGGTGGCCACGGTCATATTGATACACTAAGAAGGCACCTCAGCCACTTGTCCTAGGATTTGAGACTTAATGAGAGTGTTACTCAATTAAATACTGAATAAATTATTTGTATTTAAAATTTTTATTTATATTAAAAATAATAAGATATAGCAACTCAATTACCCTAGTGAATTCCTGTAATGTTGGAGGAATTTTATGAGACTTGTACTATTTAGCTAAGAAAACATTATGAAATTTAATAGCTCTAAAACCGCTTCTGAAAGAAATTTTGAAGATTTCTAAGAAACATAAGTTTTAGAAATCTAATCTGTGATTACAAGTGACTATTTATCATTAAAAAACATAATCACACATTATTATAAAATTGTGAACTTATTATTCCAAAATATAATTTTCTTCAATTGTTTCACTCAGTGCAAATAACGAACACAGCAGATGGCTCTGATAAGAGGGCAAAGGAGAAGTTCCAACTTAACGCTCTCAGGAAATACTTCCAGAGAGAGATGACAAGGGATTCTGAACTTATGGTCGTGTGTGGGTGCACGGTAAATATACTTCTAAACTAGATGTCCTTTCAACTCCCTGCAACCTAAGAAGATGCTTGTAATTAGGCAATCATGTAAGTAAATCATCGGTTGTCTTTTATCCAGAATTTGAACTTCTGGAAGAGAAGATATTATTATTTTGCAACTCTGTTTTGAAACTACGAATAACACAATAGAGAAACAAAAGAAAACCCAAGTAAAAAAACAAACAAAAAAAATAGGGAAGCACTGAGTCCATAGACTCCCTTAAACATCTGCCAAAGAAATCGAGGCATAGAAATAATTATATGTAGTTACATATTTTTATGTTCTGTGAATTCATTTTTATAAAGGAGCATTAACATTCATGTCAATACTTTTGAGTGAAGATTTGTCTGCACTATGAACCTGTAGTGAGAGATGATTACATAGGCCCCTTCCTTTTGTCCTCTGAGGGCAATTTTGTGAGCAGAGCAGCAAAACCATCCACATTCAGTTAATATGCCCTCCCCCACAAAAAAAGTAGACTTGAGAACTTAAAAGTATTAAGTCACACACATCTTCCTTTCCTCATTCAATCCTCACATCAGAATGAGAACTTTGATATCCATTTTATCATTTATTTTAGGATGAAGAGTAACTGAGTATAGGTGGAGATTTTCTGTGTCTCAGTAGTCACTCCCAAATATCAACTCAGAGACTTATTACTAATTATAAATGTTCAGCAAATAGACTTGTACCCAGCCAGCTCTTACAACTTAAATTAACTCATTTATATTAATCTATGTGCTGCCCCAAGGCTCCTTAACCTCATCTATGAACTTCCATGTATGGCTCGAGATGCCTTAGACTCCACCCTTCTTCTCAATATTCTCTCTGCCCCCCAAATCCTGTGCTGTGGAATGGTCTATATGTCAAATTGCTCTGATTGGTCAATAAATAAAACACTGATTGGCCAGTGGCTAGGCAGGAAGTATAGGCGGGACTAACAGAGAGGAGAACTGAGAGAACAGGAAGGCAGAAGAGACACTGCCAGCCGCCATGACAAGCAGCATGTGAAGACGCTGGTAAGCCACGAGCCATGTGGCAAGGTATAGATTTATAGAAATGGACTAATTTAAGCTATAAGAACAGTTAGCAAGAAGCCTGCCATGGCCATACAGTTTGTAAGCAATATAAGTCTCTGTGTTTACTTGGTTGGGTCTGAGCAGCTGTGGGACTGGCGGATGACAGAGATTTGTCCTGACTGTGGGCAAGACAGGAAACCTCTAGCTACAATCCTGTCTACTTATTGGCCAATCAAATTTTTATTAACAATGAGAGCAAAACATTTTCACAGTGTTCAAAAGTAATATTCCACAGAATTTCCCAATTTTTGTCTAATTAAAAAGAAAAGTTTTAACATTAGCATTGTTTGTAAAACTATATATGAAAACAAAGTTATCAAGTAAGTTCAGTTATAATATCCAGTCAATTTATATTTGGTAAAACAGAGAAAATACTCCATCAGTTGTCCTCTCCTGAAGAATCCAGAGTTTCCTACCTAATTTACTTTCTAACATGATTAGAGAACTGCAATTGTAACTCTCTAATTTTCAGCCTCATCAAAGATCCAAAAAGGATATAATATTACCTGAGTAAACAAGAAGTGTAGAGCAAGCAATTTCTAACATTAAAAGATGATGGTAAACATGGCTCACACTACTGGTACCTCTGCCATGAAGCTGGGCTCTCAGGGAACCAAGCAGGGTGCAGCCAGCTACCAAAGTAAAGGCAGATGTTCTAGCCATGCCTTTTAGCAGTTTAAAGGCTCATTTGGTCAAGCAGGTTCAGATGGGAAAAAACTCTTAATGGTTTACAGTGTGTTTTAAAATGTACAAAGGCATAGGAAAAAAAAGAAAAAGGGTATAGACAGTCATAAAAAGAAATATATAGTTTTAAAATAATAAGTAAAGCCCTTAAGAAGAAAGTAAAGTAATATAATAGAAAAAAGCCATGTAAAGATGATAAATAGAGTCTGGATCCTGTATGTTATTGTGTTATATTTGATTTTGGGGGGGGCTGTTAAGAGACACTGGATTATAAAAGCTGCTAAATTAAACCAACCTACATATTTTACAAATATCTTGACTTCAACATTTAAGTCAAAAGGTGTGTTGCTTTGGGATAGAGGTTATGCTTTTATTTCCACAAGAAGTGAGAGGCTGTGTATTCATCTCATGTTGATATGGATGAGGTTTGATTGGGGACAATCTCCTGAAAATTCTGTCTACAAACATAAGAAATAAACCTAGAAGAACTACAAGACAAGTGATGCATATTTTACCTGCTCAAACATAAAACCAAAAATCATCTTCGGCTGACTTGTATACAACACACAGTCATTGTACAGACAACACATAATCTATCTAGAAAATGATGCCCACATTCCCAAGAGATGGGGTATGAATTTGTTTTGATTATTCAATGGATTATGAATGCTTGTCATTGTTTAGGCTAGTTGGTTACAAGTTATGATTGGTCATATTTTTTAAAAAAGCTAAACAACAGAGTTAAAGTCAAAGATCTCTTTCTAAAGGAAAAAATGGAGATATAAAAATGACGAGATAAAAGGGTAGATTATTGCATCTACTTTAATAAAAAACAACTATTAATATCAAAATATTTTGCATTAGTATAGATCGTTGTTTATTGATAAAATTTAAAGTTAATTTTGTTATACTGTATATATATTTCTACCCTTGTTTGGGTATTGTGTTTATGCAGCTCATTTAAAAATGTAATGTATAGTTAAAAAATACACATTAATAGTTATCTAAAATAGTCAAACTTATATTAGCTATGTTCTGAAGGTCATACACAGATAAATTTAGATATGTAGATGATCTTCAAATACTTCAAAGACTTATGGAATATGGCATTTAATATGTTTAATAAGCTGAGCCTTTTTATAATAGTGAGACACGTCTGTTCATTACAACACCATCTATTTCACAAAAGGATGATGGGCATCAAAGAACCTCCATATGGAATTTGCTTTCCTCATGGCAAAAGCTAGCCATCTGGGCAAAGAAACTGCCCTTGCCTCAATTGCTGACAGTATGCTGTCCAAACTGGATCAACAAGATACAAAAAAAAAAAAAAAAAAAAAGACTGCCAAACTATGCCAAGACAAGGTAGGCTAGTCCTTCAAAATTCTCTGCTTCTGAGCAAATTCTGTCAGATATATCAGACCTGTAGGCCAAAGTTGGATCCTTCAATGTTACTGAAAAACTAGGATGATTCTCCAAATAGCCAGATGTCCTTGTCATTAGGTAACATTTTATCTTTCTGGGGTCTTTGACAGAGTCGAAGACTAGATAGTCATATTGAAAGTTATGATATCCTTAGTTATGACAAAAGGCAAATTAGGTATAAACTTTAGACTCACAAAGATAAGATAAATAATAGATTTTTTTTTCTAAATTTGCCAAATAAAAACGGACTGGATATTTTAATTGTAATTTTACTTGATAACTGTTTTTGTTATATACAATTTTAACATATTAAAGTTAAAACCTTCCTTTTCAATTAGACAAAAAGGGGGGGGGTATAATACAATTCTTAAAATGGTCTTTTAATAAAAAACCCCAGAGCCATAAATTGGGGTAAATGCTGAAAGATCAGAGAAGCATAGCAAGCCATAGCCACCACCTCTTATCTTACCAACTCCTCAGCCTGAAAGAGCCTCAGCCTCTAGCCCTCGAGCTGAAAAGGACACTTCTGCTGAAAAGCCTTAGTTCCTGTCTCTTCAAGCCTTATACACCTTTCTCTGCCCACCACATCACTTTCTTCTTGGTGCTGAGATTAAAGGCATGTGACTTCCCAAGCAAATGCATGATATCTCAAGTGCTGGGATTAAAGGCTTGTGATTCCCAAGTCCTGGAATTTAAAGGTGTGTGCCACCACTACCTGGCTCTGTTTCTCTCCTAGACTGAGTCTTTGAACTCACAGAGATCCAGATAGATTTCTACCTACCGAGTGCTAAAATTAAAGGTGTATGCCATCACTGTCTGGTCTCTATGTTTAATATAGTGGATTGTTCTGTTCTCTGATCTTCAGGTAAATTTATTAGGGTACACAATATATCACCCAGGGGAAATATGTAATATTCCTTTACATTGTGTGAATATATGTCACTGTGATTGGATTAATAAACAAGTTGAGCAGCCAATAGCTGAACTGGATAAGGTTAGGTGGGAAAACCAGAAGAAGGACACTGGGATGAAGAAGTACTAAGTCTGAAGAGTCACGAGCCAGATGCAGAGAGGAAAGAGGGGATGTACGATGAAAGAGAGGTAATGCCACATGTCAGAATGTAGATTAATATAAATGGGTTAATTTAAAATGTACAAATTAGCTAGTAACAAGCCTGAGCTATTAGCCAAACATTTGTAATATCATTTGTAATACAAATATTTGTAATATTTGTAATCATAAGACTCAATCTGGTTATTTGGGAGCTGCTGCTGGGACACAGAGAAACTCTGCCTATAACTGAGAATAAAAGATCTTTGACATGAACAAAGCCAGGCACTAAATATTGAAAGTACAAAACTGAATCTTGTTTTCTTCTTGTTCTTTCTCTCTGTCTCTGTGTGTGTGTGTGTGTTTGTGTATGTGTGTGTATGTGTGTGTGTGTGTGTGTGTGTGTGTGTGTGTGTGTGTGTGTGTGTGTGTAACAGATGTGTAGAGATATTAGGATGACTTCAGGAAATAGTCCTTTCCTTCCATCCCATGGGTTCTTGAAATTAAGTTGATCATCAGGTTGGTGGACATTGCATTACCCGCTGAACCATCTCACCTGCCCCAATCTTAGTGCTTAATCTTCCAGGTCTCCTTGTTGTACTTAGTAGTGTTTTCAAGTTTTGAATTATGCTAATATATGTGTGAATATATATTCATTATATTATATTTTCTTAATTCATAAAATTTATTTCCTTAAGAAATATCAACTGCCTTATGACTAGGGGCACTTTACCTACTGTGTGATTTTCTGTTACATGCATATTTCTACATGTCCTTCTCATTTCTCATCATACAGTAGGTATATAATGGAGGCTTTTGCCTTAATGTTTCATGCAAGTGGCATTCCTTGGCCTCTCTGTTTTATGGACTGAAATACTTTTATTTTAGAACATTTTCATGATATTTAAGAAGTCAAAAATTTTAATGTATGAGAAAACAATTTCTGTTTAAAAGATACAGGGTGGCCTATGAGGCTGCTAAATTAATTCTGATTCTGCTCTGGTAGAGTGCACATTTATGAACTAGTAGAGCTATTTTCTTGTTTCTACCATCTGGAATTTGATAGGACTTTTTAGTCTTCTTGGGGCTTTAATGATATTCATGGAAAAACAGGGTGCATTTTTTAAATCTAATGAGGTGTCAGCTTCCTTAGTGACTCATTTTCTCTTTTGTCCTTCACTATTTTCCATTTCCTGCCTCTGAAACAATATAGACTAACCAAAGCACAGAGGGATATTATCAAGAAAGCATTTGGGAACTTAAACCACTTAACTAAAATTGAAAACCGAGATTAAGCATAAATTTTAATAACTACTAAATATTTTCCTCAATTTCCAGTTTATATAAAGCCATTTACATCCTGAAGGATTGTGTTTATAGCAGTGTTCACCGGCTGCTTCTTCAGTACTGTCAATGTTTACCACTCTCGATCTCCCAGTGCCCCTGTGAAACAGAACTTAGAAAACAGATACTTGGCACGTCTGACCTAAGTTTCAAGTTTGTTCTAGTCACTTTATTCTCCATACTTAAATTTACCTTCATTCACTTTTAATGTATTGTGCTTCTTAATTTTCTAGTAATTGATTCTAGAGGGCAATATTTTTATACTTTATTTGATTAGGACCAAATAATGTGGGCTTATCTTAACCATTTTACTATTGTGTGCTTTCCTCTTTTTCTACACACACACACACACACACACACACACACACACACATACACACACACACAGTATACACATACATATATATATTTCTGAATGACATGATAACATTACTGTCAATAATTAGATTTTTTGTAAGTAGATCCATAAGATTGTGAAGAAACTGAAAAACACTCTCATTTAGTGACTCTTTGGCTGTAGCAAGTCCATCTTTCAGGCATTTGTAATAGTGGTGAAATAAGAAAAATTTGCCATCATGGATAAAATATGCTTTCTGTAAAGCTATGTTTGAGTTTGTATTAATAACAGCCTCACTGTTTGTATTTTTCTGATTTAATCTTGGGTTATTATATCTGTATGACTGCCAAATGTAAGAAAAATATAATATTAATATTTCAAAGATATAAAACATGAATTAAGTAATATTAAAGTGAAATTAAAAGTGATTAAAGACTAAATATCCCTCTATCTACCATCTTGATTGACTGAACAAAGTGACAGCAGCTATTGTGGGATCTTATTCATGGAAGACAATGAGACTAAGGAATGATTTTAAAGGCGTATATTATACATAATCAATCATTTTCTGTCCTGACTAAAGACCAGAGATCATCAGAGAATGCCACACCACCATCTATATCTTCAACAGAAACCTACCTCTAAGCACCATGAAGATTATGGTAGCTACAACAAAACACACACACACACACACACACACACACACATACACACACACACACACACACACACACAAAAAAAAAAAAAAAAAAAAAAAAAAAACAGCAACAGCAAAAGCACTGTTGAAAGAAAAGACCACACTTGGTGGCAATGTAAAATTTACTATTTACTGCAAGATCTGGGTGATTGGAAAGATTTTTAAAAAATGTGTATTGCCGGGCAGTGGTGGTGCACGCCTTTAATCCCAGCACTTGGGAGGCAGAGGCAGGTGGATCTCTGTGAGTTCGAGGCCAGCCTGGTCTCCAAAGCGAGTTCCAGGAAAGGCGCAAAGCTACACAGAGAAACCCTGTCTCGAAAATAAATAAATAAATACATTAAAAATGCTTATTACTTACTAATGGAAAGTAAATTGTTAGTCATTAATTGTTGCTATGAAAGGGACTTAAACACATTTAGAAGCTCTTCTTAGGTTACTGTGCAGACTACATCAGGGTAGAACTGGCACAAGAAATATGCCAGAAACTAAAGCAGGCAGAGCGAGGAGGTATGGAGTATATTATAGAATATATATAATATATATATATATTCTCCAGGATGTGTCCTATAACGCTTAAAGAATTATGAAATTGCTTACTAAGCATGTCTCAGAATACATCCCTGTTGGGGTAGAGCAGCACAAACTTTTATATTATTTCTGTTATGAGTCAGGTTGTCATCCTGATTCTAGTTTGTGTACTGAACTGGCCCACTACTTTAACAGAATTTCTCATTTTATAGTTCTAAATAGTTTGCATTATCATCAAGCAAACAGTCTTGAGTTGTTGTTATAGTTTCCTCTTAATGGCTTTAAATGTATAGACTTGGGCTTTATCTTAGGAATAATTTTTTTCTTACTTTTGCATCTCTAATTTATAGTTTCTTTGTGGATTCTACTATTTAAGCGTTAGGTTTTCTGGAAGACCACTATTACTTGTGACTTCAAAAGGCTTATAACATGCTTCTCTTTCTTTGGAACACTTTTTACACTTCAAATACAGGTCTAAATGTACTAACCTCCTTCAGTTCATCCACTCTGTGATGTGCTGTACAGCATCATGCTTGTTTTTCCTTAGAGAGTTCTATGTGAGATGCACCCTTAAACAAAATTATGCCATTGGAGAAATTAAAAATATCCTATAACCAAAAAAGTAAAAATACCAAGTCTTTTGGATAGAGCTAAGGCAGTCCTAATTGAAAAGTTTGTAGCTAGGCATGCTTCCATTAAAAAGTCAAGGATATAACCAACCACTTCAAGGCCCATTCAAAAAAATGAAACCAATACTTGACAAGTTATCTGGGTCAAGAACCTGTGGCTAAACCCTAGGAGAAAATCTGCTATAATTGTGCTAAATGGACATAGCCTTAAATTACTTCTAATGTCTTTTTGTGCCCATAGCTTAGTGCATCTCTCATAACTCATGAAGGAAACTTCTTTTTGTATAGATGAGAATTAACATTGAGATCCACAACCATTCAAGGTGTGGAAAGTAAAAGGCTGTAGAGAATTCAGCTTCAAATGGGAACTCTATGCCACAGCTCTTTCTCTAAAGTCTCCATAATAATCATAGAAGAAAGAATGGAAAAATTTCAAGATCCAGAGGGAGTAGACAACTAAAAGGAATCAATGTTGTCAGGACACAACAAGGCATTTGCATAGTGTTTGTGTATCAGGACCTAGACAACCCCAAAGCAGATAAAACTTGAGAATGGAGGGGGCAGGTAACCATGAAGTTCCATCCCTTACTGAGGAGCTAGTGACAACCATAACTTCTCAGAGAAAGAAAGTAAATTTTCTTTGAGAATATGATCCCTGGCAGGTTTTCCATGTGCCATTTAGTAGTCCCATACCCATATTATATGGGAAGCACAAATTAGACATGATGCTGTAAAAACAAAAGAAAACAGAAAACAAAAGAGAGGACATGAAGTGGAATAGATAGAAAATAGGGAATGTGGTGTATCTGGGAGTTATTAGGGAAGCGATGAATATATTAACAATACGTTGTATGAAATACCCAAAAGATTAATAAAATTATTTTGAAGAATATATTTAAAAGGTTATATACCACAACCAAGTTTATTTAATTCTAGAAATGAAAATATGACTAAACATATGCAAATAAAAGATACTATATTGCATAAATAGACTTAAAGACAGAAATTATATGATCACTTCATGGGACACAATAATGGCATTTGTCAAGCGTCACACACCTGCTTGATAATGCCCTGATGCAATTAAGAATAGAAAAACATACATCCAGAGTTAATAAAAGCTATATGCAGCAGACTTACTGGCAACATTACACTAAATGGGATTTAATAATAAAAATAATTTAAATAATTATTTTTTAAACTTATTTTAAATAATTATTAAATAAAAAAATATATAATAAAAACCTTGAGAGACTCACTCATGTCTCTTTTACAATATAGAACTCCAAATCATATCGACAGCAATAGTGAAGAAAAAGAATTAAGCCTTGCAAACAGTAAAAGAATTAGTCAAAGTATACTGGTATACTATGAGGATTCTAGGCATTACAACAGAAGAGTTTTAGGTTTGATAACCAATTTCAGTAAATTATCAGAATATAAAATCATTATATATGAGTCAGGAGATCTTGTTTTTACTAATGACATTCTTGCAAGAAAGAAATAAGAGAAAGAATGTATGTCCATTCATAATATTTACAATGAGTAAATAAACACATAATGAACTCACTGGAAAGTCTCTGAAATGAGAATATTTTCAAATTAATAAATAAGCTGAAGAAGGCAGAGGATGGAGAGTCTTGTGTGCTCCTGATAAGCAGAAGTAATATCACTGAATATAGCTATATTATCCCAAGTGATCTAAACATTAAGTATAACACCCATCAAAAAAATTGCAATGCTACATTTTAGTGAATTAAAGAAAATCCTTTCTAAAGTCCATATGAAAGTAAAAGTAGTATGGATATCCCAGGTGATTATCAGAAGAAAAAAATAATGCTAGAGAAATCACAATACCTGGATCTCAAACTCTATTACAGAATTATAGTGACTATAACAACATGGTATACATACGAAAAAAAGATGGAACTTGTGAAAGATCATGGGGGAGACTGGAGTATATAAAGACTTAATTTGTGCTATCCAGTATTTTGAGTTGAGAATCTGTGGTTCTGGTCAACTGGAAATGAAAACATAGTTACGATTAAAAATAGAACAGACTAATAAAATGACATATTTGCTGTGATATTGATATTGTTCAACTGGGGATGTCAAATCAGCTTTTATTAACAAGGGGGTAGCATCACTGAGGTAAAATGTGCTGGGATGTATTTCTCGAGGGTCAACACACAAAATCTGTGGTCCAGAGGAGCTATGGCAGTAACTTTTGCTGGCAGCTAACTTGTTATGTGAATAATTTTCACAGGTGGTACAGGTTTTGAAGGCATGAAGGTATTATTTAAAGCAGCTAAGGCTTAACACTGTTGTAGTAGGGATTTAATCCCTAAGAGCAGCCTACAAAAGTCATTAGCATAGTTGTAGCCTCAATTACATTGAAGCCTCAGGAATGAAGTAATAATGTAGATAAGTTGAAGGATGGCATGATGTGGTTGGGTTAGAATTTCTGAAGAGGCAGTTGGTGAAGTTGTCGCCTATTTTCAGTAGAAACCTGAGAAAATTTAAGATACTAGTACCCTGGGATTATTGCCAAAGACAGCATCAGCTTGGGAGTAAAGTTGTGCTGAACCTAGGAAACAAGCTGAGTGCTATGTAGATGGCTCTCCCTGCTCTTTAGTAGAGATCAAAAGAACTTGAGTACATACCCAAATCACTGAGCCTCACACAGTTAGACTTTGGTTTTACTTTTATTTGATTGTGAATATGTACTGGTTCTTCCCTTATGGAATAAGAAAACTATTCAAATTAATTTTTTTAATCTACAGGAACCCACAGTTAAGAGACTTTGCAATTTTTGAGAAACTTTGGTATTTTATATAGATAGATTTATTTGCTAGTTTATTTGTTTATTTTTGTATTTTATAAATAAGTATATTTCAGGGATGTTTAGTTATTTTGGTAATTTCAGAGAACATTTGGAATTTTGGAGATGCTTTGAATTTAGAAACTTTGGATACTTTAAAGAGACTGAACTTTTAAAGACTGTGAGAATTTGAGAATTTGGAGTTTTTATATTTTCATGTTAATATCAGCATAACATCTTGGGGGTAAACAAGAAAGGAAAGGTTATGGTTAACTGTAATGTGTTTGTGTGTCAAGTTGTAAACAAATCAGTTGTTCTGATTAGTGTGTTGTCAACAATAGCAACAAGCTAGACTCTTTCAGGAAGAGAGAACTTCAGCTGAGAAAATGCCTCCATAAAACTGGCCTACAGGTAACTATGTTGTGCAGTTTGGTAAATAATGATTGATGTGGGGGCAGCAGGCCATTGTGAGTGGTGCCAACCGCAGGAGAGTTGTCATGTGCTGTAAGAAAGCAGGCTAAGGAAGGCATTAGATAACAAGCCAGAAACAGGCTTCATTGTCACCTTCCAGGCTTCTGCCTTCAGTTCATGCTCTTACTTCCCTCAGTTATACAAAGAGTTGTTAGCAGAAAGAAACCCTCTTCTCCCTGGTCCCCAAGTTGCTTTTGGTCATGGCATTTTACCACTGGAATAGAAACCCCAACTGAGATATTCATGCAAACATGCTCTAACCACAGTAAACTTAACCTAACTTTCTCCACTGAATGTTTTATCATATATAATTTTACTCTCTCTTCTTTTTTTTGTTACCTGCAACATTTTCCACTGTTATTACAAAGTTATTTCAGATGGAGTACTTTTCAAAGAAAAGGTATGTTTTTAGCTCATAGTTTTTGAGGTCCAAAATGATGGCACTAATACCTACTTAACTTCTTGTGAGTGTTACTTGTAACATGAGTAAGAAACGGTCAAAGACCTAACTAGGAATTATAAAGGAGAGCATAAGTGAAAGAGAAAGTAGATACCTCCTTCACATTATAACCACCAGCTCTTGAGATAACTAATTCATATCATTGGTTCCCCTATTAAAATCTCTGCAAAACTATGATCCCAATTATTTAAGTATTTCTTAATGGTTCCATGCCACATTGGGGAATAATCTTCCATGAATTTCAGTGTGGATTAACGATATTCAAATCAAACAATTGCTATACAAAAGAAAGCAGAAAAGTCCACTGAGTTCAGGAACTATGGATTAGACATGAAATACTCCCTCCCTCCAAGGCTCCTGTTTTGAAGACTTGGTCCCCAAGTAGTGAAACAATTTTAGAATGCAATGATAACTTTAGGAGTTGGAATCTAGTTGGCGGAAAGAGGTCACTTGGAGCTTGACATTTTGTAACTTATATCTAGTCTTAGTTTTGTACCCTGCCTACTGTCTAAACCATGTCTTCCTGACTTCCTCCATGTGTTTCCTTCATTATGCTGTTGTAATCAACAGTTGTGGCCAATCCACTGTGGATGGAATTATCTGATAATCTTTTCTTGCTTAAATAGCTTCTCTGAGATGTTCTTCACACTCAGCAAGCCAATGGCTTTATAGGCATCATAGATGCTCAGGTTGCTCTTATGCATCTATGAAAACTTTCATTTCCATGGAACATTAGATGTCTAACCATTGCCCAGATGCAAAAACTCCTGTGAACATGTTCACTCATGTTTTAGCCACTTGGAAAGAAAATCGTGTGTAGAATTATTTTAATTATTTAATAAAGATTAGATAAAGTCATTATCTCTGACGAAGCAACCCAGAACTCAAACAAACAAATAAACTAATCTCTGTAAGCATTTATCATAGTATAGAAAAAAGAACACAATCAAGCGACTTTTGGTTGGTTAAATTATTTCTATGTTTCTTGCTCTCGATAGACCATGTTTTAAAGGATAATAATTTTTTTGTCCTTTTCTCACTGCTTAATGAGTAAATTGGCCAGGCCATAGAAGTTGTCTTACTACTTGGGTTTGCAGTTGTTACAGGCATTACCTTTTACTCAAATGCTGATTAATCCAAAGTGAAATTCATCTGCAGAAGCTTGGACTCGAGGAAACTGAACAGCTAGTATTAGTTACTATTTGACACAAAAGGAGCCCTGGTCAGTGTAAGAAGTACAACTTAGAGATCATCAGAGACAGAGCTCCCAGGAAAGCCAATGGAGCAGAGTGATATTTCAGTAAGACATGAGATAGGTCTACTTAAAATTACAGGTCTTTATGGTTTTGCTGCAACTCAGTGCGAAAACGTTGAAGATGGTGCATGCTATCCCTCTAATAGGCAGAGTAAATACTCATATGAAGAAGCAGGGAGGCTTTTTTTTTAATCATAATTTCACTTGAATTAGCATAGCACCTGATAAAGATTTACACTCAAGTTATACTGAGTTCTAGTCGATATGAAATTATAAAAATTATTTCAGATAAGAATTTATCTGTGCTTGGTGTTAATGATTGAAACACTACCATATTTAGCTCAAGAAATCAGTGCTTCTTTATGTACAAGCCTAGGATGCACTTACTATTGGTTTGGGCAAATAACAGAAGTGTTTTATGTCTCAACATTCATCTTCATCACCTAGGTAATGTTATTCACATCACATCCTTCTGAGCAGATTAAAAGGTACCTGAGACAAGGACTGAAGCACATATATATTTAACAAACAGCTACAACAGCACCCAAAACATTCCCTTACTTGACTCTAAAAGAGAAACTAAGTAACACAAAATTTTTTTTTCCAGCTTGCTTCATTTGAAATTAGACATGCAATACTACTACAGTTAATAATATGTAAGTTTGGGGAGTGAACAAAGGTAAGAGATTCTAAAATATCTGGAACATGAATCTTAAAGGGTCTTAATTAACAAAAAAACATGGTAGCTAGATATTGGGGTAAACGCTGAAAGTTCAGAGACAGAAAAAGCTGCGGCTAGCCTCACTTTGCTAATTCCTCAGCTCATCTTGTTTCCTCAAATTGAAAGCTTCTGAGTCCTCACCAGAATGGATCTCAGCTGAACTGCTGCTCAAAAGCCTAAAAGCTTAAAAAGCCTCTAGTTCCTATTCCTCACGCCTTATATAACTTTCTGCTTCCTGCCGTCACTTCCTGGGATTAAAGACGTGTCTTTCCTAAATGAGATTGAGATCTCAAGTGCTGGGATTAAAGGCATGTGTGCCACCATTTTCTGGCCTCTATGTCTATCTAGTGGCAGTTCTGTTCTCTGACTCCAGATAAGTTTATTAGGATGCACAATATATTGGGGGACACAATATAAAAATAAATATCTTTGATAGATGAGGCCAGCTCTTACTTGTAGCCTATGAATGTTTACTTGCATTTTTCGTGCCTCAAATCATGTCTCAGTTTACATAGTAGCATAATTCTGATAAAAAAAAGAAGGGCATATTAGCATCAAAGAGATCCAACCTACAAACAATTAAGTATACTACAAATTAATTAAAGCAAACTTTGATATGTGTAAAAATAAATAAGCTCTATTTTAAAACACTCAATAAGTAAAGTTTTATGTTGTGTACAGTCAAGTGAAAGCCAACTTGGAAAAATAACTAATGTCAATATTGCTTTGCCAGAAAAACAAGACCTCTGTCTGCAGTGATAACGTCTTCACATTACCAATTAGAAAACAGGAATGATGTCCCAACACTTAGCAGAAAACTGTGATAGATATGTGGCAGCAGCATCTTGCACTGACAATGTAAATAATGCCGTAGTATTGCAAGTTACCATAAAATACCAGGGAAGTGTGAAATAAAGATTCCAGGCACAGTTATTTTCTCTATAGAAAAGCAAATAAAAACATTTCTAATTTCGAATCATATTCCATGTAATAATCTTGATCCTTTTCTTTTACTGATTTTAACTATATTTCAAACTTCTGTATATTAATTGTATCACTTTATCCATAATAAAATTACAGTTTTAGGAGATGTGATTATTTTTAGTGAGAGTCAGCTAGGTTTTCTGTAAAACCAATTAATCTGGTGATCTAGCAAAATGTAAATACTGTAATTTCATGCAAAGTCTACATGAGGTGAGGAGTCAATGTATATTACCCTTCCTCTCCTCAGTGATGTGTCAGAATTCTCATCTTGGCCTCACCCTGCATTTGACACAGTCTGCATGAACAAAGACACACTGAACATTAAGGACTTCCCTCAAAATGTAACATATTTCCATTTGCCATGCTGCTGAGAACTTCTCAGCACAAGGGCTCAGTGAAATATATGCATTTCAAACCAGATCAAAGAGCTCCATTAGTAGCTTTCATTAAAGGGACTGAATGCTGTTAATATAATATCTTACTGAATATAAAACCAACATTTGATTTTAATAATTAAATTTTAATAATGGATTTTTTAACACATAGCCCCATCATGTAGTTCTGGCTAGTCTAGAACTCATTGTATAGACCAGACTGGCTTCAAACTCAAGGAGATCTTCCTGCTCTGTCTTCTGAGTGCTGGGATTAAATGTGGACACCATCATACCTGGCTCTAACAATTGCTTTTTAAAGTTATTTTTCAGAGTGTCACCTTTAAAGTCTACCTGAAAAGTGGATAATTGAATTTCCAAAGTTCCATCAAACACTTATTTAAAATATTTTGTACCATACAACATAGCATATATTTAAGATTTGAATGAATTATAGGAGACCTGGGTATCTGTGAAATTTTTTATATCTTATTTTTACCTGACACTGAGGGGTACACTTTCAGACACATTTTTCCCGTTTTAAAGTGTCCCAACTATAGGGCATCAATTCAATCTAGAATAGGACTATCAATATGTTGACTAAATCATCTGAACTTTCTATTAATTTTTTTAAAAATATCTTGTGCTATAATGTTAAAATTCTTGCCTAATGTTTGCTACCACTTCATCTCCTGTGGAAACTTTTGCACATATCCATGAATGTTAGCAGAGAAAGAATGCAAGTCCAATTTCCCCAAAATTTACTGGGTACATTTTATAGCATGGATAAAATTTGATATCATTGATTATGAAAATAAGAAAAGTCAGAGTGAATGTTCTTGTGTTCTATTTTTTCATTAAAAATTATATAAAATTATTTTCATAGATTTCTAGTTTTCACAAGATGTACTAACAAGGTCATGGTTATCTTACATTTAAACCAGCTCAAATGGGCTGCATATATATATATATATATATATATATATATATATATATATATATATATCTGTATATAATGATTATAACAGCAGTCTTTAATAAAACCAGACATAAAGTTATAAATGGTTCTTCAGAAATGTGGAACAAGACAACAGAGCTTATGATATTACTTTCTTAGGTTACCACTATGAAAGGCTTTCCTAGATTCATTACAGAGAGGAAAGCCTGGTGGGACTGGTGCATAATTTGAGGATGGGAAATAGTGCCCATATTCTAGAGAAGTTAAAAATGTCTAGGCCTCATGGAAGAATGCTGAAAAAAGAGAACTGAATAGAAAGGTCCCTGGAGATCAGTGCACCTCAGCAGAAAAATGACATTGAATAAAGATTAGGAAATTCACAAGCCAGGGGAAGTCATCTCAAGATATTAGAGAACAGTGATGCATGTGCCCACAGGAGCGGGAAAACAGCCAAGAACAGTGTTCATGCTCACCAGCCAGACTGGAAATGTTCATAAAGCCTTGGGGAACATACCCCAGGGGGTCTGCCCTTCTGTTTACCTAGGCTGCATAGTGTGTGTAAATTGTCTAATATATCAAAATACCAGGACCAAAAAGATCAGTCCTTTTAGCTGAAACTGTATTTACAACAAAACTGAAGGCTTTTCAGAGGATTTTACTAGTAATCAGTACACAGAGAAATAGAATTCCTGGTGTTGATTACCTCTGCAAACTATTAGACTTCCAAACATACACAAAAGGAAACCTGGTCTCAAATCAACTAAAACCAACACAATTATCACAAAATTTAAAGGAAACCGAAACACAACAAATTTTTTTTTAAAAAATTATGCTCAAAGATTAAAAATATATGAGAGAAAAAGATATATTATATAAAAAGTGCTAAAGATTTCATTCATACCCCTCTAACAGAAATGATAAAAGGAAGACAAGCCCACAGAGACACATCTTTAGTACACAGGAAACTATAGTTAATGGAAAATGCACAAAATGCTTTTCCTAAATAAAGATGAAATAGATCCTTTTCATCTACACAAAATATGAAAAAAATCATCTCTTACAATTTTTTACTGAGAAATATGATCTTTAGGAAGAACTTAAGTGGCAATATATGAAAACCTGGATCTAGGCAATATAACGAGGCATTTAGGACTCAGTCATAGGACATGATAGAGCTCTAGAATTCTAATACTCGTCACTGACAAAATCAGGCAAGAATCTAAAATCAGTAATATTATGGGTAAATTATGATTTTCCTTATTTTTTATACATTTTAAAATTAAACATTAGCACTTGTGCTGCTATGAATGGGAGTTGGAGAAATACAGAGAGTTTTGACGGAAAAGAGAGAGGAATAAAAGAGGAGATGGTTGAGAATTAAATAAATTAATAGTGTTGAAAAGACAATAAACATTTTAAAGGCTTTCTAGAAACACACATAGTCTCTCTTTCTCTCTCTTTCTGTATGTGTGTGTGTGGGGGGGGGGAATGCATGTAGTCTAAAAGCACAGGATTTAGAGGAATTGAACTGGAGCACACCTAGAAGTCCCTTCTCTGTGGACTTGCTCTCATACTATAACAAGGTGTTATGGAAGTTGCCAAGAGGGAAAAACAATCATTAGTCTACCCAGTTTTAAAACCTATGAACTGTAGTGGGTAGCTGTTTCAGCTTTGACCTGGAAGTATTACCCACCATTGAGGCTTCCAGTAACTGTCACACCTGCCCCTGAGGCGGGCTGCCCCTGAGGCGGGCTGAGATGGGAGCCCTTAAGACCTGAGATCTGGATGTGCAGGCCCTCTTTGTTCCTGGTGATCCTGGATGTTGGACTGTAGACCAAGCATAATTCTCCAGAGAACACTGCTGGACTGCACTTCACCTCTCCCAGACCCTGTAACCAATCCCTTTCCTTGTTGTAAGTAACCCCCCCACAATAAACCTCCCTTTTAACTATGTGGAGTTGCCTTAATAAATCCCAGTAATGGACTACAGCAATAACCAGAACAGTAGGATATCCCAGTGGTGTAACAGTCACCTTTTATCTTGATGATAGCCAATAGATGTCAAATTAGCTTAAGAACTACTCAATAGGAGGGAATTTGTTCCTGGAACTGTCAAATGTAGTCAACTACTCATGGCTTGAGATTTCAGAAGAGAAGGAGAACCAACTATTGCCATTTTCCTAAGCCAATATAATTCTTAACTGCATTCTGAATAGTTTCACATCCCAAGATAAGTGTACCTCTCAATCATCATAAAAGTTGCTTCTTTTGACAGCAGATGAAGACCATATAGAAATCTACAACTGGTCAAACCACAGAGAATAAGTGATTGTGGGGTGTTAAGCAGCAACTGGGACAACTACAGTGTAAATATGTAATGAGAATAGCACCATGAAGTAAACTCTAGGCCCCAACTACTTCAAAGATGTGCTTTACAGGACAATAGAAGAGTTGAAAGATGGTCATCTGTGGCACAGACCTTCATAAACTCACAGTTGGTTTATATCCTGACTGTAGATCACATATAAAGAATGAAATTTTCTTATCTATGAAAAGAAGATAAATGCCTACCTCAGACTGTTACTAAATTAGTTACTTCTGGAATCTAAAATGGGGTATAGTTTTTTCATGGCCACAATGCCAGCATTCAGAAAATTGGGACTGTTGGATCAAAAATTGGATGCCAGCCTTGGCTAAAGAGGTGACATTTTGATCTCCCCAAAAATATATAAGCGAATTAAATTCTATGTTTAAATACAGTTTTTTTTGGACAGTGGAAGCATCCAGCAAGCAGTAGACATGTTATTTCTAAACGTGTCATCATACACCCTCACAGACTTTACATTCTACCTCTAAGTCTCTCTTCCAAAATCAATTGTCTGACTATTTCCAACAGTTTCAAATTACAGCTACAAAGAGTAGAACCCCCTCCAAAAAATGCAATATGGCATCAATTTGCAAAGATCCATGAGTCTGAATGTGAGAAATGTATAGCTTGCAGCAGAGAAGGTGGAATGCAATTACTCATAAAGTGTTAGCTCAGAATCCAGCTCATTCACAAGCTTTTTGGATCCTGAGATCATTACTATGTTATTTTTATTTTTCCCCTCAAACTTTATTGCTTCCTGTGGGAAAAAATACACATTTTTGGAATAAAACATTACGCTTCAAAAATCACTTCATGAGTTTGACATATATTGTGAGAATTGGAATTCCCATCTGTTTTTACAGGTAAAAAAAAGTATGGTCCAGGATGCCTGGATATACTTGAGTATGAGTCTATCACCTTCTCTGTTTAAGCCTTAGAAATACATATTGTGATTCTTTCATCTTTGGAGTGATGAACATAAACCAAATTAGTTCCCTAAAGAATTTTAAGATATTTCTGTATGAAGTATGTGAAAGTTTCCAGAAGTTATAAAGTTAGTAAAAATAAATTTATATGCAGATCATTTCAGTACTGTTTTTCAGTGAGTGTCTAATGTCTCCTCCTTTCAGTAGAAAGCATGATAAAAAGAAGTCTGATACAATGAAAAAGTGTTGAATTATAATAATTGAATCTTGTTTTTGGGTAAAGCTCAATATTACAAAGATCATATGGCTCTTCTCATACAAGCTAAACATGCAAGATGTATCATTATTTCTCACTGTTATAAACTTGACCTTAAGGGTGTCTTTGGTATGTATTGAGGATGAGGATTTTTCTGAGTCATTACTGACACTATAGACAAAACCGTGCCTTATTTTTATTTTATTGTGTGACTTGATTTTTCTTCATTTGTGATTTTCCTGAAATATCCTTGTGGACACTCTGGTAATACAGTAATAGTTGTCACAAACACTCAATATTTAACTCTTTATAGCCAAGTTCTGTAATATATCAACTACCCAAAAGATGCTCCTAAACGTTGTGAGTGTTTTTGAAGAGGAGAAAAGACTTAATAAAAACAAAATGAAAACCAAGTTAGCATAATTTATACAAGCATCTGAGGATAATAAATTCTGTAGCATTTCCAATTTAACATGTTTACCATTAGAGGTAATGCTGGAGAATTTTTTAGTCAAAAATGCCTTGAGTAAAAAAGGAAAACTAAGCCGGGCGGTGGTGGCGCACGCCTTTAATCCCAGCACTCGGGAGGCAGAGCCAGGCGGATCTCTGTGAGTTCGAGGCCAGCCTGGACTACCAAGTGAGTTCCAGGAAAGGCGCAAAGCTACACAGAGAAACCCTGTCTCGAAAAACAAAAAAAACAAAAAAAAAAAAAAAAAAAAAAAGGAAAACTAAATATTATGTTAGTAAGAAGTTTGTTGAGAAGTTTGTGAAAAGTTTTATGATATTCACAGTTTTTTTTCAAGAAAGTAGAAAATGATTTATAATTGTTGCATTAACTTTTTCTTGGGAAATATGAATATCTATTCATTTCAACAGGGCACATAAAATAGACCAGAAAATTTATTCTACGCAAGTCAATCTGAGATAACTAATGATTATAATTGGGTTTACACTTGGAATCACGGGTGAGTGATCATTTACACTTTGTGGAAGATTTTATCATTGAAGAAGACTCTCTATTCCCAGAAGTTGGCTCTTGTTAACTGTTTATATAGCTTTGATGAGGGTCAGATCTCAAGTAGAGTCTTATGAAACAACTGATAATTCCTCCCTCCCTTCCATAAAGGGATGACAGAAAACTAAATCTTGTGCAGTGCTTGTGTTTCTTAACATGATTATAGTCTGAGGAAGGCAGCAACCATTACTGCTTAAAGGATTACGTACTATAGCACTCTACACCTTCTTCCTTCTCTTATGTTCTTTTTATCTCCTTTCCCCATAATGTTTCTTGAGCCTTGGAAGAGGTAATATTTATAAATATATATTTATATATAATATTTATATATATTCTATTTAAGACTGAAGATTCAATAGTCAATGATTTACAGAACTTTGACAGCAGTAACCACAACCTCCACCCCTGGCCATGACTTATAGTATCAATAATCTTTAAGTGTAAACAAAAACTATTAGAAAACAATTTTATAAGCATCTTTCATATATTTAGCAAAAACAAGTTCTATGGCCTTCTTAGTTGCAGTTTTTGCATTATAGTATCAAACATGGATTCCCTTCTGTGAATCAGAAACTTGGGGTCCTCTTGCACACATAATAATCATGCCACTGTTTCACCAGCTGGTACATCTTGCCTTGTATATTAACAATATAACATGCAGAGTACCAAATCAAACAAGATAAGTCTCTTCCTGCAGCAGGAATAGTACCCTTCAGCTAGCAGGGAATGGTTGCTCACCTCAGTTCTTACTTTACCCATGTTTTATACCAAAGCATGTACTCTTTAGTAACAAGTTCTTTTTATCTAGTATACAGAAAACAGCTACAGCAATGTTTCTATTGTTGGTGGGGCTTGAGGACCCTCTCTGGACAAGACTCTTAGAGGTAGACTATACTGACACTGGATTTTGTGGTTTCTGGGAAAACCTTTGTCTATCCATACAGGAGATCTTTCTTCTAGGTTTACCCATTGTTTTGATGTTTACAGAATATTGTAGTTATATCACTCAACCTTCTCCCTTTCGTGGAATTAAAAGTATTCCCAGCTGCTCTCATGCCCACAGCCTATGGAGCCCTTTGCAGATGTCTCATAGTCAGGGTTTAAGTCTTTCCCAATGCTAGCAGTAGAGAAACAGCCTATTCCATGCTTAACATATTTTTTTCCATTGGGTCATTATTAAGGCTTCAATCTGTGTGCTGTATCATGAGATTTCTTCTTCTACTGTATTAATCTCAGACATGAGAGATAGTTTTCAATATGTACACCACAATCTCTTCCTCTTCACTGCCTGATTCTTCACAAGTTTGGGAAGCCCAGGAAGAACTCTCTAACAAAACACTAACTGGTACTTTTCTCTATTTGAACCCTGCCAGCTCTAAGAGAGAGCAAGCCTACCTCTCCATCTTCTCCTTTTTGCTACCATTGAAACAGAAGCTGCTGTGACACACAGTACTCTCATGTACTTTCCCCATTGTCATTCCTCCTTTACAGGAACAAGTTCTTTCTGAGAAGACAGCTGAGTTTCAGCTGTGTATCTTTCTGATCAAAGAAAGAGTCACACAACTCACAAAGCCTGCTTATGGTCCCATCACAGACCAGCTCCTTTCAGCTTTTTTTGTCAGCTATATTTTAGGTATCCTTGTAATTTACATGACAGGCCTCATTCCTCAATGAGGTGTGACACACCGTATCAATGAGGAACAGGGCAACCTGGGATTCTCTCCTATCCCCCCTCTAACCTCAAACAGCTTAGTTTCAGTTATCAGTTTCATCAACTACATCAGAGGCAATGAAACGGCTTCTATCAAACTTACTTTTTACTGTTTTGAGTTCTTATCTGGGCAGCAAGTGTTGTAAGAATGTTTCCTGGGCAGGCATGAGTTAATAACTATTCATCCCAGATAGGACATCAACAACGGACAAAGAAAATAGTTTCACTTAAGTCCATCCTGATAAGTTTGATTGAGGTTATAGGTTTATGGAAAACTTATAGGTGACTACACCACCAAAGAAGTGTATCCCTCCTCAGCTATTAACTGCCCATATATCCTGAGAAGAAGCAAGTCCTCCTGGGCAGCTTTGTGAGAATATCCTGAGTTAACCTGGAAACTGTTATTGCACTTCCTCATTAGTCAATCATTAGTCTTGGGAGCTTCCCTCTCTACAGGGAAATTTTAGGTGACCTAATGTTGTGATGATCTACATTGTAAACAGACTTGCTCTCACTTCAAAACAGCAATAATCATGCCATGTCTGAGAACTGTGTTCCACAAAAATAGTGTTATACTACATTTTTGTTTTCTCAGTGTTCTCAAATCAAAATATACATAAAAAAGTATGCATTTCATATTTCCTTAATAATCACAGAGATTACATTTACCAAATATTGCATTAACTCTTCAGGTTATCACTGAAATCCACTTTCTCTATGAAACAGTTGCTGACCTCTGAAATGTGCAAATGTTACAATATTAAATGTGCAAATAATTGATATCTGTTATGGGTTAAATGAGTATCCCTCAATGGTTCATGAGACAAAGGCGTCGTATGAATGTGTCACTATAGAAAGATGATAGAATGTTTAAGAGATACAACTTATTCAGTGGTTCTTATATCATTTACATTTTACCCTGAAAGAGAATTGGAAAAATCCCCTTTCTTGATCCTTTCTGCTTTCTGGCACATAAGCTGAACACTTTTGCTTCAATATCTGTTCCCCCATGATATTCTGCCTCATCAGTGACCCGCAGTTCTGGAGCCATCTGAGCTTGGGAGAGAATTTTTTAAAACCATTAGGCAAAATAACCCTAACATGTTATAAGATAACTGTACTGAATATTCATTGCAGTATATATTATCTAATGGAAATTTTACTATATATTTTCTATAAGTCTTTTCAGGTTGTTTTGTCTGTTTAGTTTATTTGGTTTGGTTTTACTATTTGTTCCTTTTTTTGTCTCATAAAGGGCAAGTAAGAATAATCCAAAGAAGAGAATATACACATAACTTCTAGACCTTAGTTCCTTTAAAAAAAACATGATATATATTCTCTTCTGGCTCTATAACCAGATTTGTCATAAATGTCCACATTCAGTCATTGGCCCATGGATTTACACAGTCAGATTCCCCTGTGGGTGTTAATCTTGTTTGTCAATTTCATTATCTTCATTTTAGAAATTAGACATGACTTAAAGAGATGTGATTGGATATCAGGTTTACAAGAGGTGAACTTATGATGGTTAATATTGCCTGATAATTTGATGAGCTATGGAATTAACTAATTGACACACCTCTGAGGCAGTCTGTTGTAGCACGAATCTTAAAAGTTCTTATTAATAAAAACAAACCCGGTAGTCAGGTATTGAGGTGAAGACTGAAAGATCAGAGAAGCAGAACAAGCCACAGCTTCCTCACCTTGCCAGTTCCTCAACTGATCCTGTTTCCTCAGACTGGAAGCTTCTGTGTCCTCATCCAAATAGATCTCAGCTGAACTGCTTCTCAAAAGCCTGAAAGCTTAACCAGCCAAAAGCTTAACCAGGCTATAGTTCCTCTTCCTCATGCCTTAAATACCTTTCTGCCTCCTGCCATTACTTCCTGGGATTAAAGATGTGAGTCACCTTGCTTGGCTGTTTCCAGTGTGGCCTTGAACTCACAGAGATTCAGGCAGATCTCTGCCTCTGGAATGCTAGGATTAAAGGCGTGTGATACCACTGCCTAACCTCTATGTTTAATATTGTGGCTGTTCTGTTCTCTGACCCCAGATAAGTTTATTAGAGTGCACAATATTTTGGGGAACACAATACCACCACAGTCTGTTGAGGATGTTTTCAGACAGATTAAAACTGTAGGTGAGTATCTACCATCAGTGTAGGTGATACTTTTCTAACGTGTAGCCCAGATATAAACAGGCACAAGAAAAGAAACCAATTCTGTCTGCTTGCCTGTGCTTTCTAAGACAGTTGTCTATTTCTCCTATTGCTACCATCTTCCACTGGTGTCAAACAACTTCATCTTCCAACATTGACCAGCAATATTCAAAGGCGATTCCAAGATTTTAACACCAGACTGGGACTGCTGATGTATCCAGTGTCTTGAACTAAGGAGCTACTACGGTCTCAGTGTCTCCAGATTTCCAGTACTAGACTACCCAGGTCCTACTGTGTAAGACAGTCTAACAATCCGTAGGTATATTTGTAATGTCTGCTCAGATGCCAACCAATAATACATCTCTGAAGGCCTGATGAGGTGTTTGAATGGGAGCATATTGATCTGCTGTGGGATGTTCTGTGATTGGCCATTGGCTAGGCAGGAAGTATAGGCGGGACAAGGAGGAGAATAAAGCTGGGAAGTGGAAGGCTGAGTCAGAGAGACACTGCCAGCCGCAATGATGAGAAACAACATGTAAAGATGCCGGTAAGCCACGAGCCACGTGGCAAGGTATAGATTAATGGAGATGGATTAATTTAAGCTGTAAGAACAGTTAGCAAGAAGCCTGCCACGGCCATACAGTTTGCAACCAATATAAGTCTCTGTGTTTACTTGGCTGGGTCTGAGCGGCTGTGGGACTGGAAGGTAAGAGAGATTTGTCCTGACTGTGGGCCAGGCAGGGAAACTCTAGCTACATTGATCTGTTAGTGATATTGTGTGCTGCGGTGGAAGAACTCATCAGCATTCCCTGTGCAGATACACAGGGAGAGGTTATTGGGGATAACTGGCAGGAATAGGTTCTCTCCATCCTCTATGTGGATTCTGGGGACTCAACTCTGGTATCAGTCATGGCAGCAAGTACCATTTCATGATGAGCCACCTTGCCAGCCCCTTTCTTTCTAATTTAATGACAATTGTTGGAAATACCTCTTATTCATGCTATGATAATTCACATTAATGGCAAAACTTGCCCACTTCAGTTCTACACACTAAAATAATTTTCTGAAGCCTGTTATTTCAGGTCATTTTCTTAATCCATTCCTTAGTTTGATAGGATTCCCATAGGCAAGTATCACTATTTTTAAGAGTTACAAAGACAATAAAATATTTTCTCAGAATTATGTAAAATAGCAGTCCACGAAGCTTTGTCCCTCCTAAACTTAGTGTTTCTTTAGTTATGATTTCATTGTTCTCAGAACTTCCCTCATTATGTCCAAATTTCTTTTAGTTAGCCTGGGATATAGTTTGTCCTAGAGGAAGAACTGTGAAGACTCCATCTTCACGTATAAATAAAGACAGAGACCCTGAGATGAGACTACCTGTACTTCAAATCTGAATTATACAATCCAGCCCTTTTTAAGACCAGTTCCTATGAAAACAGATAATTCCAGCTTTCTTATGAATATGATTGCTAACATTATACAATGCAGGATTCAAATTCAAACTTTACAAGCAGTTGAAAGTTTTTCTTCCTTTTATTCTTCAACTTTGTTTCTAATAAGATATATTCTTGTACCTGTGTTTTCTGTTACTATTTATGGAAGAAGACCCCTTAGGTTATATCCAGAAAATTACTGTAAGTTACAATTGTTTGCTGTAAAAAATTATGCTTTTCAATTTTTAAACTATTTCTGAACTGTGTCAGTTTTATGGAGATTTCTCACACCAGGAGAGTCAATGAAGCCTTTAGACATCATGAGATAAGATGTGAATTTTCCTTATTGTCCAGACCTCATAATACTGAGAGCCAGATATTAAATCAGCAGGACTAAGGTAGGTGAGATAACAACATTATGTGGGTGGAAATGTAATGTGCAATACTTTTTCTTTGTTTTACATTTTTTTAGGTCTAATCACCATTCCAAATCCGCACCACCACCACAACTAAACGTAACAGTTCATGTGGACATAAAAAGAGTCATGTGTGGAGAGAGTCACATGGACAAGGGGCTGTACATGTTTCTGTGCATTAGAAATGGGTACATTTGCAGCAATTAAAAAAAAAAAAGAAAAACAGATATTCCTTAGAGTACATGCTACTGTGATCTCAGAATTGGAGCTGCTGTTATCAATGGGGACCCAGAAGCTCTGAGCGTAAAGCTTCCTACATGGAGTTTAGTAAAAAATCGTTCAAAGGAAGTTTGTTGGTATTCTCTATACTGAATCGCTGCAACAAGGAATACCGATGACTTCTACCATTGTAGCTCACATCATCACTGACGGCCTAAGCTGTTCCCATTGAAACACCCCATCAGGCCGGCAGGGATACGCTGAGTTGGCCTCTGAGTAAGTCTCATGGTTCAAAACTATAAAACAAGACCATTTCTCACTGACTTTATCAGAAAATAAATTTTAAAGCAGCGAATGATGTGGCTAAGTCTAAGGATTAAATAGAGAAAAAAGAAAGAAAGAAAGAAAAGTGCGTATCCATTCATAGAATTCTCGGGTGAATTACTGAACCATGTAGTTAGCTACACCGTTAGGAATGAAATTCAAAATCAGGTCTCACAGTTGGTCTTTGTTATAAACTAGTGCATTAACTCCTCTCCTGACACATTTACCCAGGGGAACCTGGCAGCACTGAAACTACTAGTACTGCCACCAGACAGATTTGTCATCCCTACACCAGGAACCTGATTTTATTACAGTAACTACTTCCCTTGGGTACAGAATCATTTCAGTTACTTGCAAAGTTGTGTCACTAAGAAGTTCTCCTATGTAACTTGTGGGAAGACACAGACATAGTCAGAGATTGGAGATTAGGGAGACAGGATTAGTTCAGATTCCGAAAGACCAAAAAGAGAAATTCCGAATTCTGTAGTTCATTTAATAGTAATGGGACAATAGCTTTGTTAAATGCTCTGTATTTAGAAGTAAAAACTGACGGTTTCTTTTCAAGTGTACCTGAAGACAATTTAGGTCGACATACATATAAGCAGAAACCTAAAACCCAGCTAATAGTTTAATTATCCCCCACAAACACCCAAAGTCTGTTAAGCGACAGCCAAACTAGAAATTTTTTTTTTGGAACGCTACTAACACCTGAGTTGACCTAACAATATGAAGATGTGATCTTATATCTGGTATACTTTAAAATTAAACAGAAGTAAAATGAAGAGATGAAGTCCTGCACAGTTTTTGTGGGAAAAGAACCAATATAAGCAGCAGACAAAAGGACAAGACCTCAATGCTGTGCCAGGGTGTGTAACCCCCTGAATACTCATCCAAAGAGGAAATGCAGGAAGGAGCTCCCTGTTAAGGTTTAAAAGCTGCATTCTGTACAGGGGTCAGTGTGTCTACCCTTCTGGGCTGATGCCTGACCTAGCAAAGTCATAAAATAAAATGGTTTGCTCTTGCTATGGTGAGTCACCAGGGTTTCTATGAGGTTTATTTTTCTCACAATATTTAAGTATATTTTTAACATTGCATAAAACTAGGTGAGGTCTGCCTGGGAACTATTCATTACATAAATACCCAATGAATCCTGTAAAGTAATTCTAACTTCCCTATTAATATCTAAGGCCAAATTGCTATGAACAGCTAAATTGATTTGCATAATACAAGGCATTGGGTGTGAAAACGAGTAAGAATAATTTCAAATAAATTTGGAAATAAAAGTAAGATGATACTAGTCACTTCATTTTTGATGAACAACAGTTCTTATAAAATAATTACTTATCATATAATAAAATTATCATTGACAAATTAAAAAAATCTTTTAAAATCAGTTTTATTTTCACAGATTGTTATAATTTTATAGATATAACTAACATAAACAAAACTCATTAGATCTTCGGTAATTTTTAAATAATCACAGAACTCTTGAGACTGAAATAAAAATGTTTGGTGTAGAGGACCATGAAACATGAATATGTCAATTGAATTTCTACTGTTTCTTGGTAACAATATGCCAAAGTTAAGAGCGTAGAAAAACACGTATGTCTAGAAACATAGATATTCATTCATATATTATGTACATTTTTATGTTCTATATATTTGGAAAGTAAATATTTGAAGACAGTAAGTTGGATGCTCAACTTTCTCAGGACAAGTAAGATTTTTGTTGTTGTTATACTTCTGACTTGCTTAAAATTAGATTTGACTGAACTGGAAAAAGATTAATGGTCAAAGTTCCAAAATTTTGGATCTGAAATCTTACTGGGCCTATAGTTGAGACTGAAGCTTGTCTTTAACTTTGACTTATAGTGTTTTGATCTATTTGAAATAAGAGCAGGAAGGGAAATGGAAATGAATTTTCTTACATTCAAATCCCATAAAACATCATATAATATATTACTTTGTCCATGGTATATGGTCATGCAGTTCACACAGCTGAGTAAAGAGAGAAGCCCTAGTTCCTGTCTACCAGATGCAATGTTCTTAAAGGCTATTTTACATTCTAGTAAATTATTAATATGATTAAACATAATAGATTCTGTTTAGCACTCTATAAAATGCTCTTAAAGATAACATTTGATTTTCTTAAATGTTTAATAAATTATGAAAGAAACACTTTTATTTTGAGCTTCATGATGAAAAACTCTTTTATGGTCAGACAGGAGGATAATTCTCTGATATTTTCAAAGAACCAATATTTGATTCATTGGTACTATTTATTGATAGTGTTTAAATGCCATTGATTTCCTTCTTACTTACAGTTTAATTTGTTCTTTATTTTCTAGCTTCATAATAGCATTAGGTCAGTTATATTAAGACTTTCTTTTTGTATGTGGGTTTCCCTTCTCCTTGTGGTTCGTTGGCCACTGGTCTATGGTGGCAAAGGGAACAGAAGTAGTGAGCAGAGCTCAGAGGGCTGTAAGCATAATGGAAAGAGCCTCCAGTAGAGTCAGCTACAGAGAGACAACTCATTTTTGAAGCCTGGGGGCTAGCTTACATAGCTGGAGTCAGGGGGAGGGGAGGAGAAGGGAGAGAATACACTTAATTTCCATATGCAGAACTATTTGAGCATACACAAATGTTAATGATGCACCAGAGCTCACAGGAAGAAAGGAAACTGATGTGCTGAGTCATAAAACATTTGAAGGGAGCTTGGTACAAAGTCATCCTCCAAATAAGGTTAGGTACTGGACCCTAGAGACACTCACCAAATAATGTCAGGCAGAGAAAGGAGAGGAGTCCTGCTGAGAAAGAGTCCTCCATATAGTGCCCAACTCAGAGAGCTACCCATACATGGTGAACTGCAACCTTTAGTGCAGGGTACTCTGACATTTGCATCTAAATATTTAAAGCTTGCAAGCTTTCCTAAATTCTGCTACAAATGAGTCCTCTAAAGTTTGATTTTTTTATTTTCATTATTATTTTATCTCATGTTATTTTCCTAATAACATTGCTATTCTGCTTTTGAACTGCAGGTTGTGTTTATGGCCTCCTATTTTTTTAGATTCTTAATATTGTAGTGGTTATCCAATTTAAATGTGCTCAAAAAATTTACATGATTTGATTTAGATTATTTTAATGCATTATGGTGTATTTTGTGTATTGACATGTAGTTATCTATCCATTCTTTGTATTTAAACTTTAGTATTTGCTAAGATAAGCATTAACTTTTCTCATGCTAAGTATAATTCATTTACCATCTCCTAGTATTGGATACATGTGGTGATATTTTATTTGTGCTGAAATGTGGTAATATTTTATTTGTGCTTTAATAAATAAAGCTTGCCTGCAGATCAGAGGGAATAGTAAGCATTTTAAGTAAGCAAAGAAGTCGGGCAATGGTATAACACCCTGTTAATCCTATCACTTGGCAGGCACTGTGTGTCACTGGAAACAGAGCCAGATGTGGTGGCATATGCCTTAAATTCTAAAACTAGTTAATCATGGAGGTCTGAAGGTCTGTATAGACATACAGGAAGTGACAGAGCTGGGAAGGGAAAGGAAGTTATGTAGCTGAACAGAGAGAGCAAATCAGATGGCAGAACAGCAAAGCATATAGGCATGGGTAAACAGGAAGTTGCGGCGTTTTGGAAGCTTCAGAGTTGGTAAGGTCAGGTTGGCTGGTGGCTTTCCTTATTTCTCTTATCTCTCTAAGGCTTTCACCCCTATATTTGACTCTGTTTTTTTTTTTAATTAATAAGACCTTTTAAAAATTCATCTACAGATACAAGAATCTTGCAATGTTTATGTCCATTACACCATGTCATATGCATAGGATTAGCCATTGATAAACTGCTGAAAGTAGGAAGAATCTAACTTGTGATAAGCTTCTGTATGTTAAATGTCAAATAGTTTTCATCATCAAAAAGAGAGCAGGGATAAATAAACAAGTATGTGGGACATTACTAGTGAGAGTGACACACAACTACTAAAGTTGACTTCTTGGTCAGAAAATATCCTTGACCCTGCACATATGTTACTTTTCAATAATGCAAAACAACTTTTATAATATTGGAAACATAATTTTAAGTATTGGTGGCACTGTCAAGTATTAACAGCATGTGTATGTTTGATGGGCTCTCTAACAGGCCCAAGC
This sequence comes from Peromyscus californicus insignis, assembly GCF_007827085.1. NCBI lineage: Eukaryota > Metazoa > Chordata > Mammalia > Rodentia > Cricetidae > Peromyscus > Peromyscus californicus. Next base: position 71,263,930 of record NW_026294573.1, on the reverse strand, counting down.
ATGACAAACATGGTATCATCAGGTCTCGCCCACCTCCCTTCCCTCTCCCTTACTAAACCATTAGGTTACATTCTTACAGCTAACCCCCAAGTTCTATTCCTTTATTTGGCCATTTTCTTATTTCTAACCCATTCTTGAGAAAAAACACCAAGGCCCAGCTATCGAAATACCAAGGTCCAACAATCAAAACTCATTATTTTGCTACATTGACTATCATGTCCAATCAGGACTTAGCAGTTCATCCTAACACAGCCACCAATAACTCTAGCTCCAGGAGATCTGATGTTGGCCTATAAAGTCAACTGTGAACACATGCCCATTTACGCAGGAAGGCACAAGTCCACACAAATTTACACATAAATTTGGAAAAAAGAAAAATATTTTAATTACTTAATCTATAAATTAACAAAGAAGGATATTTACAAAAAGTTAACAGAAGCAAGAAGCATGTGTCCTATTATATGTGATGATCATTCAATAATATTTTAATTAACTCTTCTAATTATGAACAACTCTTATAATAGTATAATTCATTATACATAGTAAATTTTAAAATAAATTAGTACAGTAAAGAGAAAATGTAATTAGGGAGAATTTAGCTTTATACATTTAATTTTGTTGCCTAAGTTTTTGATTTCCTGGAAAATCTTTGTTATGATCTCTGCTATAGTCTTTAGAAATAAAACAGTGCATCCAAAACTGATTGGAACCTTAATATCTCGTGTGTGTGTGGGGGGGGGGGGCTCGTGTATCAGTGAAGATGTCCTTCCTATGCTTACACACATGGAGGCCAGTTGTTGCTCTCTGGATGTCTTCCTTTATCAGTCTCCACCTTTGATTTTGTAACAGAATCTCTTCACTGAAATCAGGCCTTTAATCCCAGCACTCGGAAGGCAGAGGCAGGTGGATCTCTGTGAGTTCGAGGCTAGCATGGTCTACAAAGTGAGTTCCAGGAAAGACGCAAAGCTACACAGAGAAACCCTGTCTCAAAAAACCAAAAAACAAACAAACAAAAAAACTCTTCACTGAACCTGTAACTCGTCCTTTGTCCTGAGATCATGTGTGTTTCTGTGAGAAAATACCCTGAGAAAGTGTAAGTTAGGGGTGGTTTTATCTGCTCCTGCTTCCAGATTCAGTATGTCATGGCAGAAGAGTGAAGGTAACCAGAAGTTCAACCAGCTAGCCCCTCCATGCCCACAATCATGAGCAAGTGAGGAATAAATGCATGATGTTTGCTTGTGCTCAGGTTCATATCTTTACTCTTACACAGTTCAGAATTGTTTGCCTAGGGAAGAGTGAGCTTAGTCTCCCCATATCAACGAATTTAAGACAAGCCCATAGACATGTCTACAAGCCAATCCAATGTAGACTACACCATCTTGAGACTCCTTTTCTAGGTGATTCTAGAGTTTTCTCAAGTTGATAATTGAAATTAATCATCACATGGTTAGTCATCAATACCCAGGGTCTACCTCTGTCTGTCCTCTGTCATTGTATATGCCACTGAGAGCAATGTGCTGTTTTAAAGTATGTGACAATTCTCTGGTCTCACATCTTCAAGCATGTACAAGAACCGTCTTACCCACTGAACAATATCTGTATCCCTGACTTCCTTCAGATTTTATTTTTCAGAGTTAAAAGAGTTGGTCATTGGTAGCATATTTACAAATTTTAATAAATACTAGGAAGAATTAAAAAAGCATTGTGTTATAAAGCCTTTTGTAATTCCTTGAAATCCTGTCACTCCGGACAATGAGTCAAGAGGATAACAAATTGAAGATCAGCCAGGAATATATGGAAGAGCTCTGTGTTGAAAAATCAAAGGAAAATGAACCAGGGCCATAATAACATAAACTTGACTTAAAAAACTAGAAAAGCTTGCAATAAGGAAGGGATTGGTGTATGAACTGAAAGATGAATCAAGTAAAATTCAAAGATAAAACTAGAAATGTATGACAGAGAACTGTGCTGCATTTCATGCCCAGAAAGAAGGCTGTGGGAGTCGGGACAGAGTAATGTGTGACATGGTAGAAATCAGATGAAGGAAAAGGCATGATGTCTTCAGAGACCCACATAAAGTTTCGCAGTGTTTAATTTTTAGAGACCTAGGAGCTCTTAAAGGTTCTTATCTAGGAAGCCAGGTAAAGTATACTACTTTGAAGAAATCGCATTCAGTAGAGGATAGAGATTGGTATGTACTCATAAAGTAAGTCAATCTAGATGGCATTGGTGGCAGAATGAGAGATCCACACCACAGCCATAATATTGATGCTGATAGGAAGCATCAAAGGAATAGAGTAAAGAAGAGGTAAATCAGATGAAAAATGTATGACTTTTTATGATCACTTGTCTGTGATATGACAATTTATATGGTACCGTAAGACAAATACAGATAGTTGCTATGAAATGAGATATTTTCAGTTTAATTTTTCCATAAGTCACATTCTGTGTGATTATCTAAATCTCTCACATTTTTTCAGTGTAGTAGAAAACTAACTGTATTTTATTACAAAAGTTCCTTTCATAGTGTGTAGGCATCATTCACCTGTCATTTTGCTTCCACATTCTTCATTAACTCCAGTAAGTCAGCAAAATTAGACATTACTTCACAGTAAAACAACAGCATATTTTGGTTGTAATCATGATAAGACAAATGATTATAGATGCTAGACAATAAAACAAGATCATAAAACATAATTACAACAGAATGGCTGTGGAAAAATAATGTTTTATACTGTTCTTGATCCAAGTCCAGCTTCTGAGTGAAATATATTTGTATGACTTTAATTATAATGCAGTTTTTTTCATATTACTAAATTCAAGAATGAATGGAAATTATATATATATATATATATATATATATATATATACAAGATAGATATAGATACAGATGTCTTAAAATTAAGAAACACCATAGAAATAGTCTATGCTTTCTTATAAACAATTTTTAACGGATGACCAATTAAGATACTATGAGACTTCCATTCTAACTAATATATCTTAGAATACAATCTGTGATAATTAATAGCATCATCAATGTGACAGGAACTTAGAGGCCAGGAATCAGCCTCAGATAGCATTCTTGAGAATCCACCCCCCCTTTATTGTTGAAAAAGGACTCTTTCTGAGACTTAAGCTTAATGGACTAGATAAGATGAGGTAGTAGTAAGGTCTGCCTCCCCAGAACCCTGACTGCAAGCACATGCTACCATATTGGATTCTGTATGTGTGTTCTGGGGACCAAATTGATGTCCTTAGGCATGTTGTGAAATCACTCTACTGACTGAGTCATCTTTCCAGCCCCTAAAGATGCCATTATATGTAATTACATACAACAATAATTTATAGAGAATAAATACACATCTAAATATCTTTCCATAAATGATAAATATATTCATTTTTCAAACAGTGGTTTATAAAAAGCATATAAAATTATCAGTTTTTAAAGCCACCTTTAAGTCTTATTTTGCATCCTAAAAAAGGTGTATTTCAGAACTATTATGAAAGGTTCTTTTAGCTATCTAGTGTTCAACAGAAAACAGAAAACGTAGCTGTGTTATGCTCTAAAAAAATGTGTTATGAGCACAGGGCGTGAGGGTATCCGTTTGAGAGTAAGTGTTCAGTTTTGAAACATACTGGCCCAAATACTGTCTAGAAGACTATCTGTTTCTTTTGAGGAGGGAAAATCTTAAATGATCTCAGTACATTAGAAAAGAGAGGTCATATCTTTTCTCAAAAATCAATATTACTTCCCTCAGAAAATATATGTAGGCTGAGTCCATTTAGAGAGCTCCTAGCATCCTACAAAATCATATCACAAAATCTTAGATCTCCCAGAAGGTCAGGGCAGAAAAACTTCCTATGCTAAATTCTCATTCAATTGACCTGCAATATACTGACTGTGTGCCTGGCAGTGTGCCCCACCAGGGTACAGCATGCAGTAAATACCATGAGTTTCTGACCTTGAATTAACTGAATCATTTTGAAGAGTTAATGTGATTTACTCCTGGAATGATTTAAACGGGAAGCATTAAGTATTGACTGCAAAAGCAATTCCACATGGTGGGATTTGTGCCAAGTTATAGAAGAGGATAGAAATCTGGCATCCACTGAACTTGCTAAACTGTAATTTCTAGTTTTATTTTTAACTGAAAATATTTCTGAAAGTCCATAAGATGAAAGAGTTGAAACAGTTGACCTAATAGTCAAATTTCTTACAGAACTTGCTCAAAATATAATAACTGCAGCTTTGCAGTAATTGAAAACTTGGGAGAATCATGTAAATTTCTGGACACAGCAATGGTACAATAAATAAAATAAGAATTACTTTACTACTCAAGCGTTTCCTCTGAAATCTTGGAAGGCTCCAAACTCTGACAGATTTGAAGAATGCCTCTGTCCAAGGCCAGCAGCTGACAGGGAGTACCTTTCAGCATTTGACTCTTCACATTTCAGGCAAATCAGCCTTTCTATTAACCAACCTTATTTTAATTTTCTACTGTAGACTAATATAATCATGTTTTCAGCAGTGCCACAACAGCGTAGAGAGGTAATAATAATAAAAAATACTAAGTACTTAATTTTCACTTTCAAAGTATTGCTCAGAAACGAGAAATACAATCATCCTTTTGAATACTCCACTCATATAATTAGGGTTCATGTTCTGTGTGTAAACAAACAAATAAAAAAGATACAAAGAAAACACTTGTCAAAATAATAAAATCTGTGAAAATCGGGGTTTATTTTCAGTAGAACTATTGAAATTTGAAATGGTAAAAAAAAAAAAAAAACAACTACAGAATATGGGATGTATCCTTGGTAAGTGACAACACTTCTCATGTGTTCCTAGATAACTTCTGATAAAGCTAAATGCTCTCCAGGATTAAAAATATTTGTCTCTGCAAGTGACAAAAATCAACCAGAAATATTTACTGAGGTACACTGCAAATATATGAACATTTAGGTGACCATGATGAGGCCCCAGTCTGCACAATCATTTTCTTTCCCCCAATTTCTGTCTTTTTTTTTTTTAACCATAACCAATTGTGATTGACTAAGAGGGGTTATTTGGAGAAATTCAATTCTTGAAGTCTTCTTCTTCTTCTGATCCCAGTGGCTTATTTGGTGGTGGTGGTGGTGTTTGTTGTTTGTTTGTTTTCTTAGAAATCTTAGACTTTTAACTATTAGATTTTTCACTAATATAATGCCACAATGTGTTTGCAGTGTCACGAATAGGCGTGTAAGCTTTTCCTGGGAATATCTGAACAAAGTCTATTCAACCTCAAAGAGGGTATTGATGACTGACCAAAGAAATTACTCTACCCAAATCTAGTCACATGAATCAATAGTTTATTGATATTACTCACAGAGAGGTTACTTTCAAATGCAAGAGTAAAACAAAGGCCTCTACACTGGCATAAAAGGTCACTCAGCATGGTGACAGTCAATCAAAGTAGCCCCGCTGGAGTTCTTGAGCTAGCTTATAGGCAACTTCACTGAAGAATCTTGTTGCTCCAGCAATTGCTTACTACTTATATAGCCTTGGGAAAGCCCAGGACTCTTAGAACTTTCAGAACTTCCTAGCCTTTGTAAGCTTCCTTGGCATCCCTTTTACGAGACTCCCTCTTACCTGTAAGAGGAATGATTCTATTTAGAGGAAATAGCTATGCTACATACTTAAACACCCATCAGAGCCAACAATAAGGCAGAGCTAGCATCTTGTTAACACAGAGATCCAGAGAAAATTCTTGTGCAAGCAGTGAAAGCATACACGTTTCCTTCCCTTTATCAGTGCAGCCTAAAAGAATTATAAATGGAATTATAAAAATCATACATCAAAAGGATAGAAACAAATCATTACTACAAATTTCAAGTGCAGAAGGAAAACAGTACACACACACACACACACACACACACACACACACACATAGCAAAAGTTAGCATTGAATCACCTTTATTTCACTCTTTCCCTGTGTCTCATTTCATTGTTTGATTGGATGATACTGACTCTATATTTTTAAAATGTAAAATGCAAAGTGTTGTTAAAATTTATTATGCTATTATTAAACTATTTGATAGACATAGATTTTTTTCAAAATATGATGGCTATTTACATCTATATATCTATATATTTATATCTATCTACAGATATTAATATAAGTGAAAATTAAAATAAGAACAGAAAAAAACTGGATAGGTAATAGAAATGTCCATAGGAAGGCAAAGAAAGATTTCTTCAGGTGATATATACTCATGGCAAAGGAAAGATGCAGAGGACACAGGAACTGGCAGAAGTTGTGTACACACCTACAAATATGTCAGTAAATGCCTTGGTTGTACAGGACCTGAGCTCTGCTAAGGCACTGACCAGCTCCTAAACTCTGCACTCCAGAAAACATGACATTCAGCCCATTCTGAAAGCCCTCTTAGTAAGCAGAGTGAGGGTTTACACTTTGTTTCTTCCAGAACAGAGCCAGCAGCTTATGCTCACTAGATACTTGGTGTACCAATTTTCTTATCAAAAGCATTGTTTCTCTTCCTTAATTCATTCCAAATATATAATCAATTATCTGATAAATTAAATAAAATTTAAATAAACAGTGTGGAAATAAATTAAAACAGCTCAAATAAGGAAACTAAGGGCTTCCTATAACATAGGAATCAGCCACTATTGTTTATACATGGGAGAGAATAAAAATGGGCATGGGAGTGTAGACACTTTATAATGAAAATAATGGGGGGAAAGGCTCAGTTATGTTGTGAAGGCTGCTGGGCTAAGGAAGCCATGGGTGGCCTGTCCTGAAGAAGTAGCCTATGTAATTAGTCAGAGAAGTTATTGTTCTTTCCTACTTGGTCACAAAAGGAATGAAAGGACTTGGAAGAAGTAGGCAGCTTGCAGCTGGAGAGTTTGCACTAAGTCCTGACTATTTGGAGCTTCATTGCTACATGGTTGGTTCTTAGATATCCATAACCAATGTTAGTGATCATGGGTCAGAGTTCAATTTTAATGTACAATATGGCCTTTGCCATTTTTGAAATTTTATGTCTCAAAAGCTGCTGATGTTAACACTTTTTTTATCAAGCACAGACAATCATTTGCACTTTGCCTCTTAGAAGGTTGCTGAGATAAATCTGTACTGAACAGTGAATGTTGTTATGACCTACATGGATCTAAATTTCAACAGGTAAGAAGTAATTGTTTGCGGAAACAATGACCATTCTTGCAGATTCTGTGTCTACATTTATTAACTTTAAAGTTAAATTGCAAACAAGGCTTTGTTTATCTCTAGAATACTAAAAAGAATGCAAATCACTTTATCTCTTAGAATTCAATTTCCATATATATAAAACAAGATATATGAAATGACAGAGCTCTGAGCTAGTAGATTTTTGCATGCTGTGATAATAAGAAGAGCTTGGGTCGGCAGAAAATAATAGAATCTTAGATTTGACTCTGAGGGTGCCACATTATCTTTCCCTCACACACATTTTTCTCTTTGTTGGTTGAGTAATGTCTCATATCTGAAAGAACCCCTCTCAGTGAGATAATAAACAGTGGTTATATTTTCTTAATTAATTATTAAATTATTCTTACTTGCTCTCTATTCTGAATCTCCTTTCCTTATACACAGAAGTACTTAAAGAAAGACAATTAGTTAATTTATAAATTATATATATTTTTATATTTTTCCAAATGATATTTTAGGAAAAGAGGAGAAGCTTACAACAATGTTATGTTTATGAACTCTTCTTATAACATATTTAGAAGTTCCACTCTGCATGGGATGGCACTGAAGCTTTACTGTAAAAACTCTTAATAATAAAACTAAGGTTTAATCTTTTCAAAGAACCTATAGTATCATATCTACTGAGTAAAGCACAGAAAACTGAAAAGTATCAATAAAATAATTCATTATGGGAAATAAACACCATAATATCTACAGTTAAGCATTTAAGAGATAAACATATGAAAAAGACATCACCAAGGCAGAAAGGCAACTCTAAATAAAACCACAGTGATATTTTTGAGGAAGAAGAGCAAAAGCAAAAGACTTGCTATTTTTGTTTTGTTTTACAATGACATGAAATAAATGTGTCCAAGAATAAATGCTGTTCATTTAGGATGAAACTTCCCCTAAGCAAACAGTGTATAACATTAAATGTCATCCATGAATGTCTATAAGAACTTTAATTTGAAGAATTTAACACAGGTTTTTGGGGTTTTGTTTTGTTTTGTTTTGTTTTTTGTTTGTTTGTTTTTTTGAAACAGGATTTCTCTGTGTAGCTTTGCTCCTTTCCTGGAACTCACTCTGTAGACCAGGCTGGTCTCAAACTCACAGAGATCCACCAGCCTCTGCCTCCCGAGTGCTGGGATTAAAGGTGTGTGCCACCACTGCCTGGCTAACACAGGTGTTTTGTTTGTTTGTTTGTTTGTTTGTTTTTATAAAAATTATCTTAAAATTAGAGTACTATACTCTAGTAGGCAGACTGTCAACACTGGTATTCTAATGGATCTTTCCTCACCTTCATATTCAGTTCGAGAAACTTTCAGTGCTACTCTGCTCCTGTAGATATCAGTCTGCATTCCTGTAGGCACTGTGCTTATCTTCTATTACAAAAGAGGGCAACCTTTGTAATATTTTTCTGAATTTCTCACTTAATTATAATTTTAGCATTTGCTCACTGCCAATTCTTTTTTTTTTTTTTTAATTTATTTTGCAATACAATTCAGTTCTACATATCAGCCACGGATTCCCTTGTTCTCCCCCCTCCCGTCCCCCTCACCTTACCCCCAACCCCCCCACCCCATTCCCATCTCCTCCAGGGCAAAGCCTTCCCCACAGACTGAGGTCAACCTGGTAGACTCAGTCCAGGTAGGTCTAGTCCCCTCCTCCCAGGCCGAGCCAAACAATCCTGCATAGGCCCCAGGTTTCAAACAGCCAACTCATGCAATGAGCACAAGATCTGGTCCCACTGCCAATTCTTTTAAACATCATCCAACATACTATTTCCAGACTTGATTTGTCAAATTATGTTATTTTAGAAAGAAAGAATATATTTTTTTCACACAGATATTCATGAAATCAGTTACTCATTGTTTCTAGATTCTGTATTAGACAGAGAATAATGACTTAATGGAGGCAGTCAACTTATTTTCTATGTTAATATTAACTTAATTTGAAACAGCTTATTTTTCAACTACTAAAAAATTATCCTACCAAACAACTGCAATTGTAGCATATGATAATCCTTAGAAATATTTATGTATTTGATGTGTTCCAAATCATATGTATTTGTACTAAAGGATAACTGCCAAAATGCTTTCTATTGATAACTCATAAATCTTCTCATATTGATAACTCATAAATTTTACCTCTAAAATGCTCTCTGTGCTACATGTTATTTTTTTGGGCATGAGGATAATGAATCAATTATATTATAATTTAGCTGTATTTTTCAGAACATCATTTGCTGTTCCATAATAATCATAAAATCTCAAAACAAGAATGTAAAAATTCTTTAATGCCCCAACCAGAAAATGTCAGTGCATTCTCAGTAGGAACTCAGATGTTTCAATTGGAGAAAGCTTGAATTTCTGTTTTCACCTTCTATCTTTATTATTTCATTGGCATCAGAATTGAAAAATCATCATAGAAATATTTATCAAGTTGAAATTGAAACTCAAACTTTTTTATCTGCTTATTTTCTACTATATGCCATGAGCTTGGCTCAATCAGTAATCCTGTTTGATGTCTGTTTCTACATGCTGGTGAAAAAAGTAACTATTGGAATACAAATGATAGAATGTTGTAGTATTTTTAAAAATTAGTATCACTATGATGCTGAGTAGAGTTTGTTAAGATTCTGATTTCAACTGCCAATGAATTCAGAGGGAAAGTCATACTACTACAGGCTTGTGGGGCTACATGAACACGATTCTCATGGGACTTTGATCCAGTATGTGTGGCATGTTTCTAACCCTGTAACTTTAAGAAATTATAATAAGATATGATTTTCCAAAGCTTAGAAATTCAATCTTCAATCTCGATAAATTAAGTTTCCCTTCTAAATAGTTCCATTTAAAACATTCAAAATGGATGTCATACTAAAGAATTAACTTAAGCACTTATAAAAGGCTTATAAATTTAAGCTACACAACAATGCAGAAAGAAATTAAGAATTTAGTATAAGTACATGCAAAAGCACACCATATTCATTGGGTAAATGGTTTAATATTATAAAGATGCCAGAAATACTCCCAAGTGACTTAGGATAACATCAAAATAATAACTTTTTGTAAAAATAAAGACATCTTTCTAAAAATTTTTGAACTCTAAAAAGATGCCAAATTAAAAAAAAATATTCTTGAAGAAGACCAAATAGAAAAGTTCACATTTCCTGACAAAAATTATTACTATAAGTTGTTACTACTTAAAAACTGTGACACACACATACTGATAGACATGGACACTAAAGAAATTTTAAAAAAGGAAACTAGAGGTCTACTCCTTATACATCATCAGCTAAGCTTCACAAGACCACCAAGACAAGTAATGAAAGTAATAAGTAAATTGATATACAGGTTGCAAAAATGTAGTTGGACTTTCTTTTACAGCATTTGTGTAGATAATATCAAATTGGATCAAAGATCTAAACTTATGAGCAATAACACATCTCTTATGAGGGAGAGAAGATAAATTTTTCTGATTTTCAATTTGGTGGTTTTTAGTATATGACATGAAAAACGTGAGAAATAGAGAAATTTCATACATGTACACACATACACACATTTTGTATTTCAAAGGACAATATCAATAGAGTAAAATGGTAATCCACAGAATGGATGAATATATGTTTAATTGTATATCTAACTGGTGATCAATATCCAGAATCCATAGAAAACATCTAAGCATCAGGCTTCTTACCATAAAATCATAACAATAAATCATTCAAATCATAAAAACAATCAGAAGACAAAGTAACTACTTCCTCCATGATGATATATAATGATATTCAATGGTCAGTAAGAATGCAAAGAATGTTAAATTTTGCTAAGTGGGAAATACAAGTGGAAACTACTAACAAAAAGAGGGGGTTGTGAAGAACAGGAAGAAGAGGTAAAAAGAGGAAAAGAAAGAGAGGGAGTGAGAGAGAGAGAAAGAGAGGAGAATAAGTGTTGATAATAAATTGTATACACACTGCTGGTAGGGATCTAAAATGATACAAAGACTGGCAAATGAGAAATTGTGTGTGTGTGTGTGTGTGTGTGTGTGTGTGTGTGTGTGTGTGTGTGTGTGTGTGTATAAGATTACAATATGATCCAGCAACCTTTCCTTTGGTGTATGTCTAAAAGAATTGAGAATATTGATGTCAACAAAAATACACAGTCATATTGATAGGGTATTCACTCACAAACGGCTGGTGAAAGCAACCCATATCCTTCAGGTATGTATGAACGAATAGCAAAAATAAAATGTACACATACCTAGATGCCAATATTATTCTAGTTCAGAAGAATGAAGTAGTAACACACAGGCTAAAACATGGATGAATATTAAGACATCTAATAGTGATAAATAGAAGAAGCCATACAGATTTTATTTGCTTCTTAAAAGAAAAAGCTTTATTTTCATTTTGCTGTGTTTAGTTAAATAAGTCCATCACCAAAGGATAAATACCACATGCTCCCATGAATATAGGCAAACTTACATAAGATTCATTCATACAGAGTAGCCAAATTTAGAAAAAACAAAAGTAAAGGATGAGGGCCAGGATTTGGGGAGTACAATCAGACAGTTACTGTCTAATGAGGAGCACAAATCAACTTCATCAGATGAAAAGCACCACACAATGGACATGATTATATATCATTATAGGTGGACTTTATTGAATTGAACTGAATACTTAAGAATGTTTAAAAACACATTAAATATTGTTACTTACTTTTGTGGAATAATTGAAATTAAAATAATCAACAAACTCAAATACTGCACACAGTAACATTAATCATGGAATACAGTTCAAACTCCTATGATACACACTACAGATAGGTCAATGCTTCATAGCCTCTGGGGTCCTTGGGTAATTAAAATAGAATTAAGCTTCAAAGAGCTGTCTTTATTCCAAACACTTTCTTTATTGGCTTTCTAAGAAAAAAAATAGCTGATAAATGACTGAATCATCAGAAAAGTTGTCCGTATTTACAATTTAAAGAATGGCTCACAGGGTTTTCACATGAAGTATTATCAACCAAAAACTAACATTATGAAAAAAATGTGCTTTCTAATGATAATCTCTAGTGTCCTTGGTAGTTTAGAAATGCACCAATATGGTGAAGGAACCTAAGGATTAGTAGATACAACTTTGAATGTTAAAAATTTTACCCTGATAGGGTTTTCCTAATAGAAATAAGTAAAGGTAATACCTATGAAAACATTATAAAAACAATCATAGAAAAGATATTAAAATAGATAACTTTAGAGTGCATACAGATAGATTTATTTCACCCGAAGTAGTAAAGAAACTTTTCTAAAGAAAGTTCCTTGTGTTTTGTTGTTTTTTTTTTTTCCTTCCTAAAGCCTAAGGTTTATTTTTTATTTCACTGAAGAGAAAGTTGCTAAGAAAAACACCAGTTTCATGGTTGCTTTTCTTCAAATTTACACTAATTTATTTTAAAAGGTAAGTATCTGAGCAGATAATCCAAAGAACCAAAGAACCAATTTTGGAAGGAATGTAGCTACAAAAAAGAGGAGGAGGAGGAGGAAGAGGAGGAGGAGGAGGAGGAAGAAGAGGAGGAGGAGAAGGAAGAAAACCACTAGCAACTAAGGAATACTGTAATGAAATTTAACACTGACATAGTGTAAGGCCTTGTAGACTCCGGTTGACTCTGCTAGCTTCATGCCATCATGGTCAGGACACATGGAGACCAGAAGATGTCGAGCATCTTGTTACTCAGGCCTTTTTTTTTTTTTTTTTTTTTTTTTTTTTCAATCTTAAAATTTATTTATTTTTTTTTCCCCTTTTCTATTTTAATAAAAAGGAAAAAAAAGAAAAAGGTTATAACTAACAAAAGAAAAATTATATACAAAAGTACAATGACTATATACAATATATACAAGTAATAAATGTCTAAACAATGTCTAGTCCATTTGTATTTGACAAATTCAGAGAAAATAATTTCATTATCTATCCTATTTTGTTAAGTCCAAAATGTATCTAATTCACTTTCTATCCTAATTAATCTTCAACTATAACTAACTAACCTTCAACTATAACTAACTAATCTTCAACACCCTCAGAGACCCAAGAAGGAAATAATATTAGCTAACAAAAATAAAAACAGAAAGTGCATGCAAGCAACTTCCAAAAAATTTGTGAGTTGACAGAAACAGCCAGCTGCCTGGACAGTCACCTGAGGTTTCTCCACAGTGTTGGGGCATCATCTTCAGCCTATAGGCTTAGCATATCTGACAGACTCATTTGTGAGGTAGGATGTACACAAGGTCGACAGTTCAACCTCACATTGGGTGAGAGCAGTCCATGTACCAGAAACACCTGAATTCCACTAGTGTCATGTCATGACTCAGGATTTTAAATTCTGGAAATTGTTGTTGATTTTTTAATTCAGCTGTCCATTCTTGGCTGTGTATATATGGCTTCATCTTAACATCCCGTTCTTCTCCACATCCCTCTGTCAAATGCAAAATAAATTAATAAAAAAAAAAAAAAGAAATGAAAGTTAGTAGTTAGACATTACAATAGAAGTTGTAGTCATATTAGATATGTTTTAAAAATTGAGCAGATATATTTTAGACAGGTCATCTTCAAACCCTTCAGAGATCTACAGAATATGGCATTTAAAATGTTTTAATAACTTAGAAAATTTTTCTTTTTTGTTATGATTATGAGACATGTCGGCTCCTGGCAGTACCAATCTACTTCAGAGAAAATATGGGCATTGAAGAAACTGCATATGGAGTTAACTTTCATTGTGGCAAAAGTTAGCCACTGGACAACAAAGTATCCTTGAATCAACTGCTGACAAAATGGACAGACAGGACATGAAACAAAGGACTACTGATTCTTGCCAAAACGAGTGTGGTTATGGCTCTATCAAAAGGCATCTTCTGAGGCCAGGACAATATGGCACCATCCCTGAAGTGGCCTTCGCAATTTGGAAAAGATACAGTGCCCCTTTCTTCGAAGGCAGCTGAATAGGCAGTGGGCCGATGGCTTCTGATGTGCAATGGAACAGCAGCTGAAACAGTTATTCTTGAAGAGTAACTAAGCTCACGCCTCGCAATAGTTACTCAGGCCTTTAATACTTGAGTTTGGACCTTCACAATCCTTGTAAATGCCAGACATTGTGGGGCAGGTGTATAATCCCACCACTCCTGGTATGAGATAGGGGGCAGAGACAGGCAATTACCTAGAAGCTTGGGGGGACCTCTCACTTGGAGCCTGTGGTTCAGTAACAAACAAGAGAGAGATTCTTCCTTAGCAAGGTAAAATGGACCACTGACATGAGAGATTATCCTCTGACCTTCACAAGTATACCTTGACAAACATATTCCCTGACACAAAACACAGACATACACATATCGTATACACATACATATATAAATAAAATGTACTATATTTTTAAATGTTTCTTGTGGTGGTATTTTACTTGTACTGAAATGTGATTTTAATTGTATGTTAATAAATAAAGTTGTCTGGGGGTCAGAGCTATTAGAGCCATAGCAAGTGCGTGGTGGCGGTGGCGCACACCTTTAAGGACCCGGAGGGCGGTACATTCAGGCAGTGATGAGGCAGTCACGTGTTTGGGTTTACAACCAATGAGAAGGCAGAACAGGAAGACTTTAATGACATACACACAGGAAGTAGGCCCTTTTCGGAGAGCTCTCTTGGCTGAAGAGGATCACTGAATCAGGAAGGGTGAGGTTCTTAGCTCTGAACTCTTGGCTTTCTTCTCTGAATCGGCTCTGTGTTTCTTATTTGATAAGACGGTTGGTTACATCTACATTTGGCGCCCACCGTGTTGCTAATGTTTTCCTGCCTGGCCCACAGTCAGGACAAATCTCTCTCACCCGCCAGTCCCACAGCCTCTCAGACCCGACCAAGTAAACACAGAGACTTATATTGGTTGCAAACTGTATGGCCGTGGCAGGCTTCTTGCTAACTGTTCTTACAGCTTAAATTAATCCATTTCTATTAATCTATACCTTGCCACATGGCTCATGGCTTACCGGCATCTTTACATGCTGTTTCTCATCATGGCGGCTGGCAGTGTCTCTCTGTCTCAGCCTTCCACTTCCCAGCTCTATTCTCCTCCTTGTCCCACCTATACTTCCTGCCTGGCCACGGGCCAATCAGTGATTTATTTATTGACCAATCAGCAACACATTTGACATACAGACCATCCCACAGCAGTTTCTCTATGAACAAACAGTGTTTCTTATCTTATAAATAAAGATTCTTTCTATATAATATGTTCTGATTAGAGTTTCACCTCTCCCTGATCCTCCAAGACCATCTCTACCTCCCTTCCCAGCTGAGTGCACACACTTTGACTCTCTCCTTAGAAACCCAACAGACACTAAAGAATAATAATAAAATAAAAACAAAATAAAATAAATAAAACAAAAACAGACAAACTAGGATATTACAAAGAAAAAAAATGAACAGTAAAAAAACAGTCAAGGAGAAAGCAAAGTAAACACATATAGATACAGAGATACACACGTTCACACATCGCAATCCCATAAAACCACAAAACTGGAAGCCATAATATATACATTTATGTGTGTGTGTATGTATACATACACACACACACAAACACACACACACACACACACACACACACACACACACACACACACATACATGCAAAGGAACTGTAAGGAAAAAAAAAACAACAAAATGCTCAAACAGAACATGAGACGAAGACCTTCCAGAGGTGGCATTGAGTTTGTTTCATGTGGGTGAACTACTGCTGGGAATGGAACCTGCCCATAAGAGTGGTTTGTATTCCCAGTGAGACTTGTTGAAGAGAACTAATTTTTTCTTTTCAAAAGGTTGTCTGTTGGAGATAGTTTCTGAGTTCCAGATGGAGTATTATGTCCACTTCTCTTTTCAGAGCTGGAATGTCATCCAGCACAGATCTGAGCAGGCCCTGTGCATATTACCACAGTCTCTTTGAGTATATATGTGCTTCAGTTCTGCTCTGTTTAGAAGGCTTTATTTCTCTGGTGTCTTCCATTGTCTCTGGCTCTTACAATCTTTCAGCCTTGTCATTCACATGGTTCCCTAAGCCCTAAGGGGAGGGATTTAATGCAAACATACTGTTTAAGGATTATGGCTCCAATTCTCTCAATCTCTACATATTGTCTGGTTGTGGGTATATGTATTTTTTCCCAACTGTTGCACGTGGAGACTTTTCTGATGATGACTGAGCAAGGCAATGATCTTTCAAAAAGTCATGAGGAGTCATTTTATTACTACATTCTTTTAATAGAACAGTAGCATTTGGTTTATCATGTGTCCCTGGACTACCTATGAGGTTCTTGATCACCCAAGCAGTGTCAAATATGGATTCCATCTTACAGATTGGGCCTTAAGTCAAATCAAGTATGTTTGTTACCTCCACAAGTTTGTTTCCATCATTGAACTACCATGTCTTACAGGCAGGGTGCCATTTTTGGTCAAAGCATTTATTGATGGAGTTGATGTTTGTGTTTCTCCTTTGGTAGCACACAGAATATCTGCTTATACCAAAGACACTAGCACATAGGGGTGAGGGCTCCAAGTACTCTCCAGAGCAACTACTCACTGTTCAACGAATTATGTACATGCCATCTTCATCAATAGGGCCTTTCGATCAGTTTGTGGAGAGCAACCTATTGTATGATATTTTGTTTGTGTCATCACAAATAATGCTTGCCTGGAGATCAGAGGGCAGAGCTAGCCACTAGTTAACCATAGAGGACAGGCAGTGGTGTCAAACACTTTAATTCCAGCATTTGGGAGGAGGATGCAGGAAGATCAGGATTCAAGGCCACCCTGGGCTACATGAGCTTGATCTAGTTTGAAAGAGAAACAGAGTTGGGCAGAAAAGGCTCAAGCCTTTGATCTCAGCTCTTGGGAGCATCATGCCTTTGATCCCAACACATAGAAAGCTCATGACTTTAATCATAGCACTAGTGAGGAATATAGTCAGGAATAGGAATATAAAGCCAGTGAAGATAGGATGTCAAGCCCATTCAGTCTGAGAATTTGTAGAGACAGAATCGGCCCCATTCGGTATGAGATTTTGTAGAGTAAGAAGTCTCCAGTGGTTCTGCTTCTCCGATCTTTCAGTTTTCATTCTCGATATCTGACTTTAGGTTTTTATTGTTAAGACTAATTAGGATCACAGTTCAACCTATACTCATGGCAACACCCTCTTTTTTATGAGGATTCCCATGGTACTCTTTGGCCAACAAATCAATTATATGTAACACATTCCTGTTACTGGAAGCTTCTTTGGTGATAAGAGATGTCTGAATGGAGTTCCTGCCACATTTTTTGGTGATTTCACTTAGATAAACTTTGTACCAGGATGTATTTTAAGAAGCATACTATTGTATTAGGTTTTCATTCCACCCCTCAAATGGTCCCCAATTTTAGCTGCCCTTCCCCATGTTTTCTCCTTTTCTCTCTTCTTCCTTTCCCCTTCCCATTTGACCCTGTTACAGTTCCCTACTCATCCATCCATGATTAATTATTCTATTTCCCCTTTCAAAAGAAATCCATTCTTTTCTCGGTCCCATACTTCATACATAATTTCTGTGGTTGTATGGAATGTAGCTTGCTTATCAAACACTTAAGATTAACATCTACATATAAACAAATGCATAGCCTATTTGTCTTTCTAGATCTGAGTTGCTTCACTCAGGATGATATATATATTTTTTTTCCTAGTTCCAACCCTTTACCTTTAAATTTCATGATTTCATTGTTCTTAACTGCTGAGTCATATTAAGTTATGTAATGTACCACATTCTCTCCATCCTTTAGTCAATTGATGGACATCTAGGTTGCTTCCAATTACTGGCTCATATGAATGGAAAAGCAATGAAGATGGTCAATGTGTCTTTAGTAGGATATAGAGTCTGTGGTGGTTTGAAAGAAAATGGCCCCTGAAGGAGTGGCACTATGCAGGGGTGTGGTTTTGTTGGAGTAGGTATGGCCTGTTGGAGGAAATGTGTCACTGTGGAGTTGGGCTTGAGGTCTCATATATGCTCAAGCCATGCTTAATGTCTCAGATCACTTCCTGTTGCCTGCCAGTTAAGATGTAAGACTCGCAGTAACTTCATCAGCACCATGTCTGCCAGGATGCCACCATATCACCCAATGGCAGTAATGGACAAAACTGTTGTGGGATGACTTTTTGTACACTGTGAAGATGTGTCTCTGCAAAGGCACCTTTTGATTGGTTTAATAAAGAATGGCCAATAGATTAATATAAATAGGTTAATTTAAATTTTTTTTCATTTTTCTTTATTAAGAAATTTTTGACTCACTCTACATACCACCCATAGAGCCCACCTCCTCCCTCTTCTCACCCCCCAGACCTCTCTCCCAAGCCACCCCACATCCCCACATCTTCCAAATCAAGGTCTCCTGTGGGGAGTCAGCAGAGCCCAGTACACTGAGCCTAGGCAGGTCCAAGCCCCTTCCCACTGCACCAAGCCTGCGCAAAGCATCACACCGCAGGCACCAGATTCTCAAAAGTCTGCCCATCAAGCCTAATCTAAGGTCAAGCTTTCATAATTAATAAGAAATATCCATGTTATCATTTGGGAGCTGGCAGTCCAAAGAATGTCTGACTTCATGTAACATCTGAAAAATATGACACTCCAATTGTTCTTCCTTTATAAACATTGCCATGTTAATGGTGTCTCTTCACAGCAATAGAAACTCAAGACATGAGTTTGTACTAGTGACTAGGGTAGAGGCCTGACCATGCTTTTGTTTGGAGGAATTTAGACTTTGATACTTTGGTTTAGGAAAGCAGTGGAATGCTTTAAGTGTTGGTTAATGGGCCATACTAGTAGGAACATAGAAAATAGTAGCGCTGAGTGTGATTTGATGAACGTTGGGGGCTCTCAGAAGAGAAGAATACTAATATGTGGCCTAAAGATCATTCTTATGATGTTTCTTTGAAGAATGCAGCTGCTTTTTTTTCTTGTCTAAGAGTCTGCCTGAGGGTAAAGTTAAGAGTTTTGGAGTAATTCCATTGGCAGAGGATATCTCAAAACACCCTACCATAGACTCTGCCATGTGGTTATTAGTGGTAAATATAATGAAGATTTATAAGGAAAAGGAGAAAGCTGAGTGTCTTAGGGTTTCTAATACTATGAAGAGACACCATGGCACGACCACAGCAAATCTTATAAAGCAAAACACTTAATTGTAATGGCCCACTTGCAGTTTCAGAGGTTCAGCCCATTATCGTTATTGCAGAGTGGCATACAGAGAATCATATATCTGGCAGGCAATAGAAAGTCAACTGAGATGCTTAGTGTTACACCAAGCATAGGAAACCTCAAAGGATTCTACCACAGTGACACACTTCCTCCTACAAGGCATACCCATTCCAACAAAGCCATACATACTAATAGTGCCACTCCCTATAAGATCACAGGTGCCAATTACATTCAAATTACCACACTGAGAAAATAAAATATAAAATGTACAGATTGAGAGAAGGGGCACCAGGAAGTAGAATGGAACTAAGTACTGTAGTCAAGGAGATAAATGCACTAAGTGACCTCAGGGCAAGATCCCACCCAGCAAAGTTCCAAGTTGTGAAAATGAATTAAGAAAAGCTTAGAGCCAGGTGTGGAGGTGCATACTTTTAATCCCAGCCTAGAGATCTCTGAAGTTGAGGCCAGTCTCATCTACAGATCCAGTTGCAGGACAGTCAAGCTTAGGCAGTGAAGGAAATCATCAAAATAGAGAGTTGGTAAAGATGTAATTGAATAATGTGGCCATGTTCTAGCCCCAGTAAGCAGCAGGACTTGGCAACCTCAGCCATGTGGTTCTGTCTTTAAGGATAGAGGGAAACAGTTATGGCATATTCGTCTGCAATTAAGCAAAATTGCTGAGGCCAGGCATGTATCAGGGGTGTCCTTGAATGGGGTCCTAGAGAGGCCATTGTGTCAAACTCTGGAGTTGAAGCCTGAATTCCTTGGAGACCCTAAAATGTTAAAGTTGCCAGAGTCATGGGAAACCTGCTGAGGAAAGCTTCTAACACGAAGTGGAACCAGCCCAAGAGAAAGAGAGAGAGAAGTATGTTGCAGTCACAAAAGCTGAAAGGAGTTGTAGATCTGAAGATCATTTTGACATCAGACATGGAGATGTGGAGGTTGGAGTTTGCCCAGATGGTTTTGATCATGCTTGGTCCATTATTTCTGGACTATGCTCTCTTCTCTATGTTTGGAATAAAAATGTGCATCAGGTACCATTATATGTTGGAAGTATGTCGTATTCTTTCTGATTTTAATTTTACAAGGTATTACAGTTAGGAGATTGCATGAATCTCAGAAGAAAATTTAAACATAAGACTTTTAAATAATTTGAGACTGTTATATACTATTGAGGACTTTTGAAGTTGGACTGAATGAATTTTTTCATTATGATATTGCCATACGTTTTTGGGGGTCAGGGAGTGAAATGTGTTGCTTTGAAAGAAAAGGACCCCCAAAGGGAGTGGCATTAATAGGAGGCACGGCTTTGTTGGAGTGGATGTGGTGGCATATTCGTTGGCACTGTTGAATTCAATGCGTCATTGTGAAGGTGGGCTTGAGGTCTCACATATGTTCATGCCCCCAGTGTCTCAGACCATTTCCTATTGCCTTCCAGTCAAAATGTAGGACTCTCACATACTTCTCCAGCACCATGTCTTCCTGTACACAATCATATTACACCATGATGATAATGGCTAGGAATGGTAACCCAGTTCGCTAAAAAACATAAGCCACCTCAATTAAATGATTTTACTTTATAAGAATTGTTGTGGTCATGGTGTCTCTTCACAGAAATAGAAACCCTAATCAAGACAGAGTCCTTAGGGTATATGTTCAAGAATGATGTACTAGCTACATTTATTTCAACTAGACACAAACTAGAGTTATCTGAAAGGAGGGTGTGGTGATATTGTGTTCCCCAAAATATTGTACACCCTAATAAACTTATCTGGGGTCAGAGAACAGAACAGCCACTAGATATAGAGGCCAGAAAATGGTGGCACACATGCCTTTAATCCTATCACTTGGGAGGCAGAGATCCATCTGGATCTCTGTGAGTTTAAAGCCACACTGGAAACAGCCAGGCATGGTGACTCATGCCTTTAATCCCAGGAAGTGAGCCTTTAATCCCAGGAAATGATGGCAGAAAGCAGAAAGGTATATAAGGCATGAGGACCAAGAACTAGAGCTGGTTAAGCTTTTAGGCTTTTGAGTAGCTGTTCGCCTGAGATTCATTTGGATGAGGACTCAGAGGCTTCCAGTCTGAAGAAACAGGATCAGCTGAGGAATTATTGAGGTGAAGAAGCTGTGGCTTGTTCTGTTTCTCTGATCATTTAGGGTTCACCCCAATACCCAACTCTGGGTTTGTTTTTATTAATAAGAACTTTTAAGATTCTTGCTACAGGAGGGTGTGGTGATATATTGTTTACCCAAATAAACTTGCCTGAGGATCAGAGGACAGAGCCAGCCACTAGATTAGACATAGAGGTCAGGCAGTGGTGGCATACACCCTTAATCCCAATACTGGGAAGCACACATGCCTTTAATCCCAGGAAGTGATATCTGGGCAGAGAAAGATATATAAGGTGTGAGGAAATAGGAACTCACTTTTTAAGCTGAAGATTTCGTAGAGGTAAGAGCTAGTGACTGGCTGTTCTGCTTCTCTCATCTTTCAGCTTTCACCCTGATATCTGACTCTGGGTTTTTTATTATAAGACCATTCTAAGATTCAAACAACATAGGGTAATTTAGTTGAGGAAATTTCTCCATAAGATCCTGCTACAGGGCACTTTCTTAATAAGTAATTGTTGGGGAGAGTACCTAGTCCATTGTGGGTGGTAACCTCTTTGGGCTGGCAGTACTGAGTTCTATTAGAAACTTCACTGAGATAGCCATGATGAACAAGCCAGTAAGCAGCAATCCTCTGTGGCCACTATATCAACTCATGCTTCAAGGTGCCTGTGCTGTGGGATGTTCTGTGTGGCAAATGTGTTGCTAATTAGTCAATAAATAAAACACTGATTGGCCATTGGCTAGGCAGGAAGTGTAGGCTGGACAAGGAGGAGAATAAAGCTGGGAAATGGAAGGCTGAGTCAGAGAGACACTGCCAGCCGCCAAGATGAGAAACAGCATGTGAAGATGCCGGTAAGCCACAGCCATGTGGCAAGGTATAGATTTATAGAAATGGATTAATTTAAGCTGTAAGAACAGTTAGCAAGAAGCCTGCCATGGCCATACAGTTTGTAACCAATATAAGTCTCTGTGTTTACTTGGTTGGGTCTGAATGGCTGTGGAACTGGCGGGTGTCAGAGATTTGTCCTGACTGTGGGCCAGGCAGGAAAACTCTAGCTACATGCCTGTCCTGTTAGAGTTCCTGCCCCACATTACTTTAATGACTAACAGTGAGATTATAGAATGATCAAATAAACCTATTCATCCCCAAAGATCATGGTGTTTCAGCACAGCAATGGTAACCCACACTAAGACAAAGAATATAACTTAATCTTGAGGTAGATCTAATCCTATCTGCTTAAGGAACTGGCCCAGATATTTCTGTAGTGGTTTTCCAAGTTTGCACTCCCATCAGCAGTTGCTGAGTGCTCCCTTTACTCCACATATTTGCCAGCATGAGCTATGATTTATTTTATTGATCTTGGCCATGTTGACTGGTGTAAAATGAAACTAAAGTAATTTTGATTTACACATCACTGATGACTATGTATGTTGAGCAAGTCTCTAAGTGCTTCTCACACATACTGTGGGATATCTTTCTGTACGCTGTGAATATGTGTTGCTCGCATTGGTTGGTAAATAAAGCTATTTGGCCAATGATGAGGCAGAATAAGGTTAGGTGGTATATTCAAACTGAAGACAGAGATGAAGAAAGGCAGAGTTGTGGAGACACTGTAAGCTGCCTCCAGAAGAAGCAAGGTGTGAGAGAACAGGCAATGCCATGAAGCCACGTGGCAAAGCACAGATTAATAGGAATGGGTTGAGTTAAGTTGTAAGAGTTAGCTAGCAAGAAGTCTGAGCCATAGGCCATACAGTTTGTAATTAATATAAGCCTCTGTGTGTATACTTGGGACCAACCAGCTGCAGGATTGGGAGGGACACAGGAAAACTTCTGGCAACACAGACATATCTGTTTCCTCATTAATAAATCTCTGTTTAGAGTTGAATTCCATTTTTAAATGGGTTATTTGGTTTCTTAATGTTAATTTTTTTTTTAAATTTTATATATTTTGTATATTAGCACACTGTTGGATGTGTAATTGGTAAAAATCTTTTCCCATTCTATAGCCTGCCACTTTGAATGAGGGTGGTGTTCTTTGCCTTGCAGAAGCTTCAGAGTTTTTTGAGGTTCCATTTATTGTTTATCATAGTGACTGTACTAATGCAGTTCTGTTCAGAAAGTATTTTCTTTGCCAATTAGTTCAATGATATTCCCATTTTCTCTTCTATCAGATTCAGTCATATGTTGAAGTCTTTTTTCCCATTGGAATTGAAGTTTGTGCTGGGTATTAAGTATGGAACTATCTGCATTCCTCTACATCAAGCCATCCTGTTTGTTGAAGATTCTGGTGTTTTTTCCCCAGTATATATTTCTGGTTTCATTATGAAAAATTAGGTATGTTCATAGGTTTGTGGACTTTTGTCTGTGTCTTCAATCTGATTTTATGAAACAACATGCCTGTTTTTTGTCAATAACATGCTATTTTAATGACTGCAGTTCTATAGTATAACTTGAGATTGGGGACAGTGATATATCAATTAGTTCTTTTATATTCAGGATTGTGTTTGCTATCCTGGAATTTTTGTTTCCTAATATAAATCTGAAAAATATCTTTTCATGATCTATGATGCATTATGTTGGAATCTTATGAGGATTGCATTGACTCTGTAGATTTTATTTTTTGTCTTCTGATATCTTCTTGAACTGTTTTTTCTTCAGTGATCAAAATAAATAATTTTTTCTTCTTTCTTTGAGAAAAGGATCCTCTGTTGTACTCCTGGCCCTTTTTAAACTCACTCTGTAGACTAGACTGGCCTCCAACTCAGACTCATGTGCAATATTAAATAGATATTGAAAGGGTAAACAACCTTGTCTTTTAGCTGATTTTAGTGAAAATGCTTTGAGTTTCTCACCATTTATATTGATGCTGGCTGTGGGCTTTCTGTAAATCACCTCTATATCATCTCTATTTTGAGGTATGTTTCTTGTATCCCTAGTCTCTCCAAGACTTTTATCATGAGGAGGTTATAGATTTTTTTCAAAGGTCTTTTCTATACCTAATGTGGCATTTATCCTTCCATTTGTATATATGGTAGATTACATTTATTGTTTTATTTATGTTGAACCATCCTGTATCTCTGGGATGAAACTGACTTGATCATGGTAAATAATCTTTTAATGCATTCTTGGATTAGATTTGCAAGTACTTTATTGAGAATTTTTGCATATATGCCTTTAAGGAAAATTGGTCTGCAATTCTCTTTCTTTGTTGGGTCTTTATGTGCCTCAAAAATACGCTGGGTAGTGTTTCCTTGGTTCTTATTTTGTAAACTAATTTAAGGGATATTTGGGTCAATTTGTGTTTGAAAGTTTAGTAGAATTCTGTACTAAAAACACTTGGACCTATGATTTGTTGTTGTTATTGGTGTTAGGAAGGTTTTAATTACTGTTTCTATTTCACTAGTGATAATTGGTCAATTGAAGTTGTTAATCTGATCTTGAGTTAACTATCATAGGTGGTATATATGAAGTCAATTATCCATTTCTTATAGATTTTTCCAATTTGGCAGATTACAGGCATTTAAAAGTATGTTCTTATGATTCTCTGGATTTCCTTGGTGTCTGCTTCCATGACACCCTCTTCATCTCTAATTTTGTTAATTTGGATATCTCTCTGCATTTTAGAAAATGTTGATAAATCTTAATTGATTTTCTCAAAGGAGCAACTCTGTGTTTCATTGGTTCTATGGATTTGTTTGTTTGTTTCTATTTTATTGATTTTAGTCCTGAGTTTGATTGTGTCCTGCTGTCTACAAGAATCTTATTTCTTTATTTTTGTTCTAGAGTTTTTAGGTGTTCTCTCAAGTTAGTAATAGGTGACATCACTAATTTTTTTTAATTTAGTCACTAGTGCTCTGAACCTCTTAGATATGATTTCATTGTATACTATTGTGTTTTCATTCTCATTAGATTCTAGAAATATCATTTTATTTCTGAATTTCTGCCTCAAACCCTTTTTCATCTAGTAGTGTGTTGTTCAGTTTTCAGGAGTTTGTAAGCTTTCTGTTGTTTCTAGTCTTGTTGATGTCCCGCTTTAACTTGTTTGGTCAGATAGGATGTACAGTGTTATTTTAAATTTCTTATATCTGTTGAGAGGTGGTCAGTTTTGAAGAAAGTTCCTTGAGCTGTTGAGAAGATTGTATATTCTCTGTTGTTTGGGTAAAATGTTCTATAAATTTTAGGTCCATTGTGCTTATGGCATCACTTAGTTAATGCATTTTTTTTTTTTGCCTTGATGGCCTGTCAATTGCCAAGTATTGGATATTTGTCACTGGCTATCACTGTATGAGGACAGAGATGTGATTTTAGCTGTAGCAGTGTTTCAAGTCTATTTTTATTTCATATTTTGAGAATTTGTTTAGTTTCATTCTCTGTATTTTAATTGGGTTGTTGTATTTTGTGATGTTTAGTATTTTTACTTCTTTGTATATTCTTTACATTCACTTTATGCAGGATGTATATCTGGAAAAGGTCCTATAGGATGCCTGCTCATTCAGATGATTGAATTATTTGTTGTTTCACAGCTTTTTATGTCCATACAGTTGCATTAATTAATATTGGTCTTAATGTTGTGCTATAAAGGTCTTATTCATAAGGAAGAGGAGGGAAAATAACACTAAAGGCCTCTTGAAAAAATATTACATAATTAATAGTAATAAAGCTTATCATAGAAAAAACCTTAATGTGTGTGTGTGTGTGTGTGTGTGTGTGTGTGCGCGCGCGTGCGTGTGTGTAAAGAAGAAAGAATTAAAGTTGGGAAGTTGGGTTATCCTAGAAAACAGAAACAAAGCCACTATTAGACACCACAGGCTAATAAAAATCCCGTAAAGAAGTGCGTTCTTTATTTTGGAGTTGCTGTCCAATGACTCCCATAGACCCCCACCAAGCTAAAAATTTATTGCCGAGGCTATCCTCCAAAACTTGATGGTGAAATTTTACTGCTGAAGACACCACGTACTTTAGCCATACAATACAGAGAAATCAATCTGGTGCTAAGTGGAAGTTTTGACTTTACTATCTAGTTTTCTTATTGCTAGAAGGTGCTACACACTGTGGAAGAACAGTAATTTTCAGTCTTACCAAATTGTGAATCCTATGAGCTAGGATAATAATTTCCTTGTCAAGACATGCACATTAGTACAATAGTGGCATGAATGATGTGAGAGTCACCAACCACTTTCTGATTGGATTTCATTCCCAGGTCATGAAATAAAACCCATATCATGTACCAATATCAGGTTAAATACCTATGGCTCAACAAGTCACAGGCACTAGGGAAAAACTATTACTATCATTCTTATATATTATTAAACCGATCCCTAATGTTTTATCGTTATACCCATAGAGTAGTAGATTCTTTTTTTTTTTCTCTTTTTCTTTTTTTCTTTGAGACAGGGTTTCTCTTTGTAATTTTGGTGCCTGTCCTGGATCTAACTCTGTAGATCCGGCTGGCCTTGAACACATGGAGATCTGCCTGCCTATGCCTCCTGAGGCCTGGGAATAAAGGCATGTACTACCACCTCCTGGCAAGTAGTGCATTATTAACCCTCATTGGAAAAGCTTCTATTTGTAACATATGATAGTTAACATAGAGAGCCACAATTGACCATGGTGCAGAAAATAAGGTACTGAAGGATGCTAGGCCTTAAATGGAACATGAATATTGTGCCCTCCCTTCCTAAGGTTAAAGGAATTTCCAGAAGAGAGAAGAAAAAGATTGCTATAGGCAGAAACATAATAAGATTGAGTAATTATTATCTTCTGGACATAACATATGTTCTGTACATATGAACTCTCCAGTTTTGGGATAGTACACAAGATCTGTAAAAGCATAAATCACACCAAATTCAAATGAATGGCTAAGTGCGGCATGAAGCCTACCCCTAGCCAAAGAGCTTTTGGCAATTGTTAGTTGATGGGTGAGGTAGAATTAGTTTTCTCTAAAGGTGTAGCCTGTGTTCCGACAATCACCTTCCAGTTGAAGTCAATATATACATCAATTTGGGGAGTATCAGCTGTTCCTGATAATTAAAAAATATAAACACAATTTCAGTAGGAAGAAAAGAGCTCTCAGATCTGAAAATATGTTGCGTAGAGAGGTAAATGTGATCAAAACACATTGTATGAAATCCTTGACATACTAATAAAAATATTAAAATAATAATAATAAAGACAGACATGGTTTAAATATTATTTGGTATATTGTGTGATATGATGGAAGCAGGTAAGTGTTTTGCTTGATTAAAGGGAATGGTCAAATGATAGTATATTTTAGGAGTGAAAATATAAAGATGAACTGTTATGGAGACAAAACTAAATTTTAGTGATGAAATGTTGAATCGTTAAAGAAGGGATGGGAAAGATGGCTCAGCAATGAAAATAACATGTTTGCCTTTAACTGAGGACACAGGTTCAATCCCAAGCACCCACATGCCAACTTTCAGCCATCTCTATCTACATTCTCAGGGGATCCAGCATCCTCTTCTTGACTCATTGGGAGCCAGGTACACATGTGGTACACTCACATGCAGGTAAGCAAAACATTCATATCAATAAAGCTATTTTTAAAATAGGTAACATAAAATTAATTTTGCCTTCAGTTTTCGAGCCTTAAAAAGTTATACAAATCTCAAAGTCAATGAGCAATTCTTGACTCCGATAATTTGTAAAGATACAGTATACAATCCATAGTTTTCCACTGAAATGAAAATATGACTATTCATAGTACCAAAGTCTGTAACTCATATACATGCACATATATGTATTTAAAATGGTGTGGCAACTATTGAAACCTAAATTGTGTTGACAATGAAATGGAGATACAGAAACCAGCCAGCAGTCTGAATGTGTAAATGGAAAAACGTGGGGGAGGGCTTTAATTAGACAAGAAGAAGGGAAATAAATGCAGAAGGTGAGTCAAGTAACAGTAAGGATGGTAGAAAATGTCCTAAGAAATCATACTATTAACTAATATATTTAAGTCTAAGAATAAGTAGAGTAATATAGTTTAAAAAAATTTTCTCCTCTGTGCTGACAATACTTCCTTCAAGAGCCAAAGGAGACCTAAGAAGAACCCCAACACGTTGCATGAGAAGCCCACTTTTTAGATGTTAGTTAAGGTTGTTCAAGAGACTCCCAACACATACAGCCTATTGGTATTGCCCTTGTTTATCCCATAGAGGTAGAAGGTAATTACCTATTGTTGAGGACAGCATGCACATCAGACACAGAGTGAGAGGTGTAGCTGGAGAGTTTCTCTCCAGCTCCTACCAAGCCCTGGCAGTCCCCATAGCCCACTTATAAAATAAACACACAGACTCATATTATTTAAACTGTTTGGCCTAATGGCTCAGGCTTCTAGCTATCTAGTTCTTACATCTTAAATTAACCCATTTCTATAAATCTATACCTTGCCACATGGCTTGTGGCTTACCAGTATCTTACATGTTGGAACTCATGGCAGCAGCTGGT
Organism: Peromyscus californicus insignis; assembly: GCF_007827085.1. Taxonomy (NCBI): domain Eukaryota; kingdom Metazoa; phylum Chordata; class Mammalia; order Rodentia; family Cricetidae; genus Peromyscus; species Peromyscus californicus. The sequence continues at coordinate 71,234,875 of NW_026294573.1, read as the reverse complement.
AGCATCTCCTTGCCTCAGCCTTCCACTTTTCAGAAGTCTCCTCTCTGCTTGTTCTGCCTATACTTCCTACCTGGCTACTGGCCAATCAGCATTTTATTTATACAGAGCGATATCCACAGCAGAGAGGCCTTTAAACTGGGATGGTCCTGAGGGGCTCTTCTCTGAGGACTAGCTTTCATGATAGCAGAAGATGCCACATGATCTTCTGAAGGACAAAAGCAAAACAATAGTCCTATGCAGCTGTAATGCCTATGGACTACAATGATCAGCATGCCATGAAGACCTTAAAGGTACATAGGACACACATACATTGTCAGTAACCAAGAGTTCTCTAAGTATACTTAAGATTCTCTCAATAAGAGGGAAACCATACCTGGTCCTGAAAAGTAATCAATTACTCATAGCTAATGAAGTCATGGATCTTGGAGGAGTCTTTACAACATCCAGTTTATTAAGCCAGCATAATCTCTACCTCCATTATAAAAGTTTGTCTCTTATACCCAGAGATAAGTGTAGTCCTCACCACTTGTACTGACTGGTTTTTTTTTTTTTTTTTTTTTTTTTTTTTTTTTTTTTTTTTTTTTTTTTTTTTTTTTTGTGTGTGTGTGTGTGTGTGTGTGTGTGTGTGTGTGTGTGTGTGTGTGTGTGTCAACTTGACACAAGCTAGAGTCATCAGAGAGAAAGGAGACACAGTTGAGGAAATGCCTCCATGAGACCCAGCTATAGGGCATTTTCACAAAGAGTGATCACTGGGGAAGGGCCTAGCCCATGGGGATGGTGCCATCCCTGTGCTGGTGGTCTGGGGTTCTATAAGAAAGCAGGCTAAGCAATCCATGTGAAGCAAGCCATTAACACCCCACCAGGGCCTCTGCATCAGCTCCTACCTCCAGGATCCTGCTTTGTTTGAGTTCTGTGCAGACTTCCTTTGGTGATAAGTGACAACGTGTAAGTATAAGCTGAAAAACAATCCCTTTCTTTCCCAACTTGCTTTTTGGTCATGGTGTTTTCATTGCAGCAATAGAAATCCTAAAACAACTCTTATCAAGGAACTCTCTTTAAAAGCAGACAGAAACCATTACAGAAAAGAATAACCAATTATCATGCAGAGTTGTGGACACCAGTCCCAGTGGATGGATACCTCTACAAAACAATTCCCACACCTAAGACTAAAGTAACATTGTAGAAATGGATACAGAAAGATTGTAAGAACTATTAGGTCAACAAGGTTACTGTGAGACTGTGTCTCATGGGAATTTTAGAAGACACACACAAATAAATCCTCATCAGCCTAACTACCTAAACATGAGCTTAACAAGAATATTAGTGTGATGATATTTTCTTTGTGCTCTAACAAATAAAGCTTGCCTGGAGATCAGAGGGCTGAACTAACCACTAAAGGCCAGGCAGTACTGGCACACATCTTTAATCCCAGAACTTGGGATTTCATGCCTTTGATTCCAGTATTTGGCAGGCATACAACTTTAATCCCAGCACTTGGGAGAAGGAAACAGGGAAGTGATATGACTGGGCAGAGAGAGGAAGTGATAAGGCAGGGTGGAGATAGGAGCTTGGCCCCTTTCAGTCTGAGGATTCCTAGAGGTAAGAAGTCTTTGCAGTGGCTGGCTGCTCTGCTTCTCTGATCTTTCAGCTTTCACCCTGATATCTGACTCTGGGTTTTTATTATTAAGACTAATTAGAATTTATGCTACACAATAGACATACTAAAGTGGATGGTGGAAACCCAAAGGGGACTGAACCCTAGGTAAAGAACTTAAAGCAACTAAAGAAAGCTGAGAATGGGAAAAAGAGTCTTTTCTATGGAAAAACACAGTAATTGCTTATCTAAGACTGAATGATTAGCTTTGAAAACATGCATACAAGTAGAATGATACAGATTGAGCAGGTTGAACTAGGAATGTATATGCATATACATTTGCATATATTCATATAAAATATTCAGTGAAAAAAGAAGCCATAAATTTGAAAGGGAACATGAAGGGTATATGAGAGGGTTTATTGGGAGGAAAAGAAAGAGAAAATGATGTAATCATAGTGTAAAAAAACCCAGCAATATATCGTCCATGTTTCTCAAAAATGGATAAGAATTTGTAAATTATAGTGCTACTAGAGAATACAATATTTAATGAATAATACCTATGCTATTCTCCAAAGTAAAGTCTTAAAATCTTTGGACTAGAAAGATGGCTCAGCTAGTAAGAGCACTGGCTGCTCTTCCAGAGGTCCTGAGCTCATGTCCCAACAACTCCACTGTTACTCACAGTCACCTATAACGGGATCTGAAACCCTCTTCTTGAATGCAGGCAGACAGGCAGACAGAGCACTCATAAATCAAAGAATGCATAAATAAAAATATTAAAAACTAACTAACTTTATGCAATCTATTATTTTTTTTTATTCTTTTAGTGTTTTTTATTCTGTTCAGATCTGGTGCCATAGATTTCTAAAAGTTTCTCTTGAATAACTTTTTTTTATGTTATGACTTGGTTATTCCTTTGATATGTCTATAACTTCCTCTGCTTTGCTTCCAGAATATGTGTTGTTCAGTCGGTTGTTCATAGCTGAAGTTTTTTCTGGTCCTGCCCAGCCCCACAGACCCCGCAGCTGCTTATAAAATAATCATTTAGAAGGTTGTATTAATTAAAACTGTTTGGCCATAAGCTCAGGCCTACCACTGACTAGCTCTTACACTTAAACTCAGCCAATTTTTGTTAATCTATATGTCACCACATGTTCTGTGGCTTACCTGTGTGCTGCCACATGCTGCTACCTGGATGGCGAGCTGGATCTCTTGACTCAGTTTTCCACTTCACAGATTTTTTTTTTTGTTTGTCCATCTTGCCTATACATCCTGCCTGGCTACGGGACAACCAGCTTTTTATTTATCAACCAATCAAAGCAACACATTCACAGCACACAGAACATCCCACAGCAGTTGTTGCTTTGAGAGATCAGGTACAGTAATAGAATGGGATATTATAACAGGATTAACTGGAACTGAGTGACAAAATTGCATAACGTACCCGCTTATTTAGGCCTGCAGAAAGACTTTCTGACAAACCATCTGAAAGGGCACTTCAAAGTCCTTGGAAAATAAAAGAAATGATATTGCCAACACAGTTATAGAGATTATGTTGCCTTCTGAGCATATGGATATGGATTCTGTAACCCTAAATGGAGGGCTGTGGTATTCAAGGCCAACTTTGACCCAAGAGAATGATTGTAGTGCCTCTCTAATTAGAATTTCTTGCATGGTAGAGGTAAATCATAATTTTAATCCCTGATATATAGATTTTAGTATGCTGACCTTTCAGTAAAGGTGCTTGCCTGATTAGAAAACATTTGAAACACTCTTGCCACTGGAAGACAGCTGGAAATGGTAAAAGTAGTGAAATGAGCACCCTACTCAACATAGGCTCTCCAAAGGTCAAGATGAAGCAGCCCATCTATTTCACTGCTGAATATATGAGGCATTCATCCCAGTAGAAGGCAGCTTCATGTAAAAGACCATAAAAAAATCAAAGGCATGGTATTAAGCAATTTTATATCCTGTAGTCACAAAGCAAAATCACATATATTTATATTGACATTTCATATTTTAGAAGCTATAATGCATATTTTCCGTAACTATTGTGTTTTTCATTAAATAATAAAAATATTCATTGTAAAATATTTGGCAGAACATCTATCAAATTAATTCAACGATGTTGCCAGAGAATTAGAAAATGCTAGACCACAAAAATGATGTTTGTAGTGTCTTCTGAATGGACATTTCCTCAATGAATCTGGTTATATTGTTTTTCTGTTTCAATTAATGAATTGCTTTCTACTCTGATGAATTTTTACACTTCCTGATATTTTGTTTCTTTAAGATATTATCTGTAAAGGTCACTTTCAGAATTGTTCTATCAATACAAATAAGAAAGTATGAAAAGTAAGCAAAACAATAATCAAAACATAACAAGTACCTTGAAAAGTAATACTAAGGGTAATGTCAAGAGCCAGAAGTGATTTCAACCCTAGAATTCTAGAGTGTAATATTCCAGCTTCCAAAATCAATATTGGAACCCCTATATGTTATGGAGTAGTCTTTTTGTATACTGTGACAATGTTGCTCTCACTGGTTTAATAAAGAGCTAATGGACGAAAGCTAGGCAGAAAGAGGTTAGGTGAGAGACCCTGACTGAGAGAATGCTAGGAAGAAGGAGGGTGGAATAGCCAGGACAGAGAGAGAAGCAAGATGAACTTGCCATACTGAACAAAGATATCACCACATAGAAAAAAATGGGTTAATTTAAGATGTAAGAACTAGTTAGTAACAAACCTAAGCTATTGGCTGAACATGATTAATTAATAATAAGTCTCTGTGTGGTTATTTGTGAGCTTGCTGGTGGCACATAAACTTCTGCCTACAAATGGCACCCTACATCTGGGGACATGTACATCTACATAATACTTGAGGAAGTTTAAAAAATTTCAAAACACAGAGTCAAACGTGGCTTCCTGGGGACCACCTACTCTCAGGTAAGCTCAGTGCTAGTGACAAACAGAGGCATGGCTCTTTTAAGAGGCCTTTCTACCAAGCAATTGTATGGGGTTTGTGAGCAGTGGATGGTGTGCTATTCAATGGCACAAGACTAGGTAGAAATGCCTATAGAAGCTTGGAGCCAAAAACTTCCCAGAGCTGTGGCAGTCAATGTGTCTCCCATTGGTACCTCTGAAATGAGGCTAGAGGCTCAGTGAACTGAGGGAGAAGGAGCCAGCCACTAGCACACCATGAGCTAAACTTCTCATAGGTATAATATTTTGCTCACACAGACAGAAAAGATTATAAATATGCAATAAAGACAGATCCAGATGGAAGAAACCTCTAAACATGTCACGGTATGTATAAATATGTACATAGGCTTGAGAAGGAAAAGTAAAAGGGTATAGACAGTCATATAAAAAATAATAGTTTAAAAATAATGCTACCAAGTGAGTTCCATGACAGGCGCAAAGCTACACAGAGAAACCCTGTCTCGAAAAACCAAAAATAAATAAATAAATAAATAAATAAAATGAAGTCCTTTAAAAATAAATAAAGTAATATAAAAGAAAAAAGACATGTATAAATGGAAAATACACAGGGAGTGTGGATCCTGTATGTTATTGTGTTGTCTTTAAATTTTCTGATTGATGATGAAGAAAAATAGCTGCTCAAAGATATTGGATTAGAGAAGCTGCTAAATTAAACCAACCTATATATTTTAAAAGTGTCATAATTTCAAAATAAAAGTCGAAATATGTGTGACTTCGGGGAAGAGGTTATGATTATGTTGCCACAGAAAACAAAAGGCTGTAGATTCAATCAGAGTTGAAGAAGATCAGGTTTGATCAAGGAAGACCCTCTGAAAATCCTGGTTACAGACATAAAAAAATAAACCTAGAAAAATTACAAGGCATGTGATGTATATTTTACCTGCTCAAACATAAAACAAACAAACATAAAAACATCTTTGGCTGACTTTTGTATAACACACAGTCTATACTTGTATTAATGCAGATGTGTATGTTACCTTTAAAAGTTTATGTATCTTCAGATCAAGGAGACCAAACATCAATGAAAATGGTGTCCAGGATCCAATATCTCAGAGTGCTTATGTTACAGTTTCCTCAGAGTTCTGCATCCAGAACTGCTTTAAGTTTGCTGACTGAGATGCTCTATCCTCACAGACTACTCTAGCCAGGACTTTACTACAATTCTGAGTTTTTTCAGGGTCCCTCAAAAATTCTAGTGCCCTAGATGGTAGGAATCAGTCTAGAGAAAACAATACCCTTATTCCCAAAAGATGGTTTATGGAGGTTTGTCATCATTTAAGAGGGGTTGATTAAAAGTTGTTATTGGTTATGGCCAAGATAAAAGCCAAAGGAATTAGATTCTAAGATCTCTTTCTAATGAAAAAAGGGAGGATATAATGTAAAAATGATGAGATAAAATGGTAGGTTATTGAGTCTACTTTAATCCAAAAACAACTATTAATCTCAAAATATTCTACACTGGTATGAATTTTGGTTTGTTGATACAAATTTAAAGATATTATATATATATATATATATATATATATATATATATATATGTGTGTGTGTGTGTGTGTGTGTGTGTGTGTGTGTGTGTGTTTCCACTCTTATTTGCATTATTGTGCTTATGCAGCTCATTTTAAAATATAATATATAATTAAGAAATAGAGGTTAGTGGATGGGCGGTTGCTGTCCAGTTTGTGGATTCTCCATCTCTCCCTCCAGCTGGTAGCCACCTTCTACTTCTGTTGCTCAAGTGTCTCTCCTGGCCTTTCATTTGTCTTGTTCTTTGTTGTTGTTTTTTTTTTTAATTTTATTTTGCAATACAATTCAGTTCTACATATCAGCCACGGATTCCCTTGTTCTCCCCCCTCCCGCCCCCCTCACCTTCCCCCCAGCCCCCGCCCCCATTCCCACCTCCTCCAGGGCAAAGCCTCCCCAGCAGACTGAGATCAACCTGGTAGACTCAGTCCAGGTAGGTCCAGCCCCCTCCTCCCAGGCCAAGCCAAGCAATCCTGCATAGGCCCCAGGTTTCAAACAGCCAACTCATGCAATGAACACAGGACCTGGTCCCACTGCCTGGATGCCTCCCAAACAGATCAAGCCAATCAACTGTCTCACCCATTCAGAGGGCCTGATCCAGTTGGTGACCCCTCAGCCATTGGTTCATAGTTCATGTGTTTCCATTTGTTTGGCAGCCACCCATCCACAGACCACAGAATAGCAGTTTTACTCAAGTGTGTGACTCAATTTGAAGGATTTTTCTGTGGAAGTGGACCTGTCCATAAAATAACAGATAAAACTGGTCTCTAATTCATTTTTAAGGAAACTGAAAAAAATGCTTTAAAATTGGTAAAGCAGTTCAAGTACCAGAAGGCAGTGAGATTTGATTCAAAAATTAATCTGTTGACTGAGTGTGGCATGACGCTGGAGGGCAGAATTATGCCTTCAAAGGCTCTTTAAGAGATTTTCTACTTGTTTGTAGTTTGGATTAGCCATACTTTCAAATTCTGCTTTTGACTCAAGTATACTCCAATCAGAATGTTCTGGGGCTTTAGAGTACCAGGTGTTAATTCTTCATTCTGATGTAGTAGGCCAGCCATATCTATTATGGTCAGAAAAGAGGCAGAGTAAAGAGCTCCTCAAGTTTAGAATATCCCATTTGGGGAGTTAAGAAAAGAATAGCAATAACTCTTCCTCAAAAGAATTGTTTTCTCTGTTGAAAAGTTTAAGATCACTGATTCAGCCTCCTTCCTCATTACTACTATGTTCACAGTTTATCAAGATGCTTCTGAGAGGCTGCATCGGTCCATTCTTCTAGGTTCTTGAGCTTAGCCAAGCCACTCTGGATAGGCCCTCTGAAATGAAATCTGTAAATCTGCAGATTTACCCTTGGACCTTGATATTATTCAACATGGCCGAGATGTGGAAGCCATGTTAAGTATCCATCAATAACTGAATAAAAAAGGAAATTGTTGTAAAAAAAAAAAAAAGAAATAGAGGTTAGTAGTCATCTATAATAATCAAACTTACAGTCATATTAGATATGTCTTCTAGGTTAAACAGATATATTTAGATAATCAGATGGCTTTCAAACACTTGAAAGACCTATAGAATATGTTATTTAAGATGTTTAATAACCTGAGGCTTTTCATGACAGTGAGACATGGCTGCTCCTGATAGCACCAATCTACTTCAGAGAAGATGATGAGCATTGAAGAACCTCCATATGGACTTTGATTTCTTTATGGCAAATGCTAGCTATTTGGGCAAGAAACTGCCTTTGTTTTAACTGCTGACAATATGCTGTCCAAACTGGACCAGCAGGATGCAAAAGAAAGCAACTGTCAAACATTGCCAAGATAGTCTTTAAAAACTTCCTGATTCTCAGAAATATCTGTCAGATATACTAAGCCTTTAAGCCAAAGATGTATGGCCCAATGTTGCAGAGGAACTTTGGGTAACTGTCCAGGCAGCCAGATGTCCCTGTCACTGGGTAATATTACATCCTTCTGTGGTCTTTGAGGGAGTTAAACTAAATAGTTAAACTTATAGTTGTTCTTACTTGTAATAAAAAGTAAATTAAATGTAACACTTTAGACTCACAAAAATAATAGACTATTTTCTCTAAATTAGCCAAATACAAATGGAATGGATGTTGTAACTCTAATTTTACTTGATAAGTTTTTTTGTTATATATAGTCCTACTATGTTAAAATTAATACCTTCTTTTTTAATTAGACAAAAAGGGGTAAATGTTATGGAATTGTCTTTTAATATATTGTGAAGACGTGTGGTTCTCATTGGTTTCATGAAGAGCAAATGGGAAATAAACAGGCAGAAAGAGGTTAGTTGGGAGCATCAGACTAAGAGAATGCTTGGAAGAAGGAGGGAAGAATCACCAGGACATGGAGAGAAGCAAAATGTACACGCCATGCTAAAAAAAAGTACTGCTATGTGGTAGAATGTAGATTAAAAAATTAGTTAATTTAAGATGTAAGAGATAGTTTGTAACAAGCCTATCCTATCGGCCAAACATTTATAATTAATAATAAATCTCTGTGTATTTATTTGGGAGCTGGCTGGTGGGACAAAAACTTCTGCAAACACATATTGTACCCAAAGATATATGAATAAATCAGCAAATTTCTGAAGTTTTTTTTTTTCACCTCTTTGACAGGAAAAGTATGGGGAGATGAGAAGAAGTTCTTCACACACTGATGTTTATCTTCCTGGTTCCATTATCAAGGTGTACTTCAATGGCCATTCATTTTAGGAACTCAACACACACAGTGCCAATGCTTTAAGTCATGTTCAACACTAACTAGTACTTTAGAACAAAAAAGTATCCTAAGAAGTAGTCAAATAGTATTCACATTATTTTTATTTGAATACATACTGAACATATGTTCTGTAGTTGATTCTTGTTTCTTATATAGATATAATTACTTCAGATTTAGTAACTGTCTTTTGTCTTTCACTGGTTGGCTCAGTGGGCAAAGGCACCTCTTGATAAAACTGATGAGCTATAATCAATTCCTGAGATTCATGTGACAAAGGAGAGAACTGACTACCATAAATTTTCCTTTTTTTTCTATATGCATAACACTGTGCCCACATACCATGCATACATACACCCCCACACATAAAACGACCCAAAATAAATAAATAATTACAAAACAAACATAGTAAAATCATTACAATAAGTGAAACTAATTAAGAATCTGCTAAAAATAAACCATCGCTCTCAGGTCAAAAATAAGAAAACAGAAAAATGAAGAAAAAAAACAAATAAATAACTTTTGTAGGTTTACAAAAAAGGTAATTTTGAAACTAAAGTAAACATTTCTCAAGGGTCTGAGCTGTAAGAAGTTCAACATACCATTTTCTCCCTGAGTGAAATTCAAACATGCAGATGGCTAAAGCATAAAGAATTCAGTACAAACTGACCCAAAGGACAGGATATGTCTGTGGATGTGAAAAGTCCATATTAGAAGATGGTACAGAATTGCTCCCACTGAGAGGGAGGAAACTTGTACTTAAGCTGGTCGCTGTTTCAAAAACAAGAGTTGTAGCTAGTTTTCCTGCCTGACCCACAGTCAGGACAAATCTCTCTCACCTGCCAGTCCCACAGCCGCTCAGACCAAACCAAGTAAACACAGAGACTTATATTGCTTACAAACTGTATGGCCATGGCAGGCTTCTTGCTAACTGTTCTTATAGCTTAAATTAATCCATTTCTATTCATCTATACCTTGCCACGTGGCTCGTGGCTTACCAGCATCTTCACATGCTGTTTGTCATCGTGGTGGCTGGCAGTGTCCTTCTGACTCAGCCTTTCACTTCCCAGCTTTATTCTCCTCCTTGTCTGGCCTATACTTCCTGCCTGGCCGCTGGGCAATCAGTGTTTTATTTATTGACCAATCAGCAACCCACTTGACATACAGAACATCACGAAGCAAAGAGTCAGTTATGTTTTAGAGGGAAATCTACACCCATAAAGAATTAGCCCTTACTTTAACTTTCTCCCTGTGTCAGCTCATTACTTAAGGAGCAATGGTGCTCAGTCTTTTGTTTTACAATGATCTTGAACTTATGAAACAAGGAATTTTAATTATTAATCTTTCTGCTATGATATGATAAAAACATATTTGTTTGACATAATTATCCTTATTAACAACAAGGATTGGTTAGGGGTAAGTGAATGAAATAGGTACATCTACAGTCAAGAGCTCAGATATACTAATTCTAATTAAATATTTGGTATGCAGAAACATGACATGAATACATAAAATTATAATCGTGGTTCTCAGTGCCATGGCTACATCTTTTTTCTTTTCTACATAAATAGGGTGAAAAGATTGCAACAGCTGTTTAGCAAATGCTTTTATTTAGCATAATAAGTCAAAATTTATTAGTTTTAATTTTTTTCTTTTATTTTTGAGATTATAATACAATTACATCATTTCTGTATTTTGTTTCCTCCCACCAAACCCAGCCAACTACTACTTCTTACTCTCTTTCAAATTCAGGGCCTCTTTTTAAAATTGTAGTTATACGCCAATATGTATATGCATATAAATTCCTGAATATAATCTTCTCAGTTTGTTTGATGTTACTTGTATGTTTGTTTTTAGGGCTGACCATGTGGTACTGGATAAGGAATAGCAGTCATTATACTAGAATGTGCCAGGCAATATTCCAAAGGTGGGAAGCAATATTCCTAACCTGCTGTGATGTTCATAGTAATATGAACAGTGCAATGACCAGCATGTTGTGACAATACTAAGGATATAGTAATGACATGCATAGTTAGATGGTTAATAACAGTTTTTTAATTAGACTTAAGACCCAATCAACTGGGGTAAAACCATACCTAGTACTTAAAACCTTGCCAACTACCTAGGACTAGTAAAAGTCATTATATATATATATATATATATATATATATATATATATATATATATATATATATATTATATAATTTTACAAGCATTTCTTTCCATTCTGTTCTTCCCGATTTTCATGAGAAAGTATCCAGAATATATCATGAAATAAGAAACATTTGTTTTGTTTGCTTTTGCAGACACTGTGTATATCAAGATGGCCATTCCTCAGAAAATTGGGACTATATCTACTTCAAGATCAAGCTATTCCACCCTTGATCATATACCTAAAAGAAGCACTATCCTACCACTAGGACACTTGTTCAACTATGTTCATTGCAGCTGTAGTGGTTTGAAAGAAAATGTCCCAAAAAGGGAGTGGCACTATTAGGAAGTGTGGTCTTGTTGTAGTAGATGTGGCCTAATTGGAGGAAGTGTGTCCCTGTGAGGGTGGACTTTGAGGTCTTATATATGCTCAAGCCACCTCCAGTGAGACAGACCACTTCCTATTGCCTACAAGATGTAGGACACTTGACTACTTCTCTAGCAATATCTGCTGCACGCCACCTTATCCCAACATGATGAAAAGGACTGAACCTCAGAACTATAAGAAAGTCACCCCAATAAAGTGATTTCCTTTATAAGAGTTGCCCTGGTCATGCTGTCTCTTCACAGCAAAAGAAAACCTAACTAAGACAGAAGTTTGTACAAGGGAATGGGGTATTGCTGTGATAGGCCTGACTAGGATAAGGCTAGTCCTTATCCAGTACATGTTTTTGTTTGAAGGAATTTGGTCTTGGGTACTTGGAGTTAGGAAAGCAGTAGAATACTTTCAGCACTTCTTAATGGTCTGTACTAGCAGTAATGTGGAAGACAATGGTGCTGAGAATGATTTAAACTGTGGTGACCAAGAAGTTTCAGAGAAGAACATTATTATGTGACCTAGAGATTGGTCATGTGATATTTTGGTGAAGAATGTGGCTGCTTTTGCCCTTGCCTGAAAAGTCTGCCTGAGGCTAAAGTGAAGAGTTTTGGATTAACTCCACTGGCAGAGAAAAATCTCAAAATGGCCTAGTATAGACTCTGTCATGTGGTTATTAGTGTTAACTTTGATGAAGATTGTAATGAAAAGGAGCAAGCTGAGCAAATAAAATTACAAAATGTACTTATTGAGAAAAGGGACACCCAGAAGTGGAATAGAGTTAATCTTATGTTCGAGAAGATGTACAGATTAACAAATGGAATAAAGGGAGTGGTAACCTCGGGGCAAGATCCCATCCCACAGAATTTCCAAATTATGAAAAGGAACTAAAGAAAATCTTAGAGCCTGGGGTGGTGGTGCATACTTTTAATCAGAGCACTCCAAAGATAGAGGCTGATGAGATCAGCCTAGTCCACAGAGCAAGTTCAAGGACAGCCAAGCTTAGGCAGTGAAGCTAACAATCAGACACAGAAAGTTGGTGAAGATTTAATTGAACAAAGGTTCCATGTTCCAGCCCCAACAAGCAGCTGAACTTGACAGCTTCAGCCATGTGGTTGTGGCTCTAGAGTTAAGGTTAGAAAAAAGGAGCTATGAAATTTGCTTCCATGACTAAGGAAAACCACTGAGGCCAGGCATGTGTCAGGGGTGTCCCTGATGCTATGAAGTTGATGTGTGGACTGCCTTGGAGACCCCAAGATGTTGGAGATGCCAGAGCCATGGGATACCTGCCAGGGAAAGCTGCTAACAGGGAGTAGAACCACCCCAAGAGAAAGAAGTATGTTGTAGTTAACAAACATGAATGGAGTTGGAGATCTGAATAGTGCTTTGACATCAGACATGGAGATGCAGAGTTGGAGCTTTTCTAGCTGGATTTTGGTCTTGCTTTGGTCCAGTATTTCTTCACTAGACTACCTTCCCTATGTTGTGGGATGGTAATGTATATCCTGTGTCATAATATGTTGGAAGTACGTGATATGGTATTTTATTTTGATTTTACATGGGAATACAGTTTTTCTGACCAGCAACTGATAGAGAGAAATCCCACAAATGCCACTGAATTTATTTTGTGTGTGTGTTTTATTTAAACAAATCATGATTTATAGAAGGAACTTTTTCCAACCATGTATGCTATCTTCCTTCAAATACTTTAATAATATACATAAATTTTATTTTTTTCATGCTCCCTTTGTTTTGATTAATTCTCCAAAACAAGGAACATTTATCAGAGATGAGTAAATTGAACTCATAGTAAACTTCCCTTCAGGGAGATGGTGAAGAGCCTGTGAATATTGAAATAACTCTTTTGTAATTACTATTTATGGAACTGGTTTCAACTATTTCTATGTCTGCTTCTTCTCCCATTGGCCAAAACCAAAAAGAAATCAGAGGATAAGTGAAGTTACTATGTTTCCACAGAGTAGAGAGAAGAATGGAAAAACACAAATGTGTGGGACAGGAGATGTCTTGTGAGCATTTTGAACTAAGAGTTAGGCTTTTGTTCCAAAGTTTGAAAATTAGAAAGAAAAAAATTAAAACTCAATGATGACTATAGAAAATGGAATGATGCCATCAAAATATTCCAATCAATAAGGAAACAGAAGAGAATTATTTTATTTATTTATTTATTTATTTATTTATTTATTTATTTATTTATTTGTTTATTTATTTTTTGGTTTTTCGAGACAGGGTTTCTCTGTGTAGCTTTGTGCCTTTCCTGGAACTCACTCTGTAGCACAGGCTGGCCTTGAACTCACAGAGATTCGCCTGCCTCTGCCTCCCAAGTGCTGGGAATAAAGGCCTGCGCCATCGCCTGGCCAGAAGAGAAAATTTTAACTCTAGTTAGAGATTCAAAGTAGATATTTTTTGAGTAGAAAAATATTTCTAGTCACATGTTGAATTAGGATATATTATTCATTAGCTATTAGAAACCTGTTTATCCGTGCTTCCAGATTAATAGATTACTTAGAGAAAAGGATACCTGACTATTCAATTGTGGGCTATCATGTTTTCTTGCAGAAAAGATAGTACAATAACAACTTAACCTGAGCATCTGCTGTGATATATTTATTTTCACTGCTATGGTAAAATTTACTATAAGGACCTGCCCCTGACGTTTGAGCTGGCTTTCAGGAACCTATTTCCCATGCTTGGTTGCCTCACCCAACCTTGATGCAAGGGGATGAGCTTGGTCCTGCCTCAACTTCAACTGGAGGCATCATGCTTTGTTGATGCCCATGAGAGCCTGCCTCTTTCTGAACAGAGAGGAGATGGAGGAGGAGCAGATGGGGGAGGGTAGAGGGGAGGTAGGGTTACTGGAAGAGAGAATGGAGGAGAAACAGCAATCAGGATGTAAAATAAATGAAAAACATCTAATTAATGAGAAAGATACAAAAAAATACTATAAATAAATTTTACTTTCAGTGTTAGTAATGTTTGGTGTTAAGTAGTGTTTACTTATTGTGTTAAGTTCTGTGACTTAACACAATACAACAATTTAAGTTCAGAGTCTTCTAAGTTAGTAACACCAAATTTTCCTATGCTATATAATAAAAATTATAAGAAAGAAGCTTTGGTTGCTTGTAAATACTCTTTTCTGTTGAATGTAAACAATTCCTAACTACTTTAGCATCAAACCTAAGAAGTTGTTTTTGTTTTTGCTTAACTTTGCATCTGTGATAAACAAAATAACAAAAAACAACCAAATGTACACAAACACAACAACGACAAAAATTAAATGAGCCTTGAAATTCATGAAACCATAAAGGTAGAAAAACAAAGGAAAGACAGAATGTATGTGAACTCAATTAATTCATAGGTAGAAAACAATGGATTGATCCCTTGTTGCTTCTTCGAGAGTCAGTGAGTTCACTGTGATGAAACATAGCCTGACAGTCACAGCCTAGAAAATTTCAGAATATATTAACAAATAATTTAATAAAAATAATAGTTCATAAATTTACTGTTTTGTTTCATTTTGTATTTTTTTTATTCTGTGGCATTGTTTATCTCAGAAATCATTCTGAACAAAATTTACATTTATTATGTCAAGATGGATAACCATAATATCAGAATTTCAAGAACACAATAAAATGAATTTTTATTAAACTGTAAATATTCTTAATAAATATATAATTTAGAAAATAGGAGATCTATTATAATTAGTTAACATCATCTATATTGACTTGCTTCACAAATTCACAATATGGCTTTTTATTATATGGTCCTCCATTCATTTGCGTAATGATATTACACAGAATAATAGCCACAATTTCTCATAACATACTCCACAGAAATAAAGACAAATAATAAAGAAACTAATATCAAAAAAATATCAACCTGACTTTTATTCTACTGGATTGATTTTTACTTCTACGAGAAAATATTTCACCAATGGATCATGAATTTAGCAATATTAATATAATTTTAATTTCTAGCAGAGTTATTCTATTATTTTGTCATCACATTCATCTAGATGATTACAAATTGGTTTTATCAAATGGATTGTTAATATAGAAATTTTCTTTAGTTATCATTTACCACTGACATCATAATTTTAGGAAATTCAATGCCAAATGTGAACAACTACTAATTCATAACCTAATCTATTTCTTGGAGTACTAATGTCAATGAACAGACTTTATTAAAGAGCATGGAAACTATACTTCAATCATATTATCTTAATGGATGGATTATTATCTTAAGAGTTCTAAGTTATTGGCCTGATTAAAATGTGGCAAATTCTGTAACTTCTTGCACAAGAAGACCAGACAGGGTCTGTAGCATAATACATTTATTTGTTCAGAGTTTTCACCCTACACATAATTGCTGTGTCTGAAATCTCAACTAGAATTCATAAGTAGGCAAATAATTTAGTATAAATCAGTCACTTATTACTACAAACATTTGAAATGTCTAGCATCGTTATCCTTTTCTTTCCATAGTATTTGCTTCAGTTTATAGATTTTCTTCACATTGCTGTGGATTGAGTCCAGAGCCTCACGCAGCTTAGCCGCATTTCTAAGCTTTATTTTATAGATTTAAAATGTAAATCAGAAGTAATCCATCAGAAATTCCTGGGGAAATCTCAGGAACCATTTAAAAAGTCAAAACCCTTATCCCTTATCCTAGGAATCAGTAGTGCTGTAACATCGGCTGCCACCTGAAATGATCAATCTTCAAGATAAACCACCTCAATTGAACAAGGCATTTAATTCTGTGATAACATATCTTGAAAAAGGACTTCCCTATTTCCAAAGGGAAGAACATTTTATTCTTCTATCCATAACATGATGTTCACATCTGACAACAGTGAAGAGAAATGGTAGCACTTAGCCCCTTGAACTGCAGCAAGCACAAGGAAGCCAGGAATTGCAATAAGAAACGTTAACTGACTGAGCACAAATGAATCATTGGATGCAGCAGTTCAGATAAATTGTAGCCAGTCAAGTAAAAGATATAATGTTTTGAGGAAACATCACTTTGACTACTAATTATATCCCATATCATTTACAGTGCTGGTGACCCTGACATTGTAGAGTATATGAACAATTTTAATTTAGAGTTACGTTGCTGGTAAATACACAAGTTTTAGCAAGTCAATTAGACTCAGGAAGTTCCCTCAGTAGAAATGCAAATTATCGTGTTATTTTGTCATTGTTTGAATTCAAGTCTTTTTTAATTAAGTAGTGTCTATTACAGGCTTGACAAGAAATATCAATGCTTGAATTTACCTCCTCCCATTTGTTTCTTTTAATTCTAGAGATCCAATACTACCAAAGATTTCAGAGAGCATATGTCTATAATTCCCTTACTTGACTCCTGGGTCAGGAAGAAATTGTTAGCATTTACTGAACCTTAGTCAATTAGCTCTGTCCTTTGGGTTTTCAAACACATTCTTTTTTTAATCCTTACACATGTATGAGAAAGGAAAACTTACAATGGTGATATAGTTCTGCAGTCTTCTTCATTAACATCTCCCAGGACACTGTATAATCATTGAGTTATAATTAGCACTGAAGTACACTCAACTCCTAAAAGGAACATCTTTTAAACTAATAATGTATCTAACATCTGTACATTAAAGTCTAGAAACAATTTTAGAGCTTCTGACCTAATAGATAATGACTTTCTAACATAAAAGTAAGAAAGTGGTGTGTTTTTTTTTTTTTTTTTTTTGGTTTTTTTGAGACAGGGTTTCTCTGTGTAGCTTTGCGCCTTTTCCTGGATCTCGCTCTGTAGACCAGGCTGGCCTCGAACTCACAAAGATCCACCTGCCTCTGCCTCCCGAGTGCTGGGATTAAAGGCGTGCGCCACCACCGCCCGGCGAAACTGGTGTTTTTAAGTACTCTGAAATGTATTTCCTTGTCCCCTTTAGATTCTGCTCAGTGAAAACAATCAAGTGTTCATGTAATTGAAAGTGAGGTACTTTATATTTTTAAAAAGGGTCAGATGGTGTCTCTGTCACTGTTCTGTTGCTTTGAAGGGACACCATGAACAAGGCAACTCATAAAGGAAAGCACTTAACTAACGGTTCACTTACAGTTTCAGATACTTAGTCCATTACTAGCATGGTGTGGAACATGGCAGTACACAGGCAGGCATGGTGCTGAAGAAGTAGCTGGGAGCTTTGCATCATGATCTGAGGCAGAGAGAGAGAACTTGACCTAGCATGGGATTTTGAAACCCCATAGTCCACACCCAGTGACACACTTCCTACAATAAGGCTACACCAACTCCAACAACAAGGCCACACCTCCTATTCCTTCTCAAATTGACAGTCTCCTACATTCCCTACTTATTCAGCCACCACTGGTAGCTTGTGTTGTAGGACATTCTTATAACCTCAGAACTTGGGAATCAGAGGCAGGAAGATAAGAAGTTTGAGACTTGTTTGAACTGTGAAGCAAGTTCCAGGACATTCTGGGATACAGAAATATTAACTTAATAATGATAAAAATAATAGCAATAATTAAGTTTAAAGTATCAAGTAAAGTTATAAGGAAAGAAACTATAATAAAAGAGAATTTTACTCCCTGATTGATTGTGTCATTAAGTAAAATATCAGTTTGTATTCACATACTTTCTATGTATTTCAAGAAGTTAGCTTTTAATGCAGACTTTGTTATTGTAAAGTTAAGCTATATATAGTTCTCCCCATTTACCATCCATCTGGGGTACATATCTAACCTGCTTCTAACAATGCCGTTGTCAAGAACTCTGTGTGACTGAACATTTTACACCACAAATTCACTGTTATATTTTCAAGGATATTGCACAAAACACATCTCTTCCATCTCAAAGACATGCAATAGTTGCTGCCCAGAGAAATAACAGTAGCCAGAGCGTCATCGTATTCTCATGTTCCTTCCTGATCAGGGCAAAGTTTATGGACTGGCTGGTGAAAAAAAATAAGAAATCGTTTTTAAATTAAGGCTGTAGCATATGGCAGGAAGGCACAAAGCCCTGCTTTCCTTATCATCTGTCTTATAGACGAGCTTGGAAACAAAAGGTAACAGAAGGCAACATGCACTACGACGTAAGTGTTAGAATACCCTGTTGTCTGAGAAGCTGGTGCCATGCTACAGCTATTTTAGACATTGTAAAATCACATTAAGGAGAAGAGGCACAAATTATCATGCCCCTTCACATATCAGAGACTAGGAAACAGTGCCTCACTGCAGTCTTCCAAGAAATGGAAAGAGACTTTACAATAACTCTGCAGACCCTCCTTGTTATCCTATTCTTGGTACATAGCAGGATGCCAAGATATTTACTCAAGCAGCACCAAGCTTACTCAATTTCTTTACAATATCATTGTAAAAAAGAATAGATATTTTAAGTGTCAAACTAAGTGATATTAATCATCTTAATGTTTTTCTCCATATTATTTTTGAAAAACATGTTTATGAACAGAAGGGAAAAAAAGACCTGTGTTTGAGAACAGGACATTATTTGAAATTGAGAGGAGTAATATTTTTTCATAACAATTTTGATTCAATTGTTAATATTTTCTTGAGTTTGGGCAATATTTTCTTCCAGTTAGGAGAGAGAAGGGTCTGAAGATCTACTCCCACCTTTTGATAAACATATAACTAATTTTGTTTAGGCCTTGCTGGTCATAAAATGAATTAACAAGTTTGTCCTAGTACAAATACTTGTGTAGATGGTGCCTTACTCATTCTTCTATTACTGTAAAGAGACACCATGACCAAGGCATCTTTTTTGTTGTTGTTGTTGTTTTTCAAAACAGGGTTTCTCTGTGTACTTTTGGTGCCTGTCCTGGATCTCACTCTGTAGACCAGGCTGGCCTTGAACTCACAATTATCCGCCTGGCTCTGCCTCCCAAGTGCTGGGATTAAAGGCATGCACCACCGCCACCCAGCAAAAGCATCTCTTATAAAAGAAAGTCTTCAACTGGGGGCTTCCTTACAGTTTCAGCGGTTTAGTCCATTATCATCATGGAACTGAATGGAGGCTGGCTCTCAGATAGATCCTGATTCAGACAGAGAGAGAGAGACAGACAGACAGAGACAGAGACAGAGAGAGAGACAGACAGACAAAGACAGAGAAAGAGATGGGCCTGCCATGGCTGTTGAGAACTCAAAGCCCCTCACCAGTGACACACTTTCTCCAAAACTGGAACACCTCTTAATCCTTAATACTCTAACCCTATAAAAAACTTCCACTCCCTGATGACTAAGCATTCAAATATATGAACCTGTGGGTGTAATTCCTATTCAAACCATCACAGATGGGTATGTAGATGGATAAAACAGCATCACAAATTGGAAACTTTAAAAACTGTCGAAGAAAGTTTCCATCATTCATGTTCTCAATAAGCCCAGTTGTCAAGATATTTGAAACTGAACAATAGAACAACCATAAACCAAAGAGTAGATTGTTTGTGGTTAAGTGGAGTTAAGTGTTAGAGAGCATCCCTTACTGTAAAAATAACTGTTGCGGAGAAAATATTTTCATTATGAAATCAAATTTAGAAAATAAAATCACCATTTTGATGAAATAATTTAGATGTTATTGTTCATTACATGCTGAACACATAGCATTGTTTCACATCAGATGGTACAAGCGCTAGAAATAAGTAATTTCTATCAACTAAGGCAAATCAACTAATACAGAAG
The DNA here is from genome assembly GCF_007827085.1 of Peromyscus californicus insignis. Taxonomy (NCBI): domain Eukaryota; kingdom Metazoa; phylum Chordata; class Mammalia; order Rodentia; family Cricetidae; genus Peromyscus; species Peromyscus californicus. Next base: position 71,214,791 of record NW_026294573.1, on the reverse strand, counting down.
AAGAGAAAACAACTCAGGGTGGCTTATAAAGCAAAAGTAGGATTCTGAACTTCATACAAAATACCATAATATATTATAAATGATAAAAAGTGATAAAATATATGAGGTAATTTAAATAACACTTACACAGACATGGAAATTTCATATCCTAAAATAGAGTTAACATGAAAAAGACAATGTGATTGTGGTAGTTTGAATGTAATTGTCCCCATAAGGTCATAGTAAGTGGTACTATTAGGAAGTGTGGTTTTATTAGAGTAGGTATAGCCGTGTTGGAAGAAGTTTTTCACTGTGAAGACAGGCTTTGAGGTCTCATTTATGCTTAAGCCACACCCAGTGTTCAGTTTACTTCCTGTTGCCTTCAGATCATGATGTAGAAGTCTCAGTTCCTTTCCTAGCATCATGTTTGCCTTCATGACGCCATGCCCCATATGATGATAATGGACTAAACTTCTGAACTGTAAGTCACCCCAATTAAAGGTTTTCCTTTGTAAGAGTTGCTGTGGTCATGGTTTCTCTTCACAGCAATAGAAACTCTAAGACAGTGAGGTATTTATTTTCATAATAATCATAGTTATAGCATTGACAAGAAAGAGGTAAGTAACAATATTTAATAAGTATTTGGAATAGTAGCACAGTGACCAGACCACAGTTGCTAATCTTCACTAAGGATTGACTTGAGCCAACAGAATTGACAACCAGAGACATGTATCCTTTTTGGCAAAAGACTTTATTCTGAGATGAATCAACAGGAAGATATAAATATTGTCTGATCTTATCAGCATCATGCACAGCCTTGAAATGCTATCTCATGTACAGTGCCTGAGATTTGATGAGTCATCTGCCTCACGGAGATGCATCACAGCGTTGCTATTTTCTCTGGCCAATATTGACTATTTTTCTCTCCATCAGTAAGTATTGATTTTGATAACCCTCAAAAGCACTGTTTTTTATATCTAAGATAATGGAGTCAATATCAAATAAAAATGATGAGCAAGCAAATATCAACCAATTGAAAGTTGTTATTGATGTTTCTAATTATATACTCTGATAATGAAAAGTATTCAGGAATTTTGTATGCTCGCTGAATGGTCTGTTATTTAAAACTCAGTATTGGCAAAGACTGAGAAATTCTATAATTGAAAATTTAAAATAAACATAGTTGCAGGAAAGTCAATGGCCAGAAGAAGGGATCTCATAAAATATATCTTACTGCTATCATATGCAAAACTTTACATTCTCCACTATGTTGAGAAACAAGAAAACAAATTGATAGCACGAAAGACAAAAGATCTTCAGGAAAAGGTCCTTTGAACATGAAATATTGTTGAGTTTAATAATAACAAGAACCAAAAAAAGAGCACATATAAGAACTGCACAGAGGGACTAAATTTCCTCATTTTTTATTAGCAAAACTTAAAGGAATATCAACTGTATTTTCGAGAAACGAATTGTGCCTGTTGTGAGGAGATCTTAAAGTGTGACCCTGTAGAGCAGAGGTTGATTCCCATTTATAAACACAAGGAAATTTAATATAGTGTGTTATACTATTATTGATAATTGAACAGATCCAAACCCTAAATCCAATATCACAGGAGATAAATAGATGAATAATCTATAATGATTTTATATAGAGGAATACTAACTAATGGCAAAATTGAGCTCATGATTGTGAATTAATCTCTATGATATTTAGTTACTTTTACAAAACTAGAGATAGAAATATACCTAACTTGTTATAATTAAGAAAGAAAAATCAGTACAAAAATATTTCTTGCAAAAGCTAATAAGGCATATAAGACTGAAGATTCTTTATTATGAGTGAAGGCAGAAAGAATGCAAGGAATATAATGGAAGATATATTTCCTAAATTATCAATTAGAAAGTTTCATTTTATGTATACCCTAATTTAAATAATAGAAATCTGAATTCACTCTTTACAAAAAAGAATACAAACATACAAATAAATAAAGTTAAAATGAACTAAGTAACCAATCCGAAAATTAGAATAAAAATAAGAAAGTTTAAAAAAATGAAATGTTTGCTGTGGCTCTCAATAGAGACCCACTCTGTCAGTCATACTCTTTGGAAAGTTGATGTCAAAGAGGTGGGAAATACAGTGTCAGTAATCATAACTTTAAAAGTCTCTTGGAAGTATCACAAAACAGTACAAGTTAATAAATGCATATTGTTGCTATCAAAAGAGACATCATAAGTTAGAAAATAATAATTACAAAATCAATAGCCTATGAACTCTTCTAATAAGATAACTTGGGGTTTTAAAACTATGGAACCAAGAATTTCAGATGTAAACTTCAATGGGTACAGACACAAAGAGTTTATTTTACATACAACAACAACAATAATAATAAAACAGTTATACAAGCTACAAATCAATGATTTATCTAAGGCTAATCAGAGACCTGAGGGTACAGTGCAAACTGCCACTTGAAATTTTCAAGTGATAGGAAATATGGGGAGTCATAGGCTAGTCTTGGGCTAGGCTTGAATGGGCTGGAGCCATGGCCTGGTAAGAGATAATTTTAATTACTCACTGGAGAATAAACTGCTGAATGAACTTCAGTCCTGGAGTGGCACAAAAGTCTGGGAGTTTTACCTTCTCAAATCCAATGAGAGTGTGATGGTGATAAGTCAAGCACAGAAGGGACAAATCCTGTCCAATCTTTCTTCTTTATAAGAGAGAAATACAGAGTACCAAATCAGTACGTACAAAACTTTAGTCTGGGAAACTTTAGGCTAAACATCTAATTTACAACTTTCTCCCTACAGATAGTAGGCTCAAAATGTACAGTCAGTACATACAGGAGTCTATTAAGATGGAAGATCTCACGATAAGTGTATTTAAGAAGAACATGATGTGTGGGGAAATAGAGTTGAATAAATGTAGCATGATTTTTTTCCTAGGGTTATAAAGATTTTATATGTTAAAATAAAGTTAAAATAAAAATGAGATAATGAAACGTTTGTTGTGGCATTCAATAAAGACCCACTCTGTCAGCCATACTCTTCAGAAAGGTGATGTCAAAGAGGTGGAAGAAACAGTGTCAGTAATCATAACTTTAAAAGTCACTTGGAAGTATCACAGAACAATGCAAGTTAATAAATGTCTATTGTTACTATCAAAAGAGACGTCATATGTTACAAAAAACAATTACAAAATCAATAGCCTATGAACTCTTGTAATAAGAAATACTAATATAACTTGGGGCTATATATTATACTATATTTGTGTGCACATGATACTATTCATTTATCATAATGGTTGAAAATATTTTCAAGGATTCAGAATTTCCAGTGATTTCAGAATGGAATGCAAAATGTGAATATGAAATTGAAGTAAGTAACTAATGTATGAGACATCATGGGTGGAATAGTGACTGGAAATCATGGAGTCTATATAATTAAGAAAACATAAACTAGAGAATGCAGAGTATGGCTGGTGAGGTGTCCCAGCAGAAATTGCTGCTTGACAAACAAGCCTGAGAATCTAAGTTCAATCTTTGGCGTCCATATGATGCAAAGAGAGAAATGACTACAGCAACTTGTCTTCTGACTTTCATAAACAGACCCTGGTACACATGAACACACACACACACACACACACACACACACACACACACACACACACACACACACACACACACTGAGACTACAATATTTTTAAACACAGAGTTGGTGAAGTGATAGCATCCCCTGAGGTATAGGTTACTCAAATACTTCTCTATGGCATCTATAAGATTCAGAATAGGAATTTTGGCCTCTCAAAGGAAAAGCTATGTAAATCACTCTTTATGAATGAAAACACTTTCATAAGCAATAAGGAGACCAGAAAATATATTACAGTGTGTGGATAGGATACAGAAATGAGAAAATACAAATAATCCACAAATTCCTCCCAACCAGTCTTGAGCAATTCCATCTAGATGGGTAAAAGAGAGAAGAAGCACTTATTTATCTTTACTATGGACTGTAAGTAGTACCAAATTTATTCCAAGAAACTCTGTCATCGGGTTGATCCCTATAGACTAAGGCTAAATAATCTGTTATAGATACAGGAAGAATCGTATCTATGGTCCAGGATCGTTTCTGTGATGTTAAAATAGGTTTAAAATAATAATCTTTTCACAAATTAAATCTATAATGAAGTGTTGTGATGTGTGATGTACACCTTGAAAGTATGCAGTGTTTGATGGTTAAATATTCGGCTACACAGCTCAGAAGTGTGTTCGTGTGATTTTGTATATGATACTAGAATTGAAGTAAACTGATCACGTGTAGTAGTAGAAGATAGTTTCTTGCTGTTGTAATGGGAATATAGACCTAAGAGGAGTAAATTAGAATTTGGCAAATGTGAGTTTTTGGTTTAATAGAAATGCGGATGTGTGTGTGTGTGTGTGTGTGTGTGTGTGTGTGTGTGTGTGTGTGCATGTGTGTGTAGATTGTCTGATAACTGATGCCCTAAATTCATAGACATCTGAGTAACACTGAGTAAACTTATTTCCCAGATCTTTATTCCTAACTCCAACCCAAAATATAAGGAACTGAGAGCTCTGCATACATGTGAATGATTCTAAAACTAAAACGTGGAATTTCCTGTAGTGTCAGAAAGCAAAGGAGCTGTAAAAGACAACACAATGTAAGTCGAAAAAAATATCTGGAATTCAAAGTAACATATAAAAAGCTCTCAAAGTAAATAAACAACAAAATTAAATTTTATATTTTAAGCTTGAATAGGGTGTAAGTATCCATGATGCTAAGCAGATATAAATTAATAAATTAAATGAGTAGGAAACATAAACCTCAAAGTAGTAAAATGTCCCAGGCAACTTGTTTAAATACTCTGTTCTCAAGAAAAGTGGAATTCCGTCCCCATTTTTTGTGTAAGATGTGGAATGACCTTGTAAGGTAATCAAGATCAATAGCCATTGTGCTTGGGCATGCATACATGTGATAGAATGTTTCACAGTGGTCCCCTGTTTCTCTAGTTTCATTTAAAAAAAAATCCATCCCCTCAGAATCATCATGGGAAAACATCAGACTTTGTTCCATTCCATTACATGAGTGTTCCTTGAGAAACTCTTTACAAACAGCAGAACTCTGCATGACTTTGAAAGTCATTGAAGACAAAAGCTCTCTCTAGGAGACACTCATAACACAAAAGACCATAGAATATGAGAACTAAAATGGAATATAGAATCAAAAATAAGTATGAAAGAAAAGAAAAAACTGAGAAAAGGATTTTCCTCAGTAATGTTTAAATATAATTGTAATTAATATATAATAGTGACATTATACATTATACATAAATATAAATTAAATAAACAAAAATTATAAAGTAATTTGGAACTAGAATGTTCTAGTCAGCCTCAACTATCAATTTGACATAGCTTGAAGTCATGCAAAGGAGACGCAAGTGAAATATTTTCTAGATCATTGTTCTGAGGCAATGTCTGTGAAAGACTGGACTGATAATTGATGTGGACTAGGACCACTAAGGATAGGTACTTCCTTCCTTAGTCTTGTGGGCTTATGCTATATAAGGATTCTAGCTGACCAAGAAACAGTGAACAAAGCAGTAATAAACATTCCGTCATAAATTGTGCTCCAGTTCTTGCTTGAGAGACCCTGTACCTACTTGCCCTACAATGGACTATGACCTAGAATTGTAAAACAAAATAAAACTTATCAGCCCTTAGGTTGCTTGAGTCAGAATGTTTTATTGGAACAATGAAAGGAAAACAAATATTTAAAGGTTTTCAAACCTTCCTGTACTCTGTAACATTTTACCAATCTAAAACTCTTATATGAAGTCTTACACGTTTCAACCTCTCCACTGAACTTTTCACACAGCCATGGCAGACTAGTAACAAGCAGGATGCTGAAGACACAGCTACCAATAGGCAATAAAGAGAACTTTTGCCTTGAAGATATGGGTGATTCAAGTGGATTTCTTGTAATTAAGTCTTTATTGGTAGGTGTCTTTTTCAGTAGAATAGAAACTCACATGCCTAATATCTGGTAGAACCATTTTTTTCATTTATTTTTGAGATTATAATACAATTGCATAATTTCTCTCTTCCCCTTCTTGTCTCAGGAACCTCCCATATACCTTTCCCTGCTCTCTTTCAAATACATGTCATCTTTTTTTTCCATTAATTGTTATTGCATGTATATATGTACTTGCATATACATAATTATTCCCAAATATAGCCTGTTCAGTCTGTGTAATATTACTTGTGTGTATGTTTTCAGGGTTGACCATTTGTTATTGAATAATCAGATGGTGTACTTTTCCCTTGGGGATGACTCTATTTTCCTTGTTGAGTGTCTGTTGTTGTTCTGCTCATGTTTAGACTGTCATATTGGTGACAAATTTTGAATGCAGCTTCTGACATTAGTGAGAGATTCAGTCTCACAGAAATGTCCCTGATCCTCTGGTTCTCCAAATCCTTCTGTTACATTATCTTCCCTGTTCCCTAAGCCTTAGGTGAGGAATTTGTTTTGTAAGTGTATCCATTGGGACTAGGTTCTGCAACTCTGCATTTTGATTTTTTTTTTGCAATGGCCTCCTTAAATTGCAAAGAGATGTGGCTTTGATAAGGGGTGAGGGTACACTCACCTGTGCATATTAAAAATATTTAGAATGTAGATAGGGAATATGCTGGTTTATTACAGTGTCTCCTTAGGTTCTTCTCCAAGATCTATTACTTTACTACCCTTGAGTAGTTGGCAAGGCACTGAGGACCAGGGATGGTTTACCTCTTATGGGGCAGGTCTTAAGTCCAGTTAAAGAGTTGTTGATAATCGTTAAGGTATGTATGCTAGTATTGCAATTTTTTTTTTTTTTTTTTTTTTTTTTTTTTTTTTTTTTTTGGTTTTTCGAGACAGGGTTTCTCTGTGTAGCTTTGCGCCTTTCCTGGAACTCACTTGGTCGTCCAGGCTGGCCTCGAACTCACAGAGATCCGCCTGGCTCTGCCTCCCGAGTGCTGGGATTAAAGGCGTGCGCCACCACCGCCCGGCTAGTATTGCAATTTTAAGGTATTCATGCCATGCTGTTCATTGTTGTGGTTCTTAGGTAGCATACTTACATGGGATGGTTACTGATACTTCCCTTTGATTTATGATTTTCTGTAATGACCTCCTTAAATTACAAAAAGATGTGGCCTTGATAAGGAGTAAGGGTACACTCACCTGTGGATATTAAAAATATTTAGAATGTAGGTAGGGATGCATGGTACCTTCTTGACATGGAACTTAGTCCTCAAGGAGAAGTAAGTCAGTTCTTCTCTAGACAAATGTCTCTAAGCTCTGATTTTAAAATGTAAGGTGTCTTCAGCAATAAGGATTTAGCTTCTACCTCTGTGCAGCAATCAATGGCAATATCAATAGGCTTTATGTTTGGAGAGAATCTTGGATAAACATGGCCAACAATTCAAAAGAGGGCTTCTTTTGAAATATCATGTCTGATATTTGGGGTTTTGTTAGGTGGTTTTTGGGTCTTGGATGGGGCATTGGCAGCCCACATGATGACATTTCACTAATACAATATATGTATATTTATATAGTGCTAGCATAAAATCAGGCATGTAGACCAATGGAACTCATAGTAAAGGTTTATATTTTAGATATTTATTTTTATTTAATGGTATTATTCCTTATGACTTTTGAAGATGTCATTGCTGTTATTTTACTATCTTCCCTCTTTCTGGATTTACCTACCTCCATATTCACTAAAGAGCTACCTTCTTTCCAGTTTCCCTAATTAGGTCAGTTGTTCCCTGACATTTCTTCCCTATTGCTCCCCAACACCCCTTTCCTTACACCAGCCATAGTCTGTCTTAACATTTCTGGTCTCTGCAGTTACTCTAGAATATGTATTCACATGTGAAGACTTGGAGTAGGAGCCCATTGATGAAAGATAATATGCAACATTTGTAATTTTGAGTCTCAATTACTTCACTTAATATTCTTTTATAGTTCTTTTCCATCTACTTCTAAATTCATGGTTTCATTTTTCTTTACAACTGAATGCTATTTCATAAAGTGTGTGTTCTATGTTTTCATTATTCAATCCTTGGTTGAAGAACCTTTAGTTTGTTTTCATTTCCTCGTCATTGTGAATAGAGCATCAATGAATATGGCTTTAACAAGAATGTGCAGAGTAGCATGTGGAATCATTTGGACATGTATATACAAACCAGTGGTACAGCTGTGTCATGTGGTAGATTTATTTTCAGCACGTCAAGAATTATCTGCAATGATTTTCATAGTGACTGCACCAGTTTGAAAACTCCCCAAGAGTGAGGGTTCTATTTTCCCTAAACCTTCTCTAGCATTTGATATTGGTTGTTTTGTTCATCTTTGCCACTTTGACTGGGGTAAGACGAAATCCCAAAGTTGTTTTAATTTGCATTTCTCTAACTACTTGAGACAATTATCAGTTTTGAGAGGATGTTTCTTGACCACTTTTTGTTTTTTGAAAATTGTAAGTGCAGATCTCAAACCCATTTTTAAAATGGGTGATTTTTTCTGTTTTTGTTGTTGTTTTGACTCTGTTTCTTAAGTTCTCTATATACATAGATATCAACCCGTTGTCAATTATATAGGTGGCATAGTTTCTTTCTCCTTCAACCAGTTGATTGTGTTGATGAAAAACTACAGCTCTCATTTTAAAGAGAATATTTATTCCAAAGCCATTTTGAATGACCATGGCCTGGGAACACAGAATTATGTTGCCTTAAGTCCCATGTTTCCATGTGCAAGTAGTTTCAAAAAGGGATTATAGTTTTAAAGAATAGAAAAAAATCATAAATCAAGGCAAGTTGAAAATATATTGATGTGCACATTAGAGGCAGCTATGTTGAGATGAGGGAAGCTTTTCTATAAACTCAAGACACTGTCTGATAATGTTCTTAGCTTTTATATTGGTGGAAGTTAGATGTCTGATGAGTTAATAGATTCTAAAACATTCTAATCTCTCCTCAGTACCCAAATTCTAATAGCTAATCCAACTTTATCAACACATCTTCTTTTCAGAAGTTTTCACTCAAAATTGTTCCTTGTTATGCAGAAACTATAGTTTATGAAGCCCTACTTAACATTTGCTGACCTTAATTCTTAGGCAAATGGGATCTTCAAAAAGTTATTTTCGGTATCCGTAGGATGTATCATCCTGGCTATATATTCTGCTAGGTATTTCCATGTTTCAGATTTCAAATTTAGCTCTTTGATTCATCTTTGATTCATTTGGAGGTGTGTGTGTGTGTGTGTGTGTGTGTGTGTGTGTGTGTGTGTGTGTATGTTTGTGTGTGTCTATTGTAAATAGATGCCTAATTCTACTCTTCTGCATGTGGATATCAAGTTTTCCCAGCAAAAATCAGATGATTTTTTTCTTTTCTTCTTCTTCTTCTTCTTCTTCTTCTTCTTCTTCTTCTTCTTCTTCTTCTTCTTCTTCTTCTTCTTCTTCTTCTTTTTCTTCTTTTTTTGGTGTTCAAGACAGGGTTTCTCTGTGTAGCTTTGCGCCTTTCCTGGAACTCACTTGATAGCCCAGGCTGGCCTCGAACTCACAGAGATTCTCCTGGCTCTGCCTCCCGAGTGCTGGGATTAAAGGCGTGCACTACCACCGCCTGGCAATTTTTTATTTTCTTCAGTGAATATTTTTGGTGTCTTTATCAGATACTAAGTGGCTGAAGGTATGCATGCTTATTATCGGGTCTTCAATTTTGTTCTATTGGTTTACATGTCTGATTTTGTGCTAGAACCATATCGTTTTATTGTAAAGTCTCTATAATATATCATAAGTTCTGGAATGGTAATACCTCCAGCATTGTTCTTTTTGCTCAGTGTTGTTTCAAATATTCAGGGTGTTATATAGTCCATGAATTTTAGGATAGGTTTTTATCTATTTTTATGAATAATTAAATAGGAGTTTTGATTGGGATTATATAGTATATGTAAATAGATTTGATGAATTCATCATTTTTGCAGTAATACTTATACCAATCCATGAGCAACAGATGTTTTAATTTTCTAGCATCTGTCTCTGTTTCTTTGTTTGGAGGTTTACATTTTCAATGTAGAGGTGCTTCACTTCCTTGATTAAGTTAATTCTTAAATACTTCATTTTAAGGCTATTGTGAATATGAATTTTATCATGACATCCTTCTCTGTATATTTGATATTGGTGTATAGAAAAGCTATTGATTTGTGTAAACGTATTCTGTACCCAGCCACATTGTTGAATTTTCTTATTGTTTCTAGAAGTTTCTTGGCTGAATTTTTTAGATCTCTAATGTATAGTATCATATCATCTGCATACCTCAATAGTTTGACCTCTTTTTCCCTCTATGGGTATTCCTTTTAATCTTCTTTTCTTGTCTTATTACTCCAACTATACTTCCATCACAATATTGAAAGACAAGGGGATAGTGGACATCTGTGTCTCCTTGTTGACATCAGTGGAGTTTCTTATTGCTTTTCTCCAAATAAGATGGTTTGGGTTGGATTTTCTTGGATATAGCATTTATCATGTTGAAGTTGGCTCCCTCAATCCTTACATTAATTAGGACATTTTTCCTGAAGGCATATAGGATTTGGTCAAAGGTATTTTCTCCATCTATTGAGGCTGTCTTCAGTAGTAAATAGAATGATACCAAATTCAGAAGCTAGACAAATAATAATTGAATCTCTACCTTTTGAAAATGCTAATGCACATCTTGCTTCTCATGGAGGAGGCAGGAAGCATCTCCTCTGCTCTGTCTTTCTCCTTCCTCTCTCTCTAGTTAGAATATCCTGCCTAACCTTATTCTGCTTCAACATTCGCCAAACAGCTTTATTTATCAGCCAATCAGAGCAACACACATTCACAGCATACACAACAACATCCTGCCTATATGTCCTGCTACTGGCTACTGGCCACCCAGCGTTTTATTAAACCAGTGTACAAAAGCATTATCTCACAGCACTTTATTGTATCCAGAAGTCTTTAGATGTTCCATACCATGTCCTTTGTGTGGCTCCAGAGATGGACCTAAAGGACAGCAAGAGAATGAAGGACAAACAAACCTGCACAGACACAAGAAGCTGGGAACTGGGGGAGAAACTGCAGCACCCTGAAAATTGGTAAAAAAAACTTTTCAATGATTTATGTGATATTTTACCTATTTCATTATCTTTAAGATTATTATTAGTTGAAGAGAAATGTCCTGGTTTTCATGATTTCTGCATTTCGTTGGTATGATTTGAACATAATTCTGTTTTGATCTCTCTCTCTCTCTCTCTCTCTCTCTCTCTCTCTCTCTCCCCTCTCTCTCTCTTTCTCTCTCTCTCTCCAGATATTCTTATTAAACAATCAAGTTTTCAGACTTTACATGATCTCACTTGAAAAATCAATATCCAGAGATCAAAGAATCACTCCTTGTAGTGAATCTTAAGGATTTCAGAAAACAAATTGTTATTTAATCATTTAAAACTGTTACAGAGGAATACAGGGTCCCCACTTGGGACTCTAAGTTTTATTAATAAAAGACCTTAAGGATCTGCTCAAATGTCAACTCAAAGACAAGTTTGTAAGGTTATAAAAGAAAACATTCCCAGGACAGACACATATAGATTTCAGCATCTCTCCAGAGAGGAATGGAGGACAGAAGGGATAAAACCATGCAATTTAAGCTGGCATAATGGTCAGACCCATTTGTTGCTAGAGTTTTCCTGCCTGGCCCACAGTCAGGGCAAATCTCTCTCACCTGCCAGTCCCACAGCCGTCAGACCAGACCAAGTAAACACAGAGACTTGTATTGGTTACAAACTGTATGGCCATGGCAGGCTTCTTGCTAACTGTTCTTTCAGCTTAAATTAATCCATTTTTATAAATCTATACCTTGCCACATGGCTCGTGGCTTACCGGCATCTTCACATGCTGTTTCTCATCGTGGCGGCTGGCAGTGTCTCTCTGACTCAGCCTTCCACTTCCCAGCTTTATTCTCCTCCTTGTCCCGCCTACACTTCCTGCCTAGCCAATGGCCAATCAGTATTTTAATTATTGACTAATCAGCAACACATTTGACATACAGAACATCCCACAGCACCCATTGCCAACAGACATGGTAGGAAACAGTACTTTAGACAAAGAATGAGGAAGTCAAAATATCAGAGAGAGCAGAATTAGGCTCTGACTAGCACTAAAAGAAAGACATCAAAAAAAGAGAGAAAGAAAGAAAGAAAGAGAGAAAAAAGAAAAGTTGTACCATTTTTGGTAGCCCTCAGAAACAGGGGCAGATCCAGCTGATCCTCATAGTGAATTATAGGGGAAAATTAATTCTGGAAAGGCAAAGTGCAGCATCTCATTAAACGGAAAATTATTCCACATGTTTCTTTAGCATGGGTTAAGGTAAAGCCCTCTTTCTAAAGGTGTTCTCCTTGGCTAGGTGAGTGATCTGAATGAACTGGAATATTAGATGTCCACCAGGGGAGAGTTTTTATTCTATCAACCAGGGATTTTTTAATTTTAAGAAAAATATGAAATGACATAGAAAAGGATTGTGACATAAGCATGCAAAATAATACTCTATGTTTTGTAGATGTGGTGGTGCACACCTGAAATCTCAGCACTTGTGAGATAGGCAGATCAAGGATAATCTACTATATAGTAAGTCTGATGCCAGTCTGGCTTCATGAGGCAACAGAGCACTGCTGTGTGGACACGCATCCACAGCACAGGGCTTGCTGAAGATCCAGATTCAGTGAACTAAGATTTTTTTTTTTTATCTGAGGGAGGGGTAAGGGAAAAGACACACATACTCTCTTGATCATTTCCTTCTGACTTTTTCTTTCTCCTTTTTATTTATTTTTTTCTCTACAACTTTCATGGTGTTTTCCTTTTCTCATTCCTGATGTTTTCCTTCTATTTCACTTTATTTTTTTTCCTTCCAACTTATATACACCAGCAAAATCTTTCAAGCAACATAAACTTATAATGTAGCTACATTCTATTTTTCAAGTGAATGATTACAATGAATACAATTGAAAAACGGCATGTGTTCAGTATCCCTTACATTATTAAACATTTTACACATAACAGGTGAAAAACAATTTGTCCCAAGAACCCACATCCATTCTCTTCCAAGCAATTTACTATAGATTAACAAAGTGTGAGCAAGCAAGGTATTTTTCTCAGCCAGTTCTTTTGCTGGCATGCTGCCTTTTGCGATTACAAAGAAAGGACCAATCATTTTATTACTTATCTTGAAAAATAATCTTATAAGAAATCTTAGAAAAATCACAAATCTAAACTTTTATATATTAAAAAACAGAATCAGTTAGTTCTATTTTAAATCCTCAGGGTGCATACTCACTCATCAACAGCTTTTTATATTAGGAAGTTGAGGGCAGAAATGGGTACAAGGAATTAATCATCATCCCATCCTAGCAAGAAAGGCAAGTTAGCTAATAATATTGGGGCTGCTTTGTTTTTGTTCCCTGATCTTAATAAATCCTTTACTCACCCATGTGCCTTTCTAAAACTTTAGATTGTCTTCTTGGGTTTTTCACCTCAAAGTTATTTGACAAAAACATCTTAGTCTAACCTTAAATTATCAGGAGTATTTCTCAACTTATTTCTTTCTTACTTCCTTCATGGTTTTATTTTGCTCTAATTAAATTATGATCATTTGATATATACTTAGCTGTATATTTATCACATATCTTCAGCTGTGATTCACTCCAAAACCTGTGAACACATCTCCCAACATTAAGATTAGAAGAATTTAAGCTAGATGGGCTACTGGGACTCAGTTGTTTTTCTTAATCATTGACGTAAGCCACAGTCTATGAGGCTCCTCATTAGCTGTGTGACACTTCCTTACTTTAATTTTTTATCCTCTGAAGCCTCTGATTTATCAGATGCAGGGGCAACATTTTATCCTACCTTTATCTATGTTAATTTTTTCATTAAAGGAACCTCTATCATAATTCCTTACTATATTTATTAAAAACCCTCAATCATCAAAATCCTATTTAAACTAACACTATTATAAAGCATTGCTTCAGTTAAACAGTACAGCTTAGGAGGAAATCATCTTCATAATAATCCACAGGTAAAAAATTCCAGTAGAATAGGATATTTCCAAAAGATGATCATATTGCATTAGGGTAGTGGGGATCTCCCAATGCCTATTCACTATACCAGATACTAGAGAAAAATGGCAGCGGCAAACATACAAAGACACAGCAGTAGCAGGAACCACTCTTGGGCCGAGAATCTCGGAGCCTAGCCTATCTGAGATTCACCCATCAGGGTTGGCCTTCCTGGTGGGCCAATACCCTGAAATCAATTGCCATCTGCTGCTCCTCTGACATAGCCACCAACAGCATTATTTCAAACACACAAAGAAAATGAAAAAAAAAAAGGTGGAATCTATGCTATGCTCCATTGTATACATTTATGACACATAAATGTCATGGTGACTGCCAAAGGTCACAGAAATGGGAAGAAAAGTCTTGCTGTTTTGGGGACATAGACAGTAACTTGGTTTTCTGTCAGACAGTCTTTTATTCTTAAATATCCTGTTTGCACACCTACACATCATGGTATACAGGACACAGATTATGCAGAAATCCTCTCTAAAAGTAGAAATAATAAGTGCAATAATCTTAGCACTGTGGAGGTAGAGGTAGAAGAAGCATGAGCTCCAGGCTATCCCCAGCTGTGTGAGACCATCTCAAACCCAAATTAAAATTACTAAAACAGAGCCCAGAAATCTCTGGAAATCTAAAAACAGATAACATAAGAAAAAAGGAAATAAAAGCCAAGACATTTGTTCCTGAACCATTTCTAAAATGCCACCCTCTACTGCTTCTTGCAAAGTTCACTGGCACCTCTGGACATTGCTGAGATGCCTCAGTCGGTAACCACTTTCCTCTGCAACATGGTGGACCACTATGCAACATGGTGGACCATTATGCAACATGGTGGACCGTTATGCAACATGGCAGTGGCTGAGCAGTGCATCTGAACTTCGGTTGCTGCCAGGTCTGAATGTTTATAATTTTGAATGGTGGGTGAAAATATCTGCCAGAATTGACCCCAGGAAAAAAAAAAGGAAATTTGAGGAATAACCTGTAATGTACGGTTGAGTCTTCTTGGAAGTCCATCAGTATTTTTCTTCTCTAGTCTCTCCCATTGGAGATAGTGATATTTCACAATGGTCACAGACAGCAAGTCCAGTGCAAATAGATGAAAAGCACTTACCTAGCATGTACACAGTCCGAAGTTTCATTCTCATCACCACAAATAAAACAAAAAGCTAAAAAAAAACTTATAACTTGAACCATACATGTTAGTTTTGTACTAGACACACAAAAGAAAATTAAGCAAGTAAGATTAATTTTAACAAAATGTGAATTAAACATTTTGTGTTTTGTAGCAAGATTAATTTTAACAAAACATGAATTAAACATTTTGTGTTTTGTAAAAATAAAAAAAAAAAAAACAAGAAACACCCAGACAAAAAAACTTTAACATACTTTCAAAGGATACCATCCTTGAAACCACGTGATTAGGAGAAAATAAATTGCTGCAACAGGAATGCTCTCAAGTCCTAGAAGATACATAATACACTTGAAGTCAGTTGTTTCCGATGAACAGACTCGTAATGGCCATAAATCTGAAAATGAGAAAAATGTGCAAATGTGAAAGTAAAAATTATCAAGCTAATTATTCATAGAAAAAATAAATGAAATGGAGAAAAAGAGGAATGTGAAAGAAAGGGGAAATGAATTGTTAGGAATATTATGAGTGGAACAGAGAAATAAAAGAAGTTGGGGAAAAATTAGAGAAAAGCTAGAAAAGCAAAAAATGTCCATAATAAAATAGTTCAAATACAAAATAGATAAATGTAATAATAAGAACAAAAATCAGAATGAATATTTGGAAAGTTAGTTTAAGTCAATTAATTACTAAATTAAAAAGAAAGGAAAGGAAATTCTATAGTAATGGAATTACTGAAAATAAAAAGAAATACCCCAAAGTGATGAGAAAGATAGAAAAATGGAAAAGAGGAGCAAAATTCAATGAATGTATTACTAGAATAACAAATAGAAAACAAATAATTCTAAAGAATAGTATGAAGTTAAAATTGTGCTCAAAGGATGAGATCAGTCTTTGCCCTACTCTACTCCATTTTCTGTAAAACAATGTATTTTCAAGCAGTATATTGTTCTGGGAAACTATTTTACAAGCAGATTTTGATTCCAGTTTGAGGGTGAAAGATGTCTGTAGGTTCTGTGTGCACCCAGAATCTTGTACCATCTGCAGGAATCATCAATCCAGCATAAACTGATAACTGAAGACGTTATTCCTAAAAGTAGAAAGGGAGACACCTATAAATTATTGGAGCAAATTGAGATTGTAGGAGCACATAGATGTATTCAAATCATATCAGAGATAAGAGACCCAAGAAATTATCGGAAACACCAGACAGAATAAATGATCTAACTGTCTTACCTACATCCCTTAAAGTGATGGACAATATATACACACTGATGACATGGCCACCAGCAACCTATCATCTGAATTGTCTGTATTTTGAGAACAGAGAAACCCCAACTACCCATGGAGGTTGAGCTTGTCAGGGTCACCTGTGGTTTACTTGGCTTATTTGATTGTCTGTCCTTCCACTGGTTCACCTATCTAGATTTGGACCTGACTGTGCTATTTCCTGCTCTGGAACATATTTGGTTTGACCTGTTCCCTTGCAGATGGATTTTGTTGCTTTGTGTCAAGTCTTTGCCTCAGTAGATCTCTCCTGGCACTAGCCTGGCTCATTTTTTATGAATAAACAACCCACTTCTGAAACCATTTGAATTATGCTGCAGGCTCTTCAACATCAACCATATATAGAGATGCATAGAGTAATTAGTAGATAGATAGATAGATAGATGGATAGATAGATAAATAGATAGATAGGTAGATAGATAGATTATATATATATATATATATATATATATATATAGAGAGAGAGAGAGAGAGAGAGAGAGAGAGAGAGAGAGAGAGATGCAGACATATCACTTCATGTTATGAGAGTTCATATTTGTAATTAAGAAAAAATAAGCTACATTTACTACCAAGACAAGGTGAATTATATGACAAATTATTATTGTAGGTGTAACCGTCTTATTAAATAAGAAACACAGAGCCAATTCAGAGATGAAAGCCAAGAGGTCAGAATAATAGCTAAGAGCTAAGATTAAAAACCTTACCCTTCACTTCCACTGCTGTCCTACCTCTCTGCAAGAGACCTACTTCCTGTGTGTTTGTGCTTTTTATTGACTTTCTATTCTGCTGTCTCATTGGTTGTAAACCCAATCACATGACCTCCTCGTCACTGCCCGTCTGTACGGACATCAAGGTCTTCTATGGTTGGTATTGAGATTAAAGGCGTGTGTCTCCATGCTGGATGTATCCTTGAATACACAGAGATCTGCCTAGCTCTGCCTCCCAAGAGCTGGGATTAAAGGTGTGTGCCACCAATGCCAGGCTCTGCTATGGCTTGCTATTAGCTCTGACCCACAGGCAACTTTGTTTATTAACGTACAAATAAAATCACATTTCAGTACAAATAAAATATCACCATATTTCCCCTTTTCTATTTGAATAAAAAGAAAAAAAGGAAAAAGGTTATAACTAACATGAGAAAAACTATATACAAAAGTACAATAACTATATACAATATATACAAGTAATAAATACCTAAGCAATGTCTAGTCTATTTGTATTTGACAAATTCAGAGAAAATAATTCCATTATCTATCCTATTTTGGTAAGTCCAAAATGTACCTAATTCAGTTTCTATCCTGACTAATCTTCAACTATAACTAACTAATCTTCAACTATAACTAACTAATCTTCAACTGCCTCAGAGACCCAAGAAGGAAATAATATTACCTAATAAAAAATAAAAACAGGAAGTGCATGCAAGCAGCTTCCAAAAAAAATGTGATTTGACAGAAACAGCCAGCTGCCTGGACAGTCACCTGAGGTTTCTCCACAGTTTTGGGGCATCATCTTCAGCCTATAGGCTTAGCGTATCTGACAGACTCATTTGTGAAGTAGGATGTACACAAGGTCAACAGTTCAACCTCACATTGGGTGAGAGCAGTCCATGTACCAGAAACACCTGAATTCCACTAGTGTCATGTCATGATTCAGGATTTTAAATTCTGGAAATTGTTGATGTTTTTTGAATTCAGCTGTCCATTCTTCTTGGCTATATATGTGTGTGGCTTCATCTCAGCATCCTGTTCTTCTCCATATCCTTCTATTAAATGCCAGTCTACTATTGAGAGGTGTGAGTTTAGTTACTCTTTAAAAATAACTGTTTCAGCTGCTGTTCCACTGCACATCAGAAGCCATCAGCCCACTGCCTATTCAGCTGCCTTCGAAGAAAAGGGCACTGTACCATTTCCTGATTGTGAAGGCCACTTCAGGGATGGTGCCATATTGTCCTGGCCTCAGAAGATGCCTTTTGATAAAGTCATAACCACACTTGTTTTGGCAAGAATCAGTAGTCCTTTGTTTCATGTCCTGTCTGTCCATTTTGTTGTCAGCAATTGATTCAAGGATACTTTGTTGTCCAGTGGTTAACTTTTGCCACAATGAAAGTTAACTCCATATGCAGTTTCTTCAATGCCCATATTTTCTCTGAAGTAGATTGTTACTGCCAGGAGCCGACATGTCTCATAGTCATAACAAAAAAGAAAAAAATTCTAAGTTATTAAAACACTTTAAATGCCATATTTTGTAGATCTCTGAAGGCTTTAAAGATGACCTGTCTGTCTAAAATATATCTGCTCAATCTTGAAAACATACTAATATGACTACAAGTTCTATTATAATGTCTAACTACTAACTTTCATTTCTTTATATCCTAATAGTTGGTAATAATAACATTCAAGGATCAGAAAATGGCCTTATATTGTTAAATGAACAATATAAGTACAATTAGAAATATACATATAGCATTTTCTAACAATATCAATTTCAATATATATAATTTTTATATAATATAAAACAATCCAATCCAATGTAGAGTATTTAAAACTAGTAATTGTCTTTTTCTTTTTCTTTTCTTTTCTTTTTTTTTCTTAGTCCTTTTCCTAACCCTTGACAATAACTTGTAACCAACCCCCCTGAACAATGAAAATTATCCCAGACCCAAAACCCATTAAAAAGACCAAAAATCCACTCGCCCCATACCACCTCTTTGGGAATGTGGGCGTTGTATTATTAAAATTGCTTCCTACTGGGTAGGGGCAAAGTTATCTTTATCCTGAAAGAAAAATTTTAGGTTAATTGTCAAATTCTAGGAAAGGTAACTATATCCTTCATTATCCAGTCTGTATATAATGCCAAAGTTCAGGGTTTATCTCAAGTCTTTATTCAAGTAGTCTTTGAAACTGGATCATCTCAGCTAGCCCTCTCAAAATTTCTCTGAGCACTTTGTAGTTCAAAGCTGATCTGTAGATGATGTTTGTCAGCTTAGTGATATTATTATTGTCCACGTGAATTGTTGTTGTTGTGGGGCCCCATCTTCCTGAAGACTTCAGTTGATGTTAGGCCTGGCCGTGATTTCCTGCAGAAAACTGATAAGAGACTCGAACACAAAGACATATATATGCAGCTAATTGAGTCCTTTTTTCTAGAATTAGTTAGTACTCTATATGACCATTCATGTCTTAACAAAGTTCAAAATGTATGTATATATATATATTATATATATATATACATACATAATATATATATATACATAATATATATATATACATATATAGGTATATTTAGATATACATTTTGTGTATATCTAAATATACCTATATATATATTAATCTTGTAACTTTTGATATAAAATTCATACTTTAAGAAAAGCTTAAAGAATCAGAATAGAATCAAAGAGTTGAGATTAGTAATAGAATAGTCCCTTAATTAATTTGGCTTTTCTCCTGTCCCATAGCAGAAGATGGCTCTTTTCTTATGGCATGATACAGGGAGTTTGCATTTTCCTTTTAACAACATGCTTGTGTTTAAAGAAGGAGAGAGCCATTCTCCAACTCCAAAGTCAGCTTTAAATTTTAATTGAACTGGGACTAAAAGAAGACCAATAGTGTTAAATATCTATAGAGAAGAGCAGAAACAAACATTTAGGAAGACATAAAATTTTATAGATGATATACCAATAGGCCATTTTACTCTGTTTCCTAGGATAGATGATTTGTCCTTTTTCTTCAGTTGTCTCATTTGTCCAGTGTTCTTCAGATTCCTTAGCCTTCATTCTCCTAAAAGACAGAAACAAAAACCTTTCCCCAAAAAATAAGCTACATTTACTATGAAGACAAGGTGAATTATATGACAAATTATTATCATTGAAATTGTATAACCATTTGAGTTTACTGTTATCCAGTAAATTCTGACTAATCATTGTGGAGAGACATACATGTACTTACCTTGTATTTCTGGCACCTCACAATCAGAACTCTTTTAGTGGCCCACACACAATGAGGATGAGATTGAAATTATGATTTGAACAGCTACTGAGCTTATGGGTCACTTGTCATATGTCCTCTTGGGGCAGTCCCTAATTTATTTAAGTATCATGTAACAGTAACACCATTTATCTTAAAGTATCCTGTGGACCAGCCATTGTAGGCTTTCTGGCTCTTAACTGAGTTTCTTCATGTTTTGGCAGTTACGTTTTATTGGATGATTCAGGCAGGGATTAGTTGGGTTTAATTTGGGAACTCACTCCCCATATCTTTTATTCCTTAGCAGACTAGTCTGAGGACACTCTGAAGATTATGATAATATTACAAGAGTGGACTAGGGTGTGTGTGCTATTATCATTTTTTACATATTTTTAAAGCATTTTTTATGTAGAAGTGTCTTAGCTAGGGTTTCTATTGACGTGATAAAACATCATGATTAATTTCATCTTGCAGTTCTACGTAATAGTCTATCACTGAGGAAAGTCAGGGAAAGAACTCAAATAGGGTAGGAATCTGGAGGAGAAGCTGAGGTGTAGCTTGTGGAGGAGCCCTGCTTAATGACTTGATCACCTGGACTTGCTCAGACTGCTTTTTCATAGTGCCCAGGACAACCAGGCCATGGGTGTCACAGTTCAGTGAGCTGGACCCTGTCACATCCATCATTAATTAAGAAGACATAACATAGACTTGCCCACAGGCCAATCTTCTGGGGGCATTTTCTCCATTGTAGTGCACTTTTCCCTAATGACTCTAGTCTGTGTTGTTAATATAAAAACTCTCCAGCATAGTCAGTCAAGTTGGAGTCTTATTGACCATTGCAGGTGTATAATTAATTTTGATTGTCAAGTTGACTTGATTAAGAGGTGCCTATAAAATTGGTAAACCATATTTCTGCGTGTGTCTGTGAGTTTGTTTTCACAAATAACTGTCAGGTGGGTTATCAATTAGAGGGAAAGAGTCACCTTGAATATTGACTGTACCATTCAATAGGCTGAAAGTGCACAGACAGAACAGAAAGGAAAGAGAGAACGCACAGGTATAAATGCTAGATTCTTCTCCAGCAAGTGCTGGAGCTTCGATAGGAAATGTTCACCATGTGCTTTTGTGCTGACTTCATTGTTCTCTGATCATGGTGATGTTTTTTAATATGATATAAATCTTTTCACAAAGGGCCTCATTAGAGGAAATAGTTTATTGTGAGCATGACCTTCAAGGTTATAATCAATTCTCATTTTTTTCTCTGTGCATTTCTTCTTCACCACTAGGTGAAATCACCCTTTCTCCAAACATTCACTCTGTTTGGTGATGTAGCTATGGTTTGCCCTGAATAACTCCAGTTTATAAAATATTAGCTTTCTCTATTTATGTGCAAATACCAAAGCAACATGAATTTGCATATTACTTATGCAACAACACAGCACAGACCATAGTTGATCTGGACAAATAAAAATTATTTCCTATGAACTCATTAAATTTAATCCAGGGCCGGGCAGTGGTGGCGCACGCCTTTAATCCCAGCACTCGGGAGGCGGAGGCAGGTGGATCTCTGTGAGTTCGAGGCCAGCCTGGACTACCAAGTGAGTTCCAGGAAAGGCGCAAAGCTACACAGAGAAACCCTGTCTCGATAAACCAAAAAAAAAAAAAAATTAACCCAGACTATGTGAATATAATGAACATAGCAAAGTCATCTTAAGAAAACCAGACCAAACAACTTATGGAATCACCCCACCAGATTATTCAACACACTCATCTGTATTATCCCAAATCGGTATAGTGTAATCCACTAAACTGACTCATCATCAGACAAGCCCATGTATGCATCTCAATATAGATGAATGAAAAGTTCTTAACTCTTTTACCAGGGTTTGAGATCAGCAACACCTCTCTGCTTGACAAAACCCACTGTGATTCTCTGGCCTCAGCTTTGTGTAGCGTGATTTATCTTGAAATCTGCTCTAAAACTTAGATGTGCTATACTAATGCACAACTACCAGAAGCCATCCTCCTTATGTATTCTTTGGCTCTCTAGCCTTGCTTTCCATAGGTTCTTTTTTTTTTTTAATTCTGCAGCATCTTCAATGATTTCATAAACATTCTGTAATCTGTGTGTGTATGTGTGTGTGTGTGTGTATGTCAAACGTTTAATATGCAATGCAAGATATGAGATGTAATACCAGCACATACTATTTGAACGAAATGTGCTTGCCAGTGGCTGCTGTGGGATGTTCTGTATGGCAAATGTGTTGCTGATTGGTCAATAAATAAATCACTGATTGGCCAATGGCCAAGCAGGAAGTATAGGCGGGACAAGAAGGAGAATAAAGTTGGGAAGTGGAAGGCTGAGTCAGAGAGACGCTGCCAGCCGCCATGATGAGAAACAGCATGTGAAGATGCCAGTAAGCCACAAGCCACGTAGCAAGGTATAGATGTATAAAAGCGGACTAATTTAAGCTGTAAGAACAGTTAGCAAGAAGCCTGCCACGGCCATGCAGTTTGTAAGCAATATAAGTCTCTGTGTTTACTTGGTTGGGTCTGAGCGGTTGTGGCACTAGCGGGTGGCAGAGATTTATCCTGACTGTGGGCCAGGTAGGAAAACTCTAGCTACAAGTGGCCATCATTACTGAGTGAAATCAATAATATATGATGAATTTAGCCAATAAATTTGACATAGCTTGTGACTTTATTGTCATTTAATAAATTCTAACATTACAGAAACATATGCATGTGTCACCTGTGTGTTTGATATAGCTTACCCACAAGACTCTGCCAGGATGCTATATCTCACTACACACCCAGAATCAACAGTGCCAGAGATTATCAAATAGAAACTCTGAAACCGTAATCCAGAATCAATACTTCACTCCTTAAGTTGGTTATTTTAGGTATTTTGTCACAGTAAGGAAAATCTCACAACACAAGTGTATTTGTTACTCCTCGTTTGTGTGTATACATCAGACTTAAATCATCATTCTTTGAATGCAAATTCATATCACCCATTTTCCAGCAAGTTTCTAGGCCTCTAACCTAGGCTGGGACCCCAGCTTTGGTCCTTTTGTTCCGGTACTGCCAGACCCTTACACTCACTAGCTATTGGTTTTCCTGGATCTCTAGTCTATAGCTACCCATTATGGTACTACTTTTATTTTGATGATGTGAGATTTTCTCAAATGATCCCCTACGATTTTACATATTTTCTAATGGATCTGTGACTATGGAAAATCCTGTCTTACAAATCATGACCCCTGGCTGAGCTCAGTATTATCAATTTCTTCTAACAGAAAGGGACCCCGGAAAATTACATGGCAAAGAGCAATATGGAGAGGAATGACAAATTTCTGTCTTTCTACAAATCTTTAAACTCTTTCTTTCAAGATACACTCATAAAATCCTCCTTTAATCACTCATTAAGAAAATGTTTTTGGTTTTGTTTTCCATTACTTTTCTGAATGAACCTAGGTGATGTTGTCCACAGACAGAACTGAATGACTATATTTCATGCCCAAGTTCCCCGATTGGTATAGTCTAACAGAATAAATGACTTTTGGAAGGTTTCATCCCCCAGGTGTACATATCAGCTTGTGTTATTTATTTTCTGTGCTAGTGTCTTACAATTAATCATAACAAAATTCCTGTAGAGGACAACCTTGTTGAAACTATCACATAATATTTCATGTCTTAGAATATCTTGGGCTGAGGAAATGTGTATGAGACAGCAACAATAAAATTACAATGATCATGCTATAGAGACATGAGAAGGCCTATACAAATTTCGAACAACAGATGGCAGATAAAATGATTCCTTCTCCATCAAATGGCAGGGGCTAATTCCAGGAGAATATCCAATGCATACCTTTCAGAAGATAAATGATGAAGACAATCTAACTGGCTAATAAGCAGGATTTGGGAGCTGCACTAATGACTCTCTAGTAACAAGTGACTGAGGAGGTTGTTTTAGTCTGTGTATTATTTCTAAAGTACTCCATGATTTGCTATTGGTTAGCCACAGTTCTGTAGACTTCCAGCTTGATTTCTGCCCGTTCTAAATCAAGGATTGGGGGCATATCTTAAGAGGTTCTGTCATGATGTCACTCTGAATACTGTTTTCACAAATAAAATTCTGTTTTTAAAAATTAGAGTCAGAAATTTTTTGTTTGGTTAATTTTAATGATTTATGAAGGAGAGAAAATATCACAGAGAATGATAACATTATTAGTCTTGTCTTGCATTGTGACAGAAGGTAAGCAAAAAGGAAGAAATGCTAGTTCTGAAGAGATGAGCCATAAATTGTAGGAGTGTTTCAGGAGCTGTGTGAGTAGAGGATAGCCACACTGCATTCCATTCTCTCCAATTTTCTCAGGTCTACTTCATCTTTGTACCACTCTATCTTTGAGTGCCTTCTCAATGAGCTTACCTAAAATCATCTAGAGCTACTACTCAATTTATTTTATTTTGTAATTTCTCTTTTATGGTGCATGTCACTTTTGGCTGTATGCCATAGGTTTTGTTTCAAATAAAAGCAAATGAGAAAGACAACACATTAACCCATCCCCATACCTTCCCTGCTGCTAATTTTCTGATGTTCTTTCATCATATGCCATCACTTTTATCTTCTTGTCTTCTCTTTTTAGTTCAGTATGCTTTCCTGAGGGAAGTTGTCAGCACTTATTCACTTGATCCAGATCAACTCAAAATTTTCACTTATGTTACAAAATAGTCCAAATCAGGGTAGGGGATTTAACTCAGTGGTAGAGCGCTTGCCTACCCGGGGTTCGGTCCTCAGCTCTGAGAAAAAAAAATAGTCCAAATCATATAAAAGAACAAAGAACACATTTTTCTCTATTTTCTGACATCACATCAATAAGTAGGAAATCCAATTGTACTAATATAACTGTGAAAATGTCTGTACAATAATAATAGTTGCAGAATACATTGTATTGGCATATAAATCTGATGATAAAATTCTTCTGGATCTTCTTCCATAGCTCAGGCTAATTACAACCTCAAAAATTACCTGCATCAGCATTCTGAGTACTAAAAAAAATGCATTGTCATCTCCTATAATCCAAACCTATCTCCTTAAATTTGGGGGTATTCATGTCTAGTACTGTAAACTCGGTCACATCTGATGGCTGTAGAGGTCATAAGCATCACTGGAACCTAATGTGGTAATTTGGCTAAATTATCATATTGTCAAACCGCCTTTTGAATGCTTTCATTGATTTTCATGTATTAGTGCTGCTTCCAATCGTCACAAGTTTGTTTTTTTAGTGGGTACTGGTCAATGCACAGACTCATTACTGTTCAATGTTCTGAGAACAAATAACTTTGAGTGATTAACAACAAATGAGACATGTGTATCAAATCTCCTGCCCCTCTTGACAAAAGGCTCAGGAAACATTGCAGAAGATGAGGCAGAAAGACTATAAGAGCCAAAGAGGAGGACCACTCCCATTCTTATCTTCAGAAAGTGGTGCGGCTATTGCAAGCATCATCTAATAGCAGCTATGGTTGCTTATGCAATACCTGAATATGATTATGTAGAATGTTACTTTCAGTTTTGTGAACTCCAAACTCATTGCTTCTGTAATTCTTTAGGTTGAGTAAGGGACTACCAAGGTCCCATGACTAGCTAAATATTTGTTGGCAACTGGTGACTACTGGAAGAGGGGAATCAAAGTTCTTTGGGGGTGTGGCACATGATAAAGTATTCACTATCTTTGTTATGGTATGCTATGATATCACTGACCAAAATCAACTTGGGGTTGGTTGACTTATATTTCCTTATCACAGTCCATCATTCAAGGAAGTTAGGGCAAGAACTCAAGGCAGGTACTTGCAGGCAGAAACGGAAGCAGAAGCCAAAAGGGAATGGTGCTTACTGGATTTCTTCACATGGCTTGCTCAACTGCCCAAAGGTAGCACTGCCCCCAGCAATCTGTGGCCAGCCACATCAATAGTTAATCAAGATAATACAATACAGACTTGGCTACAGGCAAGTATCAAGGGGAAATTTTCTCAGTTGAGAGTTCCTCCTTCCAAATGACTCTAGCTTGTTTGGAGTTGGATGAAAGTAACCAACAGACTCATAATTCTGGATGAATCCACTTGCATGTACTTATAAACAGTACTATTTTGACTCAGTAAATTATAAAATGATGAAGGAAAGGGCCTGGAGTGGTGAGGGGGATGTTTATGGAAGGCCAGGGGCAGGTGGAGGGAAGACTAAGAAGTGGTTATCATCAAACTACATTATATAACTGTATAAAATTTTCAAAAAAAAATGAACAGAAATAGTTTAAAAAAACAGATTCAGAGAAGAATAGATTCATTTTTATAGAATCACCCAGAAATCACAGTGAATGACTGATATGTATTATAGTTTGGGTACAGAAAAAGGTATAGACTACATTTTATACCATATACCAACTTCAACAGCTGTTGTTAAAATTTTATGTACTTTAATTTAACCATCAATTGTATTTTAGTAATAAAATCAGATATTAAATATAAGAAAGATAATGGTCAATCTATTCTGATTCTGACTCTGATAATTGTAACCTGTATGACCTTGAAATAGTTAATTCTGTCTCTTTTTTGTTTTCTTTTACATGTGTGGTACCATTCGCGGGCAGGTGGTTCTGGACTGTACTTTTTTAAATAAGCCCTGAAGAACAAGCCAGTAAGCAATGCCCCCACCATGGTTTTTGCTTCAGTTCCGATCTCATGTTTCTGCTTTGAGTTCCTGCCCTAACTCCACTCAGTGATAAACTGTGATCTGGAAGTGGGAAAATGAAATAAATCCTTTCCTCCCAAAGTTGATTTTTAGGACTGGTATTTTATAACAGCAAGAGAAAGTAATGAGGACACCATAGATGTATAATTAGCTTAAACTAATTCCCAATGTCCATGAACATTTCCTTCTCATCAGTTTTATGGAAACTTAATTTATGAAGACTTTTGCTGACCTGTGCAGATCTGTCTATGAGTCCTGGGATTTGAGGTTGTTAAAGGATGGGACAGATTATGGTCTAATGCTGTAGACATTTTTTTTTTTTTTTTTTTTTTGGATTTTTCGAGACAGGGTTTCTCTGTGTAGCTTTGCGCCTTTCCTGGAACTCACTTGGTAGTCCAGGCTGGCCTCGAACTCATAGAGATCCTCCTGGCTCTGCCTCCCGAGTGCTGGGATTAAAGGCGTGCGCCACCACTGCCCGGCTTTCAGTGTACTTCTATAAACAAATAGAACAAAGAAAACAATGGTCCAAAGAAGGTTGTTTAAGCTCAAAAAAACATGACTAGGAAAAAACATGTAAATAAACATGAGTAAGCCCACACTAAATAATAACAGAACAACCCTTTCCCAGAACTTTCTCATGACAGATCAATTTAAACATAATTGCCTGGCATGTACTATGGATTATATCTGGGAAAACATGAAAGTAAGGCCATATCCAGATTCAGTGTACATTGAGCAGATTGGGTTCTAAAGCTATGTATTTGTATATATTCTTGTATTCAACATTAATAAACATATCTTATAATTAAATGTAAATGTTTGTCACAGGATACACAAAATCTCATCCAAGAAGAATCCAGGGAACAAAATGTACCTGAGGTAAAATGCCCTCTGCTTTTGCCCTGTAGCCTCTCTCATATTCCCCAAGACATTGTTCACCATGCATCATTCTTTGGACCATACTCCAACAAATATACATAAAGGAATCACGAGCATCTTTACCAATGGAGAATATTATATTCAGTTTCATGAACTCCAAGAGTCATTTCTTATGATTCTTTCATTAACAAATATTTTATTCTAAGAAACAACTACCAAGCCAGAGTTTTAATGCCTTCATTTATGAAGAATGTGTCTTTTTTATTGAATTCTTGAAATAAACCTCTTGTCTCTGGGTTCACAAACATATTTGGAAAAATTGCAGCATAATTGTGCCAGACATAGACACATAAAACTTTCTACAGCATCCTATGTCACAAGAGTAGTCAATGCTTGATATTTTGTGTGAAAAGGGTTAAACAGAGAAAAATTCATGAATTTGACTTATAGCCTGGAAGAAATTTCTCTTTAATATGAGGGAATTTCAACTTTTAAGCTGTAATTGATATTCTTGATTGACTACATCTGCAATGAACTAAAATCCAAGCAGCTGAGTACACATATCAGGGATTCTTTTCTTAATTAAATTATTTAAAGGGGAAAACAAACATTTAATCAGGATTTTGGAGAAGGGGAAGCCCCATCTTTAATCTGTGCTGCACCATTTGCTGATCTGCAATATAAAGGAAAGGGAAGAAGAACAGTGTTCCCTCTGGTCCTCCTTGCCTGCTTGCCCTCCTTCTTGCTGGCAAGTTCATTCATTTTGTGGAATTAGAGCCTACTTCTCCAGGATTCTGGCTATGTTAAAGACCAGCTGAAATATCCAGCCTCTAAGAATGAACAATTGCATTACTGTGTTCTTTGAACGTCTATTGATAGACAGACATTGGTGTGCAAGTTGGACCACATCCTGTAAGCCACTCTAATAAACCTCTTTTATACACACACACACAAACACACACACACACACACACACACACACACACACACACTCACAATCATTCTGCAAGTTCTGTTCCAGTGGTTTTGGAAAATTATTCTCTCATTTTCATATTACTAAATATAACCTGCCCATTTGGGGTAATGTTACTTGTCCGTGTGCTTTCAGGACAGAAGCCACATTCAAAGTTTCACCAAAGTGGCCTTCCAAATACATGTTGAACTAACACAACCATAATACACACGTCAAAGTCAATGAGGGAAATACCATGAGGCCTCAACTCTACATGAAGGATTATAAAACGAGGAATTCTGGGATTTGGGTATATAATTGTATGCAGGGATGTGCAGTTATTGTTTATCTAGTACTAAATGATCCTCCCTAAGTCATTTTTAAATAAAATAAAATACTATAAAAAGAAATATAAATCTATATTTTAAAATCAAAATGAAATCTTTCTTTTCATTAAATTTGTTCTTTTATCACGTTAATGAACTATATAATGCATTTTATTTATTCTCCCAACACACCCTCACCTCCCTGCCATCCCCATCACCCCCTTGTAAGTCTCTACAGTTACTTATGAGCATTTTGAATTCAGAAATGTTGCTATGCTCTGAAATGACATTGCTCTGGAAAGACGTGACAATGAGTCTGAAAAATGAAGACTCATCTCATTCATATTGTAATAGAAATGGAACTATAAAGACATATAAATTCCAAATATAAATATTATAAATACTAACAAGTGGTTTAAAAGCATTTGAAAATGCAATGTCACTATTGCATTTATTTTCAAATGAAGAAGCAAGGATAGAAATGAATTCTGCTGGGAGTAATTCAGGTGCAGAACTGTGGTATTCTGTTTCTCATCCACACACATTTTCATCATTATCTTTCACCTACATGAGCTGCCTTTTATAATAATCTCGAACTAAATTAAGAAAGTAATCAAAATGATGTAGACACTAGAATTTTCCTCTGTAGCCTCACTGATTTTCAAAGTTGCATAGTCATTAATTTCCTAGTAATGTCTTCTAGTACCAGGAAAATTGATAATAGCTTATGCTATTTTGCTTCTTGGATAGTTACTGGTTCCAGTCTGAAGGCCATGTCTCTATTTATTTTACTCTATTACTCGCTGGACAAATAATAATAAATTTTGCTCTACTTTTTCCAGTGTCATAGTAGTGACAAAATTATCAGCTTTGTGTGACAGGAAAATATACTGCCAATTAAAATTCTTGGTGTTAATGGAAAACTTTTGTTTATGGCTTTGGGTTTTCAGAATTCAAAAGGAGAGAACACACAGTTTTAAATCAGTTTTGAAATCAATTATATAAGATGTACCAAGTGCCCTTTCATTCAGTTTTCATTACAACATTATTGATTGCCTCTGTTTGAATCATCTGAAACCCAAGATGTGTCATGAGATTAGCCTCACATTTGACCCAGTGAGGCTGGTCAAGTATGAGGGCACTCTTCTGAAAGAAAGATGGAGGCTATTTATTTCTGTTCACTGACTCATCTGTGCTGAAATGAAAGTGGAATGTGCTTTACTCGTGGCTCTGTGTGTGTGTGTGTGTGTGTGTGTGTGTGTGTGTGTGTGTGTGTGTGGTTGCGCTCGCGAGCGCACCATAAGTTTTTGAAGATGTCGTAATTTCAGATGGGATATTGTCACAACTTAAACTGCCTGCTGTTCCAAGTCTGATATTATTGTCAATATGTTGGTGATATTTATAAAGTATGAAGTGATAGAAATGGAAAACAGCATATTATTATCCATTCGATTCCATTATTTTTTTCTGCCATACTAACAAAAAAATAACTTCTATGAAATATTTAGTAAAAATAACCACTTTAAAATCTATCATGCAAAGAGGGAGAGCAAGAGAGAGGGAGACAGATGAAGGGAAAGGGGTCATGGACGAGGTAGATGAGAGGGAGAAGATGTGCTGTTTGCTGTGAAATAAATAAGTGGTTCAAAATGTAGTTCTTTTCTGGCACCTAAGGGATTTGATTTCTACTATTATAGTTTCTTCAACAAGCAGTTATTGTTCAGTGTTAATTTAATCAGTAATACTTGTTTTTAATTTTCTCATTTTAAATAAAAAAACACCTTAAAAGGAGAAATTTCTGAACTAAAATACAATATGTAATAGTATACAATGAAATAAAAATCATGAACATTTAGATTAGTAGAGAAATGGGTATTTTAATAACCTCTCCTGTTAAGTATCAGAATATAGAACCCTGAAACCTAGGTAAGAGAAGTAATGGGGGTGTAAAGCATTAAGAACAGGTCTAAAGTTCTTTGTGCATGAATATTTATATACATAGTTTTCTGTGATAGGACACAAACAGATTAGAAATGCATTAGGAAGCATGAAAATTAAAAACTCCATTTATTCTTCCCAAATACTATTTAGGAATGATTTTTTCTCTCCTCCTCCCCCTTTTCCTTCTTTCTTTTCCTTCATACTCTTTACATTCTCACTTTTCTCTCTCCTCCTCTCAACCTGCTCTGTGCATTCTAATTTTGTACTTTAATCTCAATAGTTCTTCACCTTTCATTGCATCATTTTTAGTGTTGCATGACTGAGACCTAATGTTTTTCTTGATCTCCCCATCAGAGACTCCATGTACAATTATATGGTAGATCAAATTCTTCCTGTCGTACTTTCCAAGTCAGTCTTTGTATATTCTAATAATCCCATCCCTTGATTAAAGTCCCACTTTTCTTCTCTTGAACATACTTCTCACAACTGTCTCAAATACATAGCTGATTGGTTTTGATATTTGGCTGTGTCAGTGGCACTAACTTGGATTAAATAGTGTTTGGTAGGGAAACTGTCATCATCACATCACAAATTATTTTAGCTTTCATAAAGAAAGAAAGAATACTATTGTCCGTGAGCCAAATATGATAGATTAGAATATCTATATTTTACAAAAACTGAGCTTGTAGATTCTGACTTGATAGTTTGTTCATCTTTGTATGTCTGATTTAAATGATGTCTCCCCAGTGGCATCCCAGGAGTTCTGTCTCTAAGTCACCTCAAAAGTTCTAACTTCAAATTTTGTCTTATTATCACTGTGGTATTTTTGTAAACTATCATCACTTTTATCAACCCACTCCTAAATTTTCCAAAAGTAACATTTCTGTGCAACCATTTTTGGAGGCTACTGAATATAGGTTCATTTTCCTTATCTCCCTTTCCTCTGTCTGCTTATCTCCCCATCTTCAAATCCATCTACTTCCATATTTTTTTTGTATCGGCGGCTCTACAACATTACCAGAACTGTCCTTGTTACAAGCTACATGGTTGGATTACCTGATTCTATGCATCCCTCCCAGTTCCCACATAGGTCAAAAAACAGAATCAAACTTGGATTTTATAATTTCATCCTCTAATTTTCTTTCTTCTATAATTCTGGCCCCCAGACCCTTGTTGCCACAGAACTTCTCTGGAGTTTACAAAGAGCTCCTGTTCTAGCACTTGATAACGACAAGATCTTCACACAGGTGTTTCTAAGAAATGTGAGACCTTCCATTTCCACAGCACATGCTTGTAGCACTTAAAGAGAGACTGAATAATGAAAGCTCAACTTGCAATGAGGCTTATAAGCAAAATTCAAGTCGTGAAGAGATTTAAACAGTAGCATATATAATGGTTTTATACTGAAACAGGTGGATTCGTCACTACAGAATTTTGGAGGAGTGTGATTAGAGGATTTATGAAATAAAATGAGTACAAAATAGTAAGTTCATTTAGCGAGTATTATTGAGGGTTTTTATATGCCAAATACAGAAAAGTGTCAGGTGTTTATAATCTCTACAGTATTAAAAATTAATCAAACTTATTCTGATGTGGAAGAAAAACATTTCTCTTTCTCATATAATTTAAATGGCAAATATTTACTCATTAAATCATTAAGAAAGCATGTTTAATGAAAGGTATCCTAAAGTTTTGTATAGCACACAATTTGTATTAATAACTAACTTCTGATATTCTGACATTTGACCTTTTAAAAACATCTTCAGAGAATTGCTATGTGCTTATTTACTTTTAAGTTCATGAACAAAACAATGATTCCTTGAGAAGTTTATACTCATGAGTTTGAATGAAGAAAAAAGGCAGAAAAATGACCAGTAAATGAGAAAATTGTATAATATTTTAGGTAGTAAGTCTTATGGAAAGTAGGAGAAGCACAGTGGCAAAGGCAAAACTTCCTAGGACTGAATATAGCAAGAGAAACTTTCCATTTTAAAAATGCAGATCATACCACAGTGACATCTTAATGAAGTTGGGCAATTTGCCATGGTAGGAAATATTTCTACTCAAACATAAGGATATGCAATTGTGGCTAGCATATTCTGGGACAGCATGGAAAAAAGAGCATCTGGTCACTTGTATGTGAATTCAAAAGTCTTCTGGGAGGAATTATGTATCAGTCAGAATATCTGGAAGTTGACAAGCAACAGAAATTTAATAAAATCTATTTCCTAATCAGAATCTATTAAACTCAGAGCTACTTCCACTCATTTATTACTCATGCTTTAAAAATAGTGAAATCATCTACCTTAAAAATAAATTATATAAATATACCAGTTTGGGCTGGGATCCCTATGACCTATTGATCTCTGCATTGTATCCTCTTGTGATTTCCATTTTCTCTAAAGGAAAGCTTTCTTGTTGAGAAGTTATAAATACGTTTATTTTTGAATATAACTTTAAGAATGATATCCTAGTTCATTAAAGTGATGGTAGTAGGTTCTCTTCTAAGATCCATGACTTCACTAGCCCTTGGTAGTTGGCTAGGGTGCTTAGTACAAGCCTTCCAGTACCATTCATGTTGAATGAGCCTTAAGTCCAATTAGACAGCATTTGGTTTCTGCGATGACATGAGTGCCACTATTGCATTTTCAGGGACATCTTGCCATGTTGATTATTGTGATTCATAGGCATGCCAGCTGGGTAGGACTATTGATTGCTTCCCTATCAGAGATTGCATAGCGGTTTCTTGTTCCACGGAAGGTAGATTTCTGTAAATAGTCTCAGGATAGATCCTGCTCAAATCATCTACTTCCTGAGCCCTAAGTGTATGGTGTCTTCAGGAATAGGGTCTCACCTTCTACTTCTGAGAAGCAACCAAGGCTACCATGAATAGACTATATTGTTTGGGAAGTCACTTGGACTACTACGGCCAAAAACTGCAGCTACAATTCAGGGAACAATGAGGAAAAGTGGACAGCAAGAAGTCTGCCTGGAGACTATGTCTCCTAGTTATGCCTAAACAAGACTCAATAATAATATCAATAAATACTAGAGCAGAAGAGGGAAAATATCACAGAGTTCAACCTTTGACAAATAGCTACAGGTAATTAATGACTGATGAGAGAGGAAGAACTAACCCTACTAGGGACAAAGCCCCTAATTGGTTATTCAATACTAAGTGGTCAACCTTAAAAATTACATATACGCAAACAACAAAAATAGATTCAGCAAGTTGTATGTATATTTGTGTATATAAGTGTATGTGTGTGTCATCAAAGAAAAAGAGGCCATCCATTTGAGAAAGAGACAGATTGGGGTCTTCAAAAGAGGGGAAATAGGAATAGTTAGAGGACGAAAAGGGAAAGGAAAAAATGACATATTCATATTTTAATTAAAATATATTGTATAAAATTCTCAAAGAATAAAGACAGTATTTAAGAAATTGTAAATCTGAATTGCATATGTATAACCAGTAGTTTTACTATAAAAAGGTAATGAATGTTTTTATCACAAACAGAAAGAAATATGTACTTCCAAAAAATTAACTTGCAATTTACAAAAATAAAGCATTAAATTTAATGTAAGAATTAATATATTATGAATTCTTAACTAAAGTTTAAAAGTCTATTGATCTAAATAAGCTATTACAGATGAAACTTACTTTAATTCAGACTTTACTTAAGGTTTTTTTTACTAATAAATTTACATTTTTATCACCTTATCATCATATTATCAATTTAGGAACATCTGAAGAATATGAGAAATTCATTATCATATATAAATTTGAATGTGAGCAATATAAATATCAATTTAAATATTTTGAACAATGGAATAAATTTGATAAACTATAGACTAAATTTTATACGCACCATCTTTAGTAAAAGTCAATGTTTTTAAAAGCAGTAAACACCACATATGGTAACTTTCATTGTATATTATATAATGGCAAGGAGCATTATTAATCTTAGAAGAATATAGCATGTTCTTTGGACTATGCATAACTAGTCATAAATGATGAGTGCAGAGAAGCTAAATCCTCTGTAAGAAAGACCAGTTGGTAATATTTTCTTCCATATTTGTGCTAGTCTAAGAAAATGTTAGCTATATAAAAATCATGGCTGTTCGATTTTGTATCATGCACTTCAGTTGTGATGATATAGTTGGTTATACTCAATTTTCTTCATATTGATGTTTAGAAAATATTTTTCTAAACTTAGGAAAGCAGAAATTGAAAGAAAGAGGCCTGTACGTGTAGTTTTAGAGTTTCCATGTACTTGCAAATACAAAGATAGGACAATACTGTAAATAATGCTGTTTGGGTTACACATCCTGTCAGGTTAAGTGGTATAAAAATGATCTGATATAATTATTAATAGCATCGATGTAACCAGTCGAAGTCAGCAAGAATTACAAGTTATAGAATTGTAGTCAGAAGTTCAAAACAAGGAATGATACCAGTTAATTCTCTTTTTCATTAATGAAAACTGCATTGTTGGTTTTTGATTCCCAGGGCGTTACTATTTGGTGAATAAAACTAGAGTAGCAGAAACAGGACTTACGGAAAACATTTACACCTTATAATATACATTGTCTCACTTCTGATTAGGGACACACAGAGTGATCTCTCACACCATCATAACTCTCATGACTAGTCTAGGAGAACTCTGTTTATTATCCAAAAAGGTTGTGATATATATATGCATAGAATATACTGTGATCATATAGACCCCATCATCCTCCATCCTAAATCTTGCTCAAATATTAGATATGAGTTATTCATTCATTTTTGATAACATCTAGAAAACAATAAACCAAGAAAGTCTACATTACTAATATTTTGATTATTATATACAAATGTATTCCAATAATTCAGACTTGTAACATTTTTTTTTTTTTTTTGCATTTTCGAGACAGGGTTTCCCTGTGTAGCTTTGCGCCTTTCCTGGAACTCACTTGGTAGCCCAGGCTGGCCTCGAACTCACAGAGATCCGCCGGCCTCTGCCTCCCGAGTGCTGGGATTAAAGGCGTGCACCACCACCGCCTGGCCAGACTTGTAACATTTTAAGTAGTTGTAAATTATAGGGTCATTTATTGCAAAAACTAATGTCAACAATAATGCTAACATTAGTGCTTAAACAGTTTCCTGAAAGTTAGTTATTTTAATTTATTGATCAATTATACATGAAAATATAACTTATAATTCATTCCTGAGTGACTGCTTTCCAAAATATCTCTCTTGTAACCTTTTGTTGCTAATTTCACCACTGTCATTCTGAGAAGTATGTGGGGGGTTAAAATTCTTTTCCATTAATTTATATTAATTATGCTATACATTCTTGTAGAGAGTTTACTAATTACTTTGACTCAGGTAATCCTAAGCAATCAAATCAATCTGTGTTTATTTTTAATAACTCAATACTGAAAAAATTATAATAAAGCATTGAAAAATGTGAACTTAATTTTCAAAATGAAAGCAATAATTTTTAGAAGCAAACATACTAATATTGTAGAAGTAAGCATATCTTCAGATGAACATGATTTTAAAAATATGTTATAAAATTAATTATAGGTGATACTTCTGTTCACATTGTATTAATAAATATTTACTTAAAAATAAAACTACACTTCATGCTTGGTTCAAAACCCTAAAAGAAGCTCTGTGTCTTCAAAATGGTTGTTCTGAGCGTACAGAAATTCATTGAGATATATAGAACTTGAGACTTGGCAAGGGTTTTTGTGACTATCTTAATACAGCTGATAGCTGTGTGAGGTTTTTATTTGTGACTTTCCTACAATTTCAAACGGATCTATACAGAAGAGGGAGCAGAAAGAGAGGAAGAGCCAGACTTCAAGGAAGCCATGTTCCCCAGACACAACAGGGCAGATGCACATGGGAACTCACAAAGACGGTGATAGCATAAGCAAGACCCTCTCAAGCAAAATTGGAAGCACTGAGGAGAAGATTTGGGCACTAAGTCTGACAGCTAACCAAGGAGGCATTGTCATTTAATTGCTGCTTGGTGAAGGAAATTCAGTTTTCTTCAATGAAGTGACATTTGGCTTCATGCTCAGGAGTTGTCAGCCACCACAAATTGGTTTCCATCAGAGTTTTTAAGAGGGAAGGAGGGACCGAAGGAGGGAGAACAAAGGGAGTGGGGGAAGGAGAGAGAAGGAGAAGTTGGGTAGATAGAGAGGGAGGGAGGAGCTGGGAAAAATTGGGGGAATGAATATGATCAAATTATATTATGTGAAAATTTCAAAGAGTAAATATCAGCATTATTTTAAAATAAAATTAAATAAAATGCTGATCATTAAAAATAAATAAATAGGTGCATAAAACTGCATAGGAATGTGCAGTCAATGGTAGAACTTCCATTTTCAAAGAAAGATCAGACTTAACATTAAGTACCTATTCCATAATATGGTGAAACTGAGAAGGCCTCTCAATGTCCTGTAAACTTTAACAAAAAGTTGAAATTCTGAGAAAGGTACATTTTTTGTTTGTTTGTTTGTTGTTGTTTTTCTGAGACAGGGTTTCTCTGTGTAGCTTTAGAGCCTGCCCTGGGATTCACTGTGTAGACCAGGCTGGCCTCGAACTCACAGAGATCCACCTGGCTCTGCCTCCCAAGTGCTGGAATTAAAGACATGCACCACCACGGCCTGGCAAGAAAGGTGCATTATAGCTAAATTTCACTGTTGGTCAGATGGTCATTTTATGTTCTACTCAGAGATATGAGGGGGAAGTATGATTTCTTATCAATATGAAAAAGAAGGCCATTTTTAAACTATAGTATTTTTGTTTAGATAATCAGAAAAGATAAAAAGGTCAATTATTAAATCTACTTTTAAAAAGGAACTACTTGTTTTAAATAGGATAAGTAATAAAAATTTTTGTCTGAGTTTATAAAATGTTACTGGACTGGACATTGTTATATATTAATGAAGTTTTTCGTCTGAACCTGTCAAATGTTAATGAATAGACATCATTAATGTAATTCTTGACTGTATATATTGTATATACTTATTGGATATAGTTTTTTCTTGTATTAGTTATAAGCTTTCTTTAATTTTAGACAAAGAAAAGGGGGAAATGTGGTGGTATTGTGTTCTCTGAAATATTGTGCATGTTAATAAACTTATCTGGGGTCAGAGAACAGAACAGCCACAATATTAAACATAGAGGATAGGCAGTGGTAGCACATGCTTTTAATCCTAGCATTCCAGAGGCAGAGATCTACCTGGATCTCTGTGTGTTCAAGGATATAGCCAAACATGTTGACTCACGCCTTTAATCCCAGAAAGTGAGTCTTTATCCCAGGGAGTGATGGTAGAAAGCAGAAAGATATATAAAGCGTGAAGATCAGAAACTAGAAGCATTTTGGCTGGTTAAGCTTTCAGACTTTCGAGAAGTAGTTCAGCTGAGATCCATTTGGATAAGGACTCAGAGGCTTCCAGTCTGAAAAAACAGGATCAGCTGAGGAACTGGCGAGGTGAGGTAGCTGTGGCTTTTTCTGTTTCTCTGATCTTCCAGCATTCATCCCAATAACTGGCCTCAGGTTTGATTTTATTAATAAGACCTTCTAACAATTCATGCTACACAGAATTAACTAGATAGTTAAATTTAGAGGATTAATCATCAACCAAATCAAGAAAAAATAGGTTAAATTTTTATATGTATATAGGCCATACTGGCCTTGTTCACATGGCGGTTCTCCTGACTGCATCTCCAAAGGATTGAGATTATAGGCATGAACATTTGCTTTTTTGTCTCCTACCTCTTGTGGGCATACTTTGTTTCATGAATGATTACTAAAATCAATGTTTCTCTATATGGAAAACTAATAAATATGCTTCATCTTTCACAATACTTATTTCACTTCCTGCTTTATGTATACTTAAATATTTTATATCAATATCCTTTCAGGAAAATAGAAAAGTGAGGAGCAAATTTAATATAAGCAGAAAGATGTGTGAAATAATTACAGGTATACTACACTTTTTAATTTTACAGTGGAATATCTGAGTATTTAAGACTGATTTTTGAAATTTGGAAGACTCAAAGGTCCTAAACTTGTCTAAACATAAGCTTCATTCATTTGTATTAAACTTCATTTTTAAATAAACTTTATCTATCCCACTAACATAGTTCCTAGAAAGTATTGATTGGTGGTCTTTTAAAACTAGGACTACTAAATCATTCCTGCATGATAGTGAACATTCTCAGCATCAACCAAGATTAGGCTTTCACCCAGTTTCTTGTTTATGAATGTTATAAACATACCACTGTCATCACCTCAACTTCAATCATATTTTACCTGTCCATAAAGTTTACATTTGCAGTTAATTGGGAGGAAAAAAGCACAAAATATATAGTCTCAATATGACAAAAATAATTCTGCTACTTTAATCATACAGATTTTGTTTCATCTTTACTATTTAGCTAAATTTCCCTGGACCTAAATTTACTAATTCTATTTTGAATAAAGACTCCTGTACCAGATAGTTATTTCTTTCAAATCACAAATGGACACAAAATAATTCTGGTCAAAATCAATATATAATAAAATAGCTCCCAGATTATATTTATAATAGAGTACAATTTTATTTAACACAAAGAAATTGTTAGATATAACAGTATATATCAGAACATCAAAACAGATGATTTTGGTCCACCTTAAATAGAATGTTTGAGCTTTGGTCATGTTCTGCATGGGGGAGTATTTTTTTGAGATTTCAAAGCATTTCTTTAGTGTATAGGATGAACTTGTTTCCCAAAGATTAAGAAGTAGAAATATATAGGGAATTCTCATCAGTGAAATTAATATTTGTGATGTTCTTCAGAGAATCAAACACAATTAAAACATTATGATTCACTTTACAACCCTAGGTGAAGTTGTTGGGATTTTGATCAGGGACAGTATAATGTTAATCTCAGGTGTAATTCCACTGCAAAGACAACAGCATAGAAAGATTGTTTGTCTAACAAGACTTATTTGGACTCTCAATATTAAATAAAAACTTTAAAGAAAGCAATTTATGAATAGACAGCCTCTCATTGGGTGTGTACTCAACAAATATTTCACACAAGTTATGTAAAATCTGCAAATGATACTTCTGAGACAAAGACCTACCGAACTTGGACAAAGAGTGCTTAAGGAAGAAAACCGTCAGGAGGCACCTCAATATTCAGGCTTCATTTTATCAAGAAAAGATAATAACTTTAACATCCCATGACACTGTCAGGTAAAATGATACACAATATAATATATAAATCCCAGAATTCTGTGATTGTTACTATTAATATTGCATTGTAACACACTGCCATATTTTATAATTAAATTTATATTTGCACTCTTATTTCCATTCACCAAATACATACATCATCTCCCTTCCTTTAAAATCTCTAATGCATTCTTTACAATTATTACTACCACTTGTGGTATCCTTGCTGTTATCAAATTTAAGTTATTTTATTTATGTGAATCTGTAGATTCACAGGTCCTCATGTTATTTAATGGGTAAAAAAAAAAAAAATCATTGTAAGAAGTGTGCTTAGATTCTCAGTTTTTCTCAAGGAGAGAAATTTAAGTCTACCTGAATGTCCCTTTTACATTATTCCATTGTTTTCTCATCAAAAATATTTTCCCAGGCTGGTAAAATGGTAAAACCAGTAAAAAATATTTGTTGTGCAAAATGGACAACTTGAGTTCGAACCCGATACCAACGTAGAAGGAAATAACTGACTCCTGAAAACTGTCTCTTGAATTTCACTCTGTGCTATGTTATACACCTGTCCATACTCAATAATAATAATAATAATAATAATAATAATAATAATAATAATAATGTAATGATAATAACAATAATGATAATGATAATAAATTTGAAAACATTACCAAGTTAACCTCATGAGTACCTTTTCTAGCTATAGAATTAGCCATTTTTCTATAGAGGCATTTTCCCTTTATGGGGTTTTAGAATTAAAGAACCAACCTATGTAATATGACCATTGATATTAAGCTATTCTACTTTCTACTTTCTGCATGGGGGATAAGTGCATGCAAAAGAATTCACACCTATATTTTTCTTGACTTTTTAATCTATGAGTTTAAAACAATAATTCTAGTATTGCTGAACTGCAAACTGTAGTCTAATGTCCATTTCCATATTGTATCATCTTTCTCTGAGAAGGGTATGCCAATATCTTATCATTTTATATATTGTTTCTCACTTGATCTATCACATAGTGAATTCTACATATCCATAGCCAACCCAATTCCCAAAAGGTACTGCATCACTCTCTTTGCTCATTCTGTATCATATTCACACCAGAACACAATTCCATTTGGATTCCCTCCTCACTACATTTGAGATATAATGCCTTCACATGTTCTGACCAAGTGACAAAGTGACCCAAGCTGATGCCATTCTTATTTAACTCTGACTTCTTACTGTGAGACCTTATGTCCTCCATCCCCTACTTCTGAAACAGATGCACATCTGCTCCATATAATGACTTTAGGATTGAATTACTCAGGAAAAAAAAAGAAAGACTAGTAAATAAAGGGTGGAAAAATATGGGAAGCTATCACTGCTCTGATTTTGCTAACAGCTAAATAATAGAAAGTTCTTCCAATGTGTTGTATATAAAACGTGTCTTTTACATGGACAATATCAAGTTTATTTTCTAACTCTAAGTCATGTACCACATACCACACCACATAAATTCAATACCACATAAATTCCATACCACATAAATTTCATACCACATAAATTCCATGTGTGTCTTTTCAGCATTAATCTCATACATACCACCAGGCCTTATTAGCTTGTGTTTTGTGACAAAACAATACATTTTGGGGAGATGCAATGCACACACACACACACACACACACACACACACACACACACACACACACACACACATCTCTTTACCCAAGATAGGGAGCCCCCAACAAAGCAAGGGACAGATACCAGGAAATTCAAACTTGGTTAATCAATGAGTTTTATTGGGATAACTTGTAGGACATTGGATGAGGGCTTACTCACAGGAGAATAAACAACTGAAGGACAGCTGCATTACTAAGATCTCCCACACCATGGTTGACAGCTCAAAAAAACTGGGAAATCTGGAATGTACTGCACAGCCAGCAGGCAGCTCAACCCCTTGGAGAGTGTCCTTTCCTCTCTGTTCTAAACCTCTAACAGGCACCTTGGCTGGTTTCTGCTTCTTCTAGACAACTGGTCTTGTTTCAGTCTTCTTTGCAGTTTTTCTCTCCTGAGTCTTCATTGTAGCTTGGATTTTCTGAGTCTTATGCTTGCCCTGGGAAGAAGACTTTTAGTGAATATGATTAGTTTGTGGAACTTTGTGAAGCTATTTTGAGTTGTTTACTTCTTTGCTTAAATAGTTTCACTGCAGGATGAGCTGTTTCAGGTGAGGAAACTGTTACACAACAGCTTGCTTTTTAGAACATGGAACTACTTTTTTTACTATAGGTTAATAAATGAAATATTTTATTCATGATTTCATGATGCTTTATGAGACTATCTGGTTTGTCAGGTTCACAGAGAAGCTGTTGAACTAATTCTACAAAAGTGAAAGAAAAACTGTGGTTTACAGGATGAGAAAAATTAAACTGTGTCATGGTTAAGGCACTGCAAAAATTTAGAGATCCTGCAAGACACATCAAACTGGTGAAGTAAGTGCATGGGTCATTATTCAGAATCAATTTTAATAATACTCCCTGACAGATTCTGGGTTATATGGTTATACGATAATTACCACCCACCTAAAAGATCAGCTACACTTCTCTTTAGCCCAGAGCACAGAGTGTTGAGTACCAGTAATACAATATTTATGGAGTAGTCCACTTCTTTCTGAATTATCATTTATCGTGAAAATCAAAAATGTATTAAAGAGGAAGAGCATTAATAAAATAAATAGCAATCTTTCTGACAGGTCCAACTACCCACATTACATAAAGAAAAAAATATTTCTACATCTGAATTAGATCAAGATCTATAGTTATTTTAAGTTCTCAAAATAAATTGCTTTTTGTTCTTTGCAATTTCGAATAAAAGTCTAAAAACTAATTATCAGGCTGGAACTTTTTAAAGTAATGTCTTGATGATACTCTGCACCTCAAGTACTATAGTTAGTACATCATACAAGAAAGTAATTGTGTAATTAAAAATTCATTTTTCATTCTTCATATCAAGTAATATGCTCCTCTAGAATTGAAAAGTATATAATGATAACATGTACATATAACTTTTGCTCAAACAAAAAGTGAAGTCTAGTTAAAATTGTTCGAATAATGAAATATATTCACTGCTTTTTCTTCTGTAGTAGATATAAAATAGGAATGGACAGGTAAGTATGAAGGAAGAGTTCCTCAAAGGCCCATGCCTAACAGAGGAACTATTGGAGGTTGACAGATACAAGGGAAATGAGTGTCACTTTTCATTAATCCTATGACTCTTAGTAGTCAAACATACACATGTGGATGGCCCTAAATCCATGAGAATATGGGCAACACAATTTTATTCAGTGGATTATAAGTTAAAGGAGTAATAGAGGTTGTGGGGGGGGGAAGGGGTAGATGTGAATTATAATATAGAGATTTCCTGAGTTGTCTAAAAAAGGCCTGAAAAATGATATCACCAAGTGACATACCAACAAGAAAGGGGAAATAATACAAAGTCTCACCCCTAAATGAATGGATACAGGCAATTAATAACTGCTGAGAGAGGGAGAATCAATGTGCTGCAGGAAAACCTCAAGAAGTGTTTCAATCCCAATGACCTATGCAATATATATGAATATATGAATATATATGGATATATATATATATATATATATATATATATATCCATGAATTTGAGAAAGAGTTAAGAAAAAACACATTAGGAGCTAGAAGGAATACAAGGAAGTGGGGAATTATGTAATACAATATTTATATATGAAAAGCTAAAACAAAAAACAAAAAACAAAAAATTAAAGTACTATATAGGCTCACTGCTACCA
Source organism: Peromyscus californicus insignis (assembly GCF_007827085.1). Taxonomy (NCBI): domain Eukaryota; kingdom Metazoa; phylum Chordata; class Mammalia; order Rodentia; family Cricetidae; genus Peromyscus; species Peromyscus californicus. The sequence continues at coordinate 71,170,377 of NW_026294573.1, read as the reverse complement.
GCCTAGGTTGAGGCTGTGAGAAGAGCTCTCAATGGCTAAGATTCGTCAAGCTGATATGATTCTTGGACAACATCTTTTATTGTGACCCTGTCACATAATGAAGTCAGCTATGAACTCCATAGAAATAAAAGTTGACAAATCCTTTAGAAATCTAAGCATTATTTCCTATTTTTATACAGTTGATCATTTGAACTTATTCTTCTTACCGTTAACAGTTTTCCTCTCAAAAATTACAGAAAAGGAACTAGCAAGATTGCTCAGAGTGCGAAGGTGCCTACCACTGAGCTTGATGACCTGCTCAGTCTCTGAGACTTGCAGGATGAAAGGACTCAGAGAACTGACTTCAGCAACTTGTTCTCTGACCTCCACATAAGTATCATGCATGCAAGTGCACACACACACACACACACACACACACACACACACACACACACACACAAATTAGATTTAAAAAATCAGAGAAACACAAGCCGGGCAGTGGTGGCGCACGCCTTTAATCCCAGCACTCGGGAGGCAGAGCCAGGCAGATCTCTGTGAGTTCGAGGCCAGCCTGGACTACCAAGTGAGTCCCAGGAAAGGCACAAAGCTACACAGAGAAACCCTGTCTCGAAAAACCAAAAAAAAAAAAAAATCAGAGAAACACTTTGCACTGTCATTGAGTCATTCCAAAATGTACGCATATTGCAAGGCATCAAGGTGTGCATAATAAATAGCAATACTTTTTCTTTCACAATTGAACAATAAACTAAACTTTGAAAAGCACTTTCTGGGCTCAGGAGAGGTTTTAGTGGTGAAGTCACTTGCCAACAAGCCTGACAACCCGATGTTGATCCCCTACATCTATATAGTGACTCCCACAAATTGTCCTTTGATTGCCACATAGTAGCTGTTACTCACATTGAGATGCATACACAACACTTACACAAACACATGCTTTCACATGTACACACACAACTTTTGTTAGATAATATACATATATAATGAGTATAATTGTGATACATTTGTATTCCATCCATATCTTCAACTTCCTATCGAGTTCAAACCCATAATGGGATTATTGGGTTTCTCTTTGTATATAAAAGAATAAAATATAAAGAAATTACTGAAAATATACATTTGTTTTTAGCTTCCTTAAGAGTATATCAAAATTAGGATAGTTTGTAAAAAATAGAAATATATTGTCTCATAATTTTCTTGAATAAAAGGCCAAAATCAAGGGAGATAAATATGCTGTCAGGATGGATTGTCAAATAAGAATTTAATTTTCCAAAGTAGACATTATAAGATTCCAACTTTATCTTTTTTTCCCCTTCAGCCTCCCACTGTGGGAGGATATTTAATTCTTCTTCACCATATGACTTGAGTTCAAGACATAATGTTAGAAATAGAGGGTAGGAACCCTTATAGAAAACCAATTTATAAGTACCTTCATCAGTGACTTTCTGAATTCTAATACTGTAAGAAATACATTTCTATTACTTAAGAATGAATCAATCATGGCATTACCTTACAGTAGTACAAGAAGACTATTTTGGTTTCCTGTCAAAAAATACAAAGAATATTCCAAGTAGCTTCATAATTAGGATGTAAGATCATTAAACTTCAGAGAAAGAGTTTTTGTGAGTTTGAATCTTACTTCATGTTTCATACTGTATAAATTTTTATTTTAAAACATCTTGCATAGAGAGAATATGACCAATTATAAATTGTCATTTAATTAAACATTTCAAGCTAGGCATGGTGGCTCACTCCTATAGTCTCAGCACTTTGAAGAAAAAGGGAAACAGATCTCTGTGAGTTCAAAACTAGCTTGATATACATACCAAATTCCAGGCCAACCAGAGATACAAAGTGAGACTCTATTTAAACACACACACACACACACACACACACACACACACACACACACACACACTTGCAAATCAAGCCAGCACAAACAGATGTTTCAAGTTCATGACCCAGTGGACTTGACTACAGAGGAACAAAATTTTAGGGGGGGACTAGTTAAAGGCTTTTAATGGAAGCTCGATTTGACTTGAAAATAGGAAGTACCTTTGTCACCTGAATGTAGCCTAAGACAGAATAATGACAATATCATACCATCATACAAGAAGTCCAACATGTATACAAAGCACCCCTAGATGTCATGTACAATAGCAAGGATAAACTAAGGTTTGTTCTTGCCCAATAACTATTCATAGAACCTTGTTGTAGTGTAATTTTAGACTTTTCACCCTTCCAGTTATTAGGAAAGGTGTGCTCTTCTTATAGTAGAACTTTCTAGTCTAGAAAGTAATTATTACAACTAGGTATGAGAGGCACCAAATTTTATTCCTTAGCTAGATGGCTCATTTAAAGATGATCCTAAAAAAGTAGTCAGTGAAACAGATACTTTGAAATTAAAATATAGTTACCGCATTTCCTACATTCCCTTTCCTCTCTCCAACCCCTTCCATATTTCTCTTGTTTTCTCTCAAATCCATGATTTTTCCTTAACTGTTGATATACATAAATATATATATATATATATGTGTGTGTGTCTCTGTGTGTGTATTTGTGTGTATGTATGTATATATGTGTGTGTGTGTATGCATGTGAGAATGTGTGTATAAAATGTATATATACATGTACACATATAATACACATATATACATATATGTATATTGAAATATATACATATATATCATAAGTAAAAATAGAACCTTCTCAGTCCTTATAAAGCTACTTACTTGTGTACTATTTCAGGAACATCTACTTGATATTGGACAACAATTTTGGAGGTCTTCAATGTGGAAGAATATTTCTTCTACTCTCAGTGTTCCATATTTGCCTGTAGTTCTTTGTTACACCTTTGATGGACTCCTGGGATATAAAAGGGAGAATTTTCTCCATACCTTGTACCTGAAAATAAAAAAAAAAAAAAAAAAAAAAACTACTCTAGTCATTTTGCCACCATGAGGACATAAATAATCATTTTTACATTTCTCCATATTTAATCTGAGAATGAATCACAATTTGTGGAAGGAAGAGAGGAGAAAGGCATGGGAAACGAGCTCAAATGCACACAGAGTGTAGCATGCATCCAAATCCACACATACCATGAAGTTTTTAACTTCATAAGCCATAAACTCACCTCAGGGTATAATTTTTTAATCAAACTTCCTGTCACTCATAATTTTGAACAATGTAAGAATCAGTATTGATTCTAACCCTGTTCTGATTATATTAATGGCCCTCAGGTATACATATTTCAGTACACACAAGCAAGTCTTCACTGATCAGTGTGTGAACATTGCTTCATATTCATATATTATAGACCACTGTGAGAAAGACTAACTTAGAGAATGTTCTTAAAAAATTTGACATTATCACCCAAAATGTTTGGCTAGTTTCTTCAATTTATCCTCATCTTAAGTCAATTCTGTCAGCTTTCACTTCACAAGTGGAACATAGCCTGAACCTGTCTCACCCTCACCCTGAAAACATATACTCTGCCCGGGGCATGCTGAACTTATTATAGTTGGTGTCAGTTCTCTTCTTTATTTTCACTTGTTTTCAAATAGTTTTTTGTGTTGTTGTTCTGATTTGTGTTACCTCTATAACATTTTGGACATATGGGCCCATTAAATAGTTTGATTGACATTAACCACCGGACTTAGAGGCATCCTGAAACCTTTTACATTTATACAAAATGGTTGCTTGCATGGTAGGAGTGACAGGTTAAAGAATAAATTCTTGGTTGTTAGAGAAACTGTACAGGATTGAAAATATATTGCTGTATTTCCAGAGATAGAATTATCTCCATAGAAGAGATCTTGTCAGGAATGAATCAAATAAATGGTTTTGCCTTACTGAAATACAAGGAAGAAAAGACTCTTGAAAACTCAAGCATATGATCCTGCTGTTCAGTTGGATACAAAACAGAAACACTTGCCCCTTCTCCCATAATGCTATTTTCAGAAATGAGAAACATCAGTGTGTAGCTCTTTGAACTTAAGGTTTTGTTTAAATGCAGATAAATTTAGAACATAGCACCAAAACCAAGATCTGTTTACAAACTGACTTTCTCAGACTAATGACTGACACAAAACTAAAAACACAACTGAAGCATTTATTCTCTCTCTCTCTTTCTCTCTCTCTCTCTCTCTCTCTCTCTCTCTCTCTCTCTCTCTCTCTCTCTCTCTCTCTCTCTCTCTCTCTCTCTCTCTCTCTCTCTCTCATTTCCAGCTATGGACTTTTAAGCCCTCTGTTTCCCAAGTTACCATGGTATGCTGTAATTGCCTTTCATTTTACAGCTTGCCTAAAAAAAAGTTGCTCTCAAAAATGACTTGGGAAAATTTGCTGTCTTGGTTAAGTTTTGTATTGCTATGAAGAGATAGCATGACTATAACAACTCTGATGATAAAGAAAAACATTGTACTAGGGCTAGCTTAGAGTTCAGAGGTTAGAGTGCTGAAACCTTTCATCCAGTCCCCCACAGTTCAAATCACTGTCAGCCCTGCTGTCTTCACTGATCCTACTAGTATGACCTATTAGGCCCACTTTAACCATTCAGCTGCTTTTCTAATCTGAAGTCCCAAGGTCCACATTCCTCTGAACAAAAGAATGGCTGGCTTATCCCAGAAACACCCCAGTGCCTGATAACAACTTCTCTTTGAGTTAGAGTTTCTATTGCTATGAAGAGATATCATGACCATGGCAACTCCTATAAAGGAAAATATTTAATTGGGGCTGGCTTGCAGTTCAGAGGTTCACTCCATTTTCCTCATGGTGGGAAGCATGGCAGCATACAGGCAGACATGGAATGGTGAGGTAGCTGAGAGTTCCACATCTGGATCATCAGTCAGCAGGAAGAGCAAGTGACACTGGGTCTGGCTTGAGCATCTGAAGCTTCAACGCCCAACCCCAGTGACGCACTTCCCTCAATGAGGTCACGCTTATTCCAACAAGGCCATACCTCCTAAAAGTGGCACCTTTATGGGCTTATGAGGGTCATTTTTGTTCAAATCACCAAGCTATTAACATAAGCAAGCATAGACATTTATGAATATGTGTACCACATTATCTAAAGATTATGTAATTTCCAAATTATATTTCTTCTTTGGGTTCAGGTTTTTTTTTTTTAATTAAAAGATTTTGCTTAGTTTTAAAACTGTATTTTAATTACTTCATTTCTTCTTTTTCTTTCCTCTCTCCAAACGCTGCCATATAACCCTCCTTGCTCTCCTTCAAATTCATGGCCTCTCTTCAACAATTGTTATTGCATATATATGTGTATTTTTATACTCATACATATTATCAAATATAACCTGCCGAATGCATAAAATGTGGTCTATTAAGGAACTTATTTGCTATAAGAAATAACTAAGTATTTTCCTCCAGTTTTGTTTATTGAATGAATATTTTTATACTAGCATAATTAATTTTAATGTGTACTTATTTCAACAGGCCTGTAAAACTTGAATGTACCTCAGCAATTTGATCAAGCATTTAGCATATGCCTTTTCTACAATTGCTCCAAAACCAATTTCTAATGAATGTGGTATTAGATTATCCCATTAATTACAAATAATTTTTGTCTATTTTAAAACATTTGTACATTTAATCCATTTCATTTGATAAAACTATCTCAAAATTATGTTAAAAGTTGTAATTTTCTACATTTCGTTCTACATTTCAACAATAACATTTTTGTTTATGTTAATTATGTTTAGAAGTGCTTTCTTCAAGTCAGTTTTCTTAATAACAAATGTCTATCTAAATTTAGATACATAGGAGTTTTATTATTCAGTTAATCATATGTTGAAATCATCAAATGTCTTCTGCTCTTCATGCTAATCATATTAATCTGTTAACATGTTGAACCATGCAAGTGTCTTTAAATTACGTATGATCTTTGTAGTCCTGTATTAAACCCGATGAATTACACCATCAAACCCTTTAACACAATTCTGTGTTAAATTGCTTATTTCATTTGGAATATTATTATTTTTAGATGTAAGTTTGATAAATACATGTGCATATATTTATATAAAGAAGGCCTGCCAAGCAATATACTTTATTAGATTGAATATTTGAGTTATGTTAATAATATCTCCTAAGTTCACATGTTTTCCTCTGCTGTATTATATTTTTAATTGTTTTTATTTTATTTTACAATATAATTTAGTTCTACATATCAGCCACGGATTCCCTTGTTCTCCCCCCTCCTGCCCCCCTCCCCTTCCCCCCAGCCCACCCATTTCCACTTCCTCCAGGGCAAAGCCTCCCCGGAGGATTGAGATCAACCTGGTAGACTCAGTCCAGGCAGGTCCAGTCCCCTCCTCCCAGGCTGAGCCAAGCATCCCTGCATAAGCCCCAGGTTTCAAACAGCCAACTCATGCAATGAGCACAGGACCTGGTCCCACTGCCTGGATGCCTCCCAAACAGATCAAGCCAATCAACTGTCTCGACTATTCAGAGGGCCTGATCCATTTGGGGGCCCCTCAGCCATTGGTTCATAGTTCATGTGTTTCCATTCATTTGGCTATTTGTCCCCGTGCTTTATCCAACCTTGGTCTCAACAATTCTCGCTCATATAAACTCTCCTCTTTCTTGCTAATTGGACTCCCGGAGCTCCATCCAGGGCCTAGCCGAGGATCTCTGCATCCAGTTCCCTCAGTCATTGGATGGGGTTTCTCTTGACCATTGCCAGCAGTCTATTGTGGGGGTATCTTTAAATTATCTAATTTTAATTAAAATGTTTAATGGAAGCATCAGTATTTATGGGAATTAATTAGCTCAATAAACCTTAAAATCTTTACAGTGGATATTTTTTAAAATGTCCTTACTGGACATTGTTCACTACACATATTTCTAGATTATTATGTTAAGATGGTCTGCAAATTATTAGTATAAAATTCTACATAATATTTTCTTCTTGAGTTTTATGTGTTCTTTTCTCAAGATAATGTTGATCTTACTTTTCTCTATAATTTTCCTTGATGAAATTTGAAGTAAATATTTCTTTTTTTTCCAAAAACAAGTTATACTAATAATCAAACTAACCATCTTTTCAATTTAATATTGCTTATATTTGTTTTATTAAATCTCCTATTATTTCTTTTAGATTACTTGCTAATCACAGTTTGAAAATATTACAGTTCAATTGATTCCCCTGACATGTTTACTCTTTCAGGCCTAGAAAATCAGAGATTCTTATGTAGATTGAATATTTTTCTGTAATAATATGTAGTTCTAGTGTATAGCACACAATCTCTTGTACAGTATATTAGATTGCATATTTGAGATACTGTATGTCTTAGTTATGTTTTTTTGTTTCTTTTTTTTTTTTTGGCTATGAAGAGACACCATGGCCATGGCAACTCTTATACAGGAAAGCATTTAATTGAGTGGCTTATCAGTACATTTTCATTATTGTGGGACATGGCAGCATGCAGGTAGACATGGTGCTGGAGAGGTAGCTAACAGTCTACCTCTTAAGCTGGCAACAGGAAGTGAACTGAACACAGGCTGTGACTTGAACATATATGAGACCTCAAAGTCTACCCCCACAGTTACACACTTCCTCCAACTCCACCAAGGCCATAATTACTTCAACAAAACCTTAGATCCTAGTAGAGCCACTCCCTACAAGCTTATGGTAGACAATTATATTCAAACTACTATGTACTATGATTTAATATTTTTAAATGTTCTTATCTGCTCCCAATATTTATTAGAGAAATTTCCCACATATTTTTCTTCTCACCTATATAATTTAGAAATTACTCTAGCTCCTAAAATATGCTGTTAGTGTTCATATTATGCACATTAAATAAAAACTTCTGGATTACTTTATTCACTATCCTACCTCATCATTTAAATGTTCTTCATTTGTTTGTGGGTGTTGACCTTTGGATTGAAACCTTTCCAACCCATATAGTGTCAATGATGGAATTCTCCAGGAAATACTTTATTGAGGGTTTCTCTCTCCTTGGGGAATGGAAGCCTCCACAAGAATACTTTAAAGCAACTTTCCAGGTAGGTTGCTTTGCCACCTACCAGCCTCATCCTGGGTTCAGGTCCTGAGATGGGGAAGGAGCATCAGCAGAAGAAGAATTATACAACTACCAGATGAGTTTCACACAAGTGGCCAGCCCCAAATACCTAAAAAACCTCAAGCCATCTGTTTTTATACTTAAAAATCAAGTATATTTTCCCCATCCTCCAGTGTTAACCTCCAGCAAAAACAAATATGTCAAATATGTTTGTTCCCAACCTTTATATCAAAAAAAAAAAAAAAAAAACTTCTAAGCCAGAAACAATGCCCAGCATTTTGCTAGCTTGGCTAAATTTTGAACCAGGCACACCCTGTCTTTAAAAAACTAAAAGGTGATAAACCCAAGCATAAAATTTCAAGAACTACAATATCATTAAAAACCTAACAAAGCATATTTACAGATATAGGGGTGATTTTCCATAAAAAACTTGCATACAGATAACTTGTGTTTCTCTAACTGTTCCCTTGTCCTACAAAAAAATATCCTGCAAGCCTAAGCGTCTCTATAAAGGGTGAACTTTGATAAGTCAAAATGAAATTAAAAACTGCAAAGAGAATCATCAATATTATGAGAGAGAAGACAGCATGCAGGCTGAGTGGTCTTAGAATTCTGAGCAGTCTCAAGGCCTATTGGTTCTTGCTGAGTAAGAGACCATCTCCACAGGCTTTGCCTCCTGGAGACCCATTGGACAAGCATTAATGTGCTGATCTGAAACTAGGCCACATGGCTCCCAACATTGCTTGTTCTTCTGCTGATTGGTATATGTGGACACAGTAAGAAGGAACTTTCTAGATGCCGATACCTTCATGTCGCACATCTCAGTTTACAGAATAATAAGGAAATAAAATTATGCTTTTAAATTACCCAGTTATTGCTATTTGGTGGTGATAACATAAACTAAACCAGAAACAGCCTTGTGGAAGGAATAGTAGCCAAATCTTTAGTCATTAGCTTCACTGCGGTTTCTAATCTTCTTGGAAAAAGGTATCTTTTTCAGAGTCAAATCCACTCAGGTCCAGAGAACCCAGGAATGCAAGCATTGATGTGCTTCCTGATAAATACATTCTCTAGTGTGTCTTGTTTGCTCTTCTTTCAATGAATTAACACTTTTTTGTATGGGGTATTTAAGAGCAGTATTTCTTTTAAGCCTGTTGATTACATTGTGTAGGACTTATTTGGCTTATTAAAAATGGATATACATGCATGTGGATATTTCCCATTTTATTTGAAATACAAAAGTAAAAGAACTTGAAAATTGAAAATTTTAAATATTTTCACTCCAGTACCAGGCATGCTATATGGCCCTAAGTGGAACCATAAAACATACATTTACTTAATTGAGTGGAAAATATTTCCAATAAGAGACAATTTATACCTAATGATACTCTGCTATATTTATAGATTGGTGCCTAGCCCAATAGTTAGTCTTCATCCAGCAACTGGTGGAAAGAGATGCAGAGACAGACAACCAAACATTAGGTGGGGATTGAGGAATACTGCTGAAAAGATGGATAAAGGATTGTAGTAGCCAGAGGGGTCAAGGACATCACAATAAAACACACAAAATCCACTAGCCTGGATTCGTAGGAGCTCACAGAGACTGAATGGAAAATAAAGGAATCTGCATGGAATCGACCTAGGCCCTTGTGAAACCTCTGTAAGACCTCCACTTTCTTCCCTACAGACAAAGAGAAGCTTAAACCAGGATATCTTAGTGTAGATAAAACTCAGGCCAGTTTCAGGTTCCCAAATGGTGCTATCAACTACAAAGTCAGGATGTTCGGCCACCTGGAGGGGATGTTCGTCCACCTGGTGGGGACTAATTGGCCATAAAATACCCCAACTCTGTAGACAGCTCATAAAACTCCTGATACAGTTGCTGAACAGATGAAAGATCAAAGACTGGGAAAAAAGGAACTGATAACTAACTGGGGATGGAGTGGGGGGTGCAGGGGAATGAATTATGTGGTCTTTGCCTTTAAGAGCTAGCCTCACAATGAAAGGGCAGCTCCTCCCAGCCTCACAGCTACAAGGGAGTGTTTTGGGACAAATACCCTGCTGTGCAGTTTGTAAACTTGTAAAGGGAAATAAATCTTGCTTTTGCATTCTGGACATTCTCGGTCTTCAGTGGTCTCTTCAGGGATGCAATCTGGGCACAACAGCCCTCTGCGTATATGTGACAGTTGCATAGCTTGGTCTTGTTGTGAGACTCCTACCAGTGGGAGCAAGGGCTGTCTCTGACTCTTCTGCTTTGGGACCCTATCGCTCATATTTGGTTTGCCTTGTCCAGCCTTAGTACAAGGCATGGTGCTTAGTCTTACTACAACTTAATATGCCATATATTTTGTTGATATCTATAGGAGGCCTACCCTTTTCTGAATAGAAATGGATGAGGAGTGGATGGGGGTGGGGAGTCAGAGAGGAAGTTGGGGGAGGGGATGAGAAGAGTGGAGGAGGGAACTGCGATTGGAATGTAAGTTAAATAAATAAATAAGAAAAAGGAGACTTAATAATTCACAACATAACTATGAAAAGGAAAGACAGGACAATTGCTGAGCTTGTAAAGAAGCAAAGTACAAAACTGTGATCTCCTTTATGCAGAAAGAGACGAGTATCTGTTCATATCCACACGTAAACATCATTATGCAGTTATGTTAACAATGGTAGAGAAAACAAGCTGGGTTTTGTTGTTGTTTTTGCTTTTGTTTTTTCATTTGTTCCTGTACTGGCTGGTTTTGTGTGTCAACCTGACACAAGCTGGAGTCATCAGAGAGGAAGTAGCCTCAGTTGAGGAAATGCCCCCAGGAGAGGCAGTCTTAAAGCATTTCCTTAATTAGTGATCAGTGGGGAAGGCCCCAGGCAATGGTGTGAGGTGCCATGCCTGGGCTAGTGTTCCTGGGTTCTATATGAAAGCAGGCTGAGCAAGGCATGAGAGGCAAGCCAGTGAGCAGAACCCTCCAAGGCTTCTGCATCAGATCCTGCCTCCAGGATCCTGCTCTGTTTGAGTTCCTGTTCTGACTTCTTTCAGTGGTGAGCAACAAGGTGAAAATATAATCCAAATAAACCCTTCCCTTCCCAACTTGATTTGTGGTCATGGTGTTCCATCACAGCAACAGAAATCCTAACTAAGACAATAGCCTTCTTTGTTATGAAAAGTTAAACAGTGTTGCAGTTATAGTGTGTTAATATCCAGCATGATGTTGGTGACAATTCAGTGTCCCCCCCCCCTTAAAGACTGATCACCCCTCCTTATGCAACATTCTTCCAAAGGACAGATTGGTGTAAGACATTCTGTTTACGGCACTATGGGGCATTTTTTTAATTAATGATTAATGATGCAGTCCACTGTGGGCAGTTCCATCCCTGGAGACCATGGATGCAGCAAGCCATGGAGGGCAAGCCAGTACTAACCAGTACTCTTCCATGAGCTCTGCATCAGTTCCTGCCTTGAGTTATGGCCCTGACTTCCTTTAATGATGAATTGAAAGCTGTAAGAAAAATAAACCCTTTAATCCCTCCAAAAAATAAAATAAGTAAAAGAATATTTTTTAAAATGAATGCTTTAGCTTAAACTATGCAAAACCAATTTAAATTCATAAAAATCATTTCAGATTTAACAAAGTATTCTGGCTGTGAAAGCCATACATGTCACAAAAATATGCTACAGTTTAAAATTTAAAACATGAACACTACATTTCCCTTTTATTTGTCTTTAATGGTAGATAAAACTCTCTAAGGATAGGTCTGTGCTTCTAGTGTTTATTGTCATAATTTCTAAAAAAAATTTCTCAGTGATCAAAACAAAGTAGGCAATCAAAATTGTCTGAATTTGAATGCTATATCTTTAGGCAGAATAGCTATTAGTCTGTAATTATTAATGATTATACACAGCCATACAGGTTCATTTCAATAAACATTGTTAGTATCTGTGAACTTAGCAAGATGTAGGCTCCAAGATGAGCAAGATATTTCTTTCTAAGATGTTACATGTGAGACATGACACAACCAATTCCAATGAAAGACAGCATTTTATGAAGTGTAATTAGAACACACAGTGTACCTTATTATAGATTGTGTATAGCTGAGAAAGACTTTCTCTCCTCTGTGGGCTTCTTAACTTGATTGATTATTTACTTTGGTGTAAAGAAGCTTTTTAGTCTTATGAGTTCTCACTTCTCAATTGTTAGCCTTAATTCCTTGACAAATGGAGTCCTATTCAAAAGGCCCCTTTCCCATACCTATATCACGAAGGACATTCCCTAGCAGTTTTCTTCTAGCAGTTTCAGCATTTAGGTCTTACATTGAAGTATTTGATCCTTTTTAAAGTTGATTTTTCTGAAGGTCAATAAATGTGGGTCTAAATTCATTTTTTTAATATGTGGACATGACATTTTCCCAACATCATTTGTGGATGATTGTAGCAGGGTTCTGTGCTCTTGTTCCCTTTGGGGGAGGGGGCCAAGTAGGCTCAAAGTCAAACCACACAGACTCTGGGAGAATGTCCAAACAACAAGCTCATTTTATTCAGGAAGAGGCAAGCCTTATATACCCTCCATCCCACCCTGGAGGGAGGACTGATGAATATGTATCTGTTGGTGTGACATGACTCTTATTGGTCCAGGTCATCTCCAGATCATGTTTCAGCTGCTGTTGCTAAGGCCATTAGGCAGACCCAGATTGACTCTCACAAAGTATTTTTTTTTTTTACTTGTTTGGGCTGGCTGGCCCTCAAGCCTATTAGGGATGAGTCATTCCACAGATGATGCTATTTTTTTTTTTTGGTTTGTTTTTCTAACGTGTTTTTTTTTCATCTTTGTCAGCTATCAGATAGTAGTAATTATGTGTATTTATCTTTGAATCCTCTACTGTACCACTGGTCTGCATGTCATTTTTGTGCCAGATGATAAGTCTTTGCACCCTAAAGTCTTCGCTGCTGAAGCAGCAATCCAAATTAAACTGAACCATACAGAATTAGAAAAGCCCAGGTTTAATGGGTAAAGCATTCCAGGGTGATTCCCCTGGCCCTCACAGAAGAGACTGGGAGGAGAGACCAGAAGAACCATGTGTCTGTTTTCCAGGATACAGCTTATATACCCTGTGGGAGTGATCTTGAGCCTCTCTGGGGGAGGAACTGTGTTTGGCTGGCTTTGAAAGGGTGGGTTTGGGGAAAGACATGGGGGAGGGGAGTTGAGGTGGATCTTCTACCAGAACACCAATACCATGTTACTTTTATTACGATAGTTTGTAATGTGTCTTGAAATCAAATTATTTAACAATGTCTGAGTTAATTCTTTAGACACAAATATTTGAATTTCTCTTACTTTTTTGTCTTATAAGCAAAAATAAGCATACTTATGCTAACCATTTCAAAGCATGGTTCTCTGTGTATTCCTAGTACAGTTTACAATAATTATTACCTGTTTTGATGCATTATATATCCCAGAAATGTAAACTTAAGAGTCGTTGTTGATTTTGTTTACTTACTAAACATTAAGTATTAAAGCAAAACAGGAATCAAGACTCTTTATAGATGAAAAATTTAGGTACTTAGATGTGTATGTGCCAAATGGTTTTGCTTATGACCAAAAACATAGATGTAAACACACAAAACTAATCTTTAAGATGTTAAAATATGTTCAAAAGATACTGATTCATGTGATTGTTCTGAATTCTCAATGTCCGTTCATTTTGATGGTATTATTCTCATTTATTATCTCACACACCTAAACAATGTTGAAAAAAGTCACATTCTTATATGCTTTTTTCATAAAATAACATCCTTTAAATTATTGCTTATTTAGAGGATGGGAGTGGTGCTTTTCTCCCTTTCTGGGCAAATATCAGAGAAATGTTCAGTCAAGTCTCTCTCTTGTAGAGACTAAGACTCCTGTAGAGTACCGTAGAGACCAAGCCATCTTCTCAGTCCTCCTAAGTTTTTTTATTCATGGAAATAGGGTATATGTGTTAATCAATCAAAGGGAACACATACTGACTAGTATTAAGTACCAGCATTGAGAAATGATACCAATTAAAGGATGGGGTTTAGTTGTCATGTGAAATAAGTGATAGATTAATGTTAAAGTGCAGCATAAATTATGAGAGAACATTTATTATTGGTTGGTCTATTTGTTTTTCACAATATCAGTAACATATGAATAAGGTATGCTCTGCCAGTTCAATGATCTATTGTTTCTAAATGGCTATTTTAGCATGTATTTAAATATACAATTATACCAATTTTTTAAATATAGTTTCTTGAGGTGATAAAATTTCCTGGCACTATAACTTTATTGCTGGTATAAAACTATTAAGATTACTAAATTCAGTGAAATATCATGGTATATTTTCCACATATATTAAATATCTGAATTATTTTACTGTTGTGAACATAAACAATAATTTACATATAATTTTCAGAAAAGATCTTCAAATTTGAGTTGTATATTTCTTTCTCTCCAATAGTATACATTTTAATATTTTTTGATGTATTAAAATTATATTCCAGAGACACCAATCATACCTGGATATGCTTCTCTTTCAAGCTCATTGAATTTTAATATTACATCTATGTCTGATGTCTCTGAAAATATCCAACTCTGAGTAGTAATTATCCAATAGCCTATTACCAATGTCAATTAATGCCTTTAAAATGTTGTAAGATTGCTTTTTAATATATTTTAAAATATATTTTAATGTTCAATTATTTTTATTTTATGTTCATTTGTCTTTTGTCTGCATATATATCTGTGTAAGGGTATTGGATACCCTCGAACTGGAGTTACAGGTAGGTGTGAGCTGCCATGTGTGTCCTGGGGATTGAATCTGGATCCTCTGGAAGAGTAGCCAGTACTGTTAACCACTGAGATTTTTCTCCAGCTGCTAAAACATATTTTAAATTAAATAGAATTACATTTACCACTTCCCTTTCCACTCTCTAGACCCTCCCTGATACCTTCTCTTTAACTCCTTTTATGTCTCCTCCTACCAATATCAGTCAACACCCCTTTTCTTTGATTATTATTACACAAACTCATGATTTTTGTGTGTGTTTCTATATATGTATATACAAATACAGGAACACAACCTGCCGAGTCCATTTTTATTGTTTGTATGTGTATGGATTTAGGGCTATCCACTTTATATTGGCTAAACAATAAGGAGGCTCATCTCTGGAAGAAGCATTCTCCTTTCCCAGCAGCCATTAGTTGGTGTAGTTCTTTGTCTAAGAGTATGACCCTGATGATTTCTCTCCCTTCCAGATTAGCATGTCTATTCATATTGCTATTGTTTAGGTGTTATTTATATGGTGATTTCTAGGAGAGACTTATTCACAGCAGACATCCTGGTACTCCAGCTCTTAAAATCTTTCCAACTCTTTTCTATGATGTTCCCTGAGGCAGAGATGCACAAGCTGTAATATATATATGTATCCATTGCTTCTGGGCTCCCCATTATTTGTTGATTTTTACATTGCGATCAGTTGTATTTTGCTATAATGGTCTCTATTTGCTGTAAAAAGGAGCTTCTTTGCAGGGGAGAGGGAACATGGGTAGCTACACTGATCTGTGGATATAAGGATAAAATTTAGAATGTAGATATACTGATCTAGCCAAATGGAAGTAAATTACTTTCTAGGGTCCATGATCCCACTAGGCTTGGAATGATGGATAGCTTTCCAGTGCCAGGCTTGGAGGCAGATATTTAATTAAACATGATTTATGTTTTCTAATGAATTAATGAGATGCTACTGTATCCAGATGTGTCTATGATATCTAGATATCAGAATGTGAGATAGAATCCATGTCTCTTTCTGTTCCATAGTTTTTGTCTGTTCAGAGATCATACACTACTTCAGATTTTATATATAACAAATTTTGTGATCTTGGGTAGCATGTGTGTTTTCAGAATTGAATTTTACCTGTGCCATGAAATTTCCTTTCTGTTAGGATTCTGACCTGTCCCTTGAAAATCAATGTTAGTATTCTGACCCACCCCTTAGAAAGCCTCTCCTTGGGGCCACCCTGCATCCTGACATAAAAGCTCATTTTAAGGGAAAACCTCCCCCCCCCTCTCTCTCTCTGTCTCTGTCTCTCCCTCCCTCCCTCCCTCTCTCTCTCCCTCCCCTCCCCTCTGTGCACACCTCCACTTTTCCTCCTGTCTCTTTTTTACTGTTTCCCTCTTTCCTATCTTTCTCTTCATCTTTCTATTATAATAAATTCTCTCCACGTTGATGCAGCTCCTGGGTGTGAGTGACTGTTCTGTTCTACGTGCCACTGCCTGCCACTGCATCTGCCTGCCATGTTTCCCTGTATACGTGGGATAACCTGGTCCAGCCACCTAGGGTCCCCTGCTCCTGGAAGTTCACCTTATTGATGCTAAGCTTAGTGGGACACCCCATTGGCATAGGGCACTTGAGTCCAGAACTCCTGGACTCAAGCAGATGCTCCTGTCTCACAGCACTTTCATCAGAAAAAGGCAAAAACCAAGATAGGATGCTTCATAAGGCCTTATACCAGTAGTCTAGTTCATTTAAACAAGCATGACTCAGCAAATAGCTCACAGGTAACATATCTTTTGACTGATCAAAAGCTAACACAGAGCCCTAAATTTGTACTTGACCCTGCAGTGAGCTGATAGGTATGCTCAAGGTTGTAGGGCATAGAACACTGAAGACCTGTATGTGGAAAGGTCATAGAAGTGTGAACTGCATTTTAAACTTCTCTAGTTGGACTGTAAATGAGATCTAAATTCATGCAACGTTATCCCTGTGTGTTTTATTTTCTGTCTAAACGTTTAAACTGGCATTTAAACTGCAATGTGTATATTAAACAACAGCAAACATCTGCAAGGCTATGTTCAGCATTTTAACTGCTGAATCTCCCATAGTCATAGCAATTAGTTTGACATGTATTTCAGAATAAACACATTGTGGGCATCATTCCAACTCAATGTATTGGTATTAGTACCAACACAAGCTAAAGAGTACTCAAGATGATTTCTGGTTTCCCATTTGAAATGTTCAGCACTATAATTTCTAGAAGTAAAACTACTAGTAAATATTGACATTTAGCACCATCTATCAATTCATCTTATTCATCTACTCAAATTATTGTATACATCATCAAATTGCTTCCTTTTACATATAATAAGTTTCTCGTTTTAGATATTTTAAGTGACTCTCTATTCTGAACACTTCTTTCAATTCAAAAATATATTTTCTCAATAATCTTTCATCCAGTCATGGTCTCTTTATTGCAGTCTTTCTTATTACTGAATCTACCAGCCCTTTATAGAAAACACACTCTGTGATTTCCTTTTGCGTACCCCAGTATTTGCAGATGATTTTGGTGGTATGACTACACCAATACTCAGTTTTTATCCATGTACTTTGTTAGGGCCTGAGAGAAGCCCCCAAGAAGACCAACAGTCATGTATGCAATTTAGCAAGGGTGTTTATTTCAAGCATGATAGGGTGGCAAATAGCGACCCCGGGGGTCACAAGCTCCTTTAAGCAGAGTTATGGGAATTCCAGGGAGGAGGAGTTAATCTGGTACGGGTTGATGGAGGAAAGATTAGTCTGGGAGCTGGTTGGTGGGAGGCTATAGTGGTTAGGAGCCCATTGGTGGTTGGCGGGGGGGTGGGGTGGGGGGGGTGGGGGGGGTGGGGGGGTGGGGGGGTCCTAGTGTCTAGAGGCTTGATGATGAGAGGGTAGGGAAAGCTATCTTTAGCTAGCAGAAGTCTGAGGGGCATCTGCTGAGCCAGCTGAAGGGGCTTTGGGGTGCCTGCTGAGCCAGCAGGAGGCAAGGGGGGCACCTGTTGATTGATGGCCCCTAAGTTGTCGTTTTCCTGAGAATTGCTTGCTAAGCTCCAGCTGGTTCTAGTGAATCGAAACTAAGGCCTGATCCATGTCAGAGCTGCCAGGGGAGACTGTTATGGCCCTGGTTTGGCCACCTACTCCTTTCACACTTAATGGCATATCCTCCAAAGCATTTATTCCTGGTGTTCATGATGAATACGATTACTTTATTTTCTGGATTTTCAGATATTTTATATAATCACAGATCTCAAGCAGTTAGAGAGGACAGAATGTAAACTTATTTCTTTACTGTAACTTATATAGGCTTTCAGAACTATCTGAAGGATATCAGTAATAGGCATTTTATTAAAAGAATTTTAATCTAAGAAAGATTTGTAAATTGTTATTTGTGTGCGTGTGTGTGTATGTATGTATGTGGTAATTGTGTACAGGTGCCTGTGGTAAACAGAAACATCTGTCAGGTGCCATGGAGCAAGAAGTACAGGCCATTGTAATCTAACAAATATGGTTGATGGGAACCCTACTCAGCTTCTCTGGAAAAATAGTCAGTCCTCTTCACTGCTGAGACATATCTCTATCCCTCTGACAATGATTTTCTTAAGAACAATGCCAATGCTCATATTTTAAAATTTTAACTCTAGGTAATCAGTCATAAAACACGCTGTAATAATTTTTGTTATTGTTGATTGGTTTGGAAGAAGTGAACAATGAGTGAATTTTCAATGGATTATTAAATTCAGTATTGACTAAGAAAATACATTCTAAGGTAATGAACTTTGAAGTACATCAGAGATAAATGTAGGTCAAACAAATTTTTCTCGCTTATATACTACACAGATAACTTGACCATACCCTATGTTAAGGAAATAACATGCTTCCATATTTTGGAATGGAGTGATTTTTCAATCATAGTTTAAAATTCAGTTAAATATTGCAAAAATGATTTTGAGAGAAGGAAAAATATCAGTGACTTCTTTAAAATGAATGTTGCCTATTTTGACATTTACTTTAATAATCCCACAAAATGGAGGTACAGACCTGCCCTCCGTACTGTGGAATCAGGTGTCGAATACAGGACCAGGCTCTGCTCTGCTTGGAACATTTTTCACTATTCCCTTCATTTAATAAACTGTCGGGTTTTTTTTTTTTTTTTGGTGTTTATAAACTGTCATTCGAAAGAAGATCTGAGAGGTCTTTTCACAATGAATCAAAGAACTGCTCTGCCTTCTGTCTTTATTATGCATGCTGCCTTTGAAGCTCACGAAGCAGGCCTTCTGAGCTCATCCTTCCATAGAAGAAAAAGACACCAGGTCACATCTTCTCATTTTTTCATCAGCACCTCCAAGCCAGCTCCCCAGCATTGACTGCCGTATGAGTATGTCAGTTTCGACAGATAATGGGCGCTCTTCTGGCTAACTGTTTCCGATAGCCTGCTAACACATGCACGTTTTAGATCGAAACTATGCCCGGAGTTACTAGAATAAACAATCTGAGGTGTACGTGATGCAAGGTCTGAAGAGGTAATAATTCCCATTACTAGATTAATCAAATGTTATATACCCTTTCCCTAGAATAAATAATGCCTCCCTATGGTTGAATCGGAAAGTGTAATGATACATAATATTATTTTAATATATGTTTGCTTATGAGTGTCTTCATACCCAGTAGAGGTTAAAGTGTGCAATCTTCTCCATTAGAGAGCATCCAGAAGGACAGCTCACCATGACAGATTTTCTGTAATCACAGCGCCTAATAGCACCACTATTGACCAGCACAACTCAACTGAACTTAATAAAATTCTGAATATAAGATATATCTGGTTGTGAGCCTAGTCTTTAATGGCTGAGCCATCTCTCCAGCCCAGGATATATTTGGGCAGTAATGATAGATAATATTTATTTTCTATATCATTACTGCCCAAATATTTGAATGTATGCTTTCAAATACATTTGGTCCTTTCTAAACTTTTAAAATGTCAATATGAAACATAAATTTCTGAGACAGTACTTTAGTGCATACACTTTTAAGATTGTAAAATTATTTTCACAACAGTGAACTTCTTATTTAGAACAGAAATAAGGTCTTATTCATAAATGAAAGGTATATTGTAAACACAAATATACTTATACTTGATACTGGACAAGATCAAACACGCAAATAAATAACTTTAAAATAATGTCTCACTATTATGCTCAGCCTGCGCTCGCTCCTGTCTCAGATTCCCATGAAGTTGGGGCAGCAGTTATATATCACTCTACTCAACTGCTGAGTTCTTTATTTTAAAATACAACTCATACATTTTGTAATTGCAAATATGTTTATTAATAAATATATTTTATTTTAAACATAATACTATGTTTTAGAAGTGATGAAAACTACTTTTTTAAGAGTTACATAATAGCCAAATAAACTATATCTGCATTGCAGAAACTTATATGCAGAGAAAATCTGAAGTACAGAATTATGACAAGACTAAAGCAATTAATTGGAAATTTGCTTTATAATTGCCTAATGAATTAAATAAAATATGCAAAATAATTTAGGAGACAACAAAAAAATGAAGTACAAATATACCCAGTGAAAAGAATATAAATGAAGTCTGTATTAAATATAACTAAAAACATAAGACATAAAAATATGAGAACTATACAGTTGAAATTGGCTAAATAAAAGTAAATGATACAAAAATCTTTAAGTAACAAATAAAGGATCTCAATTTGATACATTTACATATAGGATGATGTATAATGTTCTTAAATTTATTTCAGAAAAGTGAAATATATAAAGTGAAAATTGTTTCAGTTAAGAGAATGCTATCTCTGCCAAGATTAAACTCAGCTCTGTGTTCTTTGAGTTCTTCAATTATGCTAATCAAACTGGTGTAAGTTTTTCAGGATTCATTGTGGGTATATTCTCACTGTGTAGTGTACAGTTGATTTAATTCTCAGTGTTCATTCCATAATTATCTAGGAGAGTTCCCAGGAGACCATCTGCCTTAGGCTTTCAATTAAACTAGTCTCTTGCTAAATACAGTGTTTCCAGTATGCTAGATTAAAACTCAAAAGTTCATTCTATTCTTGATTCATCTGCTCTATGTTACTTTCTCGATTCATAAAATGAGGTATTAAACTATTACTATAGCTCTCAAATTAAATAATTCTAAATCATCCAATACTATGTCCATTGGCCCATTTTTAAAGAATAAAAGAACAACAGTTCAAAATATTCAAATGTGTGAATGTATGCTCCCTGAAAACATTGTCATATTAAATGTAGCCTTCTTTGTATGAACAATTACTAAGATAAATGTCTAGTTTTTCATATTCATATCATTGTACCAGGTAATTAAAAATATACCTTCATTTTAATGTTTTGCAAATTAAAACTATTGTATAGCTCTTTTAATTTCACAAGAATAGATATTAGCATTCAAATAACGTTTTTATCAAGTTTTAATTTCAACTTTTCTGTGGAAACATCCTTGGTATGCCATTGTAACTTGTCATATTTCTGAATATCTTGATATTATGATTAATATTCTTTTCGATTTTTTCATATAACTTCAGTATTTTAAATACAAGATTTTCACTACAGTAAGCTATAGACATGATTTTTAATATTTATCAAATGTCATTGGACTGTTAAACAACAATGTTCAGATTTTCATAAGCATTCAGTGTCTCACTCTGATCTATTATTTTTCCAGGTTTTGCTAAACAATATTCTCAAATCCATATATGAATAAGGTGAGAGTTAAGTGCATAAATGTGAGGATTAATGACAAATACCAATCTTGATTGACCTGCTTTATTTGTTAATATTTGTAAAGTCTATAGGTTTTATATTTACTGTATAAACAGTTCATAGGAAGAGGACAAGTCCATACAATCTTCCTGAAAACAGTTAATAAAACACATTATAAATACAGAACAAAACCATAGTGTAAGATTTTAACCATTAAGAAAATTATTTTGTGTTTGAAATTTCTAAATGTTATATAAAATATAATACAGTATAAAGCTATATACAGCCTTTACTATATTTATTGTAGATTATTAATAATACTTAATGATATAACATATATAATTGGGGGGGTAAAATAATACTCAAAATACCTTTATTTAAGGATATAATTACATGGAACAAAATTCTGAATGTTCAATGGATTCCATTTTGTTTTTATGGCAAAATGTATTTGAGTTATTTATTCATATATTAAATCTAAACTTTTCCCAAAGTTTTGATATATCCATACAAAATATCTCATCAACTAAAATACAAGGTTTTAAAACACAAAAGCACCTGCAAGAACAACTTATATGTAGAAGTAACCAACCGTCTTATTAAATAAGAAACAC
Source organism: Peromyscus californicus insignis (assembly GCF_007827085.1). NCBI lineage: Eukaryota > Metazoa > Chordata > Mammalia > Rodentia > Cricetidae > Peromyscus > Peromyscus californicus. The sequence goes on along the minus strand of NW_026294573.1, from coordinate 71,148,160 downwards.
AGAACCGATTCAGAGAAGAAAGCCAAGAGGTCAGAGTTAAGAGCCTCACCCTTCCTGCTTCAGCGATCCCCATCAGCCAAGAGAGCTCTCCGAAAGGGAGCTACTTCCTGTGTGTTTGTCTTTATAGCCTTTCTGTTCTGCCTTCTCATTGGTTGTAAACCCAAACACATGACTGCCTCTGTAGAGACTTCCAGGTCTTCTACGGTTGGTATTGAGATTAAAGGCATGTGTCTCCAATGCTGGCTGTATCCTTGAACACACAGAGATCTACCTAGCTCTGTCTACCAAGTGCTGGGATTAAAGGCATGTGCCACCACCACCATGCTCTTGCTATGGCTCTAATAGCTCTGACCCCCAGGCAACTTTATTTATTAACATACAATAAAAATCACATTTCAGTACAAGTAAAATACCACCACACTTATATATCTATAAAGTAAATATGCTTATATTATTCTTTATTTTTGTAATAGTCACAAAGTCTAATCTTGTTCAAGATTTTGGTTAGTTAGATCATCATAGCACCAATCAGTAAGCCATATTTCTGTTGTAGTCTTTACAAACACACTTCATTGTATTTGAGTTTTGTGCAGTGCAAATAGCACCACCAACAAAAGTGTAGACATGAATAAGATGTCCTAAAGTACCATGCTCCAGACCTATCTCTAACAAACTGTGATATTCCACTTAACACATTTATAAATAACTACTCTATGTTAGATGTCTCCTAAAGTGCTGAGCACTGAAAATTGGCAAAGGAACTTGAGAGAATTTCAAGGTCCAAAAAGAGGCCAAAGCAAAGAGTGGAGAAGAAAGTTGTATTTCAGGTACAGCAAGAAGATACCTTTATTGATGATATTGAACCTGTAGTGGATTTTGACCTATATGTAACTTTGAAATTCTGGAACATAAAATAATTGATAATCAATTATTGTGATATTTTAAAGCCTTATAAAACTAAGTATCTGGAGGAAGCTGTAGGGGTGATCACAAGGAAAGAAGCAGCAGAAGTCAATGGAAGGCCAGCAGGTTGTTATAAGCCAGAGGAAGACGTTGTGCTTGCCTTAGGCTCATTGATTTCACCTCTTAAGACCACAAGAGGAATGAAGGTGATCTCACAGACTGTGTCCTTGTATAATGACAGGAGATATTAATAAGGACTTAATAGCTATTCTGCAAAAACTCTGAGTTGATGATTATATATGAGATACAATCTTAAAATTCCAGTGTATCCCAACACAGCACATGCTATTTTCCATAAAGCACTATTGATCATAGGCTTTTTTTCCCCCAACAAAGCATAATATAGCTATTTTGTACTTTTAAATGCTGGTGCCATGGTTAAATGATAAACAAATATTTTTCATTAGTTTTCCCTAATGTGTTCACTAAAACTTCTTAAAATAATTAATCTTTTAACTTTGAAATCATTTGATTTCTCTAAGCTGCAAATAAAAATAAATTTCCATTTTTTGTCTGATTCCCCCCCCCCCCCCATGTCAACATCTTACAGAATTTGGAACATTTGTTAAGTTCAATAGATTAACATGCATTTCATTCTATTGGCCACCAGTTTTATCAGGATTTACATTTGCTCCTTTGTTAGGATTTCAGACATTTTTCTCTCCCAGGATTCAAACCAAGGTACAATATAAAAACGTTATTTTCCCCTTTGTTTCTATCTAAGAATTCCACAGAGATGACATTGCCTTTAAGCCAAACATAATTAAAGGTACCTGAGACCCAGCTGGCCTTTCACTGGTGATATTAACCTCCGCCACGCGGATGGTAGTCTTTGCCAGGGTTCTCTGCTGGAAAGCAATTATTCTTCTCTTTACACACCCATTTCTTCTAAAAAAAATTACTCAGTTCAGGCCACAATCAAGGGGAAAGTAATTAAGTTCTGTCTGCTTAAAATGGGAGCGGATACATATGACAATTTTAATATATTTTGATCTGGATTTTGGCCTAATGAGTGCCAGCTAGATCCAGAGGTTCTGAGAAGCTATGCCTCATAGTGTAGCATTCCTCAAAAAATTCCAATCAGGTAATTTATAGTTAAAATAAATATAATCAAAAAGTAAAATTAAGCCAGAAGAAATGAAAACATTGTTAATGAATTAAAAAGTTTTGAATAATAAGTCTTGTCAATTACTAGTTATAGGACACAGACTCCTCTAGCATTTCAAGAACAATGGTACAAACACCGTACACCTATGGTAAGTATTAAATGAGTGATGTAAAAATTTTAGGTTATTGTCTGACTGGTGGTAATGCTCAAAATATAAAAGCTGGGTATGATGTGTCAAGTAATATTCTTTCTGAGCATCTCCTCAGAAGACATTCCTTTCCTTCCGTACACTTTCACTTCTGTGCTCTCTTCCTGTTCTGGGGCTGGATGTCAAAGGATACAAACAGAGTCTCCGTTTCTACTGAAATATGATTCAACAATGAATTTCCCACCTTGACTATCATAAGCAGTGTACAGGAGAATGAAGAGACAAATTCATATATACTGGTCTATGTCGTGTGTCTCCTTTACTCCTATTCTGCTTATGACATTTTGTTTCTGGCAAGGTACATATTTCTGCAGGTAGGTGTGCATATGTGTCTAGAGGCCAAAGGTCAACCTTGGATGAAGTTCTCCAGTGCTGCCCTGACCTTTGTAAGACTACATTTTTCACCTGCTAGGAGCTCAGCAAGTAGTCAAGCCTGGCTATTCAGTGAGCCATACAAATCAAGCTGTCTCCACCACTCCAGTGCTGGGCTTATGTGGATGCATCAAAATGACTAGCCATTTTTCATAAATTCTGGGAAATGAGCTCAGGTCTTCATGCTTGTAAGGCAATCACTATGCCAGTTTAGCTATTTCCCTAGGCATCCTATTTAAGACTGTCAACAGAATTATAGAAATTTATATCTCATCTGTCTCTGGAGGGTTCTATCTTTGAAAAGGATTTAAAACTTAGAAATACTTAAGTTAGGGCTGGGAACATGGCTTATTACATAGAGTGTACGCTGTACCCTAATGAGAACCCGGCTTTGTATCTCCAGTACTCACAAGCAAAAACTAAGTGTGGAAGCACAGACTGTAATCCTAGAATTGGGCAAAGGAGAGAGGTAGATACCAGGGAGTCTCGAGACAGAGAGCCTAATCAGTTACTGAGCTCCAGCTTCAGTGAGAAGCCAAATCTCAAATCACAAGGTGGATAACAATGGAAGACAGCTGCTGCCAACCTTAGGTCTCAGCATACATCTGCTCAGGTGAATGTGCCACCCCCATGTACACACATGCGTACAAGTATGTGCAACACATAAAATGTTTGATAGTATGTAAACATCATATGTTTAGAGATTTTAAAATAATTGTGTTTTAATTTAGCTCAGTCAAACATGTATAATTTTATGGGGCACTTGAAACATTTGACCAATTTTTCCATTACATAAAATCTCCAAATTTAAAAAGTTGAATACAATAAGCAATATTTCAAAAGATTGCACAATGTAAATGCAGGGAAACATAAATAATATGACAGAGTAAAATGTGAGTTTCATTAAACACTCTTTTGTGTAAATAGAGTCCTGTAGATTGGTTTCAAGACAATTCATTTCATCTATAATGAGAAGCCATGGAGCAAATGTGTAAGTACTAAAGATACATAACTGACACCACTGATTACCTAAGTGCCATCATAGCATGCAGCTTGTTTTTGACAAATCATCAGTGAAACTATAAGCATAGTCAAGGGACAGGCAGAATGTAAGTGTGTGTGTGTGTGTGTGTGTGTGTGTGTGTGTGTGTGTGTGTGTGTGTGTGTATGTGTGGCTTGAATATTGTGAACTGAAAATTGAATTGAATTGTTAAAAGAAAATGAAATTGAATTGAAAAGTCCTTGAGCAATCATGTTATGCATGTGGAGTTCTTCTCACAAGAACTTTCAAAAATATTAGATAATTTGTGAATCATTCAAGGCAAAGAAACTAACTAAATGGCCCTCCTGAAAGTATACATCCACACTGGTACACTGCATTAGTGTGGTGGCAACCCTACTAGTAGATAATGAGGCCTCTCTATGTCCAACAATCTTAATAATTTTATTTCACAAAATTAACATTGTTAGTATAATATTCAAGTGGGCATATTTAGAGGTCATTCTGAGAAACAAGTGTAAGGTCTAAGTCTACTAAGATTCAATAACAGTTTAACTTCAGAGAAAAGAAATAATATGTATTTGTTATTTCTAATGCAAAAGATAGAGCTGTTAATTGCAACAAGGGCAAGTTATTTGACTGAAAGCACTTCCTGTCACAATTGCTCCACTCATGATATCTATAATGTTATATTTGAGAAAAAAACTTTATAATTGACCTAAAATAATTACAATTCCTTAAAAAGCTAAATGATATTTGCTTATTGGTTTGTTGGTTTGTTTTCACAATTTTGTGTTTAGAACTCAGGCAGATACTCTATCACTGAGCTATACTCTCAATCCTTGGGTTTCCTGAGATTGTGTCTTATTCTGTATCCCTGATGACTCAAACTGACCCTAAATGGACAAAAATGCCCAGAGTTTACCATAAAGACTATTATGATAGGACCATACATGAAGCTAAGCTTTCGTGTGGCTTTCTATCCTATCTGATTCTCAATTTCTTCTACTGTTTCCCATTAGGGGATGGTCTGTCAAGCCTAATTTCTATTTTAAGAATTTGGTAACCTTTAAACTTTTAGTAATTTCACTAACCTCATAAGAAGGCTTTCAATAAAATATGTTTATATTAAATTAATATGTATTAGGTTTATCTAATATATCTAAATTAAATGAATAGATCTTAACATTTTATGATATTTCTACATTACCTTAAAATATTATTGTATCAACCCTTTATAGTTCCTTTGGTGTACTGATTGTCTTTCAACTTGCTATGACAAAATACCTTACAGAAGGAATTTAAGGGAAATAATAATTTTATTTTGGCGTGTGGTGTGAAGAAATAAACTAGGTCACAGTCGGAAAGGCATGGTGACAGAAGCTGTTGATGACTTGCTACAATACGTCTACAAAGCAAAGATGGGTGAGAGCTTTACTCATTAGGTTTTCTTCTTTTGCTCCTTTTATTCAGTCTGGGACCCCAGTCAACAAGATTATGCTACACATGTTTAGAGTTCCTTTCCTTCTCAGATAAGATTCTGGAAACACCCTCACAGATATACCAGTATATCTTTCTTTAGGTCATTTTAAATGTAGTCAAGTCGGGAGTGAAGAATGAACCTATTCATCTATTGTTTGTCAACTTAACTTCCAAACACATGACTTTTTTTTTTTTTTTTTTTTTTTTTTTTTTTTTTTTTTTTTGAGACAGGGTTTCTCTGTGTAGCTTTGTGCCTTTCCTGGAACTTGCTTTGTAGACCAGGCTGGTCTCGAACTCACAGAGATCCACCTTGCTCTGCCTCCCGAGTGCTGGGATTAAAGGCGTGCGCCACCACTGCCCGGCTGACACATGACTTTTAAGTTATAACATTGTATTTCTCCACATACTCATAATAATCTTATAATATAAAATACATTTATTTCAGCTTCAAAAGTCCTCATAATCTTAACCAGTTTCATCATTATTCATAAATACAAAATCTCTTCTTAGTTTCAAGGCAATATTTTAAAAGAAAGACTATATGAAATAAAAAACATGCATTTATAATATAAAATGGATACAACATGGCACAAAGAAAACATTATTCTTTCAAAAGGGAGAAATATCATCACTAAGAGGAAAGATTGTACTAAATACTGAAGGAACAAACAAAGAAACACCAGTTCCTGAAACTCCAAATCTAGCAGCTGAGCCTTCTGTGGTATGGTTTGCGCTCCAACATCCCATGTTAGTCTTCTTCCTTCCATTCTGCTATCTGCAGTACACATAGCCTCTTTCCACAGCTGAGCTCTCCCAGTGCCTTCGGTGTTCCCTGCTGTGAGTCCATGATCCTAGCATTTCCCACATACTTGGATCTCCATTGCACATTAAGTTTATCCCCACCACTGCCTACAGTAACTTTTCAGGATCTCCTTGTAGGGGGTACAACCCTACCATAATTGCATTGCCTTCATGACTTTCTGGAAAACCAGCACTATGCTAATGATACTGCCAGAATCTGCCTGTTTGAGATGCAGTCTCGCCCCCTTCTACCATTGCTGGCTTTTCTGATCTCTGGGAGCCTTGGCAGCTGAATCTGGAGGGAGACTTCCCTAGGTGTCTTATTTTGTTGTTTCTGGTGTTTTTTTAGTATACAATGAATCCTTTCAGAGAGTTATTGAAGTCCAGTTTGTCTTATTTCGAACAAATTTACATTTTTATCAGCTAGATCTTTGAATCTGTAGGGTCTTGCCCTCTAGGTAGCTTTCCTGTTGCCCCAGTGAGAGTGAATGGCTTTCCTTTAACAGTGATATTCTCTTAAGAGTCACATGTGCTTTCTCACCCTCTCCTTCTCAGACACTTTAAAACTGCCCCTTCTCCTTCTCACACCAGCTGCACATTCATCATCTCTTCTGTCTTCACTTGCTATTCTCACTCAATATAACCCTGGGTAAGAGCAGTGAATGATAACCTTGCCACAGCCATAATGCTATGCTATGTTGAAATGTACTCTGACAAATCAGGGCATTAATTTGAATTTAACCACCTTTGGGCTCTTAGGACACAGGTGGAGTGCCGCCAGGTAATTTTCCATCATGTAACATGAAAGGTTTCTTCTAGTCTAATTCACAGGAGTCTTTTTCTCATCGGCAGCTATGGGAGCTGGGATGTCACAGTCCCTGTTTCTGTGGGCATTCCACACTCCTGCCAACATGACACAGTAAGCTCTGTTAACAACATTCAAGGGCTGCTGTAGCCCACAGGTCCAAACTTGCCCATATTCTTCCTGTAAATCGGGAAAGGCTTACAAACCCAGTGGTCAGATAATGCAGCAGTGGCCCAAACGGTGGTACCAATTTTCGATATCCACTGCTTTTCGTTATTGAAGCAAAATAACCGACAGAAGCAATGGAAGAAAGAAAGGCTTGTTTTGCCTCAGGCTTGTGTCAGCTCTGCCGCATAGCAACAGAGGCATGAGATGGTTGGTTATATGGTATGTGTAATCACGAGTCAGAGAAATAGGAATGTTAGTATTCATCAGGCTTTCTTCTTCTCAGCTTTCATTCACTATAAGCCCACATCACATGAAATGGTACAACTCATGTTTAGTGTATGTCTTCTGGACAATGTTATGAAACCTCATTTGGCCACTGTTAGCCTTAATTCTTGAGTGAGTGGGGCTGAATTCAGAAAGTCCTTTCTTATATGTACATTATATAGGCCACTGCTCATGTTTTCTTCTAGAAGTATCAACATTTCATTTCAGATTTTCACATTAATTTCTTTCAGCCATTTGTGTAGATATATACACTTCTAATTTCACATGTGGACTCTCAGGTTTCTGAGTATCATTTACTAAAGATGCTGTGTGTCCTTCAGTATTCACTCTTGGCATCTTTGTCAAATATCAAATTGCTGCAGTTACATACACTCAGGATTGAGTCTTCATATTGTTCCATTGATCTACATGTATTCCTTTATTTAAGGAAAAGACTATTTTTGCTGCAATAATTCTGAAATATAGCATAAAATCTGATATAGGAATTCCTCCAGTAATATTCATTTTTCACAGTATTGGTTTGTCTCTCTAAGGTATTTATTGCTTTCCCATGAATTTTAGGATGGGTTATTCTTCTTCTGTGAAGGATTTCACATAAATTTTGATTGGAAAGTGACTTGAACTGTGGAGAGAGAAGAGAAGATATGACAGAGGGTTAGGGAAGAAGGAAAAATACATAACTAAAGGAAGTCTGAAAAAGCCATGAGGAAACATATCATTTTATAAGCTTATTTAATATATATATATATATATATGAACATGTACACACACACACACACACACACACACACACACACACACACACACTGCACAGTGTGCAACACAGAGTGATAATGCTTACCCCAAGAACCATATAATATCTAACACATTTCAGTACCAGACTTGGGATTTGAGATGTTGGCTGGGGATCATTAGTAGCTTCCCCAAACAATATACTTCTTTGTCTTTGCCATTGGTTGCCTCCAAAACTTTAAAGTAAGACCCAATCGCTGAAGACACTACACACTTTAGACACAGGAGTTGGAAAAATGGAGCTGGAATTGACCTGGATGTCTCTTTCCTGACAACTAGCTCTCAGTATCATAAGGTATTATGAAAGCTGCAGAATGAGAAAATCAATCAATAGTCCTACAGAGCTGTATTAGATAGGGATAGCTGCATTAGTTAGGGGTCTATAAAGGGACAAAACTGATGGTATGAATGAAACTATATATATATATATATATAACTATATATATATAACTATATATATATATGGGATTTATTAGTTTTATCAGATATCTATATATGGGATTTATTGGAAGACTTTACAGACTATGGTCCTAGTAGTACAACAATGAACAAACAACAGATGCTTCCTGATGAAAAGGACAGGGTTCCAGTAGCTGTTTAGCCCATAATACAAGACTGGATGTCTCATGGGTCTGAATTTGGTCCTGAGTTCTGGAAAACACGTAAAGAGCTGCCAGTTTTCAGTCTACAGAGGAGACCTGAAAAAGTAGATTCCAACACCAGTAAAGGAATGCCTCAGGAACAGGACAGATAAACTTATCAGTGTCTTACTTAGTCAGGTAGGCAAAAAGTAAAACTTCATTTTCATTATCATTTTATGTAGGCTATCACCAGAAGGAAGATTTGGGCTGGGTTTACTTACATCAAATATTCAATCAAGAATATCCTTCACAGATTTTCCTAGCTACTTGAAGTTTAGTTAACTCCAAACATAGTCAAGTTTACAACTCAGATTAGCCATTGCAAGTTCACCCCTTTTAAACTTGACACACACTAAATCTCCTTGTACCATGCTTAGTTTCAAATGAAAACAGTAACCAGGTCATATTTCCTTCTAAAATGACAAAATCATCCCATATGCAGTCACCAATGCATTATATATTTTAAAATGGGTGGCAATGTTTCTTGAGGGGCATTCTTTTATTGTCTCATGACTTAGATAATCCCTGATATTATCTCAATCAATGTTACCTTACCTGAAAAAGGAATAAAGGAGAGAAAGCACAAATAACACTTAATGAGTATGTATATATACAAAAGCATGTTCTTAATAAAATAATTAAAAAACACTGTTGCCATTTACAATCCACTCCTCTATATCTGATCAGATGTCCTTAGTATGTATTTATAACTATCTTCTTATATTATCCATTCTTCATTTCATCCATACCCAGGAAGCACCTCCACAGGTCTTAGTTCTTTTCCTGGAGGAGTATTCTATTTCTTCACTCCTAAATAACCTGTGCCCTTTTTCATCCAGCCTGGATTGGGTTGTTGTAGTTTCCCATTGACTTTAATTACTAGACATGGTAGCACAAGGAGGAGCCCTAAATGATCTTCTGAACTCCAGACATAATCTTCTCTGTCTCCCTTATAGAGAAGCAATACAATTTCCCTTTGGTGGTCTGTTTCAATCACTCCTCCTAACACTTTCTTAGATTGTTGTCTCAAAGATATCAGAAGGCCAAATTGGCCAGAGCTGGTGGTAAATGTACCACTGCCATGTTGAAAAGCTGAGGTAGGCAGAGCCAGCAGCCACAGCGGCCGTTTCAGTCTTAAAAATGCTGCAGTTTAAAGCAATAGATTCACAATAAGCCAGATTCAGACGTAATAGTTTACAATGTGTGTAAAATATACGTAGGCTTAAAAGAGACAAAAAAAGGTGATATATACAGTTATATAAACAAATACATAATTTTAAAAAATAAAGTCTTTAAAGAGACAGTAAAATGAATATAAAAAATAAGCCACATAAAGATTGATATCACACAGAGAATCTGGATTATGTTGTCTTTGATATTTTTAACTGCACAGAGACATTTGATTGTAAAGGCAGTTGAGTTAAACCAATATGTATATTTTAAAGGTTTCTTGACCTCAAAATTTGGATCTAAGGATATGCTGCTTTGGAAAGGAAGGTCTGTTTTTCTTTATACAGAAAGCAAGAGGCAAAGGGTTTGCTCCAGATTAAGATACATCAGGTTTGACCAGCCAAGACCCCCTGAAAGGTCTCCGATAATACCATGACCCAGATGATCCAACATCCAAAACAGTTTCAAGGCAACTGGATCAAACAATACAGCCTCATGAACTACCCCATAAGCCTAAAATTTTCTTTATGTCCCCATAAGAATACAACACCCTCATCCAGAAGGAAGTAGTATGAGAAGCTATGCCCAAATTCCCAAATATACCAAGCTGGCTTTGGAGATGGAATTGACTCACTCCTTCTCTAAACCCAAGCATATTAATAAAAAAAAAGGTTGATAGAGTATTCTGTCCCATATCAAAAGAACCCTCTGGTGTGGAACAGAGAAAAACCAATATTTTTATTTAAAACAGGTTAATTATAAATACAATATCTTTCTAAAAAAGAGGGGCATATGATATAGATATATAGGATATAGATATGATAGGATAAAAGGGTAGATTGTTGAACATACTTTTAAAGGGCAACAACTTGTTTAAAATGTTTTACATTGTTATAGATTTTAGTTTATTGATACAAGTTTAAACTTAATTTTGTTATACTGTATATATATTTCTACTCTCATTTGAGGTATTATGTTTATGTAACTCATTTAGATTGCAATAGATAATTAAAAAATACAGATTAATAATTAGTCTTCTATGATAGTCAAAGTTGTAGCCAGGTAGTTAAGCTTTCTAGGTATACATAGATCTATTTCAGCTAGATAGGTAATCTTCAAACACTTCAAAGACCTACAGAATATTGTAGTTGGTAGCCATTCCAGCTTTGATCTGGAAGTTCCAACCCCCCTTGAGACTTCGGCAACTGTCACGCCTATAAGGTGGAGACCTGAGATCTGGATGGGCCAAGGGAGGCGCCTGGAGACCTGAGATCTGGATGGGTTCCAGGACCTTGGACGGTGAAGGTGGGCCAAGCAGAGCTCCAGAGAACACCGCTGGACTGCGATACACCTTCCCCAGACCCCGCGACCTACCTATCCCTTAACTTGTAAGTTACGCCATTAAATAAATCTCCTTTTAACTACGTGGAGTGGCCTTAATAATTTCACCAATAGAATATGGCATTTAAAATGTTTTAAAAATTTAGACTTTCTGGACAGTGAGATATGTCTGTTCCTGGCAGCACCTATTTACTTCAGAGAGGTGGATGGACATCGAAGACACTCTATATGGAGTTTATCTTCTTCTTGGCAAAAATAGCCATTTGGGCAAGAAACTGCTCTTGCCTGGACTGCTTGCATTGACTGGACATGCAGGGCCCATAGGAAGGTGACCACTGAACTTTGCTTGGCAAAATGGTCCCTCAGGTTCCTGCTTTGCAGAGGAAACTGCCAGACATTCTACAGGACACAGAGAGAAGTGACTGAGAGACTCCAGGCCTGTGGGCTGAAGACAGATGCCCCACCTTTACAGAAGAACTTTGGATGACTGTCCAGGCTGTCAGCTGTCTCTGTCTACTCTAGCAAGGCTCCCGAAAGTTGCTTGTATCCTTCTCCTGTTTCTTGGGTAATATTATGTCCTTCTGAGGTCTTTGATGTAGTTGAAGGCTAGATAGTTATAATTTCCTTAGTCAAGATAAAAGGTAAGTTAGATATGAAACCTTAGACTCACAAATATAGGATAGACAGAATATCGTCTTTAATTTTGCCAAATACAAATAGACTAGATATTATAACTGTAATTCTTGCTTGATAACTGTTTTGTTATATGTAATTTTACTATGTGAAAGTTAAGAGCTTCCTTTTTGAAAAAAGAAAAAGGGAAGTACTGTGGGATGTTCTCTATGCTGTGAATGTGTTGCTCTGATTGGTTAATAAATAAGTGCTGATTGGCCAGTAGCCAGGCAGGAAGTATAAGGGAGAAAAAGACTGAGGAGAATTCTGGAAACAGGAAAGCTGAGTCAGAAAGATGCTGCCAGCCACCCCGATGAGAAGCATGATGTAAGATACTGGTAAGCCACGAGCCACATGGCAATGTTTAGATTAATAGAAATGGGTTTATTTAAGATATAAGAACTAGATAACAAGAAGCCTGAACCATTAGGCCAAACAGTTTAAATAATATAAGTGTCTGTGTGTTTATTTGGGTCTGAGTGGGACTGGAGAAAACTCCAGCCACAGCCAGATCTGGTCTTCCACTTCAATAAAATCTTTGTTTTTTCTTTAGGCCAGAACACTCTCCATCTTAAACCAAAACTTCTAGGTCAGCAGAACTTCAGGTCATGAGAACAAGAAGTAAAAATTTCCTTGTGGCTCACTAGGGATGATAGTGAGTAGAACTATTCACATTTCTACCCTGGGTTTCCTGGAATCTTGAAACCTGGCTTTAGAAGAAATATATATGGAAATATATATATATACTTATTAATTCAAAGTATATGCTTACCTTTATGGAGAATCCTGCCCAAGCCCTCCAGAATGATGCCACATAATTGGCACTGTTACTGTCTCTTCAAAATACTATTCCATCATTCTTTCTTTTCAGTTGTTTCAGGGAAGTGGGGAATATGATGAGACAAGTCGATTCCATGAATGTGAGCTCACTTTCACACTTATCTGCTGTAAAGTGATGTTCTTGGTCAGAAGCAATGCTGTGTATAATAACATGATGATGGTTCAGACAGAAGACATTCTGTCAATTGATGGATAGTAGTTTTGACAGAAGAAGCATTATGTGCATGAAAGACAAGTCCATAACAAGAATAAAGCCTATTCCAGTAAGAACAAAGACATTTTAATGAAGTATGTGGCCCAGCATAGTCAATCTGCCACCTGGTTCCTGGCTAGTTACCCCATGGAATGTGCCATATTAAGGACACCATTTTATTAGAGTGGCTTACAGGTTGTGGGACAAGAGATAGAGAGGTCAAATCTCAGCAATCCCAATATGCTCCTCTAGGTCCAAGGAAGTCCTAGAGAGCTGCCACTCCAGTCTATTGGAATCTAGAAGAAGTAGATTCTAACAACAGTGAATGCAACAATCAAAAATAGGGTAGATAAACACACCAGTGAGATAAGAGCATGTATGGAAAAAATCCTAAGCTTCCTTCTTCCATGTTCTTTTATGTGGGATGCCACCAAAAGTTATGGCCCAGATTTAGAATATTTCTGTTTAAATTAATGATCCAATAAAAAAAAAATCTTTCACATGTATGCCCAGATGGTTTAGTTTTAGTTGACTCCAGTTGTAGTCAAGTTGATAACCAAGATTATCCATCCTACCAGCTGTGAAACCGTTAACCAAAACAATGACTGATCCAGCATGATTTCTACAATGATGCTATAATGGCACTTATATCTTTGGAGTAACCAATAGCTATCTAAATTGTCTTAAAACAAGCTCAATAGAAGGGACTTCAGTGGTATGCTAAGCTTAACTAACTACTGTTGTTGGTTGCTTTGGCTCTTTTGGGGGGTCCTGCCACCCAGCTCCCAAATAAATTACACATGAAGGCTTATTCTTAATTATGATTGCCTGGCCTTAGCTTGGCTGGTTGATAGTTTTCTTAACTTAAATTAGCCAGTCTGTCTTTTGCCTCTGGACTTTTCCCATTCTCTTACTTTTGTAAATCTTATTCTTACTCTGTGGCTTACTGGTTGTATAGCTGGATGGTTAACTCCTGGAGTCCTCCTCCTTCTCTGACGGCTAGCTCTCTCCTCCCAGATTTCTCCATCTATATATTCGATCTGCCTGCCAGCCCCACCTATCTTTTCTCCTGCCTTGCTATTGGCCATTCAGCTTTTTATTAGAGCATCAGGTGTTTTAGACAGAAACAGGAACATAGCTTCACAGAGTTAAAAGCAACATAAACAAAAGTAATATACCTTAAAATAATATTCTGCTATATTTTCCAATTTTGTCTAAATAAAAATAAAGGTTTTAACTTTATCATAGTATAACTACATACAACAAAAGCTGTTATCAAGTAAGAATGAATTTACAATATTCAGTCCATTTGTAGTTAGCATATTCAAAGGAAATAATGCATTATCTATCCTATCTTAGTGAATCCAAAGTTTTAGACCTAACTTACTTTCTATCATAACTAAAAAAACCCTGCAACTACATCTATCTAGTCTTCAACTCCATCAAAGACCGAGAAGAATGTAACAAGACTAACTACAGAGACATTTGGCTGCCTGGACAGTCACTCAAAGTTCCTCTGCAATATTCTGATATCCATCTTCAGCCTACAGACCCATAATATCTAGCAAACTTTTCTATGAAGCAGGAATTTTGGGCTGTTCTCACTTGTTTTGGCGAAGTTCATCAGTCACTTTCCTCTGTGTCCTGCAGAATATCTGTCAGACTCTTCTGTGAAGCAGAAGGACTTTTTTAAGGACTGTCTGGCCTTGTTTTGGCAAAGTTCAACAGTCTTTTTTTTTCTATATGTCCTGCATGCCCAGTCTTCAAAGTACATTGTCATCAGTCAAAGGCAAGAATAGATTCTTTGCCTAGTGGCTAACCTTGCCACAACGAGAACAAACTCCATAAGGAGTTTCTTCAATGCCCATCATCTTTTCTGCAGTAAATTGGTAGTGCCAGAAGCAGATATGTCTCATTGTCGTGAAAAGCCCTAAGTTAACAAAACATTTTAAATGTCATATTATGTAGGTCTTTTAAAGGTTTAAAGACCATTGATCTATCTAAAATATATCTATATATAATCTGGAAAGTGTACTTAACATTGCTACAATTTTGATTGTTATAAATGACTAACCACTAACCTATGTTTCCTGATTATCCTATAGTTTATAATAACACCTTAAAGTAATATTCCAGTACAAACTACCCATGGCCATAAGAAGTAATATAACCTACAGTAAAAACCTACTACTGCCAGTTTCCTAAATTAGCATAATATCTGACTGTATCCAAAATACTCATCCTCATAAACACATATAAGTGTAGCACTCATGCCTCATGCAAAAGAATTTTCTCTTTGAAAGATATGGACACTATTGCTTTGGATATTGCTCTGTATAAATAAAATGCTGATTGGCCAGTAGCCAGGCAGGAAGTATAGGAGGGACAAGCAGAGAAGAGAATTCTGGGAACAGGAAGGCTGAGTCAGGAGATGCTGCCAACCGCCGCCATGAGTACCAACATGTAAGATACTGGTAAGCCAGGAGCCATGTGGCAAGATATCGATTTATAGAAATGGGTTAATTTAAGATGTAAGAACTAGATAGCTAGAAGTCTGAGCTATTAGGCCAAACAGTTTAAATAATATAAGAGTCTGTGTGTTTATTTTATAAGTGGGCTGCGGGACTGCTAGGGCTTGGCGGGAGCTGGAGAGAAGCTCTCTAGCTCCACACTATCACAGAGACCTACAACTGTCCAAAATGGAGAAAATAAACGAATATGGGATGGCCTACCTTAATTGGTATGTCTGCAAGGCAACACCTAATGCTCAACAAGCATTGTAAAAGTGGGGGTGGAAATATTGTAAGGCCCAGTGAATCAGGATACCTGCTCTATGATAGTGTCTTCTAGGAATGAAAAGGATCTATGCCCATGAAATTTCAACAATATGTTTAACTATATAAGATATGCATAATGAAAATCACAGTAAATATTTCAATGTGGGTTGGGGAAATTTCATAAGAACCCAAACCTAGATAGAGAACTACTGGTAATCATTGACTCCTGAGAAAAGAAGAGCCAGTATTCCCCAGGAATAACCCTCCCTGAGAGGTTACCCAGTTTGGGTATTCAGCCATAAACATGTGCACTCAAGAGCAACACTGTGGACTTGGTAGGTTATGGACAATGCGTGGTAGTGTGTAACAAATAATAATGATTAAAGGAGAGGGCATGAATTTGAGAGGGTGTGGCTGTTATACAGGTGGAGTTGAGGTGTACAGGGTGAGGGAGACAAGCACGTGGGAAGAGAAAATGAGGACTACATCACTTTCTCTGACAGATAAACATTCATAGTGAAGAGACTACTCATAGAAAATTGGGAGATGTAAAAGTTGGCATTTGAGATGGAAGTCATGGACCAAGAATTTTTAAAAGTCAGAAAACAATAGGAATTATGCTGAAGGGAGCGAAAGTCATAACTCACTGCCTTGTGTGTGTCCTTTACTTCTCCTTCTATCATTTTCACTCTTCTTTTCTGGAATAGTTGTGTGTAAATTCAACTTTTGAATGTCTCCTTTTCAATATGTTTACTTGAAAGCATAAAGTTTCCTCAGTTTATGATCATTTTATTCAATGATGTGTCATGCCAATGTTTATTCAGTTTTTCTCTCTCACGTTTGATCACTGTTTAAAGCCCAAAAGAGCACCTACTGCCTCAATGTTCACAAAATTCAATTATAATTCATTCTAGTTCTCAAACTCCTTTACAAAACTCTGCTAAAGCTGCTCTCATAATTATCTGCAACTTATCCCCTCTGAGAAAAATCGTTGACCTTGTCCCTGTTATCTTAATCCAACACCTTTTTTTTCTGAATGACCACTAGCTTATTTAATAATTAATGGTTAGATACCATATTGAATTATCAAAATATTCAGGATAATGTCAAATCCAATTGAGCATGATTCATTAGTTGAACAAATCATGCATGAAAGAATAGACAAATGAATAAATCCCTCAGGAGAAATTTATAGTTAATTATTGCAACAATTTTCTCTTTTCACTTTTCAGGCTCTTGATGACAGTTCTCTCTTGCTTTCCTATTGCCTCGAACCCACCTTTTGGCTCCCTGGCTGTGAGTACCCTACAGTACAAAATTCATCTATTGGGGGATCCTAGTACTGTATCTGAGCTGGGACAATCCCCAACATTTTCCCAATCTTATCTTTGTTATAATTCAGTTTCAATCCCATTGGATCTCCACATCCTCTTTTCCCCTCAAATGTGTTATCATAATATGGATTCATAAAATACACTGATGTTTTACATTTTTCATATTTTTATGGCCTGACACTAAGGATGTCAGTCTTCAAAATAAACAAAAAAATAGGTTTGGCATATAATTTATTTGAATTTGCTTCTATTGCCTTAATAAACTAGCACAGATTAATTAAAAAAAACAGAAATTTTTCTTTTTACTCTACTGGATGCTAAAAGGTCCAATATCAAGGCACTTATTGGTGAATGTCTGCCCTTTCTGTCTGTCCTCACATGGTAGAAGAATGAGAGGTGAATCCTTATTCTCATGGTCCTGCAAGGCACTTATCACTTAAAACAGAGAGGTGGAATGCTGGAATATTTTCAAGTGAAAATGAAATGATCTAATATAATTTTTATATGTGTGGATGTTTTTTCTACATGCATATCTATCCACCACTTATTTATCTGGTACTGAGGAAAGCCAGAAGAGGGAGCTGGAGACCTTGTGACTGGAGGTACAAATCTGGGAGCTAGGAATTGAACCCAGGTCCTATGAGAGGCAGCAATTGCTCTTAGGCACTGAGACATTTCTCCAGTACAGATATTCTTTAACAGGTCAGACATAGTAGTGTATGTCTGAAGTTCTGTATTTGGGAAGTAGGCATACGAATATCAATAGTTCAAGGTCATCACATACAAAGTATTACTTCAAGGGCTGCCTAGTATATATAAGAACATATCAAAAATGAAAGAGAATGAAAGAAAGGAGAGAGAGAGAGAGAGAGAGAGAGAGAGAGAGAGAGAGAGAGAGAGAGAGAGAGAAATTTTATTAAGAGAATCAGATATTCCTGTAATGTTTATCTGCTTATTATCTGCAGTTCACAAAATTTTTATTCAAAGTTTTATATTTTGATACTTCCTATAACATCATGCTTTGTTTTTCATTAATACAATATTTCAAATCATATGTATTACTATATACTGAGTATCTAATATGTATTACAAAATAAGTTCAAAACTTATATGATAGAAATAAAATTCATTTCACCTGTGAAGATAGCAACACTCAGAAAAGTGTCTGATATACATTAAATTGATGGCACTGAGAAATAATAAAACCATTTGACATAAATTTAATTTTATCTTCATATTTTACCAAATTGATAAGACCTCTGAATATTCGCAGATTATTCCAAGTATGTCATAATTTGTGTTTCCTTTTTCAGTAGAAACAAACTAAAATAAATTATATAGTAAACCTGCTGTTCTGTTTATTTGTTGAATGACATCCTTGATGTCAATCTTTAAAAAAAATTCAAAATCAGTGTATTTTATGGATCCATTTGAAGATGAAATATTTGAGGGAGAAGGAAGATGTGGAGATCCAGTAGGATTGTGTCCGTGCCATGCTGCATCTTCAACCGGACTAACTTTGCTGTTTGGGCTGCCCCTGAAGCTTGCTGTTGAAGGAGTAGAGACAGATGGAGGTGGGGCTGAGGAAAGGGGAAAGCACATACTCCAGGCTAATCATTGTCATAGGCAGAGCTTGGGTCATCTACTCAGAGAGCTGGTGACTGGTTAAGATACATTACCAAGAACCAAAGGATTATTGACACAGGAAAAAATTAGAAGCAAAGTAGTTTATTCATGAAAAAGCATAAATAATTTAAGTGAACCGGTGATTCATTAAAATGAAATGTACCAGGCTTTCTTTTGAACCACCAACTAGGTCTGAAACCATGACACTGAGAATTATTATTAACCGTACCAGGCTTTCTCTTTTGGGCTACCAACCAGTTCCCAAAACATAATGTGGAGACTTATTATTAGTTATGAATGCTTGACTTTAGCTTATGCTAATTTCTGGCTTTTTTTTCTTTAACTTAAATTAAACTGTTTCTCTTCATCTATGCTTTGCCTTGGTACCTTTCACCTTTCTTTCTGTATGCCCTACTGTGTGTCTGCTAGCTGGCAGCTGCCTGGCTAGCTCAGGGCATCTTCCTTTCTTTCTCCCTCATTCTTCTCTTTTCTTTTCTCTTTCTTTTCTTCTTCTTCTTCTTCTTCTTCTTCTTCTTCTTCTTCTTCTTCTTCTTCTTCTTCCTCCTCCTCCTCCTCCTCCTCCTCCTCCTCCTCCTCCTCCTCCTCCTCCTCCTCCTCCTCCTCCTCTTCTTCTTCTTCTTCTTCTTCTTCTTCTTCTTCTTCTTCTTCTTCTTCTTCTTCTTCTTCTTCTTTTTCTTCTGCTTCTGCTTCTGCTTCTTCTACTACTTCTCCTTCTTCTCAAGCCTAGGTTCCAGCTCTCTGCCTGCCAGCCCCACCTATCCCTTTCCTGCCTAACTACTGGCCATTCAGTGTTTTATTACATGGATCAAGCACCTCAGCCAGGCAGAGTGAAACAAATGCAACACATTTTTTTTACATAATTAAACAGATGCAGCATAAATAAATGTAACACACATTTACACAGTTAAAGGAGTATAGCACAGCATGAACAAATGTAACACATCTTTAGATAGTTAAAGTAACTTCCACAACAAAGAAAATAATAAAAAAATTAAAAATTATGACTAAGATGCCAATTTATGGAACACATCCAAATCGGTGTGCCTATACATGTTTACACACATTAAAACATGATATATGAATGTATAGGTAACATATGTGTATTAGTTAAGGTTTCTATTGCTGTGAAGAGATACCATGACCATAGCAACTGTTATAAAGGAATCATTTAATTGAGATAGTGGCTTATAGTGTCAGAGGTTTAGTCCATTATCATCATGGCAGGGAACATGGTGCTAGGCAGGTGGACATGGTACTGGAGAAGGAGCTGCTGCATATTGATATGCAGGCAACCAGGAAGTAGACTGTGACACTGCGAGTAGCTTGAACATAGCATAACTCAAAGCCCACCCCTACAGTGAAACACTTTGTTCAACAAGGCCACAATTCCTAATAGTGTCACTCCCATTGGGGTTCATTTTCTTTCAAACCACCACATTCCACTCCCTGGTCCCCAAAGGATTATAGCCATATCATAATGCAAAAATGCATTCAGTTCAACCACAGAAGTCCACATAGTCTATAGCAATCTCAAAATTACTTGAAATTCTAAAGTTAAAAGTCTCTCCTGAGGTTCATGTGATCTCTTAACTATAATCCCTTCTAAAATAAAAATCAAAAAGCAGATTGCATACATCCAACAAATAATGGCAGAGGATATACATTACCATTCCACAACTTAGAGAAAGGAGCATAGTGAAGAAATATTGGACCAAAGCAAGACCAAAAACTAGTTGGGCATACTTCAAACTCTGCATCTCCATATTTGATGTCAAAAGTCTAGTCAGATCTCCAACTCCTTTCTGCTTTGTTGACTACCACATACTTCTTTCTGTTGGGATGGTTCCACTCCCTGTTATCAGCTTTCCTCAGCAGGTATCTCATGACTATGGCATCTCTAACATCTTAGTTTCTCCAAGGAAATCAAGGTTTCAATTTCACAGCTTCACACAATTGACTCTCTAGACCTCAATTTTGGGATACCCCTGATACATGACTGGCCTTAGCAGCTCTCCTTAGGCACAGAGACAGATTCTGTAACCTGTTTCTTCCACCTTAACTCTAAATTTAGAAGCATGTCCTGGAGCTGCCAAGTTCTGCTACTTACTAGGACAGGAACATGGCCCCCATATTCAATTATATATTAACTAGCTTTCTGTTTTGATTCTTAGCTTCATAGCCTAAACTTGTCTGTCCTTGAACTTTCTCTGTAGATCAGGCTTGTTTCAAATTCAGAAATACACCAGCCTCTGCCTTCCCAGTACTGAGATGGAAGGTGTGCACTACCAATGCCTAGCTCTAAGCTTTTCTGGGATTCCTTTTCACAAGTTGGAAATTAGCTGGGTGGGATATTGCCCTGAGGTCGCCACTCCCTTTATTCCTTTTTTAAATCTGTTTATCTCCTTGAACACAGGATCAAGCTCTGTTCCACTTCCTTGTGCCCCTTTTTCTCAATCTATACATTTTGTATTTTTATTTGCTCAGCTTGTATCTTTTCATGATACATTTTCATCAGAGTTAGAGTTAATACTAATAACCACATGACAGAGTCTATACTAGGCTTTTTGAGATTTTCTCTGCCAATGGAATTAACCCCAAATTCTTCACTTTAGCTTCAGGCAGCCACATTCTTCACTAAAATATCACAAAATCAGTCTCTAGGCCATATACTAATAATTTTCTCCTCTGAAACTTCTTGATCACCACAGTTCAAATCATTCTCAGAACCACTGTCTTTCATGCTCATACTAGTATGCTCCATTAAACAGTGCTTAAAGTATTTCCTAACCCAAAGTACCAAAGTCCAAACTCCTCCAAAGATAAATACTGTCAGCCCTATCACAGCAATACTCCAATCCCTGGTAACAGGGTTTCTATTCATGTAAAGAGACACCATGACCACAGCAACTCTTATAAAGGAAACACTGAATTGAGGTGTTGACTTATAGTTTCAGATGTTTAGTTCATTCCTTATCATGGTATCACATGGTGGTATGCATACAGACATGGTGCTAGAGAAAGAGCTGCTACATGTTTATAGGCAGGCAAAAGGAAGTAGATTGACATACTGGGAACAGATTGAGCATAAGAGAATTCAAAGCCCACCCACACAGCGACACACTTCCTCCAACACAACCACACCTATTTCAACAATGCCATACCTCCTAATAGTGTCATTCCCTTTGGGGCCATTTTCTTTCAAACCACCATAATACGTATTAGAATACAAATATGTATCTATGGATATGTACATTCTAAATTATAAAGATATTTAGTCAATTATTGGTATATAATTTTTATTGATTGCTGTTAATGCTGCTAGTATGTTTTGCCACTTATAATCTAAAGAATTCATAAACTGGATGTTACAGAATGACTCTTCAATATAGGAAAAATGAAGGGAAAAGTAGAAAAATGAAGAAATCAGAGGTAGGAAATTGGAAATAAGTTGAGATTTGAAGGTCATTTGGAATTTGTAAATAGAGAGGATGATAATAAATTTGAAATAAGTTCATACTCTGTAACTCAAGCTGGTCTAGAAATTACCTTGTTGCAAAGACTGGCATCAAACTCATGAAATCCTCTTACCTTAGCTTCCAAATGCTGGAGTTATAGGCAGGAGTCACCATGCTTAGCTACCTACAATAAAAAAAGTTAATAAAATGGACATATTACTAGATATATATTTTTTAACGTTCATTTCTAGGCATGATGGCACATATGAATAAGCCTGGGTAAGGGTTGCTTCCTAACTGTAGGAAGAAGTTTCTATCCCACTTGCCTGTTCCAAATACCCAGCAGCCACTGACTCAAAGGCTTAATATTACTTATAAATGCTTGGGCAGTAGCTCAGGCGTATTACTAACTATCTCTTACACTTAAATTAACCCATAATTCCTATCTATGTTTAGCCATGTGGTTTGGTACCTTTTCTCAGTTTGGCATTCTCATCCTCTTCTTGCTTCCTCTGCTTGTGACTCCTGAATCCACTCTTCCTCTTCCCAGAATTCTCCTAGCTACTGGCCAATCAAAATTTCATTAAACCAATTCTAGTGACAAATATTTACAGTGTACAAGAGCATTATTCCACAACACCTAGGTAAAAATCATAGATCACTTAATGATGGTGGTATTATCAGAAACACAGTGCATTAAGCAGTTTTGTTATTGTATGACTATCAGGATGCACTTCTACAAATGTAGGAGTATAATCTACAATACTGCTGAGTTATATAATCCTGTTGTCCCAGGGTTACCAAACAGTAGGGCTTGGATTTAGTACCATTCAGGACATTGTAAACAACTGCAGCAAAATGGTAATTATTTGTGTGTCTAACTATATTGAAATATGTCTGATAAAAGCTTCATCATGAAAAGGGAGTTGATACAGATTCATGTTACAAAATTATTTAACCTGTGTCTCACAACTCAAATACTCATGTATATCTAGCATTAATGGTAAACTATAGCATTCCTTAAAATGTTTTAAAGATGATTTTTAAGTTGGTATTTTTCCTGAATGTGTCAAATATCATACTCTCTTTATGTAGACAGATGTACAGTAAATAAGAACCAAAGTATTCCATATGTGCATTCACTTAAACCACTACGGGCCACAGTCTGGAGTAATTTACAAGGAGAGAGACAAGATCTCTTTTTTTAGAAGCCACTTGACAAGCTTGTCTGCAGACACATTAACCTTTCTTTTCTCTCCCTAGAGTGTCCAGTAATAGAGCATGCATGTGCTTCTGATCCATGGACTAAGGGGTCTGCCCTTCACTTTCAATTTGATTGTTCTAGTTTGCTTGGCTCCATACGTGTTTAGAAAATGTAAACATGAACAACCTGCTCATCTTTGCTGGTGAAAATAAGTAAAATAACAGAGGTGAATTCATTATTAAGTGTGAGTATAATTAAAGTGTGAGTGTGTGTTGTGAGTGTTTACATTGAGCCTCAAGATAGTAATAATTATCCTTACAATCTAATGAAATCATTACAAAATAATGCAAATTCCAGTTTTACAAAAATTCTTATTTTGAGCCAGTTGTTGGTGGTACTGGCCTTTAATCCCAACACTCAGGAGACAGGCAGGCAGATCTCTGTGAATTTGGAGCCAGCCTCATCTACAAAGTGAGTTCAAGGACAGCCAGAACTTTTACATAAAAAAAACTCAGTCTGGAAAAACCAAAGGAAAAAAAAATCTTATTCCGTGTTGAAAAATAATGTAGCAAAGTTTTCTCCACATTTCCACTTGATTTTGCTTCTCTTATCCCTTGGCCACGTAGTACTCACAGAAGACTGACAGTAGCAACAAGAAATCACATGATATTCCCAGTGCTCTTTGCTGACAGGAGACTTTGGCAGAAGATAAAAAGGGACAGTACAATGTAGGCAGGATATATGTTCCTCCTGCCCATCTTCCCCAGAAATGGTTGAGTGTGCTTCTGTGAGAACGCATTCTATCAGGGCATTGCATTTGTCTGATATCAGGTCAGAGTCTGGATTCAATAACTTATTTTAACATAAAAATTTCAGACTCAGATATTCCTTTGTTCATAATAGTGTGTCACAATGACCTTTGTTGAATTCAAAAAAAAAAAAAAAAAAAAACAAGCACACGTATTTCGAAAGGCAGCTAAAGGGATTTGCCTTATTCTTTTAGAGACTGAACTGAAACAGTGTCATTACAGCGCTCTGTCATAACCCTGAAATTTTTAGTCTGATGACCACAAATAATCTGAAGAAGTCGATACATAGAACAATTTTTTTAAATCCATATATTGGTTTATTCAAAAAAATTCATGTTTTGATATTTTGAGTCATATTTATATTAAAAAACAGAAGGAACATAAAAAGGAACATACAAGGAACCCTTTAGTTCAGTATACATATGCACACACAGGCTCAGAATCTACTTTCACGACTGTTAGTACATTAACAACATACATGTGTTAATGAATCTGTGCAAAATGAGAAGAAAAATTCTGATTGCAAGTTATGTTTTCAAATGTTTACAAATGTCTATTGCAAGTTACAGTCAAAAGTGACTGTTTTTGGAAATCAGTTGCAGGTTGTGTCTACGAAACTTGACTTTGTATGGATTGCACTACATCAATGCCTTCTTAGATTGAAAAACTCATCATTCTTCAGGATTTTGATGCAAAATAAAGAAAACGGTTGGAGGTTGAAAAAGCAGTGTAAGGAAAAGCTGATTTTCACTTGATGTTTGTTGTGTAGAATACAAATGAGATTCTGTCTAACCTCAACAGTCTGGATCTCTTACTTGCTGTTTAATGGGGAGATATATGCACATATATATCTACACTCCTTTTTTTTTTCTAAAACAGTAAGCAGATATTAGAGCTGACAAATAGAAAATTCCTCAGTCTTCAAACCTCTGGGAAGAATTACTGTTAAATAGGAGAATTTGCTAGAATTTATGTTAGAGAGTTTCCACAGAAGGCAGGGCTGTGGGTTTCATCGCTACACCTGGACAAATTTATAAAATAAAACAATTAATGTATTAAAACAAATGAAATTTTTGGGGCGATAGTGGCGCACACCTTTAATCCCAGCACTTGGGAGGCAGAGCCAGGAAGATCTCTGTGAGTTAGAGGCCACCCTGGTCTACAGAGCGAGATCCAGGACAGGCACCAAAACTACAGAGAGAAATCCTGTCTCTAAAAAAACAAAAACAAAATTGAAATTTATGGTATCAGAAGGATAAAAGACTATAGTATCTACACTCATACACAGTCAACTTGGAAGACATCCAGTACTACATGTACTGGATCCTCCCCAGGCTATATGTGGATATATATATATATATATATATATATATATATATATATATATATATATATATATATATATATATATATAGCCTTCCCCAGCTTATGGTTTGGCTTTACTATTGACTAGCTACCTGACTGCAGGCACTTTGACACTACCATTTTACTTCTTCAAAAAAAGACAACATTGTCTACTAATGCTACTGAGTGCAAGACAGATGTTTTTAAAATCAAAAAGCATTTATGATTTAATTTTCTGAATAATTTACTTAAAATAAATATTATAATAGCCAATGACATGTATAACTGCTATTAACAGTTCTTTAAAATAAAGGACTTCCAAATAAGAAATACAATATTTATGTTTATTGTATATGTTATATGTATATATACACATATATAAATACATATCTACACGTACAAATGGTTCTCACTAAACGTTAATTAGAACTGAGATTTTTTTGATTTGCTATGTGTTCAAAAATAACACATTCATTAAAGAAGATATTTCCAACTTTGAATTTTAAGTTTTCTCAGACAACCTGTATACAGTAGAATTTTCATGATGTTAGACAATAAGTAGCAAGATTCAGCTTCCCATCATCCACTGAGTTATGGGAGTAGTCACTAGATACTCTATGTTGTTAAGGTGCTTGTGGAGCTAGTCTATATTGCATTTTACCTCATGATATTTCAATTAATGATATCTTATCATAATGTAATTCTATCACAATTGAGAAACATTTGTACATATAATGTCCCTTATTGAGCTATGGGTTCTATTTGTTTATTCTTATTGTTTTGAGAGAATGTAGAATCGATGCAAAAAAAGCCAATGTTTTGTTATTATTATTTTTGTAGATGTTGTATGGCTCTTGTTATTGAATACTCTATACTGAATAGAAGAACTTATTTATACTATTCTACAAAATTAAAGTAATTTAATTTCCTGTGAGTAACTTCGTGATATGTCTAGGGCTTACTTCTGAGCCAACTCTCCTCTTACCCCATATTCTACAACACATGCTTACATTACTTTAATCCCGAAAATTCCTGATTAAACTAGAGGTATTGTATTTTATTCAGACATGTTTTTGAAGTCTTTAAATAATCAGTAAATTTAATATTCAGTAATATAGCAGAAAATAATTTGGAATTATAGTCAAATTGAATCTTAAGAAACAATGGCCTAGAAATGGATTCCATGTACATACACACAAATGAGTGCTTGTGCACACCTAACACAACCATATATATATGTATACATATATATATATATATATATGTATAAACACACACACACACACACACACACTGATAGAATACAGAAGTGGACATGCACTTAAATTTAACAGTCTGTCTTTCCTTGATTCCTTTTATTGAAAGCAATTTTTTTTTCAAACAGTACATTCTAATAATAGTTCCTCTTCCAATAATCCAAGTTCTTTCCCACCTCACCATATCCAACCCCTTTCTGTCTCTCCTTAGAAAATAGACTTCTAAGGGATAATAAAGTAAAACAAACCAATCAGAATAGGACAAAATAACAAACAGAAATAAAGGAACCAAAGAAAAAGCATATATAGAAACACGTTCACACACACAGGAATCTTTTAAAATCACAAAACTGGAAGCCATAATATATATGCAAAGACTGAGAAAAAAGAAAACTTTGGCACATTATTATGAGAAAAAGAACCTCTGAAGATTCCATTGGGCTGTTTTCTATTGGCTATCTACTGTTAGGTATGAGGCCTACTATTAAGAGTAGTTTGTTTTTGCAGTGAGACTCCCTTGGAGAAAATCCATTTTCACATTTTCAAGTGGTCATCAATTAGAGATAGCTCTAGGTTAGGGATGCAAATATGTGTCAATTTCTCCTGCTCTAGAATCTCATCTGGCTCAGACTGGTGCATGCTCTGTGCATATTGCCATAGTCTGAGAGCTTATATGTGAGACAGCCCTTTGGATATAGAATACCTTGATTCCATGGTGTCCTCCATCTTCTCTGGCTCTTACACTCTTACCTCTGCCACTTCTGTAGTGTTCCCTGAACTCCAAGGGGAGGGATTTGATGGAGACATCCCATTTAGACCTGAGTGTTGTGTGGTCCCTCAATCTCTGCATATTGTCTTACTGTGGACTCTGTATTTGTTCTCATCCAGTGTAGGAGGAAGTTCTCTGAGGGTGACTGAGCAAGACAGTGATCTGTGAGTATAGTAAAATGTCATTATGAATTATTTTATTGGTGTGTTCCTCCATAGAACAGCAGTATTTGGTTTTCCTATAGATTCCTGAACTAGCTATAGTCTAGTTCTTTGTTACCCATGCAGTGTTGAGTATGGTTAGCATCTGATGGAGTGGGCCTTCCTTTCTCCTTTGGTAGCATGCATTGTACCTTCCAATATCAAGAATAATGGACCATAGAAGTGATGACTCTAGGTAGGCAACAGCATGAATTCTCCATGTTTAATGAAATATGTAGGTATTGGCTTCAGCAATAAAGGTTTGTGGTTACTTTGTGAAGAGCAATCTAAAGTCTTAGCAATATCCTGGGTTGTTGTGTTCTTGTGGCCAACAACTCAATTAGATGTAATACATTGTCATTGCCAGAAACTTCATTTACTGACAATAGATACCCAGTTGAGGCTCTGCCTCCTCAGTCATTTGGCAATTTCATGTACAGTGCCTTTATATATGTATTTTAGGAAGTTTCTACTGTATTAGGTTTACATGTGGTCCACCAATGGCCGTTAATTTTAGCTGTCCTTCCTCATGTTTCCTTCCTCATCCACAATTTCTCTCTCCTCCCCAGTTGATCCTCCCATTCCAGTACACCTCATTTGTCCATCATATCTGTTCATTCTATTTCCCACTCCTAGGGATATTTATCCACCACCCTACTAGTACTTTACTCTATTCAAAAATCTATGTGAA
The DNA here is from genome assembly GCF_007827085.1 of Peromyscus californicus insignis. NCBI lineage: Eukaryota > Metazoa > Chordata > Mammalia > Rodentia > Cricetidae > Peromyscus > Peromyscus californicus. Next base: position 71,119,833 of record NW_026294573.1, on the reverse strand, counting down.
TCTATGGACTGTAGGTTTGCAATCATTGACTTAATAATTAGCATTCAGATAAAAGTGAATAAATATCATATTTGTCTTGTTGAGTCTGGTTTCCATCTCTCAAAATGATACGTTCTAGTTTTACCTATTTACCTATAAATTTCATGTTTTCTAGGTTTTTTCTTATTTTGTTTGTTTTTTAACAGTTAAGTTCTGTAAATGTACCACATTTTCTTTATCCATTGATCAGATGACAGACATCAATTTATATTCAATTTATGGCTGTTTTTAATAGAGCAGCAATGAACTTGGTTGAATAAATGTCTCTGAAGTAGGGTGAAGCATCTTTTGAGTACATGCCAAGAGTGGTATAGCTGAATCTTGAGGTAGTTCAATTTCCACGTTCCTGAGGAACCGACATGCTGATTTCTATACTATTAATACAAGTTTGCAATCCTACCACCATGGATAAGTTTTTCATTTACCTTGATCTCTCATCACCATGAGTTCTTATTTGTTTCATTGATCTTGGCCATTTGGACTGTGTATAGCAAAACGGCAAAGTAGTTTTGATTTGCATTTTGCTGATGACTAAGGATGTTGAAAGATTAAGTGCTTCTCAGCCATTTGAGTTTCCTCTATTGATTATTATCTGTTTAGAGGTGTACCCTTTTCTTAGTTGGATTGTTCTCTTGACAGCCAGTTTTTTTCGTTCTTTATATATATTGAATATTATCTCTCTATTGCATCTGTGACTGGTAAACAGTCTTTTCCAATTCTATAGCCTGCCACTTTCTCCAAATTATGGTGTCCTTTGTTGTGCATAAGCTTTTCATTTTCATGAGGTCTCATCTATTAATTGGTAACCTTAGTGCCTATGCTAACAGTGTTCTGTTCAGAAAGTCTCTTTCTGTGTCAATGAGTTCAAGGCTATTCCCAACTTTCTCTTCTATCAGATTTTGTGTCTCTATCTGGCCTTATGTTCATGTTTTTAATCTATTTGGGGTTGATTTTTGTGCAGGGTGATAAGTATAGATTTATTTGCATTTTACATTCACACATCCTCTGTGACCAGAACCATTTGCTGAAGATGCTAAGACTTTGTGTTTCTTTTTTTTAATTTTAATTTTTTTAAATTTATTCTTCTCTCATACAATACATCACAACCACAGCCTCCCTTACTTCCATTCCTGCCAGTTACTCCTCGAATCTCTCCTCTGTAGACAAATTTCTAAATGGTCTTATTAAATAAAAAACACGGAGACAAATATAGGGTGCAAGCCTTAGAGAGATCAGGGAAATAAGGAAAGCCACCAGCTCGGAGTTTTGTGGACTCCTAACAGTAGGAGTAGGAGTGTCTCTAACTCTTTTTCCTGCTCTTGAGACCCTTTTCCTCCTACTGAGATGCCTTGTCCAGTCTTGATTGAGGGTTTGTATCTACTCCTATTATATCTTTTTAAACTGTGTTCAATTGATATCACTGAGAGGGCTGTTCCCTCCAACCTTACCTCATCCACTCTGGAGCTTCCAAATGCAAGTTATTTCCTGTCTACCCAGGCCTTTATTGCCTTGCTGTTCTGACCTCTCATTGGCTCTCTTAGCCCAGATACCTCACTTTCTCTTCCTATATAGCTCTGTCACTTTCTGTCTGTCTGTACAGACCTCCAGGCCTCTCTGGTTGGTACTGAGATTAAATGTATGTGTCACCATGCTTGGCTCTATTTCCTAGTGTGGCCTTGAACACACAGAGATCCTGCCTGCTAAGTGATAGGATTAAGAGTGTGTACCACCACTGCCTGACTTCTTTGTTTACTTAAAATGACTTGTTATTTCCTCTGATCTCCAGGCAAACTTTATTAAAGCACAAATAAAATATCACCACACCCCTCTCCCTGGGATCCACTGCTCAGCCATTTCTCCTCAGAAAAGAACAGCCTTCCCAGTGATATCAATTGAACACAGTTTAAAAGGATACAAACCCTCAATCAAGACTGGACAGGGCATCTTAGTAGGAGGAAAAGGGTCTCAAGAGCAGGAAAAAGAGTTAGAGACACTCCTACTCCTACTGTTAGTAGTCCACAAAACTCCAAGCTATACAGCCACAGCATGTATGCAAAAAACCTAGAATAAAAGCCATACAGGCTCTTTGATGGCTACTTCAGTCTCTCTGAGACTCTATGATCCCTGCCTTGTTGATTCTGTGCCCCATGCTCTGCAGATGTTTTCAATCACTGTGGCTCCTACAATCCTTCCTCCCCATCTTTGTCAGGATTCCTTGAGCTCCACATAATGTGGGTCTCTGCATCTGTTCCCATCAGATGCTAGACAAAGCCTCTCTGATGACAATTGGGCTAGGTACCAATCTTTAAGTGTAGCAGACTGTCATCAGGAATCATTTTGTTGACCTTTTTTATTTATTATTCATTCATTTCTTTATTTACTTGTTTATTTATTTTTTTATTTATTTATTTATTTTTGTCAGTTCAATTTGGTTCTGCTCTAGATCTCAGAGCCACCCAGCTTCTGGTTCCTGGACATCTAGGCAGAATCAGGCATGGGTTTCCTCTACTGGCTTGGGCCTCAAGTTAGACCAATCATAAATAGACTATTCCTACATACTCTGAGCCACCATTGCTTCAGCATACCTTGCAGGTAGGACTGGTGTGGCTCAAAGGTTTTTTGCCTGGGTTGGTGTCCCAGTTCCACAACTGGGAGTATTGCCTGGTTACAGGCCAGTCAGTCCTCGTATCTTTCTTTATTAGTAATCCTCATTAGAGTCACCCTCAGAGGTTCCAGAAATTTTCCAATGCACTTTGTTTCCATATGGCCCAGTAAATGATCCCCTATTCCAGTCATATCTCCCTGTACTCTCTCCCACATTAGCTCCAGTCCAACATGATCCCTCCTGTGAAGATTCCTACCTGTCCCTAGTCCACCCACAAAATTTATTTCTTTTTTTCTAGGGAGATCCATGCATGCTCCATAGAGCTCTCCTTGTTACTTAGCTTCTAAGATTAAATTTATCTAATAGCTAATATCAATTTATAAGTAAGTAGAAATCATGTCTGTCTTTCTGGATCTGGGTTGATTATCTCAGGAGGATTTTTCTAGTTCCATTCATTTGCCTACAAATTTCATGATATCATCTTTTCTGACACATAATATAACCATTGTGTAAATATACATTTTCTTTATCCATTGTTCAATTGTGAAACATCTAGGCTGTTTACAGATTCTGGATATTATGAATAAAACCACTATGAACATATTTGAGCAAGTGTTCTTGTAGTATGATGGAGTGTCTTTTAGATATATACCCAAGATTGGTATAGCTGGGTCTTGAGGTAGATCAGTTCCCAATTTTCATAGGAACCATCATATTGATTTTCTCTCTCTTCCGCAACCCCCTCTCTCTCTGTGAGTGAGTGTGTGTGTGTGTGTGTGTGTGTGTGTGTGTGCTTTCCTTCTTTTTGTTTTGCTGGTGTGGGATTATTTATTCCCTTTGTTTTCACATGTGTAGTTAACCTCCTTGGATTGGAGTTTTCTTTCTAATATTTTCTATAGGTCTGGGGTTGTAGATAGATATTATTTACATTTGAGATTATTATAGAATATCCTGTTTTCTCCATCTATGGTGATTGAAAGTTTTACTGGGTATTGCAGTCTGGGCTGGCATCTGTTGTCTCTTAGAGTCTTCATAACATCTGTCCAGAACCTTCTGGCTTTAGAGTCACAATTGAGAAATCAGATGCAATTCTAATAGAGTCTACCTTTATAGGTAACTTTTTCTTTTGCCTCTGAAGCTTTTAACATTCTTTCTTTGTTCTGTATTGTGTCAGAATGTTTCTTCATCCTACCAAGACCCCACAGTCCTGAGTCCTGGTTATAAAATAATCACTCAGAAACTTAATGTTAATTATAACTGCTTGGCCATTAGCTCAGGCTTATTAAGCTCTTATACTTAAATTAACCCATAATTAATTAAATTAACCCATAATTCTTATTTATGTTTAGCCACATGGCTTGGTAACTTTTCTCAGTTCTGCCTTGTCATCTTGCTTCCTCTGTATCTGGCTTGTGACTCCTGTCTCAGACCTCCTCTTCCCAGAATTCTCCTCTCTGTTTGTCCTGCTTATACTTCCTGCCTGGCTACTGGCCAAGCAGCATTTTATTTATCAACCAATTCAGAGCAACACATATTCACAGCATACAGAATGACATCCAACAGCACTGTATGTTTAGCGTTTTGATTATTATGGGTCAAGGGGACTTTCTTTTGTAATCTAATCTATTTTATGCTTCTTTTATTTGTATATGCATTTCTTTATTTAGGTTAAAATGATTTTTTCTCTGATTTTCTTGAAAATATTTTCTGAACCTTTGAGCTGAGATTCTTCTTCTCATATTCCTACTATCTTTAAGATTGATCTTTTCATAGTGTCTGAGATTTCCTGGATATTTTGTGTCAGGAATTTATTAGATACAATATTTTCTTTGACCAGTATATGTATTTATTCTGTTTTATCTCCCATGCCTGATATTCTTTCTTCCATCTCTGTGTTCTGATAGTGATGCATGTATCTGAAACTATTCTTCACTTACCTAGATATTTCATTTTCAAAATTCCCTTAGTTTGTGTTTTCATAATGGCTTCTGTGGTGGTTTGAAAGAAAATGGTCACCAAAGGGAATGGCACTATTAGGAGGTGTGGCATCATTGGAGGAAGTGTGTCATTGGGGGCAGGGGTTCAGGCTTTTTTCTCAAGCTTCACTCAGTGAACTTCCTGTTGCCTGCAAGAGGTAGCATTCTCAGCTCTAGCACCACATCTGCCTGTGCAATACCATGTTTCCCATCATAATGATAATGGATTGACCTTCTGAACTGTAACTGAGCCACCTCATTTAAATGTTTTCCTTTATAAGAGTTGCCATGGTAATGATGTCTCATCACTGCAATAAAAAAACCCTAACCAAAACAGCTTCTGTTTACATTTCCAGGTCTTGAATGCTTTCATTTATTTCCTTCAAATGTTTGCTTGTTTCTTGGTTTTCTTAAAGGGATTTAGTCATCTTCTATAATTTTTGTTTGTCTTTTCCTCAAATTCTTTAAGGGTTTTATTCACTTCTTCTTTAAGGACTCTATCTTCATTAAGTTGATTTTTAACATATTTTTCTTGTGCTGTAGCTGTGTTGTTTTAATCAGGGTTTGCTTAGTAGGATAACTGGGCTCTGGCAGTGATATATTGTCCTGGTTATTGTTGATTATATTCTACACTGGCGTCTTTTTTAGTCTACGTGCCAATTTCTGAGTTTGTCTTTGTTGAATGAGTGTTTTCTTCCATGGTTTCTGTTTCCTCTTCGGTCTTCAGGCCTGAGTGGGCTGTGATTGAGCAGGGGTCTCCACCCAAGTTGGGGACTGAACCTCTGGCCCCTGTGTGGTCTCTCATTCAGCAGGTAGTCTCTGTCCAAGTAGGGGCAGGCATTCTGGTAACTCTGGTTGAGCAAGGAGCCTCCACCTGAATTTGGGGTTGTTCTGGGAAGCATGACTTGTGGTTGAGGAGGAGGTGTCTACCCAAGGGAAACCAAGAGTAGGGGAGGGTCACAGGCTGGCAGCCTACTTGGTCATCTGTAAGGAGTGGCCTATGTTTGGGGGGGAAGTTTACAAGAGGAAATGGAGAGAGTCAGACTGTCTTGCTATCCTTTCTTTTTCCTCAATGAGATTATTCAAACAGAAAAGCTCCATTGTTTTCTTAGGAAGTCATTATCAAAAAGAAGCTTATTACCTGAATTAATTCCTTATAGAGTTACTCTCATCTGTCTAAGAAATATGTACATCAAAGAAAACAGAAGACAGTACTTGTTTATGAGTTTTATCTTCTTCCTGATGCTCTAGGCCGAAATCAGCCTTCAAAGTCATAGCTTGTCCCATGGACACCCCTAAACATTTACAGATTACGGAAGCCTTCTTTTAGACCATAATTCTGGATAAAATAAATAACATTTAGAGTAAACAAAACAGAAACAAGACCTTTAATTTACTATGAAACAAGCATGTTAATTGGCTATTTCTCTATGTTTTTTTTACAAAATTCTTCAGAAAATAAAATATGCAAACCACCTTGTAATATTCATCCAACTCTAAATGTTCACAACGGAAATGATTTATGATTATACTCTATGATTATATAAAATGTGACTTTGCCCATACATAAATGATGTCAATGATTATTGAAATATATTTTGATACATTATGCAGTTTCCATCTTGAATTAGATGCAATGTAATCTCTGTGTTACTTCAATGACATGTGAACTTTAAGATATATTTTGGAGCTATTTACCTTACAGAGATATGAAATTTAGGCTTTACAAATTAAATTATTTACCACAGGTCAAAGTATGTGAGATTCTCAACCACAATAAGTGCTCTTTATTACTCAGCCAACTTCCTTGTTATAAATGGACACATAAAACCTCCAAGTATCTTTTATGTCCAAATATTTGACTTTTTTCCATTGTGTTTCCATCTTTCCTTCATTTTACTGTGTAGATTCCACTAGATCAGTAATCCTAAATTTTGACTGTTGTTATTATATAAAACCAATTTTCATTTATTCTTAGAATTATACAAAGCCCCAACTGTATATTCATATGTGATGTTCTTCTATCATCAAGTTAAATATGATATTTAAAATGAAGTCAGTGTTAAAATTTGTTGTGACAGCTAGACTTTCATTATAATTTCAGGGAGCAGTGGTACACACTTGTGATCCCAGCACTTTGGAGGCAGAGGCGGGCAGATCAGGAGTTCAATGTCATTCTCAGCTACATCTTTACATCCAGCCTGCAATACATGAGACAATGTTTCTAAAAATAAAAGGGAAAAAGAAAGTTCTCTGACTACACTTCATATACAAAACACCAGAGTTGCATGCAACAGACTGCAATGTGAAGTTATATAACTCTAACAACTTTTAATTCTGCCTTGTGATTTCATGAAGAATAAATAGAATACAAAACACATGCCACACAAGAGTTGTGTCCTTACTGCCCCCTTCTTATTCTCTCATAGAACAGCATAATCTCTCATTTGTCTTTTTGATGTGCTTTCCTGATTTAAGTACATACTTCATCTACAGCTATGTAAAATAAATTTTCCATTTTGTTTCAGAAAATCATCTTCATTTAAAGACCAACTAAAATTGTATTTTTCCAAATCTCCCCAATAGAATTCATTTGCTTAGCCTCAAAAACTGAGAGCTTTATGATTTCTACTACTTTCTTGCATGTGTGCCAGTTTATAAGCTTGTCTTATCTGCTACATTAGAGACTTCAGCACATGAACCCACACTGAAATGGACAGACGCTTTGCAAATGCTTCCCATTAAGTAGAAACTCAGTCAACACTGCTGGAAGATAATTATCTCTCCATTCATCTGAGATTTGTGTGAGGTCACAATGTATTATGATCTAAGAAAAAGCACATGCTGCAAATTGACTCACAGAGGAAATGTACAGTGCAGTAGTTACTTCATGACCTTAAAGCATTTGTCTTCGAATTAACCTCCCTGCAAGTCTTAGTGACTTTTCCTTTCTATCTAATTTACCAACTGAAAGGACTGACTTAACCTGCATTCCCTCTATTCCTCATACTACCTTTTGATTATTGTGCTCTGCATCATCTCCTCCAGATAATTATCATTGCCATCTACTAATGGCTAATATTTCCACTTTTATAGACAATTAACCAACAGATGATTTCTAATGTCTACTCTAAGCATGACTTCAGTACCATGAAAGTGAGCCTTTAACACCTCCTTTACTGCTGAATTATGACATAGCATCACATGGAAAAAGGTGATTTTATTTTATACTAAGACCGTGAGATTAGACAGGAAGTATTATTTAATGTTTCTAAGACTCTTTATCCTTTAAATGAACAGAGTAACATATATTTTTTGGCTTTTGGTTTGTTTGTAAAGTGTAAAAATTATAAATATAAAGACTGTGTAATAATTTATGTTTTCCAGTACTATAAATGAGGACCTACTACTAAGTTTTTAATTTTGTATACCTTTGTCATTACAGAAAAAGACCTGTGGCAACACCTGTTATCTCACTACACATGGATCCCATGTTTTAACTGCAGAATACAGAGATAACCATCATGTAGCCAAATCTAATCATCCCTATTGGCATTCTCCAAACTTTGCCCATATTATTTATGGTTTTAAACGTGGTAACCAATGAATAATACACATTACTCCCCAGATCTCCATGGCTTCAAGAAGAGTTGTATCTTGATTTCTCAAAATTTAATCACAGGAAGCTTAGTCTGGGCAGAACAAGGTATTATTTTTGTTTCAAATTATTTAAGGTCTTTGGTGATGAATTTAACGAAATCAACTTGAGTGTGTGCTCCAAGTGATATTACAAGGAAAGGTGAGGAAGGCTTACATATGTCTTAATTTCTCCAAGCCTCCAAGAAACACATGCTCCTATTCATCTTCCAATGGACAGAGTTACCCACATGTCTCTACCTGGAAACAGATAGTTCTAAATCTATCCGTTATTAGACAATGACATTCTATAAGCATGACATTTCACTATAAAGCTACCCATGCTGCAATGCTTTCTCTCTCCCTAATGTTAATACCACTTCTGAAGTTAGGTAGCCCCACAGCATGACCTTACCTATGTTGGGTCAGTCTGTACATAAGATCAATTGGCAGAGCACCATCATGCTTTCCAAAATCACCAAGGCTTTTTGCTAATATGTTTTTTCCTATCAATGCATGTAACTTCCCCAATGAATTTTGCAAAGAGCTCTCTCAATATTTCATATACAGGTTTCCAAATTTATTCATTGAGAAAAATCACTATTGTTATCCTAACTGACTGATTCTCAGGTTCTTAAACAGTACATTAGAATAGTTGGCTTCATGAGCATCTCCAGCAAAGAACAATAACTGACATCTCTTTCTATCTTACTATTTGTTTAGATTCAACAACACCTTCCATTCTACTTTGTTAATTTTCCACTTACTTGGTAGTCTATCCATCTTACATTTGACAAATAATCTCCCATAATATTTAAGCATAAATGAATGACTGATATATTTCTGTCATTTTCTTCTTTTTCTTCTCATTTTGAAAACTCATCACATTCTTTTTTTTCTTTTTTGAATGATGTCATTTATTTTTTGAGATTATAATAAAAAACTCTCCCCTCCTAAACATAATCTGGACAAGGACTTTTTATCTGAGCTTTCATTGCTAGGCAGCTATGATGATACATACACCTATCCATCATAGCCCAATGTGTGTACTCTAAACTATTATTATAGAAAGGAATGCATTAGCCAGTCAAGTCGTTGTCACTTCAACTCCCAAAACCTGCTTATCTTTTGAAGTATTTTATCTTTTCACTGATTTCTATAATAAAACTGAACCAAAACTAGGTCTATTCTTTGCATATTATTAATGGAGTATTTATTTTAATGACACTTAGCCCTACCTATAATTACTAATTGTGTTATGACAAGGTACAAGAAAAAATAAAATAGAATTAAGAAATAATACTTATCACTGTAGTTTTTATAAAATTTTGTAAGAAACATATCTATCAGAGTATTTTTTAAAAAAGCCTGGAGCAAGACAGGTAAAAATACACAATCTTCATAACCTGTAATAGACCACTTTTTAAAATGAATATTGAAGAAACCAGCTTAATAGACATAATTCCTGTTTTCCCTTGTCCTTGCACTAATCAAAACTATCTGAAATGCTTTCAAATACATTCTTGCTTAAATAAGTGAATTTTAAGTAAACAACAAAACTAGCATTCTGGAGGCATAGGCAGGTAAATCTTTGTGAGTGCAAGGCCAGACTAATATACATGGAGAGTTCAGGCCAGCCAGAGTTACACAGTGATAACTTGTCTCAAAAACTACTTCCTATATATAAGTACACATTCCTGGCTTATACTTTTAAAACATGATGTTTTAATCAATGTTAGAAAGTTTGTATTATTATATCAACTGGCTAGTGAATGACCTGGATAGAAACACACTATTCAGCAGCACACCCTTATTGCCAGGATGTAAAGTATGAAAAGAGCATAGTGAGTCTTTTATTCTGATGGATGTTGTAATGATAAACCACAAATGCCTCTCTCTGAAACTACACAAGCCTCTGAGGAAGATAGCAGTGGAGAGAAAAAGCATGAAATGTGTTGGATTGTGAGTCTTTCTTTAACTACAACCCTTATGCATAAAACACTACAAATGCAATGTAGAAGTGGTGAAATTAAACATATAATTGTAATGTGAAGCCATGTTACTTCCCTTCATAGTTGACCTGAATTTTCAAAGTGCACTACTTTAAGAACTATTATCCATAATACTAATATTCATGCAAATACCCTTTTCATGATATCAGTATATAATAGAAATAAAGCTATATTTTAAAATTCCAAATCAAAAACTTTAAAGTTCTACATTTAGAAGTCTATTTTTGTAGGCTGAATATATATATTCTAATTTCGTCGAAATTTGAAATTAGAATTTGTCTTTATTGCACATGGCTTTAAAACATAGTTTTAGCTTTCATTTCGCTCTGCTTCTCAACTATTCAGCTAGAAAAACAAGCAGTCCTATTTGCCTCAGTATTTTAAGTTGCTTGTGTAACATCTTTAATATTGTTTGAATTCAAAGATGTTCTCAGTGCAAGTAATTCTACAAGATGACATTAGCAATCATGATTTCTGTACCCATATATCTTCCATAAATTGATGATATAGTATTCTCTATAACAAAAATAAATTTTATGTAAAATAAGTATTTGGGAGTAGCAGTCTAATCATCCTTTGTTTTACATCTAGTATCCTCCTATGAGTGAGTACATATCATGTTTGTCTTTCTGAGTCTGAGTTACTTCACTCAGGATGATTTTTTTCTAGATCCATCCATTTGCCTGCAAACCTCATGATGTCATTGTTTTTCTCTGCTGAGTAGTATTCTATTGTGTATATGTACCACATTTTATTTATCCATTCTTTAGTTGAAGGGCATCTAGGTTGTTTCCAGGTTCTGGCTATTACAAACAATGCTGCTATGAATATAGCTGAGCATGTGCCCTTGTGGTATGATTGAGCATTCCTTGGGTATATGCCCAAGAGTGGTATAGCTGGATCTTGGGGGAGATTGATTCCCAATTTTCTAAGAAAGTGCCATATTGATTTCCAAAGTGGCTGTACAAGCTTGCATTCCCACCAACAGTGGAAGAGAGTTCCCCTTGCTCTACATCCTTTCCAGCATAAGCTGTCTTCAGTGTTTTTGTTCTTAGCCATTCTGACAGGTGTAAGGTGGTACCTGAGAGTCATTTTGATTTGCATTTCCCTGATGATTAGGGATGTTGAGCAATTCCTTAAATGTCTTTCAGCCATTTGTGCTTCCTCTGTTGAGAATTCTGTTTCACTCTATAGCCCATTTCTTAATTGGACTGTTGGGCATTTTGATGTCTAATTTCTTGAATTCTTTATATATTCTGGATATCAGCCCTTTGTCAGATGTGGGGTTGTTGAAGATCTTTTCCCATTCTGTAGGTTGTCGCTTTGTCTTGTTGACCATGTCCTCCTCACAACTCCAGGGAGGCTACCTAGAAAACAGGACCCTAAGAAAGACACAGGGATCCCCCAACAACAGAGAAATAGATGAGATCTATGTGAGCAAACTGGACGTGGGAGGTAATGAAGGGCACGGGTCGAGGGAAAGAGAGCTTAGGGGAGCTGGAGATCCCAGCTGGATCAAGAACAGAGAGGGAAAACAGAGAAACAAGGAAAAAGAGACCATGATAAATGAAGACCCCATGGGAACAGGAAGAAGCAAATTGCTAGAGGTCCACAGAAATCCACAAAGATACCTCCACAATAGACTACTGGCAATGGTTGAGAAAAAGCCCGAACTGACCTACTCTGGTGATCAGATGGCCAAACACACTAACTGTCGTGCTAGAACTCTCATCCAATGACTGATGGAAGCAGATGCAGAGATCCACGGTCAGGCCCCAGGTATAGCTCCAGGAGTCCAATCTGCAAGAAAGAGGAGGTATTGTATGAGTGAGAATTGTTGAGACCATGATTGGAAAAAGCACAGGGACAAATAGCCAAACTAGTGGAAACACATGAACTATGAACCAATAGCTGAGGAGCCCCCCAACTGGATCAGGCCCTCTGGATAAGTGAGATAGTTGATTAGCTTGAACTGTTTGGGAGGCTCCCAGGCAGTGGGACTGGGACCTGTCCTTAGTGCATGAGCTGGCTATCTGGAACCTGGGGCCTATGCAGAGACACTTTGCTCAGTTGGGAGGAGAGGACTGGACCAGCCTGGACTGAATCTACCAAGTTGAACTCAATCCTCAGGGGAGTCTTTGCCCTGGAGCATATGGGAATGGGGGGTGGGTTGGGGAGAGGGTGGGGGGGCAGGAGGAGGGAGGACAGGGGAATCTGTGGCTGATATGTAAAATTAAATTAAATTATAAAATTAAAAAAATACAAAAAAAATGTTCATTCATTCATCATTTGTCTGCTGTGATGGTCATTTGGATTGTTTTCTTTATCCCAATGAATAAAAGTTTCATAAACTTTCATGTAAAAAAAATTATGATAATATGTATTTTATTTATCTTATATAAGTATACCATGTATGTGCATCTGCATGTGCACGTGTGTGTATAAAACATACAGTTTCAGGGACCATGTGACAAGTATATGGGTTAAGTGCATTAGAACTGCCAAGTGGTTTTCTTTTTTGGCTTTTCCAAGACAGCAAGACAGGGTTTCTCTGTGTAGCTTTGGAGCCTTTCCTGGACCTCACTCTGTGCTGGCCTCAAACTCACAGAGATCCACTTGCCTCTGCCTCCTGAGTGCTGGGCTTAAAGGTGTGCGCCACCACCACCCGGCACCAATGGTTTTCTATAGCGATTGTACAACTTAACAATTCAAGCAAACAACCAGGACACTGGTTACCATTCACCATTATTTTATATTGTATCAATTATTGACTTAGTATAATTGCATTTCATTGCAGATTTGTGTAATGATATTAATGTAGCTCCTTATATAACTTTTGTATTATTAAAGACACTTTCTCCAGAATTATTTATTCACTTTTTTTAGCACTGTATACTGTGCTCTTTGTATTCTTATCATGGAGTTTGGGGAGTTGACTATACAATCTGAATAAATAGTCTCTATTAGAGAAATGGACTTGCAAACAATTTTCCAATGCACTGGTAGTGTGTTCATTCATGTCACAGCATCATTGGAAGAATAAGCCTGCAAAATCTGAGCAAAAAGAAGTATTTGGAAAGCTATTAAATCCAATAGTGGAGGTTTTATATCATGATGGGTCATATTGGCAGTCAGAGAAAAACAGCAGTGTTGGGATATGACTCATGGGTAGGATACATGCAGCAGGAGGGAGACAATTTGATTTCATATCTTCAACCCCACACAAAGCTTGAAGCACTAATTTATCTCTGTCATCCCAGCACAACTGAAATAAAATGGAAGGTGGAGAGAAGAGAATCTCTAGGTAGACTGGCAGGGGCGGTGGGGAACAGGAAACTCTGTCTCGAAATTTTAGAAGACAAAGATTGGAGCCTGAGATTATTATATGACCCCTACATATGTGGCCATCATGATATGTGTGCACACAAATTCACACTTATATAGCACACATGCCCCCCTCTGTGATCAAAGATGGAAGCAGAAAAGTAAATAATAATGACTCTGAGGGAAGATATGCATAATACTCACTTGTGAGTTTTGACAACATGTTAATTTCTTGGTTTTGTCTAAGTTGTATGTGACAGCCACATCATTTTTATAAAACATGAACAAAAATGACATGCATAAAATTATGAATTCAATGGGTAGGTATCCTTCTTATCTTAATGTTACTGTATATCTATCAACCAAACTTCTAACTCATCTTATAGTCTTCTCCTTCCTTTCCTCTCTCATCCCCTCCCTTCTCCCTTTTTCTCCTCTCTTCTCATCTCTCTTTTCCTCTCTCCTCCTTGAACTTCTCTTCCTCTCCCTTCCACTCCTCTCTGCCCTTTGGCTGTGATAATTATTGTTCTATTCTTTATATCTAAGACATCACCTGTTTAGCTTTCAATGAAAGATCATTGGATTTTTGCTTGTTTGATTTTTGTTTTTGTTTTTTGTATTTTGGGTTTTTTTGCCCAGCTGATTTCACTTAAATCTTCCAGATCCTTCCATGTTTCTGCAAATGAAAGGATTTCATTCTATTTGATAGCTGAATTGGAGGCATGGCTTTACCGTCCAAGAACAGAGTGTATGGGAAGAGTGGGATGAGAAGAGGAAGTAGCACAGCATGTGAGTGAAGGTCAAAGGACAACTTGTGGGATTCTGTTTTTTCCTCCCACTATTGAAGTGCTAGAGACTGAACTAAGAGCACCAGGTTTGGAGGCAAGCACCTTTACCCACTGAACCACTTCACTGATGCTTGTAACATATTACGAAATCTCTAGAAACAGACATCATAAATGGGCTACTTTCCTATTCACCCACTAACATTGCATGCAGATATCTAAATATCACACTGAACTCCATACATATGACTAATAATTGTATATTAATTAAAAATAAAAAATTTGCTATCAGAAGAATAAGGTTCCAATGAATGGCTGCCTGTTAAATGAGCCATTTATGTTTCTCCTAGTAGCTGCAGAGATACGTATTTTTATATTTAAAACCTTAAACCATTTTGAGTTGACATTTTACATGATGAGTCCAGAGAATGTAATTATTTTTTTCAGTATATAGAATGATCACACATTATGAACATGATACTAGTCATGAAAAAAAAATGATCATTGACTGTGGTATTGTATTCCCCCAAATATTGTGCATGCTAATAAACATGAGGATAGGCAGTGGTAGCACACGCCTTTAATCCTTGCATTCCAGAGGCAGAAATCCATGTGTTCATGAATACAGACAGGCATGGTGACTCATCATGCCTTTAATCCCAGAAAGCAAGCCTTTAATCCAAGGGAGTGGTGGTAGAAAGCCGAAAGGTATATAGGCATGAGGACCAGAAGCTAGAAGCATTTGGACTGGTTAAGCATTTGGCTGGTTACGCTTTCAGGCTTTGGAGCAACACAGTTCAGCTAAGATTCATTCTGGATGAGGACTCAGAGGCTTCCAGTCTGAGAAAACAGGACCAGCTGAGGAATTGGCAAGGTGAGATAGCTGTGGCTTATTCTGTCTCTCTGATCTACCAGCATTGACCCCAATAACTGGCCTCAGGTTTGATTTTATTAATAAGAACTGTTAAGATTCATGCTACAATTGACTTCACCTATGGCAACAATTACAGCAATGGCTTAAACTTTAAACAGATTTGTATGAAATTATGAACTGATCTGACTATTACAATATAAGATCATAATATTAAATGTGAATATTTTTCAATAGTATCTTGAAAACTTACATTTAACATTGCTGGATTCTTTGTATCTGAATTATTGCTGAGTTTTTCATTTAATAAAACTCCAAATGTTTTCTGAGAACTAAATTTAAATTAAATGAAATGAAATGTTTCCATGAACCAGTTTCTGTAAATAGTTATAATATCCAATTCTATGCTATAAAGAGATTCAGAAAGAGTAAGTGGTTATTACACATATTTAATTAATTTCTCATTTCCATATACTTTGATTTTATGCAGTGAATATAAAAATCTGATATAGCAAGAAATTATATTTTATTGGGTTAATTTTATATAGATGGAAAATGTGTGGAGGGTTGAAGGTTTAACATTTGAAATGTAATTTAGGTTTCTTTCATAATTAAAAATCTGAATAATTTTATAAGCTAGTTCATTCTGAGTGACTTTATATATAATGATGTGGAAAAGGTTTATGCCAGAACTCTTTCCTTCCCTAAACTAGGTAAATTGCATAGAAAAAGAGCTACATAGCAAAAGAGAAAGGAGTGACCAAACTAAACACTACTTTGGGTACCAGAAGAGCTCAGCAGTGAGAGCACTTTCTAAATTTACAGAACATCCAGGTTCAGTTCTCAACATTCACACAGCAGCCAGCTACCACCTGGAACTCTGATTCTATGGCATCTGACGCCCTCTTCTAGCCTCTGTAGCAACAGACTATGTGGTACAGAAGTATACATGCAGGCAAGCAATCATGAAAATAAAAACAAAGATACTTTGGTAACATCAACAAAGATTTCTAAGAAGGATATGTGAGTATACATAGATTTTGCCACTTATGTTACACAAAAAGCCTTAGTGAGGAAACATTTATATATTGAATGTTCATAAATAACATAAATCATAGAAATAGTTCAATATAGGGTTTTTTAAAATGCAACTAAAATAATTTAACAAAAAAAATAACCAATGACAACACATGTTTATTCAAGATACTGGTATTTAAATGTAAGAGAAAATCTGGGCAGACATCAAGGGCAAAAGATCAAATTACCAAAGCAGGGAAGCAAAGAAAGACAGGGAAACAGAGGTTTGGGACAGGCATATCTTGACTATTGTGATATAAAATAGCAAAAGAGCCACGGATCATGAATGTACCTGGCAAAAATCTTTGTGATTTTCAATACTGATATTATGTGAAAAAAAAAAAAAAGCAAATAAAAACTTCACGTGTTTGGTGTGGATAAAAATAACACAATAACATAAGAATGAGTGAAAGCATATAGAGAAAAAGAAATGCAGAAAAGAAGTGAATTAGATAATACCAGGCTCGGCTGCCGCCCGGAAAACATTATTCACCAGTAATGCAAACTAATGAAAAATACAAGGGTAAAAGTCACTGGAAGAAGACAAATTTGTAATTGTTATATCATTTCCTTAGCCATACATATAGCATTCTAATATATAAAAATAAGAAACTGGGGATATAAGTTGGCAGATATAAAACATAAATGGAATAGCCAGACACTAATAAGTTTGAATTCATATTAAAGATATAAATCCATTTATATTCATCTGTACAATAAATTTATACATTAGCAGACATAGAGCAGTATATACAAGTGTAAAATAATGTATAAGAAGGACATAGATATCATCAAAAATGATTAGCTATGATATAATTAGTATGAATATTAAATATAATCTAAATAAATTTCCAAAACATATTCCATGGAGTTAAATAAAATTGACTTCAAAACTGTTTATGATTATTTCATTTGAACAAATCTCTGAGATATAGATTTGACCACAAGGGTTTGCTTTGGATGTTTTTTCTTATTTATTTATTTAAATTTTTTTAAGTTTTACATACCAACCACAGTCCCTCCTCCCATTACTCTTCCCCCTCCCCCTGACACACATTCCCCCATCCAATCCTCCAAAAGGGTAAGGCCTGCCATGGGGAGTCAACAAAGTCTGGTATGGCTGTTGAGGCAGGACCAAGCCCCTTCCCACTGCATCAAGGCTGAGCAAGGCATCCCACCACATGGAATGGGCTCCAAAAAGCCCAGTCATGTACCAAGGATAGATCCTAATCCCACCGCCAGTGGCCTCTCAAACAGACCAAGTTACAAAACTGTCTCCTACATGCAGCAGACCTAGTTCAGTCCCATTTAGGCTCCATAGCTGTCAGTCTAGAATTCTTGAGTTCCCATAGCCTCAAATCTAATTGTCTCTGTAGATTTCCCCATCATGATCTTACCCCCACCCCCTTGCTCATATAAGACCTCCTCACTCTCTTCGCCTGGACTCCTGGAGCTCAGCCCAGGTGCTTTCCTCAAAATCTCTGCATCTGCTTCTATCAGTTACTGGATAAACACTCTATAATGACAGTTCAAATATCCACCAATCTAATTACAGGGGAAGGCCAGTGCAGGAACCCTCTCCACTATTGCTAGGAGTCTTAGCTGGGGTCATCCTTGTGAATTCCTGGGAATTTTCCTAGCACCAGGTTTCTCCCTAACCCCACAATGGCTCCCTCTATCAAGATATCTCTTTCATTGCTCTCCCACTCCATTCCTCCCCCAGCTCAAACATCCTGTTCCCTCATGTTCTCATCACCCCATCCCCTCCCCTTTACCGCCCTCTCCCCAGTTTAGCCAGGAGATCTCATCTATTTCTCCTTACAAGGGTGATCCATGAGTACCTCTTAGGGTCCTCCTTGTTACCTAGCTTCTCCGGAGCTGTGAGTTGTAGTCTGATTATCCTTTGCTTTACATCTAGTATCCACTTATGAGTGAGTACATACTGCATTTGTCTTTCTGAGTCTGGATTACCTCACCCAGGATGATATTTTCTAGTTTCATCCATTTGCCTGCAAATTTCATGATGTCATTATTTTTACAGCTGAGTAATACTTCATTGTGTAAATGAACCACATTTTCTTTATCCATTCTTCAGTTGAGGGGCATCTAGATTGCTTCCAGGTTCCAGCTATTATAAATAATGCTGCTATGAACATAGTTGAGCAAGTGTCCTTGTGGCATGATTGAGCATCCCTTGGGTGTTTTCCCAAGAGTGATACACTCAGTCTTGAGGTAGGTTGATTCCCAATTTTCTGAAAAGTCGCCGTATTGATTTTCAAAGTGACTATACAAGTTTGCATTCCCACCAGCAGTGGAGGAGTGTTCACCTTACTCAATATCCTGTCCATTATAAGTTGTCCTCAGTGATTTTCAACTTAGCTATTCTGAAAGGTGTAAGATGGTATAGCAGAGCTGTTGTTTGAATCTTAGATAGTCTTTAAAAAAAATTCAGAGTCAGATAACAGGGTGAAGGCTGAAAGACCACAGAAGCAGAACAGTGAGCCACTAGTTCCTACCTCCACAAAATTCTCAGCCTAAAGAGAGAGTTCCTGTTTCCTCACATCTTATATACATTTCTTTGCCCTGCCATATTATTTCCTGGGATTAAAGTCATGTGTGCTTCCCAAGCAAAGGCATGAGATTTCAAGTGTTGGGGTTAAAGGTGTATGCCACCACTGCACGGCTGTTTCTCTTCTATACTGGATCAGTCTCACTTAGCCCAGTGTGGCCTTGAACTCATAGAGATCCAGATAGATTTCTGCCTCCCAACTGATAATATTAAAGTTGTGAGCCACCACTTCCTGACCACCATGTCTAATCTAGTGGCTGGCTCTATCATCTGATCCTCAGGCATGTTTATTAGGGTACACAATATATCACCACACAAAGTTATTTTGATTTGCATTTCCCTGATGACTAATGATGTTGAGTAATTCCTAAATGTCTTTTGGCCATTTAAGATTCTTCTGTTTAGAATTCTGTTTAACTCTGTAGCCCATTTTTTAATTGTATTATTTGGTAATTTGATATCCAGTTTCTTGAGGTCTTTATATATTTTGGAGATCAGCCCTCTGTCAGATGTGGGGTTGGTAAAGATATTTTTTCATTCTGTAGGCTATTGTTTTGTCTTATTTACCATGGCTTTTGCCTTACAGAAGCTTCTGAGTTTCAGGAGGTCCCATTTATTGATTGTTGTTCTTAGTGTCTATGCTACTGGTGTTATATGTAGGAAGTGGTCTCCTGTGCCAATGCATTCAAGGCTACTTCCCACATTCGCTTCTATCAGGTTCAGGGTAACTGGATTTATGTTGAGGTCTTTGATCCACTTGGACTTGAGTTTTGTGCATGGCAACAGGTGTGGATTTATTTGCAATCTTTTATATGTTGACTTCTGGTTGTGCCAGCACCATTTGTTGAAGATGCTTTTTTTTTTCCATTGTACTGTTTTGGCTTCTTTGTCAAAAATTAAGTGTTCATAGGTGTGAGGATTTATGTCAGGGCCTTCATTCGATTCCATTGTTCCATATGTCTATTTTTATGCCAATACCAAGCTGTTTTTATTACTATAGATCTAGAGTAGAGCTTGTAGTCAGGGATGGTGGTGCATCCAGAAGCTCCTTTATTGTACAGGATTATTTTAGCTATCCTGAGTTTTCTGTTTTTCCATATGAAGTTGAGTAATGCTCTTTCCAGATCTGTGAAGAATTGTGTTGAGATTTTGATGGAGATTGCATTGAATCTGTAGATTGCTTTTGGTAAGATTGCCATTTTTACTATGTTGATCCCACCTATCCATGAGCATGGGAAATCTTTCCATTTTCTGATATATTCTTCAACTTCTTTCTTCAAAGCCTTAAAGTTCTTGTCATGCAAGTCTTTCATTTGTTTGGTTAGAGGTATTTTATATTATTTGTGGCTTTTGTAAAGGGTGATGTTTCTGTGTTTTCTTTCTCAGCCCATTTGTCACTTGTATATAGGAGGGCTACTGGTTTTTCTTTGTGTTAATCTCATATCCTGATACATTACTGAAGGTGTTTGTCAACTGTAGAAGTTCCCTAGTAGGATTTTTGAAGTCACTTATGTATACTATCATACCATCTGCAAATAGCAAAAGTTTGACTCCTTCCTTTAAAATTTATATTCCCTTGATCTCCTTTTGTTGTTTTATTGCTCTAGATAGAACTACAAGTACTATATTGAATAGATATGGAGTGGACAGTCTTGTCTTGTTCCTGATTTTAGTGGAATCACTGAGTTTCTCTCTGTTTAATTTGATGTTGGCTGGCAGCTTGTTGTAAATAACCTTTATCATGTTTAGGTGTGTTCCTTGTATTCCTGATCTCCCCAAGACCTTTATCATAAAGTGATGTTGGATTTTGTCCAAGGCTTTTTCAGCATCAAATGAGATGATCATGTGTTTTTTTTTTTCTTTCAGTTTGTTTATGCAGTGGATTACATTGACATATTTTCATATGTTGATTCATCCCTGCATTTCTGGGATGAATCCTACTTCATCATGTTGGAATGACTTTTTGATATGTTCTTGGATTTTGTTTGCCAGTATTTTATTGAGTATTCTTGAAACAATATTCATGAGGGAGATTAGTCTGTCATTTTCTTTCTTTGCTGCGTCCTTTTTGAGATTTGGTTATCAGGGTAACTACAGCCTCATAAAAGGAGTTTTGCAATGTTCCTTCTGCTTCTATTGTGTGGAACAATTTGAGGAGCAATGTTCTTAGCTCTTTTTTGAGATTGTGGTATAATTCTGTGCTGAAACCATGTGGTCCTGGGCTTTGTTTGGTTGGGAGACTTTTAATGACTACTTCTATTTCCTTAGGATTTATAGGGTTTGTTTATCTGGTCTTCATTTAATTTGAGTATGTGGTTCCTATCCAGAAAATTGTCCATTTCTTTTAGATTTTCCAATTTTGTGGAGTACAAGTTTTTGAAGTATTACCTGATGATTCAATGGATTTCCTAGGTGTCTGTTGTTATGTCCCCCTTTTCATTTCTGATTTTGTTAATTTGGATATTCTCTCTCTGCCTTTTGGTTAGTTTGGATAAGGGTTTGTCTATCTTGCTGATTTTCTCAAAGAACCAACTCTTTGTTTCATTGATTGTTTTGATTGTTCTCTTTGTTTCTATTTTATTGATTTCATCCCTCAATTTGATTATTTTCTGGCATCTATTCCTCCTGGGTGAGTTTGTTTCTTTTTGTTCTAGAGCTTTCAGGTGTGTTGTGAAGTTGCTAATGTGAGCTTTCTCAAACTTCTTTATGTAGACATATAGTGCTATGAACTTTCATCTTAGTACTGCATTCATAGTGTTCCATAATTTTGGGTATGTTGTACATTCATTTTCATTGAATTCTAAGAAGTCTGATTTATTTCTTTATTTCTTTCTTGACTCAGTCATGATTCAGTTGAGAACTATTCAGTTTCCATGAGTTTGTAGGCTTTCTATAATTTGTATTGCTGTTGAATTCTAACTTTAAGCCATGGTGATCCAATATGGTACAGGGGATTATCCCAATTTTTTGTGGTCAATTTTAGAGAAGGTTCCATTAGGTGCTGAGAAAGTATATTCTTTTGTGTTGTTCTATACATGTTTGTTGAGCCCTTTCGAGTCATGACATTTATTAGTTTCCTTATTTCTCTGTTAAGTTTCTGTCTGGCAGACCTGTCCAGAGGGGGGTGTTGAAGTCTCCCACTATTAGTTTGTGGGGTTTGATGTGAGATTTAAACTTTAATAGTGTTTCTTTTACATATGTGGATGCCCTTGTATTTGAGGCATACATGCTCAGAATTGAGACTTTATCTTGATGGATTTTTCCTGTGATGAATATGAAATGCCCTCTATCTCTTTGGTTTAATTTAACTTGAAGTCTATTTTGTTAGATATTAGGATAGCTATACCAGCTTGCTTCTTAAGTCCATTTGACTGGAAAACTTTTCCCAACCCTTTACTCTGAGGTAATCTCTCTTTGAATTTGAGGTGTGTTCCTTGTATGCAGCGGAAGGATGGAGCCTGTTTTCATATTCATTCTGTTATCCTGTGTCTTTTTATTGGTGAATTGAGTCCATTGATATTAAGGGATATTAATAACCAGTGATTGTTAATTCTGTTTTTTTGTTTGTTTGTTTTTGGTTTTTTTGTTTGTTTTTTTGGTGGTAATGTGTGTATGTTTCCCTTCTTTAGGATTTCTTGGTGTGGGATTATCTATTACTTGTGCAATAGATAACTCCTTGGGTTGAAGTTTTCCTTCTAGTGCTTTCTGTAGGGTTGAATTTGTGGATAGACATTGTTTAAATCTGGCTTTGTCATGGAATATCTTGTTTACACCATCTATGGTGATTTAAAGTTTTTCTGGGTATAGTAATCTGGGCTGACATCTATGGCCTCTTAGTGTCCTCATAACGTCTGTCCAGGACATTCTGGCTTTCAGAGTCTCTATTGAGAATTTTGATGTTATTCTGATGGGTCTGCCTGCATGTTACTTGGCCTATTTCCTTTGAAGCTCCTAATACTCACTTTGAATGTTTAGTAGTTTGATTAATATGTAGTAAGGGGACTTTTTTGGAGGGTCAAGTCTATTTGGTGTTCTGTAAGCTTCTTGTATCTTCATAGGCATTTCCTTTTTTAGGTTGGGAAAGTTTTTTACTATGATGTTGTCAAACATACTTTCTGTGCCTTTGAGGTAGTATTCTTCTCCTTCTTCTATTCCTATTGTTCTTAGGTTTGGCCTTTCATGGTGTTTCAGATTTCCTGGACGTTTTGTGTTATGACTTTTTTGGCTTTAGTGTTTTCTTTGACTAACAAATCTATTTTCTCTATTGTATCTTCCATGCCAGAGTTTGTTATGCTTGCATCTGCAGTTCTTATTCATTTACCTAGATTTTCCATTTTTAGAATTCCCTCAGTTTGTGATTTCTTTATTTTTGTCTCTATTTCAATTTTGAAGTCTTGAACTGTTTCCTTCACCTGTTTCGTTGTTTTTCTTGGTTTTCTTGGCTTTCTTTAAGGGATTTCTTGACTTTTTTTCCAATTTCTTGTCTGTATTTTCCTCAATTTCTTTGAGGGAATTTTTTATTTCCTCTTTAAAGACCTTTATCATCTTCATAAAATTATACCTAAGGTTATTTTCTTTTGCTTCTTCTATATTGGGATGTTCAGGTCTTGCTGTTGTAGAACTGTTGGTTCTGGTGGTACCATATTGCTGTTTATGTTGTTAAATGTATTCTTGTACTGGCATCTAACCATCCTTTCCTCCAATCCCTGCAGGTGGTGGCTGTGCCTCCAGGGGCCACTCTTTGTCCAATCGGTGCAGGTGGTATGTCCAGGTCCAATCAATGCTGGTGGTGTCTGTGTCTCAGGGAGGCTCTGAGGTGGTAGGGGATGGGTGGGTTTGGGGAGATAGAGTGGGACTTGTAGATTACAAGTCCTCTTGGAGGGTGAAAAGGCCTGCCTGCAGGATCCTTGCCTGTTGGCTGGCTAGTAGGGCTGAAAAAGGGGTGGAGGTGGAGTACGGGGTATGACTCAGTGCCTAGGGCCTAGAGCTTGAATGGTTTTCTGTGGAAATAGATGGAGTAAGGAAAGAATTTATGGAAGATGGATGTTCCTGGGACTCAGTTTACTGGGTTATCAAAAATTCTAAATAATGACTTTCAGAGTTATATACAAATTCTGGCAGGTAGGAAGGATTTTACAACAATTTCTTCACTAATTATTTAAGCTGTGGTTATTCAATAAGAGTTAGCTTATATTGGCCACAAATGGGCTACAATGTTGAAAATAGCCTGACGCAAAAAGTGAAACGACAAGTTAATAGTCACAGTAACAGGTAATTTCTCAAGGAATTATCCAGTATAGGTTCTTCATAATCAGACAAGTTCTATAGGTAAATAAAAAAGCATAGCAGATGTTTCAGCAATAGTAATCAAATAAGAATACGTGACAACATGGAAAACTTTCTGTGAGCATACTGAAGTATAAGGAGTAGACCTGTAACCATATTACCTTAGTACATGTATAGGAGTAGACAGAACAATGTATAGAATGGAGAAGACAAAACTCAATGCTCAGATATGACATAGTAATACAAATGAATATAATTACTTTGAGGGGAGAAAGGATGGACATTTTAATGAATGGTACCAGATATAAGAATACAACAATGGGGGAAGTAATATCATATGCAAAACTAAAATCAAGATGGGTAATATATTTATAAGATTTGAGACAGGGTCTTACTCTGCAGCTTAGACTGAACTGACACTTGCTATACATCCCAGTCTGAGTGCAAACTCACAGGGTTCTTCTGCTTCCCCAGTATGTGGACTGAAGGTATATGCTTCCATGCCTCGCCAACTTTAATACCTTACAGGATTAAAAAAGCCCTGAAGTAAACTGTGTTGATTATTTGAGCAAAAGAAAACCTTTCTTTACCAAAAACAGAAACACTGACTCCTTAAAACAAGATTTTGTAGGAAATGTTATCATAAACACTATCAGTGAACAAATAATAAGACAAAAATATATCTTAAGAAATAGAGATTTCTTCCTATTATGACCAAATTACTTCTTAAAGACTAATAAAAAATGGTAAATATAATTCAAAGGGGATTATTATATCCTTTTCAGCACATGGGGGAAGGATATATGATTTTTTAAAACTGAATGTTAGTTTTCATTTACTTAAATATGAAATGTTCAGGAGGCTGGAGAGATAATTCATTGTTTAGGAGTATACACTGCTTTTGCAGAACACCAGAGTTCAGTTCCCAGTAAGGACTTTAAGCTGTTCACAACTCCTGTACTTCCAGCTCTAGGGAATCTTATCTTTCTCTTGGATGCTGAGTAAATCTGTACTCAAATACACGCATAGACACACATTTAAAAGTAATATGTCCATATTTTTAAAATGTGTAGATGATAACACATGTTAACTGATATTATAAGGAGGCTTTTATTCAAAAGGCCAGTGGACAATGGAAATATGCTCAAATTAAATAGCGGTCATAGAGGTAGATTGGCTGCAGTGAGGAGGCTCCAGAGCTGAGTCAGACTTTAAAATAACAATCATTCTCCAATTCTATTGTGTAACTTATCAACTTTAAAGTACCTAAATAAAACCATAATTAGAAAATTGTTAAAGGTAAGAAAAAGATAAGAAGTACATGGTTAAATAAATTAGGAAAGAGTACACATAAAATTTATGGTTAATAGTTAATGCCAAGAAAGAATCCTTACACATTAAAAAAAAGGTGAGATTTAAAAAATTGTGTAAAACATTAAGTTTTCTCAGATTTCATGACTAGAAACATGGACTAAAATGCAATTTGGTGGTTACGATGACTTTCTGTGTTTAGGGATGCAGGACTTGCTGATGTGTCACAAGGAGGTGAGGACACATGAGGGAAACATGAAGAAAAGCAGCATGCCTGACAGCATTTCTTTTAACTAAAGGGCAAGTTTGGAATTAATTCACAGATTATAGGAATAATTCACATTTGCCATGTGATATTTTCCTTGATAAGAACAAGAATGAAGAATGGCTTCTTTATTCAAATTTTGATATTTTTCACAAAAATATGCAAATGCAAAACATATGCTAAAATAATGTATAGGCGTTAAATCATAATTATATAAGCAGTATGCTATGGAAAGTGAGTAATAATGAAACAAAATATTTCTAAATATGCAAAAGGATGAGGGAAGTCTGGAACTAGTGAGGGATAATAAGAGTAAATGAAAGTTCCTGGATAAATAACTATGTACTAAAAGGTAGATGATAGTGAATAATCACAGGAAAGATCAGTAAAACAGAACTGTATATAAAAGTGGGATTCAAAAAGATGGTATGTCACGTTAAGGGGTGGTCTATAAGAATATTAGAGGCAAAACCAGGAATAGCTGGAAAATCAATAGAAAAGGTAGATGATGGGCCAAACACTCTAGCTTTAACAGAAAATCAGAGAGAAGCTTTGCAGTGACATACACTAGGGCTATCTGGGAAACTCTTCCCCTCCCAGGGAGATGACACACAACTGCAGAAGACCAGAGCCTCAACTTGTGGCAGGGAGCTTCAGAAAATCTGCACTGTACTTTCAGTAAGAGTCACTTTAAGGAGCACGTAAAATGAGAGAATGGGAAAAAGACTGTGCCTAGTGGCCCCACCAGAGGGAGACCTGTCAGGGAAAGTTGGCCCTTCTGAGAACCAATCAGAACAGGGAATAGAAACTTCATAGAAAGATGTCTTTTGAGGAAGTGGTTGGACCACACAAGAAGAAATAGACCTTCATTAGACTGCATACTCTAGTTTAAAAGGCCAACTATTACAGGTCTGCACACTAAATCTCAGCCCAAACAATACTTCTAGATGGAGAGAGAGAGAGAGAGAGAGAGAGAGAGAGAGAGAGAGAGAGAGAGAGAGAGAGAGAGAACATGAGTCTCAACCATGCAAAATTCAGCAAGGTGAAAATCTATACAGATTCAGACTCTGCAGTGGAATACAAAGATTCCAAATACAAGGCCCAGCATCAGGAGGAGTGCCCCAGTGTGTGAAAAGCATTCACAGTCAACCCATGAAGGACCATGTACTTACTTTATCCTGAGGAACAACACAAATTAACCTCAAAATAATAATCCTGTTTGATATCAGTATTCCCCTTTGACCACCAAAAACATACAAGTAAATAATACTAAATAAAACATAAATGAGTTAAATGACATCATAGATCAAACGGACATAACAAACATAACAGAATACTCCTTCCAAGCACTACAGAATGCACATCTTCTCAGGAGTCCATGATATTTATCTACATTGGTTAATATAATAGGACACAAAGCAAGTCTTAATAAACACAAGAAAACAAAAGTAATAATTGTATTTTATCTGACCACAAAAAAATTAAAACTAGAGTCAACAGGAAAAATTTCATTGCATATACAAATGCATGGAGCTTGAACACAAAACTATTTAATGCTGAATGATTATCAAAGAAAGCAGGGATGCCAAGAGCTTTCTATTAAAAAATGCAATAAAATAAGAACAGGCCTCTAAGAGACAACAGCAAAACATGACAAAACAGGATACAATAAGACAGGGCAAAAGCCTTCATTACAGAGACTGGACAAGGAAACTCAATAGGAGGAAAGGAATCCCAAAAGCAGGCAAAAAAATCAGAGACACATCCACTCCCACTGTTAGTAGTCCCACGAAAACACCAAGCTAACACCCCTAATGCATACACAGAGGACCTGGAGAAGAGTCTTGAAGATCCTGAGCTGCTGCTTCAGTCTCTGTGAGCCTATGTGAGCCCCTGCTTGGTTGATTCAGTGGGCCATGTTCTCCTGGTGTCCTCCATCTCCTTTGATTCCTATAATCTGCCCTCCCTATCTTCTGCATGGTTCCCCAAGCTCTGAGGAGAGGGACCCAATAGAGACCTCTAGTGTAGACCCTCATTCTGTATGGCTGACTTTGGTTCTCTGCATCAGCTCCCATCATAGAGGGTGAGTGGACCTGAGGGAGAAGTGAGGTGAGGGGAAGCTAGGAGGAGAGGAGGGAGGGGAATTGTGGTCAGGATGTGTTGTATGACAGAAGAATCTATTTTCAATTAAAAAAAAAAAAACAATGTTTCATCAGTTCTGTCTGAAGCTCAGCAAAGGGTGTTGTGTTGACTGGGACTGTTGATGGGAGAGTATGTCTAGGCTTTGACAGTTTAGCCTGATGTGTATGCAGTGTAATTTGCCACATATTAAAAATTCATTCTTTGTCAAAAACATGCAATCAAAATACAGTAAAACCTATGGGGTAGATGAAAGAATTCCTAAGTAGGAAGGTAGCTGTAAGGGACCCCCTACAAAAATTTTAGGAAGCAAAGAAACATTGGTTGTACTCTGAGTTATACTGTCACATTTGAAGATTTGGAGCTAGTAAGGACAAATTAGAGACAACATGGTGGATGAACCACTTTTCAAACTCACCAATAGTTAATAAAGTTACCTCATCCCATATTCTCACCAGCATTTGTTGTCAGTCATTTTGGTCAGCCATTTTGACTTGGGTAAGATGATATCTCAAAGCTGTTTTAATTTGTCTGTCTATAATTGCTAAGGATATGGAACAGCTTTTTAGACATTTCTTAGTCATTTTTATTTATTTCTAGAACTTATTGCTCAGATCTATAGCCCACTTTTTAATTGGTTATTTTTTCCTTGATTCTGTTTTTTGAGGTATTTATATATTCAGGATATTAATCCTCTATCAGATGTACAGCAGGCAAAGATTTTATAGCACTCTATGGACCTCCTCTTCAATGAGATGAATGTTTCTGTTTCTGTATAGAAACATTTAAGTTTTATTATATCCAATTGGCCAATTTTGGGTTTTAATTTTTAAGTGAATGAAGTTCTTTTCACAAAGTCACTTTTGACACCTATTCCTTACATTTGTTACCTATATTTTCTTTATCATTTTCTGCATTTCAGATTTTACATTGAAGTCTTTAATCCACTTAAAGTCGGTTTTTCTGTGGGGCAATATATGTGGCTCTAATTTTATTCTTCTCCATGTGTATATCCAGGTTCCCCAGCACCATTTGTTGAAGATACCACCAGTGTACATTTCTGATATATTTGTCAGGTATGAGGTGACTATAGTTGCATAAACTCATGTCTGTGTCTTTAATTTTGTTCTCTTTATCTACATGTTTGCTTTTGTGCCAAAATCATATTGTTTTTGTTACTATGGTTCTGGAATATATCCTGAAATCTTTTATGGTAACTTTGCAACCACTGCTCACTTTCCTTGGGATTTCTATGGCTATCTGGAGTATTTTCTGATTCCACATGGATTTGCTCTTTTTTTTTAAACTATATGTAAAACATTTTGGGGATTTGGATTGAGATTACATTGAATCTTTAATTACTCTTCATAGATTAGTCATCTTAAAGAATTTAAATATAATAAATCATATATATGAACCTAATGGCAAAATTCACATATATATTTCAAGAAATGCAGAAAACACCTTTGACAAAATCCAACATGTGTACATAATAAATTCCTAGCTATATTAGGACAGCAGGAAACATTCTTCAACATAATAAAGGCTATGTATGACAAATCTGGGACAAACATTATCCTAAATGGAGAGAACTTAAGAAATTTCATTAAAATTAGGAATGGAGAATGGTTGTCCACTCTCCCCACTCCTTTCAAAAATAGTTATTGAAACACTGGCTAGAGCAATAAGAGATTTGTCCCAACTACCTGCCAGCAAAGAATTCAAAGAATTCTACCACAATACTTCTGGAAATAACATGGCCAGAGAGAAAACCATACTGCAAAATTCAATAGCCTTCAAATATATCAAAAACAAATACTCTGAGAAAGAGAAAATGGACACAGTCTCATTGCTGTGGGATGTTCTATATGCAGTGAATGTGCTGCTCTGATTGGTTCTTAAATAAAAAGCTGATTATCCAGTAGCCAGGCAGGAAGTATAGGTGGGTAAACAGACAAGGAGAATTCTGGGAACAGGAAGACTGAATAAGCAGACGTCAGCCTACTGTCCAGGAAGCAGCATGTAATGGCATACAGGTAAAGCCACAAAACATGTGGCAACATATAGATTAACAGAAATGGGCTTAGTTTAAATGTAAGAACTAGTCAGTGGTAGGCCTGAGCTAATGGCTGAGCAGCTTTAATTGATATAAGCCTCTGGGTCCAAGTGGCTGTGGGACTGGCGGGTGAGAGAGATTTGTCCCAACTGCCTGCCAGCAGAGACACAGAAAAACTTTCAGTTACATCTCATTCATAGTAGGCTGAAAGAAAATAAAATAGAATAGAATTTTGAATAATATAATACAATTGAATGTAATAATATAAAAGGAAAATATCATGACCCTAATCAAGGATGTGAAAGGCCTCTATAATTAAAATGTTAAATTTCTGAAAAATAGATTTGGAGAAACAGTAGAAGATAAAGTAGAAATAGAAAATAAATTTTAAAATATATAATCTCCATAAAAATTCCAATGGTGTTCTTTGCAGAATTATTGGAAAATATTAAAATTCACATGGATGCATGAATGAACCCTGTCTTAGTTAGGTTTCTATTGTTGTGATGAGACAACATGACCAAAATAAAGTTGGTAAGGAAAGGGTTTATTCATCTTACTCTCAAATCACAATGTTGCTCTTTACAGACTAAGGGAAATGTTCTTATATTCCATCTGGAGTACTAAAGATCCCAAATAGACAAAACATGATGAAGAAAAGAAAAACATGCTGCAAGTATCACTGTACCTGATTTCAACTGGTACTACAGAGCCATAATAACAATAAACAATATGATTCTGGCATAAGCATGGACAGGTTAATAGAATATGATAGAAAACCAAAATATAAACCACGGTAGGTACAGGTACCTGATTTAGACAATAGAAGCCTTTTAAACAAACATTACTGGTAAACTGGATGCCTACATATAGAAGAAAGAAACTGTAACTTTACCTTTTAACCTATAGGAGAAAAATCAACTACAAGTGGATAAATTACTTGATTGTAAAACCTGAAATTCTGAAACTGTTAGGTAGTGAAAACACTTAAAGGTATAGACATTGACAGGGACTTTGTCAAAAAACCATGGTGGTTTGAATGAGAAATGCCTCCCATATGCTCAGGTACTAGGACATGTGGTCTCCAGTTGGTGGCCCTGTCTGAAGATGTGGTATAGCCTTGTTGAAGGAAGAACATCACTAGGGGTGGGCTTTGACAAATTATAGCCTCATTCTCACTTCTAGTCCACTCTGTGTGTGTATGATCACTGAGTTTTCCACTTCTGTTGCCATGCCAACAGCTTGCTTCCACACCTCCTCAGCAATAACAGACTCTTATCACTCTTATGTCTCTAGATCCATAAGCCAAAATAAAGACTTTTTTTTCCATAAATTCTTTTGATCATGGCACTTTATCAAAACAACAGAAAAGTAAGACAGGAAACCAAACACTTTGACAAATGAAATTTCATTGAATTGAAAAGTCCCTGCACAGTAAAAGAAATAATTAATTGAGTGAAGAGACAGCCTAGAGAATTGAAGAAAATCTTTACCAGCTTACATATGACAAATGATTAATTTCTAGAATATATGAAAATATATAAAAAACATTCAAAACCTAAATAAAAATAATCAAACAACCATAACAACATATGAGCTTATGAAATGAACTAGAAAATTGTCTATTGGAAAATGAATTAAATTATGATTATGAGAGGAGAATCTATAACCACTAATTTACTAAACTGGCATAATCCCTAACAACAATCTATGAACATGAGTTGATGCACAGATAAGTGCAGTTTTCATCTCTCATCAAAGAGAAAAAGACGACTAGGGAAAAATCACAAATAAAGTGTAGAATAGTAGATCCCAGTCCCAAGGAATTCATCTACCATCTACAAACATGCCTGCATTTTAGGCTTGAGGAGCACTGTAAAGGAGAGAGCAGAATGATAGTAAGAGTCTAACAACCCAGGAGTTTGCTGGGAGATTGACTGTCCTAGTCATATCAGAACCTACACCCATAAACTCTTGCAACGCAACTAGCCAAACATCAGTTGAACAAGGATGAAACAATGGACACGCTAAAGTAGATGATGGGTGTTCAGTTCTACAAATACACTATAGGCTGGCAGACTGACAGGTGGTCTTCCCCAGGGAAGAGAGCACCAATTTGTTGTCTAGTATCAAATGCTTAGCCCTAAAAACATGTGTACAAGTAATATTATGCAGACTGATCAGATTGGATTTAAGAATATACGTATATATTCTTAATACAATACAGTGTAACCCAATGAATGGAAAAGGAGGCCATGAATTTGAAATACAGCAGCGAGGGTATGGAGGGAGAAAAGGGAAAAAGAAATGTTTTAGTTATATTATAATCTCGAAAAACACAGAACATAAAAATATTCAACTTTTAGCTAACAAAGAAATGCAAATTAAAGCTACTTTATCGCTCTTTCTCACCCTCATAGGAATGGTAGTCACTAAGAAACCAAATAACAAATGCTGATGATTATGTAGCGAAAAGGGAACCCTTGAACATTACTGGTAGGAATGTAAACTAACCTACTCACTGTGGACACCAGCATGGCGCTTCCCAAGAAGCAACAGCAGACCTGTGTTATGACCCAGTTGTATCACTTTAGTAAGAATTTATCCTATAACCCAACAGAGTACAGAGATGCATGTACACTGATTTTTGCTGCGGCATTGTTAACAGTAGCTGTTTTGGAACCAGTCTAGGTTTCCATCAACAGAAGAGTGGAAGAAAACGTGACATGTACATAGTGACTGTCTTTCAACCACAAAGACCAAAGTGATGCTCTTTGCAGGGAAATGGATGCAACAGGATGTAAACACACACAGTCAAATAATCCAGTCTCACCATGATAAATATCCTGTTCTCTTTCATTTGTGGTTCCTAAATTTTATACATATGGATATGATATTAAAGTACAAGAAAACTATCTTGTTAGTATTGGGAGTATGGGAGAAATATTCTTACAGTACATTATACTCTTGTATAAAAACGAAAACCAGCACTATGTACAGTGAGTGTATGCCAACTTCAAATATATCACTTTGTAAAAATCACGTTCAGAGATATCCGGTGTTTGGACTTTAAAACGCGATCTTTGCCATGCACACACAACATACAGTAAATATGTATAATTTGCATAGTCTTTTTCTTTTCTTTTTCTTTTTTTTTTTTTTTTTTTACAAAAAGTAGTATTAACTTCTGATTTATCCCACTCTCACACTCAAAGTGTACATAACTAATAAAGGGAAAGATGGATGCATTGATTCATTCAGTCACTGTTTATAATCATTTATGTTGTTAACTGTTTTATTTTTATTTTTATTTTATTTTATTTTATTTTTTACAAAATGGCTGTTCCTTGAGCAATGGCTTTGGCCACAAGCACCGTAGCCTGAGGGAATTTTGTTCCTTCAAGCAGCAACTCTTCCAAAGCTACTAAGGGAACTTCACTAAATCCAAAGAACTTAACAATTCATTGGTTTAGGTGGAATTCTGCTTACTCAGAGATGCTGAATAGCTAGTAACTAACCTTTCCCTTTGCTGGCATCTTCCAAAAACCCCAGCATCCTTCTCTCTGCCCCACTTAAAAAAATCCTTGATACATGTTGTTCCTCCTTACCACTTCCTGTCAGCTACTCGCAGCCTCCTGCTCACAGGTTAATTTTATTTAATCAAGCACATCTTTGAATTGTTAACAAAAGCAGTAGGAAAAAATGCAACATACTTTAAAATAATATTTCCCAACACATGTTTGTTACTTTTGTCCCTCGATTTATTATCAGTGTAATTCTTAATAAGTACCTTATGACATCAATTACATCATAATCATAGAATAGCTTAGCTTTAAAATTCATTCTTATATGTGAAAATGCAAGAAAATAATATATTCAAAACTATTTCAAGGAAGCTCAGCAACCACCTTGTTATATGAAATAGATTTGTCTCTTTAAGAACAATTTTCAATGTTGTTTTAAATCTATATGTACATATTTCTGTGTGTAGTATGTTCACACATAAATCCATATGCCTGCATAATCCAGAAGCATTGATTCCTAACAAGCTGGGGCTTTAGGTGTTTATGAAGCAAAATGTTGATCCTGGAAACCAAACTCAGGCCTGCTGTAAAAACAGTGGGTGTTCTTAGCAACTGAAGCATCTCTCCAGCCCTGTGCCTGATTTCTTTTAAAACAATGTTGACTTTTGTTGAAATAATTTTATTGAATTTAATCTTCTCTTCTTTATTGATGCTTGAAAAAATTTCCCCATCTCATATGTCACATACTAATAAAAATTATGTTTTTAAATGACATATGCATAATTTAATTTGGGTGAAACTTAAGGATTTTTTCTTATACACAGTAAGAGAACATGAGTATGTTTTATAGTATTATAAAAACACTTGTAATATTTCATAAAGCTTGGCTATCCACTGCTATTACAGGGATTACTACCAATGGCATCAAACATGACAGGATTGGGTTAGAGTAAGTTGAATGACAGATTGTTAGTTTTAAATGAAGTCTGGTATCCAAAGGTGTGAAATTCTTAACAAGAGCTGATGACAGAATTTTAGCAGAATGAAATCTTCATGGCACATCTATTTTTGTTAATATAAGGTGACTTTATATACTAATGAAGGGGGAAATAACATCACTGTTTACCAGCACTATTAGAGACAATATTGATAGCTCTCCGGGTCTCTGTGAAACTTTGGCTTTTGGGGGAAGTTCTGGAATAATCCTTGGATACAGAGACATCCTACCTTCAAGGTGCTGAGCAATCAGAGAAGAGGCTGCTCCTGTCAGTCACACGGAGAGGAGGGTTTGGCCCGAGCTGAAGGCTTGTTTACTGATACCTTGAATCCTTTGTCCCTCATAAGCATTCATTTGTCATCAAACCTCACAACACAAAGAAGAAAAGCACCACAGCCACTTTTTAGAATTGGGTTCAGTGCAGCTGTCACAGACTTAAGAAATCACTCTTTGGATTTTCAGTTTCTCTTCTTTACAGCTGATAATGCTTTCAGGGGTGTGCTGAGGAGAGATTAGCGTCCAGTAACAGAAACCACAGGAGAGGCTGCACTTTGCTTGCTGTCTGCTGCGGTCAATGTGAAAAATTATCGTACTTTGATGAATAGAAACCTGATGTGCTGAGAAACACAGGAAAATCACAAAACGTAAATTAAACAGCTCTTTTATATTCAGAGGAAAGCTCAGATTGTTTAGAATTTGGCTTTCTCCAGATGCAATTGAATGACAAGACTGTGTCCCTGAAAGAAACATCTTTTTTTCTATAGACAGGAAAAGCAATGAGGCCCATACCTTTATTTTGTTTTCCGTGCTCTGTGAAAGAGCTTTGGAAAGCTGATCATTTCCAAGTACAATTCCTTCTAAAGCTGCATGCCTCAGAGCATCATGGGAAACTCTTGTTACCTGAAAAACACTGTGAGGAATCACAAGCCAAAAAGTGCCAACATTGTAAACGTGATTTAGGTATTTCTCACATTTGTTTTTAGCATATGCTATGGGCCTGCAATTAATTTTTTCTTTATTTGTCTAATGAGCAGATCTTTGTGAATTTCAGAGGGGAAAAGAGAGATGGAAAGACAGCCTGCTTCTTCGAAGAAGACTCAGTGTTTTGACAGCCGAAAAGAGAACAGGAGAAGGTCTTAGTAAGTATTCATGTCTTTAATCCTCATGACATGAAAGGTAGATAATGAACCTGCCTCCATTTTGCAGGAAGATGAAACAATTTACTTTTTAGTGAAGCTTGGATAAGTGGGTCAGAATGAAGACACCGGAAACATGTTTACACAATCTTCTGACTTTTAATACCTGAAAGAGTTAGCTCAAATCAGCAGGGGAAGGAGACTGCTTTTATTAAAAAAATGCTGAAACTGCTGGAATTGCAATTGCAAAAGTTGATTCTTGAGTCTTAAATTAGGAGCCTGCTGGAATAATACATATAATATATACATTGTGACTTTTGACCTACAGAAATTTGTGATCTATCAGAGAAAGCATTACTTGCCAAAGAAAATTCAGTATTTTAATTACATTAAAATTGAGAAGCTTTGCATTGCAACAAAGGAAGAAAGGATGCTCAAGATGTAACCACCACAAGAACTAGTAGACAATGCAGATCATAAGAGTAAAGATAAAACAAACAATAGGAAAATGCAAACAAATTAAAATGAGACCCCATTCACACATCTTAGAACGGTTACAACCAACTAGTAACATTGTTGGCAACAAGGTGGAATACATGAAGATCACAGGTTTGTTGGCAACAAAACCCCTAAATATTATCAGTAGTTTGGATGACAGCTTGGCGTTTTATATTTACCCTAAGGTTTGTCTTTAATTATAAATACAAATTAGAATTTAGTTTTTAATTTTTGTATCTGTTAGTTCATAAAAGACTTATTGCAAAGAAATAATCTAATTATTCTTCATTCTTCATTTTGTAAGTCTGTAATCTATACAAACAATATAGAAAATCTTTGTAACCAAGGCCCTCTTTTTCTGAATTGATAATATTTACTGGCCATGCTTTCTGAAATAGTTTTATTCTTTCATTTTGGTGCACACTTGCTGTGGATATCATTCTGTATAAATAAAACACTGATTGGCCAGTGGCCAGGCAGAAAGTATAGGCGGGACAAGGAGAGAGGGGAATTCTGGGAAGTGGAAGGCTAAGTGGGAGAGACACTGCCAGCCGCCACCATGACAAGGAGCATGTGAAGATGCTTGCTGGTAAGCCATGAGCCATGTGGCAAGATATAGATTTACAGAAATGGATTAATTTAAGATATAAGAACAGTTAGCAAGAAGCCTGCCACAGCCATACAGTTTGTAAGCAATATAAGTCTCTGTGTTTACTTGGTTGAGTCTGAGCAGCTGTGGGACTGGTGGGTGACAGAGATTTGTCCTGACTGTGGGCCAGGAAGGAAAACTCTAGCTACACACACGTTTTAGTTTATTGTGCTTGAAAAGTTAACAACTGACACATGTTTTCAACTAGTAATTCTAAGCAATATTTACGTTTTATTGAATTAAAAAGCTATTAAAGTGTTTTATTATCAAATATTGCATGATATACAGCATTTTATTAAAGTTGACATTTTATAGAGTGATAAAGGATGTATTCTATTTCCAGATACTGAAAAGTAAATGATTTTAACCAAATAAGATTTGTGTCAAATTTTGACCTACAGATTTGATAAGTAATATATATGGGGTAAAAAAAATCAACTTTATAATATTTTTTACAGCAACAATAGAATGCTAAAGTTTCTAATACTATTTATAATGGAACAAAACAAATTATCCTAGGGTGACTTACTGTAGGGTTGGAGAAAATGGCATATGGGAAGGACATAGCTGAATATCTCAGAAGAGCCTCGAAAGAAATGTTACAGAATCCAAGGCCATTCACCTCCTCTGAAAAGGCTCTATCCGTCAAGCAGAAGATGTTTTCCCAAGGAAAAAGATTTATTTAATAAACCAGCAAAACTGAGAAGATGGAAGACTGGCACAAAGAAAGACCATCTTAGCTTAGCTTTATCTTCAGGCAAAGGAGTTGCATGGGAAGGTTAAGTTAGAAAGTGATTGATTATTCCTAACTTCTAGGCACCTCTAGTGATCAAGAGGAGGATATTACAAACCGCAGCAGCTGGCCATCTATTAATCACGTTGCCCCTGTAAATCCCGAAAGCTTCCTACATTTCTTTTGTCTTGGTGTCATCAATCTTCAAGGATAAAGAGAGGATCCGAGGAATTGGGGAATAAATCAACAGGTGCTGCTGTATGTGGAAAATCTTTCTTAATTGATGACCAGGGCTACATGTGGAGCTAAGGAGAAATAATCAGATCCAAAAGTTAAGGTAGGAAAGGATGCAAGAGATGCAAGGTTTCCAGTGTGTTTTAGGTGCCCATTGGCTAGCAGGAAAGGTCCAAGTGAAGTCATTGCTTTGGACAAGAGCAAATTTGAGTCTATAAAATGGAGCCCTTGGACAACTGCCATTATTAGTATGTATCAGAGCTACTATCCACAGCCAAGTTAGAGAGAGAATGACAAAATATTGTTCACATTTCTGAGTTCCTAAACCATTCTTTATTAGTCATAGAAAAATAAGTAACTAAAAGCATGGGACTATAAAGGGTTTTTTTTTGTTGTTCCTAAGTTTCAGAAAGAAAGAATACAAATAATCAAATCTATTAAAATGAACCCACACAACAGTAGTAGGCTAAGGGCCTGAATCATGAGGTAGACATTTCTAAGGGGCTAATCTGATAAAATTTAAACCAAATAGTTAATGAAGTCATGTTGGAACCTAAACAAACCCAAATATTCCATCGTCCACACTGACATTAATGAATGATTAGAGTAATATTAAATAACATTTTTAGATAGGATACGGGTAAGGATGCTAAGGTGGGATACATCTGGTTTTATCATTTTACTCCTGTTGCTCTTTTGTTGTTACTTTTTGTAGTGTTAATATGTAAATACATAAATTATATTAAGTTCTCCTACAGGACAGTATTTTTAAGAGAGTGTAGGGTAATCTTGTCATTTTTAAATTTTTTTAAATATAAATTTTATTAATTATTAGACTTTCAAACATGCATATAATGACTTTTGAAAATGTTCACCCTCTTCCTTCTAAATCTTTCCTTTCAGATACACTCCTAACCTTTAAACCCCTCCCAACTACATGTTCACTGGTTCTCAACCTGTGCTTCTCAACTCCTTTGGGGGTTAAATGACCCTTTCACAGGGGTCATATAGCAGATATACTGCATATCATATATTTACATTATGATTCATAACAGTAGCAAATTACAGTCATGAAGTGTCATGAAAATAATTTTATGGTTGGGGGTCACCACAACATGAGGAACTGTATTAAAGGGTCTCAGCATTAGGACGGTTGAGAAACACTGTTTATGTTCCTTTTTCCTTCCTTCTTTCTTTCTTTCTTTCTTTCTTTCTTTCTTTCTTTCTTTCTTTCTTTCTTCCTTCCTTCCTTCCTTCCTTCCTTTACTTCTCTTCCTTCTCTCTTTATTTCTTTCATTCTTTCTTCCTTCATTTTTATACCCCATAGAGTCCAATGTGTGTTGCCCATACATTCATCCATATGGGACCATCCAATAGAACATGGGGACACAGACTTAAAGAAAACTAGCTCTTTCTCCTCCCAGACCATAAAATGCCAAGCATTCATCAGCTAAGGATAGGGACTTTTTTTTCTTTATTAAGAAATTTTTTATTCATTTTACATACCAAGCACAGATCTCCCTCTCATCCTGCTTCCCATTCCACCCAGCCTTCACCCCCAACCCATCCCCCATCCCCTCCTCTGAAAAGATAAGGCCTTCCATGGGGAGTCAGCAAAGCCTCCTTCATTCAGTTGAGGCAAGTCCAAGACCCTCCCCACTAAATCAAGGTATCAAGGCTGTACAAAGTGTCCTACCATAGGCAATGGACTACAAAAAGCCAGCTCATACACCAGGCACAGATCCTGATCCCACTACCAGGGGCCAGGATAGGGACTTTTGAGCCTCTTCCCACAGCATACTCTAATGTTAACTGACATGATCTCATGTGGGCAACCAAAGCTGCTGTGAGTTCATGAGTACAGCAATGGTTCTGCCATGTCCAGAAGACACTATTTAGATCCAGAATTCCCCAACCTCTGCTCTTGCAATTTTATTCAACCTCTTTCATCTATTGGACCCTAAGCCTTGAAGAGAAACAATATAATAAATATATCTAATGCATGATGAATATACTCCAGAAGCATTTTGACCAATTGTGAATTTCTGCAATAACTGTCATCCACTGCCAAAAGAAACTTCCCTATATACATATAGATAGATGGATTTGGAAAGAATAAACATTGCGTGTAACTAACCACTTTCTGACTGGACTTAAGATCTCCTCTACCTGAGGAAACACACGCCTGATTCAGTAGTGCTCGTGGCTAAGGCTCAAGGCATGGTAGTATGCTAAAATCCTGACAGTCAGGGAGCAATCAGGCAGCTCTATGAGTTCAAGGTCAGCCAGGCCTACATAGTGAGATACAGGTCAGCCAAAGCTACATTGTAAGAACCTGTCCCAATAAACAAACAAGCAAGCAAACAAACAAATGAACAAGCAAGAACAAACAAACAAATCAATAAATAGGTAAATAAATAAAAGGGGTGACTGCTCCAACCTCCAGTCCTTAAGAACATGTGTCTAGAGAGCTC
The DNA here is from genome assembly GCF_007827085.1 of Peromyscus californicus insignis. Taxonomy (NCBI): domain Eukaryota; kingdom Metazoa; phylum Chordata; class Mammalia; order Rodentia; family Cricetidae; genus Peromyscus; species Peromyscus californicus. The sequence continues at coordinate 71,079,637 of NW_026294573.1, read as the reverse complement.
ATAGGTCCCAAGAAACAATAATAGCCTGTTTGCTACTTTATGTGTTGGGTTATGTGGAAGCATATATATTTAGAATTTTCTCACTTCCTGGAAATTTGACATTTTTTATCAATACACAGGGATTTAAAATTTTTACTGTTAGTGTTTGGCTGAAAATCTATTTTGGTCAGTTATTAATCTGACTTGAATAGTGTTATTTTGCTTTTCTCTACCTGGCATAGGGTTTACTTTCAATTTTCCCACCCAGTGTTCAAGTCATTCTTGTAAATTACACATATGTAAATTTTCTAAAGCTGATAAACCATGCTTTTACATTGCTTGCTCAGTCTATTTTTTTTTTAATATGGACACACAGTATTACATGAGTCAATGTTTTTCATTTTTTGGTATAGACATTATGGTGACTTAAATTTTTTTCTTGATATACTTATTGTGTTAGTCTTACCTCAACAAAACACCAGGTATAATTAACACATAAAAATGTTTCTTTTCACTGTCAGTATTGTTTCCATCCAGTGTGCTTTGGTCCCATTGCTTTGGGGTCTGCAATAAAATACCACTGCCAGATGAAAAGGAAGAAACACCATGGACCTCACAGCAAGAATTTGACAGAGAAGAAGAGGCTATGGTATCATCAACCACTTCAAGCATCCTCACAAGTACATAACTTCCTCCTACTAGATCCCAAGTCCTATAGTTTTAACTATCTCTTACCACCAAACTATTAATTATCCCTTAACATATACCACTGTAGAACAGGAATTCCAATTACAGCACTTATTAATAATAAATTGGCAGATGTTGAGTAGAGTGTGCTGAGCTTTGGAATATGTGTAAGCATGAAAATAAAAGCCCTTCTCAGGTTATAACATTTTGTGACTTTCCAAAAGTTCTGTATATATCACCATGTCAGTCCTCTAGCTCCAAGGCAATCGTGGTGTTGATTCCTGAGTGGTTGAGGAAATATTTTCTATTTAGGAAGTGTTTATAAGAAGGGAGATATTATCTCATCTGAATGAAGAGGAAGGAGGAGTGGATGGAGGGGAAAGGGAGGAAAGGAGAAAGAACCAGAGGAGAGGAGGGATGGAAAACTGTGGTTGGTATGTAAAATAAAATAAAGAAAAAAATAAAACAAAAAACAAAACAAAACAAAAGAATGCCATGACAAGTAACAAGCTTATGAGCTTGTAATCTATTTGCTTTGCAGGATCAACATCATTTTATATTAAAAATATGTTCATTTGTATTCTTATTGGGAGAATATAGACTTCATCTCTTCATCCAATCCTTGTGGGCATGTGAATGGCTTCTATATGGGGGCTATGAAGTAGAAACTGCTATAGGCATTTTTTCCAAGGCTTTCTATTGACACATAGTTTCATTTAGATGAGTTAAGCAAATATATAATCATACAGCAAAGTGCAAAGTTGTTTTGGAAAGGAACATTTTCAAACCCCACCACCGATGAATATAGTAACTGATCTACCTTCACAAGTGTTTGCTACAGTCAGTGTCTTGGCTACACCAGTTATAGAATGTATGTAACAGAATTTCATAGTAATTTTAATATGCCTTCCCCATATGGCTAATGTTATGGAGAAAGTTTCCATGCAATTACCTGCTACTTATATCTTTCCTTCCCAAGTGTTCCTTGCTGCTTTGTATCTATTTTAACTGGATTATTTCTTTCCTTTATGATGAGATGCAAGAATGGTTATCATGAATATGTCTGGGCCTTCGTATTTTATATTTGTGGTATCCATTGTCTCCATGTTCACGTCTTGCTTTCTTATTAAAAAAAACTTCTTCATTACATATTTTATGTTTATAGGCATTTTTCTGGCATGTTTGTCTTTACACGCCATGTGTGCAGTGCCCACAGAAGCCATAAAAGGGCATTGGATCCCTTGGGCTGGAATTATAGCCTGCTGTGAGCAAATGTTTGGGGGTGCTGGAGATTGAAGCCAGGTCTTCTGGAAGAGCAGTCAGTGCTTTTAATCACAGAACCATGTCTTCATCCCTCCTGCCTTTTCACTTCTAAACAATGTCTACAAATAACATAAAATATTAATTTTAATGACTTTTGCTTAACTAATTTTTAGAGCTTTTTGGTTCTTGCCAAAGAAACAAGTGACTATTCCATAATTAAAAGATTTTTAATGTAGTATTAATTTTGTACCAACAATAAAAAACATTTGAAATTTATTTATCTTTATAAAATAATATAGGATACAAATTAATGCCCAGTGATGAATTTCTTAATACTCTATGTCAATTGCTAGGGGGGAGGATTATCTTTTTCTATTTAGTTTCCTTGACCACTTTGTTACAAATGTGTAGTTGTCATTCTGAATTGCAACATTTTGTGCATCTGCCTTGATCTGTCCCTATGTGGCTTGGTTCTGTGGCTTTGTGCACAATATTCAAGTCTGTAAATCTTAATGGCCTTCCATCTTTGTCATTTTGGGATATAAACATATTGATGTTATCATATAATAGCAACATTTATCTCTTCCTTTCTCTCTTTACAAGTCTTCCTGCATATCCCTCTCTACTCTTCTTCAAGTTCATGAACCTTTTATTCACTAATTGTTGTTGCACACATATGTAGTAATATATTGTGTCCCCTAATAAATTTGCATGAAGATCAGAGAATAGAACAAGCCACTAGATTAAACATAGAAGTCAGGCAGTAGTGGCCTATACCTTTAATCTCAATACTTTGGAGTCAAATGCCTTTAATCCCAGCACTAGGAAAGTTGAGACAGGAAATGATATGGGGGAGGGGGAGAAAAGTATATAGGGAACTTTTCAGCTGAGGAAAGCTGTTAAGGCTGATTCCTAGAGGTAAGAGGTGGCTTGTTCCTTTGTCTCTCTGATCTTTCAGCATTTACACCCATATCTGGTACCAGATTTTTTATTATAAGACCAATTTAAGATTTGTGTTACATCTGGCACCCAACTTGTGGGACACAGATTCAAGAAAAAGCTACCTCCCCATCTCAGGCTGAAGCTATACACAGCCAGAATCTCCACCCTGCCTGGGCCAGACTCTCTATCACACTGGTTAAGTTTTTGTTGCAGCCTCTCTGCAGCAAACTCCTCAGGCTCAGGCTCAAAATACACTTTAAATAGCTGCTTTTGCATATTTCCCCATACAGACTGTTAGTTCTTTGGCTTCAAAACCCTCTCATGGTGGGTTTTGGCTTTCTTTGGGCTCCCTCCTTGGGCTGCTGCTACACTGTCATCTGAATTGTCACTGTCAGCAGATTTGGGGAGTCAATTGGGATTTCTTCAAGAGAGAAATTAGATCCAGCCCAGAGGTGAGTGACTGGGTATATACCCAGGGAGGTCTGCCCCTAGGTTCCATCCCTGGGCCCCAGCTCTTCCCAGGGAAGACCTGCCCAACTCAGCTCCAGTTGCTGGCCAGTGGACAGAGTTCCTGCAGGAAGGTTCCCCTTCTCCAAGGCACCCCAGCAGACACCGCAATCTACATGTGCTGCCCGGCACATTTGAGAGGAAGCTCAAATGGCTGAAAGACATTTAAGGAATTGCTCAACATCCCTAATCATCAGGGAAATGCAAATCAAAATGACTCTGAGGTACCACCTTACACCCGTCAGAATGGCTAAGAACAAAAACATTGAAGACAGCTTATGCTGGAAAGGATATGAAGCAAGGGGAACTCTCCTCCATTGTTGGTGGGAATGCAAGCTTGTACAGCCACTTTGGAATTCAATATGGCACTTTCTTAGAAAATTGGGAATCAATCTCCCCCAAAACCCAGCTTTACCACTCTTGGGCATACCCAAGGAATGCTCAATCATACCACAAGGGCACATGCTCAGCTATGTTCATAGCAGCATTGTTTGTAATAGCCAGAACCTGGAAACAACCTAGATGCCCTTCAACTGAAAAATGGATAAATAAAATGTGGCACATATACACAATGGAGTACTACTCAGCAGAGAAAAACAATGATATCATAAGGTTTGCAGGCAAATGGATGGATCTAGAAAAAATCATTCTGAGTGAGGTAACCCAGACTCAGAAAGACAAACATGGTATGTACTTACTCATAGGTGGATACTAGATGTAAAAGCAAAGGAAGACTAGACAGATACTCACAACTCCAGGGAGGTTACCTAGTAAAGAAGACCCTAGGAGGGACACAGGGATCACCCAATGACGGAGAAATGGATGAGATCTACATCAGCAAAGTAGACGTGAGGGGGGATAATGAAAGGCAAGCGTCGAGGGAAAGAGAGCTTAGGGGAGCGGGAGATCCCAGCTGGATCAAGAACAGAGAGGGAAAACAGGGAAATAGATACCATGATAAATGAAGACCCCATGGGAATAGGAAGAAGCAAAGTGCTAGAGAGGTCCCCAGAAATCCACAAAGATATCTCCACAATAGACTACTGGCAATGGTTGAAAGAAAGCCTGAACTGACCTACTCTGGTGATCAGATTGCCAAACACCCTAACTGTCATGATAGAACTCTCATCCAGTGACTGATGGAAGAAGATGCAGAGATCCATGGCCAAGCCCCAGGTGGAGCTCTGGGAGTCCAATTGGCGAGAGAGAGGAGGGATTATATGAGCAAGAGATATTGAGACCATGATTGGAAAAAGCACAGGGACAAATAGTCAAACTAGTGAAAACACATGGACTATGAACCAACAGCTGAGGAGCCCCCAACTGGATCAGTCCCTCTGGATAAGTGAGACAGTCGATTAGCTTGAACTATTTAGGAGGCTCCCAGGCAGTAGAACCAGGACCTGTCCTTAGTGCATGAGCTGGCTTTTTGGAACCTAGGGCCTGTTCTGGGACACTTTGCTCAGCCTAGGTGAAGGGAGGAGGGGACTGGACCTGCCTCAACTGAATCTACCAGGCTGATCTGAATCCCTAGGGGAGTTCTTGCTTTGAAGGAGGTGGGAATGGGGGGTAGACTGGGGGGAGTGTGGGGGTAGGGCAAGAGGAGGGAGGACAGGGGAATTCATGGCTGATATGTAAAATTAAATTATAAAATACAAAAAAAGAGATACATTAGTTAAAAGAAAGTTTTTCTCCCATTAAAAAATTGGAAACATTTTTACAAAGGAAGGCATTTGATCTCTGTTTGACTATACATTAAATGGTCTTAAAATGGAACAATCAAATGAGAGGATAATTAATGTTAATGGGATTTATATGTAATGTCAATTATAAATATTATTTGCTTAATCATTTTTGTTTTATCATTTTAAAAGTTGGTTAATATAAGTGTAAAGAAAAAAGTTCTAGAAAAACCTGTTAAAACAGATCATAAAGCTATTCAGATTCAGACAAAAGAATTTAAAGGTGAGCCAACCTCAGCATTGCATTATAAGGTTACAGAGAAGCAGCCTAAGGCTTCCAAACAGCCAACCTTTGTAGTGGGTAGCCATTAATAATTTCACCAATAAACCTTAATCTATCCAGTAACCTTACAGTAACTACCCAGTGATAGATATCCTCAAGGCTGTGTAAGAGCAGACTAGACTCCTCTGCAAATGTTAGATTTGAGAAAATTCAAAGAAGCAATAGTCTCATATGGCATCCATTCATCTTTCATGAAGCAAACTCGTGGCCAACTTGTAATAGAATTATCCCTCAAGACTGGAGAGATTTGGGTACTTTCTTAGAGGCTTGTCCTCATTTACAATGGAGGACCTGGTGAAAAGATGAGGCTAAGACCATTGAACAATGAAGTAGGTCTTGAAATTTCCCAAGACCAACTACATGGAGAAGGCAATTATGCTGATATAAAAAGACAATCTTTATATGATGACCACACCCTGGCTTTTTGCAAAATGACAGTCTTGAATGCTTGGGACAGAATTAAAAAAGTAAGAAAGAAAATTAAATCATTTACAAAAATTATACAGTGCCCAAAAGAAACATTCACTGATTTCTTACAAAGAGTGACTTCAGCAGTAAATAGAATGATACCAAATTCAGAATCTAGACAGATAACAATTGAATCTCTGGCTTTTGAAAATGCTAACACACAATACAAAAGGATAATTAAGCCATTAAAGGGAAGATCAGCACCCTTGGAGGAATGGATTGGAGATACAATGAATATTGAGTCTCATGATCCTGATGATTCTTGGATAGGAGAGGTGATTTCCAGAGGTTTGAAGAAAAATCAAAATGTCATACGTTTCAATTTCAGTAAACAAGTTCACCCAAGAAGGGACTATAAACAGGGTGTTCCTAGAAACAATGCTTTTTCAAGGAATTATCCCACCAGAATGCCTCTCCCTTCTAGATTATGCAGAAGGTGTGGCAAAGGCAGACACTGGACTAACAGTTGTAGATCAAAAGGAACAGTCAAGGTAATCTTTTGTCATTGGGAAACTCCCTGATAGGCCTCTCAAAGGCCCTGATGTCAAATTCTGTTCAGTTCTTTCCTATCACCATGGAAGAAACTCCTTTATAGAGCAATTAAAGAACTTAATGCCTACTGTAAAACAACAACAACAAAAAATAACCAAAAAAAAAAAAAAATACTGCTCTGTGCTCTGAATAATAGAACAGTTATAGAAGAGAGAACAAAAAATTCAGGAGAAATCATACATCAAAATTGATAAAGATTAGATTTTGAAACTCCCCAAAGTTAGAATTGGGGAAGGGTTTTGTTTTTGTCTTTCAGGAGAATGAAGACAAAGGAATCTGAAGAACATTGGACAAATGAGACATCTGAAAGAAAATGGCAAATCAACCAGAAAAGTATCCCACAAAAAGATTTTCTGCAGTGAACCATGAGCATGCCTAACAGTGACTTTGAAGTCTCCAAAAGATGATGGGACCCCACAATGACAATTTCAGCATGCCAATGATAATGCCATTAAGCTGACAAACATGACCCAAAGATCAACTTTGGACTACAAACTACTCAGGACAATATCAAGATGGCTAGTTGAGATGATAAAGCCTCACAGACTACTCCAGTCAGGACTTGGCCATAATCCTAAATTTTCTTAGTGTCCCCATAAGAGTACCAGCACCCCTAATCACAAGAAGTAGCCTAGAAAACTAAGCTCACATTCCAAAAAATTGATTATGGATGTTTGTCTTTGTTTAGGGGTTGGTTAAAAATTGTTATTGATCATAGTCAATCTCTTTCTAAAACAAAAAAGGGGGATATGATATAGGAGTGTATTATATAGAAATGATAGGATAAAAAGGTAGATTATTGAATCTACTCTGAAAAGAAGAAAGAGGAATATTGATATAAGATATAAAGGTAGATATTAAATATACTTTTAAAAAGCAGCTACTAGTTTTAAATATTTACATTGAATGGATTTTTGTATATTACATGCAAATTTTGTATAGTGATACAAAGTTGAGATTAATTTTGTTAGAAAATACTGTACATCGACTGTTAATCTTGTTCAAGGTATTGTACCTATACAACTCACTTAATGTAATGTAATTTTCTTGTCCTTAAAAGTTATTATTACCAACTCCTTAGGATATAAAGAAATGTAGGTTAGTTATTAGTTACCTATTACAATGGAACTTGTCAGGTTAGGTATGTTTTCAAGGTCAAAGAGATACATTTTACATAAACAAGTCACCTTCAAACACTTCAGAGATCTACTTAATATGGCATTTAAGATGTTTTAATATCATAGATTTTTTATGGCAATGGGACATATCTGCTCCTGGCAGCACCAATCTACTTCAGAGAAGATGATGGGCATTGAAGAAACTCCTTTTGGAGCTTACTTTCTTTGTGGCAAAAGTTAGCCACTGGGCAAGAAAGTGCCTTTGCCTTGACTGCTGACATTATGCTGTCCAAATGGACAAACAGGACACAAAAGAAAGGACTGTCAAACCTTGCCATGACAAGGTAGGAAGACCTTTAAGAAAATCGTGCTTCACGGAAAAGTCTGTCAGATGTTCTAAGTCGGTAGGCTGAAGATGGATACCCCAACGTTGCAGAGAAATCTTGGGTGACCATCCAGGCAGCCAGCTGTTCCTGTCACTTCTCACATTTTTTTGGAAGTCATGTATTTGCACTTTCTGCTAACTCAGTTAATATTAATTCCTTTTTTGGGTCTCTGTGTGAGTTGAAATTTAGATAGTTGTAGTTATAGTTTTCCTTGTTAACAAATTCAGAAAAGAAACTCACTAAAGAGATATAAAGTATATAAGTTTGAAAGACATCAAAAAATAGTTCTGGGTTGGTAATACAACTTAGGACAAAAAGTGAATTAGGTACAATATTTTGGACTCACCAAAATAGGATAGATAGTGAAGTATTTTCTCTGAATTTCTCAAATGTTTATGAACTGGACATTGTTAATGTAATTCTTGACTAAATATATTGTATATACTTATTGTATTTGTTTTATATACTTTTTCTTATATTAGTTATACCCTTCTTTTATTATTTTAGACAAGAAAGGAGAAATATATACATGCAATACAGATATATATTTCTAAATATAACCTGTTGAGTCCATATAACATTACTTGTATATATCTTCTCATAGCTGACTATTTGACTCTAGACAACCAATTGGTGTTCTTTTCCCTGGGAAAGACATCCTCTCTTGCTGCCAGCTTTCCTCAGTTACCTATAGCTTTTGTGTAGGGTTAAAGCCTCATGGACATTACCCCACCCACTTTGGCATGTCCATTGGTATCATCCTTGTTCACCTTATGTTTGGGCATTCAAGCTGATGAGACTATAAGGTAGTAGCTTCTGATGTTACCAGTTCACACAATCTCAGAGAAAACACCCTGGTCTTCTGGCTCTTACCTCTCCCATCTCTTCTACCATGTTCACTGAGCCTTAGATGCAGGATTATTTTGTAAATGTATCCATTTGGACTAGGCTTCACAGCTCTGTATTTTGAATGGTTGTGATTTTTCTGTAGTGGCCTTTGATGCCAACAGAAGTTTCCTTGGTAGGGGTTCAAGACTACAGGCTGTTAATCTATTCCATTTCCTTTACTGTCCACGCAAATTTTAAAAGACCCACATTGATTTCTATAAAAGGGGCAATTTAATGTCTGCATATAATGTTAAATAAGATTTTAAGCCCTTTAAACATAAATTATGACCTGTAACATTATCTTTAAAGGTGGTACATGATAGCACAGGCCTTTATCACTATGAAGGCAGAGGCAGGAAGATGACCTGAGTTCATGACCAGCCTTCTCTAAAAAGCTAGTTTCAAGTTAGCTAGGGATACACAGTAAGTAATAGCACTAATTAGTGCTATTCATGTACATATTGGGTGTGGGACCATCAACTGGAACATGGGCAACCTAGCAGTGGGCACTTTCCTAAAGAAAAGTGACTCTTCCTTGACCTAATAAATTGACATGGCTCCTCACTTAGGGGTGGAGCATTCTAATCAATCACCCAGAGTGGAAGGCAGACACATGGAAGACTGATCTTGTCTAAGTCTCATGCAGCTATCCACAGCTACTGTGAGTTCATGAGCAGACAAACCAAGTCTTGTCCAAAATGCAGCATTTCACAGCACTAATCCCGGTCCTCCATCTCTTGCATTTTATCTTCTCCCTCTTTTGTGGTATTCCTTGAAACTTTGATACAGTCTTCCCTTTTAGGGCTGAACACAAACAATAAATTATTTTCAGCACTTTGACCAGTTAAAAGTCTCTGTAATAATCATTGTCCACTTCCAAGAGAAGTATATCTCACCAAGACTGACTGTAGCACTAATCTATAGATGTAAATATGAATATTTAGAAGGAGTTTGACAGTATGATGATTTAGCAAAACCACAACAGCAGTTTTCTATTTAGGGATGTACCATTCACATTCAAAGGATCCTGAGTAGTTTTAAAGTACAGACATGAATTTTCTTCTGTGGAGCAGATCTCAAATCCAATCAAAAGGAAGTTTGATAGACACCCCCTTCACATCCCCATCCTGCCACTCTTAGACCAGTGAGAACATCTTGTCTGGTGTATCGTTAACTTAGCATGCCGAGCCCAGGGCTCAGTAACACATGATTTTTGTCTTGCTGCCTCAGCAACCTATATAGGAGCTTCTGGCACTATGAAAGGTATTCCAAAATGGAGAAAGTTTCCCATATTGAACAAGGATGATTACTCAGCCTTATAAGCAAAGTATATACATATGGAAAGAGGATATTTCAGCTGAGAAATTGACTCCATCAGATTGTTCTATAGGGAAATCTGCAAGGTGGGGAGAGGACTTTCTTTGCCCTATAGTTGATGTGGGAGGGCCAAGCTCACTGTAATTGGTGCCACCCTCAGGCAGGTTGTCCTGGGTTGTATAAGAAAAGCTGAGAAGTCCACAATGATTAACCCAGTAATAAGTGTCCCTCCTTGCCCTCTGCTTCAGTTCTCATTTCCAGGTTCCTACCTTGAGTCACTGTTCTGAGTTCTCTCAGTGACATAATTGCAAGTGAAATAACACCTTTCCTCCCAAGTTGTTTTTGGTCAGGTGTGGCTGGAGCTATCTCCAGTCCCACCTGGGCCAGCATCCACTCAGACTCAAATAAACATATTGACGCTTATATTATTTATAAACTGTATGGCCATGGCAGGCTGCTTACTATCAGTTCTTATGTCTTAAATTAACCCATTTTTATAAATCTATACCTTACCACATGGCATGTGGCTTACCAGTATCTTACATCATGTTTCTCCTCATGGCGGTGGCTGGTAGCATCTCTCTGCCTCAGTCTTCCACTACCCAGAATTATCTTTTCTCTTTGTCCCACCTATACTTCCTGTCTGGCTACTGGCCAACCAGCACTTTATTTATTAACCAATCAGAGCAACACATTCACAGCATAGAGAACATCCCACAGCAGTCAGCCTGTTTATCACAGCAAATATCCAAATATCCAAAAATCCAATAGTATAGCATCACATGTCTGAATGATATCAAAGATAAGACAAATATATGTCTGAATAAAACAATAGAGACAAATTAGGATTTTAAAACTGAATTTAATAAAGATAACTAAAGACAAAATAAAAAAGAAATGTGAAGACTTAATAATGCAATGTGAATATCCAGGGGAAAACTTACAATTAGAATGGACCAAATAGAAGATAGACTATTAGGACTTGAGGGTAAACTAGAGAAACTGAATCACTCAAGTAAAGAATATGGTAAGTTCTAAATACAGTGAAGAAACACTCAGGAATTATGACACTTACAGGAAGAGCAAAGCTTCAAATTTAAGTTATAGAGGAAGGAGAAGAACTCAAGGCAAAAGACAAGATCATAGAAGTGAACTTCCCAAAACTAAGAAAAGACATTTCCAAACAGATACAGGAAGCACACTGAATACCAAATAGACAATATCATAAAAGAAGACACAACATATTTAAGTGAAAAAACTAAGTAAAGAGAACCAGAAGAGTACTGAAAGTGGTAAGAGAAAATCACAAGTAATGTATAGAGAAAAGCTGATCAGAATAACATTATATTTTCCAACAGAAACTTTAGAGGCCAGAATCACCTGGAGCAATGTACATTAAGTTCCAAAAGACAACAGAGGCCAACTAAGACTCAAAAAAACTGTGACACAATTTAAAAGAAAATAGTGAATAAAGGTAATGAAAATGGTACTCAGTGTTCACTATTACTACAATGCTACACATAATTAAATATGGATGCTGTTTATCATATTGGGTGAGTTTTTTTCTCTTTTGTAGATTTCTGTAACTTCTAATCATTTTTAAATTATGTATAGGTGCTAAGTTTTTTCATTTTGTATTATTTATTAAACCAACTTATTATTTAAACCTGGTTTATTGTATGTTTTAGAGCATGTTTGACTTTTGATTATAAAGTTATATATTCCTGAGATATATTACAATTAGTAGATGTATTTCATTTGCTAACACATTGCTTTGGCATCTGTGTTCATAATTTTCAACCAACTGCAATTTTCTGTAATCTAGGCAAGTGCTCTATCACTGACTGCATCCTCAACTTGGACTGCAATCTATGCATGCAAGCCAAACTCTGTACCAATGGTAGTATCCTCAGCTTTGGTAAACTGGAATCAACAGTGGAATGGGAACCTCAACTGAGAAAATGTCACTTTCAGCTTAACCCATAGGACACTTTCTTGATTGATGATAGTGGTGGTTTGAATTGGAAAGTTCCCCATTCTCTCAAATATTTGAATTCTTGGTCATTAATGAGTGGAGTTACTTGAGAGAGATTAGGAGTTGTGGCCTTTTGGGAGTTAGTTTGGCCATGTTGGAGTGGGTGTGGCCTCGTTGAAGGAAGTATGTCACTGAGAGTGGGCTTTGAAGTTTCAGAAACCTAGGCCTGGGTTATAGTTTCAGAGATTTAGTCTCTCTCTGTCTCTCTCTGTCTCTCTGTGTCTGTCTGTCTATCTGTCTATCATTCTATCTATCTATCTATCTATCTATCTCTCTTGTGGTGGTATTTTACTTGTACTGAAATGTGATTTTAATTGTATGTTAATAAATAAAGTTGTCTGGGGGTCAGAGCTATTGGAGCCATAGCAAGTGCGTGGCGGCGGTGGCGCACGCCTTTAAGGACCTGGAGGGCGGTACATACAGGCAGTGACGAGGCAGTCACATGTTTGGGTTTACAACCAATGAGAAGGCAGAACAGAAAGACTATAAAGACATACACACACAGGAAGTAGGTCCTTTTTCGGAGAGCTCTCTTGGCTGAAAAGGATCCCTGAATCAGGAAGGGTGAGGCTCTTAGCTCTGACCTCTTGGCTTTCTTCTCTGAATCGGCTCTGTGTTTCTTATTTAATAAGACCGTTGGTTACATCTACACTATCTATCTATCATCTATTTATCTCTGCTTGCTGACTGAAGATCCAGATGTAGAAGTCTCAACTACTCTTCCTCACCATGTCTGCCTGCCATGAAGGTAATGGAGTAAACAAGTAAAACTGTAAGCAAGCCCCAGTTACATTATTTCTATTATAAAAGTTGTTGTGGTCATGGAGTCTCTTCATAGTAAGAGAACACTAAGACAGGAGTTGGTCCCAGAAGTGGGGTATTACTGCCAAAATGTCTAACCATAATTTTTGTTAGCAGAATGTTGTCTTTGAGAATATGCATTAGGAAAAGAGTTTAATGCTTTAAGTGCCGTTTAATGAGCCATATTAGTGGGAGTGTGAAAGACAGTAGTACTAAGGGTGATTTAAACTACAGGGGCCTGGCTCAAGAGGTTTCAGATGAGAAAAATTTTAGTATATTGCCTAGGGATTGTTCTTGTCCTATGTTGGTGAAGAATGTGACTGCTTTTTGCCTTTGTCTGAATAGTCTGTCTTAGGCTAAAGTGAAGGGATTTGGATTAATTTGGTTGGCAGAAAAAAATCTCAAAAAAGCATAGTATTGACTTTGCTGTGTGGTTATTAATATTCACTCTTATGATGATTATAATGAAAAGAAGCAAGCTGAGCAACTACATTTGCAAAATGTACAGATTGAGGAGAAAAAGGGCACCAGAAAATGGAACAGAGCTAAGTCCTGTATTTAAGGAGATAAATAGATTAAAGAAAATCCTAATATTAAGTAGAGTGAGTGGTAACCTAGGGGCAGGATCCCAAGTAGAGAAGCTTCGAACTTGTTGAAAGGAATTAAAGAAAAGCTTAAGCAGTGAAGAAAACCATCAAAAATAGAAAGCTGATACAGATGTAATTGAATGAGGTGGGGGGGGGGCGTGTTTCAGCCCCAAGAAACAATAGAAATTGTTAGCATTTGGTCATGTGGTTCTGGCTTTAAAGTCAAGGATACAAGAAAAGGCTTAGTCAGTCTCCTGCTGTCACTAAAGAAAGCTTCTATTCAGCTGCCTTCGAAGAAAAGGGCACTGTACCTTTTCCAAATTGCGAAGGCCACTTCAGGGATGGTGCCATATTGTCCTGGCCTCAGAAGATGCCTTTTGATAAAGCCATAACCACACTCGTTTTGGCAAGAATCAGTAGTCCTTTGTTTCATGTCCTGTCTGTCCATTTTGTCAGCAGTTGATTCAAGGATACTTTGTTGTCCAGTGGCTAACTTTTGCCACAATGAAAGTTAACTCCATATGCAGTTTCTTCAATGCCCATATTTTCTCTGAAGTAGATTGGTACTGCCAGGAGCCGACATGTCTCATAATCATAACAAAAAAGAAAAATTTTCTAAGTTATTAAAACATTTTAAATGCCATATTCTGTAGATCTCTGAAGGGTTTGAAGATGACCTGTCTAAAATATATCTGCTCAATTTTTAAAACATATCTAATATGACTACAACTTCTATTGTAATGTCTAACTACTAACTTTCATTTCTTTTTTTTTTTTTTTTTTTTATTAATTTATTTTGCAATACAATTCAGTTCTACATATCAGCCACGGATTCCCTTGTTCTCCCCCCTCCCGTCCCCCTCACCTTCCCCTCAACACCCCCCCCCCATTCTGATGTGCAATGGAACAGCAGCTGAAACAGTTATTCTTGAAGAGTAACTAAGCTCACGCCTCGCAATAGTAAACTGGCATTTGACAGAGGGATGTGGAGAAGAACGGGATGTTAAGATGAAGCCATATATACACAGCCAAGAATGGACAGCTGAATTAAAAAATCAACAACAATTTCCAGAATTTAAAATCCTGAGTCATGACATGACACTAGTGGAATTCAGGTGTTTCTGGTACATGGACTGCTCTCACCCAATGTGAGGTTGAACTGTCGACCTTGTGTACATCCTACCTCACAAATGAGTCTGTCAGATATGCTAAGCCTATAGGCTGAAGATGATGCCCCAACACTGTGGAGAAACCTCAGGTGACTGTCCAGGCAGCTGGCTGTTTCTGTCAACTCACAAATTTTTTGGAAGTTGCTTGCATGCACTTTCTGTTTTTATTTTTGTTAGCTAATATTATTTCCTTCTTGGGTCTCTGAGGGAGTTGAAGATTAGTTAGTTATAGTTGAAGGTTAGTTAGTTATAGTTGAAGATTAATTAGGATAGAAAGTGAATTAGATACATTTTGGACTTAACAAAATAGGATAGATAATGAAATTATTTTCTCTGAATTTGTCAAATACAAATGGACTAGACATTGTTTAGACATTTATTACTTGTATATATTGTATATAGTCATTGTACTTTTGTATATAATTTTTCTTTTGTTAGTTATAACCTTTTTCTTTTTTTTCCTTTTTATTAAAATAGAAAAGGGGAAAAAAAAATAAATAAATTTTAAGATAAAAAAAAAAAAAAAAAAAAAAAAAAAACATGACTACACCAAAAAAAAAAAAAAAAAAAAAAAAAAAAAAAAAAAAAAAAAAGAAAGCTTCTAAAGCCAGGCATGTGTCAGGGGTATCCCTGCAAGGAGGCCCAGAGAGAATATTGTGTGAAATTGTTAAGGTGAAGCCTGAATTGCCTTGGAGACCCAAAGATGTTGGAGATGTCAGAATCATGGGATTCCTACCAAGAAAATCTGCAGACTGTGTATGGAACCAGTCCAAGGGAAAAAAGTTTGTTGCATTCAGTAAAACTGAAAGGATTGGAGATCTGAAGAATGCTTTGACAACAGACATGGGTATGTAGAGTTTGGAGTTTCCTGTGCTGTTTTAGTTTGTTTGTTTGTTTGTTTGTTTGTTTTCCAATATTTCTTCACTATGCTCCCTTTCCTCCCTTTTGGAATAGTAATGTATGTTCTGTGCTATTGTATGTTGGAAGTATGTGACCTGCTTTCTTATTTTGATTTTACAAGGGATTGTAATTAAGCAATTGTCATGAGTCTCAGAAGAGTTTTTTGGAATTTTAAACAGTCTTGAGACTGTTATTGACTATGGGAATTTGAATACATTTGGCATTATGATGTGACTACAAACTTACAGGGACCAGGGAGTGGAATTTAGTGGTTTGAGTAGGAACGGCCCTCATATGCTAAAATGTTTGCAAGTTTAATCATTAGGGAGTAGAGCTACTTGAGAGAAATTAGCCTTGTTTGAGTGGGTGTCTGGCGGAAGTATAGTGCTGGGGGCAAGCTTTCAGGTTTCAGAAGCCCAAGCCAGACCCACTGGCTCACTCTCTCTCTCTCTCTGCCTGCTGTCTTGGACCCAGATGTAGAACTCTCAGCTACTCTCCATTAATGTTTGCAAGCATGCTGTAATGCTATCTGCCTTAACAATACTAGACTAAACCTTTGAAACTATAGGCAAGCTCCAATTAAATGCTTTCTTTTATAAGAGTAGCCGTGCTCATGTTGTCCCTTCACAGTAATAGAACACTGACAAAGAAAATGACCAATGTGGAAGAGCCAAACTACTGGGGCTGGTGTCATTCCTGTGTAGGTGGTACTGGTGCTATAAGAAAGCAAACTGAGCAAGCAAAGAGGACCAAGTCAGTAAGCACCACCATCTCTTTTTCAGTTCCTGCCTTGATTTCTTGCCCACTTCATTCAGTAATAGACTGTATAACACAAATCTTAAAAGGTCTTACATTAAAAAACTTAGAGCCAGTTTTTGGGATGAAAGCTGAAAGATCAGAGAAGCAGAACAGCCGGCCAATAGCTTACCTCTACGAAACCCTCAGCCTCAAGAGAATGAGTTCCTGTTTCCTCACATCTTATATACTTTTCTCTGCCCAGACATCACTTCCTGGGATTAAAGGCATGTGTGCTTCCCAGTACTGGAATTAAAGGTATGTGTGCCACCACTGCCTGACTCTGTTTCCAATATGGCCTTGAACTCACAGAGATCAAGATGGATCTCTGCCTCCCGAGTGATAGGATTAAGGGTGTGTGCCACTATAGTCTGACCTCTATGTCTAATCTAGTGGCTGGCTCTGTCCTCTGATCCCCAGGCAAGCTTTATTGGGGTATACAGTATATCACCACATTGGACTGTAAAAAGCATTATGAGAAATAAATCCCTTTCTTCTCAACTTGTTTTGGGTGATAATGATTTTCACAGTGGTAGAATGCAAGCTAAGAGAATAGACATCTTTCCCTTTGATCACACTGAAAGAATTCTTAAATTCTATAATTTATTGGTCCTGTTGAGAAGTTGTTAGATTGTCATTTATTGAGGGTAATTATCTTTTTTCTTCAGGTTTAAGAGCCACTATTTATTTATATTCATCTCCTGTTGTGTTGTATGTTTAATTAGTTTTTATTTTTCCTTGTATGGGCTATGTATAAGCTTAGATATTTCTTAATTGATTAAAAGTCTTTATCTTGAACAACTTTAAATAGCTCCATCTTTATTATATTTAAAGGCTTTTTTTTCCCCAATGAGCATATAATGCAGGTGTAGAAGTTTGAAAGAAAATGTCCCCCAAGAGAGTGGCACTATTTAGAGGTGAGACTTTGTTGGAGTAAGTATGGTTTTGTTAAAGGAAATATGTCACTGTAAGGGCCGGACTTGAGGTCTCTTTTGCTTAAGTTTTGCTCCGTATATGACAGAGCCCCCATTCCTTTTGTCTTCTACTCAAGATGTAGCCAACACCATGCCTGCCTGAATCCTGCCATGCTCCCTATCATGATGATAATGGACTGAACCTCTGAAACTGTGAGCAAGCCAACCCAATTAAATGTTTTCCTTTAAAAGAGTTGCTGAGGTCTTGGGGGTCTCTTTATAACAATAGAAACCTAATTAAGACAGAAATTGGTGCCAGGTCCTGGGTTATTGCTGTGACAGGCCACATGAAGTATTTAGAGGAATTTTGACTTTGATACTTTGGGTTATGAAAACAGTGGAATGCTTTATGTACCGCTTAATGGCACATGCTAGTAGGAGCATAGGAGAAAGTGGTGCTGAATATGGTTTGATGAACTGTGGAGGACTTGCTCAAAAGGTTACAGAGTAGAAGAATTTTAGTATGTTTCCTAGAGATCATTCTTGTGATATTTTGTGGCTGCCTTTTTCCCTTGTCCAAAGAGTCTCCCTGAGACTAAACTGAAGAGCTTTGGATTAATCCCATTTGGACAGAAAATCTCAAAACAGACTAGTATAGATTCTGTCATGTGGTATTTTAGTAGTAACTCCAATGAAAATTTGTAATAAAAAGGAGTAAGTTGAGCAGAGTAAATTATAAAATGTAAATTTTGAGGAGGAGCACAAAGAAGTAGAATGGAACTAAGTCCTGTGTTCACAGAGATAAATGGATAAATTGATTAAAAAAATAGAATAAATGGAGTAAGTGGTGAACTCAGATCAAGATCCCACACAGCCAACTTTCTAACTTTTGAAAAAGAACTAAAATCCTAGCACTAGGAAGACAAAGTCTAGCAAGTCATTGAGGCTAAGGCCAGCAAGTTTACCAAGCAAGTTTTAGGAAGCCAAGCTTAGGCAGTGAAAGACAGAAAGCTGGTGAAGATGTGATTGAACAAGGGGGCCATGTTTCAGCTCCAGTAACCAGCAGATCTTGGCAGGTTCAGCCATGTGGTTCTGGCTTTAGAATTAAAGACAGAAGAAAGGGCCTATGGAATTTTTTTTCCATGACTAAGGAAAGCTGCTGAGGCCAGGGATGTGTCAAGGGTGTCTCTGAATGGAGGCATAGAGAGGCCAATGTGTGAAGCTGTGAAGTTGAATCTTGAACTTCCCTGGGGACCCCAAGATGTTGGAGATGCCAGAGCCATGGGATACTTACCTAGGAGAGCTTCTCATAGGGATTGGAACCAGCCCAAAGAAAAGAAGCATGTTGTAGTCAACAAAAAGGAATTGGAGATCTGAAGAGCACTTTGACATCAGACATGGATATGCAAAGTTTGGAGTTTTCCCACCTGCTTTTTGGTCTCCCTTTGGTCCAGTATTTCCTCACTAAGCTCCTTTCCCTATGTTTTGGAATGATAATGTATATCATGGTCCATTATATGTTGGAGTATGCAATCTGCTTTTTGATTTTGATTTTACAGGTGATTACAATTAAGAGACTGCATGAACTCAGAAGAGAATTTGAACTATATATTTTTAAATAAGTTGAGACCATTATAGACTATAGGGACTTTTGAAGTTGGACTGAATGCACTTTTTACATTATTATATGATTATAAGCCTTTGGTGGTCAGGGAGTGGAAGTGTGGTTGTTTGAAAGAAGTGACCCTAAGAGAAAGTGGCCCTATAGGAAGTGTGGCCTTGTTGGAGGATGGGGCTGAGCTTTGAATTTTCTTTTCCTCAAGCTTCCCTCAGTGTGACAGTCAGTCTGCTTCCTGTTGCCTGCAAGATATATCACTCTCAGCTATGGCACCATGTCTGCCTGCATGCTGCCATGCTCCTATCATGGTCATAGTGGACTGAACCGCTGAACCAGTAAGTGATACACTCTCAATTAAATGTTTTCTTTATAAGAGTTGCTATTGTCACGGTGTCTCTTTACAGCAATAGTAAACCATAAATAAAGACAGGTACTATGAAACTCATTCCCTATTCAGTCCAGTGGTTGAAGAGGAGTATCCAGATTCACTGTAGTAAGACTAGCTACAATGTATGCATCACAATCAGTTTTCCTAAAATTGTTTTATACAAGAAAACACACATTTTACAAAAAGGTTAAAAACACAATGTTACAAAAAAAGTGGCATGATTATGCCAACCAATGGCCCCAAAAGAGGTTTGAGCCAGGAATATCAAGACTATGCATTGCCTCCATGAGAGATATTCTTTAGTAGTTTAATTCCAGAGGTATAAGTCTTTCATCTTAAAACAAAGTTACCAGTGTTTGAAACCTCGAATGCAGCAAAACAAACAGAAGAATTTATGAAGGAATTGTGAATGGAAATTCCAAGAAAGAAACTGTACCTTCAAATGACACTTCTGCAAGTTTGATCAACTGATTAGAACTTCAATGATTATAGTAAGTTTGGAGACATCCAGAGCCAAATTATTTTGGGCCTTCCTTTACCATCTTGGTATGCATTTATTGTCCTCTGTATCTAATTTAACATCTTTGTGACCATTAGGTAACTCATTTACAATGTGCAAACAGAACATGGGTTTTCTAATTAGCCAAAAAGTAAGAGTGATAACAGATAGCCCCTGAGACCCATAGCAGGTATCTCCACTTTGCTTTAGCCCACATATCTACTAATGTAAACAATGTACTTGACAAGAAAAACAAAAACAACAGCAACAACTTGGTTTATGACATTTTTTTTTGTTCTGTTACTTAAAATACTTCACCAAACTGCTTCCATGTTAGAATGTGGATGCTGGAGTAACTTAAATCTATGGTCTTAGGCCCAGGTTATTCATATTTGGGTCTAAAATAAATTCTCTCTTCTCTCCTTTTGAGGTAAGAACTGTTTTCTTGTTGTTTGTTTATTGTTGTTGCTTTTATTCAACAGAAACCATTGAAGGAATAGCTTAAAAGAAAACGGAGCATAGACTGAAGTTGCTGAGTGCTGAATTACAGGAATGGGTACAAAGGCCTTATTCGGGTATTACAGAAAAGTTTTTTTTTCATATTTTAATAGAACATTTTCTTCTCCTAAGTAAACTTCTAGTGGTTTTCAGGTAAAAGTGCTACTATCTTTAAGATGCCCTTGTGGCTATAATGACTCAGAAGCAAAGCTTACATTTTAGAGCATTACTTTCTCCTCAGTGGTGAAGTAGCCTCTATTCACATCAAGAAGCTGTCAGCAAACACCAGAAGATAGTGATATCCTTGGAACAGAAATGTCACTAAAATATGATTTTATGGGAAAATTTGCCAGACTGAGGCTGACAACCATATTTCGCTTGACTTTTGGATGTCCCCATCTACAGTGGTTTCGACACAAGCTCATGTACTGTGGGGCTCTGAGTTATCAATTAATGCAGAGAATGAAGCTCTGTATTGGAAGGAAAATCCACATTTTTAAGTTTCATATTGGGAGTTACCTGAAGTGGCTTCATGTTCATTTACAGGCACTTGAATGTGTTTTATCAGTGTGCCTTGTGCATCATTAGTCTTTAAGGGCAGCCATCATTAGAGCTGAAGACTCATTTTACAGTGTTTTCCCTCATTTCTGGGGGTCAGAATCTTCTTGTTCATAACAAAGGTGAGATAAGTCATTTTCCAATACTCAGGTTCCCATACCCATGACAAGAATTGCTCCTTTAGGGGCTGGAGAGATGGCTCAGAGGTTAAGAGCACTGACTGCTCTTCCAGAGGTCCTGAGTTCAATTCCCAGCAACCACATGGTGGCTCACAACCACCTGTAATGAGATCTGGTGCCCTCTTCTGGCCTGCAGTCATATATACTGTATACATAATAAATAATTAAATCTTTAGCCGGGCGGTGGTGGCGCACGCCTTTAATCCCAGCACTCGGGAGGCAGAGGCCGGCGGATCTCTGTGAGTTCGAGGCCAGCCTGGGCTACCAAGTGAGTTCCAGGAAAGGCGCAAAGCTACACAGAGAAACCCTGTCTCGGAAAAAAAAAAAAAAAAAAAAAAAAAAAAAAGAATTGCTCCTTTAGAATCATCTTTCTTAAGCCAAAGGTACCTATTTCTAAGGTAGTTGGTTGTTATTTGCCTTAAATCTGTATTTCCAGGCTAATGTTGTCTATCATTTGTACTTGTGCTTGTATATACAATTATTTCCCTTAAACCTTTTAGACTGTCTCCCTTGTATTCCTATTGAGAAACTTAAAATCCAAATTTGTTAAGGTAATTATAGTATCATGTGTCCTATTGCTTCACCTGGCTTTTTTGTAACATCTAGAAGGAATTGTCTAATAAAGTAATAATATAGTGATAACAAATACTTTGAAAATATAATAATCATTGTTTACTGAAAACTTAATCATATCCTTGCCAGTGTTAAGTTTTAGCTTTCATAAATCTTTAAGTGTCTTATCTGTCCTTCTACAACCTGCTTAGTTTTTCTAATTTCTTCTATCCTCTTTTGTTACCTTAGATTTGGGAAAAATCTCTTCCTGGTTACCTGATAATACTGGGGAATTCAGAGTCCACTCTTGGGGTTCATAGTTTCATTGATAAAAGACTTTAAGAATGGACTTGAGGCTGCAGATGTGGCTCAGATGTTAATAGCAATTACTGTTCTTGAAGAGGACCTGGGTTTGGCACTTGGCACTACTCCAGTAACCCAAGTTCTAGGGAATTTGATACCTTCATTTGACTTGGCCTCGTACACATGTGACACAGATACACGCACTCAGTTACACACATACTTACACATAAAATAAAAATAAATTCGCATTAAGTTTTTAAACAAATTTCAGAGTCTAAACCTATAAAATTTCAACATTATGACTGCCTAAACATGACACAAACAAAGACAATACCAACAGACATGCTAACATGGACAGCTCATGAGGCCTCAGTCTTAGACAGAGAATTACAGGTAACAAAGGATACAAAGAATGGTAAAAATAGTATTCCCCAGGGAAGAGCACACCAGTGCATCATTCAAAGCCAAACAATCAGTCTTGAAAACATACAAATATAAGGAAGATTATACGAATAGAGCAGGTTGTATTGATGCTTTTAGAATCATACACATACACATATACACATGCAAATATGTGTGTGTGTGTGTGTGTGTGTATTCAAAGCAAGAATTAAAGGACAAAAAAAGGTCATATATTTGAAAGACAGTAAGAAGAAGGTACATGGGAGGGTTTGGAGGAAGGAAAGGGAAGAGGGAAATGATGTAATTAATGATGTAATTATATTACAATCTTGAAGAAAATCTTAAAAACATTGGACTCAGCCAGAACTTCAAAGATGATTTTATTAGAGATTTTAAAACCTCAGGATAGGAAACCTGCATATCTTACCATCTATAGAGTAGGAGAATGGAGAAGGGAAGAAAAGCCATGCCATTTCATTTAAGCCTACATGCAGGTCAAACTCATACCAATGGACACTCAGCTGGCAGGGCGGAAATCTTTGGCAAGAGAGTGAAGCCCAAAATGTCAGAGAAACACGTTAAGAACTAAGAGAGAAAGAAAAAAAAAATGAAAATGTTTTCTTTCTTGTGTACTTGGTTTTGGGATTCAGGGAAGGAATTATCTAGTTAAAAGGGAATTTATTCTTCATAGTTTTTTGTATGCTTAACGTGATTCCTCTTCCTAGGTATGATTCTTTGGCCAGGAGATCGATCAACCCAATTGAAATGCTGATATCTACCCAGGCCAGAGATTTCTTGTTTGGGACCAGAAGAAAAGAATTTGCCCTTAATTACTGCCCCTGGGTCAAAGTTCTGTCCAATTTTGGAACAATTATTTGCTTTCCTTTAGGAAAGAACCACCACCTAAAAATCCATTCTCAGTTGGGTTTTTCCTCTCAATTCACAGCTTCATTACCTAAAATATACCCCACACTGTGTTCTCATGCCTTTTGCTAATGATTCTGTTCTGTTGTATTTGTCTTCAGAAAATGTATTTTCCCTTAACAATTACTATAAGATAATCAAAACATAGTAAGCGCTATTTAAAATACAGGAGATGTTCTTAGCAATCCTGGAGACATTTTCATTCATTTATTTACTTATCAACAAAGTTGGATTAAGCAATCTATTCAATGTATAAGTCCTATTGTAAGAGGCATTTTAAATCAGTTTTTGTTCAAAAGGATTTATTTTTCCTTTGAGCTCAAAAGACAATCATCTCCTGAGTACACATCCATACCCACAAGATGGTCTAAGTTGGACCATCTGATAAGACAAGAGTGGAGACATTGATCAGTCAGATAGCACCTTACTGAAACTGTGGAATCCCAAGTACCTCCTGTGTTTTGTTTTAATCTTTACTCTTTAAATTTAAAGCCATATCGATAGCACAAAGCCATCAAACTTGTTCCACCAACCGAGCCACATTGATTAAATCTCTCTCACTGTCACCGCTCCTTTGTATGTTTAATTGACATTGGGAACAGGTGGCTAAACTTAGTCTGTTAGGGCTGATGAAGCTAGGGTATTTTTATCCTTTGAAACTTTAATTGTACTATGAACTAAAAAGGATTTTGGATTATTTAAAAATTTTAACTTACACGAGCACTAACTTATAAGCTAATTTAGTATCAAGTAAATATTATAAAAACACAAAACATGTAGCTAGTACATGCTCACATAGCCATAAATAAAAAATAGATTTGAAAACAAACATTTTTGTAGCTTATATTTACAGCTACCATTTAGATGACATCATTTGTTAGTTGCTATGTTAGGCAGTAGATCTGATTATATCCTACGTAGTATTTGGAAACCCTTAATCCAAAATACTTAATCCAAATAATTCCAAAATACTTAATCCAAATAATTCCAATGATACAGCTCAATAGAACCAAAAGTGAATGCCTTTACCTCAAACTCTAGAGTCTCACCTATAAGACACCAAGCAGGCTGAACAGCAAGCAACAGTTTGGCTTTTAAATGACCCATTTTCTTCCTGTCATTTTACATCAGAGAAAAATCAGATAAGAACCTTGAAAAATCTGTTCCTCTAAATGAGAAAGGCAGGGACAGACAGGCAGTAGTTCTCATATCTCAGTGTCATAATTATAGCTAAAAATTTATTCTAAAGATGTAAGATAGTAGTTATCTCTCTTTGTGAATAAAACCATGACATAGCTTTTCTTTCTATTATATTCAGAGTGAATTTACCAAGATCCTGAATAATATGTTGCTTACGTGCTTGTATCTCTTGGAATTTCCATTTAAGAAGTGAAATTTAACATAAAGAGCTTTGGCAAACAAGTATTTATATATACATATATATATATGTATATATAAATTTTTATAAAAATTATACTTTTTGTATATTAAGAATATTTCTAAATAAAAGAAAAAGCAGTAAATTGAAAGGAATTTTGATGTATGCTTTTTAAAAATGCATTTAACAACAAAGTATTTTTTATTTTTTTTAACTTTTCATTGATTTATTTATGGATTTCACATCATACATCCAGAGCCCAATCATCTCCCCATCCTGTTACTTCTGCTCTCTGCCCTTGCAACCTCTGCTCCAAAACAAAATTTCAAAGTAAATAAAAAACCAAAGTAACAACAATAAATAAAAATAAAGTGAATTTCAGCATGGAAGCTGTAGTGTGGCCCAGTGAATCACATAGTAGCAGTATACCCTTCAGCCCATATAACTTTACTTGAAAGTGTTCACTGTATTGAGTCATTGGTCTGGTGTAAGGCCTCTGGTCCCTTCACTGGGACTCCTCTTGGATATCCTAATATTGCGTTGTGTCCTGGAGATCCTGTAGCTTTGGATCTGCAGGTCCAGGCCCTTCACGTGCTCCAGCAGTTCATAGGTGAGGTGGATGTTGGGGTGTGCTACCTACTAGTCCTGTTTCTGGGCCTGGGTGGTAGCTAGATTGGTCAGCCTGCCAAATTTCCCTCATTATCACTACCAAGGCTAGCTCTCAAACAGTGCCCCAGTGTAGAAGACAGCAAGGAATGGGGCCAGTTCTCCTGCTCTCACACGCTCAGGTTCAGCTCACACGCTCAATTTCAGCTCACCCGCACTCACACCGCCAGGACCAGCTCTGCCCTTTTGCCCAGATGAGGTGCAGGGCCCACTCTCTGGATTGTTGCACTTGGTGAGGGGCAGTGCCAGCTCTCCAGATTTCATGCCACCAAGGTCAGCTCTCCTGATTGTTGTCTGAGACTCCTGTCACCATTGAAGGCAATGGACATGCCCAGGATCTAGACCCAAAATTGGGGCCATGTGGGAGTTTGAGGGCGATGCTGACTTTGGATTCATAATGATCTGAGTGACCTGCACTGCCAACCAGGACCATGGTGATATCCCAACCTGGGATGCTGCCATAGACCACATCTGGATCCATGGTCCAAGCACAGCCAGGGTCTGTATTGAAATCCATGGCCCGTAGCACCACTAACAATGTATTTTTTAAAATTTCTTGCTTTTGTTAGTCTTAAACATGTTAAACTGTGAAATAAAATGTAATTTCTTTTAAAAATCTATTTTTCTGAAAACTCATATCACAATGTATAGAGTCAATATTTATTTCTGGCTTATTGCAATATTATCTTGGAACCCCAGTGAATTTTGTTTACACTCACAAATTGTATTGTTAGTGAAGTATTTTAGATATGTATTGTCTCAGTAAAAGAGTTGTTTATATACTCCCCACCTTGGTCTTGTATTTTGTTCATTAATATTCTTCAGCTGTGTCATTTATTCCTTTTCTGTATGCACTAGATCTATCAGGAGAGGCTTAACTTACATAGGAATGAGAGTTTAGCAATGTGGACATTTTTCTAAACCAATAATTACTATAGAGAATGACAAGATTAAAAAGATCACCAACTTTTAGAGCCAACCAATAAAGTGATAGTCAAAAGAAAAGCATATTTGTTGATATCTCTTTATGATACATTCAAGACATTTTAATCTTTTCTGAAAAACATTTAACATGCCTCCAAGTAATATTTTAACATATTTTTAAGTTTGAGCACACTTGAACAAGATAGACTTATTAGGCCTTTGACAGTTTAATCTACTTTTTTTTTTTTTTTGGTTTTTCAAGACAAGGTTTCTCTGTGTAGCTTTGTGCCTTTTCCTGGAACTCACTTGGTAGCCCAGGCTAGCCTCGAACTCACAGAGATCCACCTGCCTCTGCTTCCCAAGTGCTGGGATTAAAGGCGTGCGCCACCACTGCCCGGCTTAATCTATTTTTTAACTATGATAAATTAACATCATATTTTTATTTGAAAATTTCTTTGTATCATTTTATTTCTTGTACATCTTCCAACAAGAATAAGTTTTGGCCTCATAGGAGTATCTCATGACTTGAGAGACTAAATCCATGCCTTTATGGATGGGATTATCTTCTTTAATCAGAAGGAAAGGACACAATGAACCAGAAGGAAACAAAGTACAATAACACAAAATGTCAGTAAGTCCTTGTTGACAGAGTAGAGGAGAAATATCAAGAAGGGCAAGAACACGTTGCCTTGATATGCCCCATGCGCCATGCCCCAAACTCTCTTGCTAGTGCAAGATGCAGGTCTTCAACATTCTACCCTATCTCCTGTCTTGGCAAACTATAGCATTCTCATGGCCCCTCTCTAAACCCGTGGCAACATGGGGATGGGACCACCAAGCCTAGAGGCTCTATCTCTGTCAGAAGGTGGCCCTGAATAATTCATCTGATTCTCAGAAACTCCAACAGGAACAAGCTCCACTCCCTGAAGCACATTTCTGAGTGGTCTATTTCTGGTGAGCCTCAAAGGCAGCCTCAGTCATCTTTCCATTCCAATATGTAATCCTGAGGAACAGCGTGGAACTGTACTGGAGCCAGTGCCAGAATAGAGTCAAGATCCAGAAAGGGATGTGCCAACAGGTTTATACAGACCAAGGAGTGCCCTGATGAAGTGTGTGTGTGTGTGTGTGTGTGTGTGTGTGTGTGTGTGTGTGTGTGCTTGCACAAATGATTTGAAAAATAAGGACCACTCAGGAGGGAGCCTGTCAGTATGATAAGTGAAAGCAAGGGTCTAAAATCTTCTGGGATAATTAATTATTCATCAGGCTCATTGCTCCATCATTCCTACTCCTCAACTAGAATATTGGAGCAGAAGCAAGGAAAATAGATGAGAAAGGCCAGAGAAATGCCCCTCAGCCTTTTCATGTTGGGGGTGGGCAAAGCACATGTCCATGCCTAGGAATTTGGGCTTGCCAAACTCAGCTGCCAGTAGCTCCTAGATTGCTGGGGTCCTCATACCTCTATAACTACAATGATGTTTCCATTCTTGTGCTCCAATCCTGAAGCCCTGAAGGGAGGACGTGAAGGAAGAGAGTAGAAATAGACAAAGTGTTTTCAATCCAAGTAAGTATGGGGAAATAATAGGCTTATGGAAAGAGTGGAGCAGTGGCCAAATGTCCTGTAGACCTAGGAACACCCTAGGGTCACCACAGTTTTTGACTCTACCCTGCCAGTAGTCACTGACAATTGTGAACCACATGGCTGCCATCTATCTTTGATTAGCAGACAGATTATTTTATTGTAATGAGACACCACCACATTGTTCACCATGAGGGTTGAGGCCCTCTAACTCTGCAGGTACTACATGTGCCCAGCTGTCAAAAGGACATGTGCATGCTTGTCTAAAGAGATATATCCCAGGTTAGCAATTTATGTCAACATGGAAGAAAATTAAGGGGAGAGGGATGTTAAACATAACAGAAATAAAATTGCATCAGATCAGTCCACCAAGGAAGCTGACCCAACTTTTTTGATTACATTTATTGGAGTAAGAAAGCCTTAAGGTCATGATGAGGCCTTGAAATGGAAGTGGGGGGCATTAGACAGAACCAAGAGAGTAGATTGAAATCTCAACATGATGAGGCATTAAAAGAAAGGAGAAGTCTCACCTAAAGCCTGTAAATGAGTTTCGTTATGAATGAGAGATGGATCCAGGGAGTGGAAGATAACCACAATGAGAGGCAAGTCAGGTAGAAGGCAGGGGGATTCGAGCATCCTTCATCTCTGTGCCTAATCTTTGAGGAGTATCAGACCAATCCCACAAATAGAGAAGAGTACTGATGTGTTTCATAACATTTAAGGGTGGTAGGAAGTTTCACATTTTATTATTCAGTTCGAGATATATGACAAGGAACATGGAGGAGCCAGACACCATAAATTGAGATTTGTCAAGTAGTAACAGACTGCTGGTTAAGTCTTGTTGCAGAGAGAGATGTGTGAAACATTAGCCTGATTCAGGCTATGAGATCAAACTAAAAGTTCATGCAGGCTTTGTTCTAGAAAGGGGAAGAAAGGAAGAGCTAGAGTTGCTCATAAGAGAAGCTTACGTTTTCAGGATTAAAGA
Source organism: Peromyscus californicus insignis (assembly GCF_007827085.1). Lineage (NCBI taxonomy): Eukaryota > Metazoa > Chordata > Mammalia > Rodentia > Cricetidae > Peromyscus > Peromyscus californicus. The sequence continues at coordinate 71,050,854 of NW_026294573.1, read as the reverse complement.
GAGGAAAGCACCGTAGACTCTCTCAGGCACCCTTAGATTGGTTAGAAAGTTTTGAAGAGATTCAAAACAGAATTTTTACCTCTTAGAAAATGTCCCAGCCGGGTGGTGGTGGCGCACGCCTTTAATCCCAGCACTCGGCTGGCAGAGCCAGGCAGATCTTTGTGAGTTCGAGGCAAGCCTGGTCCACAAAGCAAGATCCAGGAAAGGGGCAAAGCTACACAGAGAAACCCTGTCTCGAAAAAAAAACAAAAAAAAAAGAAAGAAAAGAAAATGTCCCTATAATTACAGGTGGATGCTTAGATATTGTGAATGACTGCTCAGATTTTCAGGTTCTTGTGCCTCTGGAAAAAAAAAGAAGAAGAAGAATTGTATAGGGTCACATGCATAGTACCAGAAGCAGGGACAACCGCTTAAGGAAGAAATCACTCCCAAGAGAGGAGATGGGCAAAACCTAGGAGAAGAAACAGAAGGTCAAAGCCCCCACTTGAAGGGTTTTAGCCTAAACCACTTGCACAGCTTTCTATCAGGTTGTACACTGAAGGTTTTTCCAGTGCAATCTAGGCAAAATAACCAACAGCTGATTCAAATGTCTTAAAATATCCCTGGTTCCTTTCTCAAACCTACAGTGAATCTAGAAGAAAATTCCCTGTGGAGTTTCCCAGTCATCAATTACTCATTTGATTAGTGTTAACTGATGGGAATGGCATTATTTGATGAGAATCTTTTGTTTATGTAATTGGAAGGGAGTTACAAAAGAAATGAAACAACTTAAATACAGTCTTTATTTACACAAGAGGCTCATGATGCCCACACCATGCTCCCAAGCACTGTGTACTTATGTATAAGTAATGTTTATATATATATATATATATATATATATATTATACAGATATAGAAGATAACTCAGCTTGATGCTTCTATGTATTCATACTGGAGATGTAAAGCCTTGTAATTTTTCCATGCAGCATCACCTGCCTTTTAGTAGATCTAAAAAAGAGATAAAATAGAAGCTTAATTATAAACACAGTCAGAAACCAAACAAAATGAAAATCAACAAGAGAAGTTTCTAACAGCATCTCATTTTTTGAAATGATAACTTCTGTGTGTAATGTGTTGTACATATTCATTTTACAAAATCATTAGGAAACCTAAAGGGATTAAATTTATCACAATTTTCCAAGATACCATTTGCATTCAGATTTGTGAGTCTCTAGTCTTCTATTTTGCTTTGATTAAATTGAAAAGCTCCTTTTTCCCAATTTGATTTAAAACTGTTTTCAGAGGGGCTAGAGAGATTACTTAGCTCTTAAGAGCACTTGCTTCTCTTCCAGAGGACTTACATTCAATTCCTAGAACCCACATAAGGTAGCCGATGCTTGTAACTCCTGATCCAAGGGATGCAATGCCTTTTTCTTGCCTCTGAGAATCCATGCACAGATGTAACATACACTCATACTGGTGCACACACAAACATAAATAAAAAAAATAAGTCTTTAAAGGAAATAAAAATAAAACTGCTCTCACACATCGTTGAAACTCATGTGAAGAATAGCCTAATTAATTTTACATCTTCACTTCTCACTAATACTTTATAACTTGTGGATTACAACATATAGTGGCTAAGGATATGCCTTAGATGTTAGAGTTCAAGCCTAACATGTATTAAAACCTGGCATCAATACATGGCACCACATGCAACCTGACATGATACTATGATAGATTCTATTAATCTCAACCCTGGGAGACAGAGGCAGGAATATCAGAAGTTCAAGGTCATCTTCTGCTACATAGTGAATGAGTTCAGTAACAGTCTGGGCTACATGAAACCTTGTCTCAAAAGTAAGATGAAAACAAATAAACAAAACAAAACCAAGACTTACTCAAGATCTACAGCAATGGGTTAATCAGAACTTAAACTGTATAGTCCTAAGTTCTATCCCCAGAATACACACAATACTAACCAGGTCTAGTGACATACCCCTGTAATCCTATTGCAAAAAAGGCAGATATAGGTGGATCCCTGGAACTTACTCAGCCCATTAAATTTAATCAGGGAGATTTAGGCTAATCTAGGAACCTGACACAAGATGTATGGCTAATGAAAAACACAACAGAAGGTAGGCCTCTAGCCAACACACACACACACACACACACACACACACACACACACACACACACACACGTACCCAAATATGTGTGTGCACCAGCACAAACAGTAACATGCACTGTAGCTTGAGTTTTCCTGACTGGCTCACAGTCAGGACAAATCTCTGACACCCGCCAGTCCCACAGCCACTCAAACCTGACCAAGTAAACACAGAGACTTATATTGGTTGCAAACTGTATGGCCGTGGCAGGCTTCTTGCTAACTGCTCTTACAGCTTAAATTAATCCATTTCTATTAGTCTATACCTTGCCACGTGGCTTGTGGCTTACCGGTACTTCACATGCGGCTTGCCATCATGGCGGCTGGCAGTGTCTCCCTCCCTCAGCCTTCTACTTCCCAGCTCTATTCTCCTCCTTGTCCCGCCTATACTTCCTACCTGGCCACTGACCAATCAGTGATTTATTTATTGACCAATCAGCAACACATTTGACATACAGACCATCCCACAGCAATGCACATTTGTTATGATCATTCATACACTATAGCCATATACTTTTTCTAAGACCTGGGTAATTTATTTTGGAATGTGTACGGCTTCAGATGTATATCAAAAGAAGTCCTCCATTGCAGTATTATACCACATGCTAGTATTGTCATAAACAGAAAAGTAAATTTCAAAAGCCCTGCAAGGCTCAAGAAGAGGTTCTTCATTTTTAATGAATAGCAAGCATCTCAGATTTGATTTCTTTTTATTTTAAGGCTATGTTTAAAAGTTCATTTTTATTTTTATTTGTATGTGTCTCTGTGTAGGTATGTGCACAATAGTGTAGGATCATTGAAGGCTAGAATCATGTGATACCTCTCGATTTGTAAGACACATGACAGTACATTCTAGGAAGAGAATTTGGGTCCTTTGGGAGTGCCGACTACTCTTAACAGCTGAGCCATGTTTCCAGCCCTTATAAAGCTTGTGGTTCTGTGAGACAACTGATAGAATGAAGACGAGATACTGTTGTGCTGCCTGGCAGAGTATTTTGTCTATTGAAAGTTAATGCTGAATTCTGTAACTCTGCCATGGGCTTTGAAAAACATCTTAAGCCCATACAGAGTACATATTTCAGTATCATTCTCTAACAAATATTTGAAGAAAATTCTAAATTAAGATTAAAAGTCAGTAAATTATCTCAAAGCACTCTAATTCTAATATTTAGCCATACCTTGTACACTTGGTGGGCTGTGCCTATACATACGCTTATGCATTTATTAATTCTCTGTCTCTTTTTCTCTCTTGTGATAGTCAATCTAACAATTATTCACTAATACTAACAGTTCTTCATTACACCATTTAAAAACAGAGAAACAGCCGGGCGGTGGTGTCGCACGCCTTTAATCCCAGCACTCGGGAGGCAGAGCCAGGCGGATCTCTGTGAGTTCAAGGCCAGCCTGGACTACCAAGCAAGTTCCAGGAAAAGGCGCAAAGCTACACAGAGAAACCCTGTCTCGAAAAAACCAAAAAAAAAAAAAAAAAAAAGAAAGAAAGAAACAGAGAAACAGTATTGATGAGCAATGCCCCTTTGCATTTTTTGAATGAAGTCACCATATCCACCATTTTCTCCAGAAAAGCAAAAATCAAAACAAAAACAACAAAAAACCCTTATAGTTCCCATAGCTTCCTGCTCCCATTTTACGTTATGACCACTAGTAAATCCTTTTGACTGAACTTATGACAAACAAGGGAAATAAATATTCTTAAATTTATCATATCCACAGACAAGTACAATTGTTCTTAAACTAAATTCCAGAATTTCTGCTTCTCTTCTTGGCTGACAGACAGTCAATATATAACGTATGCATTTTAAGCTACATATGCTATATATTTAGTCAACATATAATATATTATAAAAAGCATAATATTTTGTGTTTTCAATTTCTATCCATTTTCCTGAAATTATCCAGATTTCATATTTTTTTTTTAACTTTGAACTAAACTCCACTGTATATCTGTACCAAATTCTCTCACTCAAATACAGATAAATCTAAATATATTGAATCCAGTCACACCGTGGGTGACGGTCTTGTAACTACCTTTTTCCACCTTCACTCCAGCTGCCCCCCCTCAAGTTCCCCAAATTCCTTCAAGCAGCTGTGGCCTTCTTCCTTTCTTGGGGATCTCGTATTTGCTCTTGCCTCTCACATACTATTTGTTACTGATCATTCTTTGATTTTTTTTTTCTTATTCAGTTTTTCCCTCAAAAGTACTTGAGAAACCTACACCCAATTTGAGTAGGTAGCCCTCATATCTCTCAGAGTTACTTTACTCAGTTCCATTGTTTTACTTTACATTTACAACCACATGAACTTTTCTTATCCTGGGGGGGGATCACTATATTTCTTTTCTCCTCCACTAGCATCTGATTGGTATGATACTCTCCAATATGTAATACTCTCCAATATGAAATAGTATGCCATACCATTGGTTCTATTGGTTAAGGCAGCTAATTTTAGGATTTCAAAAAAATTATTTGACTTAAATAATAAAGAAAATTTGTTGAGCTAGAGCTAGATACTCTCATTGTATTATAAGCCATCTCTTATTCTAAACCATTTTATGTATTTGATGATAATTGGTAGATGTAAATCCCATGTGGTCATACATTAATTGCTATTAGAAATTATGCTTATACTTTAGAGTGTTTGAATTCAAGCACAACTTCACTCCCTTTGGAGCATGTCACTTTGAGCAAATCACTAAAACCTTCTCTGTCTGAGTTCCCTTGTCACTAAAATGAGGACAAAGTAATTATTTCTCTCATGATGTACTAAGGATTAAATTCTTGTGATTAAGCACATGAGAAGACATACTGTGTTTGTTTGTTTATTTGTTTTGCTGAGAGTGTTAGATGAGTATGGGTAGTTATTCTACTTCAATGGGAAAATTCATTAGTTTATTACATTTTAAAAATAAAATAAACCTGCTCTGTGAACTCAGAATTGACTGATAATCTCATTCTCTCATTTCCTCTCCTCCAAATAAGCTCAGTGTAAAAAAAAAAAAATGCTGTGAACTATGTAAGTGTTACTTGACACAATAAACAACAGTTGCAGAAGTGATGCTGGAAAAAAAAAAAGCGGAGTATGATTCATGCATTTGAAGAACCAAAAAACTAGGGCATGCAAGCTCACACAGCACCGATACTGCAGCAAGGCAAGAGGATCAAGCTTTCACACCTACGAACACTCTGACTCAATAAAAGCACTGCTGAGAAGCTATTGTCTCTGCTTGTGGCTCAAGAGCTTGTCCATCATCAGTTGTACTAACAGCATTAACAGATATCGGGGCTTTAGGCTTCACATGGAACTTATTTTTTTCTCCTCTATCTAGAGTTGTTTGGGTGGGAACTCCACCTCAACCCCTGGCACCCTGGTATCCCTATACCCAAAGAGTCTGGAATGTTTGCAAGGAGTCTGGTGGAAGATCCACCTCGGCTCCCTTCCCCATCTCTTTCCCTAAAACTGCCCCTTCAAAGCCCACCAAACAAAACTCCTCCCCAATCCTGCCCCTTCAAAGCCCACCAAACATAGTTCCTCCCCCAGAGAGGCTCAGGATGACTCCCACAGGGGATATATAAGTGGCATCCCGAAAAACAGACTTGTGGTTCTTCTGGACTCATCCCCTTCTCCTCTCTGCAGGGCCAGGGAATCGCCCAGGAGCACTTTACCCATTAAACCTGGGCTTTCCAATTTGGTCTAATTCAGTTTGTTGCGATGGTGGAGAGGCCTTCAGCAGGCTTAAAACTTATCAAGAATCTGAGTGATATGTTACTCTCCAGTAACTATGTCATACCATTGGTTCTATTGGTTAAAACAAATATATATATTGAATTAAATAATAAAGAAAATTTGTTGAACTAGAAACTCCCAGTGTATTACAGTTCATCTCTTACTCTGAGTCATTTAAATGTATTTGATGATATGTCTTAGATGAAAGTCTCATGTGGTCAAACATTGGAAGCTGGTAGAAATTATGCTCGTGCTTTACATTGCTATCACACCCCTGATGATACTAGTTCAAAATCTGAAAATACAGATTTCATATATGGGATTTCTGGATGGTAGTTCCGGAATGGAGAAGGGGGGATGGCAAGGAGCAGTCAGTGTACAAAAAGGAATCCCCAGGGGAAGACTTCCTCTGCATCAGCAGACCCCTTGTAATCGTTCTTGCTTTACACTGAGAGGGCAAAGGAGGTGAATGAGAAGAAAGAGCTAGCAACCGAGAGAGATGACCACAGATAGAGATGTAGTACATAGAGAGAGCAAGGAAGAAATGCACAATACACTTTGAATACAATTGCATTATGCTATGTCCTCAGCAGCCTGAGCACTGTTTTATACTGCTGGTATTCAGATACTTCACTTACTTTTGAGTGAGGTTAAGAGCAATGCTAAAAACTACTGTTATTCTAATAAAATTGTCCTTAAACATGCATGAGAGAAGTGCAATGAAGTTGTTACTCAGTATATATTACCAAATGATAGGATAGATTTTGAGAATTATTTGTTTCAATAGAGAGAACTGAGGAAAAGAAATGCACTGAACTCCAACCACACCTGCTGTAATAATGTCATAGTCTGCCAAATGTCTTCTATAATTACCAGTTTCCAATAAAGCACAGTGCAGTTAAACTGAAATGGAGAAACTGAATAATAATTAGATCTCTGCATACTTTTTGAAATGAAAGAACTGACTGAATTTAAGATAAGTTTTTAATAATTAGCAATATTTAACTTTAAAACATATGCACAGAGTTTTATATCTATATCTATATCTATATATCTATATATCTATATATATATATATAAGTGTTTATATATATATAAAGTGTTTCTTGAGGAACTTATAATTTACAGATTCTAAAGCTTAACTTTTTCATAAGAAGATTCATAGAACCCAGGAAAATAGGTATATTTTAATATTCCTATTTAAAGATAAGGAAATTACATTTAAAGAGTTTATGTAACTAAGTTAAGTTGACAAGAGAATGCTGTAAGACATAACTCCAAATTAGGTTCCCCTGTTGGTGTGCATAAAAGACAAAAATGGATTTTTTTTAACTCCAGAAGATGAAAAAATTGTAATCACACTTGCCATAATGACAAATAGGAAACTAGGGCTGAAGTACAATGCAACAAAACATAGTGGATGTGTCTATTTCAGGCTGGATAGGTGATTGGTTCTCAAGTTAGAAGTCTATAATGATATAGCCTGTCCTAACAAAGCGGAGAAAAATATCTTCTGTGCATGGCAAGGTCAGCTGAAAATATTCAGAAGACGACAATGACCTTGGCTTTTGGATTACTGAGTACATAAATTAAGGAATAAAGAAAAAAACCCGGCTAGATGGCCAAATAAAATGAAGGGATACCTGAAGACATGAGCAAGCATTTTTCTTACAGAAATATCATGGCAGTTCTGAGAGAGTACCCCCAAATAAAAACAGACCACAGTAGGTCTCCAGCTCAGCAGAGCTTCCCACTCAATGGGAGTTTGGTGGAGAGTCATCTTTTAATAAAATTTTGTTGCCGTATTGTGAGTATTATGATAATCATTGATTGTGTAAGGTACAGATGAAATTAAAGTCTGTTCCTGTCCTATTGATTTTATATTGCAAAACAAATAAAACCCTAAAACTGGTGTTACTATAAGTAAAGGATCTTTATCCAGAATATCTTAATGCAAGTATGTTGAAAACTGATACTTAAATCTCTGTTGTCATTAGCTTTTTGCTTCATATAATTGTATGCAGTCAACTATTATTGTTAGGAGGATTTTTAATTAAGTAAAAGAATATTAAGAATTTGATAAAACATTTTATTTGATGTAATATGAGGTCCCTGTATATAGACAAGTGTTGTGGATCACCCTATCTGGACACCTCTTGGGAGAGAGGGTGAGAAGGCATGGCATCAATGACACAGATATCAGGAGTCAGGTGAAAAGCAAGCAGCAGACTCGTTTATTGTAGATATGGGGCAAACCTATATATCCCCTCCTGATTTCTCACTGGCAGCCAGAGACTCTCTTAACTGTGTTGTGTCTTTTTCATTGGGTCCCAGCATTCTGATGGTCATGCATCATGAATCACCAGGTGCAGCAGCAGACTCCAAGTTGGCTCAGTAAGAAGTAGCTAGCATGCATGCCTATGTGCACTACCCAGAACAGGACAGGTGCGGTTTTATCAAGCTAGCTGGCTGAACTCCTACTAAAGACAGGCCAAGGATTTAGGCAGCAATCACTGACATACAAGAATGGGTAACTCTATTATCCTACAATTCTGACCACAGTAGTTTCATGTACCCTAGCTTAGTGCAGTGTAGTTTTGGATGGCTACTTTAATATAAATCTGAACCTATTCTTCAAGAGAGGAAATACAGGGCAGAACCATAAGGAGTTCCTTTTGTGTGTTATACTTCTTTGAAAGTAAAATCAGTTTTCAGACTCTCTGGATGATCCTGGTGTTTCTGAAGGTACAGTGGTTATACTGGATACCTTTCTATTTAAGGGAAATGATGATAGTGTATGGTGTTGAGTCATTTATAGTTAGAGACAGGCAAAAATCATTGGAGTTGCAAATATTTGGATGAGGTTTGGAGACCAACCCCCAGCTCTATCCAGACCAAGAGGTCATGCCTCATCCTTCTCCAGGCCCAAGGTCCCTGCTGTTACCAGAAGCCCTAGACATGCCTCTGTAATAGCCAGTTCTGCTGTCAGTGCCTGGAACACAAGAGCCATCGGGCCTATCTTCAGATGAACTGATCCACTTCAGATCCTGGGGGAGGAGGGGAGAGAAAGAACACAGTTGGGAGACTGAATTTTCCATCTGGGCCAGGGACCATGAGCAGACCCTGTGTGACTATTTCTCAGTGACATGATTGTGTGTGGCTCAGTGGACCTCTGTGAATTTCAGGCATTTCCCCTGCTATAGGCATGATGAAACCTGTATCCCAGCTCACAGAGGTGAGCTCCTGTGTGAAGCCACCTAGTTGCTTGTAGATGAATTTCTAAGCAGTCTTATTAAATAAAAAACACGGAACCAAATATAGGGGTGAAAGCCTTAGAGATCAGGGAAATAGGAATAGCCACCAGCTAACATTACCTCACCACACCATAGCTTCCAAAGTGAGCTACTTCCTGTCTACCCATGCCTTTATTGTCTTGCTGTTCTTCCCTTTCATTGGCTCTTAGTCAGGATACCTCACTTCCTTGTCACTGTCAGTCTGTACAGACTTCCAGGTGTCAATGGTTGGTACTGGGATTAAAGGCATGTGTCACTATGCTTGGCTCTGTTCCCTAGTATGACCTTGAACACACAGAAACCCTGCCTGGCAAGTGATTGGATTAAGGTCATGTGCTACCACTGCCTGACTTTTGTGTTTACTTAAAAGGGCTTGTTATTTCCTCTGATCTCCAGGCAAACTTTATTTATTAGCATACAAATAAAAAATTACCACATTTCAGTACAAATAAAATATCACCACAGTTTAAAAAAACAAATATTTGGATGAAAATCATATTCATAATAAATCAATTCATTCATTTCTGGCTTTCATTCTTCCAGGACATTATTTGATTTAACTATTCATATTCCTTTGAAGGTATACACTATGCCTCACTTAATCAATTGAAATATAATCCAGGAACTGTGTGTGTGTGTGTGTGTGTGTGTGTGTGTGTGTGTGTGTGTGTGTGAACATGGTTGTAACCTATGCATTGCAACAATAAGAACTATTAGGAAACTATTGTTATTTTTTATTCACTTGCATGAATATTTCCTTGAGATTGAGAATCAATTAAGACCACAGTCAGTGTATGATAATACAACTATTAGAGAATACCAGATGGACACTAGTTTAATGTCAAAGTCCAATTTTGATAAAATTCAGTTGCCTAAAGTTAGACAAGATATTAAGGAAGAGGAAGCCTCAGAGGAAGTAGACAGGAAAACAACAGTAAGAAAATGTATGTGGGTTCTTGTAGGTTAACTTTGGTAAGGTATCTTAAAAGGAAGACAAGTGTGTAAAAACATATAAGATTATAAGCACAAACAGAAAGAGATGACATCTGGAACTTAGAGCCTTATATACCAACACACAGTTGAAAACCAAATAATTAATAATTAATAATAAAATTAATAATAAATAAATAATAAAAAAATTAATGTTAAACAATAAAGGCTAATTTGAAATCATCCATGTTTTCTAAACTAAAAAGAAACAAACAAATAAAATCTGCCATGTGGTGAGTATAAAATTAAATCTACAGAAATCAAATACATACTGAAAAGTAAATGGATTGAGATGGCATTTTGATGTCTAGTTTCTTGAGTTCTTTGTATATTTTAGAGACCATCCCTCTGTCAGATGTGGGGTTGGTGAAGATTTTTTCCCATTCTGTAGGATGTCATTTTGTCTTGTTGACCATGTCCTACAGAAGTTTCTCAGTTTCAAGAGGTCCCATTGATTAATTGTTGCTCTCAGTGTCTGTGCTACTGGTGTTATATTTAGGAAGTGGTTTCTATGCCAATGCATTCAAGACAACTTCTTACTTTCTCTTCTTTCAAGTTCAATGTAACTGGATTCATGTTGAGGTCTTTGATCCACTTAGATTTGAGTTTTGTGCATGGAGACAGATATGGATCTATTCGCAATCTTCGATGTGTTGACATCCAGTTATGCCAGCACCATTTGTTGAAGATACTTTCTTTTTTTCATTGTACAGTTTTGCATTCTTTGTCAAAAATCAAGTATTCATTGATGTGTAGGTTAATGTCAGGGTCTTCAATTTGATTTTATTGGTCAACATGTTGGTTTTTATGCCAGTACCAAGCTGTTTTTATTACTATAGCTCTATAGTAGAGCTTGAGGTCATGGATGGTGATGCCTCCAGAGATTGCTTTATTGTAAAGGATTCTTTTGGCTATCCTGGGTTTTTTGTTTTTCCATATGAAGTTGAGCATTGTTCTTTCCAAGTCTGTAAAGAACTGTGTTGGGATTTTGATGAGAATTGCATTGAATCTATACATTGCTTGGCAAGATTGACATTTTTACTATGTTAATCCTACCTATCCATGAGCATGGGAGATCTTTCCACTTTCTGATACCTAACAATCCAATTAGAAAATGGGCTACAGAGATAAACATAGAATTCTCAATGGAAGAATCTCAGATGGCCAAGAGACATTTGAGGAATTGCTCAACATCTTTAGTCATCAGGGAAATGCAAATCAAAATGACTCTGAGATACCATCTTACACCTGTCAGAATGGCTAAGATAAAAACACTGAGGACAGCTTATGTTAGAGAGGATGTGGAGCAGGGGGAACACTTCTCCATGGTTGGTGGGGGTGCAAACTTGTACAACTACTTTGAAAATTAGTATGGTGGTTTCTCAGAAAATTGGGAATCAATTTTCCTTAAGACCCAGCTATACCACTCTTGGGCATATACCCAAGGAATCCTCAATCATACCACAAGGACACATGTTCAACTATGTTCATACCAGCATTATTCATTATGGCCAGGACCTGGAAACAACCTAGATGCACTTCAACTGAAGAATGGATAAAGAAAATGTGGTACATATTCACAATGGAGTACTACTCATCAGAGAAAAACAATGACATCATGAAACTTGCAGGCAAATTGATGGAACTAGAAAATGTCATCCTGAGTGAGGTAACCCAGACTCAGAAGGACAAACATGGTGTGTACTCATTCGTAAGTAGATACTAGTTGTAAAGCAAAGTATAACCAGACTTCAACCCACAGCTCCAGGGAAGCTAGCTAGCAGGGAGGACCCTAGGAAGGATGCATGGATCACCCAGTGAAAGAGAAATAGATGAAATCTACATGAGCAAACTGGGGATGAGGGAGGGTAATGGAAGGCTACGTATGGGGGATGAGAACATAGGGGAATGGGAGGTTCAAGCTGAAACAGGGACAGCGTGGGAGAGCAAGGAAAGAAATATGATAATTGAAGACATCACAGGAATAGGGAGAAACAGAGTACTAGGGTAGCTCTCAGGAATCCATAAGGATGACCCCACCTTAGACTACTGGCAATAATAGAGAGGATGTCTGAATTGGCCTACTCTGGTGATAAGATGGCTTAATACCCTAACTGTCATCATAGAGCCCTCATCCAGTGACTGAGGGAAGGAGATACAGAGATCCATGGCCAGGCGGCAGGCCAAGCTCCAGGAGTCCAATTGATGAGAGAGAGGAGAGATTATATGAGCAAGGAACATTGAGATCGTGATGGGAAAATGTACAGAGACGGCCAGCCAAACTAGTGGAAATGCATGAACTGTGGACCAGTAGCTGAGAAGCCCCCATGGGACTGGACTAGACCCTCTGGATAGGGGAGATAGTTGTTTATCTTGAACTATTTAGGGGGCCCACAGGCAGGCAGTGGGATTGGGACCCATCCCTGGTGCATGAACCAGTATTTTTGGAGCCCAGTGCCTATGGTGGGACATGTTTTGCAGCCTTGGTTCAGGGAGGAGGTGCTTGGACCTGCCTCAACTGAGTGTACTAAGCTCTACTTACTCCCCATGGGAGACTTTGCCTTGGAGGAGGTAGGAGAGGGCAATCTGTGGTTGGTATGTAAAGTGAATAGAAAAATCTCTTAATAATAATAAAAAAAGAAAAAAAATAGATTCAGAGGGGGACACATAATAATAAATATAGACTACTCAAGAAGACTAGATAGACCTTCCTGATCTTCGAAATGTGATTAAATCTCAAAGTGAAGCTAGAAGGTTTTTCAAAGAGATGGATAAACAGAATTAATAGAAATTTTAAAGAAGAAACTGAACAATCTAGTAGGAATGGGTAGAGAGCACCATCAAAGTGTTCTGACCAAAAATGAGCTGCAGGGGTTTAATTAATTAGCAGGATGTTCTTTTCAGAGGAGTGAATTCTGCAATTAGTGCTGGGTAAGGGGTAAAGGCAAAAACATGATGCTTAGATAGAGGGTAGAAGCCTGACTAAAATAAATGGGGCAAGGCAAAGGGTAAGAAATGAGCAAGTGTAGACATTTGAAAATTATCCCTTACTTTGTACAGAGCAGGTATAGTATATCCCTCAACACTATTGAGGGTGAAGCTGTCAGCGTGTTTTTCAGAGGTGTGCTAGTTTTCATGTTCTTGGTGGTCTTGAAGGACTTACTTCATAACTGGATGAGAAAAGAGGATCAGAGGGTCTTGGAGTCAGGCATTTACTAATGTATGAGAATATTACAGCAGTTACTATTAATTGTTTAATACAGTAATTTACCCAAAATTTGAGATTTAAATGGAACTAATGAAGATTTCAGGACATTAGAAATGTTGTTAGCAGAGGATAACAGCGATAATCAAGAAGGCTTATAGTTTGTTGTATGAATATTTTCAATGCAAGCATAGATATGAGATACTTTAGGAAACACAAATACAGTAACTTCCAACTATCACAAGAATGTCTCTTTGAACTGGCAGTTTCATGTCAAGAGCAAGACAATTGTGGAAAGCTACTTGCTGAAGTTATTGAAAATTATATGTGCACATGTGGTAGCAAAGTATATATGACATGTATGTTATTAAAACAATAAGCACAAATTTACTCCCCTTGAGATGCAGAAAGCTGAATTATGCTTACTTTCCAAGTCTTCTTAAAGACGGTTCCCATAAGTTACAGCCTTTCTTACTTTGGGTTTTGGTTTTGAATATTTACAAGAAGACATCTTTTCTTTAAGAAGAAAGTAAGACATTCCCACCTACAATGACACATAATAGATTGAGTTTCTCCCTTCTATATTAAATGATGCTGTAAAATTCAGAGATTAGATTTTGGTTGAGGGAATCAAGTGGCCATCTGGATGTTCCCAGAGTACAACTAGATTGACAAAACAGCCAACTCATTTCCAAATGGATTTCATGTACAGTATATTTTCATTGGGAGATTAGAAAATGGTTTCTTTTATGTTTTAACAATTTCAAACATATGTGCACACAGTATATTGTGATTATATTTGTAAACCCACCCCCCTCCACTGAACTCTCTTATCCCTTTTTACCTCTGCTGCCTATTTTCTCAGCAATTCCTCATCTTGCTTCCAGGTATTTTCATTTGTCTGTCTATCTGTACCTCTTAGGCAGACAGATACAGCCATTGTGACCAATGATTACAATAGTCCTTTCATATCCTTAACACAAAATTTCCTAGAATTCTTTCCTATCTTTTGGCTTTAAAAATCTTATCCTCTTCAAATTGTTCCATGAGCCTTGGAGGGAATGATATAAATATTCCATTTATCATTGAATACTTAGTAGTTATTTACTCCTAACACTTTGACCTCTTGTTCTATGTCTCTGTAATAACTATTTCCCACTGCAGAAGCAAGTTTCTCTGACCCAAGTTGCAAGAGTCTATGGGAATAAACATAAATATTTAGAAGGGAGTTTGAATACATGACCTTAGCATAATGTCAGTAGTACATTTCCCACTAAGGCATGATTTTTATCATCTTCATTTAATGTGTTTGCTGTTAGAAAACATTTAAGATCATTTGTGCTTGGGGTCATATCAGAACACATTTATGAGACATGAGGTGAACACATTAATCATATAGTTTATTTTACCTATGAGAGTCAACATTCAGTATGCCTGGCTTGTCAACAATAGCACAGCTCTTAGAAATCACATACCTATTTGAATTTTTTATTGGTGGTAGTTGCCATAAAGTCTCTAGATTTCCTCAAATAATAAAACAATAAACTTTCCCCAAAGTATAGCTACTCGAAGGTTGTCAAACTTTTTATGTAGCCTGAGAATAGGCTGTTATGAGAGGCAAAAATTGAGAGACCTGATAGAACTTTGCAAAAGTTGAAAATTCATATTCATTGAGTCTTGAAGATGATAATGGCATATCCAGTTTGTAACATTCCTCTGAGGAAACAGGAATCATCAATAAAGAGGACAGCATCTGCATTTGCAAGGGGAAACTGAAGGCAAGTTAGGGAGAACTGGTTTGGTGCTTTGTCTTTTCATTGAGATACAGAGAAAGATAAAAGGATGGAGATTTGGGGATCAGGAGATGGTGATATGAGGAAAGAACAGATGTGTTTCATAACAGATAAAGCTGAAGTACTCAGTAATTTATCAGCAGAAGGGTCAAAACTACATGAAATAAATCAGTGTTGGAGGTATGACCTGACAAAGGCCAGCTCTGTCTCAAACTAATTTCGCACTTGCTGTTACTGCTTGCAAGTGTCTAGGATAAGCTATACTATAGTATCTAGGATGAAATAAAATTATTCAATTGTCACAATTTTCAAGTTCCCAAGATAATATGCCTAAAGTGTATTATTTTCCTTCTCTTGAACACATAAGAAGTTGGAGGTCTCTGAAGTAGTGAAACTAAGGTCATTAGACCTTCAAATGCTGCTACAGAATGTGTCCTACTACAGAAATTCAGAAAAGAACTCTTCATTCATGTCATGTAGGAAAGATATTATGAGAAAAAAGTTAATAACTCACATTTTTGGTACCCAATTAGACCCCCAACCCCTCAGCTTTAACTTCCTCTTGTAACTAGGAAAAGGTTGGTCTATATTATTATTATTATTATTATTATTATTATTATTATTATTATTATTACTATCATCATTATCATCATTATTATTTTCTCATATAATATATCCCAACCACAGTTTTTCCTTTCTCCACCCCTCCAACCCCCCACCTTTACTCTCCCACAGACCCACTTCTCTTCTGTTTCCCTTCAGAAATGAATAGCTATTCCAGGAATATCAACCTACCATGGCATAAGAAGTTACAATAAAACTAGGTACAAATCCTCATATGTAGGCTGGATGAGGTGACCCAGTAAAAGGAAAACGTTCCCAAGCAAAGGCCAAAGAGTCAGAGATAGGCCCCTACTCCCCGTCTCAGGAGTCTGTCTTAGTTATAATTTCTACAGCTGTGAAGAGACACAATGACCACAGAAGATCGTTTTTTTCTTAAGAAATGTTCTATTCATTTTCCATACCAACCACAGATACCCCTCCCCTCCCTCCTCCCATCCCCCAGCCTTCCTCCTCAACCCACTCTCCATTCCCACCTCCTCCAAGGCAAATTCTCCAATGGTGAGTTAAGGAAAGAGCTCAAGGTTTTTTCATGATAAAGGTCCTGGAAAGATCAGGAATATAAGAAACATACCTAAACATAATAAAGGCAATTTACACAAGCCAACAGCCAACATCAAATTAAATGGAGGGATACTCAAAGCGATTCCACTAAAATCAGGAACAAGACAAGGCTGCCCACTCTCCCCATATTTATTCAATATAGTACTTGAAGTTTTATCTAGAGCAATAAGACAACAAAAGGAAACCAAAGGGATACAAATTAGAAAGGAAGAAGTCAAACTTTCATTATTTGCAGACAGTGTGATAGTATACATAAGTGACACCAAAAATTCTACCAGAGAACTCCTAGAGCTGATAAACACCTTCAGTAATGTGGCAGGACACAAGATTAACTAAAAAAATAATCAGTAGCCTTCCTATATTCAAATGATAAAAGGGCTGAGGAAGAAATCAGAGAAACATCACCCTTAAAAATAGCCATAAATAATATAAAATACCTTGGGGTAACACTAACTAAGCAGGTGAAAGACCTGTATGACAAGAACTTTAAGTCCCTGAAGAAAGAAATTGAAGAAGATATCAAAAAATGGAAAGATCTTCCATGATAATTCATAGGTAGGATTAGCATAGTAAAAATGGCTATCTTACCAAAGCAATCTGCAGATTCAGTGCAATTCCCATCAAAACCCCAACACAATTCTTCACAGACATGGAAAGAACAATACTCAACTTCATATGGAAAAACAAAAAACCCAAGATAGCTGAAAAGAATCCTTTACAATAAAGCAACCTCTGGAGGTATCACCAGCCCTGACTTCAAGCTCTACTATAGAGCTATAGTAATAAAAACAGCTTGGTACCGGCATAAAAACCAGCATGTTGACCAATGGAATCAAATTGAAGACTCTGACATTAATCCGCACACCTATGAACATCTCATTTTTTACAAAGAAGCCAAAACTCCACAGAAACTCTTGTAAAGGAAAACATTTAATGTGGTGGCTTGCATCTTCAGAGGTTTAGTACACTGTCATCATGGTGATGCTGGAGCTGAGAATACTACATCTTGATCAGCAGGCAATAGGAGGTGAACTGTGATACTGGGCATGACTTGAGCGTATATGAGACCTTAAAACCAGCCTCCATAGTGACACAATTCCTCCAACAAAGCCATACCTACTCCAACAAAGCCACACCTCCCAATAGTGTTATTTCCTATAAGCTTATGGGGGTCAAATACATTCAAACTACCACAGAGTCCCACAAGAACACCAAGTTCAGAAGAACAAACATGGTATGTACTCACTCATAACTGGATACTAGATGTAAAGCAAAGGATAGCCAGACTACAACCCACAGCTCCAGAGAAACTAGCTAACAAGAAGGACCCTAAGAGGAACATATAGATTGCCCTGTGAAGGAGAAATAGATGAGATCTACATGAGCAAACTGGGGGTGAGGAGGGAAGTGGAGGGTAGGGGATGAGGGATGGGAACATAAGGGAACGGGAGGTTCAAGCTGTAACAGGAACAGAGTGGGAGAGCATGGAAAGAGATACCATGATAAATGGAAACATCATGGGAATAGGGAGAAACAGGGTACTAGGGAGGATCCCAGGAATCCACGAGGATGACCCCACCTTGGACTACTACCAATGGTCGAGAGGGTGCCTGAGCTAGCCTGCTTAGGTAATCAGATTGGTGAATACCCTGTCATCATAGAGCCTTCATCCATTGGAGCAGTTGCAGAGATCCACCGCTGGGTGTCACACTGAGCTCCAGAGTCCAATCAATGAGAGAAAGGAGGGATTCTATGAGCAAGGAACATCAAGATCATGATGGGGAAACATATAGAGATAGCCAGGCCAAATTAGTAGACTGTGAACTGTGGACCAATAGCTATGGAGCTTCCATGGGACTGGAGTAGGCCCCCTGGATAGAGAAGACAGTTGTTTAGCTTGAACTCTTTGGGGGGGGCGGGCTGGCAGTGGGATCAGGATCTGTCCCTGGTGCATGAGCTGCCTTTTTGGAGCCCAGTACCTATGGTGGGACACCTTGAGCAGCCTTGATGCATTGGGGAGGGGCTTGGACCTGCCTCAACTGAGTGTGCCTAGCTCTGCTGACTCCTCATGGGAGGCCTTGCCTTGGAGGAGGTAGGAATGAGAGGTAGGTTGGGAGGGACGGCTGGGGGGCAAGAGGAGGTTTGTGGTTGGTATGTGGATTAAGTGGAAAATTTCTTAATAAGAATAAGAATAAGAATAAAGGACACGCCGACGGTGGTGGCACACGCCTTTAATCCCAGCACTCGGGAGGCAGAGCCAGGCGGATCTCTGTGAGTTCGAGGCCAGCCTGGGCTACCAAGTGAGTTCCAGGAAAGGCGCAAAGCTACACAGAGAAACCCTGTCTCGAAAAAAAAAAAAAAAAGAATAAAGGACAGAGTTTCTCATTAAAAAAAAGAACATTAAGGTACACAACCATAACATATATGCAGAGAACCTCTGACTGACCCATGCAGGATCAGTGATTGTCAGTTCAGTCACTGTGAACACCTATGAGTCCTGCTTAGTTGATTCTGTGGGCCTAGCGATTGAGGTATCCTAGACTCTTCTGGCTCCTGCAATCCTTCCTCCTATACTCTTCACAGGGTTGCCCAAACTCATCCTAAGGTTTGGCTGTGGGTCTCTGCATCTACTCCCATCAATTGTTCAATGAGGCCTCTCTGATGATGATTGAGCTAGGCACTGAGTAAATACAGATGAGTAGAACAGAATGTCATTAGGAATCCTTTCATTAGTCTTTTTTTTTTCCAGTTGTGATTGATACTATCCTAGGTCTCTGGGTTATCCAGCTTCTAGTTAATGGTCATCCAGGTAGTGTCAGGCATGGGCTCCCTTTCCTGGTGTGGATCTCATTGATAGACCAGTCATTAATTGGCCACTCACATAAGTAATAAGTTCCGTGAAAGGTTTTCCCCTAGAAAGCATGTATCATCTACCTACCCTGAGGATATGAAAGCAACACTTTAGCCCCTAAACCTTCACACACTTTCCCAGCCAAGACTGTAAAAATGTTCAGGCTTTTTGCAGAGAGTTGTTCTGACATTAGATTTGGAAAATGAAAGAAGTCTACACATTAACCTGGGAAATGAAATGCAAAGGGGGATGGGATTCTATAAGTTTGCATTTAACAACTGGGAAAAAGTAAGTGCAAGCCTTAATGGGAACATAATGAGCCAAGCATACTCTTAACTTTTCCAGGTGGATAGATTTTGTGAACTAGGCTTCAAAGAATATATACAATAGAATCATTATGCAAGTGAAATAGTGAAATAACTGACATGTTGGAAGGTTTTGAAAGAAGACTTGGCATGGTCAATGCTCATTTTCAGAAGATTCAAATACAGCTATTTTCAGAGAAGGTATTTCCAGAGAGGTTTAACTATGAAGGGAAGATCTATCCTGAACGTGAGGTGCTGCTGGAGTTCCTGACTAGGTCAATAGTCTGTGCTTCAGTGGTTCATATATATGTGTCAAAGTTCCCAGGGGAACAGCTGAAAGCCAGTCCTGTCCACTCACCTTCTCTGACAGGATGATCCAAACTCTCAATGAGCCAAAATAATAATATTTTAAATTTCTCTCTTAAGTTGCTTCTTATTAATTATTTTCATGGCAATGAGAAAAGTGGATAATTTGGGGAGGGGGGTTGAGACAAAAGAAATCCAGATTTTACTTTTTATTTATGGATTGCAGGTATCATATCAATTAGTAATCTGCTTTTTGTTTTTTGTTGTCTGTTTAGTTTTGTTTTTAATGGGAAAATTATTATGTTTTGGGGCTACATATAGAAATAAGGCGTCCTTTTCTTGGAGTACTACAGCACTTGGCTAGAGACCTGCCATTCTCTCAGTTGTCAGAAGCAGTTCAGAAGGACCTGCAGAAGTTAGTCTCCACGTTGAGAGCCATGTGCTTCACAGATGTGCCCTACATCTGTCAAGATTGTGATGGACAGTTTTGAATGTGGAGATTTCCAAGTGCTGGGGAGTGGTGAAAAGGATAAGACAATTGAGGTGATTCAGTCAAGCTGTTAAGAATTAAAGACAAGCCATAAAGACTGCTGGACTTCAGAGTTATAACTTTAGGTGAAAATAAAATCATAACCTTCTAATAGGGCTTTTAGATTTTAATCATGTGTTATGTTGGAAATCACAGGAACCGAAAGAGGCAGAAAGAAATTTGAAAAGGAAAATTAAATGTCAAATACGTTAAGCCCATCTCATGTGGGTAGGCACTTATTAATCTTTGGGTTTAAGGCTTCCCCAAAGATGAAGTAATCTGGGGAAATAAGAACCCCAGAAAGCTGCTTGTTTTTTTAAAGCATACTTCATGAGCTTTTGTCATTTGGAAAAATGCTGAACTGAATAACATAGGATCATGGTACACAATCATGAGGCAAGGAGGAAATGAATGCCCAGACTAGCAAGAATTACCTCTGGGGTTCCCATAAGCACAGAAACTTCACAAAGAAGCCAGGAAGATATCCACTAAGCAGAGAAATGGAAGGGAAAGTCTGCTTTACAGGAGTAAGGGATCAAATCTGCATCCATATAGTTCCAACAGGATGTCCATCTAGAAGTAGTCTTGCATGGAAATGTAAAATAAGAAAAGAATCCCCTTTAATACAACCAAAATAACACTTCACTGTGTGACAAAAGACAAATGCCTAAAGCACGGAATTAGGTGCAGTGACAGCACATTTGCCCAGCTAGTAATGCTGCACAAAGTCAGAGAAGTTGACCTGTAAACCTTGGACATGAGATGGAAGGACAGACAGTCCATGATGAACCTAAGCCACAGTACAAGAACACACAAATAACAGCTTTACTAAGGGGACATGTTATTTAAAAAGTCCATATTAACCTGATGAGGCATCTATCTTAGGCATCTGCCAGCAGTTCACAATGAAACAAAAAATGGTTTTCCTTTATCGAGCATGACTGGATTTTTATCACCTAGGAAATACATACCTGGGAGTTTTGGTGGGGTCATTCCCAGAAAACATTCCCTAAGTCAGGATGCACCATCTTATGCTCTAGGGACCCAGGATGAGTAAAAAGAAATGAGAAAAATCTAGAAGATCCCCCTGAATTTCCCTTTCTCTTCTCTCTGTTTTTCTGAGATGCCAGAAAAGAGCCTTCTGCTGCCATGCCTCCCATCATTATAGACTGCACCTCTCAAGTTGTAAGATGCCCTTATTCCTCCCGAGTTACTTTCCATCAGATTTTTTTCACCACTACTAGGAAAGCAAATCGCACAGAGGGGGTACGATAGCTAGCTGTAGCTTTTACAGAAAAATGTGACAAATGGGTTAAAGTTGGCAAACAGCATAGCAAGGAGCCAAATGGGGAAATTCTATGGCTAGCTGGTATAGAGGACATAGTCTGTATTCTAGTGTTTTCTTGGGAAATAAGACAAAGCTAAGATATGTGTAAGGAGTAACAGATTCTGGAAGTTTAATAAAGACCAAGATGGGTAAGAAAAATAATGGCCACTCTTGATCATAGAGGAAAGGAGAATATGAGTTTAGTGACTGTAACTACTTTAAACTAAAGGGAGTAAAATAAGAAAAAAATGCTCAGGTAGTATTGGCTTAGCACACCCCTATATGATTAAGTCAAGAAAGAAATGGGGAGGTATGAGGTTCTAAGAAGTAGTGTAGAAGGGAGTGGTGATGACTATCAGTCTATATGTGCATCAAAAGTCACCGCTATTTGTGCATCACATTTACCATTTGGAAATTTGAAATTTCATACCATCACATCTCATTTAAAAACCATTCCACATGTCTAAGGATATGTGACTTATTTTACTGCAGTATTTATAAATCTCTTTGAATAACTTTATTTCCATATCTTAAAACATGGTGAGATTTGTTAAGATAGTAATCCATTGTTTTGTGAACATTTTATCTAATTCTTATTACAGTGACATTCAATATATGTTGGTTTTGTTGTTATTGTCTTCAACATCCTGGGAAAAATAGAAAAAGTATACTTCACGGAAAATACTTTATATATGGGAAATTTACCTCCATGATCTTTTCTTACATATATTTCCAAAAGAGGAAATATACCTTATAGAATATGAATTTACCTATAAGAAACAAACTCTTCAGTTTTAAAATGATATTTAGAAATTGATTTGGGAAACTGTGTTTCATTGTTTTAACTATTCCAAAATGATAGGAAAGTAATCTTGGAATTATTTTAATCACCAAAATCAAAGCCTTTAATTTAGAAATAATTCCATTCATTTCCATTAAAATACTAACCAAAAGGACCTTGTGGATACTTGGTCCTTTACAAATAGATGGGCTACAAGTCCACAGGAGTGAGTAGGTTCAGTAGTTGCACTGTGGTCTTTTCCTATGTAAAAACTTCTCCCTATGTTACAGATTTTAAAGTACTCTAGATTCTGTGGTAATTATCTTACCCATGTGTATTAGGCTGGGCACAGAATTTAATTCCCATGAGTGGACTGAGACATACAGATACAATTGCAATGCAGTATTTGCACATGAGTTAAATCTATTCTAAGAATCTCCATAGCATTTTGCACACAGCTTGAATTTTTGTGAATGTTCTTCTGTCAGTTCAGGACTCCTGATGTCTTATGCATTTATATTGATTGTTACATAAAGCCTATATGTCAGATATATACATAATGACTAGTAAGTATTACTAATTTTAATAAATTAAAAACAATGAAATGAAATTCCTTATTATCTCCTTATAAATACAGAATATGGGAGCATATCCTTAAATTATCTCTGTCATTTTACCCATACCTAAGTTTGGCTTCTCTAGCTTTTTCTTTCCACCTATTTCTTCCTCAAAGGAGCACTTTAAAAATTAGTTGTATGTCAGTAAATATGATTTAGACTCCTTGGGGGGAAAAGCACTTGGAAAATGGGGTGTGTGATATATTAATTGTTGCATCAAATTATAATGTGGAGAGATGTTTATTGAGTTTGCAAAATACAGAAACTATAAACACATCATCTTAAAATAAATCCTTATAAAAACAATTTAGAAGAAAATTGGCCAACATTAATATTTCCTTTTTCAAAGCCTCTATACAACCTTAATCACTATGTCCATTAGTAACTGCAGTTTCAGCTACAACTTAGTGCTGTGGGATGGTTTGTATGTCAAATGTGTTGTTGATTGGTCAATAAATAAATCACTGATTGGTCAGTGGCCAGACAGGAAGTATAGGCGGGACAAGGAGGAAAAAAAACTGGGAAGTGGAAGGCTGAGTGGGAGAGACACTGCCAGCTGCCATGATGAGAAACAACATGTAAAGATGCCGGTAAGTCACGAGCCATGTGGCAAGGTATAGATTTATAGAAATGGATTAATTTAAGCTGCAAGAACAGTTAGCAAGAAGCCTGCCACAGCCATACAGTTTGTAAGCAATATAAGTCTCTGTGTTTACTTGGTCGGGTCTGATGGCTGTGTGACTGGCGGGTGAAAGAGATTTGTCCTGACTGTGGGTCAGGCAGGAAAACTCAAGCTACAAATGGAGCCCAACGTGGGGCAAGAGTTTCCACCTAAAACCTAAAAAAAAAGATTCTAAAACGGAGCTAAAAACAGTTCCTAGTTGTCTCTTTCAAGTTAGCGTTAGCGGCAGCCTGCCGGTTTGAGCTACTGGCGGGTTCCTAGCGTGCGTGCATGCTCGACCTGCAGTATGGTGGGAATGAGGCCTCTGCAAATGGCACATTAAGCTGTGTGGTAGATTTAGCCTTTGCTAGTACAAAAAAAAAAAAAAAAAGGTTTCTGGACTACACGCTGCTTTGATAGAAACATAGACCCACTATTTCTGAGAGTTGATGGCTCCCAGAGCTGGCGGAAAACGTATCACCGCCATGTTGGGAAACTAAAGTGGGCGGAGCCAGCAGCGCCAGCGCCATTTCAGGCTTAAAAGGCTACAGTTCAAAGCAATAGGCTCAAGCTAATATAAAAAAATAAGCCACGTAAAGATGGCTACCACACAGAGAATCTGGATTATGTTCTCTTTGATATTCGTAACTAAAGAAAAACATTTGATTACGAAAGCTATTGAGTTATACCAAAATGTATATTTTAAAGGTACCTTGACTTCAAAATTTGGATATAAGGATATGTTGCTTTGGAAAGGAGATTCTGCTTTTGTTCCCACAGAAAGCCAGAGGCTATGGATTTGTTCCAGATTAAGATACATCAGGTTTGACCAGCCAAGACCCCCTGAAAGGTCTCCAATGACACCATGGCCCAGATGATCCAACATCCAGAATCCTTTCAAGGCAACTGGCTCAGATGATACAGCCTCACGGACTACTCCATGATCTTAAAATTTTCTTTGTTTCCCCAGAAGACATAGCGCCCCCCTCCAGCAGGAAGTAGTAAGAGAAGCTACGCCCAAATTCCCAAATATACCAAGCTGACTTTGGAGATGTGTAAAGGTTAAAACCTTCCTTTTTAAGAAAAGAAAAGGGGAAGTGCTGTGGGATGGTCTGTATGTCAAATGTGTTGCTGATTGGTCAATAAATAAGTCACTGATTGGTCAGTGGCCAGACAGGAAGTATAGGCGGGACAAGGAGGAAAAAAAAACTGGGAAGTGGAAGGCTGAGTGGGAGAGACACTGCCAGCTGCCATGATGAGAAACAACATGTAAAGATGCCGGTAAGCCACGAGCCATGTGGCAAGGTATAGATTTATAGAAATGGATTAATTTAAGCTGCAAGAACAGTTAGCAAGAAGCCTGCCACGGCCATACAGTTTGTAAGCAATATAAGTCTCTGTGTTTACTTGGTCGGGTCTGATGGCTGTGTGACTGGTGGGTGAAAGAGATTTGTCCTGACTGTGGGTCAGGCAGTAAAACTCAAGCTACAGCTTAGATTAAATTGTCTACATCTAAATGATAGTATATTAGTGATTTCCCATTAAAAGTGTTATGTAGGCATATTCTTTCCCATACAGAAACATAATTATTACAACTCCTTGCCATGTAAATATTTCCAATTTATGATGTCTAACTACACAGAGAATGAACTCAATGGCCTCAAACTGACATTATGGAAGAGTCAAGTTTGCTTTGCTCTTACCCAAACTGTGTTGGTTATCACAAACAAACCACAGTCTGAGACTATATCCTTACATTAAACTAATGAAATCATCTGGAGATATGACTCAGTTGTTCCGAGCACTGGATGCTCTTTTGCAGGACTTGGGTTCAATTCCCAGCACTGATAAGGTAGTGCAGACTGTCTATAATTCTGTTCCAAGGAATCTGATGCCCTTTTCTGCCTTCCCCAAGCACCAGGAAAGCACATGCTGCACATAAATACATGCAGACAAAACAAACATAAGGAGACAAATTTGAAATTTATACTAAATAAATCTGTAAAATATTGGGGCTGTCTCTTACTCTGTTACCTGCTTTTGGGTCCCTGTCCTTCTCCTGGGTTGCATTGTCCAGCCTTTGTACTAGAGGAGGTGTCTAGTCTTATTGCAACTTGATGTGCCATGGCTGGCTAATATACATGGAAGGCCTGCCCTTTTCTGTAGAGAAAGAAGGAGTAGATGGGGTTGGGGAGGGGATATTTGGGGGAACCACTGGAAGTAGAGAAGAGAGGGAGGGAAAATGTAATCAAGATGGGAAAAATTAATTAATTAATAAAAATTATTTTAAAGCCTCATGAAATTGGTTCAAATGTGAAATCCCAAAACAGATGATAAATTGTAGGCCCATGCTAGCCTAAATTTCAGGGTAAAGTGTCTTATATGCTCAGCAGTGTCCAGAATAATTCAGCATCTGATGCTGAGATGTGTAGAGAGCCATGCAAGGCCGCGCCTCAAAGATGGTGCTGGCATCCTTTCCGCCTTCCCGATGGCAGGTGTTCTCTGGGATAAACAACTCCTTATTTGGCTTGGGCGTGGAATCTGGCTTGCTTGCGTATGTCTGACCCTATCGGCATTGTCCACATGGCACTACAGGGTTGGTTGCCCAGTGGCTATAAAGGGCGTGGGATGGCTTTCCCCGAGGTCAGAAGATTGTTCAAGGTTCCTGAATAAACGGCAGAAAGAAGAGCTTGGTGTTGTGTCTTCCTTGCTGGTCGAGGTGGTCGCGACAGAGATGTAATTATATTTTTTTGCTGCTTAAATCAGTATGGAATAAGAGATTCAGTCCTTTCTCTTCTAACTCCTATGGCTGATACTTTCTACAGGGATAAAGCTGCAAATGCTAATGCCACAAGCCTCCTTTACAAAATAGTATTGACAGAGAAGGTGCTGCTGCTAGAAGAGATATAAAATCTATTAGGCCACCTAAAGTGTCATCAAAGTAAATAAATTCCATATATGTAATGTACACAGTAGGTTCACATCTTGGTGAGTGAAAAGCCAAAATAAACATCACCTAGATATGGAAGCAAATCAAAACAATGGGACAAATCTAACACGGGCTATGAGGAACAGCTGAGCACAAACAACAAGATAATTAATCACTATGTCAAAAAATATTGCTCAACGACAGTGAAGGAAGCTGTCAGAATTGAAATGAAGTCACAGTGGCCAGAGTAGTCCTTGACTGGAACCGTAGCACTTAGGAAGCTAAAGCAGGATAATGACAAGTTTGAGGCCACCC
This sequence comes from Peromyscus californicus insignis, assembly GCF_007827085.1. Classification (NCBI taxonomy): domain Eukaryota; kingdom Metazoa; phylum Chordata; class Mammalia; order Rodentia; family Cricetidae; genus Peromyscus; species Peromyscus californicus. The sequence continues at coordinate 71,023,880 of NW_026294573.1, read as the reverse complement.
TGGGCTTTATGGCAAGAACATCTTAAACCAACAAGATGTTGTTGCTTGTGCCAGCCCTTCCAAAAATAACTAAAAGCCAAGAGGTTACACAACTTACACAAGCTAGCCTGACAGTATCAGAACGTGTTCTAATCTTGGATCCTACTTGTATTCTGTTTAGAACATTTGTTGCAGAAACACATATATTTCACCTCAAGGTCTGGGTGTTTATTAAAAAAAAAAGTGGGAAATGTATGGGCTTGTCTGGCAGGACATTTATGTTCCTCTATTTAGCTATTAGACTACTGAAATAATAGATGCCAAGAAATTAGAATTTCCCAGGAGCTTGACTTAAAACATGTCCGATAACTTGCTGAAGGGACTCGGAGATGATGCAGTGGTGGGCAGTGGCCCTACCTTGCTAGACTATTAAGCATATCTCTTGCCTTCTATTTAAACCCTGTCCTCATGGCATTCCTCAGACAGACTTGAGGGAATCACCGGATGTTTTTGACCCTCTTCGCAATGTGGCAATATTGGATAAATCTCCTTTTTAAAATTTTCTTTTTTAGAGAGAGAGAGAGAAGAGAAAGATTGTTATCTGCAGCAGTCAGGTAGGTCATGGGAGTCATTTCCATCAAGGCAACTCCCCCTAAACAAAGGAAGTCTGGAGGATTTATTCTGAGTGTTACACATATACATAAAGGGATTGACTGGTTCATAAATGTGCTCAGTTAAAGGAGTGATTTCTTGAGCATGCTAGTTTAAAGTCATGCTTGCCTTGAAGTAACGGAACACATATGTAAAAGAATAAAGTGATAGGTCATAGTGCTTCTGGACATGCTCATCTTACAGCACAAAGTCTTTGCTGAAGACAAAAGAAAGGATATTTGGAAGGAAACTAACATAGGAGCCTATCTCGCTTAGTTACGTACACCTGCAGAATATTACTGCTTGTTCTCATTGATTGTTGTCAACTTGACACAACCAAGACATGTCTAAGAAGAGGGAACCTTCATTGAGAAAAAATACATACCCCGAAGGTTGGCTTGAGGGCTAGTCTGTGGGTTATTGACTTGATTAATGATTGATGTGGGAAGGTCAGGTACTGAAAAACATGGACAGGTGATTCTGGCTTGTATGAAAAAGCAGGCTGAGCAAGCTATGAGGAACAAGCCAGTAAGAGGTATTCCTTCATGGCTTCTGTTTCAGTTCCTGTCTCATCTTCCCTTCATGATGGACTGTGAGCTGTAAGGAAATATGTTCTTTTCTCTTCTAGTTGTTTTTGGCCATGATGTTTTTCTCAGAAAAAAAAAAAAAAACTAATAAAGACACACCACTAATAGAAAGTTTTCTAATCATACATGTATCAACAGATATTACAGAAATTTGTGTTTGCCCTCAGGTAAACAAAGACTATTGCCTTTGGATAAATGAATACTATGATTAAACCATATTTGCAAATATATGCATGTTTATGTTTCATCTGAATGAGATTGGGCTATGAAGTTATCCAGTTATTTATGAAAATATGTAACTGTGTATTCATCATGATTTTGCCTCTACTATGAAGAAAGAAAATAATACGATATTAATGTACTTCTTGTTTCTGTAAACCCTCACAAAAATGCCAAGCTCTCTGAAAATAGGAATTTCAGTCTTTTTTAATGGTACAGGATATGAAAATTATGAATATAAATTATCAATGTTTTATTAGAGCTCAAAAACTCAATAAAACAAAAAATTAAATTATCTCATATTCATATTACTGACTTCATATTACTGACTTGAACAATAATAGCATTAGATTGTAAAATTTCCTCTACATTTCTTGCCTACATGAGAAGAAAGCCTATCATATTTTCATCTTGCTGAAATTTCATTCCATAGAAGACAGAAATGGCTCTTTTAAACACACAAAATGTTGGGGTTCTAACAATTACCAAATAGTCAAACAAAATATTATTAAGAAATTCAAAACCTAAATTAATGAGAAAGAAAGGTAAATCTGTCTACACAAAAGGGAATTACGGAAATAGAATTTTTTATATGCACAGCCTCTGAAATTCTGAGTAAAAGCTTAAATGGGCAGATTGTATTCATATGAGGATTAATTTTAAGCTGTAACCTAGTCATTGAATATTCAAAGGGGGACTTTTATCATAAGACTTTATTTTTCATGGCTGTTTTAGATTCATAGTAGAACTGAGAGAGATCTAAAAATATCATATATCCTCTGCCCCTGCACATGCATAACTTTTCCTCTTAGCTACACCCCCACCAAAATGATACACGTGCCACTGCTAGTCAACCTATACTGACAGATTTCATTTTAAATTTTGTAAAATTTATACCAGCAACTACAGAAAGCTGTTTCTCCACATAATATTCATAGAATTTTCTGAAAGTTTATTTTTATTTTCCTCCAGAAAGTCAAGCACTGAAGACAGGAGAAAAGTCAGAAGGAATTGAAAACGGAAACCTGATAATGTTACAGCCCACTATACTTGCCTTCAGAAATTGTCATAAGATTTTTAAAACTATAGATCTTAATAGTAACACTTTATTGTTTCTTCTTTGAGACTGTTTCATGGTAATTATGACCATTGGATTTCCATTCCCAGCCTCACTCTGGGCTGGCTGTATGATCCCAGGAAACCACTTGTCTCTTCTCAGTTCTCAAAAATCTATCAAGTGACAGTAGGATCAGGATCCATCCCTGGTGCATGAGCTGGCTTTTTGGAGCCCACTACCTATGGTGGGACACCTTTCACAGCCTTGGTGCAGGGAGGAGTGACTTGGACCTGCCTCAACTGAATGTACCAGGCTTTGCTGACTTCCCATGTACCTTCTTGTAGGAGGGAAGGGGGAGTGGGTTATAGTGGGAGGCTGAAGGGGCTGAAGGAGGGAAGAGGGGGATCTGTGATTGGTATGTAAAATTAATAAAAGTTTTCTTAATAAAAAAGAAAGTGAAATAAAAAATTAAAAAATAAAAAAAATAAAAAATCTCAAAAAAATAAAATAAAATAAACCTACCAAGTGGCAATGATACAGCATCAAAAATTAAAGTGAGAACTTCTAAATATTTAGAAGATACACACTGCTTCTTTAAAAAAAAAAAAAAAACTTTCTTAGCTGGGCAGTGGTGGCACATGCCTTTAATCCCAGCACTTGGGAAGCAGAGGCAGGTGAATCTCTGTGAGTTCGAGGCCAGCCTGGTCTATAGAGTGAGACCCAGGAAAAGCACCAAAACTACACAGAGAAACCCTGTCTCGGGAAAAAAAAATAAATAAAAAAAAAAACCTTTCTTTTTACTTATTATTTGTGTCTTACACATCATGCATCTTGATTCCATTCATTGCTCTGTCCCTTCTTATCCATCCTCTGCACTTGCAATGTGCCCCCCTCCCCCCAAAAAAATAAAATGGAATAAAATTTAAGAGAAAAAATGAAAAAAAAATGAGTTAAAAAAAATCATGCCATAAATCTCATTATGGAAGTCTCAGTGTGACACAGTAAGTGTACATCTTTACCTGCAAGTGTTCACTACAAAGAACCATTGGTCTGGTTCGGGGCCTCTGGTTTCTGCTACACAATTGATACAGAATGAATGAGTTCACTGCATATACTCTGTGCCTCTGCCCTAAACTTTTCATAAGCAAATTAGGATTGTCCTCATTCCTCTTAATAAAAAATGTCAGAACTAACACAATGAACTTGCAACTACTTTTTCATGCCTCAATAGGATGAATGGATCCATGTGGTATACTTTCCGTATCATTTTTGTAGATTTTTAAAACATTTAACTTACAGAATAGAGTAGTGGTTGCTAGAGGCTGAGAAGAATCCAGTGTCATAGAAACAGAGACTTCTTCTATTTTATGGTACTACATAGTGAATGTAGTTAACAATATACATTGCATATGGTAAAATAAATAATTAACTGTGCATTTAATCACTCTAAATGAATGAAAATAATTTAAGGTGATGGGTATGTCAAGTAACCTAATTTTACTATTAAATAATACATACATTAATTAAAATAACAATTTATCTAAAAAGTATGCTCAGACCAGTTGCCAAGGCATGTACATAATGTATTTCCTTATGAGCCAACCTGGAGTCTGCCTGAGGGCCTAGCAACAGGTGCTATCAGAATTCCTAGTTACTGTCAGAATTCCTGATCTTGTGGAGTCTGCCTGAGGACCTAGCAACAGGAACTGTCAGAGATCCTGGTTGCTGTCAGAGTTCCTGAGCATACCCAGCCAATGAGGGATGACCATGAAATGCCACCAGATTTGACACAGACTGGGTACTGGGAGGAGGTTATATAAGGCCTCCCCCATTATAAAATAAAGGAGTTTGTTGTTAGCCTTCACCTGACTCCCAGTATCTGTACCATTGCCTTGCCTTCTCACCCCTTCCCACCTGAGGGAGCCGTTAGGATCCAGCAACATCCGGTGCTTGAACGTGGTGCTTCTTCTACTTTCTTTCTCCTAGTGCAGGTTCTGATGGTTTCTCTGTCATCACTCATGGTTCTTGAAGCACCCCCAAGACAGTGTGTTTCAGTGAGAAGGGCCCTCAGTGTTGTGTTCTTTAGGTCCATTTGGCAGGGAAGCATTGGGACCCCCCACTTCTTTCATTCTTTTGTGTTATCTCTCATGTTTGTCTGTCTGTTAGGAAGGCACATTTTTTTTTTTCTGTTTAAGTTTGACCAGAGCGTCCACATAAGGATTGACCCCACCCAAAAAGTGGAACCAAGGCTTGGCTCCCAAACACCATCCCTCATCTGGAGACACAGTGTGGGCATACAGCTGTGGCCTAAAAAACCACAGAAGTCTCCCACCAAGCACAAGACATAAGGGTCCAATACAAATCCCACCCCTGTTGACTGTCATCTTCTGACTTGTTTGCTTGCTGTTTCCTTCTAAAAGATGGGTAATCTTTTCATCATCCCCACCACTTCCCTGTGGGATAGCTCTACAATATCCAATGATGAGGAAGCAAACAGTTTGGGCCCTGTGAAATCTGTCAAGGAGAATGTAGCTGTCAGTTTGGGCCCTGCAAAATCTGTCAAGGAGAACATAGCTGTGACCCCCTCCCCCGAGGGAGTAGTTAGGATCCTGCAGCATTGAGAGCCTATTAGAATGCAACAACATATATCAATCAAAAATCACAAGCCTGAAATATTAACATAGCACATAGAAATATGAGCAACCAGATATATTGATTCAGATGATATACAATTTGACAATTTTCTATATATTAAAGAAGAGTTTACCAAAAAAAAAAATTAAAATTTTGCAGTGCAGACATTTTCAAGGTTTGTTTTCTGTTTTTGATTTCAGCTTTTGTATGGAACACACTCCATCAGCAGTTTTCAATGGATTGCTCTGTTCTCTGCTGACAATGTCTATCACCAAGCCAAATAGTTAAGCTAATATATGCAGTACAGTTAGAACACATCTAGAAATCTGTTTTTTGAAATAGTGCCCTTTTAGAGATTTAGGTATAGCTTTTAAGATTTGACTGCATAACCTCTCACTAATTTGAAAGGGTTGAGAATAAGAATGGATATGGAATAATAGTAAGAATAGCAACCAAACTAGATCATCTACAGCTGCCACTCAAACCTTAAGATTCCTGATGCCTAAAGTCAAAGAACACCCACATGTATATTGTCATCTACACAGATTGAAGAATAATTCTCATGTGATGATCAATATCCCAAGTATTTCTGAGAAAACTAATTTAAACTTACCTGCACCATGTTGATTTTCATGGTAGAGACAATTATGTACTTGGCCCCAGAGAACTTTAGGGTGGGTATAGCAGTGGGTTTGTGAATATATGGATGGGTGGTCGTACAAACAATTATGATTGTTAAAAAACATATGAGTCATTTAGCATTAGACAGAAAATTTTATGTTACAACAAGATCTGTTATTAAGAATTAAGTCTCAAAATTTGGTATTTTGAATAATACTTCTTTCTCCTTGCTATCCCCAAGGATCACCTTGAAATAATCTCTATAACAATGAATTGCATCCAAGACTAGTTATTATGGATGTTAAAATCCAAAGAAATATTTGTTCTGTCACATTGTTACTTCTAAGTACTATTTGTGATGTTTTCAAAATTGTCTTTTGAAAACTGTGGGAACCAAGGAAGAAAAGAACCCAAACTAAAACCAGAGCATGGCAATTGAACTTCCAGGCAGGTCCCATATCAGTTGACTGGTAGGTTGAGGCAAAAGATTCCCCTTTTCATAGAATCTTCATGTCGGTTTAGGAGACCTCAAGGACAGAGGTTATTTGCCTCCATGTTGCCAACATTGGAGACAGTGGGGATGTGAGTGAAGACTCTAAAATTCCCCACTGGTGAAGAAAATCCTTCTTCCTGTCATGTGAGACATGAGAAGTAATTCACCTTCCCTCTAGATAAGGAGGAGGTTTCCCTGCTTAGACCTACACAGCTGGAGCCAGGAGCAGGAGATTTCCAGTAAGTCTTCTTTCTCCGTACATCCTTATTCTGTAATGAGGCTAGCATGTAACTTCCTCTGATGGGAAAAGATACTGCTTGAGTCTGGGGATGACCATGCAACTATATTGTAAATTAAACCATTTTTTTTTTTTTTTTTTTTTTTTTTGGTTTTTCGAGACAGGGTTTCTCTGTGTAGCTTTGCGCCTTTCCTGGAACTCACTTTGGAGACCAGGCTGGCCTCGAACTCACAGAGATCCGCCTGGCTCTGCCTCCCGAGTGCTGGGATTAAAGGCGTGCACCACCACTGCCCGGCAATTAAACCATTTTACTCAAGCATTCAGTTCTTCATTGCTAGTTTTTATTTCATATACCTGATTTTGAAGAAATTTTATATTAAACAAATGTTATTAATTATTTTAATTAATACACTTAGTATTAATACAATAGTCAGGGTCAGGTACAATCTCAAAAGCATTGCTAAGGTGGATGTGGCTACTGGGGGATGGAAGGCTGAGAAATGTCTAGGCAGACATACAAAATAGATTTAGGAGAAGATGGCATTAACTTCGTCACTTCATTGGGACCGTGAGATTCATAATCTTTGCTTCTGATTATTCCTGGGTGAGAGCTGTTTGGTAATAGAACTTGAAAGTTTTCTGTGCCCACAGATTTCTCAGAACTTCTTTATCCATTAAGGGAACAAGAAAATTGAGGTGGTATAGAAACTTATTAATAATTTGATTGTCACTAAAATTACGTTGCGAAGGCCGTATGAAAAGAAGACGGGCTTGGCTACCTCTGGCTTCTACAATAGTGCTCTGTTGCCATGAGATGTGACCCAGGGATTGGATCACAGAACAATGTTCTGCCCAGGATCTGCATGAAGTCAGTGGACTTAGATTCCACTACTTAACAAATATTTGTTGCAGAGCATTCATGTTACCGAATTCAGTGAAAAAATTGCATTGTATTTAGCAATAATACTTCCGTTGTTTCCTTCCTGTTACTGAGAATGAGTCTTCGGAGTTTTAAGTTCTAATATTTAAGAAGTGACACAAAGGGGGCTGGCAAGAAAACAGAGTAAGAGAGCTTGATACTCTTGCACAGGATACAGCTTAGATGGTCAGGGCTTTTACGGTGGTTCCAACAGATCCAAAAGACAACATATGGTGTATATACATGCAAAACATTCATACACAGGAATTAAAATAAATGAATCTTTTTTGGAGGGTGGTACTCTATTTTTTAATTAAGGACGTTTTTATTCATTTTACATACACATCACAGATCTGTCTCTTCCGTCCTCCAGTCCTTCCCCCAACAAGGTATGGCCACTCATGGAGACTCAGCAGAACCTGGGACACACAGTAGAGCCAGGTCCAAGCCCCTCCCCCTGCATCAAGACTGTGCAAAGTGTCCCAACATAGGTAGTGGGCCCCCAAATCCAGCTCATTCACCAGGGATGGATTCTGATCTTACTGACAGGGGGCCCCTTAAGCAGATCAAGCTAACAACTTTCTTGCTTATGCAGAATCTTAAAAATAATATGTTAAATGTGACACTAAAGAACAGAATACAAACATATGGATGAGACATCACAGTATTTGACTTCAAGACATACTATATGGCTAAAATAGCAAGGACAGAATGTCTGACTTGGTGAGTGTAATAGGTTCAAGGTCCCACAAATGAATCTACACATCCACAGGGCAATTACGTCATGACTACTATGAGGTAATCAAGTGCTTTTGAGTGAATGTGAGGCTTGCTCCAAGGAGGGGAAATTTGTGCCTGGTTCTGTAATCTTAGTCAAAAGTCCATGGCAACTTAATGGCATAGACCTTGGGGTTGAACCTGCTCTTGTCATTTTGCTAAATGATCATGTCAAATATTTATGTACATACCCGTAGACATGAGATTTCTCAACATTGGTCAGAACTGGTTCTTTTTCAGAGTTGGCAGCAGTTAATGCAGAGATACAAAACTGCCCAAGGTGCTACAAATCAAGTATTGAGTGCCCGGCCCTAGGTGGGCCATCTACACACACACACACACACACACACACACACACACACACACACACACTCACACCCCTTGCCATATACCAGAGAATATTGTGGTAGAAAGGATGCAAAAATAATGTAGAAGCTGGTAGAAGGGTAACTATGAAATGCTGTTTATCCAAAATCACATGTCTATCACATCAATATAACTAGCACAAAATGTGCACAAGATTAAGCCAGGAAAGATTCCAGCACAGAAGGCTGAGATACTCTCTTATTCCCACACATTACCAAGAAGCTATTGAAAGTTGAGAGCTATTAGGGAAGAGAGAATTGTGTGTGTGTGTGTGTGTGTGTGTGTGTGTGTGTGTGTGTGTGGCCACAGGGAAATTTCCTATGCTCCAGCTGTCCCCACACCAATGTACATATAGTTAGCATTAATTGAACTTAGTAGATTATCAAGTGTAGAGGAGGAGGAGAAGGAGGAGGAGGAGGAGGAGGAGGAGGAGGAGGAGGACAACCACAAGATGTCAGTGGTGAAGACATGAAGCTGGAAGGTACGCAGAAGTGCTATGACCACACTGCATTACACCCATGTATTAAATTCTAAAGAATAAAGAATGATAATATTCTAAAATTACAAATGTTGACAAAAATTAAAAGAGAAATAATTTTTTAAATTCCTGATGAAAATGTAAATTAGTCTTTCCACTAAGGAAAACAATATGAAGTTTCTTGAAAGAAATGAAACACAGCTACTTCTGTAGTTGTGTCCAAAAGAAATGAAGGCAGTACATCAAAGAGATACTTGACTGCCTATTTTTTTTTTATTGTAGCCAAGATTTGGAATCAACAATGTATCCACCAGTGGATTATGTGATAGAGAAAATATGGTATTTATTCACAGAGTAATATTATTCAGCCATAAAAATGGATAAAACGTGTTAATTGTAGGATGGGGATAAAGGGCATTGTGTTAGGCAAAATGTATCAGGTACTGAAAGACAAATACCAAATGGTCTGTCATTTGTGGAAACTAAAAGGATTAATTTTAAAATGGAATAGAGCAGTCATTTGAAGAGGCTGAGAGGGTAGGGAAGAAGGACAGTGAGAGAGATTGAATAAAGGGACACAGCATACAACTAGATCCCAGTGCAGCAGGATGGCTAGACTTAACAACAGCCCTCAAATATTCAGGGAAGCCCTGCAATATGGGAGTTTGGAAGTGAGAAATACAGAGACTATAAGGAGACATAAATACGCAGTACTTTGGCTTCTTTGTTATACAGCATTACACATGACTTCAAATGTTATATTTTGCTCAACAAGTAGAAAAAACAAACATATATGTTGGTACAGGTCTGTGATCATAGTTAGAAGTATGGTGAGCTCTAGGTTAGTCCGGAGTACCATAGTGATTCTCTGTCTAGATAAATTAATAAATAAAAAGAAAATAATTGACATTATACAGACTTCAGTCATCCAGATCTAAAACTATTTAGCTCATTGTAAAGATAAAATAACTAAATTTAAAAAATAATAAACCAAAATACTGAAACAATAAGAAATAATACAAGAAAACTATTATTTTCCTGTATTTTCTTAAGTATCATGTAACAAATTGAAAATCCTTTGGAGATAGCTCATTTTCACAACCATATTCAAAAAATAAGTTAATTTAGCCTATATTTTCCCCTTTTAAGTTCTATATGGTAATAAAAACCCTCTGGGTTTTTTTAAACCTTCATTCACTTAGTAAAGATGTCAAGTTCCCAACCAGTTAACATTGTTAATCAATTTAATTATCCCTTAGACCATCAATAAAAGTCAAAAGATACAATTGACCATTGACATATAATGCAGGCTAGGGTTCTAGGCAAATAAAATGGAAGTAATAAGTCATGAAATTTTGTCTCACAGGTGGCAGGACTGTGAGATGACACCTGAAAATATGCTCAGGAAGCTCCATGGAGCAGAGCTCCTAAACAGTTTTTAGAGATAGATGGACCCAAAGTCTGGTGGGCACATTTTCCCTTGATAATGCTACAAACGTCTGAAAGGCAGACAAATAATGGAATTCCTGGGATGCTGAATCAATGAGCCAGACTGGCTAGATTACTGCAAGGAAGCCAGTGTTAAGGCATACAGAAATAGCTTTCTTGAAAAAATGTAGTTTAGATGTTGGAATGTCACTTTTGAGATGAATTAATGAAGCTACTCTCAAAATGAGAACTCAAAAATTCTCAGAAGGGTCAAAGTTTTATGACCATAGTAATCCAGAAATGGAGACGATAATGTCAATTTTTTTTTCTTCATTGGTTTTTAATATATGCAGTAAGTACAATGGTAGTAGCCAAAACAAGAGAAGAATCATGAGAAATAAACTCATTGCAACTTAGGGTCAAAAAAGTAACATGACAAGATGGAATGACACATCAAAGAATGAAAGCTTTTGAGTACAGGCAAACTTGGTAACTGGGATGTTAAACAAAAAAAAGAAAGAAGATGAATGCTCTGAAAATGTGTCTTGGGGGCGGGGTTGGAGCAAAACCTGATGAATTTTAAATTACAGTGCATTAAAATGGAAATAACCTGGGAGTCACTGAAAATCAAGAAATGAAGACAGCATCATCTCCTGGAAAAAGCCAGAACTCAAAATAATATGTGTCCAACTCCCACTAATGAGAGTTGAGCCTATGAAGATGAATGAGGTCGCTAATGAGACAATATTTTACCAGATGCTGCATGAGTGGATTTGGAGAGAAAACATCAGGAAGAGCTGTGTATTATAAAGTTCAGGGTAAGCAGTCTTAAAAGAAGAAATGACCAATTTCTCACCCACTATGATAAAGTAAAAAGTATGAGGAAAAGAAAAAAAAAGATGAGTTCATAATTAGAAGGATTCTCAAAGGAGATTATGTTTATATGAGTCAGTAAATAAAGAGCTATACAATCTTGAATGTTTGTAATTCAAGCACTAAATTCAACAGACATGTTTTAAATTATTTAGTTCAACACTAATTTGAACATGCCACTGAAACCAGGATAACATTCGGCTACTACCAGATTGCAGACCACTCCTGGAACAGGCACAAGAGAGAGACAGAATTCTTATCTATTGAGGTGGCATCACATAGGGGGCAAGAGAGCCAGAGAGTGATGAGCGCCCAAAGTTCAGGACAGGAGAGTGTCATGGCTGTAAGAGGCAGATGATACATCTCACAGAAAGTGGCTGTGAATGAAAATGTTACTGAAAAGATAACCAGACATCTTCCAGATAAAAGGAGGTTTATAAGGCAAGAGAGCAGGGGTTGGCACAGGGGCAGCTCTGGAGAAAGAATAAAAATATCCGCTAACTAGTAAATCGTGCAGATCAGAGTGACTAGAAAGGGGATACTGTGCCAAGTTTAGAAGAAAATTGTCAGTTATCAGAGTTGAAGCTAAAAAGTTAAATCCTGTCTGGAAAGTGTTGTGAAGATATTTGTTTTCCTTTGGCTACAGTGAATACTGGGGGTTGACACAGGAGCCTCATATTTATGTCAGTCAATAATGACATTAACCTTACTATTTCCAGCTTATAAAACAACCAAAAGATGGACAATGAACAAAATCAATCAACAATCAAGGAAAACCACAATCTTGGCTGTTTCTTATAATTTTCAAGTTAAATGCCTCAAATCACAGACATGCAAGCTATATAAATGTGTAAAACTTTGTGAATTATTACCTATTTTCATTTAAAAAGATAAAAATTGAATTGTCTATTGATAAAATGTAGATTGTTGTTAATCATATAAGACATTGTGTTTAGAAATGAGGCCCAAATCAGCATGCGTCTAAATGAGCCAATGGGAACAGAATGAAGCTTTCCTGGATGGAAATGTTAGCCGAACCCTGTTTCCTGCACTTGGAAAACCCAATCATTTCTCCATAGTAGTGGAAAAATTTCTCTCACTACCATGTATCACAAATAAAAATTACCAGTCACTTGAGAATCACTTGTCTGTATAAAAGGTTTCAAAAAATAGAAGAAACTCAATTATCTTTCCCATTGAATGGTTTCATTTGCTACTGCTTCAGAGTTCTGAAAACACATCATTAGATCTTGTTCTATAACAAGAGTAGTAATATATTGATGCATCTACATTATACAGGTATTGAATCTTAGACAACATGCAATACCCATAATTTTCCAAAGTTACTATTTGGGGGAGTTGAAGTATGGGAAAACAGTCGTTGAAGAGAAAACAAACAATCATTGTTTTGTTTTGTTTTTTAATTACCAAGACTCAGTTATTAGGAACACAGGCTTTTTTTTTTAACTAAATGGTCACATTTGAAATTCATGACCCAAAAACCCTTGTTCTCAGCTATGCTACTGACTCCCACCATCCTGGTGTGTGGTAGGGGAGATGATTTTTTAAAATCTGTTAATTTAACTTATGTAAAATAATTGGCTGCAACATAAATAGTGCAGAGTTTTACCATTCGGATGGCTTTATTAACTGAAAAGTCAGGTGTTGAAACAATTTTAAATCCTGTTATTCTGTTCTACACTGCTGCAATGTGGGCAGATTCTCACTTGTTAATTATATTGTGTACAAAAAAAGAAAAAAATCTCAATTGAAAGAAATAGAATAATATCCTGTAAAATTTCTTCTTCTCTGTACATGCCTTCAAAGAAATATGTCACTTGCTATCATTAAACCAGCTTTGTCCTGGACACAACTCCACAAGAGTTTTTATGCTACTGTTCCTCTTTACAAAACAATGTTTTCTGCTTCGAAGAAGGTACCTGACCATTAATTACACCATCCACATTCAATACATGCAACTCCTACAGATAACTAGCCAGAAAAAAAAAATAACAAACTTGGAGTCTTGTCTTTGTAAGTAAGCAGCATTTTAAAAGGCTATATTAAAACTACTTAATCTATAGTTGCAGACTCATTATTTTTACATACCATTTCAGTTTTGATTTTTTATGACGTTAAATTATCCTTCCTTTTGTGTGTTTCTTTCTATTCTCTTTACATTACTGTGAGACTGTTACTTTTAACATTTTTGCTGTGGCATGTTCTTTCTGTACACTGTGAATATGTGTTGCTAAATTAGTTAATAAAGAAGCTGTTTTGGCCTGTGATAAGGCAGGATAAGAGGCAGGTGGGAAATCCAAGAGAGATACAGGCAGAAGAGGGTGGAGTCAGGGAGACAAGATCAAGCTGCCAAAGGAGAAACAAGATGCCAGCAGACCAGTAACATCATGGCCACATGCAACACGTAGATTAATAAAAATGGGTTAATTTAAGATGAAAGAGCTAGCTAACAAGAAGCCTGAGCCATAGACCAAACAGTTTATAAATCATATAAGCCTCTGTCTGTGTGTTTATTTTTAGACTGAACAGCTTCGGGACCTGGAGGGACACAGGAAAACTTCTGGCTACACATTTTTAATTCAATTTACCAATTGCTGTGAAAATCATATGATGTTTGCCTATGGAAACTTTGATATTATAAAAATAATATATAAACTGAGTTCTTCAAATATAATAGCTATACCAGCTACCTACCCTTCATTTCAATACATGATATGCATGAATTTTTGTTATGGGTTTTGAATATCAGATGACACCTCAAAAAATACAATTTTACATTTACATTTAACATAACAAATATTTAATATCATTAGATTTGTTGATAATGTTATGTGCATACCGTACATGTGTTCATTTCCACATTCCAATGTCCTTGAGAACCTTTAGGCATGATCAAAGTATATGCATTCAAGAATATATTTAAGTCAGACAGAACATACCTTTAACACCCAGGAGGCAGAGGCAAGCAGATCTCTGTGAGTTCAAGGACCGTCTTGACTACGGAGCAAATTCCAGGATGGGCTTCAAAGCAACACAGAGAAACCCTGCCTCGAAAAAACAAAAACAAAAATAATATTTTCAATTAAATTCATTATTTTGTATCAATAATTTAAAAAGAAAAAGTGAACACAAGTTTTGCTAGAAAATATTGTGTTGAAACACAAAATAATGACAATAGTCTTTATTTTATATGTCAGAAACTAAAAAAACCTAAGCCTATGAAATTATGTAAATAAATCCATTGTGTGGTCAGGAGTTTATTATGAAGCTTTGTGATAAATCAATTTCTTAGTAAATGTAAAACTGAGGTTAATTTCCTAGAACAGTATGTTTTTAAATTGAAAAGGACGTTAGTGCTTTGATAAATGAAAGAAGATGAGAAACTATAGAATCAGTAGAAAGTAGATGAAGAACATTTATTTAAGTTAATATAAAGTCTTTAGAACATTTTAAATCAAATAGGAAAGAAAGTCAATGAAAATCTGAGAAGTTGGCACTTAAGAATGAAGACATGCAGGAAGGACAGGGAAAGTTAGCTGGAAAAGGGTCGGCAGTTTTGCTGTGGCTGCAAAGTGTTACAGACTTGGGACACTGTCATCAATAAAGCAGATTCTACCACACAGCCTGAAAGAGGAGCCAGGAAGAATCAAGCAAATCAAGACATCCATCGTGTTTCCAACACCCCTAGACACTGTGTTATGAGTTACCTCTGCGTAAAGCTGAAAGAATAATCGGTTTAACAACCCTAGGAGGAAATACTGCCACACGTGAAATGGTTGGGAAAAGATTTCATTTCATGAAGAATTAAGATCTTGTAACTCATGTAAGTAATGAAAAAGGAAAAGGCAGAGGAGTTTAAGAGCACACACAACAGAATGTGGACAGAGTTCGTGATATTGCATGTTAGGGGATGTCCTTTTGGATGAGACATGAATTCTACATGGAAGGAATCTATGGGACAATGCCAGCAGGTCGAGAAAGCCCAGTACTAAGAAACCCTGCCTTTCTAATACTACCCATACATCTTAGCCTTCCAAAGAAGTGGATTAATTAGTAACAAGAGAAATGTGACAGGAAGGAGGATTCATATAAGTATATGTTAAGACATCAGAAGATTCCATAGATAAAATGCCATAGAATTAAGAAATTATTAAATGAATTAATTTATAACTTACACTTGTTTTTTATTTGTTTTTCTATATAGTATATCTTTATATCCCCAAACCATTTAATTTTTATTCATCAATACTGTTTGAGAGATTAAGAAATTGTTCAGAATTTTTTTTTAACTTAACAAGTATTTCTATGTATCAGAGACTTTATAAACACCTGGTTAAAGACACATGCCAACAATTTGCATGGAATCTTATGGAGCATGGTTGGATATTTGTTAATCAGATTTGAAGTATAAAAATTTTAAATTTAAATGATTTGAGGCAACATACACAGGACTCTGGAGGACTCTGATCAAGTTGGAAGACAGGCAGTACCAGCAACAGTAGCTACACTTGGAATTATTGTAAATTCAGAGGTAAAGAGACCGAATAAGGAAATCTTCAGGTAGAATCACCAATATCATAGTCAATAGAGATCCTTAGAAGATTGTTAGGGTTCCTTGGTCAGCCATATTATTTTCTTTATTTCTTTAAGACTCTGAACATAGATGAGCAGGGCCTCTATCCAATGGCTTCTTTGACCTGTGTGTTTAATCCATAGGTGCAACTCTTAAACCTCCTACTTAGAAAATTTGTGGACACTGAATTTTCCAAAATTTTCCTATGCCAATCTTACATTCAATACTTTAAGACAAGAAACTTAAATCCTGTTTAACTTCCAATAGTCATTTTACCTTTAACACCAATTCATGATTTGCAACTACTCAAGTTTACATTTCCTTCAATTTCTCTAAATTATGCATATTTTTTTCAAATTTTCACAGCCTGTACTCTTGAGAGACATAATGCTTGACTACTCTGTTTTTAGATAATCTGTAAATACAGTTTTCGTTAAAGTAGATTCCAGCCCTGTTTTCTTATCTCACCTTCTGTCTTAGGTTAAAGCATAACTTGTTTCATTTATTTTTTTTTTCTGAGAATGTCAACCTGCAACACTAAAATCTATCAAAACAACAATTTTCTAAAACATCTGTTTTTTTTTTTTTGTTTCAAGACTTTCCTTTATTTTGAAATATATCCAAACAGAATCCAGTCTTCTTACTGTGGAGAATAGCTCCACATGTGTCTGCAACATTTACCACTTTACAAGCTCTTCAGCAGTCTATCTTCCCACTCTTTCATTAAGAGAATGAGTCCAGTGTTGCAAATCCTTGACCTTAAGTAGTGTTTTGACTGTTTTGATGAAGAAATGATGACAGGATTGATTTGGAATTGACTTTTGATACAACCCTTAACAAATTTGACAGCTTCCAATTCCTGCTCTCTTAAATGCTGAAACTTTTAATTTGGGAAAAATCTTCCTTGATACTCAAGCCTCATCTTAGAATAAGCCACTGATAAATAAATAAGCCACATATAAATTCTGTTTGATAGTGCTAAATAAACATCCACTCAAAAAGTCATAGCAGCCTCACCAAATAGCACATTATTTTCCAGGGCAATTGAACCTTCAGATGACCACAAGCTTAGCTGAAATTTGACCATATTTACATTATGAGCAAGCCTCCTGCCTTATTGAGTCAGTCTATAGGACCATGACAACTAATAATAAATTGTTTGAGGTGATCTTTTACATATCAATATTTAAATAATTGCTATGACCTACAAAACCCACTTTATATTGTTGATCACTTCTTCTATGTTTTTATCTCCTACCATTTTTCTTCCCACTCCTCCTTCTATTCCAATTTTGATGGACTATTTTCACATTTTTTAGACACTCTAAATATACACTTCTCTAAGAAACTTGTGGCTGTTCTTTCTGACCATATCCTTGCCCTCTTAACAGTTTCTAGTATGGTTGGCTTCTCTACATCCTATACCTATATACTTATGTAACTTGATTGAAGAAATTCTTCTTGACTACTAAAAAATAAAGTAAATAATGCATAGAGTTCTCTTTGCTTCTTGAATTGGTTTATCCTTTATTGTTTCCCCAGATGTTTTGAGACTTACTTGAAAAATAATTAAAATGTATATGTAAGGTTATAATAGGATATTGCAAAATGAGTATACAGTAGGATACTACTACCATAAACAAACTAATTATCATCTGTCACTTCACATAATTAGAAAATTATATTTTCAGTGTGTGTATGTGCATTTGTGTGAATGTGCAGAAATTTACATGCTACCAAGTACATGTGGACATGAAAGCACTCTTATAGGTAGTTCTCCTCCCACCTGGAGAGGTCCAGGGGTCAAACTCGGGTTGTCCATATACAAGCACCTCTACTGTGTCATCTCACCAGACAATTACCACCTTTGCAAAAAACAAAACCAAAAACAAAAACAAAAACAAAAACAAAAAAAACATTCAGGATCTAATTTTTTTAACATTTAAGTACACAGCAGAGACTATTAATTATAGTCACAATGACATGAGTTAGATCTTCAGAACTAAGAAATGAAAAACTGAATCTTAGTGGCTTTTGACCACAGTGTCAACATTTTGGTTATGACCCACACATATCCTTCTTTGTAATAATGATTAGTATAGACTACATGATTTTCCCCTTCCTTTCTTTTTTATTGACTTTATTCATCATCATACATTGCTATGATAGTAGGACCACTTTTGTCTTAAAGTACAGCTCCAGCACCTAAAATTGTACCCAGCATCTGAATCTAACCTTAATGCTTTCATGAGTGAACTTGTTAGCTAATGGAGAATTGTTGATAAACAGATGAATGGATAAGCGTGGGTGTATGCATTATAAAAACTTACAGGCAAACAAAATATTTTCTATGCTGCTTAATTTATATATACCACCATACCAAGCTATTAATATAAAGAACACAAAAGGACCTAATGCTTGGAAAGAAAGATGAAATTTTCATTTCTATAAAGATTAGACATAAATATATTCTAGAAACCAAATTATAAATTGGTAACTATAAATAAGTGTTCCAAATGAGACATATTCTTAAGAATAAAGTCTATGCTTTTATTCAAATTGTAGTACTTATATACATAAATATGTGTATGTCAATAGGTATGCATCTACATGTATATATACACTCACATTGGGGTATTGCTATTTACTCTAGGCATAGCATGACCATGACCATCATGAAGCAATTAATTCTATAGTAACCTATAGAATAACTTTGCCCTAAAGTCGTGACAATGAATGAAACAAAACAATACACTTATAACTAGCGTTATGAGCATAGTAATAGAAATTGTAGCATTACCTAGTAGAAGAGGAGGCACTTCATTTCAGTTCCAGCCATCCCTACCCACCTGTCCCTGAGCTGCATACTGTGAGCATGTTTGAGTTACCAGGAAGTTGGAGATTTATTGAAAGTGGAATTCCAGTGGTTCTATTTTTGTGAGTTTTAAACAATAACTAGTACTTTCAGAGAATGAACCTGATTTTGATTCAGTCATGCTCCTGTAAGTAAGCTAAATAAACCCATATGCTTACACCCTGGACTTGAATGGAATTATTTCTTTAATCTGTTATCAGGTGCCTAACTGGGGTGAATAGCTGTCTGTACTTGTCTCTCCCAAGAAAAGTAATGCAACAAGAGATTTAACCATGACCTTTGGTTTACTTTTCTGTAGAAAAAAAAATTATTGAGAGAAGGCAGGCTAAGATGGGATGTAAGCAAAATAAAAACAACACTTTAATTTTAGTAGAGTCTAATGGCAAGAATAAAGGAATGAATTTATAATGAATAAAAAAGAGAAGATTAGGAGTGGAGTAAATCCAAAGTCATATAATTTAATCTGAAAGTCTCCAAACAAAATGGCAGCATTTGTCTGACTTATAGGAGTCTTCATGTCACATATGATACTCTCTTTCCCCACAGATAAGAGCTTCTGAATTTAAATATTTAATGTTACATAATGACATAGTTGGTAACACATACAAGGAGCATTTTAGAAATCTAACAAGTAAGAAAATAGTCAAAACTATGGCCACTATGGGTCATTAGCTTCATAGGAGGACTGCCAGACCACTCAGATGTCAATAAAAGAGACTAGGTGGCTATGTTATAAAACCACATGGTTGGACATTGGGTGAGACAAATCAGGAGACTTAACAAACAAGTGGGAAAGAACACTAAAAATAGCTATAATATCATATTTTGACTGGAAGACCAGTATATCCAGAAGGAAGAAATGGAGTTGTTCAATCATATACATATATATACAATTAGATGCATTTCCAGAGCACAAAAGACTTGATTTACTTGTGTGTGCCTGCACTGCCAAGCAATTAGTGGAACCTAAAAGCAATTTGCTTAGAGCTGGGCTTTCACTCAAATGCTGCAAGTTTTGGCAGTTGAAGCTGCATTCACTCTGTTGCTAGGAAAACAAGGGGAAACAAAAGTGTCCAAGATGTTTCCAAGGTTGCCTCCCTTATGTTTCCTTTTGAGGCAGTCCTGTCTTGCTGCTGCTGTCACAACTGCTTGGTCAATATTATATTTGCAGGCAGATGAGAATAGGCTTTTCCTGGGGATCCAAAACACATACTACTGAACACTATGGCTTTAGATTTCTGTCTGTTTTTTGTCATACTACTGTATTCTCCTCTATTTGCTTTCCTTATCATATTTTTTTAATTTGGAGGATTCTGAGAATTATAAAAGAAAGCAAAATGCGACAGGTAAAATGTTGAAACACTGCTGCCAAAGGATGGTGCTTTAGGCCTCATGTCAAAAATGGCTCACTACCTGTCATACTATTTTAAGGCTACTGTGATCCACAATTTCTGAAGACTTTTGTTCAAAATGTAAACTCAGATATTCTTTAAAAGGTATCTGACTATATGACTCCAGCTCATGCTCATTTCATGCAAGGTAAGCTGTTTGACTTTTTTATTAACTATAATAATACTTAGACACTAAATGACTCATTTTGATTGCTGCAGCAATTAAGCTTTGGACAGCAAAATATAGTAGAGGACCAGAATGATGATTGTAGAGAGCCGTGCACGGCCGCACCTCAAAGATGGCGCCGGCGCCCGGCTTCCGCCTTCCTGATGGCAGGTGTTCTCTGGGATAATCAACTCCTTATTTGGCTAAGGCTAGGATCTGGCTTGCTTCCGCACACCTGGACCTAATCTGGCTTGCTTGCGTATGTCTGACCCTATCGGCATTGTCCACGTGGCACTACGGGGGTGGTTGCCCAGTGGCTATAAAGGGCATGGGCTGGCTTTCCCCAGAGTCAGAGTCAGAAGATGGCTTTCCCCGGGGTCAGAAGATTGTCTCAAGGTTCCTGAATAAACTGCTTGGAGAAGAGCCTGGTGTTGCGTCTTCCTTGCTGGTCGAGGCGGACGTGATATAAGTCTGATGACCTAAATTTTATACACAGAGTGCATACATGGTAGGAGGTGAGAACCAGTTCCTGTAAGTTGTCTTCTAACAACCATATTCATGCTATGGACACACACACACACACACACACTCACACACACACAAAGGGAGAGAGAGAAAACAAATGAGAGATAGAAACAATACACAAACAAAGAGAGAAGGGAGAGAGAGAAAGAGAGAGAGGGGAGGAAAGAGAGAGAGAGGTATTGTACATAAAATAACTACATAAATGCAATGGTTTGTTTTTGTTTTCTTTTGCTTTGCTTTGCTTTGCTTTGCTTTGAGACAGGTTTCTCTGTGTATTCCTAGCTGTCCTTGAACCAGCTCTGTAGACCAGACTGACCTCCAAGTCAGAGATCCACCTGCCATTATCCCCAAGTGCTGGGATTAAAGGAATGTATCACCATCTTCTGCAATAATATATATATATATATATATATATATATATATATATATATATATATTTTAAATACAGTGGTCATGGTCTAGATTTAGTAACAAATAGGCCTGCATGAGCAGCCTATATTAACCATTTATAATAACACATAGGTGTATGTTTCAATAGTTTTAATCAACAGTGTTCTCATTTGTAAACTACAGATACTATTACATAAATTATGGAGCTGCTATTAAGGTCAAAATAGTACATGCCTCACACTACTCTATTACTATTCTTAAAGCACCCATATACCTTAAAGAACACATCTTAACAGACAGTTATATTGCTCAACATTTTTCATGCTCACGATTCCAATAAATAACCATCAACACTTACATTTCATTCCAATTTCTTGTTTCTTAAAGTTTTTAAAAATTGTTTTGATATGCAAGGACTTGGAAGTCTGCATTAACTGAGAAAATGTATGAAGCACCAGTTCTTTGCTGGGATATGAAGCTTGTAGTTTTTCTGTCAGCAGATATTCAGGGGAAATAGCTCAAACTGCTGAAAATCAGAAAGGGCTCCACTGATTTCCTCTCTGCTTTGAGTTCAGAGGCATGGGCAGGCAGACCTGTAACGGCTGGTTTGGCTTGTGAGCTGTTGCTATTTCTGAAGCCTCTATGTTTCTTTCTGTTTTTCACATGACAGAGGCCCTGCTCATTGCTAACCCTTCTCCTTTGTTAAGCTCTATAGGAAACTGATGTAGGCCATGCTCAAAGGCAGCCAATCAGAGGCCACTATGCTTCCACTGACTTCACATCTCCACTGGAGGAAAAGGAAACTAGCTGCAGGATGTCAGGCCAGCCTTAAAATGTTATGTGATGTTATTGCAAAAGAGTTGGAATTCAGCCACTAAAATATCCCCCTGGATAAGGTAACTGTGAGAGAATGGAATGTGTCACCGAGAAAAAGATCATAGTCCATTCTTTTTTTTCCAAATCCCTTTATACATTTCCTGAAAGGTAATGTCATGAGATCTTTTGGCAGGGGTATGGGTTTTCTTTAGTAATTTCCTACCAATCATCCTTTCCCAAGAAAGAAGAGCAGATGGGCTTCTATTAAAAAAAAAATTGTATGAGACGCATCTATTTTTACTGTTCCACTTAGGAAAGCTTGAAAGCAACAGAACTCCAGGAAATCATTAGCGCTTTACTGTGAAGAAATGTTACTCCTCATGAGCCAGACCTCATCAAGGCACTATGCAAGAGTCCTGGGATTCTCTACTGTCACCTTTTCCTCCCATTTTGGAGGAACATACATCCACACTGTAGAAATCACTCTATATCAGGGTATACAGAAATTTGTGACAATAAAGCCTCTAAAACTCTGAGATTTTATTATTATTATTAAATTTATTTTAATATATAAACACAAAAGTTACATATATGCACACATGCATAGGATATTAAAGGATATTTTAACACATGGTAGATGGTGTAGAGTCATTTGGAGATAAAATTTTCCTTAAACATTTATCTCTTTTTGTGAGAAAAACATTTAAAACTGTCTTGGACATTTTTGGGATACACAGGCACAATCATTGTCTGTATTCACCCTGTTGTACAAGAGTACATTGTAGAGTTTTACTAGAATCTTGAACTTAAATAATATTTAAATTTATTTTTCTTTCTTAAAATAGTTCTTGAGTAAATCAGCCACTTGGTATCACATTTGTCTTCTTCTTTTGCCTAAGGTAATAGATGTCTCTTTTGTTGAAACAGGAAGCACCTATGTGTGGATTATGCTATCATAGAATGGGATTTAGATTGTCTTCACATCATATTGAGGCTACCATGCTCGTACTATGGGTATCCTCACTTCACATTTCCTCACAATCTGGGAAGTCAAAGTTCTGGTAGATAGTGGCATTCACAATAAAAGTTGTTCAGAGGATAATAATAAAACACCATATTGCTATAAGAAAATGGTGACAATGAAGATTGGGAGATATATGTTCTTTGCTATGACTGTGCTAATAGGAATTTCCTTAGGAAATACTGTGGTCCTATGGCAATTATTCACTAACAAAAGTTGTTTTAGGCTTGAATGCTGATGGAGGTAAATGTTTGGGTTATAGGGCTGACATGATATAAGCTTGTGATGATTGTAATGTTTCTTAATAAGTATATACACAATTCCACAAAAACAAAAGTTAATGCAAGTGTCATTTATTAATGAAAGTCAAATGCCATGAATAACATTTCAATCAGATTTTATCTACATTATATTTTTGAAGGTGAACAAGTTAAACATAAATTCTTGAACTGCATACAACTTCAGTCTTAGGAAGCAAACAGGCACTCAGAAATAAAGTAAGAGAAAATTGTGGTATATTAACATACTATCTTCAACTGTAATCTTAACAAACAAGAATAGTTGCCAATAAAAAAAAGAAGACGAAGAAAATAAAGACTACGACAACCCATCTGGCTTTGGCAAAATATAAGAAACAGATCACAAAATGATAAGAAAATGGGCATCTTTCTCTTCCATGAACAGAAGTTACCATTTTATGTAATCAGAGCTAGCAGCCCTGCTCCAGCCTGTCAACAGCTCTCCTCTCACTTGCAATGGTGGATGCTCTGACAGCCTGCCTCACTGCAGGGTGCAGGCACATGCATAGCTTCCTCACTCCCTTCGGTACTCACACATCTGAGGAAGGCACTGTACAAGGTGCAGAGACAAGGCTTAGCAGGCTGCGAACGACAGTATTCGTGAACCATAGTGTTGAAAAGAGAACAACTTCAAACTGCGTCTAACTTCCTGGTTAGATCATACATTCAAAAACTGTATGAGATCTATTTCATACATTACAGCAGCACCAAAAGACTTTAAACACAATTGGCAGATTGACCTATGAGTATGGGTATTGTAAATCAGGTGACTGTCTTACCAGAATCTAGAAGAAACCAGTTGTTTGTTAGTACCTCCATGGCTGTGATGACAGTGGACATGAATTTCTAGACTGAACACATCTACTGATCTGTAGATGAATTTCTAAATGGTCTTATTAAATAAAAAACATGGAGCCAAATATAGGGGTGAAAGCCTTAAAGATCAGGGAAATAGGAAAAGCTACCAGCCAACCTTACCTCACCAACTCTGCAGCTTCCAAATGTGAGCTATATCCTGTCTACCCACGCCTTTATATGCCTTGCTTTTCTGCCCTCTCATTGGCTCTTAGCCTATCGACCTCACTTCCTTGTCACTGCCTGTCTGTACAGACCTCCAGGTCTCTATGGTTGGTAGTGGGATTAAAGGCATGTGTCACCACGCTTGGCTCTGTTCCCTAGTATGGCCTTGAACAGAGATCTTGCCTGCTAAGTGATCAGATTAAGGGCATAGGCTGTCTGACTTCTTTGTTTACTTAAAAAGGCTGGCATTTTCCCTCTGATCTCCAGGCAACCTTTATTTATCAAAGCACAAATAAAATATCACCACAATTTCCCTTTTTTGTCTAATAAAAATTTTAAAAATTAAAAAAAGTTATAACTAATATAAGAAAAACTGTGTACACAGATACAATAACTATATACAAAATATACAAGCAATAAATACATCAACAACGTCTAGTCCATTTGCCTTTGACAAATTCAGAGAAAATATTCCATTATCTACTCTATTTTGGTGAGTCTAAAATATACCTAATTCACTTTCTATCCTTACTTATATAACCAACAGAAAACTATCTTATGATGTCTTTCAAACTTATATACTTAACACCTCTTAGTGAGTTTCTTTTCTGAATTTCTTAACAAGGAAAATTGTAACTACACCTATCTAATCTTTATCTCCCTCAGAGACACAAGAAGGAAATAATATTATCTAGTAAAACAGGAAGCTCAAACAAGCGACTTCCAAATAAATGTGAGTTGACAGAAACAGCCAGCTGCCTGGACAGTCACCTGAGTTTTCTCTGCACGTTGGGGCATCATCTTCAGCCTACAGGCTTATGTATCTGACAGACTCATTTGCGAAGTAGGATATACACAAGGCCTACAGCTCATCCTCACATTCAGTGTGACTAGTCCATGTACCAGATAAACTTGAATTCCACCAGTGTCCTGTCATGATTTAGAATTTTAAATTCTGGAAATTGGTGTTTTTGGAATTCAGCTGCCTATTTTTTCTGCTTGTGGGTGCCTTCATCTCATTTACCACATTGATCCCTCAAACAAAAATAGAGCCAGTAGACCTATGGATAGAAATGCAAAGAAGAGGCAATGACTACATGATTTTTAAATAGCTCCCTTTGGACTAGTCTTTAATAAAGGAAACCATGAATGTAAAGCAGAGTTACAAAGAGAGAGGGAAGAAGAGAGAACAGGGATTATAGAATCCATGACAATAAAATCCTCCTTAAAAGATATAAAAATTTGAGGTGAATAAAAATGACTGAGCAAGATATTTAGTAATTTCACTTATGAATGTGTAAGTAAAAGTTAATGAAAACTTACTATGATAATAATAATCTACTTCTCATTAGTATAACAAGAAACTGAAATAAATCAGCTTTAAAAAAGAGGAAATTTGGGGCTAGAGAGATGGCTCCATTGTTAAGAACACTAGCTGCTCTTTCAGAGGACCCAGGTTCAATTCCCAGCACATAAATGGCAGCTTATAAATGTCAGTAACTGTCAGTTCATTGCAGGGAATCTGATGCCCTCTTTTGGCACCCATAAGCATGAGGCATCCACATATTACACAGACATACATGCCAACAAAACACACACACACACACACACACACACACACACACACACACACACACACACATCTGCTAATGTGTTTAAGGGCATGACTCCCATGTCCAAACTTCTTCAAACTAGGCATCATTTCTTAAAATTTCTACCATTTTTCAATGGCATCTTGGGATGAGAATCAAGCCTTTAAAGGCTTTGGGGAAATATTTCAGATTCGAACTATAGCATTAAGGAAGGTGAAAGATGTTTAAAAAAAAAATTAATATAGGGTAATAAAAATTTTTTTTATGAACCATGATATTTTAGTGGTGGAAAATAATTATAATTTGAATTGATCATAACTAACACGCAGGAATCAGCCTTCTGTCAAGTGTCATAGTCTACTGTTTTTGCTGTATAAAAAAGACACTATGTAATTCAAGACAGAAGAGGGCTTCCACTCTTCTGAGGCTGGGAGTTCACGTTCGATGATGGTGGAGGTAGTATGTGGTATAGTCTTGGTCCATTAATGGCACAGTAGTGTTGTGATATATTATGTCCCCCAATATATTGTGTACCCTAATAAAGCTTATCTGAGGATCAGAGGAAAAAGCCAGCCACTATATTAAACATAGAAGTCAGGCAATGGTAGCACACACCTTTTATCCTAGCATTTGGGAGGCAGAGATCCGTCCGATCTCTGTGAGTTCAGGGCCACACTGGGGAACAGAGCCAGACATGATGACTCACACCTTTAATCCCAACACTAACCATAGAGGTCTGGAGGTCTGTACAGACAGACAAGAAGTGATGTAGCTGGGCAGAGAGAGTAAATGAGATGCAGAACAGAAAGGCGTATAGGCATGGGTATACAGGAAGTAGGTCTCTTTGACTGAGGATTTCCAAGTGGTAAGAACATGGCTGGCTTCTTTCTGCTTTTCTGATCTCTCAATATTACCCCAATATCTGAATCCAGGTTTTTATTAATAAGACCATTTAGCAATTCGTCTTACATGGTAGCATTCTAACATGGCATAGATATGGAGGGAGACCTCAATTCACCTAAAGCACTTCCTGATGCTGATATGCTGAGCATTATGTTTCAATGTGAATTTTAGAGGGAAAGTAAGTGTTAAAAACCACAAAACTAAGTATCTACCATTATCTCACAGAATCTCCAGAAACATGCGGAAAACATCTCTACCTGTGCAACCACTGATATGAAGAAGTATGGTGAAAATTTTATATAATGTTGTTGATTCCTGCGTGTTAGTTATGATCAATTCAAATTATAATTATTTTCCACCACTAAAATATCATGGCTCATAAAAAAAGAGGAAGAGGAACACTTTGCAAGGGATGACAACTGTTATATCTGCTTTTATGAATCTGAAAAAAATTTGATTCTAACATTTGAAATGATTCATGTTTCAGCTGAATAAAATTAAGCAGCTAACTCTCTTGACTAAAATGAGTACAAATATTAATTATTAAATAATTATATCATGAAGTGAAAATATTGTATTTGTGGGCTAAGAAGGTGGATGAAAATAATTTAATGGTATTATGTATAAATAAAAATTTATAACTCAAATTAATGAAAATTTTATAAACTAGGCCTGTGATTGACAGTTATATTAACATAGGAAACAAGGAGGTCCTAGCAGAAGAATGTGAGCAGATCATATTATTTTGAGAAGCATAACATCACATTTTCTTTCATCATTATGGAAATGAAGATAGGTTTGCATTTAATATATTAAAATGCATTTGTGACTAATTTTCAAAATAAGATTTATAATTTTCACATAAACTATAGAAAACATACACAGCACACCCAGAAAAAGTTAAAAGAAGAAAAACCAATGCAAACTGAAGAAAATTTCCAAACTGCTAAATATTAAAATATACATGTAGATGCATACAATATTAAATATTAAAACATACATGTAAATACACATAATGTTAAATATTAAATCATACATGTAGATGCATACAATATTAAGTATTAAACTGTACTTGTATATTGCACACAATGTTGGGATTTACTTGAGCTCTGAACTATTTGAAAATTAATAGCCCATCATGCTATGGGCTGGAAACAGCTGACAGTAAGAACTGCTTTCCCTCTACTGACATAAATGACACTTATCTAAGAACAGATATGTTAAGCATCCACATTTTGTCTTACAACTGACTAACTGGACCATGTGTTTCTATACTACTAGACATGGAGACAAACCTTTACTGGCTGACTCACTAGGGTATCCTGAGTTAGAAAAATCAAATCTTAAGTACAGAAAGCAGCCTGTTTAGAACCTGCCCCCTGCTCTCTAAAACATCTGAGGAAACATCAGACACTCACCTCCAGGTCTGGAATTTATCTGCTACAGGTGACTAAATAACATGAATTTTCATCATCATTAGTTTGACTCCATGGCTTATGTGGTGGCTGCATCTAGAGCACATCTTATCCACTTGACTAGCGGACCTGTGGAAATCACTGTGCTCCACAACCAGCATCTCACTCTGTGTGCTCACTCTGGGCCTGTCTCTAGTAAGGGACTAGAGATCAGATTTTGCTTGTGTCTGGGCTACTTTGGGTTGCTTGTTGTCAGCTTTTGTTTAGTCTTGGTACTAACGGTAATTCTAGTTCACTCCTGAACCCTTCAAAATTTTTATGGGTTATCTGTTTACCCTTATGGCAACAGTTCTTTTTGTCATCTCACTTTGGCAGAAATTTGTTAAGGATGGTGTCTCTTACCGGCACTTATCCCTTCCTTTCTTTCTTCATTTCCAACAAACACATACTTTCCTCATGCTGAATCTCCCTTGCATACTAATGCCTTTTGTTTTCACCATTAATTACATTTCTCTACCTCCCTTTTAATGTTGATTCATCTATTCTACCATCCCCATCTACATTTCTCTACCATACCCTCTATTTTATATTTTGCTTCTGAGTTTGCTGTCTTAAGCCATAAAACCTGTCACTCTTCCTGTGTAATTAAAAAAAAAGTCACCTATATTTTAAGTGTTGTTATGACTCAGATGCATATGGTACTAACAAAGACTTTCCAGGATCCTAGGGGATTATAGGAGAATTTAAACATCAATTCAAACTAATCCTTTAGACCTATTCATCCAGGTTGGCTGATGTCTATTCACTTACACAGCTGTTAGTGAGAACAAAGGACAAACTATGAAACAAATTAGAACACTCCTGATACTGACATGTAGGGTATAACCATAAGAGAACACATTTTCCAGAGAAAGACACAAGGTTTCAGACAACAAAGATCTGAATCTAACTCTGACCATGCATTTAGATTTAAATATAGTTGAAAGAAAGATGTGGATGTGTTTGACAACTGAGTCACTCCTGCCATTACTGTTGGTTTCAAGAGCTTTCAACAAAATTAGAAATATTTTCAAAAACATCATACACGCTAATGAAGTATCCTTGTAGTTAAAATATAGTTACTACCTCAAAACCACAAGAGCTTCTTTGTAGAAAACAAAATCAATATAAATGAATGCCTAATGATTTAATTAGAAAGCAACATGTCAGGGCAATTTGTGCCTTATAAAATTTTACAAAAGAACACTTGGAGGGAGCAAGAACCCCCATATTCCTCTCGTCCATTATTTCACTTGTGACAAACATCATTGTGTCTGTAACTAATTCCTTATGTCAAAGAGGAAATCATCATCCACATGGATGGATCTGTCTGTGTGTCTTCCTAATGGAAAAGACCAACTTCATCCAGTTTTCCCAAGCACCTTGAAAATATTAAAAACTACATTTAACATGGGAGGCAAGGTATACTGTGAGGTAAGTTTTTCTTATATCCTTTGCCTACTAGTACCACTTGCTGAGCTGCATAATTTTTTTGATTTCTACTGCTTTAGTTAAACTTGAAAAAAATTTACTTACAGCTGTGTTAGTATTCTTTACTATCCTCAATGTCCCTAATTTCATACTGCATACATTTGTGTCTAAATTAACATCATTGATCTTAACAATTGTTTTATTCCTTTTAATTGCCACTCTGAGGATTTAATGGAAATGAAAGATATATATAGCAATTGATGGCATATTTGCATTTGATCAACTTGAACAATTATTCTGACAAACTTTACTTCAGTAGTGTTTCTCTTTCGCACTCTATAATACATCTGAATGATTTCTAATGTCTCTGTGCAATTTAAAATTATACATTTATGTAAAATTAAGTAAATAACAGGTAAGCATTAAACATGCATATTATTTCTAACAAAATAAAATACCAAATAATATTTCAAATTTAGAAAATTTCTACTTATGTTTAAGGTGTGGAAAGCCCGTATAGATTTATATCTGAAGACCATTATAACTCAGTGTGAAATGTATAATTTATTATCTCTGGGAGTCTGTTACAATAAGTTGGTCTATGAAAAATAGCTCATAATTAGCTGCTTCCTATTTTTCTGGGAAAAGAAGTTACCATGTCTAAAACATATTCAACGTGTGTGAAAGAACTCAACCAGAGCAGTGACATAAAGGAGCAGTCTATACGCACAGAGTGCATTAATATGTCTGATAAGGTGAAAGAGCGGCTTGGTTGTAAAGTGTGTAAATGTATTTTCCACAGTGAAAACGAGTAAACTCTATAAAATATAAAATAAAAAAATATATATAAATATATATAATATAAAATAAGTGAGTATAGAATGGTATAGAAAGTCACTTGAAAAGAAATTTCATTTGATGAGATCAAAATGGACAAAAGATCAGATTAATTTTTAAGAGTATATTTAAGCAGCTATAGTTCTAAACAATGTGTTCATAAGAACTAAATTGTTTTGTTTTCTGCAAAAATTGTGATATTTACTTGTGCTCTTCTCTTAAACATTTTTTCTATTACTTCTTCAGTAATACAATTGAAGGACAAAGAAACTGTGTCTTACTAGAGTAATTATTGTGTTATATGCTGACTTTATTTTGCCTTTGATTAACCAAAATGAAGTACACTCATTTTGAAATAGCTGAGATTTAATATCCTTTTCAATGATTCTATTTTGTATTCTTATTTTTGAAACATTTTATTGTCATTTTCATCAACAAGTATCATCGTACATCTATCATCTTATACTGGATGGGTTTTGGCAACTTGCATAAGCTAAGGTCATCTGGGAAGAAGAAAATTTAACTGAGATAATGCCTCCATAAGACTGGAGAGGCATTTTCTTGATTGCTAATTCATATCGGAGTACATTGGAGTGCCATCCCACATTACAATGGGTAGTGCTACACATGGGCTGTTAGTGTTGGGTTGTATAAGAAAGCAGGCTGAATGAGCCATCAAGAGACAGTCAGTAAGTAACAGTCCTCTACAGACTATGCTTCAGGGTCTTCCTCCAGCTTCCTGCCTTGAGTGTGTATTCTTATTTACCTCAGTCATAAACAGTCAAGAGCCTTTTACTACTGAAGTAAAACCGTTGATTTGCTGGAATAACTGATGCTGACTAGCGGGGACTGAAAAATTAACTATGATTGACATGAGTCCAGCATTACTCAGGTGAAAACCTTTGTGAAGTATTTCTCTGGGGTCAGCACACAGTAGCTGTGGCCAGGAGGGACCAAGGCTGCATTTCAAATTGGAAAAAAAAATGCTTAGCAATAAGTAAGAGTTTTCTATGTCATACTGACTTTGAAGCATGAATGTGTTATGGAGAACAGCTGAGACTTAGAGCTCCAGGAGTTCAAGAGTGACCAATGGTAAAGCAAAATCTCAGTTACAGTGAAAACCACAGGAATGAAGGGATTATCAAAAGGAGCTGAGACTTAGCATCCTGTGAGAGTCTCAGGGTCCCCGAAGAGAGTCTGGAAGGCCATCAATAAAGATGAAGCCTCCGTTGCAGTACAGGCTTCAGGACTGAAAGTGTCATGGACAAAGTTTAGCCTTGGCACTTCAGGCAGTATTGGAATCCCTGGAGAAAACTGAGGAGAGGCCATTGGTGAAGGTGCAGACTCGGTTGGAGTGAAGACCCTAACATACTGGAAATACTAGGATCATAAGATAGCAAAAGTCCACCAATGACAGCACTAGAGTTGGAGTGGAACCAACCTGAGACTATGAGATAAGATCTGTGTGTGTGTGTGTGTGTGTGTGTGTGTGTGTGTGTGTGTGTGTGTGTGTGTGCCCTAACCAGAAAACGGTGACTTAAAAGCCCTTTGGAGCCCAGAAGATCATAAATGAGTTCCAGACATTGAATGCTGAGTTATTTATACTGTTGTGGTTTGATTTCACTTTGATTTGATTGTGGCTGTGTCCTGGTCCTTCCTTCTTAGAGTAACAAAGCATTTAACTTACTTTTGAATCTTCAGAAACCCACAACTGAGAGACTTTGAATATAAAACAGGCCATTTGGGTATTTTAAAAACACTTAAACTTTTAAAGTATTTGAAATTTTAGAGACTATGTGACCTTTAAAGTTATACTATGATTTATGATGTGGTATTAATGAGA
The DNA here is from genome assembly GCF_007827085.1 of Peromyscus californicus insignis. NCBI lineage: Eukaryota > Metazoa > Chordata > Mammalia > Rodentia > Cricetidae > Peromyscus > Peromyscus californicus. The sequence goes on along the minus strand of NW_026294573.1, from coordinate 70,991,403 downwards.
TATTAGGGACAAAAAAGAAAGAAAAGGTGATGGTATAATAATGATGTATTTCTGTATCAATTTGACAGTGGGTCAGTTGTGCTGGGTTTTGCTTTGTTTGTGTTTTGTTAACTTGGCACAAGGCAGGATCATCTAGGAAAATGGAACTTCATTTGAGAAAGTACCTCCATCAGGTTGGCCTGTGGGCAAGTCTTTGCTAATGTTTATGTGGGAGGGCTCACCTCACTGTGGGAGGTGCCATCCCTTGGCAGATGGTCATAGGTTGTATAAAGCAATGTGAGTGAAACATGGAAAACAATCCAGTACAAAGCATTCTTCCATGGTTTCTACTTCAGTTTCTGTCTCCCGGTTCCTGCTTGGAGCTCCTTCCCTCGTTTCGCTCAAATATGGACTTTAACATGTTAGATACAATAAACCCTTTCTTCCCCCAAGTTGCATATGGCCATTTTTTTTATTTGTTTAATCACAGCAACAGAAACCAAAGTAGGAGAGTCCTATTTAATTAAATATTCAAATTTAATTTTTGATAACTTTTGGCAATGCAGTAACAAAATCAAATCTCAGATGATGTATTTTTCACCTAAAGTTGCACCTGGGAAATTACAAATAGTTTGTTCTTTCACTTTTTAAAGGCCATTGTACTAAAATAATTCTGTTTGTTTCCTGTAGTGCGAGCTGTGTGGAGAAGCATTCAAATTTGCAGAGATGTTAAGTTTTCCCTAGTTATAATGTATATAGGCAAAACAGTATTGTCATAAACATTCTGTGCTGTCTGTGGAGTTCCAAGGTTACCATCAGTGCCCTTGCTGTCCATGAGAAATCTTCTTATGGGAGCTCTAATGCTGCCAGTCGTAGAACAAAGCATGGACTTTTTCTGTCAGCATTTCAGGTATACTTTTCAAAATATAAAATAAATCATAATTTAAAACACAGGGAACATTAACATAGTATGAAAAAGGAAAAGAACCCAGGACCTGTCTTGCTAGTTGACAATAAAGAATTTTGGTACAACTTCTCAGATCATGAACAAAGTGTCTGCAAAACCACTGTAGTCTGTTTTCTGGGAAATATCTCAAAGAACACTGAATAATCTAATAAATTATGCTTAGGTCAAAATATGTCTTAACCACTTGAGGCCATGAATTCTAAGCTTATTAGTACTTTCTTTCTCATCTGTTAACCTTACAATTTTTTGTCTGTTTATTTCTCTTTAAGTATGCTTTAATTAAAATAGAATGGCACCACATCTCCCTTCCCATTCTGCTCCAGCCCCTGCCAACTACTCTCCTTTCAACTTCTTCCATGGCCTCCCAAGTGGATAGTCACTTTTTCGTTTAATGTTATTACGTACACATATGTGTGTTTGTGTAGCCAGAAGTTTCTCCATTCTGTGGTCAGGCAAATCTCTCCTACCTGTGTCCCCCAGCCGCTTGGTCCCAAGTAAACACACAGAGGCTTATATTATTTACAAACTGCATGACCTATGGGTCAGGCGTCTTATTAGGTAGCTCTTATAACTTAACTCACCCCATTTGTATTAATCTATATGTTGCCACGTGGCCATGGCATCTTGCTGCTCCTTGGTGGCAGGCTGGTACCTTACTCTCATTTCTCCTTTTCTTGTCTCTCTTGGATTTTCCCACCTGGCTCCATCCTGCCCTGCCATAGGCCAATGCAGCTTTATTTATTAGCCAATGGGAGTAACACATATTCACAGAATACAGAAAGCATCCCACATCATGTATGTATGTATATATGTAGGCTTGTATAATTGCATATATGTGTTTTCACAAATATACATATACACACACAACCTGCTGAGTCCATTTTTTTGTTTGTTTGTTCTCTTTCTTCCAGCAATCATTGGTTTCCTATTCCTAGTTCCTTGTTTAGGCATGTCCCCTTCCCCCGGACTCTCCTCCTTCCACATTAATACACCCACTGATACTGCCATTGTTCCAATCTTGTTTGTGCAGCTACTTCAAGGAGAGTTTGTTTCACAGCAAACTTCCTGCTATTTTGACTCTTACAACTTTTCTGCTCTCTCTTCTGCAATTTTCCCCGAGCCATAGATTCAGGAACTGTGATGTAGATGTCTCCACTGCAGATGGGCTCCCCATGCTCTGAGAGCTCTGCGTTTTGTCTAGTTGTGGTTCTCTGTGACAGTTTCGATTTGCTTTAAACAGAGGCTTCTTTGCTTGGGGGAAAGTTGTAGCTACACTTAGCTGTGGGTATAGGGACATGATTTAGAGTGTAGTAAGAAGTTATACTGGTCTAGCAAAAATGGCAATACTACATTCCTTTCTAAAGTCCATGGCCTCACTAGCCCAGGAATGCTGGTTAAGTTTATAGTACCAGATATGATTTACTTCTTATTGTATGGGTCTTAAATTAAATTAGATAGCTGTTGGTTGCCACCAACATGCAAATGCTACTTCTGGCACTTTTGCTCATATCTAGGCATACTGAAAATTGTTGTGTTTCCTAGGTGGGACCATTTAATTGCTTCCATAGGCTTCCAGTTGGTAGCTTGCATGAAGTTTTCAATAACCATAGAAGCTATGCCATAGGAAAGAGGTTTTCATGTCAGATCCAGCTTGAATCACTCAAGACCTGTGTCTCTAGTGTGTGGTGTCTGCAGCAATAAGGGCCCAACTTCAACCTCTTAGAGGCAACCAAGAACTACATATGTAATCTATCTAAATTTTTAATAGCCAAAATTCATTAAATAAGGGAAATAAGTAAGTCAGCTAAATTAAGGTGCTTTCTTTGCTTTATATTTCATATTAGGGGGTTGTTTGTTTTATATTTTACTTCATCTTCAAATTTATAGATTGCATTCTTTGATCAAGATAACCTTAAAAATTACTAAATGTAGACTAAATGTGTGTAATCTGCTTCATGCCCACACTTTATCCGTTTACTGTGTAAGTCTTTGCCTTTATATAATAAACATTTCCTTATATCGAGTGTACTGAAGTTTTTTGTTTTTTTTTTTTCTTTTGGCCTCAGTCAAAATGCTATCGTGCACATAAATGGAGATTTCAGAAATCTTAAGGCTGAAATGCCAAATTACAGCTCCCACTGCTACTGAGAATAACTTGGTTGTAATATCACTTTTATATTCCACTTTTTGGATTCTTTTATACTATTTATGTATTGCTTTTACAGTAAAATATGATACAGCCAGGCAAAACTTAACTTCTGTCTTTGTGTGTTATGTGTGAATATGTTTGTGTGTGTGTGTGTGTATGTGTGTGTGTGTGTGTGTGTGTGTGTGTGTGTGTAGGCCACAGCCAATGCCATGTGTCTTCCTTGGTTATGCCCCCTTTAGTTTTTGAGAAAAGATCTCTCAGCTGAACCTGAAGCACACCACCTCTTGGATTCTGGCTGATCTGTAAACTCCAGGGACCTCTGTCTCCCTTCTGCCACCTAGCACTGAAATTACAATTGTGTATTCCAGTGCCAAGCTTTTGCATGAGTTCTGAGGCTCTGAACTGAGGACCTCATGAAGACAGAGCAAGCACTCAACAAGCCAACTCCCTAGCCCTAATTATTATGTTTATATTGATTCATTAAATGGTCATTTTTTTTACTCTCTGCCTCTTGAATTCAGATACTATCTTCTTTTCATGACTATGTGAAATAATCATTTTTAAAAATTTATTTCCTGATTAAGAGCTCATAAGTGAGAAGACTAGCTGTGTGGCACTGTCTATAACGAAATGATTCATCTCAGATTCATGTATGTTTCATCATGTTGAGAAACTTTTTCAAAGTTACCAGAATGACCTTAACTTCCCCTCAGCTTGGTGTAGCTTTAAACAGACCCCTGCCTGACCTTAGGTGTCTAACTTCACATACTTAGTTAGAAAACTTAAATCTCTAAATTCTTTTTCTGCCCCTTTAACACATAGGTGAAGTTTTTTAGAACCCCTTGCCACTTTTATAACCCAAATATCTTTCCCAAGGATCAGGTAGCAATTATTTCAAAATGTTTTGAAGAGAACATTCCTAACGTTTAGTTTCTATAAGAGAGGAGATGACTGTCCCTGGTACCTTGCTCCAAGTTATAAAACTCTCTGTTGCCAGAAAGACACAAGAATGGTGACTTTTCCTTTGGATAAAGTCAGTTAGTAAAGCAGATGAGATGTTGTCCCCTTTCTCCAGCACTTAGAAGTTTTCTGTGTTTGGTTCAATGAAGCTACATATGCTGACCTTCTGTCCAATAACCTTCCTCTATTGCCATAGCCTTAAGTGAAGTCGTCCATGTTGACTTAACTTTGGGACAATTGTTCTTTACCAGAGCCAGAGCTGAGAATGCTTTTAGTAGCAAGGCTTACAAAGTCCTCTAAAAAAAAAAAAAAAATACTAGCCTAATATCTGAGTCCTATAAGGAAAGTGGTTGCCAGAAACAGATGTCTTAGAATATTTTGGAAAGCTTAAGAATAGAGTAACTCATCCAATCTCATGCCATTTTAGATGGAAAACAGAAGTTTCTCTGCTTGGCTTTATAGTTGAATGAGATTTTCTTAAAATCCAGGGTGGCAAATCATTTGTGGGTGTTTTTCTAAATGATTTATCCACATCTAATTAGACAAGGCAAACTTTGTGACAAAAAAAATAATATTTTAAGTACTTTCTTTGATCAGAACCAGAAGTGATTATAGACAAAAACCATAGATTCTAATAGAAGATTATAGCACATCATTTTAAATTACAAATTCTAATTACCTTGATTCTTTCTATAATTTGTACATTTTTGTAAATTGCAAGTCACTGATAAATTCATAATTTCCACTTAATCTGGTAGATTTTATTGCCTTTCTTTTCAGCTTGGAAATGTCACTGTTTTATCTCATACCTGTAAATTCCCATCATATTGCAAGAACTGTCGACTGTGTAAAAATCAATAAGAACAAGCAATGTGCTGGCTATTGATTCGGAGTTTGAAGCATAAAGGATAGAGATAGTCATTAGCACTTGATGGCCACACAGAGGGAGAAAAATTACCAGGAATGCTTTGAAATAAGAAAACAGGATTTCAGTTATGTCCTGACTAGAGGCTGTTGGCACAAAAAAGCCATGGACAGGTTACTAGAAATAGGTCAGCATATCATGATTGTTAGGAGTACATATTTGCTATAGCTACTTGGTTCCATGTGGAAATCAAAGGCAAATACTGAGGATTCTTTCTAACCCAATGCAATTGTGGCAGGAATACAAGGCCTGGAGACTGAATCGTCAAAATTAACACATGAAAGAAGCCAGTTTGTAAAGAAGACCAGAATTTCTTTCTATCCTGAGATTCATGTCAATAACAGACAGCACACAGGCAATTCTGAGCTATATGGACTGTGAGAGGAAGCTGCTATGTAAATGTCCTGGTAGTATCATAGGACTTGTAGGCCATTGTCTTAGTTAGGGTTTTGCTGATGTGGAGAGACACCATGACCACAGTAACTTGGATAAAGGAAAACATTTAATTTGGGCTAGCTTACAGTTTACAGGTTTAATTCATTATCATCATGATGGGAAGCATGGTGGTGTGAAAGCAGACTTTGTGGTGGAGAAAGAGCTGAGAGTTCTACATCCAATCAACAGGCAGCAAGAAGTGAATGTCACACTAGACCTGGCTTAAGCATAATGAGACCTGAAAGTCTACCCCACAGTCACACACTTCCTCCAACAAGGCCACATCTACTCCAGCAAGGCCACACCTCCTAATAGTGCCACTCCCTATGAACCCATATACCACTTTGTGAGTATATGCCACCCACTGGTCTATAACTGTTTTCTGGAGTGTTTTCCTGTTCATCACCCCTCTTTTATTGAAAATAGGTTTTTTTCATATAACACAGTCTGATTACAGTTTTGCCTGCTCCAACTCCTCTGAGATTCCCCCCTTGTCACATTATTAATAAGTTGTCACTATTTATATTTCTAATCATGTATGCCTGGTACAATCCTTAATCCTGGGACACAGGTGCTTGGAACAGGTTACCCTCTGATCCTTGGAAGGTTTTCTATTCCTTCAGCTGGCCAAAAGTCTAAGCATGCTTTTTCAAACACCCTGGTCTTTTCTCTTTCTTTTGCTGAAGCCAACCACCCTTTCCACCTTGCAGATACTTGCAAATCTCCATTGCAGAACAAGGTGCTTTCTTGGACCCTCACAGCAAATGTGTGTCTTTTACGTCTGCCTCCTCCTAACAGCTTCTGAGAGCTAGGGCTTGCCTATCTGTTGCTCTTCTTTTAAACTCTAATAAAAATTGTCCTTGAGCTTGTTGCAAATCTATTTTTAAATTCTTTGATTATTGAAACTAAGACTCCACAAAAGGGACTTTTGAAATGACTGATAATGATACTAGTAAAACAGATCTATCTACTACAGATGGATTAATTTATTCATTTATTTTCATTAAAATGAAAGAAACAAAACTATGAAATTACATAAAAATATCAAATACTGAAATTTTAAAATTATTTATCCAGTATTAAAGCAGTAAAGAAAAAATATATTAAATTGTATAAAATTAAACACAAAGCATAATTCATAGTTGGAAAAACATAACATTATCAGATAGCTGTCTCAAAATATTTTATTGGATTTATATTAGAGAGATCACATTCAAGGATCATAGTATCCAATACTAATATTTTCCAGTATAGGACATAAGACTTATAGATGTTGTAGATCAAGTTATTAATTCTCACACCTTTTTTTTAACTCATTAAATTGGAGTTTGGGAGATGGCTCCTGCTGAAAAGCACTTGCTGCACAAGTATAAGGACATGATTTTGTAAAGGTAAACAGCTAGGGGTGGCCATGCACTACATTATTCCCTTGAGCTTGCTGTCTCCCAGCCTAGCCAACAAACAAGAAGTTCTGTGTTCACTGAGAGACACTGCCTCAAGGGAATAATGTAGTTAGTAACAGGAAAGTTGACTCCCTCCTTTGACTTTGTTCAGAGAAGCTCTGACATGAACACCTGCATACATATCTGTACACATACACCATGTACAAGCAAGAACAAAACAAAATGACCAAGTCAACAGACATGTAATACAGACAAAAAAATAAACAGAGAAGTACTGGAGCTAACAAACATTATAAACCAAATTAACCTAACAAATATCTACAGAACATTTCATGCAAACATAAAAGTATATTTTCTTCTCAGTACCTCACAGAACTTTCCCTAAAATTGACGACATACTCAGTCACAAAGGAAGTCTGAAAATATACAAGAAAATAAAAATAACTCCCAGCATCTTATCAGACCACCATGAGTTAAAGCTGGATTTCAACAACAGAAACAGTAAAAAGCCTACAAACTCATGAGAAAAGAAAAACTCTCTACTGAGTGACTACTGGGTCGAGGCGGGTATAAAGAAAGAAATTAAAGACTTCCTAGAATTCATTGAAATGAAAGGACAACATACCCAAAATTATGGGACACATGAAAGTGGTGCTAAGAAGAAAGTTCATATCACTGAGTGCCTAAATAAAGAAATTAGAAAGATCTCATACCAGCAACTTAACAACACACTCAAAAGTTCTAGAACAAAAAGAAGCAAGCACACCTAAGGGAAGTATACTGCAGTACATAATCAAACTGATGGCTGAAGTCAATGAAATAGAAACAGAGAGAACAATACAAAGAGTCAGTGAAACAGAGTTAGTTCTCTGAAAAAATTAACAAGATAGACAAGCTCTTACCCAAACTAACTAAAAGATAGAGAGAGAATATTCAAGTTAGCAAAATCAGAAAAAAAAATTGGAACTTAACAACAGACACTAAGAAAATCCAAAGAACTACTTTAAACATTTAGATCATAATTTAAAAACTTGTACTCCACAAAATTGGAAAATCTAAAAGAAATGGATAATTTTCTCAAGAGATAACACTTACCAAAATTAAATCAAGTTCAGATAAACAATTTAAATATACCTATAACCCTTAAGGAAATAGAAGTAGCCATTAAAATCCTCCCAACCAAAAAAAGCCCAGGGCCAGATGGCTGTTGGGCAGAATTCTACCAGACTTTCCAAGAAGAGCTAATGCCAATACTCCTCAAAGTATCCCACAATATAGAAACAGAAGAAATACTGTCCAACCCAATTTATTTTATGAGGTCACAGTTACCCTGATACCCAAAAGACAAAGATTCAACAAAGAAAGAAAATTACAGACCAATTTCCCTTATGAACATACATGCAAAAATACTGGCAAACCAAATCATCCAAGAGCACATCAAAGAAATCATCCACCATGACCAAGTAGGCTTCATTATTAGTCCTGAGATTCACAAAGAAATAAGCAGTTCCAAAACTTTAGGCAAGCTTTGAGTAAATACTGACCATAAAAATGGACTCTGCTCAGGTCCACCCCTGGTTTTCAAGTGAGTGGCCACAAGCCACATTTTGTAGGGGTTGATATAGACACAACCCATAATTCATTGCATTTCCCATCAGGTCCAATCAAGGGCAAAGGTATATATTGCCATATTCTTGCCTACGTACCTCGTGTGTACATGTGATCAAGCATATCCATTTTAGTTGGTTCAAACAAACTTGTTTAAGGTAGTGGCTCGTTATTTTCCAAGAACCAACCACAACTCCCAGCATTCCAGAAAATTGCCTTGTCCTTGGGCAGATGGTATTTACAGATTAACTTTAGTTCTTACACCATCCCAGAAAAGCAGGGATGGGTCAACATATGGAAATCAGCCAATGCAACCCATGATATAAATAAACTGAAAGAAAACAGCACACACTCATCTCATTGGATACTAAAAATGCCCTTGACAAAATCCAATACCCCTTCATGATAAAAGTCTTGGAAACAATAGAAGTACAAGGAATTTACCTCAATACAATAAAGGCAATTTGCAGCAAGCCTATATTCAACATCAAATGGAGACAAACTCAAAACTCCTACAGCTGATACACACCTTTAGCAAATTAAAATTAAAAAAATCAGTAGCCTTCCTATATACAAATGACAAATGAACTGAGAAAGAAATCAGTGAAATAACATCCTCTCAATAGCCACAAGCAATATGAAGTATCTTGGGGTAACTCTAAACAAGCAAGTGAAAACTTGTATGATAAAATCCTCAAGTCTTTGAAGAAAGAAATCAGAGAAGACATCAGAGAATGGAAATATTTTCCATACTCATGGATTGGTAAGATCAACATAGTAAAAATTGCTAACCTACCAAAAAGCAATCTACAGATTCAACAAAATCCCCATCAAAATTTCAACACAATTTATTATAGACCTTGAAAGACAATACTCAATTTCATATGGAATACCAAAAAATAGCCAGGATACCTAAAACAATCCTGAAAAATAAAGAACTTGCAGCGGTATCACCATCCTTGATTTTAAGTGGTATTACAAAGCTATAGTAATAAAACCACATGGTACTGGCATTTTAAAAAAAAAGTCATGTTGATCAATGTAATTGATTCAAAGACCCAGACATAAGTCCACAGATCTTCATGTAGAAGAATGCAAATAAATTCATATTTATCACCCTGCACAAAACTCAAGTGAATCAAAGACTTCAACATAAATTGGCACAATCTGATAGGAAAGAAAGTGGGGAATAGCCTGGAATGCACTGGCATAGGTAACAACTTCCTAAACTGAACACTGATAGGACAGGCTCTAAGATAAATGAGACATTATGAAACTAAAAAGCAAAGGACACAATCTGTAGGATAAAACAGCAGCCTACAGAATGAGAAAAATTTTGATCGACTTCACATCAGACAGAGGGCTAATATTCAAAATATATAAAAGACTCAAGAATCTAGATAACAAGAAAACAAATAATCCAATTAAAAATGGAGTACAGATCTAAACAGAATTCTCAATGGAAGAAATCCAAATGGCTGAGAAACACTTAAAGGAATGCTCAACATCCTTAGCCATCAGTGAAATAAAAATCAAAATGACTCTTAAATTCTATCTTACACATGAGAGAATAGTTAAGATCGATAACACAACTGACAGCTCATGTGGTTGAGTATGAGGAGCAAGGGGAACATCCCTTCATTGCTGATGGGAGTGCAAACTTGTACAACCACTTTGGAAATCCTTATGGTTGTTCCTTAGAAAATTGGGAACAAATCTACCTCAAGACCCAGCAATAACACTTTTGGGCATATACCAAAAGGATGCTTCATTTTGCCACAAAGACACTTGCTCAACTATGTTTGTAGCAGCTTTATTTATACTAGCCAGAAACTATAAACTTAGATGTCCTTGACAGAAAAATGGATAAGGAAGATGTGGTACATTTACACAATGGAGTATCATTCAGCTATTTAAAAAAGGCATCATGAAATTCGAAGGCAAATGGATGGATAGAACTAGAAAAGATCACCCTGAGTAAAATAACCCAGACCCAAACAGAAAAGCAGGGTAATTGCTCATTTGTAAGTGGATATTTTGTTGTTTGAATATTGGATGGTTTTTTAATAATAAAAAAACCCTAGAGCCAGAAATCAGAGTGAAAGCTGAAATATCAGAACAGGCAGTCACTAGTTCTTACCTCTATGAAATCCTCAGCCTAAAGAGAATGAGTCCTTATTTCCTCATGCCTTGTATAACTTTCTCTGTGCAGACATCACTTCCTGGGATTAAAGGTGTGTGTGCTTCCGAGGACTAGGATTAAAGGTGTGTGCTACCACTGCCTGACCTCTATGTATAATCTAGTGGCTGGCTCTGATCCTCAGGCAAATGTATTAGGGTACATAATATATCATCACATTTCTCCATTTTGTCTAAAATAAAAAAAGGTTATAACTAATATAAGAAAAACTATATACAATAAGTATATACATTATATACAGTCAAAAGTTATATTAACAATGTCTGGTCCATAAACATTTTACAGATTCAGACAAACAACTCCATTATTTTTCCTATTTTGGTGAGTTCAAAATGTTGTACCTAATCCACTTTCTACCCTAATTTTTATTGCCAACACAAAACTATCTTTTGATGTCTTTCAAACTTGTAAATGTTACACCTCTTTAATGAGTTTCTTTTCTAAATTTGTTAACAAGGAAAACTATAACTATCTAATCTTCAACTCCCTCAGAGACCCAAGAAGAAAATAATATTAACTGAGTCAGGGAGAAGTGTAACAAGCAAATTCCAAAATAAAATGTGAAAGGACAGAAACAGCTGGCTGCCTTAACAGTCACCCAAGGTTTCTCTGCAATGTTGGGGTATCTACTTTTAGCCTATAGGCCTAGCATATCTGACAGACTCATCTGTGAAACAGGATGTTCTGAGGGCTGTCCTACCTTGTCTTGGCAAGGTGCAGCAGTGCTTTCTTTTGCGACCTGCTCATCCATCTTGGACAGCATACTGTCAGCAGTCAAGGCAAGGGCACTTTCTTGCCCAGTGGCTAACTTGCCACAAAGAAAGTAAACTCAATATGGAGTTTCTCTGATGCCCATCATCTTCTCTGAAGTAGATTGGTGATGCCAGGAGCAGAGATATCTCATTGTCATAAAAAAAAGGATCTATGTTACTAAAACATCTTAAATGCTATATCTATTTGACCTTGAAAACACACCTTAAATGACTACAAGTTCTATTGTAATAGATGACTAACTACTAACTTGCATTTCTTTATATCCTAATTAATTGGTAATAATAACTTTCAAGGACTAGCAAATCACATTACATTGTTAAATGAGCTGTATAGGTACAACACCTTGAACAAGATTAGAAACATATGTACAGTATTTTCTAACAAAATCAATCTCAAATTTGTATCAATATACATAATTTATATACAATATACAAAAATCCAATACAATGTAAAATATTTAAAACTAATTGTTACCTTTTAAAAGTAGATCCAATAATCTACCTTTTTATCTTATCATATCTATATCCTCCTCTTTTATTCAGAGTAGATTCAATAATCTACTTTTCATCTTATCATATCAATATCCTCTTTTTTCATTTCTTTTTTTCAAACAAGAACCCTGAATCTAATTTCCTTTATTTTGCTTTATTCCTGACCATTAACAATTAATAACCTGTAACCAACCATCCTAAACAATGACAATTATCTATAACCCATTAAATGACCAAAAACCTCTTGAGAATGTGGGCATCCTGTTCTTAAAATTACTTCTGGTTGTCTGAGGGTGAAGGCATCTTTACGGGATCCTGAAAAGAAAAATTTGGGGTTAATTGTCAAGTCCTGGGAGAGGTAGCTATATCATTTGTTGTCTAGTCTCTGCATAATGGGAAAGTGCAGGGCTTGTCTCAAGTCCTTGCGGGAGTAGTCTATGAGGCTGAATCATTTCAGCTAGCCATCTCAAAATTGTCCTGAGCAGTTTTTAGTCCAAAGATGATTTTGGGGTAGTGTTTGTCCTCTTAGTGGTATTATCATCATCTTGATGGAATCATCATTGTTGGGTCCTATCATCTTTTGGGAGACTTCAAAGTCGCTGTTAGGCATGGTTATGGTATACTGTAGAAAATCTTTTTTTGTGGGACATTTTTTTTTCTGAATGATTTGTCCTTTTTCTTCAGATATCTCATTTGTCCAGTGTTCATTCTCCTGAAAGACAAATACAAAGCCCTTCCCCAGTCCCAACTTTGGGGAGTTTCCCTTTTCTAATCTTTATCAATTTTGATTTATGGTTTCTCCTTAAATTTTTGTTTTATTTTCTAAAACTGTTCTATCATCCAAAGCAGTATGGTTTCTTTCAATATGGATTAGGTTCATTAATTGATCTGGGAAGGGATTTCTTCCATGATGTAGCAGGAAAGGACTAAACCAGATTTGTCACGGCGGCCTGTGAGAGGCCCCTTAGGGAGATTTCCTATGACAAAGGCAAAGGATTACATTGTCTCTTGTTGATCTACGTTCATTAGCCCAACCAATCTTTGCCTTTACCACACCTTCTGCATAATCCAGAAGGGAGGGGCATTCTGTTGCCATTGCTCCTTGAAGAAACATTGTTTCTAGGAACGCCCTCTTTACAGTCCCTTTCTAGGTGACCTTGTTTACCACAATTAAAACATCTGACGTATCTATTTTTCTTCAAACCACTGGAAATCACCTCTCCTATCCAAGCATCATCATGGTTATGAGATTCAGTATTCATTGTGTCTTAGATCCATTCTTCCAAGGGTGCTGCCCTTGCCTTTAACGGCCTAATCACCCTTTTGCATTGTGTATTAGCATTTTTAAAGCCAGATGTGCAATTATTGTCTGCCTAGGTTCTGAATTTGGTATCATTCTATTTACTACTGAAGACAGCCTTTGTAAGAGATCAGTGAAGGTTTCTTTTGGGCCCTGCATAACTTTTGTAAATGATTCAATTTTCTTTCCTACTTCTTCAATTCTGTCCCAAGCATTCAAGGCTCCCATTCAGCATAAAGACAGGTGTGGTGATATATTGTGTACCCTACATGTGGTGGTATATTGTGTAATGTAATAAAGTTATCTGGGAATCAGAGGACAGAGTCAGTTACTAGATTATAAATAGAGCACAGACAGTGGTGGCACATATCCTTAATGCTATCACTTGGGAGACAGAGATCTATCTGGATCTCTGTGAGTTCAAGGCCACACTGGAACAGAGTCAGGCAGTGGTGGCACATGCTTTTAAACCCAGCACTTGAGATCTCATGCTTTTGCTTGGAAAGCACACACACCATTAATCCCAGGAAGTGATATGGCTAGGTGGAGAATGGTATATAAGGCATGAGGAGACAGGTACTAAACAGCAGTTCAACTGAGACTCTCAGGCATGAGGACTCAGTGGCTTTCATTCTGAGGATTCATGGAAACAGGATCAACTGAGGAGTTGGTGAGGTGAAGTTGGCTGTGACTTGTTCTATTTCTCTGATCTTTAAGCTTTCACCCCAATCTGGCTCCAGGTTATTTGTTTTTTATTAAAAAGACCTTTTAAAATTTGTGTTACAGCCAGGGTGTGGTCATCATATAGAAATTGCCTTTCTATATTAGCATAATTTTTCACTCCAAGAAGCTGATCTTGGGAGATTTCCATACCTCTAGCCCTACGTTTTTGTTTAATGCTCTTAACCTCATCCTTCCACCAGATCATCCATTGTAATTGGGGACCAACTTCTAAGACAGCTGTAACCAAATCTCTCCAGTCTTGAGGGAAAATTCTATTATAAGTTGACCATGAGTTTAACATCTGCTTCACAAATGGGAAGTGTATACCATATGACACTATAGTGTCTTTCAATCTTCTTAAATCTAACATTTGAACAGGAGTCCTGTCAGCTCTTACACAGCCTTGAGCATTTGGTAGTTCCTTTAAGGTTACTGGGCAGATTAAGGTTGGCTGTTTGAAAGCCTTAGGCAGTTTCTCTGTAACTGTATAATGCAATGCTGAGACTGGTTCCCTTTAAATTCCTCTGTCTGTGTCTGAATTTCTCTATGATCTTTTTTAACAAGTTTTTCTAAAATTTTTATCTTGGCACTCACATTAACCGACTTTTTTAATGATAAAACTTATCAAACAAATAATATTTATAATTTACATTACATAAATTCCATCCACATTAATTATCCTCTCATTTAATCATTCCATTTTCAGATTGTCAATCATATTATCAAGCAGAGACCAAATTTCCTCCATTGTGAAAATGTTTTCCACTTTTTATTGTGGGAAAAAATTCTTTTTAAATTAATTTCTCCCTTTAAGAAATCCCAATTGTCTCACCAAATCTGTCCACAATGACAATTCAGATGTGAGGCTGACTGTTTCTGCATAGAACAGTAGAAGCCTGAGAAGGTTTCAAGAGAGCTACTTAGTGTGGTAGCAGCACAAGATGGGGATCCAGGGAGAACCTACAACCCACCAGGAGAGAAGAAGCCAAAGAGCCAGCCATCTGCATGAGGGAACTCAAAAAAAGCCGCTAACTCCTATGGTTTTTGGAGCCCCCCAAAAAAACTATGGAGTTTGCTGCAGAGAGGCTGCAAGCAACAAAAACTTAGCCAATAGGTTATAGACTCTGACCCACATTGGGTAGAGACTCAGACTTTGTTCAGTTCAGGCCTGAACCAGGGTCTGCAAGGCCACAGGCAAGTGGCTTTTTCATGAATTCGTGCCCCACAAGTTGATCACCAGGTGTTGTCTGAATCTTAGATAGTCTTTTTATAAAAAAACTCAGAGCTAGAAATGAGGGTGAAAGCTAAAAGGTCAGAGAAGCAAACCAGCCAGCCACTAGTTCTTACCTCTATGAAATCCTCAGCCTGAAGAGAGTGAGTTTCTGTTTCCTTGTGCCTTATATACCTTTCTCTGCCCAGACATCACTTCTTGGGAGCCTTATATACCTTTCTCTGCCCAGACATCACTTCTTGGGGTAAAAGGTGTGTGCTACTACTGCCTGATGTCTATGTTTAATCTAGTGGCTGGCTTTGTGCTCTGATCCTCAGGCAAGTTTATTAGTGTATACTGTGCATCATCACATATTAGCTGTTAAGTGAATGATATGCATGCTACAATCCACAGATTCAAAAAGGCTAAGAAAGTGGGTTCTAAGGCTGATGCATGGATCTCACTGGAAAGAGAAAATACAATAGATTTTATGAGTAGACTAGGGACAGGTGGAGATGGGAACAGGGGGATCAGGTGGGAGGGACAGAGGGAGACTACTGAGAGACAATACTGTAGTTTGGGCATTTGGAGAGCATTTGGGGGAATGATGTAGAAACCTTGTATAGTGAAAACTCTCAGGATTCTACAAGGATAATCGTAGAGAGGACTCCTAGTAATGAAGGATTTGGAGCCTGAACCAATCATTCTCTGTAACTAGGCAGGACCTCTAGAAATGAAACTCAGATACCAAACCATTGACCTATATTCTATCCCACCTGCAAGATGTAATGGGACATTGGAGGCACAAAACTTGTGAGACTGACAAACCAATGATTGGTCTAACTTGAGGCCCACACCACAAGAGGGAGCTTATACCTGACATAGCCTTAATGACCAGGAATCAGAGGCTGGATAGCCCAGAGACCTATGAAAAAAATAAATAAATAAAATAATTGCTAACAATATCCTTTTATATTCATAGATTGGTGCCTTTCCCAGTCGTCATCAAAGAGGCTACCACAGACAGCTGATGGGAGCAGATGCAGAGACCCACAGTGAAACACTAGGTGGAGATAGAAAAGAAACTGAAGATCTCCATTGGGTCTTTCCTCTTGGAGCTCAGAGAATCCTGAGGGGTTGAAGAGGGGTGTGGAAGTAATTTAGAAGCCATAGGAGTTGGGGATACCAGGAGACAATGTCCTGCAGACTTCCACTAATTAGGGCTTATAGGGGACCCCTAGAGACAGAAACATCAATCATGGGGCCTACATAGTTCTGCACTAGGTCCTCTGAATGTATGTTATGGTTGTTTGCCACTCCAATAGTAGGAGTGGGGGTATCTGACTCTTTGTTCTTGGGACCCTTTTCCTCCTACTGGGTTACCTCACCCATCTTTGATAAGAGACCTTGCACCTAGTCTTATCCAATCTTATTGTGCCATGTTCAGTGCATATTCTTGAGATACTTTCTCATTTGTAAAAGGATACAGAGGAGGAATGAATTTGAGGGAGATGGGGGGTAGGGAGGTAGGGTATGGGGGAATGGGAGAATTGAGGGAGAGGAAATTATGGTTGAGATGTATTGAAAACAAAAAAATTAGAATAAAAATAAAGTGAAGGAAGTCTCTTTCACTATTAAAAGAAAACAATCTCAGTACTCTATATACTTTTAAATTCTCTAATCAATAATATTTTATTGGGAATTACATTGTTTTTCCAAGACGGTCATGTACTAAAGAAGAAAAATTGGAGTCATGTTGAAGAATATTTTTCAGTCTCTCAAAAGAAATTATTAAATAATTATATTGTTGAGGGATTACATTCACAAAGTGGTAGAACAAGGCTGTAATAGTTATGTGTAGTGGGTAGCCATTCCAGCTTTGGTCTGGAAGTTCCAACCCCTATTGAGGCTTCAGCAACTATCACGCCTACAAGGCGGGGCCAAGAGAGGGCCCTGAAGACCCAAGATCGGGATGTGCTGCCTTCTCTTGTTTGTTGGACCCTGGACGCTAGAGGTAGACCAAGGAGAGTTCTCCAGAGAACACAACAGGAATGTACTGTGTCTTTCCCACAACCCGCAACCTACCTATCTCTTCATTTGTAAGTTATGCCATTAAATAAATCTCCCTTTTAACTACGTGGAGTAGCCTTAATAATTTCACCAATATCTGGCACCCAATGTGGGGCACGAACCCACAACCCTGAGATTAAGAGTCTCATGCTCTACCAACTGAGCTAGCCAGGCATGAATGAAGGGATAGGTAGGTTGTGGGTTCTGGGAAAGACGCAGCGCAGTCCCGCAGTGTTCTCTAGAGAACTCTCCTCGGTCTACCTCTAGCATCCAGGGTCCAGCAAACAAGAGAGGGTGGCACATCCCGATCTCCAGGTCTTCAGGGCCCTCTCTTGGCCCCGCCTTGTAGGTGTGATAGTTACCAAAGCCTCAATAAGGGTTGGAACTTCCAGACCAAAGCTGAAATGGCTACCCACTACAGTTATCTAACAACCAAGAAAGCAAACTGGACTATGAAGCATGGATTTAGAAACAATGTAACAGCATTGCTCTGGAACAAGCATGCTAGGAAAGAACAATTCAAAGATTCACATGTACATAAGCATAAAACCTGCATCCAGAAAACAGAAATCATAACTTACTTGAATGTAGCTCAGAGGCTCAGAAGTGTTCATCACTATTTCTGTAAAAGCAAGGCTCCATAGTGAGCATTAGAAAAATAATGATTCTATCAATATGCACTTGTATAAAATTTTCATTAAAATATATTTAAAACATATAGGACCTTGGAGAATTGTCACAAAATAGTGTGCATTTAACCATATATATAAATGTATTTTGTACAGAGTTCTGTTCTAAAACTCAAATGTACCGTAGACACATCTATTATATTCTGCCGAATATCATATCTTTACTCTGGCAGTTATGGAACTATTTCATAGGAATAAATGAAAGGAAACTGTGTAACTTAATATTCTGGCAATTGACCCATTTATAATTTCTAAATGCTTGTTACAATTTAAGCTCCCTTTCAAAAATATTTTATAAAAGAAGTAGTTACTTGTGTTATTTCTAATTAATCCTTTATACTTGTGAATGCTAGAAAATGTTTTTAGACACATATTGTAATTTAACAGATTTTAATAGTGCTCACTGAAATCAATTTCCCACTAGCATCAGTGAGAAATTTGGAGTTCGTATATAGCTGCCCTCCCAGGGGAACACAGTAGTAAAAATGCATTAGCTACAGTGCTGAGAATCTAAGAAGCAAACCCAGAAATGAAAGTATTGTACTTTTAAAATTAAATTTTACCTTTTAATCACAATACATAATTTCTCAAAAATATTTTAATGTTTTTTTATCTTACAAAGTAATCATGCACATTTTTAGGGTAGTGTATAATAATTTGATATATGTGTATAATGTACCATGATCAAATCAGCAAGTTAGCCTCTCACTCCAAAAAAATTTGTCATTTCTGTTATTACTTTTAAAGTCTGTCTTTCAGTTCTTTAAAAATTTATGAAACTGTTCATAAAATATATAAAATATGCTTGGCCTACAGAGCCCAGAACACTAGAACTTAACCCTTTATCAAACTTTTTTTGATACCTAGAGCCCTTCCTAGACTTCAATAATCATTGTTAGTCGTCTTTCTAATGCTGCCTAAAAAGCACAAGGTAAGCAACTTACAAGAGAAAGGTTTAGTTTGTCTCATCTGTGGAGATTTTCATGCCATGTCAATAGATCTTCTTGCTTCTGGGCCCGAGGCAGCATGCTACCTAATGGTGACAGTGTGCTGCAAAATCACTCACCTAGTAACTGGAAAGCAGTAGAGGGGTGAAGGAAGGAGCTAGAGTCCCATTTTAAGAACTAAAGACATGTTTAAAGTCTCACATTATGACTTACCTCATTAAGACTTTACCATTCTCAGAAACTGAAAGCTATGAACTCAGCCTTGAACAACTGGGCATTTCAAGGACATTTAAGACCCAAACTATAGCATCCTGGTGTTGCCCTCCCCTCAAAGTCATACAAAATTTAAAATGCAAATGATTCCATCCCATGTCTAAGTTTTCAAGTCTCATGGGTTCCAGCATTGCTTAAAAACCTAAATCTGAAACCTTTCCTGAGATTCAGAATAAATTAAGCTATGAGCCTCTAACAGAAGTAAAAATATGTTACATTCATGACAAATGCAATGGCACAGGATAGGCACTCAATTCTCCAAGGGAAGAATGAGGGAACAAAAAAGGAAGATTTAACCAAAACAATACAGAAATCCAGCAGGGCAAATATGAAACCCTACAACTCCATGCCCAGCATCCAAAGCAATGCGTGATGGAATGAGGTTCCCAATGGGTTATTACAGTCTTATCTTTATAGCTTTTGTGCAGTCCTCATGGCCATTCTCTTGAGCTGGTTTTACTTTCTGCTTTCAGCTTCCCTTTGTCAATATTCCACATTCTGGGTCCTTTCAGGCTATTTGGGCATTGCAGCCTGATAGGTGATGTCATTCTACATGCTATGAATATGCGTTGCTCTGATTGGTTAATAAAAGAGCTGTTTGACCAATAATGAGGTGGGACACTCTAACTAGAGAGAGAGGAAGAAAAAAAGAGAGCTGAGGAGATGCTGCTAGCTGCCACCAGAAGAAGCAAGATGTAAAGATGTTGGTAAGCCACAAACCATGTGGCAAAGTATAGATTATAGAAATGGGTTAATTTAAGATATAAGAGCAAGCTAACAAGAAGCTTGCCGTGGCCATAGTTTAAAAAATAATATAAGCCTGTGTGCTTATTTGGGTCTGAGTGGCTGCAGGACCAGCAGGCGAGAAAGATTTGTCCTGACCATGGGCAATGCAGGACACAGGAAAACTTTCAGCTACAGCAGTCCTGGCTTTACTTTCAGTGTTCTCCACATCATAATGCCAGGAAATGATGGCAGGGAGTTTGATCTAGCTGCACAGTGTTTGGATCCCAGGATTTCCACTGGAATGTCAAAGAGATCTACATACCACCTTAATAACTCCTTTTTGAATGTCTACAAAGCCACTACCACAAAGGTATGCCAAGGATCTGATTGAAGCCTTTGAGATTAGCTTGATGAGTCTGGGGTGAACTAGGAGCCTAAGGACTCTCTTCTCAAGGGAGTTTCTTTGAAGGAAAATGACATTTTTATACCATGGAGTCTAAGAGGGGTCAACTGTTGGTTGATTCTAAGAGAACATCAAAGCATGCTTCCATTTGTCCCTGAGCAAAGCACAAGATTTGTTCCTTTGGCTGCTTTGTGGTGGTTTGAATGAAACATCCCATGTAGTTTAGACATTTGAATGCTTTGTCCTCAGTCATGGCTATTTGGGAAGCTAAGGAGGTATGGAAACGCTACAGAAAGTACATCACTGGTGGTAGGCTTTGAAGCTTAGAGGTTTTAAAACACTCAATGGCATTTCTAGTTCACTGACAAGTCTCTGGTTTATAGTTTGAGACATATGTCCTTACCACAATCTCTGATGCTTGCTGCCCTGTTTCCCTGCCATAATGGTGATAGACTCTTACTCCTTCTAGAACCATAAGCCTCATATAAGCCCTTGCTACTCTAAATTACCTTGGTCATGGAGTTCTACCACAGCAATGGAAAAGTAACTAACACAGTGCTCAAGAAATCCTCTTTGTATCAGCTTTCCCTAACCACACATTTACATGCACACCTTTACACATCAAACTCCATGTTTTCCAAACCTTTCTGCTGTATGTCTTTTTACCACCAGTTCCCACTATAAATCTAACTAAATAGAGCTATTAATCTCTGTGGTGATTTGAATGAGAAAAGACCTTCACATGCTCAGATATTTGAACACTGTTCCTAGCTGGCAAGTTTGTAGAGCCTTTATGAGATAGAGCAGGGCTGGAGGAGCTATGTCATCAGGAGATGACTTTGAGATTTTATAGCCAGGTCCTACTTCCTGTTCTCTCTCCCTCCCCCTCTGTCCTTCTCTCTCTCTCCCTCCCCTCACCGAGTCTTTCCTATTTGTAGTTGAATGTGTTCCTCCAGCTTCCTGCTCCTATGGCCATATATGCCTATTGCCATTCCTAGACCTCCATGATAGATATTATCCCTTCTGGAACTGTAAGCTAAAATAAAACTTCTGCCCATCCTGGATTGCTTTTGGTCATTTTATTTATCTCATCTGTGGGAGGCCAAGTCCCACCTTTTGCAGGGTTCATATGAGGAGGAGAGGGGGATAAGAAAATATTAGAAAGATAGTAAAGAGGAGAAAGAAACATGGGATAGCTTTGGGAGGACCTGGGTCAATATCCAATGGTCCCTTCTGTCTCTTCAAAGGGGCTTTTTTATGACAATGCCAAGGGGCAGGGCAAAAGACCTCCCACTTGCTAGATCAAAACATATTGCACAGCCAAGTGTAGACCCTTCAAAATACCTGGTAATCATGTCCGTGGTCAAATCAGCCCCTTATGCAGCCAGCCCTGCTGGATAAAGCAAGCTCAGATTCTGAGACCCTGAGTGTGTTCTCACTAGGAAACCTCTGTGGGTCTCTACACTCAGCAACAAAAAAGTAGCTAATACAATGTAAATATCATTCCTTGGATGTAGTTTCTTTGAAATTTTCTATAGCATTGAAACTAGTCCATCATCTTTCAATTCAGCTATGACAAACACAAAGCTTGGACAAAATTTGTTCAAATTCTTTGGTATAGTTAAATGAAAATAAAGTGCAGTCTAGTTGCCAATAGAAAGCTCATTTCTGTATGAAACATCACCAACATTGTCCTTTCTGTCCACATTCCTATTAATATTCTGCTCTGAAGATACACTAAAATTGGCTGTTGGTTTCTGATAATGCTTTGACTTCATTTGCCTAAGTTTATCTTCCAAACTTCTCTCAAAACTTCCTGTAAACCAAAGTTAAAGTTCTATAAGTCTAATTGTTAGGTACTCATGGCCACAACCCTACTTCTTCCTATCAATATTCTGCAGGTTTCTATTGTGCTGTAGCAAATACTTCATATGGTAAACTAATAATGATAATTTGATTAGCATGGTTTATAATTTTGGTCTATGAGCATCAACTGGTATTGTACTTCAGATCCCAAGACAAAATGTCACATCATGGTGGAAGTACACATTAAAACTGCTTACTTATGAGGAAGTGATAGGTAATGAAAGGGCCAGAGTCCCAACCCCAAAGATCTATAACCTCCTTTGAGACGTTACATTTTAATTTTTCTGTCATATCCTAACAGTACTCTACTGGGGACAAAACCTTGTAAACATAAACTTGGAGATGCTCCAGATGGAAACTATAACACTATTCTACTTTTTCTTTGTATGAGATTATTATTAAATCTTTCACATGAGTAAAACCATGAGACATCTGTCTTCCACACACAATGAAATGTTATTCAATTATTGAACAGTAAGAAAGAATGAAATCCTGACATATGTGACAAAGTGGATGGAACCAGAGCACATAACATTAAGTCAAATTATCCATCTTAAAACTATTCCCAAGGAAAGAAAGAGCATATTAGAAGAAACTGACAGATACAGAGGAACATACTACACATATATGCCCACAATTTATTGTTTATAATCTGTTTTTCTCACATTAAATCTTTCTGAGCATTATTTTTGTTCCAGAAAATATTCAGACCAAGATAAAGAGTTCCCACCTATCCTATGCCTTGATTCACACAGAGCCTTCATTATTACAAGCCTGGTTCACCACAGTGATAGTTTATTCAACCTAATTTTAGAACTCACAGATAAATTGCTGTTTGGTTGTACTTTAGATGCCCTCCAAAGGCATATTTTAAAGGGTCATTCACCAGGCTGTAGCACGAATGAGAATGAGTGGACTCTGGGTAAAGTGAAACAGCTCACTGAAGGCATGACCTCAAGTGTAACTTTTTGGCTATATTCTCTTACTATTGCTTCCTGGTTGCCCTGAGATGAAGATATCACCACTACCACTAACATTTGTTCCATTTAGAGTATGTTTGTGTTTCTACAGGCCCTAAGTAACAAGGCCAAGAAACCATGGACTAAAACCACTGTGAACCTGAGGGAAAACAAAACTTTTTTCCTCATAAATTAGCATATCAAGAATATTTTGTCGCCGGGCGGTGGTGGCGCACGCCTTTAATCCCAGCACTCGGGAGGCAGAGCCAGGCAGATCTCTGTGAGTTCGAGGCCAGCCTGGTCTCCAAAGCGAGTTCCAGGAAAGGCGCAAAGCTACAGAGAAACCCTGTCTTGAAAAACCAAAAAAAAAAAAAAAAAAAAAAAAAAAAAAGAATATTTTGTCACAGCAATGCAAATGTGGTATATCAATATTGCTTCATTACATTATATTAATCTTGGTACTGGATGTTATATAAGATTAACACATGCACAATGTAAGTCTGCATTGATGGTATCAGTTAAATATTTATTTTTACTCCCCAAGACCTACATTTCCATTTTATTACATTAAACTCACCCTGCCAACACACTCTAACAATCTTTGATCTGTTTGCTCTCACAGTAGTGCTGTTGGTCAAGATTTGTAGATGAAATTATGTAATGCAGATTTAAAAATAGCTTATTTGCCCAGCAATTTGAATCCAAGTTTCCCCCAGATCATTATTGGAGCATGAAAACTACTGCTTTCTTTTAAATGTTAAGTGATATTCCTTTCTCTGGATATTCCAGCTTAGGTATACACTTAACTCTTAAAGAACATTTTGGTGAATTCCAAGATTTAGTAGTTCTTTTTTTCTTTCAGGACAGGGTTTCTCTGTCTAGTTTTGGTGCCTGTCCTGGATTTTGCTCTGTAGTCCAGGCTAGCCTCAAACTCACAGAGATCCTCCTGGTTCTGCCTCCCAAATGCTGGGATTAAAGGTGTGCACCACCACAACCCAGAGAATTAGCAGTTCAATAAATAAATGTTCTATAAATGTTTGTGTGCAGATTTCTTGAGGTTGAGTCTGGAGTGGTTCAGAGATTCACCATTCTGACTCACTGATAAATACCAAACTATCTTTTTACAAATTAAATAATCTTCTTAGATAACAACTCAAACTATTATGTTTCTCAATCTTACAAACTTTAAATCTCTAAGTTACTTTTCTAAATTTGGTAACAAGGAAAATTGTAAAACTATAACTATATTTTTCTACTCCATCAGAGACCTGAGAAGGATATATTACTTGAGTAAACAGGAAGTACAGAGTAAGCAATTTTCAAAAGCATTGAAATAACAGAAACAACTGGTACCTGGACAGTCACCAAAAGTTCTTCTGCAACATTGGGGCATCCATTTTTACCTCCAGGCCTAGAATATCTGACAGACTTTTCTGTGAAATAGGAATTTTGAATGTCTGTCCTACCTTGACATGGCAAAGTTCAGCAGTCACCTTCTTTTGTGTCCTGCTTGTCCAATTTGGACAACATACTATCAGTAGTCAAGGAAAGCAAAGGTTCTAGCCCAGTGGCTAACTTTACCACATAGAAAGAAAATTCCATATGGAGGTTCTTCAGTGAACAAATCTTTCTTTGAAGTTGTTGCTGCCAGGAACAGACATAACTCACTGTCATGAAAAGCCTTATGTTATTAAAACATGCTAAATGCCATATTCTGTATGTGTGTAAAGTGTTTAAAGATCAGCTATATCCATTTAACCTTCAAAACATACCTAAAATGATTACAAATTTGTTATAGATGACTAACTACTAACCTGCATTTCTTAATTATCCTGAAGAGTTTGTAATAATAGCTTTGAATGTCTTGAAATTTAAAATACATTTTTAATTGAGATGCATAGGTACAATACCTTAAAGAAGAGTAGAAACATATATACAGAATGTGTAACAAAAATAACCTTAATTTTGCATCAATATAAAAAAACCCATACACACCAATGTAAAATATTTGAAGCTAGTAGTTACTTTTTATTCTAAAAGTAGATCCAGTAATCTATCCTTTTATCCTATGCTTTCCATACCCCCATTTTTTCTTTTCAGAAAGATATCCATGAATTCCTTGCTTAGTTTCCTTCCTTACCATGACTGACCAGTGACAATTTCTAACCACCCCCTAAATGATGACAAATATCCCTAAACCACTAAATGATCAAAAACTACCCATGCTACTTCTTGGGAATGTGGACATTTGTTCCTAAAATTACTTTCTGTTGTCTGGGGGTGATGGCATCTTTATGGGACCCTGAGAAATAGGGATAATGGTCAAGTCCTGGGAGAGCTGCATCCTTCATTATCCATTCTCTGCGTAATGGGAAAAGGCAGGGCCTATCTGAAGTTCTGGGTAGAGTAATCTGGGAAGCTGGACCATCTTAGTTAACCACTTCGAATATGTCCTAAACAGTTTGTAGTCCAAAGTTGATCTTTAAGTTGTGTCTGTTAGCTTGGAATCATGCTGGGAGGCCCTGCTGGTTGGAGGTTGCAGTTTAGGATGGCCTGGCTGCTCTCTCTGAGCTCTGCAACATGGATGACTCCCTCTTCCTGATGAAAGGCACCCTGTCCTCTACTTGACCTCATTTGGAGACTTTCTCTAGGTCAGGATGCCCAACTTATCTCTAGTATGACCCTGGACACGGTTCACTGCAGAAGCTTTCCTCTTGCTGCCCATATGGTAATTAGACATTGTTCTAGGAACATTACAATAGGACTGTGCTTCCACAGGTGATAACTAAGTCTTGTACTAGGAGCTTTTTGATAGGAGCATGCTGTTTAATGCAAATTATGTGATTCCCAAGCTACCATGCCCAATCCTATATATTCCTTATACTCTGGAAAAAGATGAGCACACCCACTGAAGCTATCTCCTCAAAAGCTGTCTCCATCATGCTCACAGGCCATGTAAAGCTCTGTCATTGCTCTTTCCCCTTGTCCTCATGGACTGGTGGTCAACAGGTTGCAAGGAAAAGGGGACCCCTACAGAATAATCTTTGTGGAGTTCCATTATCTTTTTGTACACTTCAAAGGTCACTATTAGGAATGGTCACAGTTCACTGCAGAAAACTTAAACATTTTATATGTCATATGCATCAGATCTCAGAGAGGTTAAAGGATCACAATCTGTTAAATACATTCAGGGTACACAAACTTAGTTCCTAGTTCCTGCTTCAGAATCAAGCCTGAAATCATGTACAGGAAGCTGGATGAAGCTTATTTCTAAAAATAGTTAGTTCTCTATATGACCATTAATATCATGACAGAAAGTTGATAGATAGATAGATAGGTAGATAGATAGATAGATAGATAGATAGATAGATAGATAGATAGATAATCTTATAAATTTTGAGATATTTATACCTTAAGAAAAGTTTCAAAGAGTTAAAATAAAACCAAAGGATTATGAGGTTAGTGACAATAAAATAGGCCCCTAGTTTTGCTTTTCTTCTGTCTTCTAGCAGGTGGCTCCTCTGACATTAGACAGAGATTTTGGACTTTCCTTTAGCTAGCATGCTTGAGTTTAGAGAAGGAGAGAGCCGTGCTCCAACTCCAAAGCTATCTTAATTTTTTTAATTGAATTGAGACCATAAAAGGACCATTTGCCTTTTAAGCTTGTAGACAGCAGAAGAAACAAATGTTTGAGATGATTTATGAAACTCTACCCTGTTGGATGTGTGCTATGCCATTAGGCCAATTTACTCTTTTTGGGGGACATTTTCTCTTGATGATTTGTCTTTCTTTAGACATCTCATTATTCTAGTGGCCTCTGGATTCCTTAGTGGGATGCTTTTATTCTTCTGGAAGGAAAAAAACAAAATCCTGCCCCAACCCTAACCTTGAGTAGGTCTTTTTTTGGCAAGTGGTATCTTTGTTAAGATGAAATGGTTTTTGGCAACAGAAAAACAATTATCTTTTAATAAGAAAAATTATTTTCATACCTGATCAAATGAAAGACATTTCTTAATCTTATAAGTTCATTTGGATTAAATGACCAAGCTATTTGATGAACTATTGCCTCTCTCAATTAAGAGGTCTCTCCTGTACCAATTCAATCTTTTTAAATCTTGATGGTATCCAGAGCTTTTCTTCTCCTGTGGAAACAAAAGCAAAACATCTTCTCCAACAAAACATATATCTTGATTTCCATTCTGAGATCAACACATATTTAAAACATATATGCTGATTAAATTCAGCAGGTTTTTCTATTATCCACTGTCTCTCCACAGCCATTGTTTTTCTTTCATTAGCATTTTAAAAATTTAAAGTTAATACAGAAATGTGTAATCTATTTCTGGGAGGTCTTTATTACCCCTTTCTGTTTATTAAGAATATCTTTTTAAGGTGTGATTAAATCTTGCTACAACTGCTTGTCCTGTAGGATAGTTTGGCATATCTGTAATATGCAAGAAACTGTTTCATTTTACTAGAGACATATGTTGGAGCATTGTCAGTCTTAATTTATACAAATATCCCCATAATAGCCATGACTTCTAATCAATATATAATTACAGAATCAGCCTTTCAGAACTTAAAGTAGTTGACCATTGAAATCCTGAATATGTATGTATGGAATGCTGTACATATTTTAATTTTTTAAACTCTGCAAAATGAAACACATCCATTTGCCAAATTTATTTCATTGAGTATCTTTTGGGTCACTTCCTACAGATAGTGTGCTTTTGTTATCCAAAGAACAGATAGGACATTTCTTTATAATTTCCTTGGCTTTTTGCCAAGTAGTAGAAAAATCTTTCTCCAAGCATCTTCTGTTAATGTGGTATTTCTTATGAAATTCTGAGGCCTCTAGCACATTTCCAATTAATAGCTGATCAATTTTTCATCATTATCTTATGCTAGAGAGCTTGGTAAACCCACATGGGTTCTGACATGTATTATATACAAAGATGATTTCTATTTCTGATTACTTGCTGTAGTGGAATAAATAACAAAGCTAATTCTGAATCATCTGGAATAAGTTCAGCAGTTCCAATATATAAAACAATTCTTTCTGCATATTGAGAGTCATTAACTGTATTAAGATGTTCTGGAAATCTAGTAATGTCATGAGAAAAGCATATAATTCTTATTTTTGAACTGAATCATAAGGGCTTTGAGCCACTTTATTTAATTTTCTTGATTTATAACCTGCCTTTCCTGATTTATTTGCATCATTATAGAAAGTATGGGTTCCAGAAATTGTGAGGAAGGAGACATTGGTTCTTTTTAAAAAAATGAAGTCTTTTCCTTTTAAGATACTTGTTCTTAATCTTGCCCAAGCAATTCCCACAAGCTCTTTGCCAGTGTTCATTTTCTGCCTATAATGGGGAAATTTCAGCATTAGTAAAAGGGACCAAAATTTCTGCAGGTCTATTCCTGCTAATTAACAAAGTCTCAATTTTCTTTTCAGAATCAATTCAGAAACCTTTTCTATATAATTCTTTAACTTTTTGCTCTGTATGTTTGGTAAAAATATCCATTCTAAGATATTAACTCTGCATAAGAATTCCTGTAAGAGTAAGCATAGAATGTAAAATAACCAGGATACAATCAAGCTCTGGATCTAAGAAATCCACATATGCATCCTATAATTTCTTTTCTACCAAAGCCAATTCTCTCCCAGCCTCAGCTGATAGTGTTCTTGGACTATTTGAGTCCTTATCACCTTTTAAGTTTTGAAATAAATTACTTAATTCTTGAATTAATCCAATTGTGGACCAGAGAGAGTTTATATCTCTGAGGAAATTTTGAAAATCATTATGAGTTTATAATTGGTCTCTCCTGATTTGTACTTTCTGTGATTGAATTTTTGTAAACCTATATTATGTCCTAAATTATTAATAGAATCTCCTCTTTTTATTTTTTTAAGGAGCAATTTTTAATCCCCAACAAGGCCAAATTCTCTTCACCTCATCAAACATTTTTTTCTAAAGTATCTGTGTCTCAAACAGTCAGCAAGATATCATCCATATAATGGTAAAATATAGATTGAGGAAATTGTTTATGAATTAATTCTAATGGCTGTTGTACAAAATATTGACATAAGATAAGACTGTTTAACATTCCTTGTGGAAGAACTTTCCAAATGCACCTTTTAACAGGCTGGGAATTATTACAAGCAGGCACTGTGAAAGCAGATTTTTGTCTGTCCTATTCTTATAAAGATATAGTGAAAAAGCAGTTTTTTAAATTAATCACTATAACACACTATTCCTTAGGTAATAAAGAAGGCAAGAAATTCCAGGCTGTAAAGAGCCCATTGGCTAAATCACCTTATATATGGCTCTTAAATCTGTTAACATCCTCCATCTTCCAGATTTCCTTTTAATGGCAAATATAGGAGAATTCCAAGACTGGTTAATTCTTCAATATGTTGAGCATTTACTGGTCCTGAACCAGCTTTTCTAATGCCTGTAATTTTTCTGATGTCAAAGACAATTGTTCCACCCACAAGTGTTTGTCAGTTAACCATTTTAACAGTTGGCTTGTTGAAAAATCAACAACTGTTCTGCCCTGCTTATATACAACCTGAACAGTCTGTGACTATTCTTGATAATATCTTCTAATATTTCTCTCAGAAGCATTCTTTATTTTATAGTTTCTTTATGAGATTGAGAGAATGTTAACCTGTGTTTTCTATTGCTGTAATAAATCACATCCCCATAAATTCATTGCTATATTAGCCACGTATGGTGTGGCTAATTTTCCTATCTGTCCTTCTTGCTCTATATATTTGATCCATTTTGTGCTTTGTTTTACCTGAGATGAAGTTCCAATCCCTAGACACTGAATACATATCTCCTGAAGACACCAATATGGATGCCAAAATTTTTGGTGAAATTATTGTTATACTTGCACTTGTGTCTACTACCTCCACAATTTAGTGCCATTTGTTTGTATTTTTAGCTTTGGTCTCTGATAATTTATAGTAGTTTGCCAAGATACTTGTTTTCTGGTCTCTCCTGACCATTTTGTTTTATCTACTGAAGCAGTTGGGTCCTTAATCTCATCCAGAACAGTATGTTTTTTTTAGCAACAGGGATAAAGTTTTTAAATGTTCTGTGGATGAGTTTCTTCAATGATGACAGGGAATTACTGAACCAAATTTGATATTGGGGCCTGTAGGAAGCCCCTCAGGGTGTTTGCCAATAGCAAAGGGTTGTCATACCTGTTCCTTGTTGGTCTGCAATCATTACTCCAATGCTGGCCTTTGCCACACACCTTCAGCACACCCCCAGAACACTGGAGTCTTTTGTTTGGATTATCTCTAGAAAACACATTTTTTCTAAGAACACCTTTCCTGACCTCCTTTACCACAATTAAAACATCTGACATTTTTATTTATCTTGAAATTTTTAGAAATCACATCTATCCCTTTATCATCATAAGTGTGATATCCTATATCAGTTGTGTTTCAGTTCCATTCATCTATGCATGCTGATCTTGTCTTTAAAGGGCTAATTACCTGTTTGGTTTCTGAATTAGCATATTTCAAAAGCCAAAGTTTCAATTAATATTAGTCTAACTTCTGGATCTGATAACATTCTATTTACAACTGAATTCAATCCTTGTTAAAAAAAAAAATCAGTGAAGGCTTCTTTTGGGCCTTGCTTAATTTTAGTAAATGACTCAGTCCTCTTTCCTGATTCTTCAACCCTATTCCAAGCATTCAATGCTGCTGTATGCTATAGAGCAAAGGTGTGATCATCAAATCTAAACTATCATTTCAAATCAGCCTATTGAACTTCTTGGGAAATTTCCATACCTATAGCCATAGTTCCTTGTTCTATGACCCTAGCTTCCTCTCTATATCACATTTTCCATTGTAACTGAGGATCAGCTTCCAATATTGCTGTAGCTAAGTCTTTCTAGTCTTGTGGAATAATTCTGTTCTAGTTCCCCATGAATTAAACATCTGATTCACAAAGGGTGAATATATAGTATATGAAATGATTGCTTCCTTAAATATCTTCACATCTAACATTTCTACAGGACCCCAGTTAAATTCTGCATAGTCTTGTGTTGCTTATCATCTGGTGGTCATTCTTATATGGTAATTGAACAAATTAAGATTGGTTTTCTCAAAACTTTGGGCCACTCCTTTTCAGACTCATAATGTAATGGTTCAGTAGGTTCTGTGTAAGTTCCTCTCTCTGTGTCTGAGTATTTTTCTTATTTTTATTAGCAAGTCTTTCTAAGGCTTGTATCTTATCAGTAAAATTCTCATACTTGGCACAGTCATCAAACCACTTTTTTTTAAAGAATATAATATAAATTACCAAACTGATAGTAATTACAATTGTAATTATGTCAATCATAGGTAAGTGGTTTATCCCCTCATTTATGTTTTCCATTTGCAAGCCATCCATAGTAGCACTATACAGAGTTCTAACCCCTCTGAGTTATAATACATGCAATTCTTAACACGAGAAAGAGTTTTCTTTTTATATTATTTAACTCTCTCCTTACAGAGTTCCAAAGTGTCTCACCAAATCTTCTGACTTCTCAGTCTGTCCACAGCAATGGTTGTGCCACACATTGGAGTGCCAAATGATGTTTTTCTGTCAGCTTAGCAGCTGCACACGAATCTACTGATATTTGTATTATCATCTGTGGTTCCATGGCCCTGCAGTCAAAACTCTGTTGGCTACTCAGTATGAGGTCTCTAGGTCCTTCTTGTTCTGCACACAGTATAGGTTTAAACTAAGCCTCTGTTGTTCTATTTAGCAAAAAAAGACCCAGAAGTCAGATGTGGGGGTGAAAACCTGACAGATCAGAGAATCCGCAAAGCAACCATCTGACCTTGCTTTTTGGGTGGAGTCCTAGTAAGTGACAAGTCTCTTTACTCATCACAAAACCAAAAGGAAACAACAAATTCAAATCCCCATCCTTCCTTCTCTATCTAAATTGCTGGCTTCTTTATGGCCAATTCTGGTCAGCTAGTCACTTGTTCTGCCACATGATTCAAGGTAAACTTTATTTAAGTTTTGGAGTGTTACAATATGATCAAAATTCCAGCAACAAATTTTGGCAACTTAAGGAGAATAAGAACACAAACCAGAATCCAGTAGCTGGCGAGGAGAGGAAGGTTTCCCACCCTCTGTACTATATCTTAAAAGCTAAAGAACAGAACCTTAAAATCACTAGACATTGGAGTAAATTCTAAGTATCCTGGTGCTTTCTGTACTGAACTGTTAACACAGTGATTAAAAGTGAGAGGGGTGGCTAGAAAAGTGCATTGGCACTAAAGAACTCTGGATGCTCTCCCAGAACACCATGATTCAATTCCCAGCACCCACATGGCAGCTCACAACAGTAAGTAACTCCAAATTCAAGAAATTTGACAACCTCTTCTGACTTCTCTGGGCAACAGACATGCACTTGACTCACAGACATGCATGCAAGCAATACACTCATATACAAAAAAAATAAAATAAAATAGTATAATGAAGAAGGGAGAGAGAACCAGGAAAGTATTTGAGAGTTCTAATGGGGCATTCACTAGGAGTAAATTTAAACAAAATAATTATATAACTTCAGAAAGTTAAAAGAATCATTAGTGAAAAACATGTGTTGAGGTGGTATATAAAAATTTATTCCAGAAAGATGTTGTCTTAGGTGCTGTGAATAGACACCATGACCAAGACAACTCATAAAAGAAAGCATTTAATTGGAGACTTGATTACAGTTTCAGATAGTTCATTATCATCATGGCAGGGAACATGGCAATATAAACCATGAGAGAGAGAGTGGTTGGAATGTGGAATTTTGGAAACTTCAAAGTGAACTTGCAGATATATGCTTCCTCCAACAAGGCCACATCTCCTAATCATTCTAACCCTATCAAAGAGTTTCCATTCCATGGTGGCTATGTATGCAATTGTTTGAACCTATGGAAGCCATTTTTATTCAAACCATCACAGATGTCAACAAATGTCCAAAACGATTTTTATTGAAACTAGAAGTAGCCTCTTAGAGCCATTATGGTGTATAGCTGTTAAATGTTTGAAATGTGGCTATTATACTCTAAGAAGATAATTTTTAACTCTATTCAATCATACTCATTTAAAGTACACATACTGTATACTACACGGTATAAGACATTTTTCTTGACAGTGTTCAACATTCAATGAAAAATTATGAGACATAAGAGCAGATAGTGAAACTATAAGCAAGAGGGGAAAGATGAAGTTTAGAGACAGATATTCACAGATCCTGAATCTGAAATCCTCACAGTATGTGTGCATGCTGTATTTGCAAAGGAAGGCAGAAGCAGGCAGACCTTAGGAAAAATAAGATCAGGAAGCACTCCACGTGAGCTCCCTGTATCAGCCAAGTTTCATAGGAAGATTGTACTTGTAAATTTCAACAAAACCTTTACCATCTCAGAGAAAAGATGTACTTTTGCTCCTTTACTAGCCTGTCATCATTGGATTGTGACTAACAGAAAAGGGCAAAATTCCTGTTAACTACATGCATTCAATGCCAATGTGAAGTCATCTGATTGAAGGATTGATATAAAGGAAAGTATTAATGGGGGTAAACATCTAGCAAACTGATATCCAACAGCCAACATTGTTGGCTACAAAAGAAAGGGTGCACCTTAAGACAGCATCTAGAACTACAGTTCCTAAAGTGTCAGGCCCAGAAAAGGAACATTGATGCCACTGAAATTGGTTCCAAACTCAAATAATCAGATAAACATTTGCAGTCGTAACATTTATTGACTTCAAAATACTTATATGTATTATTTTTAAATGCATAATGGATAGACAGATATAGTGGTACACTCCTGCAGTCCCTGCACTGAGACATTGATATGACTGAGGCCAACCTAAGCTGCTTGGCAAGCCCTGTCTGAGACACATAAGCACCTTGGGTAATTGCCTCATCTGCAGCTAGCTCTGAGAATCCTCATGTGCCTGTTCTGCTTGATTACTCATTTCATCAATATGTATCCTCAAGTTTCACATGACTTTTAATCATTTTTGGCTTTTTACCATGGGGTTATTTTGTTCTTTTCGTCTTACTTCAGCTTTCTCACTTGCACATGAAATATGTCCTGTATTTCCAGCAAGAATTGGAAGCTCAAACTACTGTAAAAAGGTCAAAGGATAGGGAGAATGTGTCTCTATTTAGAAAACTGGACAATGCAAGAATCTGAAAGGAGATTTGGCAGGTGATAGTAGTTTCAGAGCAGAGGAGTTCATGTTTTACAGGGAGGGTCCTGTGCAGCTGCCTGCCTGTCACACACAAATGCCATGTGCTCTCACCAAAGAATAATGCATTTTTCTTATTCTGCTTTCCATCACAGACAAATTCACTCAAACTGAAACCCTGCTGACAGGCCAGCTAAGGAAGTGATTTCCAACCCTTCGAGCCTTTCGACACAGAAGGGATTATGGAATATTAAAATAAAGTCAACAATCTTGATGTATCTTCTTGATGTTATTGGCTGTTTTTCACTGTTTGCCTTCACGGTTTAGTTTTTAATTTCTAAATCATACATGTGGATTGAAAATCAATAGTATATTGGGAGTTACATCCTGACTAATACCAATAATGCATAAGTACTCTTATGTGAGAGATTTACCAATATAGCACAGATTTTAGAAATGATATTTTGAAAAAATCTGAACTCTGTAGTTATTAGTCATGTCACAAAAGGCTGGTCATATTTTTGTTCTCCTATCACACTATACATATAGACACATACTAAGAACATCGTACTTATTAGTTTCGATACTAGCACAATGTATCTATCACCATCGTCATCAATATTTGACCCCTATCATGGGACCGTGAGGACTAAATTGGAAGTTTTGGCCTATTTACTACACACACTTCTGTATAACAACACATGAAATACTTTCTCGAGTCTGCACTTTAAAATATGACAGATTTACTGAGAATAACTAAATCTATGCTCTTTTAAAATGCTATGAATCTGTTACTTTTCATGGTGTTAGATTTTAGATGAAAGGAAGGATTCTTTTTCTCTTCATAGACACAAGTTGTCTTGCTCTCATTGGACTGAGGAAACAGGAAATGTTTTGCTTTTCTTCCCTGTTAGGGTTAATCAGGTGAAAGGCATTTCATGAGGCGGGGGAAGTCTGCTTCTCTCCTCTTGTTCCAAATATGTTAAATGCAGTTTTTCCCCCATAAAGCTACAGCTTTAAGTGGATTTAGAAATATTCCTCATTTTAAATGTCTCCTTCAAGACTAGAATATAGGTGGTGACCTAGAATTTTCCTGATCTAGTTTTATTTGGTGGCCTTTGTGATACAAAAGTCACAATCAATTAAAATAAGTGACTGTATGGACTTTGGACTCCCTTAGTTTTCCTTCAGCTTTTATGAAGGCACTGCTGCTTGTTATCCATTGGGTCACATTGAAATTTACCCTAAATGTTGAGTGCCAACGCTGCATAAAAAGATCTACATTTGCAAAGTAGGATTCTGACTCCACAAATAGCTTTCAGAGTCTACTAGAAAGATGTGATATTTGAATAAAATTCTTCATTTGAGTTTCAACACCTGAGATTAGCTTCTCTGGTCTGTTATGTAATCTTTCTGAGCACAACATGGTGGCTTAAAACATTTGAAATGTGTTATCTCAAGGCTGCTAATGCAGAAAAGTCCAAACTCCAGCAGAACCAATTTCTCTGAGACTGTAAGGAAGACACTGTCCCAGACTTCTCTCCTAGCTTGTGTTCAACTTCAGTTAGTAGATGCCTCATGATATCTTGGTATATTATCCATGTACCAAGAACATGGTTACAAGGTCATTTGAATGGCACTGTCACTCCACCTGTAAAGAACAAAAGACTATGATAGGTGTTTGACCAGATAAGATTCCACTACCCATTTTTCACAGTAGTGCTTTTCTCTATAAAATAGCAGGGAAAAATACAGCCATGTAGCTGAATTTCAAAATAGAAACAAGGTACCTCTGAATATCTGATTCTGCATTGATATTAACAAAGCATATGATTGATTCGCTGCCTTAATAAATAATTTCATCAAAAAATGAATGAGTCATTAACCCACAATAGCTGAAATTTTACGTTTTTGTGCCATGACAGAAGCAATACAGGTGGTCATGAGCCACTCTATGAGAAGTAGCTAGGGTTGATGCCCCTCTGGAAAGAGCTAAATCTTCTCTACCAAACATTAGAAAATCTTCACAGAAGGTATTTGTGTTAGTGTTGGAAATTAGATTTCTCACTGTGATCTCAGCATGGAAACAATGCACGAACATGTTTATGATGAGGTCTAAAAGCAACTCAACATATTTTTTTTTTACCACTGATAGAAGTTCTGTAAGTCCAACATTCAAAGATCCAAGAAAAGGGATAACTGACCTCAAAAGAAATGAAAAGAGTAAAACCACCTGCACAATTTAAAATCTAAACAGAAAATATGACTGAAAGAATGAGAGATGGAATCAAAGCCACAAGTAAATTCTCACTTTATTAGATGATTATATGGTGGATTACCTGCATTTCATTCTTGATTTCATTAATAGTAGGTAATTTTCTTATCTTCTATATTGGAAATTTTCCCATATGCAAAATAGAATTATATTATCTGCCTCATGTAGTTATTATCAACAAACTTTAAATACCAGATAATATTCAGTTCTTAGCTTTGACAATAACACCAGGTATACAACAAAACACTACATGATTTAAAAAAATGCAAACTATAATATGATTATACACAAGAAAACAATTATTATGGCTGCTACCACCAATTTTTTAGTTTTAAAGAAGAAGAAAATTAGAATGTTAAAAATTTGAACTATTTAAAGTATATGTAATTTTAGATATTTTCTTTCTAAAAGAAAGGATTCAAAATAAATGTCTTGGGTTTACATTTTATTAAGTTCATAAGAGAAAATTACAAAGCCAGAAAAGAGGACAGAAAGAATCTTTAAAAGCAGATATTTACAAGTAGAATATAAAGAAACAATAGAAAATGTCAATAAGACTGAAAATTGGAATTCGGGGGAGAAAAGAGACTAGCAATATTAGGCATTAAAGCAAAACTCTAAGGAAAGGGTAAGCACATAGAAAGAATTACAAATAAATAGACACAATGAAGCAATTATCTACTACAACTTAAGATCTTAAGTTGAGGCTGCAGAGACCACTCAGTGAGGAAAGTGATCCCGACACAAGGGAAAGGACTCCAGCTCCAATCTCCAGAAGCATTGTAAAGCACTGCACAATAGCATGGGTGTCGATGGCACTGAACCCACCGTGAGACGGGAGCAATAGACTTACTGGAAGCTGACAGGCCAGTTAGCCTGGTGTACACAGAGGCGAGCAACAAGCAGTCCTTATTTCAAACAAAGCACAAGGCAAACACCAACACCCGAGGTAGCCCTTTTACTCTGTAGCCATGTTATATGTAGCTGTATCCACATATGTGCATGTTCCCATGAGGCTTATTGTCAGTGCAACACAGAACTTACAACATAGGCATTGAAGCTTAACACTTAAATACCATGTCTTTGAAATCCAGAACATCCTAAGTTAGAATTTTCACCAGTCTAGGCTATATTGATTTTGGCAAAATGACACTAGTCCTGTCCACTTTACAGGATGTGTGTGTGAGTCACCAGTAGGCATTATCTAGCATATAACCCGAGTAAGAGGAAATTGAACTTCAACTGTCTTACTCTGTCAGAATTGTTCAATTTTAGAAATCTAGGTATGATGGCTCATCCCTATAATTCTAGTACTTTACAAGAGACAAGTGTATTGCCTTGAGCTTGAGACCAGGCAAGCCTAGACTATGGAGTAAAATCCTTTCTTAGAGGAATAACACTAAAAGGGTGCTAACGATGACAAAAGAGAAGACAAGCCTATTCTCACTGTATTTTCATTGTTAGGACAAAAATAAATACGTAAAAAACAAAGGTTATTATCTGTCTACTCTTATGATATTAAATCTATATTAATGTAAAATATATTGACTTTCAGACACCTACGATAAAAAGCAACAGAAATTGGGACAGTATAAGAGGAGTTCCAGTTTTCTTTCTTTGTTTTCATCAAAACTGATTACCTTCCTTGGATGTCTTCTGTGTGATAACTCCTTGAGAAATTATGTATATACTACTTTTAAAATTTCTGCAAGTGAATCAAATTAAGGAATTTTAGATCAAGTGCTGACCCTGAAAAATCTCACTTTTTTTTCCTAATGATTTTCTTTGGCTCCTACCTCCTGGCCTATTTAAAATGTTTTCCCAAACTAAAGTTCTAGCATACTATCTAGTGATTATTGTAAGTTTTACATTTATTCTTCATGCTGCCTTCAAATGTCTCATCTTAAATCACACCCTGAAACTGGTCTTCAGCATTTATTCCAGTAGTGGTACACTCTATTCCTGATTTTTGCTGGACACATTAGGTGGATATTTGGAATTTGCTCAAGAGTCACTAATTTAGATCAATTTAGGAATATAGTTCCAGTACACCTGCGTGAAGTTTCTGGCATCTCAGTTTGAGAGTAATTTATGAAGATTTACTCTGTTCTGGGAGACAATGATTTTACAACACACACCATGCATGTCTTAGCCCAGATTCTCCCTGAAGACACCTCTGGCTAGGTGCAGTGCATAGATTCAGTGTGCTTCTTTACATTGATGGTAATCCCCACTTCATGATTATTTATCTCAGAGTAATGGAGATCTAGTGTGCTGATTTCTGCAGTGATGTTGAAGCAGCCAAAATACAATTGCAACACCCCCTTCTTCAGGAGGTGCAGTTTAAATTCCAACAAACTCAGAATGAGAAATTAGAATGCCTTTGGCTTCATTTATAAAACCTGACAGCTTAATTCCAAATACTCTGGACATTTAATTAATGGGAAGTGAATCAACCCTTCAACATTAAAAAGAAAATCTATAATTTGGCCTCTTCAAGTCAGCAGAGTGAAATGTCAAATTATTTTAGGCCCACAGATAGGATTTTTCATAACTTTATGATGTAAATGCTTAATAATAATGTCAAAACTTCTGCTTTATTAAACCAGCATGCAACTGATCCAATACAAATTGCCTATCACAGTGAATTGTATTGATGTCTTACACAGACAAACTAGAATATAAAAAGTGAGCCATTGCCCAGCAACAGGAAAAGACAAGTGTTTGGGAAAAGGTATGTTATGCAACTTACCACTCTGGGAATTGCTTGGCTAGAGCAATGGCTCTAAGGTATTCCTACT
This sequence comes from Peromyscus californicus insignis, assembly GCF_007827085.1. NCBI lineage: Eukaryota > Metazoa > Chordata > Mammalia > Rodentia > Cricetidae > Peromyscus > Peromyscus californicus. The sequence continues at coordinate 70,952,063 of NW_026294573.1, read as the reverse complement.
TAACCTTGAGTAGCTGGAGTCAAGGATCTAAATTATAACTGACAGTCCAGTTTTGTGTGGTAATTCTCCATTTGCTCTAGCTTCTCTTCTTATTCAGCCATAAACTATATATAGTATATTCATTAAAGTCACTCTAAACTGCAAATTCTGCAGATCAAATGCCTTACAATGCAGGAAAATATTAACAAATGTTATTTCCACAGTTGCTCCATTAGCATTACTTGACAAAGAATGTATATTCTCCCTCCAAATGTCAGGATGTATTACTAGCTACAAATAGTTTGATATTAGGTACCATTCTAATTCACAAACATGCTTCTGCATTCACAGAGAATTTCTGTACATTCTCAAGTTTTTGTTTCACTAAGAAATTATGTAAGCTATTTCTATGATTATATATTTATAGTTCTGGAAAATGGTAAAGGGTTAGAAATTATGGAGGTGGAAATAGTTCATCCTTAAGGTATTTTTGGAATAAATACAAATCCAATGTAAGGTAATGGTACAAATGTTTCTTCAGATGAATAATAAAAAAACCCTATGGTTTAGTTCAGTTCTGTCTTGTAAATTGTGTTACGCTTAAGATAACAGTGTAAGCATACCTTTTACTTGTAGATTTTGTGTAGATATAGATAGATGAATAGATAAGTAAATAGATGGATAGATAGATAGACAGATAGTAGCTTGATAGATGATAGATCCATAGTTGATAGATGATAGAAATTTTAAGAAATCATAAATAATGTTACAGTCAAGCAGCTTATTGAATCTATGACAACAAATGTGTAACATTCCAGAATAGTATGAAATATAGTAATTCAAGAACAGTATGAAATATAGTAGAAATGAGAGAAAGAAATAATTTATTCAAATGAAGAGATATAGCTTTGTGATTGTTTGCAATTTATTTAACATGCATTTGGTTTTTGAGAAGGAAGTGTATTTTCCTGGCCTACAGAGATTATTTTATTTTTTATTGAAATCTAAAGGATATTATACATGTTTTGGAGGTGCCATATGAATGCATGTTCTGGCAGTCTGTTGTAAAGTACAGTGAATAGATAACAATTTGTGGTACAGTTTGACAAAAAGCTAGAAATGGGGGGTTGTGAATGTTTACACCACATGTAAATGATACATGAAATTATTTCTGGAATTATTTGAGAAAATATCAGATACAGGATTAAAGTGATTTTCAATCTTATTTTGACTATGCCTCATACCGTGAAATAACTTTTTACGAATTATTTCTTATTAAAGTTACAGAGACTCCAAAAAGCACTCTCATTTGTACCAATGACACATGCTGTTTTCAACACTATTTTGTATATTAAAACTTCTCATGACTCACATTTTTAAGGACATTGAATTTAATTCCCTCTTAATATCTTCTTGTGCCATGAATCTATCAAGACAAATGCCAGTGAATACAACATAGCCAAGAATCCAAAAAAAAAAACCATGTTCCATTCCCACACCTGGACTGGCTTTCAGGTCTTATATGAGATCTTTCTCAGTAATATGGTACAAATATTAATCCTTTCTAAAATCATCTTAGAGTCTTAGGAAGCCCCAGAGATTAAGGTGAAGACAAGGATAAGGCCCAAATGACCTGTACCAGAACTGCCATGAAGGCACTCATTGCCCAATAATACTGTGGGGTCGGATTCTCTTTAGGTACACAGACCATTAACCCTGGGCCAAGCTCAGAGGGAGGATGTTCAACTTTAGAGGCAGAGACTAAACCCTTGGTGTCCATTGCTTCTTACTGCCACTTCCTTCACTTCACGGCTCCTCATGTCTTGTCGCATCACTTGGTGTGCTGTTTTGTCAATACCAGTAATCCACAGAACCTCTGACTACCCACAGTTATAGATATTAATGTTAATGTGTATATCATAGTATACATTAAAATTCCAGAAAAATGTACCTATCCATGATTTATTTTTTTTAATGTATACCTGTACATTATTCCCTTTGAACATTATCTATGATCAAATACTCCATTTTATAAACTTTTATCCAGTCTTGGTAAAAATTACATGAATGAAAGTGATTGAGATATATTAGAAAATATATTATTTAGATGTTAATAATGTTTAGACCTGAGTTAAATTCACAAATGTTCCCATTTACTGTGCTAGAGAGTCATACTTTTTTCATTGACGAAATGGGCTCCAGTACTGTAGGCTTTTTGTAAGGAGTAAGCTATCTATGTATCTATATAGCTACCTTCTATCGATCTACGTAACCATCTCCAACTATCTGTCTATCTCTATTGATCCATTTATCATGTCATCTCTCTATATGTGTTTTTTATTTATCTGTTTATCTCTATCGTATTTTTATCTTATGTGTACGTATTACCTGTCATTTATCTGTTATTTCTTTGTCTTTAGTCTATCTATCTATCATCTATCTATCTATCTGTCTATCTATGTATCTATCTGTATAATTCTTTCATTTGCATCAGTGCCTAGGAAGCATTATAGCCACAAGTAATCAATGCTGTTATGATCATAAAAGAATTATAATATTAGAGGAAGAAAACAACTTTATGTAAAATCTTAAGTAAATCTTACTATAGGATAGATTTTACTTTATGGTAATTTATCAGTATTTGTTTGTGAGTTTGACAAATATAGCAAACCATGCATAACTTTAACAGTGAGGAAAATTAGGGAAACAATTTTGTGCTTTATTGGGAAGTGTGCCAAGAATACTAAGGAATGCTGAGAATGGAAGAAATGGACAAGACCATTAGTTGGTTATCTAGTACCAAAGGGTAAGCCCTGAAAACATATACATACAAGCAACACTAAACAGAATTAGTATGTTGTATTTATATATTTAATACATACATATACATACACACATCATCATATAGAAAACATCATTTTGAGAAAGAGCAAGGGGATTGAAGGTAGGAAATGAAAGGGGAATATGATGTAACTGTATTTTAACTAAAATAATAATTCAATTTTAAAAATAAAAATTAATTCATTAAGAAAGAAAAGTATACCTAGAAAAAAATTGCATAATTTAATAAACATATGTAAATAATTTATAGGAACAAATTTTATATTTAATAACATTTTTATAAGAGATAACTTCTCTTAAAGTTTCTGTCCTCAAAATTTGATTTTCCAAATCCTTTGAACTATTCAGATGATAAGATAGAATAAATACTGAGATTCTTTTGCTACTGATTTAATTTTTAAATACTCTTAAATGATTTGTGTTTTTTCTTTAAATTTTTGAGGCTTCACTAATTGAACAGATATGGATCACATAAATTTCCAGTTACACTGGCTGAGAGATCATCTGATAATGATATCCAGTTATGTTATAATGAGACTGTGGTTTCAGTAATAACAGACAAAGGGCTCACCTGAAGGTCAGTATTTATACTTTGGCTTAATTGGCTATTAGTCAATTCACCCTGCTAATATTATTAGTTCAGAACCATCCACTCCTATGCAAAAGTTAATTACCAAGTGACATTACGGCTAATTTCATCTCATATTTTCTTCTTTAAGCTTCAAATTATCACTCTATATCATTAGCATATATCATTAATGTTGGTAAATCCACAGTATTAGAATCATTAAAAACTGTCTATTTGGGAACATATCCTGACATCTCTTTCCTAAGTTTAAAACACTGCATTAGTCATTTAGCCATTACTGTAACAGAGTAACTTAGATAACTTACAAAGAAAAATCGTGGTTTGGGAGGTTCTAATCCAAGATCTAGTATGCCCATGATTTGGGCCTGTGATAAGGATGGCACAAGACCAGAGCATGTAACAGAATAAACTGCTCACCCCAAGACCAAAAAGCAAAGAGAAAAAAAAAAAAAGGAAGATTGTCTATTGCTCTTTGCACACATTGCTCTCAATGGTAGAAAAGAAAATGTTTCACCATGTCTCACTGCCCAGTAACACTGGTTCTCACATGTTTTGTTGAGTGTCACCTTCATATCTTCCTGTAAAAGTTGTAGAGGGGAAAAACCATGCAAAATATGCACAAGTGAAATTTGCAGTATCCAACCATGCAATTTTGTATAAAAGAAGCAAAAGTATGATGACAAAGTACCATGTCATCACCATTGTTTTATAATCAGAGAATCCCAGGATACAGTGAAAATCATTTCGATATCAGCAAAGCCAATATCTGATGTTGAAATCTATGATTTATTTTATTGATTTGGGGAAATTTGGATTTTACATGATTTTGAGCATTAAATAAAATTAATATTTCCGAGTTTTCAACTGTTGCAGTATAGTTCATACTTTGTCACTGAGTACACTACGTCTGAAATACAAATAAACAAATGTGTGCCTTTCCACAATGTTAAAACTTACTTAATGAGCTCACAAATATGGTATTTTCAATCGCAGCATTATACCACATATTTCTGCTTTCCTTCATAAACCTACCTAAGGTGAACACAGGTTCTTTTTTTCAATGTTAATTACTAATATTAACTGACAGGTAATACATCATACAGTACGTATACACACACACACACACACACACACACACACACACACACACACACACACACACACACATATATATATATGAGAGAGAGAGAGATTGAATACACACACACACACACAGGTATACACTCTATAACAGAGTGGCTTTAAAGGGCTTAAGAGGCTCCAGACAACCTCAGAAAGTTCCAACATAAACTGAGAAAAATACACATAGAGCCTGCATTGATAATACGAGGAACCAAGTCTGAGCTGCAGAGAGCCTGGATAGGGTTGTGAGTGCCACTAGATTGAGAGCAGAGCTATAAAGATGTGTCAAGGCAAAAGACAAAGTAGTTCTAATAAAGGAGTGGGGCCAGGGAAGGGGAGGTGGATGAATCGCAGGTCCATACAGGCAAACAGGAGGATAAGCAGAGCACCGTTGAGTAGGCTGTTGACAGGGACCCACCTCAACTGGCTCAAAGGACAGTTGAGAGTTCTTTGCCAGTTGGTCCTTGGTTTACATACCAGATGGTTAGCTATGGGTGAGTGGAGGCCATCATCATCATAGTGAAGAGTGCCATCCTGTCCTTGGGCCAAGTTTCTCTAATAGACTTAATGCAGCCCATGTGCTCCTAGAGTCAAAATCCACTCGATAAATGGTGTTGCTCTTTCTATCCCCAGGATTAATTTATCAGTCTGTGCTACATAGTTGTCTCTGGACATGTGGTGACCTTCACGTGTCTACCTATGTGCAGAGTCATTCTCTCTCCTCAAAATGGAGTCAAAAGCTATTGATCAACCCTAATTTCCTCCCCTAGCAACATATATCTCTGAACTCCCAAGCTTTCCCAAGTAAATGCGTAGTGCTAGTAAAAATAGCTGGCCATATTTTTTACCAGTATTTTTGTATATTTATCACACAAATAAAAGATAATAAAAACTAAAATTTCTAAGAGTTTATATTTCTTTCAAGTGCCATCCCTATGAACTCTGTGTTTTCATTTTGAAGAATTTAGAATAGGATCTCATTAATTTGCTTTTGCTTCTTTTTTTTTTTCTTTTTTGGGATGGATTGGGACACACATTATAAGTAGTCCTTTATTCCAAGTTCTTTTTTCTCACTGAGTTATGACATAATACTTCCTTTATTCATTTAAAAACACAGTAATAGAAAATTTTGCATTTTAAAATACAGTAAACCTTTCAAGAACTTTTCTTCAACCATTTATCAGATGATCTCTGAAAGTATTGACTCCAAATGTGTTTTGTTAGAGCTACTAGAATAATCCCATGTGAATCTTCCTGTGTGATGCTAACACACAGTAGGGGAATTTAGGCCCAGTGAGACCTAGAATTTTGTATGACCAAATGATTCCCCAACAGATAGGAAAACAGGACAGTGCCTCCTACTTGTCTTGTTCATCCTCCAGTGTACAGTGAGCTTGAGGAAAGCTTGTTATAGCCTAATATTGTGGTCCCAATGAATCAATAGGAAAAATGCGTTTTGAGATATACATGGACAAATACTATTTTTTTTGTTTTTTTGGTTTTTTTTGAGATAGGGTTTCTCTGTGTAGCTTTGTGCCTTTCCTGGAACTCACTTTGAGGCCAGGCTGGCCTCGAACTCACTGAGATCAGCCTGCCTCTGCCTCCCAAGTACTGAGATTAAAGGCGTGCACCACCACCGCACGTCAACAAATACTACTTTACAATACAAACCTCAAGCTTCATTACTTTATATGCAAAACTCAAGCAAGTCACCAGAAAAGCATATTTCAAATCTCTCAGGTCAAATATCAGCCATTGATCCATATTAAATGTAGTAAAAATACATGGCTTTTTCTGAATTTTTAAATTAGACTCTAGGCATGTAGTGATTATCAGAAAAAGATCCTATGTCTTTTTTCATAAGCATAACTTCAGAGACTAATTTTCTCATATTAGATTTTTATCCTATATTTAGATGACAGGGTTTACATTAATTTATTGGCTTAAATGCATGTGTATATCAGATTATAAATATTATAGAGCATGTAACAAATGGGGTTAGAAGATAACATTTGTAGAGCAAATATTCTGTAGAATTCAAATTTTTGAAAATCCATGACCTGGGATATGGCACAGTAGATCAAATACTTGCTGTATGAGCATAAAAGCCTCATTGGGAATCTCCAACTTCCACAAAAATAGCTGGGCCTGACAGCATGCATGCGTAATCCCTGGCCTGGGATACAGAGACAGTTGGGTCTGAGTTTTGATGGCCTGACACTGAAGCCAAAATGAGTTCTAGGTTCTGTCAGAGCCCTTGTCTCTAAAATCAAACAACAAAAAAGGTGATGAGCAATAAATATCATACCCAATGTTGACCTATGGCCTTCAATAGCACTTCTATTTGTGAGCATCCCAACACACAGTCAAGCATAATACATGAATACATTCATGTATAACAAACACACAATGCATTTTAATAACTTAATAAGGTTAATAAAATGCAAAATTCAGTTCAGAAGTCAACTAACTACTTGTCAAACGCATAGTAGCCACTTGTGGAGAATTTAGAATTGGAATTTCTCTTTCATCAGTAAGAGTTCCATTAGAAAACAGTAATAAGAATTAAAATAAATTTCTGAGTTGTATTATCAAATATGCATGGATTTTACTTGGATCTTATTTCAACAAACACCTGGAATACGTGTTAACACGTGCGCACGCGCATACGCACACATATGTGTCAATTAAAATTTTAACATCAACCTGATGTATAATTATAGGATTAGTATTTACTATTTTTCAAAGGGACAGTAATATTTTTATAAATAGCCTTTCTCATATAGATGTGAATGCACAGTTACAGATGAAATATTACAAGGATTTGAATTTGCTTCAAAGTTAAGAAATTAGAAAGAGCTGTTTTTCAAAGGGATAGTAATATATTTATAAATGGACCTGCCTGGACTGAATCTACCAGGTTGAACTCAATCCTCAGGGGAGTCTTTGCCCTGGAGGAGATGTGAATGGGGGGTTGGCTGGGGGGAAGGGGGGCAGAGAACAAGGGAATCCATGACTGATATGTAAAATTAAATTAAATTATAAAAGAAAAAAAAGGCCAGGCGGTGGTGGCGCACGCCTTTAATCCCAGCACTCGGGAGGCAGAGGCAGGCGGATCTCTGTGAGTTCGAGGCCAGCCTGGACTACCAAGTGAGTTCCAGGAAAGGCGCAAAGCTACACAGAGAAACCCTGTCTCGAAAAACCAAAAAAAAAAAAGAAAAAAAAGAAATTAGAAAGAAAGGAAGGTTGGACATATGAAATATTTCTGTCCATAATTATTGAAGCTAGGTATTGTACAAGAAAGACTAATCACAGTGTTCCTTGGATGTTTGCTTTAAATTATCCATAATATTTTAAATACTGTTATAGCTGATAAAATTGGGTACATTATACTGGGCATAGTTCTTTATGGCTTTAGTCCAAACACTCAGAAGCTGAGGCATGTGGAGCTCGGTTGTACTCAAGACCAGGCTGGTTGATGTAGTGAACTGCTATCGAGGACTGCTACAGTTCCATAGAGATACCTTGTTACAAAACAACAGCAATAACAACAACAAAAATAAACAAAACTGTGTAGGGCAAGAGGATTGTAAATACAAGTGCAATGAGAAAATTAAATAAGAATCAAACTTTTAAGAAATTATACTTAATATAAACTTTCAAATAAGATAGTAGGAATACACTAATAAAACTATGCACTATTGTATTTAATATTCCAGTATGAATAATATGACAGAAAAATCATTTGAAATTATTCATTTTTGAAAGCAATGTTAAAGGATGAATGAATATAGATTTTAGAAATTTTACTAAAAGTAATTTGATTGAAAGTATGTCCAGATATTTAAGTTATACAAACCATCATTATACTAGGTGAGGCGACATAGTCTTTCATTCTCAGCACTTGGGAAGCTAAGGCAGGAAGATGCTGAATTTGAGACCATCATGAACTGCAAGGTGAGAACCTGTCTCCAAAACATCAATAAATAAAAGAATTAATTGCTATAAAACATGTTTCCACTTGATCCAGATCAACTGATTCCATGAGCTTAGAGCTTAGTACTTTTTTTTTTCTATTTAGGAAACTTCTATCTAGATGCTGAATTCAGTGTTTTCAAAGGATACTTGAACTTTACATTTTGTATTTTATTTTTCAGAATTAGAGATTGAACCTAGCTCTTATACCTGCTAAGCATGTTCTGCTATGCCATGGCCCTAGACCCTCAAAAAACTTTGCAAGAAACCTGTGTTTTTGTGCCTTTGTACTGTTCTCTCAAAGTATCTTTTATAGCCAACAGAATCTGTGCTCTGAGGCCAGAAAACCAACAAACCTAGGATTATCTCAGCACAGATGGATGCCTTCCTTAGCCTTCAATATTAGGATTCCAAAACTATGATTTTTCTCTCAACCAGGCATTATTCTACTTCCCTTGCTCCTAAACCTAGGGGAAATGGCAGTATAATTGTTTTCATTGATATCTCTTAAATAAATTTCTTCATGAATGGTTTAATAGAGAAGTCATGTGTTAAATTCACAGCAGTTTGTCAATCCAAACACTAGTTTTAAAATTTTTGCTTTATTTTTTCAGTTATTAAAAACAATTAAATTTCTATAAATCTGCATCATTGCCTGAAATACAAATCATCAATTGAATCTTTCTACATTAACATGGTAGTAGGTGAAAAGTAATAATTCTTTTTTAAGGAAATAAAGGTTTATTTTGATTTTAAAATATTTTATGTCTGTGTGCGCACACGAGTGTGTGTGTGTGTGTGTGTGTGTGTGTGTGTGTGTGTTTTGCCTTTATGTATAACTATGTACCACATGGGTGCAATGCCCTTGGAGTCCAGAAAAGGGTGTAGAATCTCCTGGAACTAGAGTTACAGGCTTGATAGTTGTCATATTGATGCTGGGAATATAACCTAAGTTACCTCTCTAACTGAAATATTATATTTCTTTTTTTCTGATTTGTCAATAAATAAACAGCATGAGAAAATTAGAAGCTCAATTTCATTTATAGCTCTAAAGTTGTACTTCCTAAATCACGAAATCCAAGTCTTTTTAGCACAATCACAGATTTCTATTAATATATTTTTTTCATAAAAGGCCTACCATCACTACTTTGAATGTTCCTGCAATCTAATTATCCATCTTCTCACCTGTCTGGATGAAAATGTCAGCCTTATAAAGGCTGGTGGCCATCATTATTAATCTTTGCTAAACCACCTACTTATTGACTAAAGAGTCAAATAATCATGTCACTGTCTCATGCCCTATTGACTAGTGGATTAGAGGTCAAATCACAAGGAGAAAGTGATGTACTAGGATGAAGCAAAATATGTAGAGAATAAGCTGTCACTCATGTGATCTCATTGAGCAGCCTCTGTCGTTTCAGAAGGTTACAGCAAATGGACTAGCTCACAGCATGGCCTTGCTTTCAAAAGATAAAAGTATGCTTTACATAAAACAGGGCTGTGCCTCACCTCATGTTGGTCCAAATGCTCACAGCTTGAATATACCTTTTCATTGGACTTTCTCCCAGATAACTTTCCTTTTTAGATTTACACTGTATATTGATATTTCATTTACAGTCTTAGTATAGTAATGAAATTACTATACTATTGAGTGTAGTAATGAGTGAACAATTGAGTGTTCACTGAAACTCAAATTGCTATGTCAGCAAACAAGGCCTTCGTGATAAAGTCCTCACCAGCTCTTCAGTATCCTTTCCCCTACCTATTTCCCTGATGTCTTTTGCTTTTGCCAACCTGGAATATAATTTTTAAAGTTTACATAGCTCCTTATGAGTGGTGTACCTTTTAACATCAGTTATTTTAGACTCTATGCAATGTAATATCTTCTCTGATGCTTTTAATATTTCAATATCCTAGAAAGACTCACAATTTGATGACCCTTTAAGTCTTTTTGCTTCATCTCTGATGGAGCTCCTGTCACTTGGTGCCTGTACTGTAGCTCATTGTGTGTGAATTTACTGACACATTTTCAGAGTGTGTTTGGAAAGAGCTCGTGACACTTAATCCTGGCCCTGAAGGGTGATTAATCATTTGAGGGATGAACAAGACATGTGGAGTATCAAGAAAGCCAGAGAAGGCAAAAATGATAAAGAACAGCAACCGTGTATAGAGCACCTCAGGAGGAAACTAGCCCTGAAAAGAATAAAGAAAAATGGGTGGCATGCCATATGTGAGTTTCAAATTCCTTATTTGGAAAGTTTGAATAGCAATGAGGGTATGCAACAAAAACGAAGTATAACAATTAACACAGGACCAATGCCCATTGGCTCCTTCTTTTTCATCCATCATCTCTTTTCCAGATGCCATATTTCCCTAGCTGGATCAATGGACATGAATTAGTAGTACTGAGCACAAAAACAATATGTTGAATTACTATTCTGTTCTTTTTAGCTAGAACTGCGATACTATGATCTTGTACAAGTGAATTCACCTCTTTTTTTTTTTTTTTTTTTTTTTTTTTTTTTGGTTTTTCAAGACAGATTTCTCTGTATACAGACCTGGCTGTCCTGTAACTTGCTTTGTAGCCCAGGCTGGCCTCAAACTCACAGAGATGCACCTCCCTCTGCCTCCCAAGTGCTAGGGTTAGGAGTGCATCCCAACATCTGGTGAATTCACCTTTTAATCCCCCATTTTCAACTCTAAAGCTATAGGAGATTGCTCTTCCCCCTTAACTTTCAGCTACAGATGCTGACAAGATTTCCCATAAGCAAAGAATTCCACTATGAATGCAAAAGAATTCTTTGTCAAAGAAATTACTGTCTCTAGTTCAACCCATCTGCTCCTTATCTTTACACAGTGGGAAGAAGAAAATGATGAACTTCTCTGTGTGCAAGAGTGAGTTTTCTGTGGACATAAGAAAACACAAATGTCAACAGCCTCCATTTGCCTGAATCCCTCTCTATAAAAATATAAACTTTGATAGTTGTTGCATTCAATGTACTTGAAATGATATATAGCACATGTCTCCTTTCTTCTTATTCTAGGTGAAGATTTATGTTCATGTCCACCTTTTATTCAATTTTGCATTGTTATCCCCAAAAAAGAGCCAAACAAATTTTGAACTATACTATATTTTATATTCTCAGATTGGTTAGATCTGATCCAATTTGACCTCATTTCCTGAAATGTGTTGGTGGAGGTATAAATAATTAGAGCAGATAAATTCTGTACCCTTCCAAAACATACTTGAGTATTTAAGCAATTTTGTATTAAGTAGTATAGAGTGGAGTAAAATATAGCATATTTTCGATAGACTACTTGTTTAAATACCAATGTTTTATAGTAAAATTTTTAAGCATTATATTTTTATTTCTGAACAAAAGTGCTTTAATACATTTGAATTAAGTATGAAATATATAAATTCTTCCTTTTTTATGTTGAACTCAAGTCATATTTTAGATCTAATTTCTTAAGTCATCATTAGCTAGGTGTCATTAGGTAATTTTCTCTACCTGCACATGTGTTAACCTGTCTAATAAGAAGATTAAAATGAAATTCAAACTGATTAGGAATTATTGCATAGAGATTTGCCTTCAGATTTTTCTCACAGTAAACTGTGAATAGAAATCTAACTTACATTCAGCACGATCTGTATTTCAGCAAAAGACACTGCAGATAATTTTACAAGGTCTATTTGTTACTTATAGACTTGTGAGTAATGATGACCAGACAACAACAAACATTTAGATATTCTGTCTTGAATGCTTATTTTAAGAAACCAATCTAAATTCAGCTACTTTGGGAACAAAATCTTGAGTTGTGAAGGCCAAGGTAACTGCTTCTAAGAACTATGTTCTCTGGACTTCAAGTTTCAATAAAAGAACTGATGGTTGTAACTCCATAGTATAACACATTTTTATTAATTCACTTCTTGACGGATGCTGTATTGGTCTGAATGCAAAATGATCCCCATAGGCTCATGTATTTGAATACTTGTTCCTTTTGTTGGTGTTGCTGTTTCAGGAAGTTATGGAACTTTAGGAAGTATGATGCCATGGGTGGTTTTGAAAGTTTATAGCCTCAGTCCCTGTTCCCTGCTCCTGTGTGTGGTTAGAATGTGCTCACCCAGTTTCCTTCACCTACTGCCATACCATCTTCCCCACAGATACCATAAAGCCAAATAAGTTGTTCTGGTCATGGTATTTTATCACAACAACAGAAAAGTAACTGATACTGAAGTTGTTGCCAAGAAGTGGAAGTGGAAGCCAAGTTCACAAATTTCAGAATGAAGCAAAGACGTTGTCAGAGACTGAGCTAGTGGTCATTGGTATATTTTGGCAAATAATATCACTAATTTTTCTACTCATTTCCTAAAAAACTTGTCTGGGGCTAAGTTAAAAATAACAGACTGATTTATTTAGTGAAGGAAATTTCAAGGCAGCCGAACATTGAGTCTATGGTATGGTTATTATTGATTATTCTTACACAGGTCTATACTGAAAAGGGGTAAATACAACCTCGGCATCACTCGTACATATACTGCTGTGGTAAGTACTGCACCCTAACTGGAGCATGCTTCAAGATCATGATGGGGAAACCTACAGAGAAAATGGAACCAAGCTAGTGGGAACTAATGAACTTTAGACCAACAGCTATGGAGCCTCCTTGGGACTGGCCTAGGCCCTCTGCAAAAGCGAGACAGTTGTGTAGCTTGGTCTGCTTAAGGGACCCCCTGGCAGTAGGATCAGGATGTATCCCTGGGGCATTAGCTGGCTTCTTGGAACACCTTGGACAGACTTGATGCAGGGGGAAGGGCTTGGACCTGCCTCATTTGAGTGTACCAGGCTTTGCTAACTCCCCATGGGAGGCCTTACCTTTTGGGAGAAGGGAATGGAGGATTGGATGGGGGAAGAAGGCTGGTGGGTGGAGTGCGATGAGGGAAGAGAGAGGGATCCATGGTTTGTATGTAAAATGAATAAAAACGTTATTCATAAAGAAAAAAGAAGGGAGCAGAAAAAAGAAAAGAAAAGAAAAAGGGTACGTACAATAGAAAGAGTTACAAAGCATCTTGTAGCTTGGAGAAGAAAAGAACACTAGGAAGCTTAATATTGCCCCCAAGGCATGTGCTGCTAAAGATACTTGCAAAACTAAGGGAATACCTCTTGATCAGCACTGGAGCAACGGGAAGGGTGACCAGAAGATAAGATCCTATCCAGATAAGCCTTCAATATGTGAAAAAGACACTATGTCAATTTCCTACAACTCACCAGCAGCTACTTACAAAAATCTGCCTGCTAATGGAGTTCAAGAATGTGAGATCCCACCCAAGCTGTCAGCTGAACTTGGCAGTATTATCTATATGGTACTGGCTTTGGGGGGCATAAAAGATAAAACAATGTATATGTGGGGGTAGGGAGGGAGGTGGGCCTGGATTCTTCATCCACAATTCCAGTTAGAAACTTTTACCACGCAATGGGTGGCAGGACTGGAGTCCTTAAAAGAATGCAGTGAGAAGCCACAGCATGAAGTTGTTAAAATGAAAACTGATATACAGTGGGGCCACTAGGATGTTGACGATGCCACAGCTATGAAACATCTACCAAAGAGAGCTATAAAGAGGGAGTAGAACAAGTTCAAGATGGTGACATGTTACAAGTTGAAAATCTAGAGACATGGAGCTATCTCAGCCTTTTGAAACTAAAGCCATAGACAACAGACATGCAGTCACAGGATTTTGAGTTTGCTTTGCTAGATTTCAGTTTAGTGTTTCCTGACTATGCCACAAACCTTCTCAATGGTATGTATACTCCATACCATTGTATGTTGAAAGTATGTGATTTGTCTTTATAATTTATTGGGCATCACAGATGAGATTGCCTTGTGTCCCAGAAGAAGCATTCTACTTTTAAACACACCGTTAAAAACTGTGGACCTTTTGAATAAAACTAAATGTATTTTGAATCATGAGAAGATCATAAGTCTATGAGAGCCAGAGAGTGGAATGTGGTAGTTTGAATGAGAAATGACCCCATAGTCACATATATATGAACACTTGTTCCTGGAGGTTGGAATTGTTTGGGAAGATTATGGAATCTTTAGATGATAGAGCATTGCTAGAGAAAAATGCATCACTTGAGATGCAATTTGAGAGTTTATATCCTCACCCTGCTTCCAGTTTATGGTCTCTAAACTTTGTCTAGTTCAAATGTTATTGGCCAGCTTCTGACTCCTGTTTTTATGCTGTTGCTATCTATTGAGAACGTTCATCCTATTCTTATCCTTAATCTTAACCCTAACCCTAAACCATAGTCACAATACCTAACCCTAAAGCCTTGAGTAACCCTAACCTACCCTAACCCTGAGCCTCCTTTGAGATCAACACTTAATAGACTGTATATATGATTGTGACCTGGAAGTATTTCTTATTCTGTGCCTGGTTTGTTTGACTTAGCATAATGACCTCTAGTGGCACTCATATTATTGCAAATGATACGATTTTACTTTTTATGATTGAATAGTTTTCCACTGGCTATACATGTAATTTCTTTTTTACTCATTAGTTGATAGAAGTTTAGATTTTATTTTATATCTTGGCTATGGTAAATTTCGTCGCTGAAGCCACAGGCATGAAATGTCTATTCAACACACTGACTTCATTTTCATTTTAGATATACAGATGACTGAGACTGCTGAATCATACTACATTTCTACTTTGTAAGATTTATTTTATTTTACTTATGTGTTTATATGTTTGTGTCTGTATTTGGGTGTATGTACATACGTTTAGGTGCCTATGCAAGCCAGAGGCATTGGATGCTTTAGAAGCTGAAGATCTAGAAAATTAGGAGATGCAGGAAATAGGCACTGGAAACAAAACTTGTGTCTCTCAGTGTTATGCCCAAATCACCCCCAGAGAGACCACCAAAGACCAAGGATATCCAGAATGCAACAGCAAGGTTTATTGTAGGCGCGCAGTACAAGCCGGGCAGGGAACTAGTCCATAAGCACTCACCTCAGAGAGGCAGGGAGGAGTTAGTCTTTCTTTGTGAGGCTAGCTTTTTAAAGACAAAAACCATGAATCCCTCTAGGTAGTTGGGGAGTTAGTACAGGTATAATTCTAATTGACTAAATCTTCTTGGGCCTCTGTGTTATCTCATTTTGTCCATTTGCTTTGTCAGAACTTTTATAGCCCGTCTCTGGAGTTGAGACGTGCCATCTCTGGCATTGGGACATCTCATGGTTAATCAGTCACCACCATATGGCCTGGCTTTTGTCTGGCATTTGGGGCACTCTATGGTTAATTAGTTGCTACCAAATGGCTCTTCCTGACTTTGTACTTTTGATTTCCTGGGGCTGGTGCCATCATTTCTGGGAGCTTGAAACTGGCCTGGGTCTATCTATTAAGATATCTTTGTCTAAGCCTCCTTCTTTGTCTTAGAGAATAGAGTCAGGGTCTCACAAGCAGAAGCAATACATGCAACTGCTGAACCATCTCTCTAGCTTCTCAGTTTTTGAAAGGTATCCATACTGTTATCCATAATTATTATACTAATTTCTATTTCCTACAGCAATTTGTCTGGACTTCCTTCTCCCCACAAACCCACTTTGTTTTGCTGTGAAGAAACACCATGACAAGGCAACTCTTATAAAGGAAAACACTTAATTGCATCTAGCTTAAAGTTCAGAAGTTTAATCTATCATCATCATGGTGTGAAGCATGACGGCATACAGACAGACATGGTGCTGGAGAGTTCTACATCTGAATTGGCAGACAGGAGGAAGAGAGAACAACACTGGACCTGGCTTGAGCATTTGAAACCTCAAAATCCACCCCCAAGTAACACACTTTCTCCAACAAGTCCACACTTACTCCGGCAAGGCCATACCTCCTAATAGTTCCACTCCTTATGAGCCTATGACAACTATTTTCATTCAAACACCACACCTACCAAATCTTATTCATGTTGTTGATAGTAACTTTTGTCCTGGTGTGAGGTGTCAGTTCACTGTGGCACTCCCATAGTGATAAAGTAATAATGAGTATTTACTTATATAATTGTTGACCATTTAGATTTATTCTTAGCAGAAATGTATCTGTGAGTTGTTTTGCTTGCCTGCTTGTTTGTTTGTTTGTTTAGAAATGTTTTCACCATGAATACCTATCTGGCCTGGAAAGCTCGATGAAGGTAGACTAGATTTTACTTAAACTCACAGAAATTCATCTCCCTCTGCTTCCTGAGTCCTTGGATAAAAGGTATAAATGACCATTCCTAGCTTGTCTGCTCCTTAATTAACTGTACTACTATCACATTTTTGGAATGTTGGGAGACATCTCTTCCAACATGAAGTATAGGAGCTATTATATCATTGGGATATACACAGAAGGACACAGGGGTTAGACATTTTAATTTTTTTCTTGTAGCTGGAATTTTCTCTGATCCTACCTGGCCCTGTAGTCCCACAGGCATTTATAAAATAATCATTCAGAAACTTATATGTAGCTAGAGTTTTCCTGCCTTGTCCACAGTCAGGACAAACCTCTGTCACTCACCAGTCCAACAGCTGCTCAGACCCAACCAAGTAAACATAGAGACTTATATTGCTTAAACTGTTTGGCCTAATGGCTCAGGCTTCTAGCTATCTAGTTCTTACATCTTAAATTAATCCATTTCTATAAATCTATACCTTGCCACATGGCTCGTGGCTTACCGGCGTCTTCACATGCTGTTTGTCATGGCGGCAGCTTAATTCTCCTCTCTGTTAGCCCCACCTATACTTCCTGCCTGGCCACTGGCCAATCAGTGTTTTATTTATTGACCAATCAGAGCAACAGATTTGACATACAGACCATCCCACAGCACTTATATTAATTACCAAGTGTATGGCCTATGACAGGATTCTTGCTAGCTAGCTCTTATAACTTAACACATTTCTATTAATCTGTAAGTTGCCACGTGGTCGTGGCATTACCGGTCTGCTGGCATTTTGCTGTTCCTTTGGCAGTGACTGGCATCTCTCCAGACTCTGCCTTTCTTCTCTTTGTCCCTTCACTTGGATTTCCCGACTGGCTCTAAGCTTTCTTGCCTTAGGCCAAAACAGCTTTATTTAATAACTAATGGGAACAGCATATATTCACAGCATACAGAAAGACTACCCACAGCATTTTCTGTTTAAACATGAAATAATAACTAAATGCTTAACTTAATATTTAACTCAAGGTACTGTTAAACTGTCTAGATTAAGTTTTCAGTTATTCCTTATAAATCAGTACAAGGAGTAAAAAAAAAAATGAACTGTATAAAGGAAACAAATTACTTTTCTGTTTGTATTGAACATTCAACATATAAGAAGTACTATCCATAGTATTAAATTTATATCCAAGTAAGTGTATAACAAAAACAAAAGTTTAAATTCAGAATTATGTGAGTTTTTTTTTCTTGTATCATGGATGTGTTCCTATGCTTTGGTATGTTTTGACAATCACCACATTAATCTAGTATTTAAGCAAAGAGCTCTGAGACGTTTTGCTTTTCTAGTTGTACTCTGAATGTTCCCTGGTCTTCCATTCAGGAAGCTCTACTCTTTAAATAAATGTCAACTAACTAAAGGAGTACATGTCTATGAGCATGAGTCTTTATACAATATTTTGTTTTGCTGTGTTTTGTTTGAATGCATCCCAGAAACTTCCAGAGCTTACAAAAATAAAAAATGTGTTTATACCTTCCTCCTCTGTGTTAATATTACTTTAAAACACCATGTTTAGAAGTAATGGACTACAATGTCCTGTGATTGTTACACAGGAATGAATGAACAATTAATACTTCCTTGAAACTTCAGTCAATGATGCAAAAAAGTATATTAAAAAGACATTGAGTAGCTTGATTCTAAAAGCAGACACATGGAAGATATTGCCATTCCTTCTGCCAATCTTTCTCAAGGTCTCAACAGTCTGAAATTTACTCTCAATCGAAAATTTAGCATCATAGATTCACTTGTTGCCAAATATTTTCTGTAAGAAGTGGTTTAGAACTCCCTTTCTCTTGGATATACAGACTTCCTTCATACTATATGGTTTCATTTCTGAACAAAATGCAATAGGGTACTAGTTTGAAAAACTAAGTTTTGCTACTACCCTTAGCTGAATGAGAAGACCACAGATCTTCATTGTTTGGGGTTTTTTTTTGTTTTTTTATTACTTATACATAGACATCAATATACTTTTCTAGAGCAATCTGTTATTTTTCTGCCTAAGAAAGGAATATCACAAACAACAGAGCAGAGAAAATATATAAGAAATGCCATGTTTTAAAAGTTATTTTTTGGAAATTTTGTGAAATTCAGAGCTGTTGTTTATATGGTGATGTACCTTCATGTCCTTACTGTAGCTCATTCTTCATTTCACTTTGTTGTGTCCTTTTTACTGATGTGTTTGAAAAACACTGACAAAGGGACATAAAAATGGGTTTCATAACAAGAAAGAAAACACAATAACTGACCAGAAAATAGTAAGGAAAGGAAATCTCAGTGCAAGATATCAAAGTTAACTCCAAATTCAATTCAAAAAGCCTGATAGAACTTCATGTGCCAGGTTTCTATTTTAGAAGTTTACTTCAATATAAAGCACAGTTAGAAATCAGTCAGACTTTACTACAAGTGTATAACTTTCTGAAACAAATATTCTTTCAAATTCTGTCAATAGTATACAGATAAAATGATATAGTGAGGAAACAAAAATAAGTTTTGTGTTTGTATGTGAACAGCTGGTTTGCTCTGCTTAAAACTGCCTGGTGATTGCTCTGAGAAAGAGTAACACTACTTCTTGAAATCAAGAGCTCTGTGGCTCTATATTGGTATCAGTTTCTAACTGTAATCTGAATTAATTTTACTATAAACAAACCCAAATAAAATTTATAATATTCTGGATGTTATTGGCATGATAAAAATATGAGCAAGTATGAAAGCAGCTGATAGGAGAAAATTAAAAATTTTACTTGAAGCCCAATGTGTGAGTACTGTTCTCTAAATTAGCAATAATCTCAGAGGAAAAAAATCTGTGATTTTAATAGAATTTGATTTGTGATTTTTTTCCCTACTAAAACAGAGAATAGGAAACTGACGACTTAAAAATTAGGAAAAAAACAGACACTATGAGAACAGTAGTTATAAACAAAATGATAACTTCAGCTTTACCTATTTTATCCACTATGAGTTTAATTATCAAAATTTTGGGTAAACAGAAACATTTCCTACTTTTTCCCATGCTTTAGTATTAATAGAGCATCAGCCTGAATGGAAGTAGAGGTCTAAAAATCATAGTAATTATTCAGCATTGAACAGTGCACAGACACAAGCTATGCTCCTTCCACTGGCACATAAACTTTAGGAAATCAAGAGAAGAAAATCATCAAGACAGACTCTCTCAGTGTGTGAACAGACGAACAGCATCAAAAGCATCTATATTTTAGCTACAAATGTATAACTGCAGATCTTCACTAACTTAAGATGCAAAATTCCCATTTGTAACAGAGTTTCAAGTAAACAATTTCAAGAGTTTCAAGTGAGGCAATTCAGAGAAATAAGAACCAATGGAATTAATATATTTAGCAGAAGAGGTAAAAATATGTAGCCAATCTCTGCTTAAAAACCTCCATGTTTTTACAGTAGGGGCTGGGGCCACCAAGGTGGGAAGATGTGCAGTCAAGGTCCATTTTTTCTCTAGCCTCCTGCTATGGTTATTCGTGTCACACACAACAAACAAACAAACAAAGACATTATTCAATATGACAAGAAATTACTACAGCACTAGGTATTTTAGATGAGATTCAAAATGGCCATGTTGACTTCTGTTTTCTTGTTTTATATCTTTATTATTATGATTGGTAGAGACTTATTTTCTTTTCTCTATTATTTTGCAAACAGAATATTTTTATCACATTATTATTATACTTTCCCATTTTTTCCCAGCTCCTCCAGACCTCTCTACCCACCCAACTTCATATTCTTTCTCATTTGGGATTATTTTAAAACAAGGTCACTTAAAGCACAATTTTTATTTACTAGTCTTAGCCAAAACATGTTAAATTGCTCCATTTTTCTCAGACATTATTAATTTATTCATTAAATTCCTCTGAAAATGTCCAAAGTTTTCAAGAGCCCAAATGAGTTCTCAAATTATATGACTATCCACCCTATCATAAAATAATGCATAATACAATAGAAGCTTTGGATATTTTCTATTCTTAATTACCATTTTTTTCATTTGTGTTTCTAACCAATGTACAATATGAAAATACAAGTTTAACACATTAGCTGAAAAAATAATCAAACCAGCTGCTTAAAACAGTGTTACTGGGGATGTCTTTCGGTATCCTGTGAATGTGTTGCTCTGACTGATAGATAAATAAAATGCTGATTGGACATTAGCAAGGCAGGAAGAATGGTACAGGCGGAATAAGCAGAGAGGAGAATTCTGGGAAGTGGAAGGCTGAGTCAGGAGACGCTGCCAGCCGCCACTATGAGAAGCAAGATAGCAGTAAGCCATGAGCCACATGGCAAGGTATAGATTTATAGAAATGAGTTAATTTAAGGTGTAAGATCTAGCTAGTAAGAAGCCTAAGCCATTAGGCCATTGAGTTTTAATTAATATAAGCCTCTGTGTGTTTATTTGGGTCTGAGTGGCTGTGGGCCTGAGCGGGACTAGAGAAAACTCCAGCTACACAATATGGTCTGGAGATGTTGTATATAGCCAACATGGACAGTGATCTTGAAGATATGCTAAATAGCATTCATTCTGAATACTCTAAAATACTGTTTAGAACTTCAGGCTAATACTACAGCATTAGTTGCTGGACCATGAGGTGAATTGATCCCATAGTGCCCTAAGCTGTAGAGATGGATTTCTAGATAGTTCAAAAACAGAATTTAGAAGACAAAGCACAGAGATAAAAGAGATACACCACAAAACTAAGGGACTGTGTCAGATTTTCTGTTGAGTATTATTTAAACATTCATAGGAGCCCTGTGAGACAGGAAAAACACTGCCTGCACTTTGCAGAGATAATACAGTGAAACAAACTGGAAACTCAGAGATCACACAGGCCCTGTAACACCTCCTACCACCTGCATAACAACACTAAAACTACAGTTACCTAGTTCCCAGGGAGGTGAATAAAATGTTAAGAGGTCTTTAGCCTTAGGATTGTGACAAAAATTAGCCCTTGGCTAAATGGTAAACTGTTGTCACTTAGCCAGGCTGAAACATAAGATTGTAAAAGATGAAATTATTTCCAAGTAAGTTAGCCTAAAAAATTAAATATTCATGAAAATACCTACCTAAAATGTCAAGCATGGAATAACAAAATTCCTAGGTATTCAAAAATATATAAAATACAACCTATACCCAGGACAAAGTCTGTAAACAAAATTAACTTGGAACTGACATAAGTGTCAGCGCTGAGGAGATTATATTAAAACAATTAGACTACTGCATTCTATATGTATGTGATATGCTACAAACATTTGAGTTAATTAATTAAGGATGTGAAATATAATACTATAAACACACATTGAATAGTCAGAGTTAAACATTGAAAGATGAATTGTCAATTAAAATTGACAACTTGGGGTTTAGTGCAATGAAAAGATATGAACACAAGCCAGCCAAATCTAAACAGGAAGGAAGAGTTCTTTACAAAGCATGAAGGGCTATGGGAGATAAGATTGGTATACTCCAGTCTATACGGCAAAACAAACAAACAAACAAAAAACCTGAGGGGGATGAAGGGGACTCAGAAAATTTCTGAAACAATACTGGCAGCATTTCTCTAAATCTGGAGGAAAATACAAGCTCTGAGACGAACCCAGACCTCAGAAGCTTGGAGATCATGAGACATGTCTGTTAATGCTCTGCTGCTGGCCCTGGATCACTAACATATATTTAAATCCAGGTAGCCTCCTTCACAGATACCATTTGTTCTCTAATGTTAGTATGTGTCACTTGGAATTATTTTTCATGATAATCACAGTTCATCTCTGAGGGTCTTCATTTCCACTTTCCTGATTTAAAAAATGTAAAGAGTTCAAATGAGAGAAAGGTGTTGGTTGTATGAAAAGTCACAGTAAAGTAAAGAAAGCTTCAAAATCTCCCCTATGAAAGTGCTTAGGGAAGAAATGAATGTTATCAGACCATATGTGTCTTTTATATTAATAGGTGGCATTATCCAATGAGAACAGATTTTATGTATACGGACTAAGGCTAAGTTAGTCCTAATTCAGATGTCAGCTCCTCTTCTTAGTGTCTAAGAATGCTGTGACTCACCCTTTCCTTGAATCAGTTTCCTCATTGTTAAAGGAGAAAGGTGACTACATTATCACACTGATATAATAACCATTATTTTATATCTACAAAACAATAAGGATAATATGTTACTTATGGTGGATACTATATATCAAGGTTGAGAAATAGCAACCTTGATACCATACTTCCTGTCCTGACTTAATTAGTTTATGTACATTGTATCCTCTATTCTTTTCATATTTCCATTTGCTCTTATAAACATTTTACTATTATCCCTGGGCACCAGCCACTCCGGGGAAGACCTGCCCAACTAGGTCCCAGGTTCTGGCCACCGGGCAGGTTCCCTTCTAGCCCCACCGGGAAGGATCCCCTTCTCCAACACCCCTGGCAGACCCTGCAGTCTCCACGCCTTGCCCCCACGCTCATCCGCCCGAGCCCCCAGCCTCTTCCTGAGACTTAGAGGCCGGCCCCCAGCTCCCATCTTGCCCCGACTTCCCTTCTGGAGGAGAGAGACAGACAGAGAGAGAGAGAGAGAGAAGAGCTCCCATCCTGCCCCGGACTTCCAATTTGATTAAGAGAGCTCCCATCTGGACAAGAGAGAGAGACTTCCTGAATCTGTCAGCTCTGTCTGAACCAAGTGTGCGGATAAGGCCAAGAACGAACCACAAGGAGATGGGCAGATGTCAAGGCAGAAACACATACAACAAAATGAATAGCAATACAGCATCACCAGGCCCTAGCCCTCCTCCAACACCTAGACCTGAACATCAGAAATTGGAAGAAGCAGAAGAAAACAGACTTATGAATGACATCATGAAGAAGCTAGAGGCTTGTGTAGAGGAAAAGACAAAAAAATGGAAAGAACGCTGTAAACAACTAGAGGAAAGGGCAAACAAATTAGAAGAAATCAATAAAGTCCTGGAAGAAAACAATAAAGTACTGAGAGAAAATCAAAAAAATCAATGAAACAAATGAAGGAAACAGTCCAAGACCTGAAAAGGGAAATAGAAAAAATGAAGAAGACACAAACAGAGGGAATGCTGGAAATAAAAAATCTGAGTAAAAGATTGGGAAATTCAGATGCAAGTATAATCAACAGAATGAAAGAGATGGAGGAGAGGATCTCTAGCATTGAAGATAGAGTAGAAGAAATAGATTCATCAGTCAAAGAAAACACAAAAGCCAACAAAGTCATGAACCAAAATGTCCAAGAAATTTGGGACACCATGAAAAGACCAAACCTATGAATAATAGGGGTAGAAGAAGGAGAAGAATACCAACTCAAGGGCACAGAAAATATATTCAACAATATCATAGAAGAAAACTTTCCCAACTTAAAGAAGGAAATGCCTATGAAGATACAAGAAGCCTATAGAACACCAAACAGACTAGACCCCCCAAAAAAGTCCCCTCATCACATAATAATTAAACAACTAAACGTACAGAATAAAGAAAGAATATTAAGAGCAGCAAAGGAAAAAGGCCAAGTGACATATAAAGGCAAACCCATCAGAATAACACCCAATTTCTCAATGGAGACTTTGAAAGCCAGAAGGACCTGGACAGATGTAATGCAGACACTAAGAGACCATGGATGTCAGCCTAGACTAATATACCCAGCAAAACTTTCAATCATCATAGATGGAGTGAACAAGACATTCCATGACAAAGCCAGATTTAAACAATACTTATCCACAAACCCAGACCTACAGAAAGCACTAGAAGGAAAATTCCAACCTTAAGAAGTCAGATACACCCTCAAAAACACAGGCAATAGATAAAGCCACAGCAGTAAACCCCAACGAAGAGAAGTACACACACATCACCACCAAAAAATAACAGGAATGAACAATCACTGGTCATTAATAACCCTCAATATCAATGGACTTAATTCACCTATAAAAAGACATAGGCTTACAGAATGGATATGAAAGCAGGACCCATCTTTCTGCTGCATACAAGAAACACATCTCAAATTCAAAGACAGACACTACCTAAAAATAAAAGGCTGGGAAAAGACTTTCCAATCAAACGGTCTTAAGAAACAAGCGGGTGTAGCCATCCTGATATCCAGCAAAATAGACTTCAAACTAAAATCAATCAAAAGAGATCAAGAAGGGCATTACATACTCATCACAGGAAAGATCCACCAAGATGGAGTCTCAATTCTGAACATTTATGCCCCAAACACAAGGGCACCCACACATGTAAAAGAAACATTACTAAAGCTTAAATCACATATAAAACCCCACACATTAATAGTGGGAGACCTCAACACCCCACTTTCACCACTGGACAGATCTCCCAAATTGAAACTTAACAGAGAAATAAAGGACTTAACTGATGTCATGACTCAAATGGACTTAATCAATATCTACAGAACATTCCATCCTAACAAAAAAGAATATACCTTCTTCTCAGCACCCCATGGAACCTTCTCTAAAATTGACCACATACTTGGCCACAAAACAAATCTAAACAGATACAAAACAATTGGAATAACCCCCTGTGTTCTATCAGACCACCATGGTCTAAAGTTGGATTTCAACAACAACAAAAACTACAGAAAATCTACAATCTCATGGAAACTGAATAATACCCAACTGAATCACCAATGGGTTAAGGAAGAAATAAAGAAAGAAATTAAAGACTTCCTAGAGATAAACGAAAATGAAGACACCACATATCCAAACCTATGGGACACTATGAAAGCAGTACTAAGAGGGAAATTCATAGCACTAAATGCCCACATAAATAAGTTGGAGAAATCTCACACTAGTGACTTAACAGCACACCTGAAAGCTCTAGAACAAGAAGAAGCAAAGTCTCCCAGAAAAAATAGACGCCAGGAAATTATCAAAGTGAGAGCTGAAATCAATAAAATAGAAACAAAGAGAACAATACAAAAAATTAATGAAACAAAGAGGTGGTTCTTTGAGAAAATCAACAAGATAGACAAGCCCTTATCCAAACTGACCAAAAGACAGAGAGAGAGCATCCAAATCAACAAAATCAGAAATGAAAAGGGGGACATAACAACAGACATTGAGGAAATCCAGAGAATCATCAGGTCATACTTCAAAAACCTCTATTCCACAAAACTGGAAAACCTAAAAGAAATGGATAACTTTCTGGATAGGTACCAAATACCTAAGTTAAATCAAGACCAGATAAACTATTTA
This sequence comes from Peromyscus californicus insignis, assembly GCF_007827085.1. Taxonomy (NCBI): domain Eukaryota; kingdom Metazoa; phylum Chordata; class Mammalia; order Rodentia; family Cricetidae; genus Peromyscus; species Peromyscus californicus. The sequence continues at coordinate 70,926,079 of NW_026294573.1, read as the reverse complement.
AATAGTCCAATAACCCCTAACGAAATAGAAACAGTCATTAAAAGTCTCCCATCCAAAAAAAGCCCAGGACCAGATGGTTTCAGCGCAGAATTCTACCAGATCTTCAAAGAGTTAATACCAATACTTTCTAAATTGTTCCATACAATAGAAACAGAAGGAATATTACCAAACTCCTTCTATGAGGCTACAATTACCCTGATTCCTAAACCAAACAAGGATACAACAAAGAAAGAAAACTACAGACCGATCTCCCTCATGAACATTGATGCAAAAATACTCAATAAACAGACTCCAAGAACACATCAAAACAATTATCCACCATGATCAAGTAGGATTCATTCCAGGGATGCAAGGGTGGTTCAACATACGAAAGTCCGTCAATGTAATACACCATATAAACAAACTCAAAGAAAAAAAACACATGATCATCTCACTAGATGCAGAAAAGGCATTTGAGAAAATTCAACACCCCTTCATGATAAAGGTCTTGGAGCGATCAGGAATACAGGGAACATACCTAAACATAATAAAGGCAATTTACAGCAAGCCAACAGCCAACATCAAATTAAATGTAGAGAAATTCAAAGCAATTCCACTAAAATCAGGAACGAGGCAAGGCTGTCTGCTTCCCCATACTTATTCAATATAGTACATGAAGTTCTAGCCAGAGCAATAAGACAACATAGGGAGATTAAGGGGATACAAATTGGAAAGGAAGAAGTCAAACTTTCCCTATTTGCAGATGACATGATAGTATACTTGAGCGACCCCAAAGATTCCACCAAGTAACTGATACAGCTTATAAACACCTTCAGCAACATAGCAGGATACAAGATCAACTCAAAAAATCAGTAGCCCTCCTATATACAATGGACAAAGAAGTGGAGAAGGAAATCAGAGATACATCACCCTTTACTATAGCCACAAATGACATAAAATACCTTGGGGTAACACTAACCAAGCAAGTGAAGGAACTATATGACAAGAACTTTAAGTCCCTGAAAAAAGAAATTGAAGAAGATATCAGAAAATGGAAAGATCTCCCTTGCTAATGGATAGGCAGAACTAACATTGTAAAAATGGCAATCTTACCAAAAGCAATCTACAGATTCAATGCAATCCCCATCAAAATACCAACACAATTCTTCACAGACCTGGAAAGAATAATACTCAACTTCATATGGAAAAACAAAAAACCCAGGATAGCCAAAAGAATCCTGTATAATAACACAACCTCTGGAGGCATCACGATCACTGACTTCAAGCTCTACTATAAAGCTACAGTAATAAAAGCAGCTTGGTACTGGCATAAAAACCGACATGTGGACCAATGGAATCGAATTGAAGACCCTGATATGAATCCGCACACCTATGAACATATAATTTTTGACAAAGAAGCCAAAAGTGCACAATGGAAAAAAGAAAGCATCTTCAACAAATGGTGCTGGCAAAACTGGATATCAACATGTAGAAGGCTGCAAATAGATCCATATCTATCACCGTGCACAAAACTTAAGTCCAAGTGGATCAAGGACCTCAACATAAATCCAGCTACTCTGAACCTGCTAGAAGAGAAAGTAGGAAGTGGTCTTGAACGCATTGGCACAGGAGATCACTTCCTAAATATAACATCAGTAGCACAGACACTGAGAGAAACAATCAATCAATGGGACCTCTTGAAACTAAGAAGTTTTTGTAGAGCAAAGGATATGGTCAACAAGGCAAAGCGACAGCCTACAGAATGGGAAAAGTTCTTCACCAACCCCACATTTGACAGAGGACTGATATCCAGAATATATAAGGAACTCAAGAAATTAGACATCAAAATGCCCAACAGTCCAATTAAGAAATGGGCTATAGAACTAAACAGAGAATTCTCAACAGAGGAAACCCAATGGCTGAAAGACATTTAAGGAATTGCTCAACATCCCTAATCATCAGGGAAATTGCAAATCAAAACAACTCTGAGATACCACCTTACGCCTGTCAGAATGGCTAAGATCAAAAACACTGAAGACACCTTATGCTGGAGAGGATGTGGAGCTAGGAGTACTCTCCTCCACTGCTGGTGGGAATGCAAGCTTGTACAACCACTTTGGAAATCAATATGGCGCTTTCTTAGAAAATTTGGAATCCATCTCCCCCAAGATCCAGCTATACCACTCTTGGGCATATACCCAAGGAATGCTCAACCACACCACAAGAGCACTTGTTCAGCTATGTTCATATCAGCATTGTTCGTAATAGCCAGAAGATGGAAACAACCTAGATGCCCTTCAACTGAAGAATGGATAAACAAAATGTGGTACATATACACAATGGAATACTATTCAGCAGAGAAAAACAATGACATCATGAGGTTTGTAGACAAATGGATGGATCTAGAAAAAATCATCCTGAGTGAGGTAACCCAGACTCAGAAAGACAAACATGGTATGTACCAACTCATAGCAGGATACTAGATGTAGAACAAGGATGACTGGACTGCTACTCACATCACCAGGGAGGCTACCTGGAAAACAGGACCCCAAGAAAGACACGGGGATTGCCCAATGACAGAGAAATGGAATGAGATCTACATGAACAGCCTGAACATGAGTGGGGGTAGTGAAGGGCGAGGGTCGAGGGAAAGAGAGCTTGGGGGAGCGGGAGATCCCAGCTGGATCAACAACAGAGAGGGAGAACAAGGAATAGGAGACCATGGTAAATGAAGACCACATGAGAATAGGAAGAAGCAAAGTGCTAGAGAGGCCCACAGAAATCCAAAAGATACCCCCACAACAGACTGCTGGCAATGATCAAGATAGAGCCCGAACTGACCTACTCTGGTGATGGGATGGCCAAACACCCTAATTGTCGTGCTAGAAACCTCATCCAACTACTGAGGGATCTGGATGCAGAGATCCATGATTAGGCCCCGGGTGGATCTCTGGGAGTCCAATTAGCGAGAATGAGGAGGGTTTATATGAGCTAGAATTGTTGAGACCAAGGTTGGATAAAGCACATGGACAAATAGCCAAATGAACGGAAACACATGAACTGTGAACCAATGGCTGAGGGTTCACCAACTGAATCAGACCCTCTGAGTGGGTGAGACAGTTGATTGGCTTGATCTGTTTGGGAGGCATCCAGGCAGTGGGACCGGGTCCTGTGCTCATTGCATGAGTTGGCTGTTTGAAACCTGGGGCCTATGCAAGATTGCTTGGCTCGGCCTGGGAGGAGGGGACTGGACCTACCTGGACTGAGTCTACCAGGTTAATCTCAGTCCTCGGGGAAGGCTTTGCCCTGGAGGAGATGGGAATGGGGGGGTGGGCTGGGGGGATGGGGAGGGGGGCAGGAGGGGGGAGAACAAGGGAATCCGTGGCTGATATGTTGAACTGAATTGTATTGCAAAATAAAAATTAAAAAAAAAATTTACTATTAAATATTGCTATTGTAGAAATTAAGAAAACATTATTATATAGTTGTTTCCATTCTGCATAGATTATAGTGATTTTCTTTTCATTTAATCATTTCTTAATATTTTATAAGTTATTGAATACCATTTCTAACAACATCCTCATAGGAAAATGCTTCTGCTTCTTGTTTAGCTAATCTTCAGTATTAAGTGATAATTCTTGGGGAACGGGAGAGACAGGTGTGGGGACAAAGAGAATATGTTGTCATTATTCCATTTTAATTACCTTACTCACTATTTTATATTCCATTGGTCTCATCAGAAATACCACACAAGACTCCAGATGTCCTGTTATACATTTCTGCTTTTATCTTCCTGCATCACTATTTTAAATGCATTCCTCTCACTTGTTCACAAACCTTCAATGTCTTTTTTATTGTCCAATAGAGCCTAACCAACTTAGATTGGCATTTATAACATTTAATAATGTCACTTTAAGTAACTGTCCAGTATTTCACTGTGGTATCCATCTTGCTACATGTGACTCTTCTCTGAAATTGCCTTTCTTCAAATCCACATTACTACAAAGGTCCTCCCAGCAACTTTCCACAGTCACTTTCACCTCCAAACACTGACAGGTTGCATTGTTCAATTGTTCTTTGTAGAGAATGTACAGTTCCTCCAATTAAGAGCTGTGCAGGTGCAGAGCACTGTGTCCAACAACCCAGAAATAGCCGTGAATTCATAGCTTTCGTGGATCTCTAACTGTTAACTCAAATTTCCTCTATAATATTACTCACAGCTCTGCTGTTTTTGTTTACTTGTTTGTTTTTAGAGATTGTAACTTAATTACAATATTTCTCTCTCACATTCACAACCTCCTAACTCTCCCATAGGCCCTCCCCTCTTTCCTACAAACTCATATCCTCTTTTTTATTAGTTGTTATTGCATGAATATGTGAGTTTGTATATACATATATATACTCCTAAATATAACGTGCTGTGTTCTTATGCTACTCATATGTATGATTTCAGGAGTATTTGGTACTTGGCAGGGTGTGCTCTTTCCTGGGGAGTAGTATTGCTTTAAGGTGGAGTCAAATTTTGTTCTTTACCCTAAAGATGTTTGTGAAGTTTATGCTAACAGATTATGTTGTCCATTGAAGCAAGCAGATTTTCATTAAAGACAAGTTCAGCTTACTCAGTCCTCTTCAGCAAGTTCTGGAATGTCTTGTGATGTTGATCCCAGTGCATCAAAATAAATCTCTTGGGAATAAATAGAAACCAACTGGGGCTTTCTCACTATTCCTCCTTTTAGAAAAGATTTGTTCCCTGTCATCTTTTATTGAGGGAGTTTGGCAATGTTTCCCATCTTACATCGTAAATCATTGCAAGCATTCCAAACAAATTTCTTTATGCATAGAAAATTCTTAGTTCATCACATAGTGTTAAATAATATCATTTTAGAGATGAAGAGGTAGGTTGTGCCCTCTTGGAGAGTTCTTGTTCCCACAGACATTGATGTCTGTAAGACTAGCAACCTTGAGACCCATTGCCTAATCTCACCTTCCTGTCTGATCTGGGTGACTACTTTAAAACTTCATTGGTTTTCTGATAGTTTGCAGATTGTAACTTCCTTCTTCCTCAAATAGCCTGCTATTTCACTCACCACAGCTTACTAATGGCAAATATAAACCCACCAGGAAGTTCAAGTTTCACTATTTTTTAATGTAGACTCTATTGTTCACCTCTCTCTGTCTTCTATAATTAAGCTCCCTCCATTTTTCAAAATTCACCCTTTCAGTCTCTTGAATCCTGCTATTTTCATCCCTATTGCCTCCTCCCATGATCCATTTTTACTTTTCTGGTTTCTTCAGTTAATCTAGATTATATACTCACATTTGAAGATTTAGAGCTAGGATATACAGATGGGAGAGGACATACGATGTTTGTCTTTCTGAGACTGGTTTACCTTATTTAATATACTATTTTCTGTTTCCATCTATTTTCTTGCAAATGTCATTATTCATTTTTTTAACAACCGAAAAGTATTACAAGTACATATGCAATATATTTTCCTTGTATAGCATATGTTGAAGGATATTCAGGTTTTCTAGTTATTGTCAATAGGGTGACAATGAACATGACTGAAAAATTATATATGTTGAGTAAGATGTTGAGTCCATTTGGCATATGCCAAGTAGTTGCATAGAAGGGTCATATACTAGATTTGTTTTTAGCTTTTTGACAATTCTCTACAATGATTTCCAGAGTAGCTAGACAACTTTACAATCTGACCAACACTAAGTAGGGCTCTCTTTTTCCCACATCTTCTATATCATCTGTATGTCAGTTGTTAGGTTGATCGCCTTTGCTCTTCCCACTGAAGTAAGATGAAGTCTCAAAGGTGTTTTGACATTTTTTTATTTCTTCTTTTATGAACTTTCTGTTCATATCTATAGCGAATTGTGTGAATGTATTATTTGGATTTTTAAAATTTTTATATTACTTTTAGTTCTTTATGGGTTCTGGATATTAATCTTCTGTCAGATGTATAACTAGAAAATATGCTCTCCAATTCTGTGGGCTTCCTCTTCATTTGACTGGTGGTTTCTTAGCTATATGGAAGATTTTAGTTTAATGAGATCACACTTGTCACTTTTGGACTGAATTTGTGGGCAAATGGAGTCCTATTCAGAAAGTATTTTCTTTCATACATAGCCTGTAGTGTACAGCCTATATCACTTTCTATCGGTTTTAGTATTTCCAGCTTCACACTTAGGTCTTTTATCTATGTAGAGTCATTTTTGTGCAAGGTAGTAGATACCAGTATAATTTCATTCTTCTACATGTGTACATCAATTTTCCCAGTACCATTTGCTGAAGATGCTGACTATTCTCCAGTGTATGGTTTTAGCGTCTTTATCAAATATTAGGTGGGTATAGTACTATGTACTCACATTAGGTCTTCTATTTTGTTACATTAATCTACACATCTGTTTTTGTGTTAGTACCATATTCGTTCTGTTACTAATGTTCTGTAATATACTTTGAGGTCTAGAATTCCAGACAACACTTTAGCATTGTCTTTTGCTCAGTATTGCTTTGGCTGTGCAGGTACTTCTGATTTCCATATGAATTTTTAGGATAGTTTGTTTTTTCTTTCATGTCTATGAAGAATGAAATGAGGATTTTGGTTTGTATTGCACAAAATCCATGAATGACCCTTATCAAAATAATAATTCCACTAACTCCTTAGTATAGGGTATCTTTCCACATTTTTCTAGTTCATTTCTCCATTTATTTCTTCAGAGATTTAAAAGTTTTATTTTAGAGGTCTTTCATCTCTTGTCTAGGGTACTCTTCAACATTTTATTTCCTTTCACTCTGTTTTGAGTAGCAATATGCCCATGATCTCTACCTTTTTTAATTTGTTGCTTTTGTATAAAAAGAAGCCATTCATTTGTAAGCTGTTTTTTACACTGCCACTTTGCTGAAATTGTTGACCATTTCTAGTTTTCTTGTAGAATACTTGAGGTCTCTCATGTATAAAGTCACATCATCTGCAAATAGGGGTAATGTGACTTCCACTTTTCCTGTTTGTATCCCTTCAATTTCCTACCCTTGCCTTCTTGCTTCTGCTACTATTTTGAGCACAATGCAGAAAAGTAGTGAGAAGAGTGGACATCCATGTCTTGTCACTTATTTCTGTGGAATTGCTTCAAGCTTTATTTTTATTTAGTATAATATTGTCAGTGAGCTTCTCATATATAATTTTTACTATGACCAGATATGTGTCCCCTGGTTCTCCACTTTATAGGACTTTTATCACAAAGGATGTTGAATTTTGTCAAAAAATATTTTTTGCCTTTATATGATTATCATGTGACTTTTGTCTTTAAGTCTATGTATGGGATTCATTACAGTTATTGATTTGCATATGTTGAACAATCCTTGTATCTCTCTGGTAAAGCAAACTTGGTCATAGTGAATATTATATTTGATGTGAGTCTGTATTCCATTTGCATGTATTTTATTGAAGATATTTGTACCTATATTCATCAGGAATATTGGCCTATAGTTTTCATTTTTGTTGTGTTTTGGTTTTGGTATGAATATTACTGGCTTTATGAGAGTATGAAAGTGTTCCTTCAGTTTCTGTATTTAATAGTTTGATGTGTATGTGTGCTTTGTCTGCATGTATACAAGTGTTTGTGGCCAAAGATTTCAGAAGAAAACATCAGATCCCCCCCAAACAAGAATTACAGAAGGTTGTGATCCACCATGTGTGTGCTGGGAATTAAATTTAGGTCCTCTGTAAGAGTAGCCAGCTTTCCAGTGTCCAAACTAAACATTCTTAAAATCTCAAATGAATTCTAAAGTCCAAAGTAAATTAAAGAGTTGAAACAACTGATTGTTCATATTTGAGTAGAACATTTTTCTTTACAAATGCATATTGTTCTCTCTCTCTCTCTCTCTCATGTGTGTGTGTGTGTGTGTGTGTGTGTGTGTGTGAGAGAGAGAGAGAGAGAGAGAGAGAGAGAGAGAGAGAGAGAGAGAGAGAGAGAGAGAGGGAAACAAATATTGCTGTAGTAATGCACAATCCACTTACTCTTTCTCCATATTCATGAACAGGAATTAGATTCCTATAGCTGCAGGTGGATTACTCTGATCAGTAAGCTACTACACTCTTGAGAAAGTGTATCTAAAAAATACTGCTTTACCAACAAAATGTTCAACTGTCCCAAAAAATTCCATTTAATCTTGCATCACCACCCATGTGTGACTAACTATTCTCTACCCCCTCATGCAGAACAACATTGAAGATCAAGTCTGACTTTTGAGCTTCCTATCCTATTTGGATGGAAGGGATCCATCTTACCAGCATCTTACTCTGATTTGTCTTCTCTCCTCTCCTCTCCCTTCTGTTCCCCTCCCTCCTTCTCCTTCCCTCCACTTCTTCTCTTCTCTCTCTTCTCTTCTCTTCCTTTTTCAAAGCCATGTCAGGAGAACCTAACATAAAATAGCAACAGATCTTACTTAGCCTTTCAAGCTCTTCTTAAAATAAAGAAAAGTTGTATTTCTTTCCCCACAAAGAGTTTGGAGAAATGTTCTAAAATTGTCAGTCACAGAGTCATTTTAAAGACCATAATTAGCTTTTGTGTAAAAGGCAAGAAAACTAAGACTATTCTAATCCTTAGTTAGCAATGGCGCATAGGTGAGTGACTTTCTTGAATCATGCTTTCTAAATGTGTAAATGATTAATGACAGACAGCTTTAAAGGACAGGGCATCTGAACTTAGTTTCCATTTGTGTCATGTTTGAGTTATAGAAACCTCCCTTCACTTTTCTGCTCTTTAAGATAATTAATTGTAAGTTAAAACCAAAGATGATGATCAGTATATCAGTATATCACAATGCATACAAGGAGGCTTGTATAGTTTATGTAAAACTATATGTAAAAACAAATAGAAATATTTCTTTTTAATTTTCTCATTTCATGCCATATTAGATAACACATAGAACACATTGTTAAAAGCTACAAGAACTTTCTTATGTTTCCATGGTTGCACCAAGTTGTTTTCCTACCCTAGCCCTCTGATGTTCATTTTTTTAAACATTTTCTTCAGAATTGGCATTGAAATTGTTTCTCTGCTTCTCTGAGATACAAATCTTTTGAAACAGCACATCAGTTTTGCCACTCAGAAATGTCATTTTCAATGACTTGGGAGCATCCTTATGTAATATAATCATCAAGCCATGTACTACCTGCCTCTCAGTCTATGTGGGAAGGTTCAGAGGACACTTTGAAAAAGCTACACATTTCCATAAAGATATGAGAAATTTAATTTTTCTTTATACAAAAGTAATTAGCAAATACATGGAAGTTTTTGAACAGCAGCCTAGATTTGCTTCAGCCAACTTGAGTTCAGACTAAATTCTGCCTTCTCCATTTACAGCAATATACTTATTTGAAAAGATTTCTTTTACTATTTAATTTTTTGCTAGTACAACTTTTGCTTTGACATTGTTAACTAAAATTTTAATGCAAAATGATTTTCTTTATAAAATGTTTTAATACATATAAGGAAAAGGAGAAAGAATACAATAAAGAAATAAAAAAGAACCTTAAAAGCTCATAAAAGATAGTGGAAAATATCTTCACTAAATGTCAGATAGTACTCATTAAGTTAAAGAGTTTGGAAAGTTGAGTATTTCCTGTAAAATTATGATACCTTGGGATACGACAGGTTCTTTAGAGGTTCAGATCGAAAGTATACATACTCAAGGTACAGTGGCCATATTTTTCTGAGACAAACATAGAAAAATAAATAACAAAGAGGAAGTAATCCTCTCCAATATTGTACAAATATCGAAATATATAGCCACTCTCCTAAGTGTGTTGTGGTATTCTGTCTAACCCAGAAAGAATCATTCCTTCTGTCAAAACACACTGAAAATTATGTGAGAAGTATTGGAGAAACTGTTTCTTACTGCCAGTGAAGAATAAACCCAACAGTGTCCCCACACTCAGCTATCTGTTTTCAGCAAAGCCAATTGAACTGATGGCTTATCGAAAAAATTCCAAGAATTAACAACCTCTGGAAAGGTAAGGTCACTTCTAGGTGCTGCTACAAATTCACAGCAGTTGTCAGAAAACTGGTCACAAAGAATATTCCCCCCATAAATATTCATGTGAAGATTTATTTCTTCCTTTCTTAACATGCCATTTAGCATTTGGGAAACTGACATGGGGATATTTACTGAACTTTTTATTTTAGATTCTTTTACTATAAAGTAATAATGACACATATTAACAGAAAATTAATTAAGCAAACAAGAAGAGAAAAATCATCTAAAATCAACTGCAACCCACAATTTAGTTTTTAGAGACTATAGGAATCCAGATTTGTATAGAAGATTTAATTTCCTTTTACCTTATAATATAAAACAGGTCACGTGTAATACCTCCACCCACACCTTTATTTTGAAACATTCAGGTTGCAGATGTGCTTCACTACTATCTATGCTTTAATTGCAAGACTTTCATTGCTAACCTCTGTGTCATCTTTTCCACATGCCACTGTGGACAAATTTCTTGAAGAGGTCCTTGGTCAATAATCACATCAATTTAAAATACATCACTGTCTCTTATTGGAATACTCTTCATATGGTTTGTACCAATTCTATTCCTATTTATACTATGAAAAAGATCCTTAATTCCTGACTTCTAACAGTACAAAGGTTTCAATTCTCCCTGACACCTCTACTAAATCTGAAAATATAGACCAATATAACATACAAAAATTATGTTTATCTATTATACAGAATATACTACATGGCAATGCACAAACACCAATTTCTGAGTCTTTTATTCTATTTCAAGAAGAACTTAAATTCATTTCAGTTTAATTTCCTTATTTTGTTAATTCAGTGCATAGTAAGCCAGCCACTCTCCTAGCTACTGTTAATAACACAAAGATAAATATATTCATTTCTACTTTTAAATCGTTTGCCATTTAATAGAGAAGATAGCCATGCAAACAATTTGTGTGGTTTATGTACAAGACAGAATGGAGTCTTTGTTATTTACAATGCAAGTAGAGTATTACTATGTTACACGGGGGTGAATAAAACATGCCATTAATTCTTGGTGAACTGGCCCATAAGATTTCATGTAGTAACCATTAGTGTGGAGAGCTAAATGAGAAGGAAAGTGAGGGAGAATGGAAGAAAAATCGGAAAATATTCTGGAGTCATAGAACATGATAAAGCTGACCATGAAGACATAAAAGTATATGATGTTTTCAAAAAGTAATATAGCAGAATTGTAGGAAGATTTACTTTTACTATAGACTGAGGGCATTTAATGAGAGGTGCCATTATTGTCCCAGGTATAAACATAAATGCTGTAATCTATATAATTCAGTAGTTCTGTCAGCTTTCCAATCAGTACGCCTGCAAGGTTACCAGTTCATTCACAAAAGTTTACACACACACACACACACACACACACACACACACACACACACACACACACAAACACACACACACTAGCAAACACACTAAACACCTGCTTAGTACAGAACAATATTTTGGGCACTTGTAAGAGAGACCTGCTTAGGCTGTCCTTGAAGGGATCTTACATTTAGAGGAGGGAAGATAAAATTTTAGTAAACAAACAAGCAAACCCAGACACAAGATTGGTAAGACAGAGCCAGCCAAGTAAAGACCTGGACACTATAAGCAAACACACTGAAGAGGATCTGAGGTAGGGAGGCAACCATACAAAGAGGAATAAGTACCTAAGCTATGTAATTGTAGCACTGAAGGTTGACACTTTCAGTCTATTTTCAAAACCAGAACCATTGTGTACTTAATTCACAAGATTATGTAAAGCATATTTTTCCACTTTTTGTCTGCTTTTAAATTATGTGAAAAATAAAAATCACTATGTCATTTTTAAATACATGTTTTCTGAGGAGCTAGTGTAATTCTTCCCTAGTCACAAAGCATTCACCTGCTCATCTACAGATGCCCAATAAACAGCAATTTTGTCTTTCTTGGTTATGCTTTTCCCATTCAATATTAATGCCAACTTGCAATAATTCACTAAAATTATATGAGAGTCCAAGTGCTCATAAATTATTACATTTCAAGGAAATTTATTCAGCACTAAACTATGATTGTCTCAGGGGATGTTTTTATGCCCTTGAGGAATTATCATGAATGAACCTTCCTGAAAATTGCTCTGTCCATACCATTTTTTTTAAAGTGGTCTTCCTTTCTCTTCAAAACTCAATTTCAGTTTGATTGCTGTTGATACTTCAATAGTGTGCTAGTAAATTTTACTTCACTGGGGCTAAAACACACAGCTAGAAAATTAACAGGATAAAAGGTTTCAGAGGTTACAGTGCACGGTCACTTGGACATGTTGCTTTGGGCTTGTGTGGCACAGTGCCTAAGGGCAGAAGCAAGCTGCTCACCTCATAGCTGCCAAGGAGCAAAGGATGATTCAGTGGGACTCTCAAATCTTCCCTTCAACTGCTCCTAATGTCATCTGTCATCTTCCACCTCTCTCAGGCTATACCACCTCCCAATTAATACTAGTGGATAGTGACAAAGCCTTGGGTGAATAGCCAATTGCTAATGAAGAGTCTAACTCTAGCAAGTTACTTACCACAATGACTTTCTTTTCTTGTTCTTTCCTCTTTCAATGTGATGTTTCTGGGTCTGTGCTTACATGTGTATATGCATTTGTGTGTGTATATATATATGGGTGTGTGTGTATAGCACTTTGTAGAATATCACTTGTTATTGTTTTAATTTTTAATGTATAAATAGATGAAAATAAGTTTAAAGAAAATCTAAGTTTGTATCCTTTGCTTTGTTCCAAAATCTTTAAATATGTAAAGTCTATTTGTATGTGAATGATTGTATTCTAAGAGTTTAAAAGTATAATTCTTCATTGAGTGCATGCTGTTGGAAACAGAAAATTGTAACAGCCTTGAGTAACAATGGAGGTACACCTGTGCTGTCATAACTACTAAATATTTTGACAGAAACCTTGTTCTTTTTTTTACTAAAATGAGACATGAATTAATGCAGCCATTTATCATCACATATGACTGTGGAATTTTTTTGGTAATAAGAATTTTAGGAACTGTGGCAGAGGCTAAGACTGGTTTATGTGAAGATCATTCTTAAGGAAAACAAGACAACTGGACTAATGATTTCTAAATTGCTAATTATACACTGGCCATTTGTGACTGTTTCCTGCTTTTTAGACATCCCCCTGCCAAAGCTTTGCCATGTATACTAAATGCCTATTCTTACCTGTTCTCCTAAGGAAAAAGGAAGTTCAATGGAAATTTTGTCTTGTCACTTGATATATTGCTTTAATCATTTTGTTATTTTAATCAATGTGCACATGTGCTCAGAGAGATCTGATGAGCATAATATAATGAATGCCAAAAATAACAAGCAGGAAAACCTCTGGGTCTTCTTCAATTCCAAAATATAATGTAATCTCTGAACTAAATGAAAGTGTCCCTGGTTCAATTTGTGTGAAAGAACATGATCAATTTGTCTCCTTCCAAAGAGAAATAAAGGAAGCAAAATGTAAAAGGAAGTTGGAGCCTCAAATATATGCAGAAATGCTCTGAACATGTCAAATAAATGTCACTCTCACCTGAGGAAAGTAAGGAATAAATGTTTCAGAGGTGCACAGTAGCGTCCTTCTAGTTGGCATTCTGAGTGAAAATAGAACACATTAAAGAATGCGTAAGTGAACCCACTGGAGTGCAATCTTCTTTTAAATTTTTATGCAAACGCCCATGTGATTACTGTGATGTTGATGGTGTGTCACTCTGCCTTGCTGGTTTTCTAATGCCAGACACTATACCGAGGGCATTAGAGCATTAGCCCATTGTAATCCCCATAGTATCTCGGAGGAGAGAGAGTTGTTATTATCTTCATTTTTAAAAGTATATCAACTAAAGCTTGATGATTTTAAGTTACAGAATTGGGTTAAAATACACACATATATTGAGAACAAACTAGTATCCACTGCCATTCTCTGAAATTCTTTCACATTTAAAGTGTTTTGTGTGTGTAACTAAGTTTAAAAAGAACAGATTTGTTATCTTCAGGCCTTGGAGTATTCCTTGCCTTACATGCCATGGCTGCATTCCAAAGGCAGGCTAAGAAATTCTCAGGATGTCTTCACCTTTATTTATTTATTTAATTGCTTTAACACAGTGGTTCCATTTCTCTAACAGTTCTTCCAGTATCTAATACTTAATTCAAGAAACTTATTTCCATTAAATACTTCTGTTCCCTTCCTGATTGATCATGAGATTTGTGTTTTGATGAGCTCTTGCCTGTGCCGGATATCAGGGCTGCTTGGATGTACACATGAAGATCTTAGGTAGGGCTTTTCTTCATTCCCTAACTGTACTAGTTAGTCTTACCGACTTGACACAAACCTATACATATATGTAAAGAGGGAACCTGTGTTAAGGAAATGCATCCATATGCTGGGGCCTGTAGGCAAGTCTGTAGTACATTGTCTTGACTGAAGTTTCATGTGCAAGAGCCCGTCTCCTGTGGGTGCTGCCATCCTTGTGCAAAAGGTTCTGGGTTGCATTAAAAGCAAGAACAAGGTAGGAAGCAATGTTCTTCTATGGTCTGTGCTTTAGTTCCTCTTTCCAGGTATCTGCCTTGAGTTTCTGTCCTGATTTCTTTCAATGATGGACCATGCTGTAGAAGTATAAGACATATAAATCCTTTTCTTCCTGAATTGTTCTTGGTCTATTCACAGCTGTAGAAATCTAACTGACATACATACACATTATCTAGTTAATATCAAATGAACAGATAGAAATTGATAGTTTCTTTTCTATTGTCTACCTCTCTTTTAAAAAATGTAATAATTTCATTAATTATTTGAGAATTTCATACACTGTACTGTGTTCATATTTACCCTCCACTGCTGACTATAATTCTTCACAGATCAATTCCCCACCTTACCACTAACTTTCAACTTCACATCCTCATTTAAAAAAAAAAAACCTCCAACTTCAATTTTTGCAATCCATATTCTCACAGGCATGAGGCTATATACTGGATCATGGTCAACCTACTAGGAGCCACACCCTTAAATAAAATTGATTCTCCCCATTTCCAAAAAGTCATCAACTCTCCATAACTTCTCAACTGGGGATAGGAGTCCATAATCCTCTTTTAACTCCAGGGTAGAATGCTGACAAATTAGATCTTGTCAGATCTTATGCAAGAAACTACACTACTGTGAATTCATGAGTGTAGACATTGTGCGATATATGAAAAATACTGGTGTTTTCCTTTCCTGTCTGACTTCTGGATCTTATAATATTTCTGCCTCCTCTTCTGTGATGGTACCTGAGCCTTGGTGAGGAGGTATTATATAAGTATCTCATTTGTGGCTGAGCAGTTCACAGTTACCTTTGCTGTGCAGTTTGAGCAGTTATGAGTTTCTCTTAACTGCCACTGACTGCACACAGAAATTTCTTTAATGAGTTCTGAGAGCTATACTAATCTATAGGTATAGAAATATAAATTTGGAGTTACTGCATCTCTTAACAGAAAACCTATTAAGACAAAATGAGGACTCAAAAGGAAAAGTATTTAGTTCATTTACCACTTTAAAGGGAAGTTTAAATGGATTCAGGAAAATATTAAAAAATGAGATCCACTCTACCAGGAGAAAGTTAACAAATTTATTTAAAAATTGTGCAAAAGACTGAAAGAGACACCTCACAAAAAGATGTGCAGTAAGCATATGAAAAGATCCTTAATGTGTTCATTGATGGAATTTCTTACAAAAACACTAGTGCATAATCACTACCTATATTTTAGAAGGGCAAAAATGAAAAGAAGTGGTCACATTATACTCTGCCAATGACTTAGGGCAACAGTAATGCCCCTCACTGATGAAAAGTGGGAAATTCACAGCTGTAGAAATCTAACTAACACACAGTGTTGATAGCATCCATTTGTGGTTTTTTTACACACTCCTATCTTTGAATTCA
The DNA here is from genome assembly GCF_007827085.1 of Peromyscus californicus insignis. Lineage (NCBI taxonomy): Eukaryota > Metazoa > Chordata > Mammalia > Rodentia > Cricetidae > Peromyscus > Peromyscus californicus. The sequence goes on along the minus strand of NW_026294573.1, from coordinate 70,910,110 downwards.
CCAGGAGCACTCTGTGACAATTGCATCAAAGAACTGAAAAAATACATTCACGTTCAAACCTTGTGCACAGGTGACTCTAGGAACTTTATTCAGAAATGCTCCACTCAGAATCACCAAAGCATCCTTCAGTAAGCATCTGAATAAAATAAAATAAAATAAAAACGTGGTCCATGCTGACAACAGAATATGATTTAGCACTAAAAAGAAGTGCACAGTCACACAATGAAAACTCATCTCTCTTAGTTACTTTCCTATTGTTGTACAGACTAAAGCAACTTATAGGAGGAAAAATGTATTGGGACCTATAGTTTTCAAGGGTTAGTTGGAGTGCATGACCACCCTGGTGGGAAGCGTGGCAGCAGGCAGGTAGGCATGGCACAGGCGCAGTAGCTGAGAACTTGTATCTGATCCACACACAGAAGGAAGAAAGAAAGAACTAACAGGAAACACCATTGGTATTTGAAACCTCAAAACTCAAAGTCCACCCTCAGTAGTACACCCCTCCAACATGGCGACACCACCTAATCCTTCCCAAACAATTACACCAACTGGAGATCAAGTATCCCTCTGAACATTATTCTCATTCAAAGTATCACACAGTCTGAGGAAAAATCTGTACTCTAGGAATCCAACAATGTGTCATCTGGGGAAAGAATTAAAAAAAAAAAAACAGTATTTACAGAGCACTATCACAGCAGTACCTGGGCTTAGGAAGTGAAGGATGAACAGGGAGAACAGAGCAGGATAAAGAAGGGCTTTTTAGAGAAGTAAAATGTTCTAAAACGGTAGAAACTTATTGTATCCAAATATACAATGCCAAGAATGAGTCTTAGTAAGAATCAAGGGCTTTGGGTGATGATGGCATGTCATTGCAGGTTCACTAAATATCAGCTGTATCTTCCATTAGCCAGGGATGCTGTTAATGAGAAGCTCCAATCACATATGGAACAAATTTTAAATGGGAATTGTCTTTTAAATTTTTCTACAAGCCTAAATCTGCACTAACCATTAAGGTCATGCAATTATTTTTAAAAGATCCAACAACTTTTTGTTGTTGTTCTTTGTGAAATTTTGTTGCCAAGAAAAACAGGAATATAATTCTGTCTGACAGATTGAGATAACATGGCATATTAGAGTGCCTGGCCATCATGGGGAGAACACAGAAGCAGGCATGGTACAGGGGCAGTAGCTGAGAGTTTTCCATCCTGATCCACAAACTCAAAGCAGAAAGAAAGCTAACTGGGAATGGGATGGGCTTGATTATGAATATCCTCATGTAGTATAGTTTTTTGAGTTGCTGAATACTTATAGTGTGTGGGAAAGTATAATGCATAGTGTACATTTTAAATCCTTAAATGTATGTAAACAGGTAGGATTTAGAAGGACATGTTGGATTGACCTGCTATAACTAGATGACTTTGTTCCTTGTAGTGCATATATTAAAAAACAAATAAAAGGAATTTTTTTAAAAAAAATTAAAAATATGTAGCAAGAAGAGGGTGAATAACATTTTAAGAGTAAATTTGTATTGTGTAGTAATTTTCACTGAGATAAAACCTTTTATTTTGGAGGGAAACTTGATGAGATTCAGGGTTTTCTTTTTTTTTCTTTTTTTTTATTTTATTTTTTTTTAATTTATTTTAATTTATTTTGCAATACAATTCAGTTCTACATATCGGTCACGGATTCCCTTGTTCTCCCCCCTCCCGTCCCCCTCACCTTCCCCCCAACGCCGCCCCCCCCCATTCCCATCTCCTCCAGGGCAAAGCCTTCCCCACAGACTGAGGTCAACCTGGTAGACTCAGTCCAGGTAGGTCTAGTCCCCTCCTCCCAGGCCGAGCCAAACAATCCTGCATAGGCCCCAGGTTTCAAACAGCCAACTCATGCAATGAGCACAAGATCTGGTCCCACTGCCTGGATGCCTTCCAAACAGATCAAGCCAATCAACTGTCTCACCCATTCGGAGGGCCTGATCCAGTGGGGACCCCTCAGCCATTGGTTCATAGTTCATGTGTTTCCATTCATTTGGCTATTTGTCCCTGTGCTTTATCCAACCTTGGTCTCAACAATTCTCGCTCATATAAACCCTCCTCATTCTCGTTAATTGGACTCCCAGAGATCCACCCAGGGCCTAGTCATGGATCTCTGCATCCAGATCCCTCAGTAGTTGGATGAGGTTTCTAGCACAACAATTAGGGTGTTTGGCCATCCCATCACCAGAGTAGGTCAGTTCGGGCTGTCTCTCGACCATTGCCGGCAGTGTGTTGTGTGGGTATCTTTGTGGATTTCTGTGGGCCTCTCTAGCACTTTGCTTCTTCCTGTTCTCATGTGGTCTTCATTTACCATAGTCTCCTATTCCTTGTTCTCCCTCTCTGTTGTTGATCCAGCTGGGATCTCCCGCTCCCCCCAAGCTCTCTTTCCCTCGACCCTCGCCTTTCATTACCCCCACTCATGTCCAGGCTGTTCATGTAGATCTCATTCCATTTCTCTGTCATTGGGCGATCCCTGTGTCTTTCTTGGGGTCCTGTTTTCCGGGTAGCCTCCCTGGTGATGTGAGTAGCATTGGCATTGGAGACTACTTCCTAAATAGAACACCAGTAGCACAGACTCTGAGAGAAACAATCAATCAATGGGACCTTTTGAAACTGAGAAGCTTTTGTAGAGCAAAGGATACGGTCAACAAGGCAAAGCGACAGCCTACAGAATGGGAAAAGATCTTCACCAACCCCACATCTGACAGAGGACTGATATCCAGAATATATAAGGAACTCAAGAAATTAGACATCAAAATGCCCAACAGTCCAATTAAGAAATGGGCTATAGAACTAAACAGAGAATTCTCAACAGAGGAAACTCAAATGGCCGAAAGACATTTAAGGAATTGTTCATCATCCCTAATCATCAGGGAAATGCAAATCAAAACAACTCTGAGATACCACCTTACGCCTGTCAGAATGGCTAAGATCAAAAACACTGAAGATTCAGGGTTTTCTAAAGGGAGGTGAAATATCCCATTATGCTAGAAAGCTCCTTAATCTTGGGAAGAAAAATAATTCAAAGGCTTTGAGAATTCTCCAAAATTAACCAGATTGACTAGGCTCCTCCCTCCCCAAGAGTGTAAAATCTGTAAGTACTGCTAAGAGATGTTCACAGAAAAGCTGAGCTGCCAGGAAAAGGCTCAAATCACACCAGCCATCGGTCAGAGGCACGGAGGAGGCAGGCTGCCAGGAAGAAGCTCAGAACACCTGACCTGCATTGAAGAGACAATTTTGAACATCTTGAGTTGCCTTTAAGTTATACAGTGAGCCCTAAGTTTCTGGCTTTCGTGAGCTGTAGCTGAAAATTTTCCTGTGTCCTGCCTGGTCTGCAGCCACTCAGACCCAAGTAAACACACAGAGACTTGTATTATTTCTAAACTATGGCCATGGCAGGCATCCTGCTAGCTAGCTCTTATATCTAAAATTAACCCATTTCTATTATTCTATGATTTGCCATGTTTTCTGTGGCTTTACCTGCATCTCATTACATGTTGTTTCCTGGGGGGTTGGTTGGCATCTCTCTCTGCCTTCTTTCTTCTCTCTAGTTAGAATGTCCCGCCTAACCTTATTCTACCTCACTATTGGCCAAACAGCTTTATTTATCAACCAATCAAAACAACACATATTCATAACATACAGAACAACATCCCTGTCAGTGAGCAGTCAAATAAGTTGGGTGGGTGGGCTTTTGGTAATGTAGCTGTCTCAGTGATTTCTGCTCCTCTAAGTAACTTCTCACTCATAGTTTTAGAAGCTACCCCAATAAAACTCATTGGTTCACAGGTTGAACTTCAGCAATATCCTTACTCCACTCTGGAATTAGTTCTCTATTTAGGCTGAATAGATATTTGTTCATTTTTCCCCCAAGACAACTGTCACGTGACAGTTAGTGCTGACTTTAGGTAAGATAAATTTATTTTGCTAATTTCTGAATAGTGGTTTGACCTATAAGTAATTGCCAATTGGACTGTATGATAATTAATGTTTACTAAAAGGAAAATTCAGAGATTTTAAGAAACGTGATATGATAAAATATATACATAATAGTTTTCAGTATGAAATAGTTATACAATAAGATACCTTCAAGTAGGCTTAAAGATGGTGTCCTGTAATATGACAATATATGAAACAAACACATCACTGGACTCAAAGGACGATTGTTGAATAGGAAATGCAGCATGACAGCAGACTTTTGCAAGATCTTCGCTTTTATTTGTTGTTGCAAATATTTTCACCTTCTTCAATTTTAAAGCTTATATTAATTGTATTTTTGACAATTGTGTGTGTCTGTGTATGTATGTGTTACATTCTTCTTACTCTCACTTCACTCTCTCTTATCCCCCCCCCCATTCAACACAACTCCTCTGTAGCCAGAGTTTCCCTGTATCCTACCTGGTCCGCAGCCACTCAGACTCAAGTAAACACACAGAGGCTTATATTAATTAAAGCTGCTCAACCATTACCTCAGGCTAACTACTGACTAGCTCTTACACTTAAACTCAGCCCATTTCTGTTAATCTATATGCTGCCGAGTGTTCTGCAGCTTTACCTGTGTGCCATTACATGCTACTCCCTGGACAGCGGGCTGGTATCTCCTGACTCAGCCTTCCTCTTCCTAGAATTCTCCTCGTCTGCTTATCCCACCTATGCTTCCTGCCTGGCTACTGGCAAATCAGCTTTTTATTTATCAAACAATCAGAGCAACACATTCACAGCATGCAGAACATCCTACAGCACTCCTCCCCTTGCCTACAAGTCTTTCTCCCACACTCAGGTCTTGCTGTTTTATTTTATGACTCACTGAGTTTATTGTAGGTCAGATGTGTCTCATGTCTGCTACTGGCATTTTGTTTAGTTACTGGTAGCTTTTATGAACATCACTTCCTGCCATGTAGGACCTCTTTCCTCTAATTTTTTAACATATATTTTTTAACTGGCTTATATTGCAGAGGTTTTCCATATGGCTTTTCTGTACATCCTTTACTTTGGTTAACCATCTTTCCCTTGCCCTTTCATCTCCTATCCCTATACTGTTTAAATCTTTCCACTATCTCCCTGTTTTCTTGTCGACTATGATCTGCTATCTCCCACCACTACCCTAAGGGCATCCTCAACCCCACTGATGTCTTTCTAGTGTCTTGAGTTCTGCGGATGCACCAAGTTAAACACAGATCTAAAGATTCAAAGCTAGGCTCCACATATGAAAGGAAACATAGCACTTGTCTTCTAGGACCTAGATTGTCATAAACTATATTTTTTCTAGTTACATCTATTTGCATACATATTTCATTATTCTTCTCTGCTGAATATAATTCACATACATCATATCTTCCATTCATTTGCTGTTAGGCAACTAGACTGAATCTATTTCCTGGAAATTGTGGGTTGAATTTAGCAATAATGAGCATAAATGTTCAAGAATCTCTAACATAGAATATAAAGTCCTTTGGGCATGTACCCAGGAGTGGTATAGCTGGGACTTAAGGTCATTGTCTTTAGCTTTTCTAAGAATCTCTAAACTGATTCTATGGTGACCTCATTAGTTTACATTCCCACCAATGAGAAAAAAAGCTCCTCTTTCCTACATCCCCATAAGAATTTATCCTTTGATTTCATGAGGATAACTATTCTGAATAGGATGAGATAAAATCTCAAATTTATTTTAATTAGCATTTCCCTGATGGCTAATGATGCTGAGCACTTTTGAAAGTGTTCATTGGATATTTGTATTTTTTTTTCTTTTGGGAATACTCTGTTAAGACTCAAGGCTATGGTTTAATTGGGTTGTTTACCTTCTTGATGTTTAGATTTTTTTACTTCTTTGTGTAGTCCCAATATTAATTGTCCCTTGTATATAAAGCTAGTAAATATTTTCTCCCATTCTCTGGGCTGACTCCACAAATCTCTTTGCTCTATAGAATATTTTAAATTTCACAAATTTTCACTATCATCTGTGCCTTACCTATGGGTGACCAGAGTTTTGTTTGGAAAATCCTTACCTGTGTCTTATATCTCAGGGTTTTTCTCACCTTTCCCTCTAGCAATTTCATCATAGTTTCAAGTTTCACATAAGATCTTTGATCCATTTGGGGTGGGGTTTGTGCACAATGCCAATACCACACAGTACTTTTATCACTATGGTTGTAAAATATTAATAAGTTCACCTAGACGACAGCTTTTTATTAATGAGGAATTTATTTTATTACCACTTTAATACTGCTTTCTGTGTGTCTATTTAATTTATTTGTCTCATCTCATTTGATAAGACATATGCATCAAGAAATTAATATATTTCTTTTGAATATTGCAATTTTGTGGAAGATTGGGTATGATTTAATGATTTTCTGATTTTTCATTATAATTTTTGGAATGCTTCCATTTCATCTCTAATCTCATCAGTTTGGTTTTTCATTATTCTTATTTTGGTTTATTTGAATAATTGTTTGTCAATCCTGTCTATCTTTTCAAAGAACCAATTCTTTATTTTGTTGATTCTTTTGTTATTTTTAGTTTTTGTTTTGTGTGTTTTGTTTCTATTTCACTGATTTCTGTCCCTGTTATGTATTTCCATCTACTCTTTCAAAGTTCAGTCTGTTCTTTTTTTCCAGTGCCTTAACTTGCATCATTAAGTTATTAATTTGAGTTCTCTATGATTTTGTAATATAGGCATTTGGAGCTACAGATTTCCCTCATGCTACATTGCTTATATTGCATGAGTTTTGATAGTTTAATTTTTATTAATTCTACAAATGTTTTTATTTCTGTTTGATGTCTTCAAGGCTCCATTAACCCTTAAGTACTATGTTCTTTAATCTACATGAGTTTGTATATTTTCATGACTTTTCATGCTATTGATTTCTAGCTTCATTCTACTGAGGTCATAGAAAATGCAAGAATTTATTTTACTTTCCTTGTAATTATTGATGTGCTACTGTGTCAACACTATTAAGTATGATCCATGGGCTGCTGAGAAAAATGTGTCTTTTATAATGTCTCAGTGAAATGTTCTGTAGATGTCTGTGAAGTCTACTAGTTCTATAGTATCATATAATTCTAATGTATCTATGTTTATTTTCATCTTGGTGGCCTGTCCCTTTGTGTGGATTTAGTGTTAAAGTCGCCTCCTTATATCTATTGTTTGGTGGCTTAACTTCTGATAGTATTTGTTTTGTGAAATTGGTGGCAGATGTGTTTCATCTGTATATGTTTAAAATTTTAAGGTGCTCATGGAGTATTGTTTTGTATATATAATTAAGCCACAGTTTATCTCTTATGATTATTTTTAGCTTGAAATAGATTTTGTCAGTATATATTAGTTAGGGGTATCTAAGGGAGTAAAAATGATAGAATAAATATGGATAGATAGACAGACAGATAGATATGAAAGGGGGACTTACTAAATTGGCTTACATGATATAGCTTAGGCAGCCCAACAATGGCTGTCTCACTCTAGAGAAGACAAGAATCTGGTAGTTACTCGACCCATGCAGCTGGATGTATCATTAGTACAAATGTGTGTGGAAGGCCTGAAGGATTCCTAGAGAACTGCTGCTTGTCACTCTACATTTGCAGCCAAAAGATGTTTCTTATGTTAGTAAAGGAATATATCAGGCCCAAAAGCAAAGTTTTACATTTCCATTCCCTTTATCTGGGCTGGCAGCAGAAGTTGCTTCCCACATTTAGGGTAGGTCTTCATGTTTCAAACAATCTGTTCAAAAAAATCCCTCATTTGAGTGCCCTGAAGCTGGTGTTTTCCCTTACTTCAGATTCAGTTAAGTTGAAAACCAATATTAGTCATGGCATAAGATATTAGAATTGTATCACCTGTTCCTTGCTTGTTCTCATTTGCTTGGATAATTGTCTTTCTATCCATTCATTCTAAGGAAGTTTTTACCATTAGAGGTGAGGTGTTTCTTTTATAGAACAAAAAGATATGTTCTGTTTTCTAATCCAATTAGCCAGCCTATCTTTTGATTAGTAAAATTAGAATGTCAAAGTTTAAAATTACTATTGAAAGATTTATTTTAATTGCTGCTGTTTTGCTGACATATGTGACATTGAGCTTTTTAGGGCTCTTTCAAATTGCAGCTTTCTGGGAATGTTTTCTTTCCCTATAGTATCTTGAATTAGCTTATCCTTACTTATCATTGGTTTAATGTATTCTTCCCAGTGTTCTTTATGGACTGGCTTGATGATAATCATAATCTTTATTCTGTTTTTATCATGGAAACTTTTTCTTTCTCCTTCAATTACAATGGGTAGTCTTCTGGTTTATTTAAAGGGTATCTATTTCCTTAGATTTAGGGTTTTTTTCCTATAATTTTAAAAATATTTTCTAATCTTTGGTATAAAATTCTTTTCCTACCTCCATGTCTAGAATTCATGTTCTTATTATTTTCATGGTTTCTCAATATCTTGTGTATTTCATTCATTTTCAAAAATTTACCATGTTCCTTTAAATCAGTGTTTCAGTTTTTTTTCTGCTCTGTCTTCAAACCATGATAATCTCTTTATTATTTAATACATTCTGTTGGTGCAGCCTTGCACTGACTTTTTGGTTGTTGTTGCTTTGGTTTTGTTTTGTTTTGTACATGTTCTGCTTGTTTTTGTTGTTCTGTTTTTGTCAACTTGTCAAGAGTTAGAATCATCTGAAAAGAGGGATACTCAGTAGATAATAATGTCTCCATCACATTGGCCAATACTCAAATCTGTGGGTCATTTTCTTGACTAATGATTGATGTGTAAACTAGAATATTCTCTGAGCCTGGAATGAGAGATGGTTAATATAAATGATTCACAGTATGGCAGTTCCTCACAAAGAAGGAAATAGATCTACCTCAAGATGCAACTATACCACTCTTGGGAATATACTCAAAGGAAGCCCCATCCTACCAAAGGACACTTGCTCAACCATGTTCATTGCTGATCTATTCATAACAGCCAGAACCGAGAAACAACCTAGATGTTCCTCAACAGAAGAATGGTTAAAGAAAATATAGTACATTTACAAAACAGAGTATCACTCAGCTGCTGAGAAAAAAAATGACTTCATGAAACTTACAGATGAATATGTGGAATTAGGAAAAAAATCATCCTGAGTGAGGTAACCTGAGACCCAGAAAGACAAATATGGTAAGTATTCATGTATATGTGGATATTAGCTGTTAAATAAATAATAACTAAACTACAATCTGTAGACTCAGAGAGTTTAGGCACAGAGGAGAGGAATGCGGGGTGGGGGGGGAATACATGGATCTCCCTGGAAGGGGAAACAGAATTGATTTAATGTGTGGGCTGGAGAGGGGAAACAGGGATGACAAAAGAACAGGATGATCCGGTACGAAGAGGGAGGGCAAATGGAGTTGATGGAAGGAATGAGGAGACAGCCAGAATGGAAGAGCATTTAGGGGTGGTGTGGAAACCTAGTTATTGGCCAAAAGGGTCTCATAGAAATTCCCAAACAACTCAGGCTGTTGACAAGGCACTAGGTTGCTTTCCACAAACCGAGCGCAAGGCCCCATTGCTGAAGACAACATCTGCATAACTCATTTGATCTGGATAGGTCAAACAGGTGCCTACATTGAACCCTCACCCCCGTGTTGTGGTGTCTTTGGCACAGAAAGGTTCTCTGCAGGCTACTCAAAGAGAAAAGTAAACACCAAACCAACCACAAATCCTTTGATCTACAATCTGTCATCCTGCCTGAAAATTATGCTAGGACAATGATATTCTGCTATACTGATAAATGTGTGCCTTGTTTAGCCATCATCAGGGAGGCTTCTACCTGAAGCAGACATCCAGGCATTACACAGAGTGAGACCTTCCCTGTACAGCTCAGAGAATCCCACAGATAAGGAGGCAGAGGAGCTGGAGACAGAGAGGACAGAGAACACCAGGAGAACAACTCCCTTTAAAACAACTGAGAAAAACTTATATGAACTCACAGAGACTAAAGCTTCAATCACAGGGCCTACATTGGTCTGTACCAGGTCCTCTGCGTATATATTATAGTTTCCAGTTTATGGGACTCCTGATTATGTCAACAACAATATCTCTGATCCTTGTTCCTTCTCTTTGGGGCTCTTTCATTTTCCTCTCGGCTTGGCTTGGCCAAATTTGATACAATGATTTCTGTTTTATCCTATTATATTTTATTTTGTTATGTTTTAAAAAAATAATATAGATGATTCATCCAAGCTGAAACCTCATATTACAGGCAGAACTAATTAGACTCACAGGAGGAGCTATCAATAGCAAAAATGTGGCCAAGGTGAAGTTGTGAGAGAGATGGGGTGGAGAGACGAAGAAAAAGCAGTAGTAGGTGATGGTGGATAGATAGGACCCAAAAGTTCTCAAGAATACTACCTTCCTCAAATTGGGAAATTATCAATTGTTCTAAAACAGTCATTGTAACAGATTTTTAAATCTAAAAAGAAACTGTATTTAAGAACTTTGAAAAAGTATTTGAGTTAAAAAATCAAATATGAAAGTGAAAAGAAATGAAGGATTTACCATTAGCTTACTGCTCTCCAGTAGGCCCATTCAAACTATAATTATTTGAACACCACCTCCACACAGAAGTGCCCATGCATTCTTAGACAAATCAGAACTTCTGCACCAAATTCACACCCATAATCTTTTCCAGATCCTGAAGGCCTCTGATTGAGAAAATTCAAGTCATCAGAAGAGTATAAATTTCTTGGACTCTGCCCTAAACAATTCTGAATATACAATGTGTGGGAAATCTCTGAACAAAAAATTTTCAGCTACCATAGGACAATAGGTCTCTTCTAAATGATGCTAAAAGTTTTAGTTTTTTTTTTTTTTTTTTTTTTTTTTTTTTAATTTATTTTAATTTATTTTGCAATACAATTCAGTTCTACATATCGGTCACGGATTCCCTTGTTCTCCCCCCTCCCGTCCCCCTCACCTTCCCCCCAACGCCCCCCCCCCCATTCCCATCTCCTCCAGGGCAAAGCCTTCCCCACAGACTGAGGTCAACCTGGTAGACTCAGTCCAGGTAGGTCTAGTCCCCTCCTCCCAGGCCGAGCCAAACAATCCTGCATAGGCCCCAGGTTTCAAACAGCCAACTCATGCAATGAGCACAAGATCTGGTCCCACTGCCTGGATGCCTCCCAAACAGATCAAGCCAATCAACTGTCTCACCCATTCGGAGGGCCTGATCCAGTGGGGACCCCTCAGCCATTGGTTCATAGTTCATGTGTTTCCATTCATTTGGCTATTTGTCCCTGTGCTTTATCCAACCTTGGTCTCAACAATTCTCGCTCATATAAACCCTCCTCATTCTCGCTAATTGGACTCCCAGAGATCCACCCAGGGCCTAGTCATGGATCTCTGCATCCAGATCCCTCAGTAGTTGGATGAGGTTTCTAGCACAACAATTAGGGTGTTTGGCCATCCCATCACCAGAGTAGGTCAGTTCGGGCTGTCTCTCGACCATTGCCGGCAGTCTGTTGTGTGGGTATCTTTGTGGATTTCTGTGGGCCTCTCTAGCACTTTGCTTCTTCCTGTTCTCATGTGGTCTTCATTTACCATGGTCTCCTATTCCTTGTTCTCCCTCTCTGTTGTTGATCCAGCTGGGATCTCCCGCTCCCCCAAGCTCTCTTTCCCTTGACCCTCGCCTTTCATTACTCCCACTCATGTCCAGGCTGTTCATGTAGATCTCATTCCATTTCTCTGTCATTGGGCGATCCCTGTGTCTTTCTTGGGGTCCTGTTTTCCGGGTAGCCTCCCTGGTGATGTGAGTAGCAGACAATTCATCCTTGTTTCATGTCTATTTGACAAAATCCAACACCCCTTCATGATAAAGGTATTAGAGCGATCAGGAATACAGGGAACATACCTAAACATAATAAAGGCAATTTACAGCAAGCCAACAGCCAACATCAAATTAAATGGAGAGAAACTCAAAGCAATTCCACTAAAATCAGGAACGAGGCAAGGCTGTCCACTCTCCCCATACTTATTCAATATAGTACTTGAAGTTCTAGCCAGAGCAATAAGACAACATAAGGAGATTAAGGGGATACAAATTGGAAAGGAAGAAGTCAAGCTTTCCCTATTTGCAGATGACATGATAGTATACTTGAGCGACCCCAAAGATTCCACCAAGGAACTGATACAGCTTATAAACACCTTCAGCAACATAGCAGGATACAAGATCAACTCAAAAAAATCAGTAGCCCTCCTATATACAATGGACAAAGAAGTGGAGAAGGAAATCAGAGATACATCACCCTTTACTCTAGCCACAAATGACATAAAATACCTTGGGGTAACACTAACCAAGCAAGTGAAGGACCTATATGACAAGAACTTTAAGTCCCTGAAAAAAGAAATTGAAGAAGATGTCAGAAAATGGAAAGATCTCCCATGCTCATGGATAGGCAGGACTAACATAGTAAAAATGGCAATCTTACCAAAAGCAATCTACAGATTCAATGCAATCCCCATCAAAATACCAACACAATTCTTCACAGACCTGGAAAGAATAATACTCAAATTCATATGGAAAAGTTTTAGTTTTATATTAAGCTTCTCTTCGTCTGATTTATTTTAATTTACTACATGATTTTCTAGTAAGACACAATCAAGAAGATAAACAATAAGATAAGGTCTATAAATGACAGCAAGTTATCACTGCAGGGAAAAAGAGTCATCATGTCCAGTTCAGATGGTGTCTTTCCAGCATGCCTGAGCCTGGGTAGCACCAGCTGCAGAACTCTGCGGAAAAGCCTGCTAAGGTGATTTAATAAAGATTTTATTTATTTCTGACACTCAGCTTCATTTACTGCTGCAAAAGCAGTGACCTGGATTCTGAGTTCAGATTTTTCTGCATGAGAGAATTAATCTGCCCAAATTATTAGTCAATTTTGAATCAGATTCCAATGTATTTCATCAAATAAATATTGTCCACTGACTATATACATATAATCATGTGGATTATATTTTACATATATATGTTTATATTTGTTTGTAATTTTGGTTTTTGCCCATTTCCACTATTAGTAGTACATCCATTCTTTTGCTATTTCCCTTCTCTATAAGTTGCAACAGAAATAAAACGGCTGGATGTTTTCATTTTATCAATATAAAGCATGTGTTTCTTCCCAAAATTGACTGGAAAGTATTATTTATTTCCCACAGCGTGAAAATGACAAAATACAAGAAAGGCTTACATGACTACACGTCCCTGAAGAAGAGCAAAAAGTACAGGGAAACATCCTGCAGTGGGTTTCCTCACCTACAACCACACAGGGACCAATTACACAGATCGAGGCTGGCTTGACAGAATCCAGAATGAGCCCAGGAGTCCTGAGAGAGAAGTGCAGATTAGATCAATACAATTCTGGCATAAATGAAAGCAGAGGTAATTAATACTGGAGGCCAACCAATAAATTAGGCAATTGTGTTAAGGAAATGAAGTAGGGCTTCTGCTGCCCTAAGATGTCCTCTGTAATCACACGGAAAAGCTGAGACCAGCTTGTGATCTTTCCCATAAACAACCGGTCTTCAAAGTGTTAAGGGCTCTACTAGGTAGATATATGTGATAAAGATGAAACTTTAACTCCTTAACTCATTAGATATATTAACAAGTATGAATCACATAAAAATGTACAAGAGCCACAATAGCATTGTTCCAGAAACAAATGAATATTTATTAATAAAACTTTCTGTTTAAATTACATTACTAGCCCAGGCTCATATCTGTAACTCTGGTACGCAGAGATGTGACAGGAGAATTAGTAAAATTTTCAAAGCCAACCTAGGCAACATTCTGAGGTACCCAGGAGTTCTAGACCATAGTGTATATATTAACTGAGTAAGAGTTTATAGTAAGAGTTAGTAAGGTTTCAGAAATACAAAATTTTCAAACTTGGTACAAAATTATCATAGGCATGGGGATATTTTAAACTGTTATTAATTATGAATTTTATTATATATCCATCAACAAGTACAAACGTGAAGGTCAACAGAAAATCTTGTACCTTAATTTTGAGGTGTTTCCCTCACCCAGTCATGTGACATCACAAATACTCAAGTAAGAAATGTACATCTCTTTAATACTTGTAGATGAAATGTTCATAGGTGACTATGACATGTTTTATTCTCCTTTTCCTGAATCATTACTGATTTCAAATATCACTTTTTATATCAACAAAAATGTATAGCTAAAACAGTTAAAATAAGTAAAAGTGTATTAAAAAGCACAGTACATTTATTTGCAAATCATATAAAAATTTAGAACTGAAATTTGAATTTCATCAATGTGTTTCCAGACATATTTGCATGTACTTTACATTAGGAAACTGCTGCATAAACCTTTCTTTTCATTGATGTGTACACATTATACAATGTTATAGTTTAAAACAACACCAATTTGTTGTTGCATGGTTTTTGTGGGTGACTAGGTCTCAGCATAGGGCTGTACAAGCTGAAATCTAAATGTTGGTGAGAATGAATTCTAAAGCAGACTGACAGAGCAAGCATCTGCATCTCTACATCCTGGGCTGTTAGCAGGATTGGTTTCCTGACATGCCACTGTGTTCATAAGAGCTTGCTTCTTCAAAGCTAGCAACAAACATAATGTCTATTTCAAGCCTTTGATTAAGTCCTGATACTCCTTTACAGGTATCCCTTAATTATAACCACCCGAGATAATCTTCCTCTCAATGAACAGATTCAAGAGACCTTAAAGGATATTTACAAAACCTCTATGATGCTGTCACATAAAGTTGAAATATGTGCAAAGGTCCTACTCACTGTTGGAAAGCACAGAACCTTTCCAAGCTATCGCTACTCTATTGGTCAGATCTATCATTCAACAAACATCCCCGAACCATTTTGATTTCTGCCTCTTCTCACTTGTTACCACATGCAGCACATTGTTTGACTATTGGCAGGTTGTCTCCACCTGTGCACATTTCAATTCTAGGATTTCACAGCTGGTTCAGTTGTGAATGCCTCCTGACTGCTGGTTTTGCTAACATGTTCCCCTAAAATTCATTTCTGCTGACAACTTGTGTTTTCTCTTTTGTTCCCTGTTCACTAACTGAAACTGCTTGCAAATTAGTCCATTAGTTTTTAAAATTTTTCAATATATCTGTTCTAGTGTGCTTTCTGTTGCTATGATTAAAACCATAACCGAAAGCAACTTGAGAATAAAGGGTTTATTTCATCCTACACTCCCAGATAATGGTTTATCATTTAAGGAAATCAAGGCAGGAACCTGGAGATAGGAAGAAAAGCAGAAAACATGGAAGAATTGGAGATTACTAGCTTGCTTCCCCTGGCTTGCCCAGTGACAACTTGCCCAGGGTGGTACTGCCTATAGTTGGTTCTGCTCTCTCATATCAGTCAGCAATAAAAAAAAAAAATTACCCCATGAATATAATCAAAAGCTAATTTGTTAGAAGCAGTTTTTAGTTGTAATTCCTGCTTTCTAGTCATGTATAGGTTTGTTTTAATATTATTAACACTGTAACAATATTCTTTGGTTCTACTGTCCTTATTGCTTTGTATTTTCCATTGTATTTCTGTTCTTTATTATATCTATTATTAGACAATACTTACTTTTGGTTTAATTCATTCATAGTTTTATATTTACTTAATCTAACTACTTAAATCATCAACTTAAAATAGTTTTTCTCTTCTAATATCAGTATAAAAGTTACGGTTACATCTAAAGATGGCATTGTAACATCACCCAGAAATATTTTTGAAGTGGTCTCAATAGTTTTTCAAATATACAGCTTTATCATCAAGTAATTAGGGATTCCCAGGTATCCACTTTTAAACTGACTATTACTTAAGTATTTGTGGCTGGAGAATATTTGAATAATTTTACCTCTGTTAAATATATTGTCTTTTTATGATATAACAAAGATGTGTTTGGTATGTCTTATGAACATGAAAAGAATGTGTTTTCAGTTACCTAAAATGTAGTAAAATTGTTTACATCAACTAGAAGATAGCATATCAAGCCTTTTATTTATTGTCAATTATATAACAAAGAGTATTTATTGTCTAGATTATAACTAAGAATCTATTTTCCCATCCTTTCTTTAAAGCTTATCCAGTTTGGCCTAGAGCTCAGAGATTTGCCTGCCCCTGCCTCCAGAGTGTTCTGATATGATTTTAATCTGATGTTTTATGTACTTTTGTAATTGTTACATCTTCCCCATAAGCAGATTTCACATCATTTGAAATTTTTCTATTCATGGAAATATATTTTATTCATATGTATAATTTACTATATAATTGTAGAACCACTATAATTTTTTTTCACAGTTTGTGTTTACCTAGAATTTCCTGACAATCAGAGATTAGCTTGCTAGGAAAACATAGCATGGGTACTCTTCAAAATTGCCTTGGCCATCAGAGAGAATCTCTCACTATGTTTTTGGACAACAGCAATAAAGCATTCACAGACCTCCAAAGTCAGACATAAATACTGAAGATGACGATGTAGTACAATAAAAAAGTGTCACTGAACACTTAGACACAGAACTCAGATTGTTGAAACTGGATGTCACCTGAAAGCCTGTTTCCTGCCATCTAGCTTTTGTGGCTTCAGAATACTATGCAAGCTGCCAGTGGTGGAAAGCAATTAAACTGTCCAACCCATCTGCAACATCCATAAACTACAACAATTACCAGCATGGCCAGATATGCACAAAAGCTTAATAAGTGACACTCACATGTCTTTGACAACCAACAACAGTCTAATTGGACTTAAGGCCAACTCAACAGGAGAAGAATAATGCCTAGTACTGAAAACCCAGACAGCTGCCTTGGGCTAGCAAGGTTGTGGACCTTAGAAAAGAATCTCCTACTGATGCTTTGCTAGACCAGAATAATTCATTACTACATTTGAAATCTTGTCTTTATACTCATAGGTAACTGGAGCTACTACTTCTCCTTAAAGAAGCCTCTTTTACAGCAAATGGAGTCCATCTCAGAAAAACTTGAACCATGCACCAAGAGAGGGAGCCCATGCCTGACACTGCCTGGTTAGCCAGGAAACAGAGAGTGGGTAGCTCAGAAACATAGGGTAGAACAAAACATGGCTGGCAAATTTAAAAAATAATCCATGAAATGGTTCCTAATGATATGCTATTATACTCATAAATCGCTGCCTTTTCCAGTCATCATCAGAGAGGCTTCCTCTGACAGCAGATGGGAGTGGATACAGTGACCTATAGTCAGATATTATGCAGAGAGAGAGTATAATTGGAGGTCTTCATTGCATCCCTCTCCTTGTAGATCAGTGAATCAAGCAGAAGAAGGGGAGAAAAGACTGTAGTAGTCAGAGTGGATAGAGGTCACTAGGAAAAACATGGCCCACCAAATCAACTAAGCAGGGCTCACAGAGACTGAAGTGAGACACACAAGGGGCCTGTATAGGTCCTCTGTGTATATATGATGTCTATTAACTTGGTGTTTTTGTGAGACTCCTGACAGTGGGAGTGGGTATATCTCTGACTCTTTTGCCTGCTCTTGAGACTCTTTTCCTCCTATTAGGTTGCCTTGCCCAGCCTCAATATGAGGGTTTTTGCCTTGTCTTATTGTATCTTGTTTTGTTGTTTTTGGATGTTGTCTCTTAGAGGTCTACTCTTTCCTGAAGAGGAAATGTGGGGGCAGGGGTGGATCTAGAGGAGATTGTAGATGAGAGGGAGCTAGGAAAATTGGAGGGAGGCAAAACTGTGGTTGGGATGTATTTGTATGGAGAGGAGGATGTATTTTCAATTTAAAAAATAAACTGCTTTTTTAATGAAAGTACCAGACACTGTTTCATTTTTTGCACATTTACTCTTTCTGTTATCTTTTCTTTTACCCTCTCTAGGTATCTTTGTCATCCAACTTCACTTTGACATGTGAGATCATAGATGCAATTGCCATGGATGTTTTTATTCAGAAAACATGTTTCACTGTATTCATTCAATGCCTCTAGCTCCTCTAACACTCTTTCCACCCCTTAGTCTCTGATGATCACTAGCCTTGTGTGCTGGCCAGTCTTATGTTAGCTTGATACAAGCTGGAGTTATCTGAAAGGAGGAATCCTCAATTGAGAAAATGCCTCCATGAGATCCAGTTGCAAGATATTTTCTTAATTAATGATTAATTGTGGGTAGTGGTACCCCTATCCTAGTAGCTCTGGGTTCTATAAGAAAGCAAACTGAGCAAGCCATGGGAAGCAAGCCAGTAAGCAACACCCCTCCATGGCATCTGCATTAGCTCCTACCTCCAGGGTCCTGCCCTGCTTGAGTTCCTGTCCTGACTTCCTTTGATGATAAACAGCAATTTGGAAGTATAAATGGAATAAACTATTTCTTCCCCAACTTTTTTTTTGGTTATGGTGTTTCATTACAACAATAGTAAACCCTAACAAAATCGCCTCAGGAGAAGGATGGGAAATAGATCCCCATTTATAGCCCTGTATTCTACAATTCCTATTTTATGCATATTGTCCAGGTGTGAGTCTCTATGTTAATTTCCATCTTTACACTTGAATCTTGGAACATGAAGAAATCAAGCTGGTCGTGACCTGAAAGATTCATTGCTGCAGGATAGATATCAGCAAAGTACTATGTATGCTACAAGAGGAGGAAAATACTCACCCATCTTGCCTACCTATGAACCCTGGGATATATGACAATGACCTGTTTGGAAACATACGCCCACTGGAACAACAGTGGTATGAATACTATAGGAGAAACAAATCTCCTTTGTGTGGATTTAAGGCCCCTTCCACAAGATAGAAATAATGCTTGACACCATTATCAAAGCCAAGAACCTGTGGCTAGAAAAAATCACATGTCCTTATGACTGAAACTACTAGCATTAGTTTGCTCAATGGATATACTATTAAACTAGTTCCTAATGACTTTTCATTGTATTACTGCATCTCCCAAGCCTCATAATTATTTTAAACTTCTATATGCAGTAGATGGAAATTAAGACAGAGACCCACACCTAGTCAACATGCAGAGAATATCCATTTATTTATTTATGAGACAAAATGTCCCACTCTGTAATTCTAGGCTGGTCTGGAATTCACCATGTAGCCCAGCCTGGCCACAAACTAAGTGTCCAAGTGCTAGAATTATAAATGTGAGCCATCACGACTGATATCTGAATATGTTTCAATGAATTCATTTTGTTCCTAGTTACAGTCAATGCTTTCTGATCTCTTCATATATTTAGCATTTTAATTGTGTTCTTGGCATTGCAAATGCTAAGTTGTTAAGTGTGGAGTTCCAATATTTTACTGCTTTTGCTTAGAATTCTTACAGCTAGTTAATTATTTATTGGCATTACACTTATTTTAAACCTTTTCCAGGTTTATCTTCAATAGGGTTTTATCTAGAGTTAAACTAGTCACTGTGTGTGGCAACACCTTTTTTGGGTAGCTTTTGATTATCCTGGGATAGAGAGTGAGGTTTTTCCCACTGGTAGGTCAGAACTCAAATATTCTTTATTTTTGTACAATCATTTGGACTTTTTTAGCTTAAAAATTCAAGGTATCATTATCTTCCCATTTATTCACTTGTCTAAGCTTATAGAATTTTCCTTGTGTTTTAAAGTTTAGTACCTGTCTAAGAATGAAAACATACCGCTATACAGATCTCTTGGTTTTCTCTTCTTCACAGTGTTCTTCTTTGGCCTCATTGCCTTCAAGGTCTGAGACAGTGGCACCACAGGTTTAGATTCGAAGTTCTTCCTTATCTTTGTAAGATATGTTTTGGTCTTGCCTGTCACAAAGTCCAGAAAGACTCTGAACTTACAGTCTCTGTGCTCACCTCAACTATTTCTCATCACTTGTGTTGCATTTTAAGTGTTATTAACTTTATATGAATTCAGAATCTTCATTAACTTGACAAAATTTAAAGGTAAGTTTTAAGAGGCTTAGGGTCACTTATTTATCATTCTAGATGACATTTGAATTATGCTTGCAAGATGCTTTTTTAATACCTGGCTTCCAAGAACTTCAAACTCCATATACATCTTCAAAGTGGGTATGAGTTTTAATACAGATTAGCAGGTATTTATATAAAAACTATAAAAACATGTTGCAAAAATGAATAAATTACTCTAAGATTGTTCAGAGTATCTGGATTAGCTTGTCTAACATATATCATAAGAGATGATTCCACCATGTGCTTGTGGAGAAATTACAGAGCTTTCCAATCAAACATTATGTCAGGAGTGAGAGTTTACAGGTATGCTACCCATGGTGCATGGAAATATTTGTGCATTTTCAGCAGCAGGATATTGACCAATAAATGTGGCTGCTATAGTAGAGGAAGAGGTCCCCATTGCAGAATCTGAAGATTTGTTGAGCCTGAGGAAAATACCTATCTCTAAAAGGTATACCTACAAACTCCCATTTGTGAACCTAAAGAAATTCCTTTGTGTTACCATTTCAATAGTTATTTACAACAATATTTACAGTACATTCCCAATCTAGGAAGAGAGTAAGACCTTTTGATGAAAACAAGAAGTATTTAAAGATTTATTTATTCCTTCTGAAACATGACTGAGGCTAGAAGGCAGGCAGTAGAATCTGAGATGACTATTGATATTTTCAAGCTTCTTCCCAATGCCTATGTTCTTAATTCTGCTACGGAGGATTATATAATTCCCTCTAGTTTTAATGCTTTATGTTTTGCTAAGGCCAGAGTTGAACCACCTAAAATGTTTATTAACTATGGCAAATGCTTTAACATTGTTTATTAACTTATAGCTAATAAGGATTGGAAGAAATAGTGGAAATACTGCTGCCTACACATGTTCATATTGTGGTACATAAATGATACATGCACAACATATTTGAGAAAAGAAAATTAAATACATGTCCATGTAGTTTTATTTTCAATAGTAAATTGCTATTAAATGAATATGAAAAGAAAATATTGAAAGTCCTAAATTCACACGTGCACCTACATACACATGGATAATAAACATACACACACACACACACACACACACACACACACACACACACACACAGATTTATTTATACTTATTCTATCATTTTTGTGAAAGAGAATTTTCCTTTGGAAGAATTATTTAAAGTAGACTTGTCATTTGAAAAGATAATCTGGTACCCATCCAGATTTAATTATGTTTACTTACAGTAACTTTCATTTAAATCTTCTTTCTAAAGAAAACTTGTTGATTTAAAGACAGTTTAAAACAATGATAAGGACAGAATTTCATGTGTTTTTTGTACTAGACTGTTATTATTCTTTATATATGTAAATCTATTTTTAAAATTTAATAATCTGAAGTTTTAAATTTGTTTATTTCCTTATTAGCATAATTTGTATCTAACTTATAATTCAATCAGAAGGTCTTTCAAACAAATGAAAACACACTGCTACTATATCATAGTACGTCATAAAATTTCAATAAAAAGAACTTTTGAATGGATAAAAATTAAATGAAAACATTTGTGGTGGTATTGTGTTCCCCAAAATATTGTGTACCTTAATAAACTTATCTGGGGTCAGAGAACAGAAAAGCCACAAGATACTTAGGCTAGAAAATGTTAGCACACGCCTTTAATCCTAGCATTCCAGAGACAGAAATCCCTCTGGATCTCTGTGAGTTCAAGGCCACATTGGAAACAGCCAGGCATGGTGACTCATGCCTTTAATCCCAGAAAGCACCCTTTAATCCCAGGGAGTGGTGGTAGAAAGCAGAAAGGTTTATAAGGCGTGAGGACCAGAAACTAGAAGCATTTGGCTGGTTAAGCATTTTGCCTGGTTAAGCATTTGGCTGGTTAAGCGTTCAGGAGTTCTAGCAGCAGTTCAGCTGAGAGCCATTGGGATGAGGACACAGAAGCTTCCAGTCTGAGGAAACAGGATCAGCTGAGGATTTGGCAAGGTGAGATAGCTTTGGCTTGTTCTGGTACTTTGACCTTCCAGCATTTACACCAATAACTGGCCTCGGGTTTGATCTTATTAATAAGAACTGTTAAGATTCCTGCTACAAACATTCTCCAACAAAATAAAACAGAAAGTACAATCACATGACTCCAGAGATAAATAAAACTACATTATTGGCTATAGCATTAATCACATAAGTGGACTGTGACTTCATAATGAGGTGAATTTACTTTGTAAAAAGTTTGAACACCTCTTCTGAGTAAAGACATAAAATTTTGCTTTTGTAAAAGATGAGCATAGAAACATTGCATTATTTTGTATCTTCTGTAGAACAGGAAGAAGTGTCAGAGCAAGGACATTGAATATAGCCTTTGGTAAACGCTAAGGCATTACTTAGTACCCTCATTAAGACATCACAATCTAAGCTTTCTTTTCAAATCAGAAAAAGAGTGATACATTGCTAATGCATTTCAGAGGGCACAGGGAGTGATCAAAACACATAAAAAGACATTTTAAATAACACAGGTATGAAGAACAAAGATTTCTGTACATGTTTTGAAAGAAGGGAAAATGTACAAGTAAATCCATTAGGTAGCACAAAAAGTACAACTGCCTTTGATTGACATCGTCCCAGTAGAGAGGAACATTTTTGGAAGCTATTTTCAATAGTAATACACAGCTTATTATGTTATATGTTAATACCCTATAGTTTCACAATAGCACATGTAAATAATCTTGAGTATGGAATGAGAACTAAACATGGTAAAATATGTATCTACCTTTCCACCTTACCATACAAACAGAAGTTATCTGCTTTATTGTAAAGTCTAGAGGGAATTCATTAACACAATTCCTTCATCACAATCAGTTTGAAGACACGTGAAAGTAGATAGAAGCATAGACCTGGAAAAAAATTAATATTGGAAGCTTGAAAGAATGTGAAAGAAATACAGAATAATCTCCACTGAAACAAACCTATGTTGTAATTTAAAAGAGATACCTGTAAGTAAAAAACAGGGCCATGCATTTTAGATGTTCTTTGGTGTGGATCAAAGTATGCAAAAGAATTATTCAACTTTGAAGTTGAGTTTTGGGCTGAAATTCACATACCCACAGTATGTTCATTTTCAATTCAATTTAATGAATTTCTTACTTATGTACTAAGCAATAGATCCAAAC
This sequence comes from Peromyscus californicus insignis, assembly GCF_007827085.1. Taxonomy (NCBI): domain Eukaryota; kingdom Metazoa; phylum Chordata; class Mammalia; order Rodentia; family Cricetidae; genus Peromyscus; species Peromyscus californicus. The sequence goes on along the minus strand of NW_026294573.1, from coordinate 70,886,979 downwards.
CTGTTGACCCACATATAAATGTGAACCTGTAACATTTGTCTTTCTGGGCTTGGATTAGCTCACTCAGAATAATATTTTCCTCTTCTGTGAGTTTATCTGCACATTCTATAATTTTATTTTTCTTTGTAACTGAACAAAATTCAATTTTGTATTGGTACTGAATTTTTATTATTCATTCCTCAGTTCATGGACATCGACATTATTTCAGTGTCTGAGCTATTGTGAGTACAGCACAAATGAACACAGATGAACAGTGACTCTGTAGTAGGATACAGTGTCTTCTTAATATATGTCCAGGAGTGATATACTGGCTCATACGGTAGGTATATTTCTAATCTTCCAAAACCACTCCATAGTGATTTTCATAATGCCTGCTTCAGTTCGTACTGCCACCAACAATGACTGACAGTTCTTCTTTCTCCACATCTTTGTTAACATTTGCTAACTTTTGTTTTCTTAATCTTAGCCATTCTGACTGAGGCAAGATAAAATCTCCAAGAACGTTTAATTTATGTTTCTTAGATGGCTAAAGAACATAAACACTTTAAAAACATATTTCTTAGTTACTTTTCTGTTGGTGTAATAAACACCATGACCAAGGCAGTCTAAAGAAGAAGACCACAGTCTGTGAGTTCAAGGCCAGCCTGGTATACAAAGCGAGTTCCAGGAAAGATGCAAAGCTACACAGAGAAACCCTGTCTCAAAAAAACAAAAAAAAAAAAAAAAAGACCACAGTTGTTTGGGGCTTACTGATCCACAGAATTAGAGTCTATGATGTTGGAAATAGGAGACAGAGTAGTAGAGGATATGACAACTGGAGCTAGAAGCTGAGAACTCATATTCCCCATGGGATGGGAACAACTGCTAACTGGGAAAGGCTTGTGACTTTTGACACCTCCAATCCTGACACCACACTTCCTACAGCAAGGTCACACCTCCTAAACCTCCCCCCAAAGTGCCAACAACTGGGGACCAAGTATTCAAAAGTGGAGACTTATGGAAGACATCTCACTGAAACCACCACAGCCATTCCTGTTTCTTATGAGGATGTGTTCCGTTGCATAGCCCACTTGAGAGTGCACTTTGCTTGGAAGAGGAAATTGCCAGATGTGTAATTATTTCCTGCTTCATAGCCTTTACCAATCTTTAGATGGACAGTGATTCACTGGGAAGAATATGACTATAACTTTGATGAGAAAGCTATTTTGGGGAAGAAGTATGTGGGTAGATATCTCTATGAATGAGCAAAGGACATGAAGATACTTGTGTCTCATGTAAAAGCTAATCAAAAGGTGAATTCCACAATCCATCTGTCTTCTACACAGGGTAAATAGGAGAGTCAAAGGGAGATGTATTGGGCACTACCATCTTTGCAGTTTTCAAGCCCTTGATGGTGGCACTGACTCTAAAATCCTTTTGGGAATGTATTTGTTCACTGTTTTTCCTGTGGAGGCAACTCCAGTGGTTTCCACTTAGTCTTTCCAACTATAATAGCCCTTACTTTATAAGTCAAGGAAACAGTATGGGAATTCTATCACCTCCTAAGTATATCCATCCCAATTATACATTCTAGAACTGGATAAATAACCACAGGAGGTTTGGGGACCCATTGTGAATCAAACCAAATCTTTATTTATCACTTGACTTCTATAAACCCCTACTTTAACTGGAGGACCACAATGATTCTTGTGGTCTCCCAGAATCAGTGCCTATTCAGAACCAGAATCCAGTAAACTCTGGAAAGTATGAGTGTTTGCTCTTTCCCCCCAAGGACAGTTACCCTAACAAAAGTCTAGAGGTCTGGCGGGAGCAGTGTGACTTCTTTGGGGAATAATGTCTGAGAGTAGCACAAAGGGCTCTCCATGTGCAAAACCCTGGAGACCCTGACCCACTTGGCAAGAACTTGTGGACAGTTTCCTATATAATTCCGGGCATGACTCCAGGAGCATGTATGCAATGTGCTCACCTTCCTTTTACTATGCAAGCTCTAATGCTGGCCTGAACAAATCACAGTAGGTCATGAAGTTTAATATTATATATTTGCATAACATTTATGCGAACATGATTTTAACCTTAAGAGATTTAAAGAAATGCTATTAAATAAATGGTACCCAGTTAATGGAACCATTCAAGGAACAGGTAATGAAGCAGAATCATAGAAACCCCTCATTTCTAATAATACTGCTAATATCCTGAGAAGGTAAGAGAGATAGACATAAGGACAAGGAACAAACAATGCCAACTATTAAGAGCAAGTCTCCAGGTTATGTTGCCTATAAGATAAATGGGAAAACCTTGTATGCCCCCAGAGGGGATAAAGCAGTAGAATGGATTGATCCAGCTCTGGCTGTTGAGTTGGATATGAGAACCCAGACCCTACCACATATAAATATTAACCACAAGAGAAAACTGTCTCCCACCCTACATAGTGTGTATCCACATGTTCTGCCAGCTGGGCACACTGTTCTGCCTGTAGGTGTGTCTAGTTAGAAAAGCTCCTGTGTAGCTTGCAAGACTACTTTTGCTTCTGACGATAGAGATATAGAAAAAGGTAATGGCTACCTGTGGGAGAGTTCGGGAGCAGAAAGGGAAGAAGCCGGAAACAAACGGGTAATTATTGTAACCATTTTTAGAGACTTAGGAAGTAAAAACTGGTTGTAAAACTATTCATGCAAACCATTGAAACTGTATAAATAAAGACAGTTCAAGCTTTCCAGGGCCATTTGCTTGACCAATAACAGGTGGTCACAATTTCTTCTTGGCACTAACTCCACATATCTGTCCCAGATCCATGAGCCTATCTGGAACAAGGCTACCAGCAGAGGTCCTTCTGTGAGAGAGAAGAAAAATGCTAAAAGTAAAACTCTAGGGTATATAATAAAGTCCTTACCCAGAGGGACCTGAATTTCCTTTCATTCAAAAAATCTAGATCTGGAAACTGGATCAAGTTTGGAAATCAGTTGATAGGCAGAGATAATTGATTGCTACCATCCCATGCAGCGTTTCATTGATTTGTTTCAGACTTTTTTCTGCTTATACATATTGAATAAAACATAGGCTTTTTATATATTTCATTTCTAGAAACACCATTAGTCAGTACCAAACATCCATATATGTCATATCATTATAAGATCTCTCTGCCTATGTTGTCCATTACAGGTCTGGCCACTATAGAAACTGCTTTGCCTTTTTCTGCTCATTATGATAACTATGCTGTCCTTGGCTTTGGTGATTCAGTGAAGCCACCTGGTCCCTGCTAATCCAGAGCCCAATTAAACACATTACATTTAATTGATCCAATTGAGCAGCAGTATCTCCAGTGCTAAGATCTGGCACAAGGGGAAGACCAATGATAAAGCTCTTCAAATCTACTGGTGCCCTTCTCATCATTTTCTGTCTTCCAGCATTAGTAAAGTCATGTTTCCTGAGTTCTATCACTGTGATGAATTAGGTTTTACATGGTATTCCCACTCCAACATTCCAATTTTCTTAAGCCTTCATAACAGGCATATCCAGCTCTTTTTCAGCAGGTTATCGTTCAACAAATGCTTCAGGTAACTCATCAAACAAACTTTTGACACCTTTTAAACTGTGCAAACTCCCATAACAGTAAGTGCAGTCCGAGCCAGTATTCTATTCATTTCCCCATTATCCCATACCCTAAAAATCTATTCCCACATAAATCTCCCAGACATCTGCTTGAGGGAATTAGCAATCTTGTTAAATTTTCTATTGGTGTAGTACTTTGCCTCATGTACTACCCTTCCCATCTTCCCCTTAGGAGCCCATTTATCTGTTTAGCCTGGTGTCTGGTGATAGGTCTAAAGGCAACTACTTGTGGGCACTAAAGGATGTCATTATTATCTTGTGTGGCATCTCATTCAGGGAAGGTCACCACCAGCTTGCCAGATAATGAAGGATTAATTGAATCAGGCAAAGATAGAGAAGGCTGTAGCTAGAGATTTCCTGCCTGGCCCATAGTCAGGACAAATCTCTCTCACATGCCAGTCCCACAGCCACTCAGACCCAACTAAGTAAACACACAGAGACTTATATTGCTTACAAACTATATGGCCGTGGCAGGCTTCTTGCAAACTGTTCTTATATTTTAAATTAACCCATTTCTATTAATCTATAAGTTGCCACATGGCTCATGGCTTACCAGTATCTTTACATGTTGCTTGGTGGCTGGCAGCGTCTTTCTCCCTCAGCCTTCCACTTCCCAGAATTCTCCTCTCTCCTTGTCCCACCTATATTTACTGCCTGGCTACTGGCCAATCAGTGTTTTATTTATTAACCAATCAGAGCAACACATTTAACATACAGAACATCCCACAACAGAAGGCAATATTGCAGGGGGTATGGTTAGGGATACATCTTCTGCTATGAGTGAAGTAACTAAATAATCCCTACATAACCTGAGGGTTCAAATCCCCAGCTCCATTAGGCTTCTTCTACACATCTCCATCCCAAGTGCAGGATACTACTCTTTACCAATAAATACTCTTACTTTAATTGTCATCACTCTACAAGGCTCAGACTTCAAATTTTGTCATAATTCAGCTGATCTTATAATGAGCACGTGGGTTTGATTTTCAGCAACTTCAGCTCTACGATTACTGGAGAAAATATTCTCTTCCAGTTCAAACTTAAAAACCCTGTTGTACATGATAAAAACTCATATGAATTCACAGAGATTAAGGAAGTATGCAGATGACCTGCACAAGTCTGCATCAACTCTTCTGCTTATACATTATGGCTTCTAGTTTAGTGTTTTTATGGGATTCCTGAGTGTGTGAATGAGTAGGTCTCTGATTCTTATGCCTTCTATTGGGCTCTTTTCCTTCTGTTTCTTCATCTTATCCAACTCCAAATGTATTAGTTTTTATTTTATCATAATATATTATATTTACATTATATTATATTAAAAAAGAAATCCTATTAGAAACACTGTTTATGTAAATATAGAGGAAATTAATTGTTTTCATTGAACTCATTGTCAATTTATCCAGGAATTCTAGAAGCAACTATGCAGCAGCAGCATTTTCCTTATTTTTCCACAAACTTTGGAAAGTTTTATGTACAGAATCCCTAAATTCCTTATTCTTCAAAATAATCCAGTAAAAATATTTCAAATCATGGTCTTTCAGTGTTCCCCATGCTACCAGAAAAGTTTTCTGTAAAGGTAACTGTCAATGAACTGTAAAGCCTGTTACACATACTTTAAACATTTGATTTATAATTATATTTCTCTAGAACCGCTCCTGGCACCACAATTTGTATTAGTCTTTCTTCTCTAAAGGAGAAGAACCAGTAGAATATATATGGGGTTTACTGGATTGACTTACAGACTATTTCCTTGTAGTTCAATAATGGTTGTGTCCCTACAGAAAATGTGAATTTTTAGTCCTTGAGGTTAGAGGGCTCAGCAGTCTCAATCTCACACAGGAGTCCCAGAAAAAAATCCTGCAGAGGTGCTAATCTTCAGTCTATGTCAGAATCCCAAAGAGCTTGAGTTAGAGGCTTGCCTAAGAATGCCTCAGCAACAGGACAGATGGACTTGCCAATGAATAAAGACAAGCAGACAAAAAAGCAGACATTCCCACTTCGATGTTGTTTTATGTGGGCTTTCCCCAGTGGGTATGGCCCAGATTTAGGTGCACATTCCACCTTCAAGCAGTCTGTGAAAATCCCTCACAGTAGTGCCCAACATCTTGAGATTGAACTGGCTCCAGGTGTAGTCAAGTATACAACAAAGATTAGACATAGCAGAGTTCCTATTCTGGTCCTGTCAGTTCCAAATTCTGTGTCCCTCCCGTTTCTGCATGGACTTCCTTTTCTCTAGATTTACAAATTTGTCTTCTATAGTTTTATCAACAATATGTTCTAAACTTTTTGCTTGAAATTCTCCTTCTTTTGCCACAATTAGTAGGCGTTTTTTTCTTTTAATGACATCCCAAAGTTCTTACATGTTCAGTTCATTCATAGTTTAAGTTTCAGACCGACCTTTATTAAGTGACTGAATTATCCTGTATTGTCTTCAGAGCTGATACTCCTTCATCCACATGACTTACTTTAATGGTAAATGTTTCCACTGAACATTTTATTTGACCTGTATGTTTTTCATTTTCACTGTCATTTTGGTTTGGCTTTTCTTAAGTATTATTTTCGATTTAGTAAATTCGATTTTGTATTGTTAATTGACTTCTTTTTTTCATTCAGCTGTCTATGTTCTCCTGGAAAATATTGAAGTCCTCTTTGTTCTACCACATTCATCATCATGTATTTTGTGTTCTGCATATGGAATTTTATTTACATAATCTAAAATTTTAAAAAAATACTTATTTTTATTTTGTATAAGAATTTTCCTATATGTGTGCCATATGCATGTCTTGTACTCCAGGAGGCCAGAAGAGGTCACTGGTTCATTTGATCCCCTGGAGCTGGAGTTACAGATGCTAATGATGTTCATCATAGGAACCAAACCCAGAACCTTTGCAAGTGCAGCAAGTGCTCTTAACCACTGACCCAGCTCTCCTGGCCCTCATTTAATTCATTTTGATAAGGTATCATTACTACGGGATTGGTAATTTATGGAAAAGCTGAGTTGTTTGGATTTTTCACAATACTTTTTTGTGCTGGGATATTTCCATCTTGGTTTAGATGTGTGTTGGGAGTGGGAGGAGCTATATTAGTAGCAGTCATGGTAGCAAGTCCCTTCCAATGGTAGAGAAAATTCTCAGGCCTGATGGTAGAGGAGATTCGTTGTGACATTGAAGCAGTCAATTTTGGAACTGCAGAAGTAGATGATGGAGTGATAAAATATTCCTGTCCCTGTCCCCGGTCTCTCCAAAACTGCAATCACTCAATATGTATGCTTGTTTGCCATGCCATTACCAAACTGAAATATTGGCCTTTTAAGGCCTCCTATAAATTTTAAAATATATACTAACATAAATGAATGACTACAGCACAAATAAGAATAGACTCAATGATACTCTAAAGCAATTATGTCTGAAGAAATACAATTACTATAGAAAAGAAGCTATAGGAGTCTATTGCTCCAATATGGCTTTTAGTTTAGCAACTTACCTGGGGTCTGTTGTAGAACATTATTTGAAGGTGTGTTACATTTATTTATGCTGTGGAACATTTGTTTAATGATGCAAATATGTGTTGCATTTGTTTAATCTGTAAAGCTGTGTTACTTTACCTGTCTAAAACAACTAATTGTTCTAATAAAGAGCTGCATGGCAAATGGCAAGGCAAGAGAAAGGGTAGGTGGTACTCTAAGGCAAAGAGAATAAATAGAAGGAGAAAAAGAGAGAAAAGAGGGTCAGGGAACAAGTGAAAAAGGAGGAGGATGCCGGGGGCAAGACACACAGCCAGACATGGAAGAAGTAGCGAAGAAAAAATATACAGAAATAGAGGAATGTAGAAGCCCAGAGGCAAAAGGTAGATGGGGTCATTTAAATAAAGAAAAGCTGGCTAGAAACAATTTAATTTAAGGTCAGGCATTTATAAGGAAGACTAAGTCTCTGTGTATACTTATTTGGGAGCTAGGTGGTGGGCCCCCCAAAGAGCCAAAGAGTAAAATCAACAAGAGAGGTCCTCACATTAAAGTTTAAATTTATCACACAGACCACCTAATCATTGGGATGAGGTGAGATGAAGCTTGCACAAAAACTGAAAGATAATTAAGATGCTTGCTTCCTTCATTATTAATAAATAAAATAAACTTTCATGGCTACTAGCTGCATTCTCACAACAGTTATGGTATTTTGTTTCCAATTTGTTTTAAATTATAGCAAGAACAATGTTGATCTGTTATGGGTACCTTTAATTTCACCACATGGAAAACTTAAACATGGGTTGGCACAAAACATAAAGAATGACAAAAGGGTTTACATTTTTTTAGACAGACTCTAGCTAAGTAGCTCTCCTCAAACTTATGGTTCTCCTGCTTCATCCTTCAAATTACTGACATTGCAAATGTACATGACCACATCTGGCTTTAAGAAGGTGTTCTTCTGTTTGCTTGTTTAGTTTTAAAAGAATGTGTGAAATGCAAGTATTACAATGACCTTCTCATAGTCAATTCTGCACAGAAGCTCAAACCCATGTAAAGAATTGCTGGTATCTGCTTGTCAAGAAATATGGTTCTTTATGTTTCCGTTATTCATGCTATTACCAAGCTGAAAGGACTTGTATAAAATTTAAAATATATGCTAAAGTAAATGAATGGCTATAGTGCAAGTGGAGATCAAATAAATGATATCTCCAAATAGTTAGTTAGGAAGACATATAATCATCAAAATGGAAAAAAGCCATACAAATCTATTTAAATGTTCAAATCACACTTTCTAAAGTGAGAATTAGATTAATGAGAACATTAACACACTTAAACCTTTTCTTCCAATGTAAGATTATATTAATTTATATTTTATTAAGTACTTGTAAAATTAATTATCAAAGGAACAAAAGTAGCAGCAACCACATTGTGAAGTGACATTAAAATGTGATCGGCACATTAAAGAAAATAAGATTTCAATAAGCCCCTAACAGGTAGGTTCACAGCTCACATTTCAATGGCTGTTCCTTTAGATAAAAACTAGAACTCAACTAGACAATTCTAAGGTCATACACTTTGGTTATTCAGACAATGGATGAGAAAAGTGAAGATAATTTTTTTAAACAAGATGGTTTGGTTTCAGTAACAAAATTTTCTCTAATACATGTTTAATGGTGAAAAGAGGCCAAGATAAAAATGAAAAATATTCCTGTTGCCTTTTCCTCCTTTATCTTCAGCATGCTTCTTTCTATGTTGGTCTCTATTAACCCCAATCTTACATTGTCCTCATTATTTTCTACTAGTTCCAAAAACATTCTTAGTACTAAGTGTAATCTTCTTGGCTTACCAATTACCATCTATAGCCCCTGAACATATCTCTGTGGCTGGAAGAATAATAATTTGATTTAATGAGATCTGGGTCACGTCTTGGCTAAGAGAAGCAGCACATATTTATTTCTCCAGAGGAAAGTTGAGTGCTTTTCCCAGAATTCTTATGCTGGGTCTACTCTGGCTCATAGCTGGTTATAAAGAAGTGATTAATGGAAGAAAAGTCCTTCTGCATCCAGGTTTGTCAGTATTATTTCCTTTGTTTGTTTGTTTGTCATTTGTTTGGAGAACCAGTCTCACACTGCAGCCCATGCTTGCCAGAACTTAATGTAATACAAATTGTCCTGGAATTCAGGCCAATCCTCTTGACTCAGTGTTCTGCAGGCTGGAATTATAGACATGAGCCACAAGGCACAATCAACATTTTCATGTCCATCATAATATTTATATTTTCTATAGCTGATAGGCATCCTCTACTTAGGACCTAAGTATGTCCGTCTCAAAGCTCTCTCCAAGGCCTCTGTCAAAGGCTAGGCTGCCTCTCCTGGTTCTGTAACAGGGAGAGAAGAGTACAGCAAGCAGCCATGGGCATTAAAAGCTCTGTATCCTTGACAACTGGAATATAAACTCTTTCCACTACAGGTTACTGTTGTTTGTTTTGTGATATAAAAACGTCAGTGGTAGGAATGAGAAATGAGAAGTTTATCCACAGAGGAAACTGCTGTGGGATGTTCTGTATGACAAATGTGTTGCTCTGATTGGTTAGTAAATAAAACACTGATTGGCCAGTAGCCAGGCAGGAGGAAGTATAGGCAGGACAAGGAGGAGAAGAATTCTGGGAAGTGGAAGGCTGGGTCAGAGACACTGCCAGCCGCTGCCATGACAAGATGCCGCATGTAAAGACACCGGTAAGTCACGAGCCATGTGGCAAGGTATAGATTTATAGAAATGGATTAATTTAAGATATAAGAACAGTTAGCAAGAAGCCTGCCACGGCCATACAGTTTGTAAGCAATATAAGTCTCTGTGTTTACTTGGTTGGGTCTGAGCGGCTGTGGGACTGGTGGGTGACAGAGATTTGTCCTGACTGTGGGTCAGGCAGGACAACTCTAGCTACAGAAAACTACTCAATTGGGAACTCGAGATGACTGTCACGGTTTCTTCTGGATGTTTGTAAGCCCTGGGTTTGATGATGTCACCTTTATTCATACTATCAGGCTACTCCAGTCACCTCAGCTGAGTTTTAAAAACTGATTTGATGATGCTTTGTTCTCTTCTTCCTCTTTCTGTTACTTGATAATTGTTCTTTTATTTTTTCCCTGATATATATTTAGTAAACACACTCACTCAAAACCAAAAGATGTGGGTGTCATAGATCATTCCACCAACTGAGCAAGCCATCATCAAGATTCTCTTAACATTGTACAGGTAAGGCATGGGGTGAAGTTTCTGGGGCAGTGTTTTCCTGTGGAACTTTCTATGAATCTTCTCATTTCTGCGAGCACATATAGTAGCCATTGTTCCATGAGGCTATAAAGTACTTAAAATATGACTCACTTGTGAGATCAAGGAACTAAATTTTTAATCTTACTTACTTTTCTGTAATTTAAACTTAATAACCCCATGAGCCTAATGGATACAGATTAGACACTACAGCTCCAGGCAACTAGCTATATGAAGATATGTTACACTGTGCTGGTACATTCCTGTGCGCGGTCTTCCAAAGCACAGCAGGGTAGCAATTATGCTGTATCCTTTTTTTTTAATGTTACAAAAATACCTGATGGGAGCAGCTTCAGAGAAGAGAGGATCAACTGGGCATCCAGTCCATCAGGGCTTGGAAGGTATGGCTAAAGCGCCTGGGTTTGAGACAGTGGGGCTTGTGGCTTCTTCATGTCATAGCGTATGAGCAAGCAGAGACTGAAACATAGATAGATCTAGAGTTTAACCTTCAAAGTCATTCCAAAAAGGCCTTTGTATGCCAGCTGGGTCATGTATCCTAAGGATTACATAAACACCCAGCAACCAATGAGGAACACCTTATGTCTAAACCATAGCAAACTCCAATAGTTAACACTTCGTCATCTGTTAGCCCAGCACTATTATAAATTCCTTTACTTGTGAATACCTTTTCAGAAATGTTCTGCAATTAACCTAGAAACAAGTTGCTAATTGCCTAGAATATTGTGGTAGACAATTAAAGATGGTCCTCAATGCAACAAAATACTCTCCTGTAGGATATATGTGCATATATCCTATATAAGTAACATATATATTTTTTATTACTTTCAATAGGATTGAATTCTATTCCTATAAATGTGGAATGAAGGAAGAATATTCACAGAGATGTAATGCTTAGATTTAAAGTGTCCCTTCTTCTGATCAACTGACTCTGACTTACAACTAGCACATACTTTTTTAAATGAATATAATGCTGAAATGACAAGCACGCTCTAATTCTACATTTTTCAATTTAATTTCCATTCATCATACACATGTGTATAACAAACCAATTTTGATAATTTTTTCCTGTGTTACACTAGTCCCAAATTGAGTGCAAAACTATTTTTGAGGGTGCATTCTGAGAAATTTGACATTTTAATAATATTTAATACTCCTTTAGGAATCAACATAAAGCAAATTAAACAAATAAAAATGAATATGTGCTATGAAGATGTACTTATGATTATATACCCTATCTCGGGACTAGGAAAGAAAACTACACTGGACCGTGAGTTTCAAAACTGCCACTTCTTAAGTATGAGAACTTTTACAATTTCTTAACTCCTGCATGCCTTAGAACCTGTGAAATGAAGACAATGTCCTCCATATAACATTGCAAAGATAAAATTAGCACATACATTAAGTAGGAACAGCACCAAACAGGAGGTGTTTAATAAAAATAGACATTGTAATACTTGTTACTGTTATAAACATGATTAAAATACATTCTTCACACAGATGTTTCTCAACCTGGTTTCTATTGTTTCTCCAAAAGCCATCTGCTCTCTCTATCCCTTGGGTACATTTAACACAACTGTGTTCTTCAAACTCCAAAGGATAGTTTAAAAAAATCCATAGAATCAACTAACATGGGTTTATAAGGGTTCACAGAGACTGAATCTCCAAACAGAGAGCTTGCATGGGACTGACTGAGGCCCTCTGCATATATATTACAGTTGTATAGCTTGGTCTTCTTGTGGAACTCCTAACACTGGGAGCAGGGGCTGTCTCTGACTCTATTACCTGCTTTTGGAACCCTTCCCTCCTCCTACTGGGTTGTCTTGGCCTGCCTTAACAAGAGAGGAGGTGACTAGCCTCACTGCAACTTGATATGCAGTAGCTGACTTTATATATATATATATATATATATATATATATATATACGAGGCCTGCCCTTTCCTGAAGGGAAAGGAGGAGTGTGAGTGGGGGATGAGATAGTAAGGTTGAATGAGAGGGACTGGGAGGAGAGGAGAGAAGGAGAGGAAACTGTGATGGGGCTGGAAAACTAAATTAATTGATTTAATGAAATAAAAGAGTTTCAACTATTTCTGTTTTCTTCTGAAGTTCTATGATCCCTCTCTGATGATCCTTAAGACTACTACTGTGTGTTGGCTAGCATTCTGTTAATATGATAGAAATCTAAGATCATAAGTATATCAAAAGAAAGATTTTTATTTTGGCTCACACATTTGGCAGTGATTGTTTGGCCCTGTTGTAAGGCAGAACACTGTGGTATGAGTATGTGGTAATAGAAGACCATTCACCTAATGACCAGGTGTAGAAGAGGGAAAGGAAGGACCAGGATCTCCAGATATTCTTCAATTGGAGGTACTCCTACCTAAGACCTTCTGTTAGGCCCTACTTCTTTATTTTTCCTCCACCTCTTAAAGTACCGAAGATTGAGGACCAAGACTTTAATACATGATCCTATGAGGGGCATCTCAGAAAAACAATATAGTGCAGTGATAATGCCAGCCTTTTATAAGTAATTATTTCCTCTTTTCCTAAGGTGCCACCTAATTCTGTGACTCCCATCAGACAAATCTAGCAGAATTTTCAAGTACCCCCAGAGGCATAGTTTTCCATGGGCTGCACAGTATACAAAGCAGCCCTCAGTCACTGCTCATTTGAGCTGCACCTCACAGCCTGTCTGATAACTACAAACATACATACTTTGTAAGATGAATTGCTAAACCGTCTTATTAATGAAAAACCTGGAGCCAAATATTGGGGTAAAAACTGAGAGATCAGGGAAGCAGAAAGAAGCCAGTCACCTTCTTACCGCTAGAAATCCTCAGCCAAAAAGAGCTACTTCCTGTATACCCACACCTATATCCCTTCTGTGCTCTGCCATCTCACTTCCTCTCTCTGCCCAGCTACATCACTTTCTCTTTCTGCCCAGCTCTTTCACTTCCTGTCTGTCTGTATAGACCTCCAGATCTCTATGTTTAACTAGTGCTGGGAACGAAGGTGTGTACCACCATGCCTGGCTCTGTTCCCAGTGTGGCCTTGAACTCACAGAGATCCAGATGAATCTCTGCCTCCCAAATGCTAGGACTAAAGGCAGGTACTACCATTGCCTGACTTCTATGTTGAATATAGTGGCTGGCTTTTTCCTCTGATCTCCAAGTAAGCTTTATTTATTAGAACACAAATAAAATATCACCACGATACTTCAAAAAAAAGACTGGAAACTGAAGGTCAGGGGATAGGCCTAGGGTTTGTCTCATCATTACAAAATAAGAGGCTCCATTCTTAGGACAGGTCTTCTAGGTACATATTCAGAGTTCTATCTGATTGAATTTTGTAGTACTTATAAATTTTAGGCTTTCTGATAATATTATTGAAATAGTTAGAACTACTTTATGTAAAACAAGAAATGAGAAGGAAATGGTTTCTAATGAGGCTAGAAGACCACCCAAAGAGTAAGAAATATTATATTTATATGTATTGGTTTGCTGAGACACAAATTTATGAATTCCATAAATTTTTCAGGGATACAAATGTTAAGGATCTCATTATTGCTTCACATGAAGTTTTTGTTTTTATCTTTTATATTTAAATTTTTCATACAATGTATTTTGATCATAGTCTTTCCCCTGCCACACATCCTCCCACATTCCCACACTACACCACTTGATGTTCTTTTTTCTCTTAATAAAAACTTAACCACTGAATTATCTCTCCCTGTTCCAGAGACTGCTGTGGGATATCTTTCTATATGCTGTGAATATGTATTGCTATGATTGGTTGACAAATAAAGCAGTTAGGCCAATGGCAAGGCAGAATAATGTTGCTAGAGTTTTCCTGCAGTCCTGCCTGGCCCACAGTCAGGACAAATCTCTTTCACCCGCCAGTCCCACAGCCGCTCAGACCCAACCAAGTAAACACAGAGACTTATATTGCTTCCAAACTGTATGGCCATGGCAGGCTTCTTGCTAACTGTTCTTATATCTTAAATTAATCCATTTCCATAAATCTATACCTTGCCACGTGGCTCATGGCTTACAGGCATCTTCACATGTGGCTTGTCATGGCGGCGGCTGGCAGTGTCTCTCTGACTTAGCCTTCCACTTCCCAGAATACTCCTCTCTCCTTGCCCCGCCTATACTTCCTGCCTGGCTACTGGCCAATCAGTGTTTTATTTATACAGAAAAATATCCACAGCAGAATAAGGTTAGGCAGGACATTTGAACTGAAGAGACAGGAGAAGAAAGGAGAGTGAGAGGAGACACCAACTCACTGCTGAAGGAACAACAAGATGCCAGCAGACTGGTAATGTCACAGCCATGTGGCAACATAGAGATTAATAGAAATGGATTGAGTTAAGGTATAAGAGTTGGATAACAAGAAGCCTGACCCATAGGCCATACAGTTTCTAAATAATATAAGCCTCTGTGTGTTTATTTGGGACAAAGTGTCTGAGGGACATGCATGGGAGAGATTTGTCCCAAACGCAGGGCCTGGCAGGACTGGAGAAACTTGCAGCTACATTCGGCTCCCAATGTGGTAGAAAGAATTTTCACCCAAAACCTGAGAAAGCTTTAAAAATAGATTCTAATACTAAGCTAAAAACAGCTTCCTTTTTGGCTTGACCTATGGTGTGGCAGATTTCTGCTGCAGTACACAGAGGTGTTTCCAAGCCATGTAGTATACTTCATGGTAGATTTAGCTTTTGTAATTAAAAAAAGAAATGTTTCTGGACTACATGCTGTTGGATGGAGGCATAGACCCACTGCTTCCCAGACTCGGTTGGTGAACATAGATCCCAGAGCTGGTGGTAAAATGTACCTCTGCTATGTTGGGAAACTGAGGTGGGTGAAGCAGGGGCTGCTGCTTCAGGCCTAGTCACACTGCAGTTTAAATCAATGGTCAAAAAAATGATTACAATTTCGTAATTAGACAGATTCAGATGGAGTAATACTCTAAACAGTTTACAATGTGTGTAAAAATTTATGTAGGCTTGAAAAGAGAGGAAAAGGAATATAGACAGTTATATAAAGAAATAAATAGTTTTAAAAAATGAATTCTTTGAAGAGACAATAAGAACAATATGAAAGTTAAGCCATATAAAGATGGAAATTACACAAAGAATCTGGATACTACATATTATTATATTGTTTTTGAGATTTTTTTAACTGCAGAGAGGCATTTGATTGTAGAGGCTAACAAGTGAAACCTATATCTATATTTTAAAGGTATCTTCCATTTGTCTGCAAACCTCATGATGTCATTTCAGACAAATGGATGGATCTAGCAAAAATCATCCTGAGTGAGGTAACCCAGACTCAGAAAGACAAACATGGTATGTACTCACTCATAGGAGGATACTAGATGTGGAACAAGGATGACTGGACTGCTACTCACATCACCAGGGAGGCTACCTGGAAAACAGGACCCCAAGAAAGACACGGGGATTGCCCAATGACAGAGAAATGGAATGAGATCCATATGAACAGCCTGGACATGAGTGGGGGTAGTGAAGGGTGAGGGTCGAGGGAAAGAGAGCGTGGGGGAGCAGGAGATCCCAGCTGGATCAACAACAGAGAGGGAGAACAAGGAATAGGAGACCATGCTAAATGAAGACCACATGAGAATAGGAAGAAGCAAAGTGCTAGAGAGACCCACAGAAATCCACAAAGATACCCCCACAACAGACTGCTGGCAATGGTCCAGATACAGACCAAACTGACCTACTCTGGTGATGGGATGGCCAAACACCCTAATTGTTGTGCTAGAAACCTCATCCAACTACTGAGGGATCTGGATGCAGAGATCCATGGCTAGGCCCCGGTGAATCTCTGGGAGTCCAATTATCGAGAATGACGAGGGTTTATATGAGTGAGAATTGTTGAGACCAAGGTTGGATAAAGCACAGGGACAAATAGTCAAACAAATGGAAACACATGAACTATGAACCAATGGCTGAGGGGTCACCAACTGGATCAGGCCCTCTGAATGGGTGAGACAGTTGATTGGCTTGATCTGCTGGGGAGGCATCCAGACAGTGGGGCCGGGTCCTGTGCTCATTGCATGAGTTGGCTGTTTGAAACCTGGGGCCTATGCAGGATCGCTTGGCTCGGCCTGGGAGGAGGGGACTGAACCTACCTGGACTGAGTCTACCAGGTTGATCTCAGTCCGCGGGGGAGGCTTTGCCTTGGAGTAGGTGGGAATGGGGGGTGGACTGGGGGGAAAGTGAAGGGGGCGGGAGGGGGGAGAACAAGGGAATCTGTGGCTGATATGTAGAACTGAATTGTATTGCAAAATAAAAATTAAAAAAAATTTTTAAAAAAAAGGTATCTTGACTTCAAAATTTATGTCTAAGGATATGTTGCTTTGGAAAAGAGCTTCTGCTTTTGTTTCCACAGAAGATGAGAACCTGTGGATTGCCTCCAGGCTAATATGGTTTGATTAACCAAGACCCCCTGAAAGGTCTCCAGTGACAGCCATGGCCCAGATGATCCAACATCCAAAATAGCTTCAAAGCAACTGACTAAGTTGATCCAGCTTCACAGACTACTACAGCCAAGATTAAATTATAATTCTTAATTTTCTCTGGATCCCCATAATATTAACAGTGCCCTTAATCAGCAGGAAGTAGCCTAGAGGACTATACCCACCCATCCCCCCAAAAATGGACTATAGATGTTTGTTTTTGTTTAGGCATTGGTTACAAATTGTTATTGGTCATAGTCAATCTCTTTCTAAAAGAAGAAAAGGGGATATTATAGATATAATAGGATGAACAGGTAGATTCTTGAATCTATTTTTAAAGAGCAATAACTTGTTTAAAATGTTTTACATTGCTATGGATTTTAGTTTATTGATACAAGTTAAAGTTGATTTTGTTATACTATATATTCTACTCTTGTTTAAGGTATTATGTTTATGCAACTCATTTAAAATTGTAATGTATAATAAGAAATACAGATTAATAATTAACCATCTATGATAATCAAACTTGTAGTCATGTTAGTTAAGTTTTCTAGGTATACATAGATATATTTCAAATAGGTAGGTAATATTCAAATACTTCAAAGACTTACAGAATATGGCATTTAAAATGTTTTAAAAACTTAGATTTTTCAGGACAGTGAGACATATCTGCTCCTGGCAGCACTGATTTACTTCTAAGAAGAAGATGGCCATCAAAGATACTCCATATGGACTTTATCTTCTCCTTGGAAAAACTGGTCATTTGGGCAAGAAACTGCTCTTGCCTGGACTGCTTGACAATATGTTGTATAGACTAGACATGAAAGACCCATAGCAAGGTGAACACTAAACTTTGCCTAAACAGGGCAAGATGGTCCTTCAGGTTCCTGTCTCACAGAGGAGACTGCCAGAGATTCTACAGGACATAAGGAGAAGCGACTGGTGAACTTTACCAATAGATGAGACAATCCTTCAAATTTCCTGCTTCACTAGAATGTCTGTCAGAGACTCTAGGCCTGTAGGCTAAAGATAGATGCCCCAAAGTTGCAGAGGAACTTGAGTGACTGTCCAGGCAGCCAGATGTCTCTGTCATTTCTAGAACTTTGGAAGTTGCTTACAATGAACTTCCTATTTACTTAGGTAATATTGTATCCTTCTGGGGTCTTTGATGGAGTTGAAGACTATATAGTCATAACTATAGCTGTCCTTAGTCATGATAAAAGATGAATTAGATATAAAACTTTAGACTCACAAAAATAGGAGAGATGATAGAATATTTTCTTTAATTTTGCCAAATACAAATAGACTAGATATTGTAACTGTAATTCTTGCTTGATAACTGTTTTATTATATATAATTTTACTATGTTAAAGTTAAAACCTTCCATTTTAATTAGGCAGAAAAGGGGAAGTGTTGTGGGATGTCTTTCTGTATGCTGTGAATATGTGTTGCTCTGATTGGTTGATAAATAAAGCTGGTTGGCCAATGACAAAGCAGAATAAGATTTACGAGGACATTCAAACTGAAGAAACAGGAGAGGAAAGGAGAGTGAGAGGAGACACCAGCACACTGCCCAAGGAGAGGAGCAACAAGATGCCAGCAGACCAGTAATGCCATGGCCATGTGGCAACATATAGATTAATTGAAATGTTTTAAGTTTTAAGAGCTAGCTACAAGAAGCCTGACCCATAGGCCATACAGTTTTAAATAATATAAGCTTCTATGTGTTTACGTGGGACCAAGTGGCTCAGGGACATGGGTGGTAGAGATTCATACTGACTGCAAGGTCTGGTATGACAAGTGAAACTTCCAGCTACACAGAGACAGCTGCATCTTTTTGTGCAGTACCAGTCTTATTCCTGAGACATGATGGTGAATGTCAGAGTGAACAGATTTGGCTGTATTGGGTGCCTGGTTGTCAGGACTGCCTTCCAGTCTGGCAAAGTGAACATTGTTGCCATCAATAACCCCTTCATTGACCTCAAGAACATGGTTTACATATTCTAGTATGACTCTACTCTCACTAGTTCAACGGCACAGTCAAGGCTGAAATTGGGAAGTGCCTCATCAACCAGAAGGCCATCACCATCTTCTAGGAACTAGATCCTGCCAACATTAACTGCGGTGATGCTGGTGCTGAGCATGTTGTGGATTCTACTGGAGTCTTCATCACCATGGAGAAGGATGGGGCTCACTTAAAGGGTGACACCAAAAGGTTCATCATCTCTGCCCCTTCTACTGATGCCCCCACATTTGTGATGGGTGTGAACCATGAGAATGACAATTCACTCAAGATTGTCAGCAATGTTTCTTGTACCTCCAACTGCTTAGCTCCCCTGGCCAAGGTCATCCATCACAACTTTGGCATTGTAGAAGGACTCATGACCACAGTCTATGCCATCACTGCCACCCAGAAGACTATGGATGGCCCTTCTGGGAAGCTGTGGCATGATGGCTGCCCTGAACATCATCCCTGATTCCACCAGTGCTGCCAAGACTGTGGGTAAGTTCATCCCAAAGTTGAATGGGAAGCTTATAGGCATGGCCTTCCATATTCCTACTACCAATGTATCCCTTGTGAATCTAACATGCCACCTGGAAAAATTTGCCAATTATGATGACATTAAGAAGGTGGTGAAGCAGGTATCAGAGCGCCCACTAAAGGGCACCCTGGGATACAATGAGGACCAGGTTGTCTCCTGCGACTTTAACAGTGACCCCCACTCTTCCACCTTTGATGCTGGGGCTGGCATTGCTCTCAATGACAACTTTGTGAAGCTCATTTCCTGGTGTGATTATGAATTTGGCCACAGCAACAGGGTGGTGGACCTCATGGCCTACATGGCCTCTAAGGAGTAAGAAGCCCACCCTGGACCACCCACCTCAGCAAGGACAGAGCAAGAGAGAGACTCTCGGCTTCTGAGCAGTCCCTGTCCCAACTCAGCCCCTGACACTGAGCATCTCTTTCAAAGTTTTCATCCCAGACCCCCAGAATAATAGGAGGAGTTTGAGGAGTTCTACTCTCTTGAATACCATCAACAAAGTTCACTACACCCCTCAAAAAAAACTTTAAAAAAGGAGCACAAGAAAACAGAGTCCCATTTGCATTCACAAAGTACTCCCGTATATAAGGCCTGCCCTGGAATATGGTTCATATACCCAATGTCACTTCATTGAAAAAATATTATTTTCCTCCTCCCAGCAGCTATAAATTGTAAGACTTTCTTGGCTATGGTTGAGACTTTGCACTCACTTATATTTCTCCTCCCTGGGATTTTGTCTGGACTGAATTTGTGCAGGCCTTGTACATAGTGTCACAGCATCAATGAGTTCACATGTGAATCAGACTGTTGTGTCCAGAAGATGCTGTTTCTTTGAAGTCATTCACAAACTCTGGTTCTTATGTGCAGTTTGAATGTCCACCAACCTGAAACGAAAAATTATTTTTAAAGATCACAAATTATTTTTTAGACATTGCTTTATTGCTTCATTTCTTTTAGGTACCTATTCTCCAAAATATATGTTACAATGTTGAAATTCATGTTTACCTACTATGTCCATTTCAGCTGCGGTTTTCTCCATAAGAATAATTAATTTTTTAAGCTGTACATCCATGCATATTATTTTCTCAACGATTCTCCAATTTCAAATTCTCTAATTAGGGATGTTATTTAAAAGTGTATGATAAAAGGCACAAAAATATTTGAAGTCAAAGCAAAGAACCCAGCTGAAAATATTCAAGTGACTTCCTAATTCATTAACTTAAGACTTCAAAGGAGAAAAATCAATATTTTCAAAATTATTTTCCTGTTTATAAGCAGGCACCATGACAATACAAATGGTGAGAAGCTACATACTGAGCTTTTCATTATCTAATGTTGCTGACTACTGGGCTTCTTATCATTTATTTACATGTGTTTACTTATTGTTTGGTTTTATTTAGGTAGAAGGAGAATATCATTCCTAATAGAGTGACACCCTAAATCATTTCAGTACATCACTGAGGGCTGGCCCATGAAAACTCTCACCATATCAAAGGTATGATTGTGTGATATCATTTCTGACCCACAGAATAGGACCTATCTTTAATGCATAAAGATAGCTGGTTACCCTAAGTGTAATTACCATAATTTTATCCCTATTAATTTTGTTTGTAGAATTAATTTCCATAATTTATGACTTGAAACAAAAACATTGGCCCTATTGAACAGTGTCTGAAAGCAGAATTATCATAAACCCTACAAATGCCAAATGTTATTATTTTTTTCTGTTTTTCTTCTCTCTGAGTCCTCCAAACTGGTTCCCTCTTATTAAAATTCAAACAGCTGTGAAATGGCCGGGTGATTTGAAGATGAAAGTAAATGTGAAGTGACCTTCATCCATGCTGAACAAATAGAATATTATAAACACACTTTCCAGCTGAAGTTACACAAAGCAAATTAAGAAATACCTAAGGCTATAATTTACTACAAAAATGTTTCTTAAATTTCTGACAGTTTCATTTAACTGACTAATTAAATTTGCTTGTAGGCATCTTAGAGATGGAGTCTAATAACCATACTGTCATCTGGGAAGAAAAAGAAAATTACTTTCTGTGTGTGAGAAATATGTTAGTAATGGTCCAGGTCTCCTGCTAAACATTTGACAAATATATGTAAGTGGTTATGCCTGGTTGTATTCCATGATAATGCCAATTCTATTAAAAGGTGATTAAAAGAAAATCTCACAAGTAATAGCTTGGAACTGTAAAAGTGCAATTTCTAAAGAATCTGCCCAGGGACTATATTCTCAGCAAGAACAATATGCATTTATTATATACTTTGTTTACTCCTTTCAGGAAAGTCACTGTTCGAGAATGACCCAGTTTATAAATCCATAACATTGATTGGGTGCTATTTGGTCTCTGAAAAGACCTAGGGCAAACATCACTCCAGGAGTCTGCATTTCCTAGATGCTAGTCCATATTTTGGAAGAAGGCTCCTACAAGCTCACATATTGAGTGAGCTAAAGGAATGCTTTTATTTTCAAAATAGTGCAATCAAAAATACCAACTCTTTTCTGAGGCACATTATAAGGCTGCAAAGAAAAATATTGAAAAGGAGTTTTGCAAACAGTGTCTTCTGTTAAATTTTATAATAAAATATCCTAAAATCTTCTATGGTTCTACTACAGAATTGTGAATAATGGTCAAAACACTGTTTTCCCCCCTCTTTTGAGTCTCTTTAAAAACAAGCCTGGATCTTGCACACCTGAGAACATTTAATAATTACCTTTTTTTCATTACGTATAATTGTGTTATTCATTTCATAAAATGACATTTAAGAGAAATTGTGAAAGCTACAATTATGTAATTATTTTTGCTAAGTTACTGATGCTTGCAAGGCTTGTAAAATTCAGACTTGCTCCAGGTTTTAAGTTTCTGCTGAACCTGTACAAAATTATCCATATTCATTTTAGTTCCTCTCTTGTTTCCTGTTAACCTGTGATGGGTTTAAAACTGTGACATGATGCTTGCTTCTTGTGGCACTCCATCCCTTAAAGCCCATAACCCAGTATCTGACATGTGACAGCCATTCACCATTTACATCTGTGTTGTCTTCAGTCATTAAATAAAACTATAGTGCAGCATTCAGGAAAGTGGGACTGACTGGATATTGACTTTAACCACAGATGGGTTTATAGGCTCAAATAATTGTCAACTACTGTGTCCTTTTGACTTTTCTGTGATTCTGTTTTTCTTCACACTAGATTTCACTTCAAGAAGGTTGGCTGTGGAGACGCCAACAGTGGAGACACAGACTGCCTCTGCTCACAGAGTTCTCCCCTCTAATCTACTTCTGTAGTAGACTTTCCCAATGTCCTACTCCCCATCTCCTCTTGTACACATTGTTCCTACACATGTCTGTGGTTTCCTACTACCAGCATCTGAAGTGTCTCTGCCTGGAGACTTTCACTTGGATTTAGAGGAGGAAGAAGCTACAAATGTGGAGGGGTAACTCTCCGCTGGACCATTTTCAGTTTGGAGGTAGATTTTCTAACTTTATCCCAAATTCCCAAGAGAATGGGCCCCAGATTCCCAGAGCACCAGCTGTCTCATTTAATACATTCTTGTCTGACTCCCTTTCTTAGATGGGTTATAGCTCTATCCCCAAACATGCTCCTTTGGAGTTCCGTGTAAACTGCTTTCCCTGGAGTTCTCTCATGGGGATATAATTTAACAGAGCTTCCCTGAAAGAGAGTATGATCCCTCCAGTAGATACTTCTAGAGCATATTTAGGATACTCTGATAGCTTGTCCCGTGTCACAAGAATTCATTTTTGCTAAGAGAATTAGCATGTATAGTTTTTACATATATGAAATGTGTACTATGCAATAACTTACACACATGAAGCATAAAAATGCCACATTTTACATGAGTTGGATGTATCTTAAATTTTTTTCAACAAGTCCTTTTGTACACACATGAAGCATAAAAATTGCCACATTTCTACATGAGTTGGATGTATCTTAAATTTTTTCAACAATTCCTTTTGAAAAAAAAAGACTAAAAGCAAATCCAATTCTAATGTTTATAAGAAATTAAAGTTATTCTAAGAATAAAACTATATGACCTTGATAAAAATCAGAAACAATGGGTAAAGTACAAATCGCTGCACATTTAAATTCTAGTGAATTTCAGAACATACTACACTAAGCATTTTTGTTTCTATATATAATAGCTTGGTGGAAAGCACTCTGAAGACATCAGTAGGAGATGCTAAATAAGTTCAAGTTCACCCCTGAAAGACTTCAACACTACTTTATTAGAGACTGGTGAGAATATATTTGGAAAGCAATTCATATCCAGTAGTAGAAGAAAGAACTAGTTCTCCTGACACTTTGTGTAATACATAGAAAAGTCCTCCTAGCTAACCAGGTTGATATATGAAGATGTTCTAATTAAAAGATGTATACATGCCTTACATCTATCAGGTCACACAGATTCTCACGTTCTAGACATTGACCAAGTCAAAATATAGCAGAGTTAAGGGGATTTCATCACCCATTTAATAAGAGGATACATTCAAGTAGGCCTCAGTGTGAGTAGGTAAACTACATTCTAGTTGGTTAGTACAGGGATATATCACCCCTCTGGCTGAATAGTGTTGAAATAAAAGCAAAACAAAAGATATTTAAATACAAAGCATGACATGTGCAAAATACAGCCTGTTGATACTCCTTGATCTACTTAACTGTTTCCTGAGTCACAGGGAACATTTTCACAGCCTTTCATGGACTTATGATGCTGCAGCTCTCTAGGAGCTCATGCTTTCTTCTCATTGAGGGAGAGATCCCAAAGGTGATGCCTGGGTGGTTTGGGCCAATACAGACACCAAAGTTGTGACTCCTTGAAGAAGGATTGCCAGCATTTTCTTAGTGAATTCAAACTAATGTGAAAGACAGAAGAAGATACAAAATAAATACAAGATTTTCTTTTGGTTTTAAGACTTCATATAGAGAGTGAAGTCATGATTGGTTGCATTTTCAACTTTAAAAGTTGAAACACAAGTGATTCTTTGCCACAGATCTCCAGGCCAAGACTACTGGGATGTCAGGACAGTTATGATCAAAAAGCAGATTTGAAGAATTTCAGATTTGCTGTTGACTTTCCAAATGTTCATTTCACATGGTCACTGCTGGAGTAAATATAAAATATGAGAGGAAGAAGTCAAGGCATTGAAGAGAAAGGAAAAGATGGAGGGAGGAAAAAAGGGACAGGGAAGGGAGGAAGAAACTGGAGAGAGATAAACTGATTTCATTCTCCTGAAATGGCTGAGCCAAGCACTGTCATGAGACTCTACAGGGATGGAGGAAATGCCCATGTTGAACTAGTAATATAATTTGGCTGGAGCTCATCTGCAGCATCATTTGGAGAAGAACCTTTAATATTGTTCTTAATCCTTATATTCTTTGACTGTGTGTTCTTCCAAAAATAATTCCTATTCTTTTATAGACGAGAAAGAACATAAAATGAAACTATTCCATGGAGCCATCCAGTCAAATTATTCACATCAAGCCTGTCCTGGGAACATGTGCTTAATGTTCTGTGCTTCCTGAGGAAATGAGAAATACCACAGATTTATATTAGGAGGCTTTTAGGGAGAAAGGTTGTAAATGCAACCAATCATGACTTCGCTCTCTACATGAAGTATTACAATCAAAACCAACTATGATGACCTTCAGAACAAGCTAGAACAGAGTGGAGGTGGTTTTCTGAAATCAGAGATGGTAAGAAACCCAAGCCTCTTTGCCAGGGTACTGTTGAACATTTAGCACATATTCAAAATACAATTTAAACTAACTTCTGAATCTCTGCAAACAACAATTTTTCACAAGAAAAATCTGGTATTTACTTTGTATCTTCTTCTGTCTTTCACAAGTGTGTCATAGATATTGGAAAGATGATCTTTGAAGGGCCTTGAGAAGATCTGAGTAAGAGCACAGAACCACTTTACAGGTGTTACATTGCTATTTATCTGTGCTGGAAGACCCAACTCATGCATAAACGAAAATTCCTAGCAGTAACAACAAAAACACATTTGCCTTGGAAAAGCACTTCATGTTTTGTTTGCAAAGTCAAGATTGCCTGTTAGATATTTCTGAAGGTACATTTTCTGGTGTTTTCTTGTTATGTTTAGAAAAAAACTGTTTAATATTGTGTTTTACTGATTTTATTTCTATCATTCAATCCTCACTGCAATTAAAATCTTATTAAACAATATCAACCATTACTTCTATCTTCAAGTTTCAGACAAGATCAATGAAAGGGTAAGAGAAAAATGATGATTAGTTTGAAAATGTTTATCTTGTTCAAGTATCAGCTCTAAGCAGATGGTCAGTTAGGAAACATAACTGCAAAGGTTATTTCTTTGCAATTAAACTATGAAAGTAAAAATTTTGTCTCATAGAATTTTTATAAAAGATTCTTAGCATCAATTTTATTTTCCGTCCAGAACATTTGGCTGAAGATTAAAATTTTTGACGGTGTTCACAAGTCACTTGGCAATAACAACAATAGCTGCCTTTTATATGCCACGTACTACTTTCACAGAGATTTCTATTTGCCAGGAACTTGTATTAACTAATTTAATCTTTACCCAACTCTCAAGTCAAATGTGGTTGTTATCTCATTTTAAATTTTAGAAAATTAGGTCACAGAAAAGTTGACAATTTCTTCTAGTTTTATTGAGTGGGTTTATCCTGGAGCAGACTCCACATGATTGCCACAGATGTGCACATGGTCCCTTTCCAAGAGATTCTACTGACTTTGTGTGCCTCTGTTCCTTTACAAAAACAGTGGCACCCATCACTCTTCTCATCGAGTAGAAGCTGGTCCCATCTAGTGCCTTTACCCAGGGATCCTGATGAGGAGCTAGAACACAGGACTTCAGTGACAGTCCAAAACACCATTTCAATTCAGGTATTCACTCATCTTCTTAATATAGCAATTCAAATTTTAAATTTTATTTTGTTCATTAAAATATAAAAATATGTATATTGCTGCAGTATGGTGTGGTATGCTGATTTATATATGTATTATATAATGTTTAAATGCTAGTTAAATGTATCTATCTTCACAAAATTTCATTGTTTATAATGAAATCTTTCAAAATTCTTTCTCCCAAATTTTGAAACATGTAGTAAATTTTGGTTCTCTATAGTCACTCCAATGTACAAGTGAACACCAGAAATTCTATCTCCTAACTGTAATTTAGTATCTGTTGATGAACTACCATGTAAAAACTGCTATTGATCCCTCCTTTCTCCTTTCTCCAGCCTCTGGTAACTACCATTCTACTCACACTATCTGCTATTGACTTGATTGTATGGAACATATGAATGAGATCATGTGGCACTTGTTTGCTGTGTAACTGTTTCCTTCAAAGTAAACTCCTGCCCCTTCCCCTAAGAGAAGAAGGAACCTCTTAAGACTGAGAAAACTCACAAAAATTACAAGAATTAGGGAACTCATGTAGATTTCCAAATCCAAGAACTTCCGAAATTCACCAGGCCCCACTGCAGGGCTATACTAAAAAAATTTGCTAGGGCTGAGGATGCTTGACAATGAAGCTGCCTGCTGAAAGTTGTGGTATAAACACTACAAGGATACAGCTTTAATGAGTTGTTATTGGGGTGTGGGCTAGGATTTTTGATAATACAGCTGTATCTGAGTTATCCATGATCTTGTAAATAACCCAAAAAAACTTACTGGTTCATTGAACTAGACTTAGGTAGAACAATTTCTTTAGTTTGCTATCAGTGTCTTATTCTGGATGAATAAACATTTGTTCATGTGTCTCCGGAAAAGTTACACAACATAATTTAATGCCCCAAACAGGCTCAACAGAAGTAGATTTTAGAGGGGAGCAATTGAAAAGTTCCTGTAACGGGTGATAAAAGGTGCAACTAAGGCTGATCCCTCTGTGTACGGAATGTCTGAAGGGGCTAGGAGGACATGGTTGTGTTTCTCATATGTTGGGGATGATCTGCCTCCTTACTCTAGTGGCAACTGCATGCTTCCTGTGATCAGTGATAAGACATGAAGCCAAAGCCAAGCAGTCTGAGAGGAGAGCTTCATCAGGATAATCCCGGCATGACTGTCTTCTTTTTGAGGGACAAGATGGCATGCCTCCTTGGTGAATGAGATCTGTCCCTTAAATCTAGGAACATCCCCCAAACAGCTGATTGACTGTAGAATATTCTGTGGTAAGGATTGTAAGCAGCTTGTGGCGATAGTTGCATGGCCTATGTTATAGACAATAAAACACGAAATTGAAGCTTAGCAATATATCCCAAAAGAGCTTTCCCATATACAGGAGCAATTACAATGAAAACCTGTTGTCTAGATTCCGTTCAACAAGGGGAAAGGGATGAGGATAAGATGGGAACATTAGCTTGCCATTTTGAATACCTAACAGCATACAAAGGAAAAAGTACTAATTAAATCTATGCTAAAGAACCCATACTAGTTTTCAAAACTTTGGATCCCTTGAGAAGAATAAGACTATTGAAAGAAAAAAAAATGAAGCACAAGTGAGAGATGATACTTCCTAGGGTCCTTTTCTATGGAGGAAGAAAAAAGTCCACGATTCTGCATGCAGACAAGGCCTTAATGCTCAACACAGAAAACTATTGCAATCAGCATCTAAACCACTTGAATGAAGAAATACTTTTAAACAAGGATGAAAGAGCCTCTCACAGCCTGACTCCTGATAACCAGAGATCTGGAGACCTCTGGAGTTAGTCTGAGTGCTGTGGAAAAAAGAGAACCTGAATAATATCCTTACCCTTTCCTCCGTGAGACAGCGCCTCCATTCTCTGAAACAGCACAGTGGAAATCAGCCCCTGAAGAACGGTCTCATATAAGCCATTAGGGACATTTAGTTATCACTGTCTTAGATTCCTGTGAATATCCAGGAGTAAAAGACAATAGGAGAAAGACCATATTAGTGAGAGAATTGGGCATATAAGATGGTGCATGATGTGAAGTTCATTGGGACAGATGGGACTGTGTTCAAAGCAGATTTTTTTTAAAGTAGTGCACTAGGAACATTGTAACTGATATGGGAACTTAGTGACTTTGCTCTGCCTCATGGCAGGATGCGATCTCTATAAGGAAGGAGATACTGTGGTTCATTTTTATAATTCAGACTAACACGGAAAGTGGGTTCATAAAACGCTAAAGCAATCAAGATGGTATTAGAAAAAGATAAAACAGGCAATAGTGGTTGCCCATATCACTTTTTAAAAAATGTAGCAAGACTGTGTCAAACCAGAGTTCCTAGGGGGAAAACACTGACAAAGACAAATGCTTCACTAGTTAGCTTCTGGAAGGTTTCTAAGCCTGGAGGACGGTTCAAAAAAGACATAAATGATGAAATGATGTAAGCGAGAATTTCAGCTGATCTCAGAATTAAGCTGCTTTTCAACTAGGGTATATTTCTTCCTGAAATAATTATGTTGGGGGTTCAAGTCACTTCCCAGATTGGGGCAATTTCCAAATCAGTTATAGACAATAGAAAGATATGAACCGTGCTGCTAGTCTGGAGCCTTTCAGAAGCAGAGACCTGTGTCCCACAACACGCAGAGCACACTAGAGAATGGTACTGCACTTTTTTTGACCTCATCTTTGTTGAATAGCACAATTCATCACCAATTAGACTATCAAGAGAAGTACACAGTGGTGCCCAGGCGGCAACTGCATCCCAGGATGCAGTAGTCAGGTGGTTCATGGAAACCCACTGTAGACTGTGGAGAGACAGATGCAATAGTGTCTCCTATCCATGCTGCTGCACACAAGGTTCATCTTTTGTTGAAACAAGTGATCAGGGTTTTGTTGTTGTTATCCTATTAGACCTTGATGCTGTTTCTTCTTAGTGTCCTTTAACTGTCTAAATCCTACCTAAATGTGCTTAATGTGTATAGCTCTTGGCCTCCAGAGATCCTGCCACCTTTTTCTTAAAAGGTTTATTAGATCAAGGATAACTCTTGTGTGTTTTATGACCTTAAAAAGTCATTTATTATTATCTTTTCTCCCTCTTCCTCTCCCTCTCCATCCCTCCCTCTCTCCCTCCTCCCCATCTCTCCTCTCTCTCTCTCTCTCTCTCTCTCTCTCCCCTCCCCTCCCGTGTGTGTGTTTGTATGTGTGTGTGTGTGCCATGTGTATGCAGGTGCCCATGGTGACCAGAATAGCATGTCAGATCCCATGAAAATAGAGTTGCTGGCTGCTATGAGCTATCTGATGGATGCTTGGAACAGAACTCAGGTAATTCAGGTGCTCTTGACCACTGAGCCATCTCTCCAGCTCCATATTACTGCTTTTGAGAGTCATTTGGAAAAACAATAAAAATAGCAGCTAATGAAAAAGAAGACAATCTGTGTGAGTGGCAAAGGCACTCCAAAGAGCTAGGAAGTTGTTGAATAAAAATTCCAGTGACAGGAGTGGGCTATCTTCTTACAAGTTGTTGATCAGAACACAGGTCATAAAGGTTTGCCAAGTGATAGACGCTATTGCCACTGCTATTAATGGCATTCCACATATAGATGATAAGTACCTATTGATGAAGACCCCACATGCTTCAGCTACAAGATGTGGAGAAATTATTCCCTACCAACAGTTTTTCACAGTGTCATAAGCACTGCGGAATGTTAGGGTAGAATTATTACATACACATCTACTCTACTATGTACTCTGTGTGCTAGCTACATTACCAACATATCAGGCAAGATTTGACTACTGGGACAAATAATGACACAAACAGTATAGGTGAAACAAATTGTTTCCCTATTGGATTTAGAGATGAAACATATCTTATACTACAAGACAGTCCAAACGCCTATAATTATTGGGGAAGAAGATATGGGCCCAGTGGAGAAGCAACTGCTATTTTTTTTTGGTTAAATAGATGTGATGTGACTTCAGAATTTTCTTCTAAACATTTGTGTTTGTACAGATAAAGGCTTTCAGCCTCTATCAATCATGGAAGAAAATGTCTTTTAATAATGCACAATGGTTATTACAGGGAATCATAACCAATCAAATTACTAAGAATAGGTGGCCATATCTGCTCAGTCATAAATTGAGAAAGTCAGATGTCTGTTTCAAGTCTCCAAGTTTCAGGAGACACTGCAGTGGTGGTAAAGAGAGAATATAATAACTGGGGTAGAGTGTTGAGTGGCTATCTCCTCTAAATTAAAATAGCCCCTTCTGAAAGGAGAGAGAAAAGTTAATGTGGGATTTATAAAGCTTACAAGGCTTACTGTAGCAGACTGGATACTATAGAACAGTAGTATATTTTGTGTAGTATTATAGTAAATTACAAAAAGTAAGCAGGGTATAGATTAGATATGACAAAAATATGTTTTTCTGCTGTAATTGGATTCTAGTAGAAAGAAAATCCAGCTCTCTGGGGTTTTGTCATGGCATCCTTTGATGACTATCAGAGCTATGGGATCTTCTTTCTGGGATTCAGAGCACTCTCACAAGTCTATGTCAACCAGAGGCACACTAAAAAAGAAAAGACGGCAATGGGATTTCCAGGCAAGAGAAATGTACTATAATTTTGTTCAGACAAATTGTATAAATATCCATTCAAGTTTTTATAGTGACATTGTCATACTTATTAACTAAATTCTTAAATCTGTCATCTAAAACACCTCAAAACCCCTCAATATGCTTTATAAACCAGGAACAATAAGTGAAATGCTTAACACTATGCTCATATTTTCAATAAGAAATAATCTCTCAAATAGTTTTAATATCATACAATGCCATTTAACTCTACAGTAATATTACAATCTTGATGAAAATATTTTTTAGTTAAAAAGGTTTATACTTAATAGGAATCAATGAATGTCTTGTAAGTCCTTGATGATTGGAAAACATTTTGAGAAACAAGCCCAATAAGGTAATATGTAACTTGTGGTTCATTAGTAAACAATTTTCTTCAGATATGGTAGAAAAACAAATCTATAAAATGTATATAATTATTTTTAAAAATAAAATCTCATTCACAAATATATAATTAGGTAGATTATCTTAAGGATCAAGTATGTATTATGAAAGTGTTTAACTTATCAACCAGATATGTTGTGATATCATGAAAGTGTTTTACTTATCAACCATATATGTTATCATATCTGTCACTGTACTGTTATTTTTAAAATGGTACATATGTACTATATTGTTGCTAGGGTTGAAATAGATTCTGTTGTTAGGAAAAGCTCTCAGAGGAGTTAAAGATTGATGTATTTTAATTGATGATATCTTTATTTCTACTGTGGTATAGTCTATATATTACAACAGAAAACAATGTTAGAAACAAAGAGATCTGGAATTTAATTTCTGTTCATCTACCTACCATCTGCATCATATTAATCAAGCTACTATGATGGACCTCTTCAATGGTCAATCAACACTTTACTAGACTTTCTTCATCATTACCAGCTGGCAGATACCTTTGAGCTTTGCTAGCCTGCCAAGATTTCCTTTCATTTCTTTACTTGATCCATTACTAGTTTCTGGTTCCAGACTTGAGTTATGACTCTATCCAGGCAGACCAGTGCCAATTAAGCCACAAGTGAAATGCTGGAGGGTTACAGATGTTGCATCCTAGTCATTAATATGGGTGCCTTGATCTCATTCTGTCAATATGCTCTGCCAGACTTGGGCATCACACTTGTAAGTCACCATTCTGACTCCTCTATTGCCTCTTCCTCTCAGTTAACATGGAGAACAGATATGCTTCACTGGGGCTTTTGGCTGTCAGTCTTTACAAAACCTACAATACACTCTTTCATCATAATCAGCCAGTAGTTCAAAAGGCACACTTCTGAAATGTGGTCTTTGGTAGAGCATTCTCACAGAGACTCTTTAAAAGTTTCAAATGTAATTATAAAACAAACAGTACCTCTCTGGTTAATGTACTGAAGATTTCATTACAACATAAGTGCGTTTTCTTTAAGATGTATACTATTGAGGACTCTCCCACAGATGCTCTTGTATTTGTACTCAGTTTTCTGCTTTAATTTCTTTTATTTATCAGTATTTCTATATTGAGTGTTTTTCTTGGATGTATGTAAGTGCACCACATGTGTGCAGAGCTAGTAGAAGTCAGAAGTGGGCATCAGATCCCCTGAAACTAGAGTTACAAATAGTTGTGAGTGTTAGAAACACCTGGGTATTAGGAACTGAAATTGTGTTCTCTGGAAAAGCAGCAAGTACTCTTAACCTCTGAGCCATCTCTCTAGCCCTGTCTTTAAAAAAAATAGTGGCTTTACTAAGATATAATTTATTAATGAAGTTAAAGATTCAATTGTTTTTATTCACAAAATTATGTAATTTTACCATATTTAATTCCAGAACATTTCATCAACTTAAAAATAACACATATCTACCTGTAGTTACTTCCCATTTATATTACTATTTTCATCTCTGTGGAAAATACCTGGCAGATAAAATTTAAAGAAGGAAGGAAGGAAAGAAAGAAGGACGGAAGGAAGGAAAGAAGGAAGGAAATGTTTTTGTTGTTGTTGTTTTTAATATATAATTTTCACAGTTCCCTGTTGTAGAATATTATTTCAAGGTGTGTTACTTTTGCTTATGCTCCGGAACATTTGTTTAATGATCCAAAGATGTATTTGATAAGATAAAATTCACCTGCAGTCAGGCGGCTGAGTCAGCAGCTAGGTGACAGGAAATGGTAGGGAGGAGCCAGGTGAGAACAGGTTTATAAGGAGGAAAGAGGAGACGCATGGGTGCCTTTTGGAGGATGCGAGCAAGGAGAAGAGGTGAGCTACTTGCTATTCAGCCTCTCTGAAGAGCCAATTTCCACTTTAACCTTTGAATCTTGAGTTCTTTAGAGAAACAGACGTTTAGTTAAATTCCCTTCATAGCTCTGTGAGAGTTGGAGCTGGAGGAACAGTTTCCCTACAGCTAGTGCCCTTGCAGCCTAACCACTGCTGGTTGCAGCGGAATTGGAGTTGCAGTTTCTGATTCTCAGACAGCAGTGGCTTAAAAGGCAGCAACCATTTTAAAACAGACAACAATTGATGCCCAACATGGGGTACCAATTTGTTATTTTTGGTATGTTACTCTTTGTGGGGGTGGGGACGCCATCCTGCTCCCAAATAAATTATACACAAAAAAAGAGGCTTATAATTAATTATAAATTCTTGGCCTTATTTTGGATTGTTGCTAGCATTACTTAAATTATCCCATCTATCTTTTGCCTCTGAGCTTTTCCCTTTCTATTCTTGTATACCTTTATTTGTTTCTTGGTCCATGGCTTGCTGTATAGCTGGGTGGCTAGTCCCTGGAGTCCTCCTCCTTCTCTGGTTGTCCCTTCTCAAGCTTCCATCACTTTTTTTCCTCACTGATTTCTCCTATATATACTCTCTGCCTGCCAGCCCTGTCTATCCTTTCTTTCTCCTGCCTAACTATTGGCCAGTTCTTAATTAAACCATGAGGTGTTTTACATAGGCACAGTAACACAGCTTCACAGATTTAAACAAATGCAATATAAACAAAAGTAACATACCTTAAAATAATATTCTACTACAGTTCTCC
Organism: Peromyscus californicus insignis; assembly: GCF_007827085.1. Taxonomy (NCBI): domain Eukaryota; kingdom Metazoa; phylum Chordata; class Mammalia; order Rodentia; family Cricetidae; genus Peromyscus; species Peromyscus californicus. Next base: position 70,853,035 of record NW_026294573.1, on the reverse strand, counting down.
ATCTTTTACCTTTCTCCAGAAAACCTAGACAGTATTACCTCCTGGCTTTTCACATAGGTTAGCCAATGGGAACCTTTAAAGTCAGAATACCTGAAAGCAAAGATAAACTGTACCTTGGCCCTCTAAAGCTCAAGAATAGGCAGAGGCTACATTCATCTGCTGGGGAAGCCTTTTCTTAGCATCATCTCCCTCTGTATTATGTAAACTACCCACCTCATTTCTCTTCTTGGTTCTTATTGACTCCCTTTTTCTATCAACAATTGTGGAAATGATTCTCCTCCATTATTTCCATTGAATGTGTATTTAACAGAATGTTTTATAGACTTTAATAGTGTTTAAGACTTAATAAAGGGTATTTGCAATGAAAGAATAAGTGCATGATATTTTTTCTCCATATTCCATTTCTTCCAGACAGATTTTCAAACGTCTTATTCAGTAAGTTTTGTAAATTCTGTGTTAAACAATGAGGGCTATTAAGATCTTGGGAGCCAGCTTCTTTGAAGCAACATCAAGACTTCATCATTTGCACATCTTTTATTTTCTCCTTTTCATGTAACTGATGTGTAGCACAGCAGACTTCTAGAAAATCAGATTAGCAGTCACCTGAGACTTTCAAAGAAAACATCTGGGCCTTTGCTTGTTAATGTATAAAATTGGATTCCTCTTTGTGGAGTGCTTCAGTATTTGTCAAGAAAAGTTTTCCCTACAATTCAACACCAAATTTCATCTTTACAGACACTACTAGTTTTGCTATATCATTTTACTTATAGGGTTAATCTGTAACATTAGGCTTTCTTGAAAAGTATTCTGACAAACTTTGAATTCATAATGTTCTAAGACACTGTCATGTGAATTCTATATCAGGGCTATGAGTTAAGTTCCAAGACTGGCTCTCCTTTCTCCTTGAACAAAACTCTAGTCTTTTTATATAACTTCTTCCATCAACATCATCCTAGCACATGTTGGGTGCATTGTGGGATATTTGATCACACTGTGTAAAGATGTCTCTGTTTTACCTCACCTGCCTAAGGCACCTTCTGATTGGTTTAATAAAGAGCTGAATGGTCAATAGCTAGGCAGCCGAGGCTAGATGGGACATCCAGGGAGAGAAAGGAACACCCAGGAAGAATCAAAGAGGTAGAGTTTTGACAGCAATAATTGGAGGAAATTGGACATACAGTATGAAGGAGAGGTAAAGAGCCACATGGCAGAATGTGCATTAGCATAAATGTGTTAATTTAAGTTATAAGAGCTAGTTGGGAACAAACCTAAGCTAAGGCCAAGCTTGCATACTTAATAAGAAATCTCTGTGTCATTATTTGGGAGCTGATGGTCCAAAGAAGTCTGAGTACAATTGGCACCCGATGGGGAGGCTGGTATATCTAAGCATAGGGCCTGTGAGCAGCTGGCAAGCTACCTAGTGGGAGATTAGATGTATTTTACCTTAAAGGTTTATGTTTTTTTTTTGAAAAAAAGGAGGACAAGACACCAATGAATATGAGGATTCCAGCCTCTCAGAATGCCTCTGTTGAAGTTTCCTCAAAAATCTTCATCTAGAACAACTTCAAAATGACTAGCTGAGATGGTGCAGCCTCACAGACTACTCCAGCTAGGACTTCAGGTAAGCCCTGTACTTTGCCACCACACAGAGACTGGACAACAAGTGATGCAGATGTCTCTCCCAGGACTTGACCATTATATCAATTTTTTCAGGGTCTCCTAAAGATACCATTACCCCCAAACAAGAGTAAGTAATTTTAAGAACACAACACCCACATACTCAAGAGGTGAAGTGAGTGGGTTTTGGTCATTTGGTGTGTTATGGATATTTGCCATTGTTTAGGATGTTTAGTTGCAAGTTTTTATTGGTCATGGTTGGGAAGGAAACTAACCAAAGGAGATTGGATAAAGGGATTTCTTTCTTTATCTCTTTTTCTCTCCTCTATCCTACCTTCTATTCTATCCAGTGAAGACAAAAGAGGGAGGGGGATATAGGAATGGTAGGATAAAGGGGCAGATTATTGAATCTACTAAAACACAACTACTAGTCTTAAATATTTTATATTGCTATAGATTATTATATATTAATACAAATGTAATGTTATTTTTGCTATAACATATTGTATATATTTCTACTCTTTTTTAAGGTAATGTACCTATACAGCTAATTTTAACATGCAAAGTAAAGTTCTAGTTCTTGAAAGCTATTATTACAAACTGTTTAGGATAATTAAGAAATGCAGATCAGTAGTTAGTCATCTGTAGCAATCAATCTTGTAGTCATGTTAGGTATACTTTCAAGGTTAAAAAGAGATATATTTTAGATAGATAGGTGGTCTTAAAACACTTCAGAGATCTACAGAATATGACATCTAAAATTTTTTAATAACATAAGGCTGTTTATGATAGTGAGACATCTGCTACTGGTAGCACCAATCTATTTCAGAGAAGATAATGGGCATCGAAGAACCTTTATCTGGAATTTGCTTTAAATGTGGCAAATCTAGTCACTGGACAAGAAATATTTCTTGCCTGGACTGCCATCAGTATGCTGGCCAAATTGGACAAGGGACACAAAGGGAGTCAACTGCTGAACTTTGTCAAGACAAGGTAGGACAGTCCTTCAAAATTCCTGTTTCACAGAAAAGGCTGTCACATATTCTAATCCTGTAGGCTGAAAATGTGTGCCCCAACATTGCAGGGGAACCTTGGATCACTGACCAAGCAGCCAGCAGTCCCTGTTATTTCTATGGTTTTGGAAGTTGTTTGTTCTGCACTTCTTGTTTACTCAGTTCATATTTTATCCTTCTCAGGTCTCTGGTGGGATTGAAGACTACATAGTTATAGTTTTACAGTTTTCTTTGTTACCAAATTTAGAAAAGAAACTTACAAAAGAGATGTAAAGTTTATAAATGTTGAGAGATCTAAAAGCTTAAGTTTTTTATCTAAGAAAATATTTTAAGGTTTAAAAATATATTTTTATGTTGGTAATACAAGTTATGATAGAAAGTGATTTAGGCATAAAACTCTTGACTTACCAAGATGGCATAATAGAGTACATACTCTAAGGTTACCAAATACAAATGGATTGGACATTGTGAATACAATTTTTACCTGAGTGCTTTTATTGTATATTATATATTGTAATATTGTATATTATACCATTACACCATTAGAGTTAAAACATTTCCTTTTTATTTTATGACTCTGTGAAGATGTCTCTGTTTTATCTCACCTGCCCAAAGCATCTTCTGATTGGTTTAATAAAGAGCTGAGTGGCCAGTAACTAGCTAGACTGGATAGGTGGTACTTCCATGGACAGAAAGGAACTCAGGGAAAAAATCTGAGATGTGGGATATTTTCCATCCTGACATGGAGAAAGTGGGGCATATGGTATTGAGGAGCAGTAGGTAACAAGCCATGTGGCAGAAGGTAGATAAATATAAATGGGTTAAATTAGGTTTTAAGAGCTAGTTGGGAGCAAGGCTAAGCTAAAGTCGAGCTTTTATACTTAGTAAAAAGTCTCTGTGTCATTATTTGGGAGCTGGCAGTCCAAAGAAAGTTTGACTACAGACTGATGACCCTGTTTGTGGGAAGAAGTGAACAAATGTCCCCAAACATCCTGTAGGCAGGAAAGACTGTAGGTCAAAAGTTATATTGCTGGGTTGGCATCCCAGTCCCTCCACTGGAAGTCTTGCCTGGTCACAGGAGATGGCCAGTTTAGGCTATTTATCCCCTATTGTTAGGAGTCTTAGTTAAGGTCATCCCTATAAATTCATGGGAATTTCCCTTACATCAAGTTTCTACCTGAACCCAAAATGCCCCCCCTTACCAGTCATCTCTTTTAGTACTCTCCCCTTTTATTCTCCCCCAGCCTGATCCCTCATGTACCTCAGCCTCATCCCAACATTCCTTCTGTTCACCCATGAGATCTCTCCTATTTCACCTTCCTAGGGAGATCCATGCATTCCCTGACAAGCCCTCTTTGTTACTAGCCTCTATGGGTCTTTGGATTGCAGCATGATTATCTTTTACTTTACAACTAATATCTACTTATAAGTGAATACATGTTCTTTTTTCCATTGTACAATTTTAGCTTCTTATTCAAAAATCCATAGGTGTGTAGATTTATATCTATTTAGGTCTTTGATTTGATTCCATTGATTAATATGTCTGTCTTTATGCCAATACTACAAATTCTATATTACTATAGCTCTGTAGTAGAGCAAGAAATCAAGAATGGGAGATCTTTCCATCTTCTGCAATTTATTTCTTCAAAGACTTGAAGTTCTTGTGATACAGTTATTTTACTTGCTTGGTTAGAATTACACCAAGATATTAGTACATTATTCGTGGCTATTATGAAAGGTGTTGTTTCTCTGATTTCTTTCTTAGCCTGTTAATCATTTATATATAGGAGTGTGTGTGTGTGTGTGTGTGTGTGTGTGTGTGTGTGTATGTATACTGATTTTCTTTATATCTAATCTTGTATCAAACAACTTCACTGAAGGTGATCCAACTTTCATGAGTTCCCATTAGTTTGGTTTGGTTGTCTCTGCAGGTTTCCCCATCATGATCCTGATGCACTTGCTCATAGAATCCCTTCTCTCTCTCTCTTCTACTGGACTTCTGGAGCTCTGACTGGTATTTGGCTATGAATCTCCGCATCTGCCTCCATCAATCATTGGAGAAAAGTTCTATGATGAGAATTAGGGTATTGACCAATCTGCTCATTGGGGCAAGCCAGTTCAGTTCAGGTACCCTCTCTACTATTTCTAGTAGTCCAAGCTGGGGTCATCCTTGGGGATTCCTGGCAACTTCCCTAGTACCAGGTTTCTCTCTCCCCATGCTATCTTCCTCCATCATGGTATCTCTCTCATTGCTTTCCCACTCCATCCCTGTTACAGCTCAACCATCCCATTTCCTTATGTTCTCATCCCTCATCCCCTACGTACCCTCCATTGCCCAGGATGATCCATGCATCCCTCTTTGGATCTTCCTTGTCAGCTAGCTTCTCTGGAGTTGTGGATTGTTGTCTGGTTATCCTTTGTTTTACATCTAGTTTCCACTTATGAGTTGATACATACCATGTTTGTCCTTCTGAATCTGGGTTACATCACTCAGGATGATATTTTCTAGTTCCATCCATTTGCCTGCAAATTGCATGATGTCATTGTTTTACTCTTCTGAGTAGTAACCCATTGTGTATACGTACCACATTTTTTTTAATCCATTCTTCAGTTGAGGGGCATTTTGGTTGTTTCCAGGTTCTGGCTATTATGAATAATGGCTGCTATGAATATAGTTGAGTATGTGCCTCTGTGGTATAATTGAGCATTCCTTGGGTATATGCCCAAGAGTGGTATAGCTGGGACTTGAGGTAGATTGATTCCCCATTTTCTGAGAAACCACCACACTGATTTCCAAAGTGGCTGTAAAAGTTTGCATACCCACCAACAGTGGAGAAGAGTCCCCCTTGCTCTACATATTCTCCAACATAAGATGTCTGCAGTCTGTAGTGGGTAGCCATTCCAGCTTTGATCTGGAAGTTCCAACCCCCATTGAGACTTCGGCAACCATCACGCCTACAAGGTGGGGCGAAAGGAGGCGCCTGGGGACCCGAGATCTGGATCGACGGGCGTTCTCTCTGTTGCGGGACCCTGGACTGGAGAGGTGTACCAAGCAGAGCTCCAGAGAACACCGCTGGACTGCGATACACCTTCCCCAGACCCCGCGACCTACCTATCCCTTAATTTGTAAGTTACGCCATTAAATAAATCTCCTTTTAACTACGTGGAGTGGCCTTAATAATTTCACCAATATGAGACTCTTAATCTCAGGGTCGTGGGTTCGTGCCCCACGTTGGGTGCCAGATATTGGTGAAATTATTAAGGCCACTCCACGTAGTTAAAAGGAGATTTATTTAATGGCGTAACTTACAAATTAAGGGATAGGTAGGTCGCGGGGTCTGGGGAAGGTGTATCGCAGTCCAGCGGTGTTCTCTGGAGCTCTGCTTGGTACACCTCTCCAGTCCAGGGTCCCGCAACAGAGAGAACGCCCGTCGATCCAGATCTCGGGTCCCCAGGCGCCTCCTTTCGCCCCACCTTGTAGGCGTGATGGTTGCCGAAGTCTCAATGGGGGTTGGAACTTCCAGATCAAAGCTGGAATGGCTACCCACTACAGCAGTCCTTTTGATCTTAGCCATTCTGACGTGTGTAAGATGGTATCTCAGAGTCATTTTGATTTACATCTCCCTGATGAGTAAGGATGCTGAGCAATTCCTTAAATGTCTTTTGGCTATTTGAAATTCTTTCTTTTAGAATTCTCTGTTTAGCTCTATAGCCCATTTTTTAATTGGATTGTTTGTTATTTTGATGCCTACTTTCTTAAATTCTTTATATATTTGGGAGATCAGCCCTCTGTCAGATGTGGGGTTGGTGCAAATCTTTTCTCATTTAGTAGGCTATCATTTTGTCTTATTTACTGCACCCTTTGCCTTAAAGAAGCTCCTCAGTTTCAAGAGGTCCCACTTATTAATTTTTGCTGTCAGTGTCTGTGCTACTGGTGCTATATTAAGGAAGTGGTCTCCTGTGTCAATGTGTTCAAGACTACTTCCTACTTTCTTTTCTATCAGATTCAGTGTAACTGGTTTTATATTGAAGTCTTTGATCCACTTAGACTTGAGTTTTGTGCATGGTGATAAATATAGAACTATTTGCAATCTTCTACATGTTGACATCCAATTATGCCAGTATCATTTGTTAAAGATGCTTTCTTTTTTTTAATTGTACAGTTTTGGCTTTTTCGTCAAAAATCACGTGTTCATAGATGTGTGGGTTAATGTTAGGTTCTTCGATTCAATTTCATTGGTCCACATGTCAATTTTTATGCCAATACTAACCTGTTTTTATTAATATAGCTCTCTAGTAGAGTTTGAGGTCAGCGATGGTGATGCCTCCAGATGTGGCTTTGTTAGATGGGATTTCTTTAGCTCTCCTGGGTTTTCTGTTTTTCCAAATGAAGTTGAGTGTTGTTCTTTCCAAGTCTGTGATGAATTGTGTTGGGATTTTGATGGGGATTGCATTGAATCTGTAGATTGCTTTGGTATGATTGCCATTTTTACTATGTTAATCCTACCTATCCATGAGCATGGGAGATCTTTCTGTTTTCTGATATCTTCTTCAATTTCTTTCTTCAGGGACTTAAAGTTCTTGTCATACATGTCCTTCGCTTGTTTAGTTAGAGTTATCTCAAGGTATTTTATATTATTTGTGGCTATTATAAAGGGTGATGTTTCTCTGCTTTCTTTCTCAGCCCATTTATCATTTATATATAGGAGGGATGCTAATTTTTTTAATTAATCTTGTATCCAGCCATATTACTAAAGGTGTTTATCATTTATAAGGCCACACTCACCCTGATACCTCAGCCACACAAATACTCAACAAAGAAAGGGGATTACAGACTAATTTTCCTTGTGAATATTGATGCAAAAATACTCAATAAAATACTAGCAAACTGAATCCAAGAACACATCAAAAAGATCATCTACAATGATGAAGGGGGCTTCATCCCAGAGATGCAGGGATAGTTCAACATATGAGAATCTATCAATGTAATCCACCATATAAAAAAACTTAAAGAAAAAAGCCACATGATCATCTCACTAGATACTGAAAATGCCTTTGACAAAACTCAACACCCTTCGAAGATAAAAGTCTTGGAGAGATCAGGGATACAAGGGACATACCTAAACATAATAAAGGCAATATACAGCAAGCCAGTAGCCAACATTAAATGAAATGGAAAGAATCTCAAAGCAATTCCACTAAAATCACGAACAAGAAAAGGCTGTCCATTCTCCTTATATCTATTTATCATAGTACTTGAATTTCTAGCTAGAACTTGCTTAATTTTAATGAGCTTCCCTCCAGGATGGAATGTTTCAGATAGATACACTGCACTCACTCTGAGAATAATAATAGGTGTTATTATAACTATGGTATAGGATAACTTAAGCCACATCTTCATCATCTTTTCTTTGTCAGACTGAGTAATATTGTGCAAAGCTCTGTGTAACCACAAGAATCGTACATTAGGGCATTATGCTGGTGAATAAATGCATGGACTAAATGGCCCTCCTGCTTTTCGGTAATTTCCTTCTCATGTAACTAAGCAAGAAACAAACCTTTTTTTGTTGTTGTTGTTTTAGCTAATATTCACTTTTCATCTATTTGTGAGAAAAGAGCCTAACTTCACTTACAGAAAAGATATGATCGAATCAATTTTCCCCTTGGATTTTTTTTGAATTGTTTTATTATTGCTATAGTGTAATCATTTGAACCTAAGTTCTATAAATGCCACATTTCTATGGCCTGATTTATAGAAGCTTTCAAAAGTAAGTCTGTTTCACTAATACATTTAATAATTAAATTGACCACAAAAATTGTATTCACTCTGCTAGGCTCTTAGAGCAAGCAAATCTCATACATATTCCTGCCCCATAGATTTTGCTGACTAGTAGAAGAGAAACTTTAATAAAATAATCATGTACATAAATACATATTTATAAATGTAAATAATGCTTTTGGAAAATGAATACAAAGCACTGTAAATGAAGAACTTTGCTTAGTCTGGAAGGGGGGATTTTTTTTTCTAAAGCAATATTCAGGCTGAACTCAGTAGTAGGAGTTGGATTAACTTGGGAAAACCGAGGTGGAACTTTTTATTCCAAGCAATATAAACACTATGCAAAGACATTGTACTATTCAGTTTTCTAAAGTGCTGTGGGATGGTCTGTATGTCAAATGTGTTGCTGATTGGTCAATGAATAAATCACTGATTGGCAGTGGCCAGGCAGGAGGTATAGGCGGGACTAACAGAGGAAAATGGAGAGAACAGGAAGCTGGAGAGGGAGACACTGCCAGCCGCCATCAGGATAAGGAAGATGTAAAGTACCGGTAAGCCACAAGCCACGTGGCAAGGTATAGATTAATAGAAATGGATTAATTTAAGCTGTAAGAACAGTTAGCAAGAAGCCTGCCACGGCCATACAGTTTGTAACCAATATAAGTCTCTGTGTTTATTTGATCGGGTTTGAGCGGCTTGGGACTGGCGGGTGAGAGAGATTTGTCCTGACTGTGGGCCAGGCAGGAAAACTCAAGCAACACTAAAGGACCAGAACTTATGGTGGTAAGTGTATGTATGTATGTGTGTGTGTATATATATATGTGTGTGTGTGTGTGTGTGTGTGTGTGTGTACATGTATGTTATATATATATATATATATATATATATATATATGTGTGTGTGTGTGTGTGTGTGTGTGTGTGTGTATACATACAGGATGTGATATGCAATTCAACAATGGCTATTGTACACTGGAGAGGACAGTAATTTGGTATTTTCTCACTTCACAAGGCTGAAAGGCCCAGTTGTCCTCATCTGGTGATAAAGACCTGGAGGAAAACGTCTGGAGAGCTACTAATCTTTAGTCTACTTTGGAAGCCTGAAATATTTAGCTCTACTATTGGCAAAAGATTTATGCAGCAACAAGATGGATGAAATTAGCAGTGATAGTGAGGGCAAGCAATCAAAAAGCTGTTTCCTTTCTTCCCTGTCCTTTCATCTGAGATTCTAGCAAAAGATGCCACCTACATCTATAGTTAGTCTTCCTGATTCAAATAGGCCTATCCAAAAAAAAAAAAAAAAGCCCTTAGAGGAGTTCCAACAACTTGTAACCATCTGATTCTAGATGAAGTCAATTGACAACCAAGTTTTGCTACCACAAACATAGTAGACAAGTTAACTTGTCTACATAACAATGGAAGATATTGGCAGACCACTGAGTCTGAAGCACAGTAAGCTGTGGAGTATTAGATAAAGTCAAAAAAACTGGGATGAAGAGCAAACAAGACTTCACAACCATCTTCTCCTTTATCATTCACTTCTTTGGTAATAATGACCTGGTTTCTACATTATATAAATATTGACTTTTTCAGAAACTGCCATTGATTTCATCATCATTATTAGAACCTCATCCTTGTAGCTCCTTCACATCCATTGGAAAACTCCATGATAATCTTTCATGCATCTTTGACAATATGGCACTTGTGTTTTCTGAACACTGGCACAGCAATAACTATAGTATATCCTGCTTTTCCAGAGCCTTCACATTATAAGAAGTGAAATCGATTTTCTCTTTTCTTGTGAGAGTTGAGCCTTATGGTACCTTATGTAGTATGTAGCAAAAGTGATGCTATGTGTCTTTCAATGTTTTTTTCAGAAAAGGCCATGCAGTGTCTATCTAGCGCACTCTCTTGTGATGATTTTTCTCACAATACAGCTTTTATGTTATGTCATGCTGTGTCATGTTGCATCATGTCATATTTCATCCTACATAGATAGGGTTTCTACCAGCATTCAGTACAACTGTCATATATTTGAAAGAGCAAACCTATAAAAGACTCAACCTTTCTATTTTAAGTTGGTCAATTAAATAAAGACAAGTGATTTCCAATGAGTCTTTCCTAAACTGCAGACATGTGGGTAGAATAAATGTCATTGTTTTCTTTGCCTAGATTTTTAAATATAAATAGATAACCACAACAAATAAATAATCTGATAGTCTACTCTCTCTGTGTCTCTGTCACGTACTGTCTCTGTCTCTCTTTCTCTGTGTGTGTATGTGTCCCTGTGTGTATTTATTTTTCTCATAGTTTTCTAGGATAATGCTATAGTAACTTGGCTTTTTCAGATTAGGTTTCCTTGATTCAAATCCTGACTATTTCTGCCTATGTAAAAGAGTATGTGTTTCTATGTCCATGTATACTTATGTGTGTGTGTGGTGGGGGACATGCATGTACAAAGTTCTAGTCTATGCTGTGGCAAAGTCCTCACACTGTTCTCAAGGTTTGACCATTTTACTTGATAAGTTTGTGTGTGTTTGCTTGTTTCCTTTAACTTAGTTTTCACATTCATTTCATCCTGAAATTTTCTAATGGTTTTTATCATCTTTGACTAAGTATCAAAAGGGAAGTTGAGTCAATTGCATTGGATACTTTTAGAAAGCGGTTAGCATTGCTTTCTTCTCTCCAGCACATGTGATTCCCATCGCTCAGTAGTTTTCTAAAAAGTGAGTGTGCCCCTTAATAAAGGACTTACTTGTAAACTGAGAAAAGGTTTAAAAAAAAAATAAAACCCTGAAACTAATGAGAATATGACAAAGCATGAAGAAAAGTTACTTTTTGATCATTTTTTTTTTATTTTGGGCAAAGAAAAGATGGTTTTACAAGAAGCAAAATTTGGGAAGTATGAAGATAAAACATAATTGATTATTTTGTTTTTACTACTTAAAACAGCTGAGTTAAACTTGTTTATTTTTGAACTTTCAGTAATTGGGCATTTGTTCTTGGCTTTATCCACTAATCTTTCACATGTCTGAAAAGACATTAACACTTAGAGAAAAGTTTTAGTGGATGGTTAAGTTTTAATATTGGGGTAATCTCGGTGGGGGCAATCTTTGCTAATGATTAGTAGTTACCTGGCAGAGATGCCAAAATAAAGAGCAATGCAAAACAGATTGTGCTTACAGACACTTAATATTGTCAAATGTTGGCTGTGAGTCACCTTCTTACACTAGGCTGATAATTGCTCGTATAATGAATTACTCACCTTATACTTGGTTCTGTTTTAAACTACTTATCTGGTTTAACTCTACTTTTAAAACAATATATTGGTGATTTTAATTTCAATTTGCTTTTATCAAATGTGAAAAAACACACACACATACACACACACATACACACACACACACACACACACACACACACACACACACACACACATACACACATACACACACAGAAAGAAAGGTTGAAGATCTCTTTTTAGGCCTTCCTAATTACTTGGAGTTGAGAGCTGTGAGTTGAACATTAACCATCTGTCTTTGCACCCTACTTGTCATCCTTGTGCCAAAGGACCACAGGGTGTGCAGTACAAGGGCAGCCTGTTAAAAACCACAGTTGTCTTAATCATCCAGGATATGGCACCAGTCCTTAGGGCCAACTTTTCCTCCTTATCCTTTTTGATGCATAAACTAGGCTCAGTTAACATAGAAAAGTGATTGTTTCCCAAACCTGTTCTGTGTTTCTCTCCTGTGAGTGTTTGGCAAATTCTTACACACAGCAAGTTGCTGTTCTTTCAGTTTCCCAAACTCCTGTCAGCCACAGTTAAGGAACAGCTTCTTGGGGACATTTACCAGAACTAGCCTTGGTATAAATCTTTTTCCTCATGAAGCATTCTTGTCATCCCTCTTGTATTCATTTCAAGGGTTCTAGCCTAAGTTTCCTGAGAACAGGGCTTGTACATTTCCTATCCCTACAAAATAACTGATGTGAAGCTATAAGCAACTTAGCCACACCTGTTTGAATTGCACTGGGCTCATTATTCTCTGGCTGTTTACAATGCCACCAAGATTCTAAGCAATCTTACAGGACTACTGTGTTCAGAAACCTGATTTAAACACATTAGCATAGTGTGATGTTTCAGGTATACAGTATGAGAAAACTGACCTCTGAAATTGTTTCATGTAATAAAAGATAAATGACAATGAGCTTTCCAATTATCCATAAATATGACCAAAGATAAAGTTAGCAAAGGCCAAGCAGAGCCATTTAAGAAGCTGAAGGTTATGATGTTATCTGATTAATCTGAAGTGGTCTTGACATTCAGACAAAATAATTCAATCAGAAAGGAAAAAGATTATGTGTTATGTTTTGAGATTGAGTTCTTTTTCACTTTTCATCATAATTAGGCTCCTGTAATCAAACACATTCTTCAAAATAGAGATGTCACAGTATACTCCTTAAAATAGCATGATAAACATTCCTCTCACCACTAATTTATCTGTTTTGTGTGCTCTGAACCACAGACCAATACATCTCCATGGGAAATGCTTCATGACAAGGACATTTTTCCTCACTTGGTATTTAAATTCTCCCAACAACATCTAATTCTATAGGCGCATAGGACTTACCTTAACAGTCATCAGTCTTGTACTTTTAGGATGTGAGAAATTTTAATCAGTTATCCCTGTTCACTGTGATCTGTTCCATTTAAGAATCTCTCTGTGTGCACCTCTCTGTCTCTGTCTCTTTCCTTCCCTCCTCCACTATCTCAACCTCAAAATCAAGGACCTCTTGTAATCAGAACCTATATTATTCATTTGATTCCATTAAGATTTTCATTCATCCATGATATACAAGAAAACTCCTAATTCACAAAACCTGAAACTATTTTCTGCTGTATTGACACAGAACCACTTATGCTAACATTTACAGAAACCAACTACTTATTATAAAGAAAATCACTCCCAAAGGCAAGAAAATACTTTGTGGCTCAACCCTCCCAGAGAAGGAGTGTTTGATTCTGTGTACTCGCCTGTTGTAAGAGCCAGGTGGAACAACTAGGGAGTGCTTTAGATTAAGCACTGATACAAGATGGATGTAGCTTCCATGAATTTTCTCTGAAGTATTACCCTGCAGTGTATAACCACATATTTCAATCACTTTAGAGGTATTAGCCAATTCAATTCAAGCAACTTTAGTTTGCTTAATGGTGCTTAATAGTCAGACTTTTACAGAAAACCTTTTTAAGCAAAATGTGTCATCAGACAACAGTTTTACAATTCATTTTTTTTTCTGGTTGCTGGCATGTTTTAGAAATCTGACCACTTCAGACAGGCTTCAATACAGTGAGAGGCTTTCATATTCTTGGCTCAACAATGCGCCTAGAGAGCCTGCAAGCATAGCTGCACAGCATCTGCAGGATGACCAGTACAGACACTCCACGTGGGAAAAGGCCTCCGACTGAGCCCAGCTTGCAAGCTCTTCCTCAACCCGGTTTTCATCCTTCAGCATCCCTCTGCCTCCTTGCCTCTGCTTCAAACCATCTATCATGGATGGCCCTGAACCTGACATTTGTCATCACTACAGACACTCATAGCTGATTGAAATTACTAGTCTAAGATTTTACTTGCCTTTCTGAAGCTAATAACTCCACTGAATGCTTTTGCAATTTGACTATGGACCCATTTAATGGTATTGGGGCATCAAGATGTTTTGCTTCAATTTTTAAAATGATCTCTTAATTTTTTTTATGGTAGACCTCATGTATGCTAAGGAATTACTCTACCAGCAACCTAAATAGCTGACTAATCTTTCTAAATTTAAAATAAGGATGATGCTTCTTTTCATTAGCTATGATTAATGGTATACGTTTTAATTTGTATTTCTGGAATTGTTAAAGATGGTTGGATATTCCCTTGCTGTATCCAAATAGAAGCAACCAATAGCTAAGGAGAATTATTATTAGTTATAAATGCTTGGCCTTAGTTTAGGCTTGTCCCACTAGCTCTTATAACTTATATTAACCTGTTTCTCTTGATCTACATTTTTTCCTTGGGGCTTTTTACCTTTCTTTCATTCTGTAGGCCCTACTTTCCCACTTCCTCTGTGTCTGGCTGGCTGGCATTTGCCCAGCTGGCTGGCCCTGGCTTCTCCCTCTCTTTGTCCCTCATTCTCTATCCAACCTAGATTCCTCTTCCTGCTGTTCTCTCTGCCCACAGCCCCACCTCTCCCTCCACTGCCTAGCTATTGACCATTCTGCTTTTTATTAGACCAATCAAGTACTTTAGGCAGGTAAGGTAAAACAAATGCAATACATCTTTACATAATTAAACAAATGCATCATAAACAAATGTAACACATCTTTGCATAGTTAAACAAATATTCTACAAATATAACTGCAGAAAATTGAAACTGGGTCTGAAGATAAAGAAGCCTCACACACAACGTTCATTTTCTAGTTTACTATCAGTTGTTTTGTGTAGCAGCAAGACCAATGAAGGATCATTCAAGGAAGATATAGGATAAGAGATAAAAGCACTATAGTAACCATGGGCAAAGACAAGGGAACAGGCAATCTCATTTGTAAAGAGACATATAGCACATGGAAGCAAAACCAATAATGGAAATGAAAGGCATATACAAAACATAGTATCAAAATATTAAGTAAAGAGTCTGAAGAAGTCACTAGAAGGTGGACTGCCCTCCCATGGATCAGCAGAAACAATTCAGTGAAAATAGCCATAGCACTAAAAGCAATCCACAGATGTGCTGCAATCACTTTTAAAATGCCAATGATGTCATTCACAGAAACAGGCAGTGAATTATACAACTTATATGAAAACAAAAAGTGTTTCAGATGCACAAAGCAATCCTTCATAAAACAACAACGCTCTACTGTAATAGCTTCCAAATAGATCTCCAAATACACTACAGAGCCAAAGCACCAAGAGCAATATGGTACTGGCATAAAGAAAGGCATGGATACCAAAGAAATATAATAAAAAATATAAAAATGAACTCTACAACTACAGCAACCACTTTTAATGTTTTTTTTATTTTTTTTTAAATTTAAAACATAATTACAGCATCTTACCCTTAACTTTTCCTCCCTCTGACCTCTCATATTTATAGGCCCTTTTTTTTCTCTTTCAACTTCATGTCTACTGACATCTTCGTCTCTAGTTGTTGTTACATTTATATGCACAATCTGCTCAGTCTACAAAACATTGATTGCATGTATTTGGTCTCAAGGATGACAACTTGCTAAAGAATAATTGGGGGACCCTTCCCTGAGAAAGACTATTACTCCCACTCTCAGCATTCCTTACTTGCCTATAGTTCTTTGTCTAGGTTTGGGGATCTCTTGAGATTGCCTTCTTATATGTTAGCATCATTGCTGGTGTAGTTCTTGTTCAGATCTTTAGGCAACCATGTTATCAAGGTTTCGTGGGTGAAGATTCCCTAATACTTCTAGGAGATTCAATTTCACAGCAGACTTCCACAGGTTCATATACTCTTCTCTTTCCATCTTCCGCAATGTTTCCTGAGCCTGGGATACAGGAGTTGTAATTATAGATCATCTTGGACTGAGAAAGACAGGATTACTTGATCTCTGTCTTTTGATTAGTCATAGTTTTCTGTTGAGAAGTGAAAGGTACATTTACCCATGGGTATAAGGATAAATAATTATAATGCAGCTAAAAAATTTATACTGATTTAGTAAAGTGGCAGCTTAAGTTTCTCCTCTAAAATCCTTGACCTCACTAGAACCAGGTAGTTGACTAGGTTTCCAATATGAGGCATAATTTCCTTTATGTTGAATGAGCCTGAAGTCCAATTAGAGAGCTGTTGAATACCACAAAAGTATGAATGCCAATCTTGCATACTTACAATTATTGTAGCATGCTGATTATTGCTGTGGTTCACAGGCATCATAGATGGGAAGAAGTGCTAGTTAATTCCTTCCTTTGGAAGCTTCCTTGGTGCCTTCTGGTACCAAGAAAGCTGGTTTTCAGGGAGGAAGCTTTCAGTTAAATTCTCACTCAGGAGCCTCTGGGCCTCATATCTGAAGTGCATCATATCTTCTACAATAGGAGTAATAACCTATAATATTTTGGAAGTCTCCTGGATAACTCTGACTGACAACTTAAAAGCAGGCTGATGTTGGGATTTTTGTTAGATGGTCTATAGCTCTTGGAGGGAATACTATAAGCCTGAATGGAAAAAATTATAATTTACAATTTTTCTAATAAATGCTTCCATATATATTTGTGTGTGTGTGTGTGTATCTGTGTCTGTGTATGTGTATGTATGTATGAATGTGTGTATTCACTATAGGTATTTTGGTTGATAGTGAATAGTATGATTTCTTATTACTTTTCCATATATCATGAACAGTTATTTGTAACCTCCTTCCATCCTTGCCTTCTGTATTAACCTTCATCTCCAAATTAATCAATCCCACTTATTTTTCCCATTTTATCCTTCAAATTATATTTACATACTAGTCCCATTTCTATTGCACACTGATACCCCACAGCCCCAATTTTTTTTTTTTACTTACCTTAGTTTCCTGGCTTCTGTAGTTACCCCAGTGTATATACTCAAATCTGAAGATTTGGAGCTAGGAATCACAGATCAGAGAGAACATGTAACATTTGTCTTTCTGGGCCTGGGTTATCACACTCTATATGATCTTTTCTAGGTACATCCATTTACCTGAAAAGATCATTATTTTATTTCACTTTACAGCTGAAGAGTATATATGTACCACATTTTCATACTCTGTGGGTCAGTTGGGGGATATTTAAGTTGTTTCCATTTCCTAGCTATTGTGAGAAGGAGCAGCAATGAAAATGGCTGAGCAAGTATTTGTAGAGTATGATGTGGAATTCTGGGGATGTATTCCAAGGAGTGGTATAGCTATGTCATATGATTTCTTCACAATATTTTCCAGAATAGCTGGACCAGTTTGCAATCCCACTAACAGTGTGTAACAATTCTCTTTCTACACATCCTCTCCAGTATTTATTAGCTTTTTGTTGTTGATCTCCATTCTGACTGGGTTAAGAAAAAAATTTCAAAATGACTGTGATTTCCATATCTCTAATTGCTAAAAACAATGACAATTTTTACATATATTTTAAAATTTTTTATTTCTTTGGGAACTCCTTGTTCAGATCCCAGGCCCAATTTTGAGTGGATTATTTATTATTATGATGATGAGGAGGAGGATGAGGATGATGATGATGTTTTTCTTACTTCTTTGTATATGCTAGATAATAATCCTCTGTCACATGTATAGCTGCAAAGATTCTCAGTTACTCTGTTAGTTTCCTTATCAGTTGATCATTGTTTCTTTATCTGTTTGAAAGTATTTTAGTTTTATGAAGTTCCATTTCTCAATTTTTGACATTAATTCTTGGACAAATGGAGTCCTATTCAGAAAATCAATTCCTGCATCTACATCATGTAGGATACAGTCCATGTTTTCTTCTAACCAGTTTAGTGTTTTGTCTTTCTCAATTGAGTTTTTGATCCATGTAGTATTTTGCTACAAGATGATAGGTATGGGTCAGGTTTCATTCATCTACCATGTGGATATCCAGTTTTCTCAGAAATATTTGTTAAAGATGTCTTTTTTTGTGCAGATGTTTCTGGTATCTTTGTCAAATATAAAATGGCTGACATTACATATATTCATTTTGCATCCTCTATTTTGCTCCATTGGTCTACAGTACCACATTACCTCTATTACTATGGTTCTGTAACATAGTCCAACATCTTAAGATCTGGAATAATAATCTCTCAAGCATTGTATTTTGCTCAGGGTTGTTATGGTTATTTTAGGTCATTTGTGGTTCCATATGAATTTTAGGATGTTTTTATTTTGGCTATTTCTATAATGAATGCCATCCAAATTTTGAGTAGGGTTGCAAAAAAACTGTAAACGACTTTAGATAAAATGATTATTTTTACAATATTAATTCTACGAACTTGTGAGCACGGGATGCCATTCCATCTTCTAGCATCTTTTTCTAGCTCTTTCTTCTGGAATTAGTTTTTAACTTAGAGGTCTTTCACCTCCTTAATTAGGATTATTCCAAGGTATTTTATTTTCTTTGAAGCTCTTATGAATTGGAGTGTCTCTATGATCTCTTTCTCTGTATATTTGTTGATGGATAGAGAAAAGGTGTTGATTATTTTTGTAAGTTGATTCTGTATCTTGCCACCTTGCAGAAATTATTAGCTTTTTTCTAGAAGTTTTCTGGTAGAATTTGGGGGAACTTTTAATTATAACATCTTGATATCTGAAGGAAGGGATAGCTTGGCTTCTTTTTTTTCTCATGTATATTTCTTTAATTTCCTTCTCTTGTCTTATTGCTCAAGTACAATATTGAAGATGATTAGGGAGAGTGGAGAGCCATGTCTCATTCCTGATTTCAGTAGGATTGCTTCAAGTTTTTCTTCCTTTAGGATGATGTTGGCTATAGTTCTTTTGTGTGAGCTGCCATATGGGCGCTAGTAATTGAACCTAATTCCTCTGGAAGAAGAGCCAGTGCTCTTAACTGCTGAACCATCTCTCCAGCCATGTTCTGTCTAGTCCTATTCTTTCTATGACTTTTATCAAGAAAGCATGGCTAGATTTTATCAAAGATCTTTTTCTCCCTCAAGAAATATGATCATGTGATTTTTATCTTTAAGTCCATTTATGTGGTTTAGTACATTCATTGACTTTTATATGCTGAACTATTCCTTCATCTCCAGAAAAAGGCCAAACTGGTCATGGTGGATAGTCTTCTAGATGTGTGTATTCAGTTTGCAACCACTTTGTTGAGAATTTTTACATCTATGTTCATCAGGCATTTTAACCTGGAGTTTTTTCTTTGTGTATCAATGCCTGTATTAGCAATTACATTAATACTGGATTCATAGAAAGAGTTTTTTGAGTGTTTTTTGTTTTGTTTTGTTTCTTTCTTAATAATTTAAATATTAGGTGTCAATCATTTATGAAACTCAAAGAATTCTAATGTGAATCAATGTTGGTCTGGACTATTTTTAGTTGGAAAACATTTTATTACTATTTAATTACTAATTATTATAGGTCTGTTTAGGTTGTTGATCTCTTCTTGATTTAAGTGTATTGGTTTAGATGAATCCAGAAATTCATCCTTTTCTTTAAGATTTTCTAACATAATGAAGTAGAGGTTTATAAGCATCCCCTTATAACATTCTGAATTTTTTTAGGGTCTGTTGTGATGTTTATCTGCTCATTTCTGATTCTAAATTTGAGCCCTCTCTTTCTTTCGGCTAGTTGGGCCAAATGCCTGTCAGTTTTGTTTACTGTCTCAAAGAACCAGCTCTTAGATTCATTGATTCTTTGGATTGCTTTCTTTGTTTATATTTTGTTAATTTCTTCTCTGACTTTTATTATCTTTTAAATAGCTAGTGGGTTTGGGTTTGGTTTGTTCTTTTCTAAATTTTTTAATTCCATCATTAAGCAATTTACTTGTGTTCTTTCTGCTACATTAAAGTATACACTTAGAACTATAAATTTCCCCTATAGAAATGCTCTTGATGTGCCCCATAGGAGTATTGTGCTTTCATTTTCATTTAGTTCCAGGAATTATTTTTATTTCTTTTTTGATAAATCCATTATTTATTAATGGATTATTTAATTTCCATGACATTTTGTAGTTACTAAAGATTTGTTTGCTGTTGATTTAAGTGTTATTGCATTATGGTCAGATAGAATACAGGGAGTTATTTCAGTCTTTCTGAACATTTTAAGATTTGTTTTATGTCCCAGAAAATAATCCATTAGAGAAGGTTCTGTGGCATGAAGAGTAGAATGTATATTATTTGATGTTTGAGTAGAATATTCTGTAGATAACTGTTAAGTCCATTTGATAAGTGATACTATTTAATTTTTATATTTTTGTCAATGTGACCTATCTATTGGACAAATTGGAGTACTGAAATAATTTACCATTATTGGATTGATATTAATCTGTGTCTTTAATTCCACTAGTACAGTATATTACACTTATTTATCGAAAATTATTTTTCTTCTTCTGCTTTTTACTTTTATTTTTAATATTTTTCATTGAAATAGAATTACATCTTTTCCTCTCCCCTCTTTCCTCCCTCTAGATCCTCCTAGTTACCTTCTTTTAAATGCCTCCCCTCTCTCAAGTTGATAGCCTCTTTTTTTATATGTGTGTATGTGTGCTGGTCCCACTAGTAGAACTACAGGCAACTAATGACTGCTTGGAAAATGAAAATCAGCCTCTCTTAAGGGATAAGCCAACCTTATTGGCCAACCTTGAAACTACACACACACACACACACACACACACACATATATACATATATGGACTTAGTAATATACTCCTTATAAAACTCAATTACCAGAGTTTTATTTGTATGTTTTGTATTGTACTGTCTTCTTGGTTAATTGTTATATTTGGTTAGAATGAATTGTCCTTCATCTCTTCTGATTATTTTTTGTCTGAAATTTGTTTTATCAGATATTATGATATCAATGCACGCTTGCTTCCTGACCCCATTTGATTGGAGTGCATTTGATTAGAATACTATCACTCTAATCTAGGCCCTATCTTTAAAGCTGAGTTTCTTGTAGACAACCAATAGACAGATATTAGTCTTGATTTATTCAGCTAAACAGAGTTTTTTTTAAATCAGAAATTATGCCAACAATATTTAAAGTTATTATTAAAAGGTATGTGATAATTGCAGTCATTGACCTGTTGCTGAGTCTGTTATCAGTGGTATGTTGTGTTTTAATAATTATGGCTTCATTTATTTTCTTTCTACAATCACTTGTCGATGCTTAGTCCTCTATGTAGTCCAAATATTGCTTCCTACATTTTGTTTAAGCTTGGTCTGCTGGTTATAAATATTTTGGGCTGCTTGTATCATGGGAGGCTTTTCTTTCTCCTCTGGCTGTAGCCACCTACTTTTTGACAAAGGTGTCAAAAACTTACACAAGAAAATGAAAAATAGTCTCTTCAACCAAGAATGCTAGGAAATCTAGACCTCCATCAGCAGAATTTAATTGTCTTAATATCTCTTAACCTGCCTCAAGATCAATTCAAAATTGAATTGTTTGAAGAATTTAATTTTAGACATGAAATTGCTAGAGGAAAATAAAGGAAAAACACTTCAAACTGTAGGCATAGGCAATAAGTTTTTGGAAAGTAGCATAGGAAATAACTCTAAAAACTAAATGTAATTATATGAAATTTAAAAGCTCTGTCCTTCAAAGGAAACTATCTTCAGAGTGAAGAGGCATCTCTTTGAATGGAAAAAAATGTCTTTGCTACCTGAATCTGACAGATTAGTATCACAGATATATAAGGTACTCAACTCTGGGTGGAAGAGATGGTTTTGTGACTAAAAATACCGGCTGTGTAACCATGAGGACCAGAGTATACATTCAGCACTGAAATAACAGAAGTGTCTCACATATGTCTATAAGTCCAGCTCTGAGAGGAAGAGACAGGAAGATCACTAGGGCTTACTGGAATCTCACCTAGCTGAGAAAATACGAGGCTCTGGTTCAGAGGGGGAAAAAACTTCCTCCAAGGGCTAGGCAGAAAATAAAAAAGGAATCTACCTGATACCCTTTAGTGGCATCTGTGTACACTCAGAAGGTACACCTGTGCAAAATATGTGCATACACACACACACAAATACATAAATCTTAAATGATAATTAAATCTTCTACTGAAAAAAACCTCAATTTTCTAATCAATAAATATGCTGATTAAAAGAAAGCTCACAAAAGATGAAGTACAGCTATCCAATAAAAATGCAAAAATATTTCCAATGTCATTCATCATTGGGGAAAATGTAGCTTAAAACCTACACTGATACTCCATTTCATCCCAGCCACAATGATAATGACCATGACAACAAACAGCAACCACCTCCAGAAAAAAATGCAGGAAAACACTAAGGGTGTACACTCTGGGTGACAATGTAAACTGGTCTGGCCACTATGACATTTCAAATGGAGATTTTTCAAAAATCCAAAAATAGAACAACTATACCAAAGGACTCTATGAAAATGTACCATAGAGACATGTGTACAGCCATATTTATTACCATACCAGTCACAGTGACCAAGTTATGAAATCAGCCTAGGTGTGCTTCAATAGATGAATGGATAAAAATGAGTTTTAATCTGCCATAAAATAACAAAATTATGTACTTTGCTATAAAAATTATGAAACTGGAAATCAGACTGCAACCCACAGCTACAGGTAGGCTAGCTAGTAAGGAGGACCCTGGGAAAGACACAAGAATCCCCCAGCAATGGAGAAGTGGATCTACATGAGCAAACTAGGAGTAAGCGGGGGTGTGGGGTAATGGAGGGCGAGGGTGGGAGAATGAGAGCCTATGGGAGTGGGAGGTTTGAGCTGGAATGGGAATAGAGTGGAAGAATAAGGAAAGAGATACCATGATAAATGAAGGCACTGTGGGGGTAGGGAGAAGTAGAGTGCTAGGGAGGAAGACAGGGGAATTTGTGGTTGGTATGTAAAATGAATAGAAAATCTCTTAATAGCCGGGCGGTGGTGGCGCACACCTTTAATCCCAGCACTCGGGAGGCAGAGCCAGGCGGATCTCTGTGAGTTCGAGGCCAGCCTGGTCTACAGAGCGAGATCCAGGAAAGGCGCAAAGCTACACAGAGAAACCCTGTCTCAAAAAACCAAAAAAAAAAAAAAAAAGAAAATCTCTTAATAAAAAAAAGGAAAAAAGAAGAAAAAGAAGTCAGATTCATAAAAATAAATAGCACATGTTTTTATGTCACTCATGGGTCCTCGATTGCATATATAAACATAAAGACATGTAAGACAAAGGAGAAGGGTTCTAAGTAAAGGAAGGAGATGAAGAGAAGGGAAGAAGGGAAGGTAAAGGAAGGTATAGGGGTTGAAAACAGTCAAAGTATGGGGAGACAATTATGTAGCTTGATCTGCTTGGGGGGCCCCCGATGATAGAATCATTGTCTCCCCATGCAGAGGGCCTAGTCCAGTTTCATGCAAGCTCCACAGCCATTGATCCAACTTTCATGAGTTCCCACTAGTCTGGTTTGGTCATCTCTGCACATTTCCCCGTCATGATCCTGATGCTCTTGCTCATAGAATCCCTCCTCTCTCTCTCCTTCCGAACTCCTGGAGCTCTGCCTGGTGTTTGGCTGTGAATCTCTGCATCTACCTCCATCAGTCATTGGAGAAAAGTTCTGGGATGACAGTTAGGGTATTCACCGACCTGATCATTGGGGCAAGCGAACTCAGTTCAGACACCCTCTCCACTATTTCTATTAGTCCAACCTGATGGAGGAAGGGCTTGGACTAGCCTCTACTGCATGAGACTCCCCATGGGAGGCCTTGCCTTCTTGTGGGGGAGAGTAGGGATGGTTGGGGCTGAGAGTAGGGAAGAGTGGGATCTTTGATTGGCGTGTAAAATAAATGAAAAAAAATTCTTAACAAAAAAGAAAGTATTTAAATAAAACTATAATTAAAACATAAAAAAGAAAATAGTCAAAGTATACAATATACTTACACAATTGTCACCACCATTGCTTTGTAAAATATATACACAGAGACAATAAAATTACACTACTTGATTGACAGTTCACAGCTCATGGCAGCCTGGCATGAAGGAATGTCTATTAGCTGTCATTCAGCAACCAAATGGACTACCCTTGAAAGTTTGGCTAATTCATAGGAAAAACAAAAGAACAAAGAAAGCACATTGAATGGTGCTTACAATAAATTCTTGGAAATTAGCATTCTTAAAAGTATTCAACAATTCCCAATCTCAGCCTCTGGCCTTAGAGAAAGCTGCATCCCTCTCTTTAGTCTCAGAATGTTGTTTAAGACAATTTTAACAACTGATGAAAATGACACTTCTTCTGGGCTTAAAGACTGTCTGATTTTAAATCACATACCTAGCAAAGCAAAAGTAACTATGATCTGCTTTGGACTTACACTTAATTTCTGTGTTGAACACATTTAAAAACTCACATGTTAAAGATGGAGGTTGTTAAATCCATAAATTAACTAGGTAGTTTTATCAGCATTGTAAAAAATTATCTTAAAGCATTCCTTAGATTATACTGGGGATCAATGCAATACAAACGTAAAAATAAATAGTAGTTTGTAACATACTCCAAATGAGGTTTCAAAGCATTCATGAGAGTCCTTGATTAACTTCCGCACTGTTCTCACTCAATATAAACATGGCCTGTGGCTGTGTGCATTTTATAGATCATTTGAACTACTCAATAGCATCTGAAGAATATTAATCAGGCCAAAATAAGGGGTAGGAAACTAAAGAAATGTAGCAGAGTGAACTCACTGACCTATCTTTGTTGAACAGGATAAACCAGTTACTTAGAATCTAGCAACAGGTGGATATATATACAGGAAGAATGTGCCACAGGCTGATCAGATTTCAAAACAATCACTGGCAATGATGGGCCCCTGTTGTGAATTTAAGAGCTGAGTTTAAATTAAGATGAAATGGGCTAGATTAGGCTCAGATAAAGCTGCCCATTATATTATTAATTTTAATTAGATTCTTTGGCGTCTTCTGTTCTTTGATCTGAGCTAAGTAATTAAGCCCATTTTACTCTCTAATTGGATTATAGTGCATGTCTTGCACAACTGAATGATGAGAAACTGTGCAGGACCTAAATATATTTGGCTTTTTTGTAGATATCCTGTCTGAAGAATGTTTCTCTGGGGATATGTAAGAATGCATATTAAAATTTATTTGTTTGAGCACAATAAAAAGTTGATCCTTCCAAGCATGTTGCAAATCATGACTTCTAAAATTGGTGTGATGTATCCTGCTGAGTCCTTACTTTTCAAAACAGAGGTTTTTCTAAACCTAAAGTAGAGATTTTATAGTGGAGGGGAAAAAATCGATGATTCTAGTAAGTAAAAAGAATAAAGCATTCAGAAAAAGAAACATCCACTTGGAGAAAGTTTCTATGTCAAGAGAAGCCCAGATGTCAACAGATTATGGTTATTGAGTCAAGTGTTTAATTTGATAGTACAGCTTTATTTGGAACCAAGTCTCAGGCTGTTGAGAACTTTGAATTTTATATTGAAGTTGATTTAGGGAGTTGAAATGAAAATTGTAGCTAAATTGGAGTACTTATTACATTCCAGCCTCTATGGTAAGCCATAACCAGATGGAGAAATAAACTGCTTGAATCCACTAGTATTTACTCAATTACCAGTTAGCTCTTAAGTGGCTCTCCCTGTTTCTGCCTCCCTATGCATTTTTCTATGGCTTATTTCCATCCATCAGTCACTTACCTGCTTAAATGTTACCAAGCCAACCTAGTCTTTTCCCTACCACCTACAGTGGCCTCTACTTTGTACAAAATAAATTCAGTTTACTACCTTGTATATGGTGTTATTAGTCAGGTTCCTCTAGAATAAGAGAACTTATAGAATGAAGATAGATAAATAGATATATAGATAGAGAGATAGATAGAGAGATAGATTAGATTAGATTGATCATAGAAGATATAGATATAGATAGATATAGATATGGACATAGACATAGGCAGATATAGATATAGATATAGATAGATATAGAGGGTAGGGGATTTATTAGAATGGCTTACAGGCTTTGGTCCAGCCTGTAATTCAATAATGACTGGCTTTGAATGGAAAATCCGAAAATCTAGTAGTTGCACAGTTCACAAGGCTGGATGTCTCAGGTGTTTTTCAGTACATGCTGGAATTCTGAAGAAGTAAGATCTAGTGCTAGTGAAGGAATTTGCTGGCTGAGCCATCTTGCTAACCCACAATTTTAATGCTGATTTTGGTGTTTCCTGATATTCCTAAGGCTGAACCCTCTGCTAGAATGTATACTGGCCCAGGATCTCCCTGTCTTTGGAGCTTCCCCATTCATCCGTCTGTCTAATTTTAATGCTGGTTTTACACATTGACTCCTGAAATTCCCCTAATTCTTGACATGAGAACTTTACTTGTTTGTCTATCCCTGTGATATTCTACAGTAAGTAGTGTTTACTTGGCTCATTCTACTTCTCGACTTATGACATTTAACTCAAAAATTCAAGGGGATGTTTTAACAACTACAGATTGTCATGACTGAAGCTATTGATAAACAGGATAGCACATCAAGTTTATCTAGTATTTACTTGATCTACGTGGAGTATATTTGCATGGCTGGAGTACTATAGCATCTTGTGGTGAGTTCTCTAGACAAGAAAAATGAGTTCAGTAACAATAAATAGGATAAAAATAGAATTACTGAATACCAGGTAATTATCTCTTAAACCACTAATGTAGTTGGTTTTATTTTTATTGATTGATAAATAAATTGTATTTGTCATGAAAACAAATTGTCATGAAGTGAATATATATTGCAGAAGGAATGAATCTAGCTAACTAATACTTCTTAACTCATATAGTTATCATTTTGTGGTAGGCTTCTTCATATTTATTTTCTGGCATGCAGCATATTGTTCATTATAGTCATTGTGCAGCAAAATAGACCTCTCCAAAATTGTCTTCTGTATTGATAATTGTTTCAAATTCCTAACCAACCTATATATTGTTTCTCAGAGTCCACAAATGACTGGATTTGTCTTCTGTGCATGGCTTATTTCAGTTGTCATAGTATCCTTCAGTTCCATCTATAGTGTTGCGAATGATAGAAATTCTCTATTAGTCTTTGAAGAGAAAACAGTGTAAAGCATTTGGTAAACTGTCAATTAATTTTATATTTAAACTACAATTGATTATAACACATAATTCAAACTATACATGAATTATCAAATGATGACACTGAATTATCTTTCAAATTTAGGATACCATTATGACTTTGCCTCATGGATTTCTATACTTGTGTTATAAATGAAAACTTTATCTTGTGGCATTCAATAAAGATAAGCATGAAAATAAAAGATATGACATATTTTAAAATCAAGATGGGATGGAACTATATTTTAAAATAATTGAATTTAAATGTTTTTGGTAAAATTCATTTTCAAAATGGTTGTCCAGTATGCATAAGTCATTGATTTAATAAAAAAACACAAAATTGAATTTTGTATAGTAATTGTATAACTGCAAGTTTGCTATATCATAAATGAGATAAAGTGATTTTTGCTTTTCACAACATCAGCCTGTGATTTTGTTTTCTTCAAATACTTGCAATCATTCTTTCAGAATAGAGAGAGAAATGAAGGATTAAATTTATTTCCACAGGGGAAAACAGAAAATCTTTAATATTTGACTTAAAATATTACATTGTTCTTAAACCTAGGTAACTGACATGTGCACCGTTCTCAAGTAGTACATGACAATATCAAGCCAGATGTCTGTGCCCTAGGTGCATGGTAAAAGAAACATCTTGAACTTGGCTCCTGCTCTGTCCGGGTGGCACTCTCCTCTCCTATCCCTGACTCTCCTTCCATTGACTTGGTTGAAATACATACTTTACGTTCTGTGAAAATGAAATCATCTTCATGGAAAATGTCCTTTGAATTTCTTCTCTATTATTCATTTCTTGTTTCCAGAAAATTCCAGAGATTTATTGAGATTTAAATAAATGTAAGTAACTTATGAAAGTATGTAAGAAGAAGTTTCAGATTCTCACAGATACATTAGAATTTCAGTGGGAAATTTTACTGTTCCACAGTAAAGCTTTTCTTTAAATATATCAGTGGCTAAGACCCTGTAGTGTACTGCTTTTCTGGAAGATTCAGTTCCTGGCACCCGTGTTAAGGAACACAAATGTCTTGTAACTCTAGCTCTCAGAGATTCTGTTGCCTTTGCTGGTGCCAAAAGGGCACCAGCACTCAGGTGGCACACAGCTATTTCTCTTTTACCAAGATACCCCTAGACAAATGTCAGCCAACCAGGGTCCTGAACCCTGGAAATCCCCTTACCCCAACCTCTGCTATGAAAAATCCCTACCCTGCCCATGCTCAGGGCTCTCTGCTCTCACCACTGTGGCAGATGGAGAGTCCAAACTCGAGCTTGAAATAAAGGCTCTTTGCTTTTACATATGCTATTTGGTCATCATGGTGGTCTTTTGGGGGTCCTCAAGATCAGGGCATAACAGCAACAAAGCTAGGAGATGGGAATCTTCTAAGCTCTTTGACATTAGACATGGAGCTAGAAAATTTAGTGTTTGCCCATCTGGATGTCAGTCTTACTTTGTTCCGGTATTCTTCACTATGATCCTGTTCCTTACTTTTGGAATGGCAATGTATATTCTGTGTCATAACATTTTTGGAAGGATGTGACTTTCTGTTTTGATTTTACAGGGGCTTACAATTAAAAGATTGTCTTAGTTCTCAATGAAGTGACTTTGAACTGTTAAACAGCAATGTGAGTGTGAAGACTTGAGAATTTTAAATTTGGGCTAACTGAATTTTGTATTATGACATGACCATGAACCTAAGTAGGGACAGGGAGTGGAATGTGGTTGTTTAAATGAAATGTCCCTTGTAGTTATAGGCATTTTAATATTTGGTCCCCATGTGGCACTATTTCAGAGGACTTAACAACAATCCCACTGATCAATAATAAGGCAACTACCACAGTTTAAAGCCAAATTTGAAGCAGGCTTTAATTAAATACTGACCAGTTATTTATTTCATCTCAGATCCTCTTTTTTTGCAATATTTTTCTCATGAGTACAGCCCGATTTTTTCTAATTATTCCTGAGTGGTTTATATAGAAACAACATTTTTTCCCTTAAAGCTATACAACAACTGATCTGTTTTACATAGAGAAAGTTGAGTGCCCTATAGAACTATTTCAGCTAATGAGTCTACCTGGTGATAGATCAAGATCTACTTGATTCTAACAGGTACGTTTCCAGATATGCTAATAGGCACTATAGGTAGCTATTTTGTTCCCTATGCCAGGGAGTTTCATTTTGATCTAACATTCCAGCCTGTTGGTTCTTCTGTAATTACTTTCTTCTGAGACTAGGATGTTGTTGTCAGGGCCCAGGAATGATAGAACATTAGTCAAAGGCAAAGAGGGAATTCAGGCAATGAGGGAAGCCCTCATCAGAAACATCACTGACCCAAGTGAAGAGATAGGGAGTCATTCACATAAGCTGGACTGGTCCACATCAACTTTCAGCAAGTCCAGAGCTTGCAGTCATTTGGAGCAGATTGTAGTCGGCAGTTGATGCTTCGATGTGTCTGTCAGCCAAGTAGAAATCTGATGAGACAGATATGAACTAGGTACAGAAGTTAAAATTTAGGAACTTAAAGAAAAATCCTACATTTGGAACTCTCAGTCCCATAATCTTAGTAATTGGGGAGGGGAGAGGAGTCCCAAGAGCAGGAGAGAGACAGATACTATCCTCAGGTATAGACAGGTAGGGAAAATGAGGTTGTACTTATCTAGAGTCCTTCTGACCTGTGAGAAGTAGAGTCAAGTCTTATGACTCTTAATTCTCTGAAACTTACATGATTTTCTAGTTTACAAAAAGACATAAAAGTTTTAGATACATTAGCATTATCAATCTGTACTGAAATCTACATTGTAGAAAAAACAGGTAACAGGTGTCTCTAAAATGGTTGGAGTAGACTCACATCTTTGAGTCCTAGCAAAAGCTATAAATTTGGGTTAAAAAGCATGAACATTTTTTCCTCTGCCCAGATAGCTGTACATAGATTGGACAGAGATGCCTTTAGCCCAAAGGGAAGTATCTTTAAGTCTATACTTAGTAGACAACCAAAACAAATCTAAAATCTTGAACTCGTGACTGAACAGTAAGTACTTAGTGCTCTACCAGCTTATCAGAACTCCATTGATCAATGATAAACTCTGAACTTTTGAAATCATAATGTAACACTAGCATAGAAAAGGAAAGAAATCTGAAACATTTCCCATTTCATATACCTTAAATCATTTATTTATACCTTTACACCTTGTATTTACACCTTAAATCATTTCTGAGACCCTTAAGAATTATTTAAGCTTTCACGTGCTCAGAACCTCACATATCTTAGACCCTCAGAACTGACATAGACTTTAACATTTTTTCCATCTAATTATTTACCAGAGACATAAGCAGTTATTAGTGAGAAAAGTAATTATGTAAAACATGTTCCACTAGTAGAAAGTTATACCTAAAACCTGTTTCTTTGTTCTAAAAACATAGAAACTTTTACAGATAATATACATCTCTGTATTAACAAGAGTATGGAATGTGCAGTTTACACAGTCAACTAAGGATGATTTGTTTTATGTTTGAGCATGTAAAAGGCATCTGTCAACTTTATAAGTCTGTTTTGACTATACAACTAAACTCTTATGAGGACTCTGTAGCCAACAAGATTTATCATGTCTCATCCAGTCTCAGAGTTGTCCCCATGTAGAGGGATCAGCATATATGTCACCTGTCCTGTAACCTTTCCTGGCTTCCTCCTTCACATCTGCAGCCAAGATCCTCAGGAGGTCTCACCCAGCCAAATCTCATCTTTATTAAATTTGAAAGAATCCATAGCTTTTTGTTACTGTGGAAACAAAAGAACAACCTCTCCCCCAATGAAACACAATTTCCAGTTTCCATTCTGAAGCCAAGACATCACTAAAATGTATAGGCTGGTTTAATTCAGCAGTTCCTTTCCCAATCAAATGTCTCTCAGCAGATGCCATTCACTGCTCAGCATTTAAAAAAAATCAAAGTCAACAAAGCAACTTATAGGATCAAGATACCCTGTGTATTTCCCATCCTTATGTGGCTTATTTTTTATATTATTTTATTCTTTCTTTTAAAGACTTTACTTTTGTCAGATTTTTCTTAATTATCCTTAACAGTTTGCAATAACTTATTACCTTTCATAAGACTAGTACTTCATAGAATAGTGCTTTTAAGAAGGGACTGGGGGAGCCTAGTGGCTAACATTGCCCTTGACAAGGTCATAGGTACCACAGCCATATGTTAATGGAAGTGTCATAAGTTCCTTTTGCCAGAGATAAAGAGAATTACTCCCTTTTTAGCAAGCAGGAACTTTCTCAACTGAAGCTCCATTTAGTATCGAAATGAAACTTTTAACTCATACACATAGTTCACAGATAGACTGAGATATTTCCTAATCCTTTTGTAGTACACCATTACAGAATATAATGTTTTTTTTAATATGACTCAGTTTATTAAATTAACTTAAGCTAAACAAAGTTAGTAAAAGCAAGAAGGCTTGACACACATCTTAAGTATAAATAGACCTTAGGTAAAGCAAGACATTCTCTGAGCCAGTGGTTCAACTTTCCCAGTGATTTGATCCTTCAATACAGTTCCCCATGTTGTGGTGATCCCTCAACCATGAAATCATTCCCGTTGCTATTTCACAACTGCAATTTTGCCACTGTAATGAATCTTAAAGCAAACATCTAACAGGTAAGTGGTCCTAAGCTACCCCTGTAAAAAAGGTCTTTCAACTTCCCCAGGGTTGATACACACAGGTTGAGAAGGTGCTTGATTTGGTTTTTTTTGCCAGACTGTTTAGATCATTGTCTTGCTGCATCATAAGATAGGAACATCCAAATTTCTGGTGTTCAGTATTTGGTGCTAATAGCTGTGGCCTTAATTTTTAGTCTTTTATTTATTTTTAAGTTCAAATACTAATAACAAAATATTTTATAAACTTAAAATGTCCAATAGAATTATAAATTTAAATATTTAAAAAACTGCTCCTTAAAAAATATTCAGTTTTTCTCATTCTTTCTGTAAAAATCTAAAATTTCCTCTTAAAAAAATTTAAAATCTTTCAACTGTGAGTTCCTGCAATATCGAAAATCAAGTACCCTTTTTTACTTCAATAGGGAGAAAACAGGACATAACCACAATCTGCATAAGGCAAAACCAAACTCCTATAGTATAAATAATCCAAAGCTCAGTATCTGTTATTTATTCATAACCCTTCTGGTTTTCTCAAGAGGCTTAGATGACATCCTTTTTCTGAACCTCGGCAGCATATATATACAGCATACCTTCTAAATCTAAGCCTGTTCCATTTTGTTGTGGCTGGTGCTTCTGGGACAATCACATGGCATCAACATCTCCAAACTGTTAAGGTCTACCATCGCAAATGGGCTCTCTTTAGGAACTCTAGCCCTGCCACACATTTGCAAACTTCACCTGTTCCTCATGATATTTTCATGTCTTTAAAACAATTATCACCCAAGAGACTCTTAAATAACAAAGTTCAGTGCCAGAGCACAGTACATTCATGCATATAAGATCATAGCTTATTAAGCAAGCATTGTTTTTAATCCTTTCATAAGCCTTGTTTTCAGGACAGGACAGGAATTATCATACCAAAATCCACCCCAATTAAAGTATCTTGGGGACCTGTTGTTGACTCCTTGGTAGACCCACTCCATGTGTTTACTTTTAATCAAGATGATGGTGCTGCATGACATCCTTCTTCTCCAACCCTAGC
Organism: Peromyscus californicus insignis; assembly: GCF_007827085.1. NCBI lineage: Eukaryota > Metazoa > Chordata > Mammalia > Rodentia > Cricetidae > Peromyscus > Peromyscus californicus. The sequence goes on along the minus strand of NW_026294573.1, from coordinate 70,820,140 downwards.
AAAAATGGCTGCCAGCATGTGGCTACCCAAAGATGAAGAAGTCAGATGACATCCACCTTCTCCAATCCTAGCAAAGATCGCAACCCAGCCATGTAGCTGCCTAAAGATGGTGGAAATCCAAAATGGAATCATGCCACATGGTTCCTTTAAAGTTACTTGTGCATGCATAGATAGATAGATAGATAGATAGATAGATAGATAGATAGATAGATAGATATAGATATATATATTTTTTTTTTTAAAGATTTTTGTTTATTGTGTATATAGTATTCTGTCTGCATGTATACCTGCAGGCCAGAAGACGGTGCCAGACCTCTTATAGATGGTTGTGAGCCACCCTGTGATTGCTGGAAATTGAACTAAGGTCCTCTGGAAGAGCAGCCAGTGCTCTTAACCTCTGAGCCATCTCTCCAGCCCTCCTTGCACAGAGTTTTAACTATCAACTCCGACTGTTAATAATTTTAAGTTAGCTTATTTTTTTTCAGATGTTACAAATATTTTAACCACATCCAACAAAATAAACTTATAAATCTTGAGTTAGAGAATGTTCACATAAACCAAGTTTATTTATTCATTTATTTATTTATTTATTTATTTGGCTGTTCTGCTTTGCTTTCTTGTCCCTGTCACTGTGTTAGATGGTTCAGACTGACACAGAACATAGAGGAAACTTTTAAATAGGAATGGATGCGTCTATTGAAGGAAGAGCCATAATCCAAATCTAGAACCATGTTTCCAGTAAAGAATAACAGCATAAGCATATTTAATGTTACCTACACCAAAAAAAATCCAAACTCCTCCTAACCCAAATCTAGTGACCAGGGAGCTCAGAGATAAATTCTGAGCTCTGGCCATAAATGCAGCCATGTGGTCACTGGTGGGTGGTACACAGAAACAACAAAAATATCTGATCCATTTCTGTCTCAGATCCATTCTTGCAACAAAATTTATGAACACACCAGAAAACACAGACAAAACTTTCCAACAAAACAGGGAGACACAACTTTTGAGAGAAACAGATAGACAAAGCTTTCCAACAAGACAAACAATATAACAGAACTTCAGACACAGCAGAAAACACAGAGACAAAACTTTTTAACAAATAAGCATGCATAACTTTCTTGAGAAGTAGACAAAACCTTCCAGCAAGACAAACAAAATTTTCCATGGGAAACAAACGAAAACTTTCCGATCAGAACCAGAACCAGATAAGCAGACAGCATCTCACTATATGCCCTGGATGGAAGAATATTAGGATCTTTGTTGTACCCTCTCCATGTCCCAGATAGGGATCCCACAAAACAGGTCCAGACTATGACTCACCAGGAGGCCTTCATAGATGCTTGCTGCATGTCTCCACATGGCAGTTCACTCTGATAGTCTGAGAACTGAAGGCAGCCTTGGAGCCTTGAACTTCTCAAAGCACATGCCTCCTAAAGCAGACCCGCAGACCCTCAGTCCAGCATTCCAGAGTGAAGGTCCAGCTTCAGAATTTCAGTGGATCTTCTGAATCTCACTGGGGCCACCAGAAAGTTAATCCCACCAATAGAGAATAAGATCACCACCACAATTTAAAGCCAAAATTGAAGGAAGCTTTCATTAAATATTGGTCAGGTGGATGAGTTCTGGCCACATCCATGCCAGTTTCCTGGTAAATGGCCCAGAATCATAGTTAGCAGTGGCTTAAGAATGAAAACCCATAATTCATTGTATTCCCCATCAGATCCAATCAGGGGCAAGCATACACCCTGACTTATTTCCTGTCTGTGAACCTCCTGCCCACATGTGGTCAAGTACATCTACTGCAGATAGTTCAAACAAACATTTTTAGGGGAGTGAAAAACATGTGGCTTGTTATCTCCCATAAACAATAGCCTCTATCATTTCAGGAATGATCTATCCTGATAGAAGAGTTTATCTGGGCTTGGAGATCGGAGATATTTTTGTTTCATGGATTTCTAAGGCATAGTAATTAAAATTTACAATGTTTCTTTGGCTCTCACATTAGGAATATTGCATTTTTGGAGAAGGTATGTTGCTGAATGCAAGTTTTGAGAATTTAAAAACTTACGCCATTTTGAGTTCACTTCCTCTACTTTCTGCTTGCAGTTCAGGATGTTAGCTTTCAGCTTACTGCCAACTGCCACACCTACCATGCTCCCTCTGCCATCATGGGCTCTATCTATAATTCTGGAACCATAAGCCCAGATAAACTCTTCTATAAGTGACATTTGTCGTGGCTTTTTATCATAGCAGTTGAAATGTAAATAATATTTTGGGGATCCGCCTGAGCCCCAAGCCTCTTCCTGAGACTTAGAGGCTGGCCCCCAGCTCCCATCTTGCTCCGGACGTCCCTTTTGGAACAGTCGTGAGTACCCTTCCTTGCCCCAGACCCCATCCCTGGGCACCAGCCACTCCAGGGAAGACCTGCCCAACTCGGCCCCAGGTTCTGGCCACCGGGCAGGTTCCCTGCTAGCCCCACCGGGAAGGATCCCCTTCTCCAAGACCCCTGGCAGACCCTGCAGTCTCCACGCCCTGCCCCCACGCCCATCCGCCTGAGCCCCAAGCCTCTTCCTGAGACTCAGAGGCCGGCCCCCAGCTCCCATCTTGCTCCGGACGTCCCTTTTGGAACAATCGTGAGTACCCTTCCTTGCCCCAGACCCCATCCCTGGGCACCAGCCACTCCAGGGAAGACCTGCCCAACTCGGCCCCAGGTTCTGGCCACCGGGCAGGTTCCCTGCTAGCCCCACCGGGAAGGATCCCCTTCTCCAAGACCCCTGGCAGACCCTGCAGTCTCCACGCCCTGCCCCCACGCCCGTCCGCCTGAGCCCCAAGCCTCTTCCTGAGACTTAGAGGCCGGCCCCCAGCTCCCATCTTGCTCCAGACTTCCCTTTTGGAACACTGACTTCCCTTCTGGAACACTGGTCTGTCTGAACCAAGTGTGCGGATAAGGCCAAGAACGAACCACAAGGAGATGGGCAGACGTCAAGGCAGAAACATATACAACAAAATGAATAGCAATACAGCATCACCAGGCCCTAGCCCTCCTCCAACACCTAGACCTGAACATCAGAAATTGGAAGAAGCAGAAGAAAACAGACTTATGAATGACATCATGAAGAAGCTAGAGGCTTGCGTAGAGGAAAAGACAAAAAAATGTGAAGAACGCTGTAAACAACTAGAGGAAAGGGCAAACAAATTAGAAGAAATCAATAAAGTCCTGGAAGAAAACAATAAAATACTGAGAGAAAATCAAGAAAAATCAATGAAACAAATGAAGGAAACAGTCCAAGACCTGAAAAGGGAAATAGAAAAAATGAAGAAGACACAAACAGAGGGAATGCTGGAAATAGAAAATCTGAGAAAACGATTGGGAACTTCAGATGCAAGTATAATCAACAGAATGCAAGAGATGGAAGAGAGGATCTCTAGCGTTGAAGATACAGTAGAAGAAATACATTCATCAGTCAAAGAAAACACTAAAACCAACAAAGTCATGAACCAAAATGTCCAAGAAATTTGGGACACCATGAAAAGACCAAACCTAAGAATAATAGGGGTCGAAGAAGGAGAAGAATACCAACTCAAGGGCACAGAAAATATATTCAACAAGATCATAGAAGAAAACTTTCCCAACTTAAAGAAGGAAATGCCTATGAAGATACAAGAAGCTTATAGAACACCAAACAGACTAGACCCCCAAAAAAAGTCCCCTCGCCACATAATAGTTAAACAACTAAACGTACAGAATAAAGAAAGAATATTAAGAGCAGCAAAGGAAAAAGGCCAAGTGACATATAAAGGCAAACCCATCAGAATAACACCCGATTTCTCAATGGAGACTTTGAAAGCCAGAAGAACCTGGACAGATGTAATGCAGACACTAAGAGACCATGGATGTCAACCTAGACTAATATACCCAGCAAAACTTTCAATCACCATAGATGGAGTAAACAAGACATTCCATGACAAAGCCAGATTTAAACAATACTTATCCACAAACCCAGCCCTACAGAAAGCACTAGAAGGAAAATTCCAACCTAAGGAAGTCAGATACACCCTCGAAAACACAGGCAACAGATAAAGCCACAGCAGTAAACCCCAACGTATAGAAGTACCCACACATCACCACCAAAAAATAACAGGAATGAACAATCACTGGTCATTAATTTCCCTCAATATCAATGGACTTAATTCACCTATAAAAAGACATAGGCTTACAGAATGGATACGAAAGCAGGACCCATCTTTCTGCTGCATACAAGAAACACATCTCAAATTCGAAGATAGACACTACCTAAAAATAAAAGGCTGGGAAAAGACTTTCCAATCAAACGGTCTTAAGAAACAAGCGGGTGTAGCCATCCTGATATCCAGCAAAATAGACTTCAAACTAAAATCAATCAAAAGAGATCAAGAAGGGCATTACATACTCATCACAGGAAAGATCCACCAAGATGAAGTCTCAATTCTGAATATTTATGCCCCAAACACAAGGGCACCCACATATGTAAAAGAAACATTACTAAAGCTTAAATCACATATAAAACCCCACACATTAATAGTGGGAGACCTCAACACCCCACTTTCACCACTGGACAGATCTCCCAAATTGAAACTTAACAGAGAAATAAAGGACTTAACTGATGTCATGACTCAAATGGACTTAATCGATATATACAGAACATTCCATCCTAACAAAAAAGAATATACCTTCTTCTCAGCACCCCATGGAACCTTCTCTAAAATTGACCACATACTTGGCCACAAAACAAATCTAAACAGATACAAAACAATTGGAATAACCTCCTGTGTTCTATCAGACCACCATGGTCTAAAGTTGGATTTCAACAACAACAAAAACTACAGAAAACCTGCAATCTCATGGAAACTGAATAATACCCAACTGAATCACCAATGGGTTAAGGAAGAAATAAAGAAAGAAATTAAAGACTTCCTAGAGATCAATGAAAATGAAGACACCACATATCCAAATTTATGGGACACTATGAAAGCAGTACTAAGAGGGAAATTCATAGCACTAAATGCCCACATAAATAAGTTGGAGAAATCTCACACTAGAGACTTAACAGCATACCTGAAAGCTCTAGAACAAGAAGAAGCACAGTCTCCCAGGAAAAATAGACGCCAGGAAATTATCAAAGTGAGAGCTGAAATCAATAAAATAGAAACAAAGAGAACAATACAAAAAATTAATGAAACAAAGAGTTGGTTCTTTGAGAAAATCAACAAGATAGACAAGCCCTTATCCAAACTAACCAAAAGACAGAGAGAGAGCATCCAAATCAACAAAATCAGAAATGAAAAGGGGGACATAACAACAGACATTGAGGAAATCCAGAGAATCATCAGGTCATACTTCAAAAACCTCTATTCGACAAAACTGGAAAACCTAAAAGAAATGGATAACTTTCTGGATAGGTACCACATACCTAAGTTAAATCAAGACCAGATAAACTATTTAAATAGTCCAATAACCCCTAACGAAATAGAAACAGTCATTAAAAGTCTCCCAACCAAAAAAAGCCCAGGACCAGATGGTTTCAGCGCAGAATTCTACCAGACCTTCAAAGAAGAGTTAATACCAATACTCTCTAAATTGTTCCACACAATAGAAACAGAAGGAACATTACCAAACTCCTTCTACGAGGCTACAATTACCCTAATTCCTAAACCAAACAAGGATACAACAAAGAAAGAGAACTACAGACCGATCTCCCTCATGAACATTGATGCAAAAATACTCAATAAAATACTGGCAAACAGACTCCAAGAACACATCAAAACAATTATCCACCATGATCAAGTAGGATTCATTCCAGGGATGCAAGGGTGGTTCAACATACGAAAGTCCGTCAATGTAATACACCATATAAACAAACTCAAAGAAAAAAACCATATGATCATCTCACTGGATGCAGAAAAGGCATTTGACAAAATCCAACACCCCTTCATGATAAAGGTATTGGAGCGATCAGGAATACAGGGAACATACCTAAACATAATAAAGGCAATTTACAGCAAGCCAACAGCCAACATCAAATTAAATGGAGAGAAACTCAAAGCAATTCCACTAAAATCAGGAACGAGGCAAGGCTGTCCACTCTCCCCATACTTATTCAATATAGTACTTGAAGTTCTAGCCAGAGCAATAAGACAACATAAGGAGATTAAGGGGATACAAATTGGAAAGGAAGAAGTCAAGCTTTCCCTATTTGCAGATGACATGATAGTATACTTGAGCGACCCCAAAGATTCCACCAAGGAACTGATACAGCTTATAAACACCTTCAGCAACATAGCAGGATACAAGATCAACTCAAAAAAATCAGTAGCCCTCCTATATACAATGGACAAAGAAGCGGAGAAGGAAATCAGAGATACATCACCCTTTACTATAGCCACAAACGACATAAAATGCCTTGGGGTAACACTAACCAAGCAAGTGAAGGACCTATATGACAAGAACTTTAAGTCCCTGAAAAAAGAAATTGAAGAAGATGTCAGAAAATGGAAAGATCTCCCATGCTCATGGATAGGCAGGACTAACATAGTAAAAATGGCAATCTTACCAAAAGCAATCTACAGATTCAATGCAATCCCCATCAAAATACCAACACAATTCTTCACAGACCTGGAAAAAATAATACTCAACTTCATATGGAAAAACAAAAAACCCAGGATAGCCAAAGGAATCCTGTACAATAACACAACTTCTGGAGGCATCACGATCCCTGACTTCAAGCTCTACTATAGAGCTACAGTAATAAAAACAGCTTGGTACTGGCATAAAAACCGACATGTGGACCAATGGAATCGAATTGAAGACCCTGACATTAATCCGCACACCTATGAACATATAATTTTTGACAAAGAAGCCAAAAGCGCACAATGGAAAAAAGAAAGCATCTTCAACAAATGGTGCTGGCAAAACTGGATATCAACATGTAGAAGGCTGCAAATAGATCCATATCTATCACCGTGCACAAAACTTAAGTCCAAGTGGATCAAGGACCTCAACATAAATCCAGCTACTCTGAACCTGCTAGAAGAGAAAGTAGGAAGTAGTCTTGAACGCATTGGCATAGGAGACTACTTCCTAAATAGAACACCAGTAGCACAGACTCTGAGACAAACAATCAATCAATGGGACCTCTTGAAACTGAGAAGCTTTTGTAGAGCAAAGGATACGGTCAACAAGGCAAAGCGACAGCCTACAGAATGGGAAAAGATCTTCACCAACCCCACATCTGACAGAGGACTGATATCCAGAATATATAGGGAATTCAAGAAATTAGACATCAAAATGCCCAACAGTCCAATTAAGAAATGGGCTATAGAACTAAACAGAGAATTCTCAACAGAGGAAACTCAAATGGCCGAAAGACATTTAAGGAACTGCTCAACATCCCTAATCATCAGGGAAATGCAAATCAAAACAACTCTGAGATACCACCTTACGCCTGTCAGAATGGCTAAGATCAAAAACACTGAAGACACCTTATGCTGGAGAGGATGTGGAGCTAGGGGAACTCTCCTCCACTGATGGTGGGAATGCAAGCTTGTACAACCACTTTGGAAATCAATATGGTGCTTTCTTAGAAAATTGGGAATCAATCTCCCCCAAGATCCAGCTATACCACTCTTGGGCATATACCCAAGAAATGCTCAACCACACCATAAGAGCACTTGTTCAGTTATGTTCATATCAGCATTGTTTGTAATAGCCAGAACATGGAAACAACCCAGATGCCCTTCAACTGAAGAATGGATAAACAAAATGTGGTACATATACACAATGGAATACTACTCAGCAGAGAAAAACAATGGCATCATGAGGTTTGCAGACAAATGGATGGATCTAGAAAAAATCATCCTGAGTGAGGTAACCCAGACTCAGAAAGACAAACATGGTATGTACTCACTCATAGCAGGATACTAGACATGAAACAAGGATGACTTGTCTGCTACTCACATCACCAGGGAGGCTACCTGGAAAACAGGACCCCAAGAAAGACACAGGGATCACCCAATGACAGAGAAATGGAATGAGATCTACATGAACAGCCTGGACATGAGTGGGGGTAATGAAAGGCGAGGGTTGAGGGAAAGAGAGCTTGGGGGAGCGGGAGATCCCAGCTGGATCAACAACAGAGAGGGAGAACAAGGAATAGGAGACCATGGTAAATAAAGACCACATGAGAATAGGAAGAAGCAAAGTGCTAGAGAGGCCCACAGAAATCCACAAAGATACCCACACAACAGACTGCTGGCAGAGGTCGAGAGACAGCCTGAACTGACCTACTCTGGTGATGGGATGGCCAAACACCCTAATTGTTGTGCTAGAAACCCCATCCAACTACTGAGGGATCTGGATGCAGAGATCCATGACTAGGCCCCGGGTGGATCTCTGGGAGTCCAATTAGCGAGAATGAGGAGGGTTTATATGAGCGAGAATTGTTGAGACCAAGGTTGGATAAAGCACAGGGACAAATAGCCAAATGAATGGAAACACATGAACTATGAACCAATGGCTGAGGGGTCCCCACTGGATCAGGCCCTCTGAATGGATGAGACAGTTGATTGGCTTGATCTGTTTGGGAGGCACCCAGGCAGTGGGACCAGATCTTGTGCTCATTGCATGAGTTGGCTGTTTGAAACCTGGGGCCTATGCAGGATTGTTTGGCTCGGCCTGGGAGGAGGGGACTAGACCTACCTGGACTGAGTCTACCAGGTTGACCTCAGTCTGTGGGGAAGGCTTTGCCCTGGAGGAGATGGGAATGGGGGGGGGTGTTGGGGGGAAGGTGAGGGGGACGGGAGGGGGGAGAACAAGGGAATCCGTGGCTGATATGTAGAACTGAATTGTATTGCAAAATAAATTAATAAAAAAAAAAAAAAAAAAAGAAATGAAAGTTAGTAGTTAGACATTACAATAGAAGTTGTAGTCATATTAGATATGTTTTAAAAATTGAGCAGATATATTTTAGACAGGTCATCTTCAAACCCTTCGGAGATCTACAGAATATGGCATTTAAAATGTTTTAATAACTTAGAAAATTTTTCTTTTTTGTTATGATTATGAGACATGTCGGCTCCTGGCAGTACCAATCTACTTCAGAGAAAATATGGGCATTGAAGAAACTGCATATGGAGTTAACTTTCATTGTGGCAAAAGTTAGCCACTGGACAACAAAGTATCCTTGAATCAACTGCTGACAAAATGGACAGACAGGACATGAAACAAAGGACTACTGATTCTTGCCAAAACGAGTGTGGTTATGGCTTTATCAAAAGGCATCTTCTGAGGCCAGGACAATATGGCACCATCCCTGAAGTGGCCTTCACAATTTGGAAAAGGTACAGTGCCCTTTTCTTCGAAGGCAGCTGAATAGGCAGTGGGCCGATGGCTTCTGATGTGCAATGGAACAGCAGCTGAAACAGTTATTCTTGAAGAGTAACTAAGCTCACGCCTCGCAATAGTAAACTGGCATTTGACAGAGGGATGTGGAGAAGAACGGGATGTTAAGATGAAGCCATATATACACAGCCAAGAATGGACAGCTGAATTAAAAAATCAACAACAATTTCCAGAATTTAAAATCCTGAATCATGACATGACACTAGTGGAATTCAGGTGTTTCTGGTACATGGACTGCTCTCACCCAATGTGAGGTTGAACTGTCGACCTTGTGTACATCCTACTTCACAAATGAGTCTGTCAGATATGCTAAGCCTATAGGCTGAAGATGATGCCCCAACACTGTGGAGAAACCTCAGGTGACTGTCCAGGCAGCTGGCTGTTTCTGTCAACTCACAAATTTTTTGGAAGTTGCTTGCATGCACTTTCTGTTTTTATTTTTGTTAGCTAATATTATTTCCTTCTTGGGTCTCTGAGGGAGTTGAAGATTAGTTAGTTATAGTTGAAGGTTAGTTAGTTATAGTTGAAGATTAATTAGGATAGAAAGTGAATTAGATACATTTTGGACTTAACAAAATAGGATAGATAATGAAATTATTTTCTCTGAATTTGTCAAATACAAATGGACTAGACATTGTTTAGACATTTATTACTTGTATATATTGTATATAGTCATTGTACTTTTGTATATAGTTTTTCTTTTGTTAGTTATAACCTTTTTCTTTTTTTTCCTTTTTATTAAAATAGAAAAGGGGAAAAAAAATAAAGCTACTATCTCATAAAAAAAAAAAACTTATTAGGAAAAATATCTAATCAATTTATAAGTAAGTAAAAAAAAAGGCATCCACAACACTGGAAAAATAAGTATTATTATCTGTGTTCTCAAGGGATACACCTTTGAGAACCAAGGCAGTACATTGGGTTTTTGTTTGTTTATTGTTTTGTTTTTCCTTTTGTATCTTCCTTATGTTGATCACAGTTATTGTTCCTATTAAAGTTTTTGGAAACTACTCAGCATACTTAATTCTCTCGAATGAAACTTCAGATTCATTTATGGTGTTGATCACACACACTCTTCAGATCACTGATGAGCTGGTGATGTGCACACTTGACTTGCTTTATCTTGTTGATGTGCAGTCATGATATTCCCATTATCACTCATATTTTAAGGACCTAGCAAGAACACTTGTCCATTTCCAAACACAATTATGCATCATCTAAAAAGAGAGTGGTGTGTATGTGTGTGCAAATGTTGGTGTGGACTTCAAGACAGTTCAGTATAATTTATACTGTGTGTTCCAAGCCTTACATGCATTTGTAGCCAGTGTAACTTGATTTGCAATTCAGGGCCAGGACCAGGGTGAACAGAGTGGAGCTCTAGGGCACAAAATTTAAGAGGCATTTGCTCTCAGCCCTGACACTAGTTTGCATGGCCTCCAGAGCAAGCACCCCCTGAACTTTCCCATCCTAGGAACTTTATTTACAGATTCAGACCACAGTGACAAATTGGGTTTTGTGTTTTTTGTCTGCAAATGATATTCCACTCTCCTGATCTGAGTACTATAATGTCATCTACCCTGACTCAGCTTCTTTTCTTACCATGAATCGGTATTTTAGTAATCAAACTAGATTTACATGTGCCTTACAGAGTATGTGTAAAGAAAAAGAACAGATGAAAACCACAGAAGAATGAAGAGATTAGAAGGTATTAGACACTATAAGGTGAATTCAATAATGACTGAAGAAGTGGAGGAGACTGGGATGGGATGAGATATCAGGAACTAATTTGGATTGGGGCAGTGTTTGGGGATTGTGGATGGTCTTTTAAACTTGTTTGAAAGAGATTCTGGTCCAATAATTATTTGAAGTGTGACCAGAAGGAGTTGTGGGTTGCACCATGTTCTGACTTCAGGTGACAGAAGAGAGCAGAAAAGTTGAAGATCTGACAACCATCTCTATAGAGACTAGCCTGTGAAAAGCCAACATGACCATGGTTCACCTATCCCTGTAGCTCACTCTTTTGTGAACTTTGTTTCATGTAGTTTGCTAAATATTGAGCACTACTCAACTCCAATTCTCCCATCAACACATTTTACAAAAAAATATAAACATAGTAACTAAAGTGATAGCTAATAATCATGAAGCTATTGATTGTTGTTAATTTCAACTTCATCTAATGCCAGTGTAAATCTTATCTTGTGTTACATGATTGTAAATTCTAAAGAGAACTGGTTATTACAATGTAAAAAGCTAGAATGGTGCTGTAAACAATCAGAATTGTGGTGAACATAGGAGGTGGACAGTAGTGAAGCTTTTCATCCTAAGACCAGACTGCTGGACTCTCATTGTTGGATATATTCCTACAAAATTGCTCCGTGGAAACATAAAATATATTACATTATACACATACTTCACCACAAATTCTCAATATGATAATTATAGAACAGCAGCTCCTCCACCGCTTACAAAGTCAGCGCAAGCTTGCAAATAATTATCTTTTCTACCAATTTCTAGGAGAGAATATAGTCTGATCCAACTATTCATCATGGCAATTGAAGCCTCTCACATCTGGACATTACTATCTTACTTACCAGTAATTCAATGTTTGCTTTTTATGTAACTGGAAAAACCTGCTACATGTATCTACAAGAGGTTAAAAAAAAGTTATATTTTCCATTAAAAAATTGCCCAGCCTCATAGTTGTCAAGAAAAAAAAAAAATAATAATATTTTGGGGATTTTTTCCATTCAAAATAGTAATTACAAATGACAATTTTGAGTGAAAATGAAATTTTAAGTGAATTAAATGTTTTTATTAAGATATACATTGCATGTGTTTTATAGAGGCATATAATCTCTCAAAACAGTTATGTTTTATTCAGTTTGTAAATACAATAAGGAACATGACCTTTAGTGCAGGAAGCTATTGTTCGTATAAAAAATAGAAGAAACAACACAAGCACATTTCCTACTCAACAGCATTAAATACATTATCCGGAACTCAGACAGAGTTTGGGCAGTAAAATTTTTTTTAGCAATTACATAATTTTAAGACAAATAGAAGATATATTAAGAAATATGATTGATTTATTAAACAGAATGAAAAAATCCCAATACAGTATCTTATCCTCTTTGGAAACTCCCAATGACTATCATTTTTACAAATGTCATTTTGGACACTAGCTCCAAGAGCATTATAATGCATCCATTGTTATAAAGTACATTAACTCCACCATCCAGAGGAAGTTGGGGATATCACCAGGATCAAGTTCTAGAACTTGGTGAATTTTTACTTTTAAACTCATAGTGAAGGCTGTGAAGTGTTCCCTTCCCCATCCTCCTCTTTGCATGCTTGCTCATGGGAATTACCCTGACACTCAATATTAACATTTACCTTATATCATACCTTCCTACATCAGAGCTGTGATGAGCACAACAGAGAAAGCACAGAGAGCAATTGATGCCCAATTCCATGCTTAATTTTTACTTTCTCTTCTGTATAAGGATAAAAATCCAAACTTGATAAATATCTTAAACTCAGGAAGGCAATAGCTCTCCCTTAAGTGATTTGACTGTCTCATTCTTGAAGTGATATTTCCTCTAAACAAATTCATTTCCTTAAACATGCTTGTCTTGCTGTATACTGACTTGTATTGTTCATACATTTTTTTAATTGAAGCTCTGATCCCTAAACCTAAATTTAATCTAACAGAAGTTTACTTTTTCTTCTTCATATCAGCACAATGCATGACTTGAATAATTCCTACTTCCAGATGGATATCAACCATTCCCCTCTGGTTTCAAGGAAGTGTCTTCTATCTTTGGATACATTTCACATAATCAATCACACTGGTAGTCAATCTCAATCTCTCTCTCTCTCTCTCTCTCTCTCTCTCTCTCTCTCTCTCTCTCTCTCTCTCTCTCCTCCCTTCTTCCTCATGTAAGAGTGGAAACAGTAGTTTATCTTAGTCTTTTACAGTAAATACCCCCCTCCTAAACTGTTGTGAGCATATATAAACTAACAAACTTTTGGACATTTATTTAAAATCTGCAATGTAAAGTCTTTTACAGCACCACAAGTTGTGATGGTTTTGAAAGCCATTGCTTTTTCATCTTAGATAAGAAAATAAAGTAGTTTGTGTTAATGTCCTTTTTTTAGAAAATTTCAATAAAAAACTGTTAAGTAAAACTGTGATAAACTCATTTTTTATAATTTATTTATCCTTTGTGCCTTTCATGCAATATTTGATTGCTTTTATATTAAAATAATTTATCTCTCACTTTCCCCATCCTGCTTTTAAAACAGTGACAAAAAATGTACAGCCTGTTCTTGAAGTTAAGCATAACTTGAATGATAAAAGACTTGCAGTTGTTTTTTTGACAATTGGATTTAATTAAAATGGTCACATACTATATTATTATTGTCTTCGTTGATTGCTGTTCAGATTTTAGATGCCATATGGAGAATAATTGTTAAATGATTTTTTTCAATGCATTCTTTTCCCTAGACAGTCAGTCTTCCTAAGTTCCTATCAGTTGGTTCTATTTCCTTTGGAAAGTCAGAATATTTCATATCTGATTTTATGTTCTCAGAGCCCCACGTTGCTTACTACCTTTCCATTGTTGAAATGTGTTCTCTGACTTTACTAGTAGGCCTAATCTGGTTGATTTTTCTGCTGAACAAGATAGACAAATAGCAGTCTATTATCTTCACAGATAATTGGCCTTCCTAAGTGATTTACAAGCTTTTATTAGCATAAATATAGAAGTAATTGCAATTCTGCTATCACCCATTTAAGGAACATGAATTCTTCCTTGTGATACTATTCTATCTCTTCTCATTATGCAATAACTTCTGAAAATTTATGCAAACTTTAAATATGTCAGTTGAATTTTGCTAGGTATGTGTTACACTACTGATGTTTCACAATGCTGCAACAAAATATTTTATACTAAGGAATGTAAATTTAATAGGAAATATGCATACTATTCTTAGATTTGCTTCAATATATACAGTGTATGGTTATGTAGAGGATGGATGAAAAGACTTCATGATAATCTCTTTCTCTGCTTAGTAATGTGAAAATTCCTGTAATAAGTTTACCAAAATTTATATTGTATGGTATTATATTTTTTCCAAACTGCTAGTTATGTAGAGTTGGTACAGGTTGAAAAATATAACACAAAAATTGTTTATTTATTTTGCTCAGCAAAAATGTGTCTTCTATGCAAAGAGGTTGTACTGTGAAGTGCTAGCTTGTCCTTTCCTTCCAGCTAGTTATGTAAATATAACCAAGATTGGGGTTCTGGGCTCCTGTAAATAACTGTTGGATTAAGAATTATGGAAAGTTACGATTCCCAGACATTCCTCTCCAAAACAGTAAAAACAGCCAACAATTGCTGGGTTGGAGCAGGCTGTTCATGAGAGCTATTTTCAAGTTGGACAGAGAGCTCCATGGATGTACCTTTTGTGCTTTGTCACCCATGTTCAGATGAACTATTCAGTGATGCAGCTTCCGTGAGTAACTCATTCATGTTACTATCCCCTCAGTCATACTTCTGTAGATTTAGCAGAATTTAGTAGATTGTTTCTTTGGCCTGTTGCTCATGCTCTTTCTGAAGTAAATAGGTGATTGTTCACATCTCCCCAGAAAATGTCAATCACAACACAATAACGAATACATAACATATGGTCTACTTCCTACTCAAAAATCATAAACTTTGACTCTCTGGTATTTTTTAGATAAAATTAATTATCTCTCACTGTACTAAAATTATTCATTGTTAATACTTCTACTATCACTCAACTATGTACTTTAATTTAGTTTAAATGAGTTTCTTGAGAACATACATGGTTTAAACAATCTTGAATCTGAAATGCTGCAAAACTTCCGGCACTTAACATATATTCAAGGAAATTTAAATGGAATCAGCATGATTTAACCAGTTCCTATTATTCTCCTGTTTTGTGCTAAAAATTTGTTTTATGAATACAATATACATGTTAAATAATGGTACAGCATGCCCACACATTCTTTTGAAATGCAACCTCTATGCATCTTCTATGCATGCAAATTATGACATGAAATTTATGTAAATTAATGTAAATTAACTTCCTCCTTAAAAAAATGCAGACCCCAACAACTGTTCCAACATAGAAAATGCTGTATATGCTGTGGAATCCTCAGCAATGAGTCCCTCCATTTTTATCTGCCATGCCTGAACCTCTTCTCCACACTTCCTCCCTAGATGAAACTTTGGAAAAAATCCTTTCCAATTTCTTAATGTCAAAATCATGTTTTTATTCTTAGTTTTCCATTGAACATGCAAATTAATACCATTACTGATCATTTTAATAAATGAATAGTTTATTAAATTATGGAATTCATTTCTTATACCAAACAGATAATATTAAATGATGAAATCTGCTAATTTATAGGTCTTCTCATTTATGACTTTTCAAACACTTGCTGCTCACCTAGAAAAAACTTGTAACTATAAATGCTTTGATTAAAAAGATAATTTTGAGTTTCAAACAAATGATTTACAAGTAGACACGTAATGAATTTCTAATTAAAATATTGAATTTTTGTATAATTATTCGAAGTAAACATATAGTCATGAAATTAGAGATATATTAGAAACTTTATTTTAACCTACTAAATGTAGAAATAGAAAAGTCAAAAGATGAATATAGGTAGCTTAAAATTGCTGCCATAATCATATATATAGTTAGAGAAGTCTAGAAGGAATATCTATTTTGAAAATTACCCAATATAAAGAATCATTTAAGATCATACAACCTTCTTGAAAAATAAAGGAGCAAGTCTAACCAGGAATTTGACCTGCATCTAAGTGAAGGAAACCTATGCTCTAAATAATTAGAAAACATATTAATTATCACCTGACAGCTGGAAAATGTCCCCTTGAACATGATTTTTTTAAATCTTGAATGCATCCTACAGTTAAAATTTTGGTTGTTCTGAGAAAACAAATGTTCATTCATACTTATGTTTATATGCCATTTGCATGTTGAAGAAGATAGACATTGCCTTTTTGAAAATAAGTATAGCTTGAATGAGGCAGTAGATGCTATTGACTTGCTTTGATACAAACTTGTTTCGTGTGAATTATGCAATTGCTCTTGGCAACTATCTGCAGCTGAATTTATATGCTCTGTTAAGCATCCAATCATCAGGACAGCTCCTGCTACCCCTGCCATCAGAAAACTGTATTTCCCTCTCCTCACATTTAGTATATGCTTTAAAACTCACATTTATTCAAGCTTGCTCAGGCCAAGTTTTATATCTCTTCTTAGTGCTGCACTGATTATTCACCCATGTAACTACACTGAGAATTAGCATCAGAACGGAAATATGAGGACAGACCATAATAAAGATGTTATGAATACTCAAATCTTCAGATCTGAAACTTTCTACTTTAAGAGTGTAGCACATAAATGTCAGAGAAAAGCACTAACCCTTAGATTTATGAAGAGAACTCTAATGCCATCCGGTGGGAAGTTAAGGAAATTTTATTTTCCTTTTACTAGTGCAGTTATTTTTGATGGCATGCAGACTAAAATGACAAAGGTATATAAAGATTTCATAAATACACTGCCCCAGCACAAACATGTAGTATCTGTAATATGTATTTCATGTGAAAAGTCATTATACAATACATACATACATGAATTTTAAATATGTACACACATATATACTGAGAAGACTAAAAAATTTAAAATATAAATCAAAAATACTAACAATGGTTAAATTTTAATGATAGTTTAAAAAGCGAATATCTATAACGAGTGAAATGATTTCTAGTTTGCATGAAAAGCTGGCAAAACACAAATTTGGAAAGGATTTTTTTATTTTAAAAATAGGTGGATTAACTAGGTGTCTATATTTATCTTTTCTAGTAAAGTTAGACATATCCAAGAAGAAGGCTTTCTTAAAGAGTATGAACAAGAGGTTAGAGTGATACTTGTGTGCTATAAATTCTTAAGACTTTGTCATCTTGTATACTCTAAGTTGAAAGAACCAATGGACACTGATGTTCTAGGTACTAGAAACACAGAAATTAAATTCAAAACCTGTCACTAAGCAGCCCACCATATCATACAAAGACACCCAGAGGAAGTAAGTGCCATGGGGGTGGGTTATGCTAGATGCAGGCTGCCACAGGCAAAGCACCAAACTCAGGCCAGATGGAGGCACAAGGCACTGGTTCAAGTGGCTCGAAAGGATATATTTTCTGAACAAATTTTAGTAATCTAAAGTTCTGAAGTTATAAATTTAGCTATCAAAAGAACAGATAGGATAAAGCAAATGTGAACAAATTTTAATAATCTAGTGGAAGTTATAGATTTAGTTATCCCAAATGCAGATAAAATAAAGCCAAAGCCTCTTTAGACAAAGGACACAGACACATGCTCTATGAAATGGACGCTGAGTGATGTTGTAATAATCTCTAAGGACCATGCTTTCTATCACAGCCAATGACCCCTTTCCATATTGGCTCTTTCAATTTCTGGGATAAATTAAATGTCAAACCAGTTGAATCACAGACTTAAAAGCTTTTATATTAACAGCATGTTTCTAGGACTCATGGGAACAAAGTGGTGATGCCTATTCCTGGACAAAAGTCTCAGAATCAGCGCAACAAAAGAGATGAATTCTCCTTCCTTTATACTCCAATCTCACTTCAATTTCAACAGCCCCCACAACAAACTTATTCTCTAATTGGGAGACTTACACAAAATATTACTGAGTGAGCAAAATTCTACTCCTGATTCATAGATCACTTTTGGGAAATGTCTTGTCTTCGGTGTGGGCATCAAATAGCATCTAACTTAAAAACTGAATATTCAAATGTTTCCATAAAGAATGGTGCCAATAAATGAAATTTGCTATAAATAGTGGAAAATCCAATCAAGGAAAGATTGCCTGTGGTTTACCTGCCATGTAAGATATCTAGAGCTGGATGAGTAGCTCATTGGTTGTAACACTTGTGCCAAACAAGTGCCAAAAATGCACAAACAAGAGGGCCAGAGTTTGGATCTCTAGAATCCATATAAATATCCAGGAAGGATGGTAGCCAAACTGAAATTTCAGCTTCTGAAGATGGAAGTGGAACTTGTAAAGCAAGTAGGTTAGTCTGACTATGCCTATCAGTGAGTTCTGGGTTTGAGTGAGAGACCCAGCCTCAAAGAATAAAGTAGAGGAGCAATCAACAAAAAAGTTTCCCTGATATCAAGCTCAGGCTCCCACACACATACACACAGGTGTGCACACATGCATACCACATACACATGAAAAGAAAAATAAAGATATAAATCATACACACATGCATACACAGGAGAGATAGAGAGAGAGAGACAGGGAGAGAGACAGAGACAGAGAGAGAGACAGAGAGAAAAAGAAAAAGAGGGAGAGAGAGAGAAAGAAAGAAAGAAAGAAAGAAAGAAAGAAAGAAAGAAAGAAAGAAAGAAAGAAAGAAAGAAAGAAAAGAAAGGAAGGAAGGAAGGAAGAGAGAGAGAGAGAGAGAGAGAGAGAGAGAAAGAAAGAAAGAAAGAAAGAAAGAAAGAAAGAAAGAAAGAAAGAAAGAAAGAAAGAAAGAAAGAAAGAAAGAAAAAACAAAAACAGGAACTTATTTTCTATTACAACATAGAGAATGGTAGCATAGTTCTCCCATTTTCCAGCCTAACTACATGTATTCCTGAAAATTGTTACTATAAAAGACAGAAAGTCTTCTCAAGAAAGGACACACTTAGTCAAGCACAGTGGCACATGCCTTTAATCCCAGAACTTGGGAGGCAGAGACAGTCTGATATCAGTGAGTTCAAGGCACGCCTGGACTACGTAGGAGGACAGCGAAAGCAGCGTAGTAAGACCCTGTTTCTAAACCAAATCAATCACCCCACAGAAACAAGAGTGAAACAAAGGGAAAACTTTATTGGCTGTTTCAATCAAGGGGAATATTAGAGCCTGCTCGTTAACATGCAGAAAGGTATCTCAACCACAGAAACTCAAAAGAACAATTGCTTTCTCTGCTGTTAGATGCTACATTCCAACTACACATTCTACATTCTTATACTGAAAACCTTATATTACTGTATAGGGAGGGATAATGGTCGCCAATTTTTCTAGAGGCTAGGCCACATATGCAATAGCAACTAGATTATAATGACTAGCCTTCTTACTACTCTCTAATAGAAAGAAGCAAATGCAAGGTACTCAGCCTTGACGAACGGTATGTTGTTGTCTTAGTTACTTTTCTGTTGCTGTGACAAAACACCATGACCAAAAGGATGTAGAAAAGAAAGCATTTAATTTGGGGGCTTACTGTTCCAGAGTGTTAGAATCCATGACAATCATGGCAGGCAGCATGGCAGGAGAGAGGAAGTCATGGTGTAGGAGCAGTAGCAGCCAGCTTACATCTGATCTACCAGCAGGAGGCAGAAAGAAAGCCAACCAGAATGGTTGTAACCTCAACATTCCTGGGCAGTGACACACTCCTCCAATAAGGCCACATCTTCTAATTCTTCCCAAACAGTTTCACCATCTTCAGAAACTAGCATTCAAACATATGGGTGCCATTCTCCTTCAAACTACCACATTTGTGTGAAAATTCAAGGTTTTGATTGGGATAGCCGCTTTTGTATCTTTATGGTAACGTGAGCTGTTTTAGCTGATCTACCTAATTCTGTTGTCTCAGATTTACCGCCTATGAAATAAAGTACTGCTACTACTACTATTAGTCTAAGTATGAAAACACTTTGCAAAGGAATAATACTCTCTAATATTAAATATTGAAGCATGCAAACATTGATGCTTTGGGCACTTTCCATTATTTCCTTTTCAAGGGAAACTTCTAGAGATGTGTTTCAGCCCAAAGTTGTGGAAACTTCTGACAAGTAGGAAGGATTGCTTGACCTTTTAGCTATTTTATAGTCTCCAGAAGAAATTTCTTACAACCTTCTGTGAAAGCCTGTCCTGGTTATAGGCGGTTAAATTTACACACCTCACTAAGGTAGAGGCCCAATTATCTAGAAGTAGATCTTCAACTAAGAAAAGCAGCCTAGGAGCTAACACAAGCAGGGTATGAACCTTCTAAATAACAAAAGAATTCAATACTACCTGATTATTTTTTTCATTTGTATTTCTTTTGATGGTGTCTCACTATGTGGACAGGTTGTCCTCAACTCACAGAGAGATCCATCTGCCTTTGTTACCCAAGTGCTGGAACTAAAAACAAACACCACCAAACTTGGCTTTAAGAAATTTATTTATTATTTTAATAATGTTTTATATTTTAGATTACAACATAATTAGAACATTCTCCCTTCTATTTCTTCTTTCATGACTGTTGGATATATGCTGTGTGTGTGTGTGTGTGTGTGTGTGTGTGTGTGTGTGTGTGTGTGTGTGCACTTCTAAATATTTAAATATAACCTGCTCAGTACATACAGTGTTATTTATATGTATATGCTTTTAGTACTGACCACTTAGTATCGTGTAACTAATTGCTGTTCTCTTCTCGGGGGAACGCTGTGTCTCCTGCTCTCAGCTACCTTAGCTGCCTGTAGAACTTTGTCTAGAATTGAGACCTCAGGAGCTTTTCTCCTTCCATGTTAGCATGTGTATTGGTGTTGCCTTTGTTCAGGTCATGCTTTGGCAGGCATGTAGATTAGATTGCATGGGTATAGATCTCTAACATCTTGGAGACAGAATCTCACAGCAAAATTCATGTTTCTCTGGCTTTTATGGTTTCTACATCCCTGAGCCTTTAAGTGCAGAAGTTGGGCTGCAGATCTAATGGTTGGGACTGGGTTCTACAATGCCATTTTTTGATTCATCATGACTTGCTGCAATGGGCTCTGTCTGTTGTAAAGAGAAATTTCCTTGATGAAGCTTAGAATTATGTTTATATGTAGATATAATGATACATATTTAGAATTTAGTTAGAGATTATGTTGGTTTAATAAAGGGGTAGTTGTAGATTCTTCAAGATTCATAACTTCACTAGACTTGGGAAATTGGCAAGGTTTCCAGTATTGGGTATGTTTTCCCTCTTGTTGACTGAGCCTTAAGTCCAGTCAGAGTGCTGCTATTAATCTTCAAGGTACATGACCACTATCTGACCTTTAGTGTTATTATGCTATGTTGGACATTGTTGTGGTTGATAGACATCATAGCTGAGAAGGAATGTTGGTTGCTTTCCTCCTTTGTAAGCTTACATGGCAGCTTCTGGTACCACGAAAGCTAGTTCTCAGAGGAGGAACTTTCAGGTCAGGTCACAGTTGACATAGTGATTCTCAGGATAATCTTTCTGTTCCTTCTTCCATTCCACTAGCGTTAGTGCATGGGTTGTGTTGGAGATATACCAACTACAGATTAAACACTATTGTCACTTAGTGTTTTTACATTTTGACCATGTGTTCATTTTTATAATAATCGTCATCTGTTGCAAAAAGAAGCTTCTTTGATGCAGGATAAGAGCTACACTTACCTGTTGGCATAAGGATAAGCATTTGGAATATTAAAAATTATTTTGGCTTAGGAAAATAGCAATAGTAGGTTTTCCTCTATGGGTCATGACCTCACCAGCCATGATTAGTTGTATAGGTTTACAGTATCAGGAATGAAATCCCCAAACTCAGAAGAGAGCTTTTATTGTGTAGGGCAGATGATAGGTCTAACAGTAAGAATTAAAGATGAAAAGACAGATGCAATGTAAAAGTTAATTGATCATCCACATACAATGATGGGTTTTTCCAATCAGAAAACAGCATATAAAGTTTAGAATGTGTAATTGTGAATTTTTTAGGTGCATTGTTAGGAAGATGATAAAGAAAATTGTGAACAATTGTGAATGTCAAAGTAGTTTGAGTATCTTATGGATATCTAACAGTGGTCCATTAGAGAGACAAAAAGCTCTGAATGGTCAGGTCTCTTTCATTTGCAATTTTCTTTGGTGTCAAACACAAGCTTGCCTTCAAGGATACATCACTTCTTTGTTTTGACACACATTCTTCAGCTGCCAATGAGTAGTAGCAGTTACGCTTTTGGAATAGCCAGACAAGGCATCATTCATGAGCTGTAAAACTCTTACCAATGAATCAGTGACTGTAAACTATGCATATCTAAGATTAATTTACATAAATCCAAATTCTTTGTATTGGAAACCAATTAAATTCTAGTTTCCCATGGACTTTCCAAGGATGAAGATTGCCTGTCTCTTTCCAGCAGCTATCCATATTAATCACACATTACATGCATATGTGCACACATGCTAGACTGGGCCAAGAGGTGAACAAAACAGATTAACTCTACTAAGGTACTTCAATATATTTAGACAGTGCTTCATAATGTAAGTCGGCTTAGTTATTTCAGCTCATAGAAACAGCACCATGAGGGATACTGACAATTCCTCCTTAGGCAGCAGTATTAGGACTATAGCAGCTACTTCCTTTCTTTGTAGTTTTGCTACCTACTGCTATATTGTTAAATGTTTTTATTTTTCTCTTTTATAACTTAATAAAAACTGATTTATTCTTTTTTAATATTTTTGATATTGGCTCTTTTCCATGTTTATTTTTTGAGTCATCCATAGCATTGTAGTCATGGGACAGGAAGACTAATCAGTAAATACCTGGTAGTACTTCAAAAAGTTGCTTTGTAAATAGAAACTCCGAATAAACAAAAAGACTGGTTGCCCTTGGTAACTGGATGAGAAGGTGTTGGGTTTTCCTTCCTTCTATGTTAATCTTCCAAATCAGAGTAAGTCTACTTCTACTTAGGAGTTGGCTTACACGGCTCAAATGTACTTTTTTTCCATTTTTGTTATCCTTTGAGGATGAAGGCCATATATTCCAGGGTTTGTACTGCACTGCCAGCTGGCTTTTAGTTCAACTCACTGGCAAGAGTGAACACTGTGAAACATAAGCCTGGAAGCAAACTTTGAAGTAGGTCTCCTTGCTCTGGAGGGCAAATATCAAAGCTGATTTAGTTGGCAACCCAAAGGTATAAAATTTCACAAAGGTTCTCACATATGGGTGAGTTCTAGCTTGTGTGATGTCTCTTAGCTCCTTTGGGCTGAAAGAAAAGTACAAAGGTTGCTGACAAATATTCTCAGTATAAACATATGTTAATATTTATTAAAAGTTGATGTTAAAAATTCTCTCCCATTCCCTCTCTTTAAGTCTCCAGGCATTTTGAGTTTAGATACAATGAGCAAATTTCTCATGAAATTATGCCACATTAAAGGTTTTCTGTCATGAATAAACCCTTCTGTTACAAGTTTTGCATCAGTATTGTGGATATACCAAACACTATAACATAATGAATTTATTTTCTTCCCTGCTGAATAGATACATCAGGCATGCACACTAGAATTAAGACTAAAAATTGAAAAGAGTAGCCAGCTCTAAGTTTCTTTTAAATTATTTCCTGGTTTTTCTTCTTGTATGTTTTTATCTCATTTCCCAAGTAGCAACCCATAACATGCAATTTGCTCTGTGTGAATATACATTATTTTTTGTTTTTTCTTTATCTTTTATCTGAGTTGTGACATGATTACATAAAAGAGGCAAAATAATAAAACTAGCCATGAAATGAGGCAAAAAAGCAGACAATTAAAGTAACATCACTGGATAATACTCATTTTAAAATTTACTATTTTACAGAAAAATATTATTAAGCCTGAGATTGCCGTATGGCATTTATTTAAAAATATATCCACTTATTTTGAAAATGTATTTGTATATATTTGTTATAACACTTTGAAGGCATTGACTTTAGTTCATTTTGTTTTTCATTTGTGTGTATTCATATATAAAATGGAAACTGATTAACAGAGAATTATTAATTTGTTCACTATTTAGGTGATATCATATGCATAACTGTTGTGTTAATGTGTTCAGGAGAGGCATGAACAAATGTCTATTCACACCAGATAGAGCACTGACGACAGACAAAAAGCAAGAATTTTACTAAATTCCCACTTGAAGAACCAATGAGTTTATTGAACTAACTTACAGAGGACAGATGAAGGGTTATTTAAAACAGCAAGGGCAATTCAAAAACAGCCACACCACTGGAATATACTACACTATCATGGACGATGACCTCATAGAAGCTACCTCACGGAGTCTCACTCTCAGTGAATCTTCTACTACTAATATAGTCTAGAATCTCCCAAGAGTGCTTGCAACTGGGGGAGTGCAGGAGGTAACACTAGTTGGGACACCAGAAGAGAGCCTTTAGACACACTTCTCTTTCCTTCCACTAGGAAGAGCAAAAATAGCTTTATCACTATTTCTAGCCTGCAATCTCTCTTCATTCATTAGTTGCCATAGACACTGTAATTCCTACTATCAAAGAGCAATGAATGGTCTTTTTGTCCCCCCGGAAATCAGCTATATTATAGTACCTGTCTCTTTTCAACTCCAGACAACCCCATCCATCAGACAGAGACTATTCAGCAAATGTTTAATGGATGTTATCCAACCATGTATCATATATTTTATTATGTATTATTTTTGTTAAACTTTATTATACAAAACACTTGCAAGTAAATAAAAGAGACCCAAATCTACACAACTTAATTGCCTTATATACAATTACAATTGGCATTTGAAACAGAAACTGTAAATCTTTATATTAAATTTATATATATATATATATATATATAAATCACACTGAACCAAAAATCGGTGTGTTATTGCTTGTTTTTTCTGTTGTTACAATAAACCTTTTTGACTAAGTGCAATTTGGGAAGCAAATGACTTATTTCAGCTTACAGTCTACTATTTAGGGAATATACTATAGTCTACTCTTAAGGGAATCCAGGGCAAGAACTCAAGCGGAAACCAGGGGGAAACACTACTTTCACTGGCTTGTTTCTGTCCTGCTCAGTTGTATTTCTTATACAGCCCTGCAGCACCTGCCTAGAGGTGTCACCGTCTACAATGGGCTCGGCCTTCTACACAAACTAGTAATGGTGAAAATGCCCCACAGACATGCTCATAAGCCAATATGATGGGAGGCAATTCCTCAACTGAGGTTCTTTCTTCCCAGATGTGTCAAGTTGACAACCAATATTAGGCAAGTCAAAGTAATGAAGTCATAGGATGGAAACTGGCCAGGCAGTCTTAGGGAGAAAAACCTAAATCCTTATCCTTTGGGATCATCCAGATGTCTTTGGTATTGTTCTGTCCACAGGTCAGAAATGTCAGAAGTGTTTGTGGGTTCTAGTTTATGATCTGGATTTGTTTGTTTGTTTGCATATACATATATATTAGTTCTTTCATAGTTTCCCAGAAGCTATGCTGACTTAGGCACTGTATGAGTGGTCCAACTGAACTGACCCTGACCAATTTGTCACCTATGCTTCAGCCAGATTATTTCCTAGTGCTATGAAAAGGAAAAATAAAAAAACTGAACTGACATCTTGATGGAACCTGTTTCTTTGGAATGGCTCTTACTGCACAGAAGCTCTGCTTACTTTCTGTCTTACAAGCTCTCACTGAGAATCTACAGTGAACTTCATTCCAAAAGTCACTGTCCTTGTCTGGATAAGTCCTTCTTTGAGTCTGTGAGACAAAAACCCCACAAGCCCCAGGACCAGTGTGGCTTTGATATCCACTGATTTTTCTAGAACACAAACCCCTTGAGCTCCTGCCCCCCCATCTCACACACACACCCAAGGTAAGAAAGGCTCCATTGTTCTCTCAAGGACTCTGCTTCCAATCTTATATTGAATGGACAAACTATAGCAGCATGTAGCATCCATATGCTTTATTGGATGACTGTAATTGACAAATTAAGCACAGGTGCATTAAAGGTCTTTCATGTAACAATGAAAATAACCTTAAAATTTGAAAGTAGCACACTTGTTTTCTTCTTCTAAACTTTTCATTTTATTGCTATTTCTACTAAAACACTATCCCTTTTCTTTTATGTTAAAGGCTATTCCTTCCACTTATTTAGAAAGCATTACGATTTTGTTGGAACAAATAAGATACTTTTCCATGATCTACAGCACTGATATATGATGAGAACCCCAGAGAAAATGGCATGTAGCTTTCTGAAACGGGTCTGCAGTCTCCATGTGATAATTTTATGTTGTTTTATTGTCATTGATGTACTGATTGTTTGTGTTGCTGTGTTCCCCTCCTCTGCCAATTAGAAAAGAAATATTGGATTCATAATGATTCTAATCTTCCTAGCCTAGGGATGTTTTAATCTTTATTTATTCTCTTTTCATCCAGTGTGACATTTCCCCCACAGGTTTAGTTATCATTTTTAAAGTGCAATAAAATTGTAAATAGAACATTTTAATCCTCTATTTTTTTAAGACATAAACCAAAGACAAAAATTAGACAAATCTTTACCCTGCACTGAGTTCTATCTAAAGGGGCTGAACTCTATACAGAGATTGAAAGTTTTAGTACCTTCTGATAGGGCTGAGAACATTAACGATTGCAGCTTATAATATTTTATTTATAAATTTATAATACTATATTTTATAAATTTCATATAACATGTTCAATGATCACACTGATTTTATGTGAAACAAATGTGTCATTAGTTTTACCATTCAAAGCTCTGCTTCTGTGGCTTACCTGAGCAAAATGAGTGGTAAAAATGCTACTCCACAGAGACAGACAAGGAAAGCATGGGGGACTTGAAGGTTTGTTTTGTTTTTAGAATATATTTCTATTGCTGGAAGAACCATATATCAAATCAGCTTTGAAATGCACAGAAGCAAATGATTGGGTTTTATTCAAAATTCTTTTATGTATTTTCATCAGAATCTCTAAGAAACAGAAGAATTAATGCATATGTATACCTTATTCCATGAGGTAACAATGCCTGTTGCTATAATTAATGAAAAAAAACAATCTTTTCGTGGCCTCCAATAATTTTCAGAGATTCTTAGGACTAAAACTTACAGAGGATAGAATTCCCTGTTGGCATACAGCATGCTGTCATCTATTCTATAGCTCTTCACACCAGGATTGGGAAGCATCCTGAGAACTAATTCTATTGCTGTGACTTTGGCAAAATAAAAATAAGAAAACCTTTAAGAAGTTTAAGAAGGAACAGAAAGGGGGTGGAGACTTAGATACTTTTCTGCTAAACAAAACAACAACATCAAAACCCCACATGATCAAGGAAATTTTTGAAGGAAAATACTCTATCAGAGGCTTGTTTATAGTTTCAGGGAATGACTGCGTGGCTATCATGGGAGGAAGCACAGCAGTAGCCAGGCAGACATAGTTGTAGAGCAGTGTGTGAATGCTTCCATTTGATCCATAAGCACAAAGCAGAGAGAGAGCTAAGTGGTATTGGAATGGGCTTTTAAAATCTCAAAGCCAACTCCCAGTGACACACTTTCTCCCCAAGCTAAACTGCCTAATCCTTCCCAAACATTTCCACAAATTGGGGACCAAGTATTTCAATATATGAACTTATAAGGGCTATTCTCATTCAAAACAACACACACACACACACACACACACACACACACACACACACACACACACCAAAATAAACAAATATAAAGACACAAATCCCTTTAATTTAAGAGAGGAAGAATTTTATTTTTAACTAGAATGGCTGAAAATAATGTCTGAAGACCTGTCTGGAAGCAAAGGAAGAAGGGAAAAACCAAATATAGTTGACCACAGATGTCCTCATCTTGAACGTTCATTTGGTGTGCCACCATGTAAGAAAAATGACCTCTCCAGAAAGTAAATATGAATAAATAAGATTCTCTTTAATATTCCAAACAACTTCCCTATATTTTCCAACATAAAAATCATTTTTTCTCTTCTTACAAATATTAGGCAGTATAGATATATAACTTAAAACACTAAAAATGTTGAGCTTTTGTTACCTAAGATTATGACATCTACTCAACATATGTGTTTGTTTTCTCCCTTATAAATAGAAAGTAAAAATTTTAAAAACCCTTTTCTTTGTTAAACCATATGTTGTTTAAATTAAAGGAATTGCTTTGGCTTTCTGTATATTAACATTAACACAATGTACAAGAATTCAGGATCAGAAAGATTAAGATCAACTATTGAGCTCAGGCTGTGTCCTGCCCAAATTTACTGCATACTGAGTAAAATAATAATTTTTTTCAGACTGTGACATATCCTGAGCGACTTCCAGCATTTGACTTCACTCAGAGGACAGAGGTTGTCTCTGCAGCACGGTGAACCTGTTAATATTCCATGTTTCTGTCATTGCCTACTAGGCACAAACTGATAAGTGACCAAAAAGTTTAGAAAAGTTGTCACTCTACAAATTTATAATAGTAAATTTGGCCTATGAAACAAATGTGTATGTTAAAATTTCATACAGAAAATTAACACCAAGTGCTTATTGGACATATCAAATTGAGAAAATGGTATAATGCCCTCACTTGACTCCAGAAAGAGGAGGTCAAATAACGTTGAAATAGATGGTGATTAAATACTACTGACCTGTCATGTGAGCACTCAGTGGACGTGTCAATGACTTCCCAGAAGAATAATCCTGGTTGTACCTGAAACTTTAGTTCACTTGGAACTTACTATTGACATAGCCTACTTAAATTGATGTCCATCCACATATCCATTTTTTTCTATCTGGGTGTTTGTTCTCCTGGATCTGAACGAGTTCTTCTCCTTTCCAGCCTCCAAGTTTGGCTCAACTGTGACCTTACAGTTGACTATAGCCA
Source organism: Peromyscus californicus insignis (assembly GCF_007827085.1). NCBI lineage: Eukaryota > Metazoa > Chordata > Mammalia > Rodentia > Cricetidae > Peromyscus > Peromyscus californicus. Next base: position 70,790,965 of record NW_026294573.1, on the reverse strand, counting down.
CAGTGGCAGGACATGCCCATCCTAGATGTGTTCCTTTATTCTTACAGCGTTTTTATTTGCATTCCTGTCAGTTGTCTTTAAAATCCTTGAACTCTGTGGTATCCTCTTTGACTCATTTGGGACCATTCTGCCATTGTGTAGCCTCCATATAAGCATCGATATGTATATATGTATGTGTATATATATCTATATATCTATATAGATATATAGATGTATATACACATACTAGGTCATGTGAATGTGTTAATAATAGTAATTCAAATTGTAATAAAGGAATTCATTCTTCTCAACTGGAGTTATCAAAGAAAGTAGGACTACTTGGCAAATTGCTGCCAATGAAATCACAGCACCTTGTGAATTTGTGATTATTCAATAAGGTTTAACATTGTAGAAAGACACAGCCATGTCATGTATTTCTGACACAGAACACTCATGACAAAATCTTTGAGGGAACTAGTTCCTTTCAGAGGAGAATGACATTATATAAATGTAATTATACCCTGAGATCAGCAAATAATTCATCAATAGACTGTAGCATGCTTAGGAAGACAGACCAAACAGTAAATATGTACAATTACAGATTCATCATGGAGTAAAATAATAGTTTCCAGAGGTAAAAAACATAGACAAGAATTTCAATGTATGAAAGAAAAACAAAAACAAAAACAAAAAAAACCTTCTGTAATTAGATGTGGTGGTGAAGGACTATAATCTCAGCTGCTCTGAGCCTGAGGCAGGAGCATGAAGTACTGCCTGGTCTAGAAAGACAGTTTAAGGGCAAAGTGGACAATCTTAACAAGGCCCTAAAAATTTATAAAAGAAAGGAAGAGAAAGAAAAGGGGTTACCTGGGCATTTATCTCAGCCTTTATGTACATACACAGCATTTATGAGTCTCTGAATACGACCACTAGAGACTTCTTAAAAGAAAAAAAAATCTATTACATCAAACATGACATTTGTTCCCAGTTAAATCAATTTTTATTTTAATATAATATGCATAACAAACCCACGGGAGAATAAGGGGACAGTAAAGGGCTGAGGCTGAGAGAGAAATGAAATTAAACAGAAGTGCGATAGAATGAAGTGTTAGTCCCCATCCCAGGCCCCTCTTTGCTCTCTTTGATCCAGAGTGACTCCTGGTGTTGTGAGACCATCTCTCATCACGTTGGCTTTCCCTAGCTAATGCAGAGTTGGTTGGCACTTGGGATGCACCATTCTCACTACACTGTTGTCTTCTACTCTTTTGTGAGAAAGGAGCAAGCTCCTGTTCATTTAGGTCAGAAGCATCAGTAGTTTATAGACTTGCAATACTCCTCCCCAGTCATGGATGGAAAATAGCTGAGTTCCAAAGCATTTCACCAGATCACACTGTGGAAAGAGGCAGAACTATTTGTGAGTGGAAGCACTGAACTAAGATTCTGTGAACTGTTTCTTATGGGACTTTGTTTTTAAATTTATATTCATCAGATTATAACTCCTAGTTAAAAGCCAGAAAATGGTTTGTATGAGTACAACTTTGGAACCAAATTTAACTGTGTGGTATAGTATAGTGGATAATAATTATGATGTCCCTCACAGAAAATAGAACACTTATTTGTCAGAAAAGGAAGACTTCTGTGTTAGACATTTTCCTGCAATAAGTGATGCTAAATGAACTCTCAGAGTGTAGAGGCAAAGAGTGAAGGAAGCCACTCAAAAGAGTCAGAATGCTCACAATTCCACATGCAAGGTGCCGTGTAGGAGTTAGTGGTTTTACATTACTTAGGTCATAGAATTCACTGTCACCATGAGCTACACCTCTCATCCCATGTTTAGCAATAGCTGAGTAACATACCCAGTATGTCCTAGAATATTAACTTCCTAAAGTAAAGGAGATCTGTGCCTAGCTTATTACCACCCAGCTGGAGTACACTCCTCTATGAAAGAAATAGAAAATGTGCTATGTTTTTCTTTATGTATCCATATTCTACGGTCAAAGAGTCAAGGGTCCAGTGATACACAATCATGCCTAGTTAAGCTGATGGCAAGAACAGACATTTACGTTAGAGAAATGACTCAGCTGTTAAGAGCATGTGCTGCTCTTGTAGAGGGCCCAGGCTCCATTCTCAGTATCCACATGATGGTTAACAACCACGTGTACTTCAAATTATAGGCGATTCAATGCCCTCTTCTGGCCTCTGCAGCACCAAGATGCATGTAGTACACACATATGCATGCAGGAAAACACTCATATAAACAAACTAAAAATAAATATAATTTCAAACAAAAGTACAACATTACTTTGCACTCTGTTCATATTAATGTTATGTATTATATAACTTTATATATCAATAAGACTATCTACATGAAAGTGATCTAGTCCTAATGTAACCACAGTAACATTGATTTGCAAAAGAAAAGAGGCTCCCACAGGTTATATTTTTTTAATCTGATCAAACAGGAAGAAAAATCTGGTTCTATTTGGCTAAAGATTCTCATGATATTTCTACTTCCTCATACTGTCTTTAGCCTGAATAGAATTATAGTTTAAAGAATTATAAAAAAAAAAAAAAAAAAAAAAAAAACCTAAGGGCTGGGGTTATAGTCACAAGGGTAAAAGCATTTACTGAAAAGTCATAAGGACCAGAGTCCAAAACCCCAGCACCAGTGTAAAGTGTTGAGTGTAGTCATGTTTGCACCTGGAATACAGATATGGAGAGAGGGGACACAGGAGGCTGGCTGAGGCTTCCTGGCCACAAGCCTAGCTCCAGATTCAATTCAATACTGTCTCTCAAGAATATGGCAGAAAGTGACAGAGCAGGACACCTGATACTGTCCTCTGACCTCCACATGTGTTCACAAGTACAAGCATGTACATCTGAGCATACACCTTACACATACACATTCAGCACACACACAGTGATTTCATTTTCAAGTTATCAACTATGCACAAATTACATATATACATAATTAGTCATAAATTTTATATGAAAAATATACTAAAATTACCTCATACAACATATTAAATAAAAGTTTTAACATTGTCATATCAATTTCTGTTGTCCTTCCTCAGACCATGTTTAAGCAATCATGTTGATGAGACTTTATGGGTGTAGCTTCTGACGTTCTTAGGAGATACAATCTTATAGTAAATCCCCTGATCTTCTGGCTCTTAAAATCTTTTTGTCCCTTCTGCAGTGATTCCTCAGCCTTAGGTTCTGGTAGTTGTTTTGTAGACATATCCATTGGGACTGGGCTAAACAGAAGGAGAGAAATGATGTATTGTATTATACTATCAAAAATAAATAAACAGTTTAAAATATTTTCAACATGTTTTTGCTACAGTGCTTTTGCAAATGTTTGCTCATTCATTCATCCATCTTGGTTGTACAATGCTATTGTTCTTTGGAATTCAGTGTCAACCAACTGTGAGAACTGGGCCTGTCATGCCATCCCCTCTACCTCCATTTTTTCTCTGCCTCTCCTCAAAAAAGCTATGGACTTAAGCTCTCCACTCAAAATCAGTTTCCTAACTCTGTTTCAACATTTCTTCCCTTATATTTAAAAATTGTCCAATCTTTCAGTCATGTAATCATGCAAAAAGATGCCTGGAAGGCCAGCTTACCTATTATATTTCCTATGAAAAACCCAGTTTTCTATAAGATTTGGAGTTAGTGGACGTTTAAAAGCCCAGAATTTGCAATCTTTAAGATAAGTTTTGACTTTTTTATATTTCATGTATTTTATTTAGAGTGAGGAGGGATCAGAGGGAAATTTATGGAATCAATTCCCCCCTTCTACCATGGGAGGCTATGGATCATACAAAACTCAGGTTTTCAGGCATGGTAGCAAGGTCTGTTCCCACTCACTCATCTCATTGGTCTGAATTTTAAATTTTTATGATTTTTTTCTACTTTTTGATTCTCTATGATTTTACAGATAGATAATTAATGTTATTCTTTTGTAGAACCAACTGTTTTAATGTTTTGAGATGATAAAACAATTTCCCCTCCTAGTCTCAATATTCTCTCTGAGTGTTTCTGTTATATTGTTATTCAATATGTAAGCCAAGGGATTTGAGGTTGGGGAGAGAGTGTTATTATCAAGTATCTCCATAGAAATATTGCATAAAATAAAAATACGTCTGTTAATTCTGTATATTTGCAGAAAGCAATTCCTCTTTACACACTTTTGGCATTAAAAATATTTCCACTTTTCTCTATAGTAATAACCACTATATTTGGTAAAAAATTAAATTGTCATTGATGCAAGTTGTATTGGAATGCTGGAAATATAAGAACATTATGCAAATAAAATATGCTACACATAACTAAGGGAAACATCAAAGTGCTGCTAACTAGTATAAAACAAAAATTACACATATGTTGCAGATACAAACATCAGTCTGAGAAAATAACCATGGAAGGTTTCAATGACTTTCTTCATTGATTATTTTCTTTCTTTTTTTATTTGTATGCAACTCTGTAGCCTGGGAGGAAAAGAGTTTGTTGAACACATGAGCTTCCTTATGTGACCTCCTACCTTAAACTATAGTAACTATAGCTATGTCAAAAAACTGAGGAGAGGGAATCCTTTCTTATATATCAGGTTTCACAAAATGACAAAAAAATTTGTGTCTATCTTGTCCTTAAATGTTTATTTCTCAGAAGTTTGGAATATGTCGGTGTTTACCAGCATGTCACCTATTCATAGACACAAGTACAAAACAAGTCTAGAAATTTGCCACAGCATGGAGACTGAACGTTGCCTAAAGACCCATGTGTAAGACTTGTTCCACAAGGAGGTGTGCTGTGGACCTATGGAAGGTAGGAACTAATAAACGACTTTCTGTCGTGCAGAATTGCTATAGAGTAGGTTTTTAAACTTTTGTTCCATTCTGCCTCATGCTTCACTCGCTGATTTATGAGGTGAGCAATATGTTCTTCTAAGTGCTTCTGCAATATTATAATGCCTTTTCTAGGGCCAAAGCAAATGAAGCAATTTGTCCTGGGACTACAAACCCCAGAACCAGGAACCAAAACAAACCATTTCTCCTTATAAGCAATTGTGTCAGACATTTCATTATAGCAATGGGAAGGTGATTAGCAAATGCTCTCTCTTTTTTTTTAATACTACATTGAAACTTTTATTGCATAGTACTTATTTTTATTAACATTATTTTTAAATGAAGTTTGTATAGGTGTTTCACATTCATTCCTTTTCCTAATTTTAGTTCCAGATTGATCTGTACAAATCCACTTATAATTGACGTTACAGTAGAAATAGTAGTATTTTGATCTCACCAGCTCTATTATTATATATTGGTTTGGCCTGTGAAAATCAAATGCCCAAAGCTGGCTGGTTTAAATTTAAAAAGAAATGTATTTTTTCATGATTATGAAGATCAAATTCCCAAATCAAGGTTTTGGCAAGGCTGCACTCCCTCTGAAAACACTAGGGCTGAGATCTATTATTTACTTTATTACCCTTCACATTTTTTTCCTTAGTATCTAGTCTCTTAAAATAGAAGCTATGGCTATTGACTTAGGACATTGGTTTATATGAGCAAGAATTGTTGAGACCAAGGTTGGATAAAGCACAGGGACAAATAGCCAAACGAATGGAAACCCATGAACTATGAACCAATGGCTGAGGGGTCACCAACTGGATCAGGCCCTCTGAATGGGTGAGACAGTTGATTGGCTTGATCTGTTTGGGAGGCATCCAGGCAGTGGGACCGGGTCCTGTGCTCATTGCATGAGTTGGCTGTTTGAAACCTGGGGCCTATGCAGGATTGCTTGGCTCGGCCTGGGAGGAGGGGACTGGACCTACCTGGACTGAGTCTACCAGGTTGATCTCAGTCCGCAGGGGAGGCTTTGCCCTGGAGGAGGTGGGAATGGGGGGTGGGCTGGGGGGAAAGTGAGGGGGGCGGGAGGGGGGAGAACAAGGGAATCCGTGGTTGATATGTAGAACTGAATTATATTGCAAAATAAAAATAAATTAAAAAAAGCAAATGCTCTCTTAAATATTAAAACATAAATAGAACATGGTATCACCCACAGACCCCTTCTACACTACATCCAACCAGCTAGTCCTCCCGCATCCTTCTGTAAAGTCTAGTAAGGCTTCCTCAGCCTTGCCATTCACACATCCCCCTAAACCTGTTAGATCAAGTTCTGATCCCACACTCTGTGCCCCACCTTTGGTCATAACTACCTGTTCCAAAACCTCCAGCAGGACCCACTCTTCCTGTCCCCACCAACAGGTCCCTTATCCATGGCATCCAGCCTCTCCATCCAGCCATATTTCCCACTTCTTTCTCCAGGCCTAGCCAAGAGAGTCTCTTTGAGCCTTCCCATGCAGGCCTTCTCACCAACTGGTCAATGCTTCAGCCTATTTTGGCCACACCCCTCCTGCATAGCTCTTAAAATCATTCTGACACCTGTTTTATGAGGTTCCCTGAGCCTTAGGTGAGGATGTTGTTTTGGAAATGTATCAACTGGGACTGTGATCCACCACTCTATGGTTTAATTGATTATGTCTCTCTGTAATGGGCCTTGTCTGTTACATAGAGAGGTTTGTTTGATGAGGAGGGCAAACTCCACTTACCTATGAAAATAAGGACAAATGTTTATAGAGTAGTTAGAAATACACTGCTTTAGTAAGTGGATGTGGGTTCTCTTCCAAAATCCAGACTTTATATTCCCAGGAAGGTGGAGTAAGTTTCCGGTACCAGCCCGATTTCCCCTTTATAGAGCTGTTCTTAAGTCTCATTTATTATGTTGGTTGCTGCCAAATATGTGTGCCACGATATGTAAAGCCACTTTAGTGTTATCATGCCATGTTGATCATTTTGTGGTTTATAGGTGTCATAGCTGACTAGGACTGTTGTTTGCTTGGTTTCTTTGGAAGCTCACATGGCAACAGGAAAGCTGATTCTAAAAGTGGAGGCATTCGGATCAGGTCCAGCTCAGGGGTCTCCTGGGCTCTGCTTCTGGAGTGCATAGTGTCTTTAGGAATAGGAACTTACCATCCAATTATAGGGAGCAACAACATATAATAATAACAGCTTGTAATGTTATGGAGTCTCATGGACACCCCTGACTAACAATTAAAAACAACGCTTCTCATGACTAGTGTTGGGGTTTTTTAGGTAGTCTTTGACCGTTGGAGAGAACACTATCAGCTCAGATGAGAAATTTTCATTTAAACTATATATGTTTTTTATCCATAGACTTACAAGTATTACAGTTTTCTAATAGTTAATAGTATGATTCCTTATTACTGTTTCAGACATCATTGCTTTTTCTGTATTTATCTCCCCATCTCCTTAATTAGAGACCCTCTTCTTCCCATTTCTGCTATCAGATCACTTCTACCATGTTATATCGCTCTCTATTGCTTCCCCATACCTCTCCAAGGCAACGGTCCCTTTTCACTTCCCTAGATTCTGCAGTTACTACAAGATATGTACTCATATCTGAAAATGCAGGGCTAGGAGCCTCAGATTAGAGAGAAAATGTGGTATTTGTCTTTCTGGATCTTGGTTACCTCACTCAGTATGATTTTCTAATTCCATCCATTTAGCTGCAAAATTCCTGATTCATTTTTCTCTAAAGTGAATAGTATTCTGTAGTATATATGGACCACATTTTTGTTGCCCACTCATCTTTCTTTCAGTTAGTTGGGAGAAGAGTCTGTCAATCCTCTTTATCTTTTCCAAGAACCAGCTCTTAGATTCATTGATTTATTTGCATTGTTTTCTTTCTTTATATTTCACTGAATTCTTCTCTGATATTTATTATTTTTTGCTATTGACTATTCTTTTAATTTGGTTTAATCTTATTTTTCTAATATTTAATTTCATCATTAAGTCACTTATTTCTTCTCTTCACTAGTTTTTAGTATAGTTCATTGGAGCTATAAATTTCTATGTAGGAATGCTTTCAATTTTTCTCTTGGGTTTTCTTGTGTTGTGTTGTCATTTTCAATTAGTTCCAGGAATTTTCTTTATTTATTTCTTAATTTCTTCCTCCACTCATTGATCATTCAGTAATGAGTTGTTTAATCTCCATGAGCCTGTGTATTCACGAGAGATTTGCTAGCTGCTCATTTTGATTTTCATTGCATTTGTGCTCAGATAGGACAAGAGGAGTGATTTCAATCTTTTTGAATTTTTAAAAGTTTGTTCCATGGGATTTGTTTTAGAAAAATTTTCATGTGCTGCTGTGTAGAATGTGTATTCTTTGGTGCTTGGGTGGAATATTCTATACATAACTGTTAAGTCCATTCATTTAATATATAATGTTAATTAATTCTGATATTTTTCTGTTTATTCTTTGTCCAGATGACTTGTCTGTTAGAGAAAGTGGGGTACTGAAATCACCTACTTTTAGTGGTTTGATGTTAATTTGTGGGATTTGGTTGTGGGCAAATATTTCATTTGGTGCAGAAAGGATCTGTCAGTGATTGCATTTAGAGAAGGTCTGAGCTAGACCCTGGAGAAAGATGTTGGAAATCTGGTTGTTTGAAGAGGTTATATGTAGCACAGAAGGGATCTGTAAAGGAGACTCCTGGTGTAATTTTACACCTAGGTTTTTGCATAAGCCTAGCTGGCCATACTAGGCTGGGCACTAGATGTAGGACTTGGGCCAGATCGTGTATGTTGGGAAAAAGACATGGGTGGAGATAGTCAGGGAGACTCACTGAGTAGGACTCTGGAGATGGATGTGGGCTATGTCTCTCTTGTCTTATAGTTCCACTGGTATTCAAAAGCCCCAAGTCTTTTCTGGAACACAGGGAAAACTCTTAACTGTGGATCCTGATAAAATAAATATACAGAGGCCGGCCCCCAGCTCCCATCTTGCCCTGGACTTCTCTTTTGGAGCACAGGTGAGTGCCCTTGCTTGCCCCGGACCCCATCCCTGGGCACCATCCACTCCTGGGAAGATCTGTTCAACTTGGCCCCAGGTTCTGGCCACCGGGCAGGTTCCCTGCTAGCCCCATCGGGAAGGATCCCCTTCTCCAAGACCCCTGGCAGACCCTGCAGATTCCACGCCCTGCAACCACGCCCATCCGCCTGAGCCCCAAGCCTCTTCCTAAGACTTAGAGGCCAGCCCCCAGCTCCCATCTTGCCCTGGACTTCCCTTTTGGAGCACAGGTGAGTGCCCTTGCTTGCCCCGGACCCCATCCCTGGGCACCAGCCACTCCAGGGAAGACCTGCCCAACTTGGTCCCAGGTTCTGGCCACCGGGCAGGTTCCCTGCTAGCCCCATCAGGAAGGATCCCCTTCTCCAAGACGCCTGGCAGACCCTGCAGTCTCCACGCCCTGCCCCCACGCCCATCCGCCTGAGCCCCAAGCCTCTTCCTGAGACTTAGAGGCCGGCCCCCCAGCTCCCATCTTGGCCTGGACTTCCCTTTTGGAGCACAGGTGAGTGCCCTTGCTTGCCCCGGACCCCATCCCTGGGCACCAGCCAATTCAGGGAAGACCTGCCCAACTTGGTCCCAGGTTCTGGCCACCAGGCAGGTTCCCTGCTAGCCCCACCGGGAAGGATCCCCTTCTCAAAGACCCCTGGCAGACCCTGCAATATCCACGCCCTGCCCCCACGCCCATCTGCCCGAGCCCCAAGCCTCTTCCTGAGACTTAGAGGCTGGCCCCCAGCTCACATCCTGCCCTGGACTTCCCTTCTGGAGAGAGAGAGAGAGAGAGAGAGAGAGAGAGAGAGAGAGAGAGAGAGAGAAAGAGGGAGGGAGACGGAGAGAGAGAGGGAGAGAGAGGGAGAGAGAGGGAGAGAGGAGCTCCCATCCTGACCCAGACTTTCAATTTGGACAAGAGAGCTCCCATCTGGAAAAAAGAGAGAGACTTCCTGAATCTGTCAGCTCTGTCTGAACCAAGTGTGCGGATAAGGCCAAGAACGAACCACAAGGAGATGGGCAGACGTCAAGGCAGAAACATATACAACAAAATGAATAGCAATACAGCATCACCAGGCCCTAGCCCTCCTCCAACACCTAGACCTGAACATCAGAAATTGGAAGAAGCAGAAGAAAACAGACTTGTGAATGACATCATGAAGAAGCTAGAGGCTTGTGTAGAGGAAAAGACAAAAAAATGTGAAGAACACTGTAAACAACTAGAGGAAAGGGCAAACAATTAAGAAGAAATCAATAAAGTCCTGGAAGGAAACAATAAAGTACTGAGAGAAAATCAAGAAAAATCAATGAAACAAATGAAGGAAACAGTCCAAGACCTGAAAAGGGAAATAGAAAAAATGAAGAAGACACAAACAGAGGGAATGCTGGAAATAGAAAATCTGAGTAAACGATTGGGAACTTCAGATGCAAGTATAATCAACAGAATGCAAGAGATGGAAGAGAGGATCTCTAGCGTTGAAGATACAGTAGAAGAAATACATTCATCAGTCAAAGAAAACACTAAAGCCAACAAAGTCATGAACCAAAATGTCCAAGAAATTTGGGACACCATGAAAAGACCAAACCTACAAATAGTAGGGGTCGAAGAAGGAAAAGAATACCAACTCAAGGGCACAGAAAATATATTCAACAAGATCATAGAAGAAAACTTTCCCAACTTAAAGAAGGAAATGCCTATGAAGATACAAGAAGCTTATAGAACACCAAACAGACTAGACCCACAAAAAAAGTCCCCTCGCCACATAATAGTTAAAAAACTAAACATACAGAATAAAGAAAGAATATTAAGAGCAGCAAAGGAAAAAGGCCAAGTGACATATAAAGGCAAACCCATCAGAATAACACCCGATTTCTCAATGGAGACTTTGAAAGCCAGAAGGACCTGGACAGATGTAATGCAGACACTAAGAGACCATGGATGTCAGCCTAGACTAATATACCCAGCAAAACTTTCAATCACCATAGATGGAGTGAACAAGACATTCCATGACAAAACCAGATTTAAACAATACTTATCCACAAACCCAGCCCTACAGAAAGCACTAGAAGGAAAATTCCAACCTAAGGAAGTCAGATACACCCTCGAAAACACAGGCAACAGATAAAGCCACAGCAGTAAACCCCAACACACATCACCACCAAAAGCCACAGCAGTAAACCCCAACACACATCACCACCAAAAAATAACAGGAATGAACAATCACTGGTCATTAATTTCCCTCAATATCAATGGACTTAATTCACCTATAAAAAGACATAGGCTTACAGAATGGATACGAAAGCAGGACCCATCTTTCTGCTGCATACAAGAAACACATCTCAAATTCAAAGATAGACACTACCTAAAAAGAAAAGGCTGGGAAAAGATTTTCCAATCAAACGGTCTCAAGAAACAAGCGGGAGTAGCCATCCTGATATCCAGCAAAATAGACTTCAAACTAAAATCAATCAAAAGAGATCAAGAAGGGCATTACATACTCATCACAGGAAAGATCCACTAAGTTGAAGTCTCAATTCTGAATATTTATGCCCCAAACACAAGGGCACCCACATATGTAAAAGAAACATTACTAAAGCTTAAATCACATATAAAACCCCACACATTAATAGTGGGAGACCTCAACACCCCACTTTCACCACTGGACAGATCTCCAAAATTGAAACTTAACAGAGAAATAAAGGACTTAACTGATGTCATGACTCAAATGGACTTAATCAATATCTACAGAACATTCCATCCGAACAAAAAAGAATATACCTTCTTCTCAGCACCCCATGGAACCTTCTCTAAAATCGACCACATACTTGGCCACAAAACAAATCTAAACAGATACAAAACAATTGGAATAACCTCCTGTGTTCTATCAGACCACCATGGTCTAAAGTTGGATTTCAACAACAACAAAAGCTACAGAAAACCTACAATCTCATGGAAACTGAATAATACCCAACTGAATCACCAATGGGTTAAGGAAGAAATAAAGAAAGAAATTAAAGACTTCCTAGAGATCAATGAAAATGAAGACACCACATATCCAAATTTATGGGACACTATGAAAGCAGTACTAAGAGGGAAATTCATAGCACTAAATGCCGACATAAATAAGTTGGAGAAATCTCACACTAGTGACTTAACAGCACACCTGAAAGCTCTAGAACAAGAAGAAGCATAGTCTCCCAGGAAAAATAGACGCAAGGAAATTATCAAAGTGAGAGCTGAAATCAATAAAATAGAAACAAAGAGAACAATACAAAAAATTAATGAGACAAAGAGTTGGTTCTTTGAGAAAATCAACAAGATAGACAAGCCCTTATCCAAACTGACCAAAAGACAGAGAGAGAGCATCCAAATCAACAAAATCAGAAATGAAAAGGGGGACATAACAACAGACATTGAGGAAATCCAGAGAATCATCAGGTCATACTTCAAAAACCTCTATGCGACAAAACTGGAAAACCTAAAAGAAATGGATAACTTTCTGGATAGGTACCACATACCTAAGTTAAATCAAGACCAGATAAACTATTTAAATAGTCCAATAACCCCTAATGAAATAGAAACAGTCATTAAAAGTCTCCCAACCAAAAAAAGCCCAGGACCTGATGGTTTCAGCACAGAATTCTACCAGATCTTCAAAGAAGAGTTAATACCAATACTCTCTAAATTGTTCCACACAATAGAAGCAGAAGGAACATTACCAAACTCCTTCTACGAGGCTACAATTACCCTAATTCCTAAATCAAACAAGGATACAACAAAGAAAGAGAACTACAGACCGATCTCCCTCATGAACATTGATGCAAAAATACTCAATAAAAAACTGGCAAACAGACTCCAAGAACACATCAAAACAATTATGCACCATGATCAAGTAGGATTCATTCCAGGGATGCAAGGGTGGTTCAACATACGAAAGTCCGTCAATGTAATACACCATATAAACAAACTCAAAGAAAAAAACCACATGATCATCTCACTGGATGAGGAAAGGCATTTGACAAAATCCAACACCCCTTCATGATAAAGGTCTTGGAGCGATCAGGAATACAGGGAACATACCTAAACATAATAAAGGCAATTGCAGCAAGCCAACAGCCAACATCAAATTAAATGGAGAGAAACTCAAAGCAATTCCACTAAAATCAGGAACGAGGCAAGGCTTTCAGCTCTCCCCATACTTATTCAATATAGTACTTGATGTTCTAGCCAGAGCAATAACACAACATAAGGAGATTAAAGGGATACAAATTGGAAAGGAAGAAGTCAAGCTCTCCCTATTTGCAGATGACATGATAGTATACTTGAGTGACCGCAAAGATTCCACCAAGGAACTGATACAGCTTATAAACACCTTCAGCAACATAGCAGGATACAAGATCAACTCAAAAAAATCAGTAGCCCTCCTATATACAATGGACAAAGAAGCAGAGAACGAAATCAGAGATACATCACCCTTTACTATAGCCACAAGTGACATAAAATACCTTGGGGTAACACTAACCAAGCAAGTGAAGGAACTATATGATAAGAACTTTAAGTCCCTGAAAAAAGAAATTGAAGAAGATGTCAGAAAATGGAAAGATCTCCCATTCTCATGGATAGGCAGGACTAACATAGTAAAAATGGCAATCTTACCAAAAGCAATCTACAGATTCAATGCAATCCCCATCAAAATACCAACACAATTCTTCACAGACCTGGAAAGAATAATACTCAACTTCATATGGAAAAACAAAAAACCCAGGATAGCCAAAGGAATCCTGTACAATAACACAACTTCTGGAGGCATCACGATCCCTGACTTCAAGCTCTACTATAGAACTACAGTAATAAAAACAGCTTGGTACTGGCATAAAAATCGACATGTGGACCAATGGAATCGAATTGAAGACCCTGACATTAATCCGTACACCTATGAACATATAATTTTTGACAAAGAAGCCAAAAGTGCACAATGGAAAAAAGAAAGCATCTTCAACAAATGGTGCTGGCAAAACTGGATATCAACATGTAGAAGGTTGCAAATAGATCCATATCTATCACCATGCACAAAACTTAAGTCCAAGTGGATCAAGGACCTCAACATAAATCCAGCTACTCTGAACCTGCTAGAAGAGAAAGTAGGAAGTAGTCTTGAATGCATTGGCATAGGAGACCACTTCCTAAATAGAACACCAGTAGCACAGACTCTGAGAGAAATAATCAATCAATGGGACCTCTTGAAACTGAGAAGCTTTTGTAGAGCAAAGGATATGGTCAACAAGGTAAAGCGACAGCCTACAGAATGGGAAAAGATCTTCACCAACCCCACATCTGACAGAGGACTGATATCCAGAATATATAAGGAGCTCAAGAAATTAGACATCAAAATGCCCAACAGTCCAATTAAGAAATGGGTATAGAACTAAACAGAGAATTCTCAACAGAAGAAACTCAAATGGCCGAAAGACATTTAAGGAATTGCTCAACATCCCTAATCATCAGGGAAATGCAAATCAAAACAACTCTGAGATCCCACCTTATGCCTGTCAGAATGGCTAAGATCAAAAACACTGAAGACACCTTATGCTGGAGAGGATGTGGAGCTAGGGGAACTCTCCTCCACTGCTGGTGGGAATGCAAGCTTGTACAATCACTTTGGAAATCAATATGGCGCTTTCTTAGAAAAATGGGAATCCATCTCCCCCAAGATCCAGCTATACCACTCTTGGGCATATACCCAAGAAATGTTCAACCACACCACAAGAGCACTTGTTCAGCTATGTTCATATCAGCATTATTTGTAATAGCCAGAACTTGGAAACAACCTAGATGCCCTTCAACTGAAGAATGAATAAACAAAATGTGGTACATATACACAATGGAATACTACTCAGCAGAGAAAAACAATGACATCATGAGGTTTGTAGACAAATGGATGGATCTAGAAAAAATCATCCTGAGTGAGGTAACCCAGACTCAGAAAGACAAACATGGTATGTACTCACTCATAGCAGGATACTAGATGTGGAATAAGGATGACTTGTCTGCTACTCACATCACCAGGGAGGCTACCTGGAAAACAGGACCCCAAGAAAGACACGAGGATCGCCCATTGACAGAGAAATGGAATGAGATCTACATGAACAGCCTGGACATGAGTGGGGGTAGTGAAGGGTGAGGGTCGAGGGAAAGGAGCTTGGGGGAGCGGGAGATCCCAGCTGGATCAACAACACAGAGGGAGAACAAGGAATAGGAGACCATGGTAAATGAAGACCACATGAGAATAGGAAGAAGCAAAGTGCTAGAGAGGCCCACAGAAATCCACAAAGATACCCACACAACAGACTGCTGGCAATGGTCGAGAGACAGCCCGAACTGACCTACTCTGGTGATGGGATGGCCAAACACCCTAATTGTTGTGCTAGAAACCTCATCCAACTACTGAGGGATCTGGATGCAGAGATCCATGACTAGGCCCTGGACGGATCTCTGGGAGTCCAATTAGCGAGAATGAGGAGGGTTTATATGAGCGAGAATTGTTGAGACCAAGGTTGGATAAAGCACAGGGACAAATAGCCAAATGAATGGAAACACATGAACTATGAACCAATGGCTGAGGGGTCCCCACTGGATCAGGCCCTCTGAATGGGTGAGACAGTTGATTGGCTTGATCTGTTTGGGAGGCATCCAGGCAGTGGGACCGGGTCCTGTGCTCATTGCATGAGTTGGCTGTTTGAAACCTGGGGCCTATGCAGGATTGCTTGGCTCGGCCTGGGAGGAGGGGACTAGACCTACCTGGACTGAGTCTACCAGGTTGACCTCAGTCTGTGGGGAAGGCTTTGCCCTGGAGGAGATGGGAATGGGGGGGGGGGGGTTGGGGGGAAGGTGAGGGGGACGGGAGGGGGTTGAACAAGGGAATCCGTGACTGATATGTAGAACTGAATTGTATTGCAAAATAAATAAAAAAAAATATATACACAAAAAAGATAAAAAAAATACAAATAGCATGCTTCTACTATGGGATGGCACAGGATTATTAGAATTTCTATTCCAAAAAGGATGATCAAGAGGCTAGCAAGAAGAGATTCATAGAAGTTTCTAACTTAGCAGTTGGTAATTCTGAATGCCCTTTTATGCTCACTGTGCTCTTCTGGCTCTTAGAAGTATTCTCATGATTCTATCATAGAAATATGCTTCTTTTATTGAATCCTGTTTCTTTACTTTTTCTTCTCAAGTAGAGATCTTGAGATAAATCTCTGATAAATTTTCTAAAATCTAATTTCTATAAAATATACTGCATAAGAGCAGCTGAAACATGCAGACACTCACACAAAAGGAAGGCATTGAATTATTATTTCTTTATCAATTTCTGTTGTCTAAAGCATTACAGTTTATAATAGACATATATTATCTCACATAATTTCTGAACATCAGAAATACAGAATTAGACTCCTTATATGGCTCTGCTTAGGGTCTCTCATCACACTTTGTCAAACTATTAGACTAAAGCTAAAAGCTCCATTTTTTTAAGTTTTCCTAAAGGGTTCTTAGGCGACCTCAATATCTCATTGACTGCTGGCTAGAGAACTCAGTTTCTTGTCACACAGTTCTTCCACAGAACTTGCTTATGAAACCATGACACCTACCATGAATGAAGTAACCGAAAAAGATAGAAATAACAAGTGTGTGAGGGGTGAATGTGAGAAGTTGAGAGTGAAGCAACACTGTGTCATAACCCAGCCTTATCAGTGGCACCTTTATTTCTGCTAGACACAATGAATCTCATACAATCTTTGGACAATAGAGGAACAAATTAGATAATAGGAGACAGAAATGTTTTAGGGCAATCTTGAAGACCTTTGATAATTTCTCAACTCAAGCTTGATATATTGGCTAAACATTTCTGTATAGTAAATTATCCCAAAATTTAGTGACTTGAATTGCAATATTTGTTATCGAACAATGTCTGTAATTTCAGTGGTTTTGGCCACAGTGTATATGAATGCTCAAGCTTGGACTAACTAAAAAAGTTGATGGTAACTTAAAACTCAAGAGAAAACCAATTTGCTTTCAAGCTGAGACACATTGTTGTGGGCAAGAGTTGGTCCCATACAACTTGTTGAACTAAGATTTTGATTTCTTACAGGCTGAGGACTGAAAATCTTCTTTATTTTTTTTCTATACCATGTCGGGCTGTCCATGTATGTTATCAGAGCACCCAAGAGTGAATGTCAGGTAATCTAAGCTCATAGTCTGCCATAAGTGAAAAGGTACCCACTACTTTCTATGTTATAATGGTAAAAACAAGTGATAACTTCATGTGACACTTGATGTAGAGGATTATACAAATGCATGAATACTCAGAGATGGTCTCTTTGAGAGTCTCAGTACAGCAGGAAATTTGTACTTTATACTATAAAGGCTTCTCAGAAAACTTAGCTGCCAACACAAGATTACTGTGCAATGGTTGAAACTTGCTTCTGATGAATTAGAAAACACATTTGCAGAAGGAAACATGTTGTCAGTCCTCCAAAGTTCAAGTGTTGAATACTTAATCCTCAGTAAAACAGTATTGGAAAGTGGAGTCTGAAAGTGATTAGGTCATGTAGACTTTATCTCCTAAATAGGTGAAAGTAATAGCTGACATGTGTTCATGATGGAAATGTGGATTGTAGCCAAAGAAAATTCAGCTCCCATTTCTTTTTTTTCCCTGTCTTACTAGTTCCTTCTGTGAAGAGATTCCACAGGGTGAGGTCCCTCACAGATGCTGCTGCCATGCACGTAGATTTCCCAGTCTCCAGAAAGTAGGACAAGTACATTTCTGTTCATTATAAATTACTCAGTCTTAGGGAATTCTATTACAGAGTAAAATCAGACCATGACATGAGTATCAATCAAGCATTTGAAAAATATGCAGTATATAGATATGATAATTATAAAATAACAGAAATAAATGATTGCTACTGCATACAACTGAGTATAATTGATGCTTCAGAGACCTGAATTATAGGACTAAAAAATATTAACTATCAGTTAAGGCTAATTGGGAGGCTCATATGACTGCTTGGCGGCATGCAAGTCATATTGTCTACAGCTAAAGGGCAAAAATCTATATGGAGGCTCAGCCCCATGACAAAGTCACAACAGTGACAGCTCCAAAGATGTTCAAGCCCCTAACATAGGCAGGTTTATTAAGTCAAGTTCAGTTCCTTGACAGGAAAATTATTGAACAGTGAATGAGCCGCTTATGTTGAGTAACATTCAAGGGTGGCTTATTAATCAAGTAATATAGAAATTCATGATATAATTGGAGGGATTTCTGAGCAGTGTCTTCTATGGAGCAACAATTCCATTGCCTGCTACTCCAGCAGTGCGTCTTTAATTATCTCAATAGTAAGTTGTCTTTTCCAATGCCTGGTCCTGGCTTGCATATATCTTCAGTAAATCCTAGTCAGCAAGCACCAAATTTAGTACTCAAACCTTACAAGTGATTGGCATATCACCAACTGAGAACAAGATATTTTTTTTCCCTCAGGAAGGAAATGGAACAGAAATTCAAAGAAGAAGAAAATGGAATTTCATCAAAAGCAAACTGTCAACTTTCATCATAATCTTTGCAGCTACTACTAACATGTAAAGGCCAATAGATATCTAAAGTCAAGTTCATAAATCTGCACAAATGTTACCACTGCAAAGTGGCTACTTTTTGGGTTTCAGTGACCTTGTCCTTAACACAGGATAATACCGCTTTCACCACGTGCATGGCACAGACGTCCATAAGCCACTTATTTTATAAAAAGTTCTAGTCTTCACCTAAGAGTGAAGAAAAGTGTTGCTCAAATGTTGACTTGCGGAAAATAGGGGCATGTGTCAGAGGAAACTATCTTTGAGACAAGTTTTGGGAAACGCTAAAACAAAGGTGAGCAAAGGTTGCAGAATGCTGAGAAACAGCAAAACTCAGAAGACTACAGATGTCAACCTTTATTGCCTGCCCCCTTGGAAGAGTCTTTCACATTGTACAAACTTACATTTGCTACTTTTATGTTTTTTCTTTAACAGAAGAAAGAAATGTGCAGAAATGTACGCTCCAATAATCAGTTCTTCCCATCTCATAGAAGCAGGCCCTGGAGCAATTCTCCAACTGTATTCTTTGAGTTCAGCAATGAGTCCCCTTGACACCCATCTGTTTACTCCTACCAGGTCAGAAAGTCTTAACCTCACCAGAGAGCCTTGCCCTCAGGCCTCTCCTCAGGATTTCTGATCCAGGAATGCAAGCAGTTGTACCTTGGGTCACTCTGCTGTTACTGGCCTCTGTTTCTCATGAATCCTCCAACTCCTCATCACACCCTTGGCTACATACTGTTAACCATTTCCTCTGAAGTAAATCAACCCGGGAAGAATTCCATTCAAGCTTTACTGTGTGGTGATGGTAAAATAAAACACTATGACAATTTCTGTAGTTGAGTGATCTGCATTATCTCCAGTTCCATCAGCTGTTCTAATCACAACCATTCACACTGATAAATGGATCACAATTCTGTCCTTGCCTCATAAAAAGCCCACATCATTTCATAAGCACTGATTCATTACATACATGGATCAATTAATATACATAAAGTATCACTGGTGATTAATGAAATAAATATCCTCTTTGGGTGTTTTATTAAGACAAATTCTGTAACTAAGGGACCTTTGAACATGCTGTTTGACTGAGGATGACCTTGAATTACTAACCCTCCTGCCTCTACTTCTGAAGTACTAGGAATGTAGGCAAGAGCCACTATACCTTGCAAAAAGAAAACTTATGAAGGACATTTTAATTTATGTTATCTCCCCATTCTTCTGTCTCTGAGAGGAGCAGCATCCTATGAATGTTAGCTGTCCTTTCGATGTGAGAAGGAAACTTTTGGCTAGCTGCTTCCTTGAAGACATCTTTTCCTGTGATTCTGTTAAGGTTTTCAAAAAGTTAAGTATTATTAACTAGGACTCTTTACTAATAGAATCTCATCTTCTTGTTGGTTGAGAATAGTTAGTGGATTCTGAGTCTAGAGGGAATGCTTTGTTCGAAGGCTCTCTTATGGGCTGTCATCTTTTTCTGTTTCTGTCATCTTCCCTGAGCATCTGTCTTTGTGTTCACATTTCCTCTTTGACAAGGACACAGGTCATATTGATTGGAAGCCATCTTACTCTTATATGACCTCATCCAAACTTAATCAGTTGCATTTATAATGACATTATCTCCCAAATGTCAAGTCTAGAGGCAGTAATGGTTAGAATTTCACTATTTGAATTTTGCAAGAGACAGTTTAACCCTTAAAATGATATTAAGATTTTATGTTACTTTTACAATTCTCTTTAATGAGAATGACAAAATATAGATTAAAGCATATGATCTGAAGAAATAAATTTCTAACTCTATTATTTTGAATCTCTAGGTTTACAACCTTATAAAACTCCTAAAAATAAGAGTTACACAATTTATAATAGCATAAATTTTATGTACCTGCTGTGGTTTGATTTGTGAAGGTCTTCGATAGGCTCATAGGCTTGAATATGTTTTCCAGAGCAGGTGGTATTGTTCTGGAAGGTTGTGAAATTTATTTTGTTTGTTTGTTTTTGAGATAAAGTTTCTCTATAGCCCTGCTGTCCTGGAACTCACTCTGTAGACCAGGCTGGACTTGAACTCAGAAATCCACCTGCCTCTGCCTCCTAAATGTTGGGATTAAAGTTGTTTGCCACCCCCTCCCAGCTAAATCTTTCCTTAAAAAGAGAGCCTCTGGAGGGAGTGTAAGGTTTAATAGCATGTCTGAGTTTCTGTGCTCTACCATAGCCAGCAACTTCATGCTTCCGCCACCATATCTTTCCCATGTGAGGGACTGTACTCTAAACAATGGGTCAAAATAAACTCTTCCTCCCTTAACTGGTTTATTGTCTGATATTTGGTCCCAACCATGAGAAAAGTAATTAACCACAATATCTTTCTGTGGATTTTAGGCTATAAAACCTGTCAATCACTTAGCAGCTCATAAAAATGCAAGAGTCACCAAAGTGTTTGTAAAATGCTTCGTAATTCTTGTATTTCTTTAGGTTAATTAATTTTCCACTTTATTTTTATTTTGTACACATAACAATTATCCAGTAATTTATAGGGCACGTTGTGATGTTTTGATTCATGTGTGTATTAGATATTGATCAAATCAGTGTAATTAACACATCCATCAACAGAATTGTTATCATTTATTTATGGTGCACATTTTTCAAAATCCATTTATTCGGCTATTTTGAGATACACAAAGCCCCACTGTGCTGTGGAAAGTTATCTTTCCATAAAATCACACAAAAAAAGTATCTAGTTACTACATTAAAACAGATCAATGATGGTAACAGCACAAGTCATTCAATATTAGCAAATGGATCTTCTATCTCTAGATGGCAAAATCCAATGAACACTCATAGATTGTTTCTATATGACACATGAAAAAGGCTACCACCACAGCTTTTATTACTTCCAGGGTTTATTTGAACAGTTGATGAGGGTTGACATTTTTACCCCTTTTCCTCTAAATTAATTAAGCATCCAGTTATTTGTATGACATAAAAACATAATAAATATGCATTGTTAAGGTAAAGCCTCTTAGAAGTGCAATCTGATGATTAAAAGAGTGAAAAAAAAGCTATCCACTTGCACTAATACCTATTCCATGAAAATTGTAGAAAGAACAAGATCAGAGACAGGCTGACAGACATCTGAGATGAATGTTTAGTAGGTGAAGTAAAGTGTTGTTATTCAATTTAGTTGATATCTTAATGATACTGATCTCACTTTCTTTGCACTGAAAGTGTCTGTAGATTAAATATTATTATGAGGAGGTCATTTCAGGTCCCCATTACATGGACTTCAGGAATGGACCCTGTTTTCTCTTCCCCTTCTATGTGTTTAAATTCATTCTAATACTAGAAACGTTATCTACCATAAATCATGTTATTCCTAACTTCTCTGCTACACAAAATTGATTCTTTTAAACACAAAATGTTTTCTAGAATGTAGTTCTTATCATAATGACAAGTGAACCAAATCTAGCTTGTATCTATGTAGGCTCAAACAAGCATGTTGGGTTAAAATGTGTGCTTCCTAAACTACATGTCATGATTAGCTAGGACATTGTTGAGGTAATATTCTCTATGTTAGTTCTTTATGAGGCTACTATAGTTATAGAATTCTACTGAATTAAGAATGATATTTCCTACTCATTAAGCAGCTGTTTTACATTCAGCTTTATGGATTGTTCTTTAATTCTTAAAATAGACCAGTCAGTTAGCTCTTTGATTAAACAAGTAACAACTTACATAATAGATCTCTCTAAATAAGCTTACAATGTGCAAACTAATAGGTTTGTACACAGAACATTGAAAGGTAGCTATGAATTTAGACTAGTTAAAGATTGCAACTCAAATTTCCATGATCCTCTCTCTTCCATACATTTTCATGTGATGTTTTCATTTATACACTGGTTCTATGCAGTGTACAAATCATTACCATAGATTTCCCAGAGTTTATTTGAGAAATAAAGTCACATGCATCATAATCTGGAAGACAAGCTATATCTCTCTGGGCAACTTAAGTGAAAGAGAAAGAGACATCTTTCCCAGATTGTGCACACTGTCCCCTCTTTCTTCTTCATGAAAACACAATCATGTTCTCTCCTTCACAGGAATGAGTAATACATTTAAAGTTGTCTGATGTCAAGCACAAGCAACATATGAGTCTCTACCTTATCCAAGTAAACCTCTGAGAATAAAGAGAGGGACTCAATAGAATTGTGAACATCAGAAGTAAAAATAGACTGAATATTTCAGCAATAAATGTCTTGATAAGGATATGGTGATCTCCATACAGTAGATGAAAAAATGGAGATGAAGAGACATATACACAATGCTTAAATCAAGATTCTGTAACTACTAAGTGACAATATCCTACAGTGATACACATTTCTAGAATAATAAAAGTTTCAACTACAAAATCACATTCTAATATACTGCACTACAAAGATTAGCTTTTATTGTTGTGGGGGTATATTTGTGGATTTCTGTGGGCCTCTCTAGCACTTTGCTTCTTCTTTTCTCATGTGGTCTTCATTTACCATGGTCTCCTATCCCTTGTTCTCCCTCTCTGTTGTTGATCCAGCTGGGATCTCCCGCTCCCCCAAACTCTCTTTCCCTCGACCCTTGCCCTTCACTACCCCCACTCATGTCCAGGCTGTTCATGTAGATCTCATTCCATTTCTCTGTCAATGGGCGATCCCTGTGTCTTTCTTGGGGTCCTATTTTCCAGGTAGCTTCCCTGGTGATGTGAGTAGCAGTCCAGTCATCTTTGTTCCACATCTAGTATCCTCCTATGAGTGAGTACATACCATGTTTGTCTTTCTGAGTCTGGGTTACCTCACTCAGGATGATTTTTTCTAGATCCATCCATTTGTCTGCAAACCTCATGATGCCATTGTTTTTCTCTGCTGAGTAGTATTCCATTGTGTATATGTACCACATTTTGTTTATCCATTCTTCAGTTGAAGGGCATCTAGGTTGTTTCCATGTTCTGGCTATTACAAACAATGCTGATATGAACATAGCTGAACAAGTGCGCTTATGGTGTGGTTGAGCATTCCTTGGGTATATGCCCAAGAGTGGTATAGCTGGATCTTGGGGGAGATGGATTCCCAATTTTCTAAGAAAGCGCCATATTGATTTCCAAAGTTGTTGTACAATCTTGCATTCCCACCAGCAGTGGAGGAGAGTTCCCCTAGCTCCACATCCTCTCCAGCATAAGGTGTCTTCAGTGTTTTTGATCTTAGCCATTCTGACAGGCGTAGTAAGGTGGTATCTAGAGAGGCCCACAGAAATCCACAAAGATACCCCCACAACAGACAGCTAGCAATGGTCGAGATACAGCCCGAACTGACCTACTCTGGCGATGGGATGGCCAAACACCCTAATTGTCGTGCTAGAAACCCCATCCAACTACTGAGGGATCTGGATGCAGAGATCCATGGCTAGGCCCTGGGTGGATCTCTGGGAGTCCAATTAGCGAGAAAGACGAGGGTTTATATGAGCGAGAATTGTTGAGACCAAGGTTGGATAAAGCACAGGGAAAAATAGCCAAACGAATGGAAACACATGAACTATGAACCAATGGCTGAGGGGTCACCAACTGGATCAGGCCCTCTGAATGGGTGAGACAGTTGATTGGCTTGATCTGTTTGGGAGGCATCCAGGCAGTGGGACCGGGTCCTGTGCTCATTGCATGAGTTGGCTGTTTGAAACCTGGGGTCTATGCAGGATTGCTTGGCTCGGCCTGGGAGGAGGGGACTGGACCTACCTGGACTGAGTCTACCAGGTTGATCTCAGTCCACAGAGAAGGCTTTGCCCTGGAGGAGGTGGGAATGGGGGGTGGGCTGGGGGGAAGGTGAGAAGGGTGGGAGGGCGGAGAACAAGGGAATCTGTGGCTGATATGTAGAACTGAATTGTATTGCAAAATAAAAATTAAAAAATTATAAAAAAAATTAGCTTTTACTTTGCTGATATAAACTTAAATCAACCTCAGCATGTCTACTCATAGTTTAAAATTTATATATGGCAAGATAGCTACTCTATACAACTTTTTGCAGCCATTTCATTGTTCTTGTTAGTCATACTGCCCTTACAGCTTTTGGGACATCAAGTTCCAAGTAATATCTACGAAAAATTTTTGACTACAAGCATCACTTTTATTGGTTCATAATTTCAAAGATACTAAAATGTGCCACATTGCCACTGGAAACCTTCTGAAGTTTCAAAACCCAAAGAGGCAGCTGTTTGAAATACAAATGAGAAATTTATTTCATTAAAGCATTCAAACCAGGTAAGCAACATGAAATTAAAAGCACATTTTTAAAGGTAATAATTAATAACATCCACTCTGCCTTTGAAGTTCTAGAGCAAGTGAGAAATTGACACAGAAACCCCCAGAGGAAGAACCATCACTGATTGATTGATTAATGATAAGCAGGTTGTAGAACTCAGGCACAACCAAGACGAAATGGAACTTGCTGTGCCCTGTCACCTGCTTTAAAAATTGAGAACCTGTAAATACAACTAATCCAACAAGTTATCGAAAGAAAACGTTGGAGATCCCTGGCCAGAGTAAGAAAGAGTTAACTCACCCTCCTGAAACAGGGAGCAACCCACTCCTGGTTGCTTTTCCCATTCCTTCTCAGGAAATAGCAAGGATACTGACAACAAATGAGAAGATTTTTGCCAGATTTCATGAATGAATATAGGGGTTAAATTATTTTATTTAATATGTTTTCTAAGATAGGTGTACATACTCCTTTAATCACAGCACTCCAAAGGAAGAAGAAGGATCTCTGTGAGATAGAGGCCAGAATTGTGGTGATATTTTCTTTGTGCACCCCATTAAAGTTTATCTGAGGATGAGAGGAAAAAGCTAGTCACTATATTAAACATAGAAGTCAGGCAATGATAGTACATGCTTTTAATCCTAGCATTCAGGAGGCAGAGATTCATCTAGATCTCTGTGAGTTCAAAGCCACACTGGGAACAGAGCCAGGCTTGGTGACACATGCCTTGAATTCCAACACTAGTTAACCATAAAGGTCTGGAGGTCTGTTCAGACAGATACTCAGTGACAGAGCTGGGCAGAAAGAGGAAGTGATGTAGCTGGGTGGAGAGAGGAAGTAAGATGGCAGAACAGAAAGGCATATAGGCATGGGTGTACAGGTCTCTTTGGAAGCTGAGGAGTTGATGAGGTGAGGTTGGCTATGGCTTGTCCTATTCCCTGATCTCTCGCCTTTCACCCTAATATCTGGCTCTGGGTTTTTATTAATAAGACTGTTTAGAAATTCATCTTACACAGAATGATCTACATAGCAGGACATCCACGAATACATAGAGAGACCCTATCTCATAAAACAAATACAAAACAAACAAAACAAAAATGTGTGCATATATGCATATATGTGTACATATATGTGTATATATACATATACATATATTCATCTAAGGAGTATAAGAAATGCTTCTGCCTTTAAAAATTAGATACATGCCCTTCCAAATGGCACATGTTATATGCAGATCAATGGATTTTTCTCTTCCTATGAAAGCCCCATATAGCTCTTCTCCAAGGACAGAAATTCCTCATAGTGTAGCATCCCAAATTTTTACCCATGTTCCTATATGAAACCCTTCATCCATGTTTCAGCAAAGAAACCAGATCAAGCTAACAGGCTCCCTAAGCTTGAGTTGGATGAAATAATTTCTGTGATCTTTCCCTAGAGATATTTGTTCACTTCTCCACAAAAAGAGACCCTCAATCCTATGGTCAGCAGAAGAGCTGAGCACAAAGAGCACAATTCACGTTTTGTGTTTGCTCAGGTTTGGGAATAAAGAAATCTTAGGCTCCTGTAAAATGGGGGAACCTACTTAAAGTTAGATCAGGATGATATAGGGACTACAAGATATGGACCTTATGGAAACCTGTTCACCTCCTAAACTCCAATTCCAAGTGATGCCAAAGGCCTTTCTTTATCCAGATTGCAAGTCTTCTTGTCCCACAAACTCCATGCTTATACTAGTGCAGTCCTGAATACAAGTATCCATTGTTTCCTCCGACAACCTGTGGCACCTGTGCTGAAAAGAATACCCACTGAGATTCCTACTGGAATGCAATTCTGCATACTTTGTTGTCTTTCCACCACACAGAACTACTGCCTGCTTCACTCCATTGAAAATGGTAAAACTTTTGTAAAGTGTTCCTATTTCAACCAATGCTCTCAATTGAGATTTTCCTGTGGCATCTATAGGCTGCATGGAAGAAATAGCTTAGTGGATTCCAAATGCAGGCAATCCCTTTTCCTTATATCTTGATGAAAGGATCTCTCACTCTAGCAAATGACATCATCCCTATGAGGGACTGATTACACAGACAGTGGCTTCATTGTAAATGACAACAGAACTCAGAGCCACAGAGTCCTGATGACCAAATCAAATAATGCCCCTAATGGTCAATGATTACCAGACAGCTTTCTTGATTTCTGGCCTGATTTCCTAATTCATCAACTCAAGGACAAAGAGAGATAGCTAAATATGATCTCCATGCCAGCTGCTTGATTCTAGAATACTTGATTCTAATCAATTTGTCTTTAAATTTCTTTTTTTTTTTTTTTTTTTTTTTTGGTTTTTCGAGACAGGGTTTCTCTGTGTAGCTTTGCGCCTTTCCTGGAACTCACTTGGTAGCCCAGGCTGGCCTCGAACTCACAGAGATCCGCCTGGCTCTGCCTCCCGAGTGCTGGGATTAAAGGCGTGCGCCACCACCGCCCGGCAAATTTCTTGATCTATAAAAGAAAATTATATTGGACACTGTTTAGAAGTTTGTAAGGTTTTATTCAAAGCTATCCATTTCTAGAAGTCAGGGGGATTCCTAGGCATTGGAATGAGCTAACTGAAAAATCTAGACCACTTCAGAGGGGAGGTAGGTCAATGTGATTAGACCATCAGTGCTATGAAAATAAAAATCCTATTGACACCCTGGGAGACAGAGGCTCCAGACTAGTGAATGTTGCATTTTAAAGGGTTTTCCTTCCATGTCCTTAGAAAGATTTTTTTTTTCTGGTTACAAAAGTTTTAGTTCTGGAAGAAGCAGAGAAAGAATTTCCAACTTCAGATTTCCTGAGTGTGTGTTCTAAGGAAAAAGAAGTCAGGAACCCTGTCAAGAAGAGATAGACCCAAAGTTCAGTCAAGTAACAGGGACTTGGGGTTGTCTTAATCCCACAACTGTCAGTCAAAACATAGCTGAGGGCACAGAGCACCTCTTTCATCTCTTCTCCTCTCTTCTCTTCTCTTCTCCTCTCCATCTCCATTTCCCTCCTTCTCTGTCCTCTCCTCCCTTCCCCTCCTCTTCTTCCCTTCTTATCATAAAGCTTTACTATCCCCATGTCTTTCAGCCTCCACTGAACACAAGTGATAGTGATGGGTTTGTAGCTACATCAAGTTACAAGCAAGGGTTCTTGGTTATCTTTTTGGTAATTGTCAGTTTTTATCACTTATTTTTACATGAGAAAAAAATCTTTTATAAAGAATATTTTGATAGATCATTTTAGGTATAGTGACTATAGGACTTAAAAACAAACACAAGATAGGTCTCAGGACAATCTCTTCACTTAAAGTTCATAAACAAGGTCAGTGAAATTACTTGGTGAGGAAAAGTGCTTGCTATGAAGCCTAAAGTTTGATCCCCAGAAACCATGTAAAGCTAGAAAGTAAGAATTGACTCTCTGATGTTGTCCTCTGACTTCTACACATGTGCTGTGGCAATGTGGCCCTCCATACATATTTACACATAATAATGATGAAGAAGTTTTATGGTAAAAATTCATAAAGTTTTAAGTTAAAATTCATAAAGAAGCAATTCTATTGGATTATAAATAAGGAAATATTGTTTCTCTGTATTTCCACTGGACACTTGTGAATTTCTTCCATTAACTCTTTTGTTCTGTTTTGTTTTGTTTCTTTAGTTAAAGAATGCTTTGAATTTGCTATAGCCCAGCTGGCTTCAAATTCAGATCTTCCTGCCTCATCCTCCTGAATGCTGGGATTATAAGGAAGAACTTCCACAAGCTACAACTGTGAAGTTTGATCCATATTTCTATGTTCACACACACATACACACTCACACCCCAAACACACAAATTCCTACAAAATACAAGTAAATATAGGAACTAGAAAATGTAAAATAACAGTGAGATAAAGATAATACAGAATGTGGCAACAGTGGAGGATATAACTTTAAATGGGATGCTTAGACTAGATTTTATGGAGGAGGTAAAATTTGAGCAAATATGGTAAAGAGTATGAGCCATGCAGCTACCTAGGAGAATATGATCTGAAACACTGAGTGTATGTGCTGTTTAGAGAAAAAAAAACTTATCAACATGTATTAAGATTAAGAACATTAGAAAAGAAAAGGAGCTTGGGGAATAACTTTCAACTCTTACATGTGGTCCTTAACTACTCTAATTTAACACAGATTGAAATGGGTGGCCTAGGACAGGTAGGGAGAGGTGGGGTCAGAAACAGTGGAATGAAGTGTAGATGGTCTGAGACAAAAGATCTACACATGCAAATGGAAACACTGGAAGAAATATTGGATGATTTTAAGCAAAATAATCAGCACACAAATCATATCACAACACCCGATCTCTCTCAGTGTTAGTCTGTGACAGATGCTGAGGACTGTGGTGATATTTTATTTGTGCTGAAATGTGATTTTATTTGTATGTTAATAAATAAAGTTTTCTTGGAGATCAGAGGTCATAGAGAGCCATAAACAGAAATCAGGTGGTGGTAGCACAAACCCTTAATCCGATCACATGGCAGGCAGAGTCTCTGTGTGGTCAAGGACACAGCCAAGCATGGTGACACACACTTTTAATCCCGGTACCAACCATAGAGACCTGGAGGTCTGTATAGACAAGCAGTGATGAGGAAGTGATATGGCTGGACTTAGAGCCAATGAGAAGGCAGAACAGGAAGGCAATAAAAGCATAGATTAGACAGGAAGAAGCTCTCTCAGGAAGCTACAGCAAGGTGGTAAGCTAAGGTTAGTCGTGGCTATTTGCTATTTCTCTGATCTCTTCTGCTATTACCCTTGTATTTGGTTCTGTGTTTCTTATTTAATAAGACTGTTTAGAAATTCATCTACAAATGACACCCAACAGCAATTCTAAACAGAATCAAAAACAGGTTTCTGCTTCATGTCTCATGAGGGCAGTGACAAGACACCACAACATGTGGGCTTGAGCTATTCTATGGCGGGTTCCTGGCTTGCGGGCTTGACCTGCAACATGGCAGAAATGAGGTGTCTCTAAGACGCACATTACGCTGCGTGGTGGATTTAGCCTTTGCTAGTACAAAAATAAAAAAAAGGTTTCTGGGCTACACACTGCTGGATAAGCATAGACCCACTGCTTATCAAAGTTGGCAGTGAGCATGATTCCCAGAGCTGGCTATAAATGTACCACCCCCATGTTAGAAAGCTGAGGTAGGTGGAGCATTTCAGCCCTAGTCATGCTACAGTTTAAAGCAATAGAGTCACAATAAGGCAGATTCAGATGGATTAAGATTTTTAAATGGTTTACATTGTGTGTAAAAATATACGTAGACTTGGAAGAGAGAGGAAAAGAAATATGGACATTATATAAAGAAATAGTTTTAAAAAATAAAGACTTTAAAGAGACAGTAAAGGTAATATAAAAAATAAGCCATGTAAAGATGGATATTACACAGAGAGTCTGTATTATATTGTCTTTGGGATTTTTAACTGAAGAGAGACATTTGATTGTAAAAGCTGCTGAGTTAAATCAATATGTATATTTTAAAGATGTCTCAATTTCAAAATTAATGTCTAATGAAACGGTGCTTTGGAAAAGAAAATGAGAACCTATGGATTGCTTCCAGGCTGATATGGTTTGATCAAGGAAGACCCCCTGAGAGGCCCAGATGATCCAACATCCAAACAGCTTCAAGGCAACTTGCTCAGAAAATACAACATCACAGACTATTCCAGTCAGGACTTCACCATAATTCTTAATTTTCTCAGGATCTCTATAAGAATACAGTGCCCTCTATCAGCAGGAAGTACCCTAGAAAACTATGCCCACATTCCCAAAAAATGAATTATGGATGTTTGTCTTTGTTTGGGTTATTGGTTACAAATTGTTATTGGTCTTTATAAAAGAAGAAAGAAATATAAGGTAAATATTTTACATTGGTATAGATTTTAGTTTATTGATACAAATTTAAAGTTAATTTTGTTATACTGTATGTATATTTCTACTCTTGTTTAAAGTATTTTGTTTATGCAGCTCATTTGAAATTGTAGTGTACAGTTGAGAAATACAGATTAATAATTAGTCATCTATGATAATCAAACATAGAGTCATGTTAGTTACATTTTCTAGGTATACATTGATATATTTCAATTAGGTAGGTAATCTTCAAACACTTCAAAGACCTACAGAATATGGTATTTAAAATGTTTTAAAAACTTAGACTTTCTGGATAGTGAGACACATCTGCT
Source organism: Peromyscus californicus insignis (assembly GCF_007827085.1). NCBI lineage: Eukaryota > Metazoa > Chordata > Mammalia > Rodentia > Cricetidae > Peromyscus > Peromyscus californicus. Next base: position 70,759,940 of record NW_026294573.1, on the reverse strand, counting down.
CCTGGCAGCACCAATTTACTTCAGAGAGAAAGATGGACATCAAAGACACTCCATATGTAGTTTATCTTCTTCTTGGCAAAAATAGCCATTTGGGCAAGAAACTGTTCTTGCGTGGATTGCTTGGCAAAATGTTGTATCAACTGGACATGCAGGACACATAGGAAGGTGACCATTAAACTTTGCAAGGCAGGATGGTCCTTCAGGTTCCTGCTTCACAGAAAAAACAGCCAGACATTCTACAGGACACCAAGAGAAGCCACTGAGAGACTCTAGGCCTATAGGCTGAAGAATGGATGCCCCAACATTGCAGAAGAACTTTGGGTAACTGTACAGGTAGCCAGCTGTCTCTGTCATTCTAGATTTTTGGAAGCTGCTTATAATGCTCTTCCTGTTTACTTAGTTAATATTATATCCTTCTGAGGTCTTTGATGTAGTTGAAGACTAGATAGTTATAATTTTCCCTGGTTCATGATAAAAGATAAATTAGATATGAAACCTTAGACTCACAAATACAGGATAGATAGAATATTTTCTTTAATTTTACAAAATACAAATAGACTAGATATTTTAACTGTAATTCTTGCTTGATAATCTGTTTTGTTACATGTAATTTTAATAGGTTAAAGTTAAAACCTTCCTTTTGTTTGGACAGAAAAGGGGAAGTGATTGGGGGAATGTCTTTCTGTACACTGCGAATATGTGTTGCTCTGATTGGTTGATAAATAAAGCTGTTTGGTCTATGGCAAGGCAGCTTAGAGGCTGACAGGAAATTCAAGGGGAGAGACAGGAAAAAGAAAGGCAGAGTCTGGAGGAGCGACGCCAGCCTGCCACCCAAGGAACAACATACCAGGAGACTGGTAAGCCATGGAACACATGGTAAAACATAGATTGTAGCTGACGATTTCCTGGTCCTGCCAGGCTAGCTCAGTCAGTAAAGCATGAGACTCTTAATCACAGGGTCATAGGTTTGAGCTCCACATTGGGTGCCATTTGTAGCTGAAGTTTTTCTGTGTCCCACCCAGTCCTCAGCCACTCAGACCCAAGTAAACACACAGAGGCTTATATGAATTATAACTGCACGGCCATGGCTCAAGCCTTAACTAGCTCTTGTATCTTAAATTAGCCCATAACTATTAATCTATGTATCGCTACATGTCCCATGGCTTTACCTGGGTACCATTACATGTTGCTCCTTGGGTGACTCACTGGTGTCTCCCTCTGCCTTTTTCCTGTCTCTCCTCTAACTAACCACTAACCAGCAGCTAAGTTCATATTGGTCAGCATGGGCTACAGAATCTTCTATGGAATCCTCTCACACAGAGCCCCATAAAAGCCCCAGCTCCATGGAGAAAATGTGCTGACTATAGTCCTTCCAGCTCCTTGAGTGCCTTGGGGCTGACCTCTGTGAAGGCCTCTTGTTGTGACAATTGTAAACAATGCTTTAAGCCCCTCTCTTCTCTAATGTTTCTCTAATCTTGATAAATTTTCAACAAGCCTTTTGAAAATTTTAAGCTTAATTCTGCTGAAATGAATCAGAGGAGAGCTGCCAAGAGAGAAGCTCTTACAAGGAAAACACTTTCTGGTGGCTTATGTAGGATTACTTGCAAAGGGGAGTATAGATTCCTATGGAAAAGACAGGATCAAAATTCTCCAGGAGCCGAGGGTGCTAAGCCCATTATGGCATTCTTTGTGTTACTGTTAGCATGACAAAGTCAATCAATACATGTTGGTCAATAATCCTCCGGACTATTAACAAGGAAAAATGTTAGCTTCTAAATGAAAAATGTCTTGAGCTAGATAAGGTGCTCATTACACTGAGAGGAGCAATTTGCATGTTAGCACTAGAAAAAGCTAGGATTTTTAAAACCCCCCTTCACTCTTCTAGTCATCTTAATTACAAAGGATATAATCATTGACTTTTCTGTAAATCACATTTAGTAATTTTGCATTTTTCCTCATTGTTACCAGAAGACAGAGATAAATGACAAAAAAGAAATTAAGTCAGCAAAGAATTTTTCCAGTTGAAAAGTTTGTCAGTTTTTCAGAGACACAAGGCAATGGACATAACAGAAGGTCTTTCAAAATTCAAAGATTCAGTAAAATCTCCAAGGTCAATAATAAACTAAAAATCCTAGAAAAGAGAAAACTGTTTAGAGCCAGGTCCAAGGCCAGAAAGCAAAAACAGCACAAATAAAGTCACTGAGAAGAAAATATATTCCCAACAGCCATCTCTCTCACCAGTACAGATCTAATCTGTTTAGAGGCAGAGGGAGGGGGTGGGGAGAGCAGCAAAGGCTGCTACTCTTGTAATCAGAGTCTAATTGGATGCATTTATCCATTTCATGGTTTAAAGAGAACAAGGGAGAGTGTAGGAGGTCTACCTCAGGTGTTCCTGAGGCTCCAATGAGAATGCATTTGCACACAGTTTCCTGTGATGATGGGTAAATGTAATTCTTAGTTACTTACCAGTGATTTCTCCCACCTCAAATGGTCTAAAACATAAGGATGAAATCTGTATTAAAATTGCTTTTTAAAATTAGAGTGGTTTTCTAATGAATTGAATTTCTACATGATTAGACAGGGATTGTAGACTGTCTTCAGTTATTTCTACAATAATCAATATTTATCAACAATACTACCCAATGAATGCTTGCTTGTCTGAAAAAGGGTCAGTCCTCTTCATGAATAGATGGAAGTTTTCAATTAGATTTTACATGAGAGAAGTCCTTACATGACAGAACACATTACAAGAGAAAACCTTTGAACTTTTAAGCACAGTCTTCCTGAAGAGAAAAGAGGCTAAGATTTAAAACAAGAAAGATCAAAGCAGATTTAAAAAAATGTACGAGCGCCATCTGGTGTCAGAAATAAAAAATATTCAGCCTGTAGCCCTCAAGCTGGTATCCCTTTGTGGGCTCGGCACAGTGCAAGCAAGAGGTTATGCTATAATGAAGCAGTCATTCTTGAAATAGAAGAATCCATGACTAATACTAAGAAGTCACTATTTACTATTTAGGCTGGGTCTCTATGAATCTGCAAGTGAGGCTGGCTGGTGACAGTGAGCTCACCATTCCACCTTTAATATTTCAGTTATTTCTCACCCAAAACCTGTATGTTTCAACTCGAGGAGTCACAAGAGTGCCTCAGTTTTCCAGTCTTTGTAAGTGAAATGTCTTGAAATAGGAAAAGCATTCCTATGCATTTAGAAGCAATTTCTGCATAAAAATACAGCAGAAGCAGATGGGAAGCACATTTTTAAAGAAGAAACTTGAGGATTATAATGCTAATGTGCCAAGATGAAATTAGCAATATATTAAAAAAGAGCTATCTAAGGAATGGTAGTTAAGTGGTAGTTAAGTGAAACTTGTGCACCAGTCTATTAATAGAGCTGGAAAAGTACTTTGTCTCCTGATCAGCAACCAACTTTTCCCACAGCTACAGGCTAAGTCAGTATCTCATGCTATGCCCATCTATCCTTAGGATATTTTAGCTACACAGGTTGATGGTGATTAGGAAGACCAATAGAGTAATCCACCAATGATGGCACTTTCTACTTGGAAGTAGGTCAAAAGGTGTCAGGCTTTAGGTCTGGTTGTGTTGTTTTAATGACTCCTAAACAGCCTTACATTTATTTCTAGAATAAATGACCGATATAACATTTCAGCCATGCTACTTCTGTGCAGGTAGCTAAGTAAAACACAGCATACAATGTAACTATAAAAAACAGGGAAAGCAAGTAACCCTTCCCTGTCCAATAGAAGAAGAAATTTGTGTGGAGTAAGCTGTGTCTCTTTAGTTTCTTTTTTAAAATTAGACTTTTATTGAAAGCCATAAACATTCAAACAGTAAAAAGTTTAGTCTTTGTAATAGCATATTTTAAACATCTAACAGGTAACCGAGATTATCACTTTGAAATAAAAACCGTTTCACAAGATTTCAGCCAGTTGTTGGCATCTAATTTTCAAGCAATGGTGAGAAATTACATGTGCTTTCCATCTGCATCCCCAAGCAATTATCCCTACCAGAGAGAAACAGGACCAAGAGACACCAGGGCACCAGGCACTTAGCTTCCTTATATCCCAGGAGAGAACGAGAATATGGCAGAGGAAGGGACGGGCAGGACCCAGGTGTTTAGCACCTGACAACCTACTGTCTCCTGCAGTGATGGTTGGCTGGGCACAGCAGGTGCAGGGGTGTGGGGTGACTTTAATACAATACTGGTACCCAAAAAGCTTCAGAGAAAGACACTATTCACACCAACTCATGAATTTCCAAAGTCCTCCTGGGGGTTGATGTCTTGACTTACAAGAAAAGGAGAACAAAATTTGCTCGGAAACATAAGTATGATTACTAGCCGCACTGCACTAAATGTCTACTGTGTTTTAAGAGTTTCTTCAGGACAGAACAGATAGAGCCTAAAATAAAAACCCCCATAAGTCAAGGCAGTAATCAACAAAAGCACCAGAAATAGCTTCTTGGAGTATACAAATTTAGAAAAATGTAATGTAAATTTTTAGCTATGAAACATGTATTCATTCTTTAATTAAAAGCTTTTGTCCATTTTTTTTCGTCTTTATTTTCCTCAAACATAAGAATATCTGTACTCTAGCACAAAACATCCAAGGACTTGAATTTCACTAAACCCTGGAAGCGTTGTGGCAGCAACCATTTTCAGTTATGCTGCAAAAATCACAATTTTTTTTCCATCTCTTCTCTTTTGAAAAGTTACAAATCCTAAAGATGTTTTATTTAGTATTTCATCTCCTGGGAGTAGTGTCTCTTGTGGGAGAGCTGGCCCTGAGGTCATAAGAGCGGGAGAGCTATCCCTGACTGCATCTACTGGGCATGGCCCTTATGCCATGCCTGGGCAACACAGTAGAGCTGGCCTTGAAGGTGTAGACGTGGAAGATATGACCCTGAGGACATGAAAGCAGGAGAACTGGCCCTGCCCTTGTTCATCGCTGCAAGGGGTATACTTGGCAGGGCAATAAGGCAATGCAGGAGAGCTTAACCTGGTGGGGAGGACAAGGGAGAACTGGCAGGCTGACCAACCCTGCAACTACGCAGGCCCAGAACCAGGGTTATGTGTTGGTCCACCCAAATATCCACTCCATCTGTAATCCGCTGGAGCACATGAAGGAACTGGTCCTGAAGACCCAAAGCTGCAGGATTTCCACAACACAGGGCAACAGCAGGATAACCAAGAGGAGTTCCAGTGAGGGCCCAGCATCGATAGTGTGGTAGAAACCAGAGGCCTCGAACCAGATCAATGACTCTTTGCAATGAACACCTGCAAGTAAAGATATATGGACAAAGGGGTTTACTGCATAACTCACTGTGTCACACTACAGCTTCCATGATGAGATTTTCCCTCTCTTTTTGTCTTTTCTTTTTTCTCTTAAATTTTATCTGGGGAGTGGGGAGTCCTGCAAGGGCAGAGGGCAGATACTCAGAGATGGGAAATGAAGGGGATTGAGATACTTGATGTGAAAGACACAAATAATAAATAAGGAAGTTTTTTTAAAAAAAAAATCCTTGTCCAAAAAGAACATGTAAATAAAACTGCTTTGAAATTTAAAAAGAGAAAGATAAGTCCAGTAGCAGCAGCTGGGCATTCTCATTGTTTCCTTACTATGCTGATTCTGGGTGGTTGCAGGGTTGCTACTCCTTTCTTTAAGCTTTAATACTGAAAATACACACACACACACACACACACACACACACACACACACACACACACACACAAAGAGAGAGAGAGAGAGAGAGAGAGACAGAGAGAGAGAGAGACAGACAGAGAGACAGACAGAGAGAGAGGATAATGTATATTTCAGTATGATAGTATATGGCAATGGAAATTGGTCCCATGATAATTTTATTGCAGAAGCCATGTTTCATAGACTAAGAACAAGAATGCCCTTTGGCCTCAACTTCTCCCAAGCATCTACCATGTTCCTGAAACTAGCCAGGTATTGCACACAGACGAATCCACACAGGACTGATTTCAGTCTGATGAGTCAGAAATGTGAGTTACTAACAAAACAAAAATCAATGCATAGTAGTGAGAACTCAGATGATGTTTAATCAGAATCTTATAAAGAAGCAATTACTACAAACTTTTCTGGTGGAGGGGAATACCACTTACGAACAGGTTTTCCCAAACTAGATGTGATAGTATATGACTGTTATAACAGTGTTCAGAAGTTTAAGACAGGAAAATTGCATGTTCAAAGCCAGCCTGAGCCACGTAGCTACTTCCAGGTCAGCCTCAGCCATATCCTTGCTACCTGCTTGCCACCTACATAAAAAAAGAAAAAAAAAAGAAGAATAAAAGAAAATATCATAGAACTACTGAAAAACAATGCTCATCTATAAGAATCATGCAGACAAAGAGGAGGGGATGTTCAAGACAGACGAAAATGGCACCTGAATGCTGCCCCTGTGAAAGCAGAGGGGGCAGAGGTGGAACCACAGTGCCAGGCAGGTACTGTTTGTGTTAAAAGTGGCCGGAGATAAAACAAAGAATGGTCATAAGCCGGAGAGGCAGAAAGGGCTCTTGCATATCTAAGACAATTTGGAGCATGGAATGTTGTTACTCAGAAACTAGTGGATCAATTTGACAAGAATAAAAAGGAAATTATTATAGGAGCACAAAAGGGAGATGAAAGATTTGATTTTTAAATTAGTCAAAAAAGTGGTGAACCTTTGACTAACGGTTTAAAAAAGAATGACATATTAATATACTATTTTCATCTGAATGAGTCTCCAATGTACTATGTTTGTTTTTTTGATATTTTATAATAGTTCTTATAAAAATGGTTTTTTTTGTTTTTTTTTTTTTTTTTTTTTTGGTTTTTCGAGACAGGGTTTCTCTGTGTAGCTTTGCGCCTTTCCTGGGACTCACTTGGTAGCCCAGGCTGGCCTCGAACTCACAGAGATCCGCCTGGCTCTGCCTCCCAAGTGCTGGGATTAAAGGCGTGCGCCACCACCGCCCGGCTATAAAAATGTTTTAACATACTACTTTCCAATTTCATTTTTCTTCATTTTCATTTCAGTGCTATAAGAAATATTATCAGATACATGAATAAATTAGGATAATTATTTTTGTATACATAAAGATTCTGCCAGTTATCATCATATTGGATATAGTATTATATTTAAAACAAGATTTATAAAAATTTTCACAGGATGCTAAATAAACAAAATAGTAAAACTCAGTAAGACTTTAAATTTTTACTTAGTATTTAGTACATGACTACTGGTGGCACATGCCTTTAATCCCACCACTCAGGAGTCAGAGTTTGAGGCCAGTCTGGTCTACAGGAGGAGTTCTGGGACAGTAAGGGCTACACAGAGGAACCCTGTCTGGAAAACTAAAAAAAAAAAAAAAAAATACAATGATGGATAAGCTGTGGCAGTGCAAAGAATTTGGGGAAAGTTCTCACAGTGTAAATTTGTCACTAAGTGAAAATCCCAGTACCAGAGTTGGGCTACCTCCCTTTGATCTGTTTGGTCAGGAAGGCCCAAGGTCCCCAAAACAATACAGGCACTTCCCCAGCCGCCATCCATTCCTGCTGGAACTAGATAACAAGGTGCTGTGGCTAAAGACACCAATAGCTGTAATCAGATGACATAGAGAAATCAAGCTGAAAACTAAGATGGAAGCTTACTTCCTGCTGATTAATGCTCCAAGTGCTAGAAAGTTCTGTGCTGGCTACTTGGGGTGGCTACATGGGGGAGATGGGGGGGGTTATTGTCAGTTTTACTCACCTTGTATCCTTTGTGCATACTGCCTACCTGCCAAGCAAGACATGTTCACTGGTGCCAAAATGGCAAGTGTATTATGAAGGCTACCAACCACTTTCTGATTAGATTTGAGACCCACCCCACAAGAACGACTTTAAGTGTCATACCATTAACCCAGCCAAAAACCTGTGACTGTAGAGATCATAGGTCCTAATGGAGATGCTACTGCTATTGTATTTCTGAATACAAACAATATACTAAACAAATTGCCTTCTAAATAATTGTGTTTGTGCTCATAGATTACTGCTCTGCTCAGTTTTGGTCAGGAAACTTCTTTCTACTGTGGTCCGTGGTAAGTGTAGAGACTCACAATAGTGCCAAGTGCTAAGAGTAGTGACTGTAAAATGACCTGTATTCCACCCTTTCAAGACCCAGGGAACTTCACAGAAGAGACAGAAAAAAAAGGTAGGTATGGAGAACTGCCCTTTGGTCCTAATGTGGCTTTTGCATTCTTGAACACACAGCATCTGTAATTACCTGCATGATATCTGTGCAAAACTTGTCAACATCCTGTAATGTATGTTGGAGGAGCTCATGAGGACCCACTCCTCCCCTAGGATTTATATGAAATTAATAGTTGATAGGGAGAGAGAGAGTCTTTCTTCAGCAGAATAGCCACATTTAAGATGCATATGCTCCTGTCAACTATCCTTCAACTGTGTTCATGCAAGCATCCATTGATACTCATTGGGTGGTCTCAAACAAGTCACTGAAGTACAAGTCAGCTAATTGAGAAGATTAAGAGGATCAGTAGAGGTAGAAGGGGAATAAGTGAGGAAAATGGGAGCTGAATTTGAAGAAAATATGTCAAATTGTTGGGAGCACAAAGGTCCTTGAGTACACATATCACCACAGAAACCAGAAATGTTAATCACGCAGGGTTGTCATCTCAAAGGAGGAAATGAGTACCTGTTTTCCAACCATAAGGCCTGGGGTGGATGTTGTTAATGTCATGGTGACCTTGCTGTCTGTAGATCCATATCTCAACCAAATCCCCCAGAATGTTGATCCCAGACTCTTCCTCCCTAGAACTTTAGCTTCAGCTTCCTTTCTCAGGCAGTAGATGTCTTAGTTAGGATTTCTATTGCTTGAAGAGACACCAGGACCATGGCAACTCTTATAAAGGAAAACATTTAATTGGGGTTGACTTACAATTTCAGAGGTTTAGTTCATTATCATTATGGCAAGAAGCATGGCAGCACACAGGCAGACATGGTGCTGGGGAAGGAGCTGCGAGTTCTACATCTTGATCCGCAGGCAATAGGAAGTGAACTGTGTAGTAGGCATAGCTTGAGCATATATGAGGCCTCAAAGCCCATCCCCACAGTGACACACTTCCTCCAATAAGGGCACACCTACTCCAACAAGGTCACACCTCCTAATGGTGCCACTCCTTATGGGCCAAAAACCCAAACACATGAGTCTATAAGGACCACTCCTATTCAAACCATCACTGGGAGATGCCATATGTACATTATAGATTGCTGACCTCTGTGCTGTTTCTGTTACAGACTATATAAGACCCTAGGCCCTTAAGCTGTAAAACACATCTTCCTGGTCACATGTTCTTTGAGTTGAGTTTCAATGTAAATTATGCCTTCTTGTGTACTGGGGCAGTGTCTTCTCAATGGCATACATCTAAGAAGCTACATATAAAAGAGAATCAGAAATGTGATCACCAAAATAATGCCTTTCTTAACAAAACTGCATGTCATATGACCTATACTGTATCAAGTTAGGAACTGTGTTAGAGTAAGGATAAATACTTGCTAAGGTTATAGTATTTCATGGGTTAATATCCAAGTTATATTAAAAGTATGACTGTTTTAATAATAGTAATTAAAATCTTTAGAAAATCAAATCATAACAATGTGAATAATTAAATATTAATGTTAATAAGGAAAATAGTTAAACAAAATGATGCCTTTCAGAATCAGAAAAGCAATCACTGCATATATTGAATATTAGGAAGTGCTGTGGCAGTGGAAAGTGGGCCCTGCGAAGTCACTGGCTGTAGTTAGGTGTATTGGTAAACCATGGTAGGACTTCAACTAGTGAAAATGCCAATCTGGTGCATTATTTTATCCAAGTTTCTCATTTGTATATATTTTCATGAGCAAAAAGTTCTATGGGAAAATAGAAATTTCAAATGTGCTCTATGATCTCTTTCCTACATCAGTCAAACAGGAAACATGATAGAAGTGGCTCCCCTGTGCTGTGGATAAGTGCTTCTGAGTACCTGCAAAATGAGATTTGCATTTAAAAGATTTACAAAATATGAAGTCTTGCGTCTGAATTAGGAGACTCCAGGATACAAGTGTCTGGTTTTCCTGTGTGGTTGTTGGCTCTCCACTGGGCAATGATCTCTATGTTCCATTGAGTAAATCCACTAGAAGTGTCTCAAAGTCACTGCCTGGCACTCAGGCAGGGGCCAGATTCAGAGAATCTTCTCCTGCTGACTCCAGGGAGAATGTCAGACAGTAACACAAAACATCCACTGTGCTTTTACTAATGCACATTTAATACTAAGACCATAACCAACTTTAACAAAAGGTAGGATTCAACAGGAAACAAGAACTAAAGTTTGCCATCAAATAAACATTAGTTGCATGAATAAAGAATGAAAGGGAATGGTCTTTTGCCATTGTACTACAATTAAGCAATTCAAAGTTGTATGAGGGTATGTAACATGTTACAGTGAGTCAGACCTTCCCTGAGGATCTGATCAAATCACTGTAATATACGTGACAGAAGAGAACTGACCCTTAGACATTGTCTACATACACACACACACACACACACACACACACACACACACACACACACACACGCACACTCGCGCACACACGCGCACAAATAAATTAATAAAATATAATTTTTAAAAGTTGTGCAATCTGGGACAAATTCTTCTGTATTTCTCAATTTCTGGACTCATGGGTTTAAAACATCTTGTGGTGAACCAATATAATAACTTACATTTCTGTATTCATGCTGCCTCCTACCATAAATAACTAATCTGTGAGCAATAAATATAGGGGCTATATAGAGATTCAAGGAATGTAAACAAATGCTACTATAAAAGTGAAATTTGGCAATAGAAAATTCAAAGAGGAGAACTGAACCAGGGTTCACAATGTAGCCATAGTGTTCCCATAATAAAAACCATGTTCTGTTGACCTGTTGCTTTTTCATTTTTTCTTTGAGTTTTCAATTATTTATTTTTGCTGTCATTGTCATAGTTTCTGTTCACAGTCATAGCGATGGAAAAAAACACAACTTGATTTACAAAGCAAAAATGCAGAGTGGTTGTACATTCAGGTTCAATGTAGACTTTCTGAGAAGGAATTGTGAACACACCACACTCTAGATTTGTGACACTGATTTTGCCTGTACCTGAGTTTCTTTCTATAATCAAGGAGGAATCATAATAATAAGTACCTGATAATGATACTGGGAAGCCCAAACATGCCAGTTTGCAAAAATAAAATTTCTGGAAGAATGCCTAACACATAGATAATGTGGCATCCACAAGTTTAAAGAGTTGTTAAGTTATTTTATCCTGGAGGTTAAAAATACAGAGGCATCTTTGTAGTATCTGTCAAAATGTCTGGTATATAATAGTAATATAATAAATATGATATATAACTAACTTATAGGATACTTACCCATATGATATTGCACTAAGCCTAAGTTCTAATGCTGATATAATCCTGATTCCCTCTTCCCATTGCCAAATTTCACTCTTATAGTAGCATGTCAAAATAAAATAAATTGTTTGAATATATTATATATATAAAGCATCTGCATATATTTTAAAAATCTGAAGCAAATCTACACTCAGCACATTATAATTAAGCACTAGAAAACCATTGGAGGAGTAAGGACATGAAGAGGCTTCTCTAGCAGATAGAAGTCTGTCTTTTCCTAGGAGGTGTGGATTGCTATTTCTGTGATACAGCTGATGTTTCAGCCATTACCTCTTCATGGACAACCACATAAAGAAAACTATCAAGGAGCAGGACTTAATAGGGCCTCTGAAATGGAAAACAGAAAGAGCACTAACAATTTGAACAAATTTTGTCCCTTTAGTAAGTGTCCAGTGTGAAAGAGGGTTGTCTTGTCTGGGATAACTATAATTCCTGGTGGTCTGCTCTTTGTTATCTGCATAAAATTCTATCCTGAAACATTTTCCTCACATCAGTATAGTTATCAACTTAGTTGTGGTATTAATGTAGAAACCCACATTGAAGATCTGTTCATTGAACTGAGTATATATACACAGATTAACAAAATGTACCATGACTAACAACCTAAAATCAAACAAAAAACATTAGCTTTGTTTTCCATAGTTTCTTGGTCTCTTTCAAAGGATAAATTGCTTCTGAATGATAGTTAAATGTGTATGTATGGAAAAATCAGACATTAGTGAAGCTGGACTTCAGTATTTATAGATTCATTTGAGTCTTCCATGCCATATATAAATGTTTCTACATAAAAATATATGATTTAAGAAAAGAGTATGGTGTGGTGCAGTATCGTATGATACGCTATCAGCTCCATATATAAATAGGATCTGTTTCATAGCTTGTCTTTTATTTTCCCCTCTCATTAAAAGTATCTTTGTCACTGGGTGGTGGTGGCGCACACCTTTAATTCCAGCACTCGGGAGGCAGAGACAGGCGGATCTCAGTGAGTTTGAGGCCAGCCTGGTCTGCAGAGTGAGATCCAGGACAGGGCACCAAAAACAAGCAGAGAAACCCTGTCTTGAAAAAAAAAAGCAACAAAAAAAGTATCTTTGTCTCGGTCAGGTGTAATGGTGACATATACCTTTAATTCCAACAGAGGAAGGCAGATCATAGAGGTGAGTCCAAGTGCATCCTGCCCTACATAGCAAGTTCAAGGTTAGCCAGAACTCCATAGTGAGACCTTGTATCAGAAATTAAAATTCTTTATCCTTAATATTACTTCACTCAGGGCCTTGCAGGTTTCTCAGAACTCTCCACATGCAAATTATTCTGTGCTGAGACCCTTTGTAGACACATAAAATAAGAAGTAAGTGCTTCTCTCATGTGGAGGAAGGATTACGCTGTTATACTCTCAGGAGTGTTGGGAATTTAATAGAAAAAAAAGATCTAACATCTGTAAAAAATTCCCTTATTTTAATAGACAATCAAAGAGAAACACCTTTATTAAACCTTTTTCCTTTCCTTCATAAGCTGAAATTTTATTATCCCCAATTATTAAAGCTGTATTCTTTTTATTTTTTTAATTTTACTTTTATGTGTGTGAATGTTTTGCTTGTGTCTTACATATGTGCCTGGTGTCTGCACTGGCCAGAGGGCATCCAATCCCCTGGAATTAACATCACAGACCTGCCATATGGGTACCATGAAATGAACCTGAGTACTTTTCATGAGCAACAGTGCTCCCTTAACCACTGAGCCATCTCTCCAGCCTCCAATGTTTTCATTTTCTAAAAAATATTTTTCATATTTTTTAAGTAGCATGTAAAGTAATAGGCTTCATTCTCATATATTGGATTATTGATCACCTTCCATCTCATCTCCCTTTCCTACATCCCTTTTGTCTTCCCACCTTCCCTGCTTCCTCCCCTCCTTCCCCTGCCCTCCCATGACTGCTCCTAATGGTCCTCATCTCCCTCTTAATACCTACCTTCTGCTTCCATGTCATATGTAAAACCCCCCTTTATTAAAACTAGATTCTATTCTCATACAATATATCCTGGTTGCATTTCCCCCTTCCTCTACTCCTCCCAGCTCCTCCCTACCTCCCTTCCCAGTCAGATCCAATCATTTTCTGTTTCTCATTAGAAAACAACGGGGACACCAACAAAACGTAACAAAATAAAATACAAGATAAAACAAAACCCATCACAATGAAGTTGGACAAGGCAAAACAACAGAAGGAAAATAGCCCAAGAAACGCACAAGAATGAGAGAGCCACCTGTTCACATGTTCAGGAGTTCCATAAAAATACCAATCTGGAAGCCATAATATATACACAGAGGACCTGGTGCAGACCCATGCAAGCCTTGTGCTTGCTGCTTCAGTCTCTGTGAGTTCATATTAGCCTTGCTTAGTTAATTTAAAGGGTGTACTGGGAGATTTTGTTCATCTACTTGACACAAACTATAGAGTCATCAAAGGAAGGAGCCTCAGCTGAAGAAATGTCTTCTTGAGATCCAGCTGTAACGTATTTTCTCATTTAGTGATTAATGGGGGGAGGGATCAGCCTATGGTGGGTGGTGCCATCCATGGGCTGCTGGTCCTGGATTCTTTAAGAAGATAGGCTGAGCAAACCATGGGAAACAAGCCAGTGAGAAGCACCCCTCCATGGCTTCTGCTTCAGCTCCTGCTTCTGGGATCCTGCTCTGTTTGAGTTACTGTCCTGACTTCCTTCAGTGATGAACAGCAATGCTGAAATGTAAGCCTAATAAACCCTTTACTTCCTAACTTGCTTTTTGTTATGGTGTTCTCATCACAATAATAGAAACCCTAACTAAGACAGAGGACCTTACTCTCCTGGTGTCCTCTATCACCTCTGGCTCTTAAACTCTTTCTGATCTTCCTTGGGGTTTCTTGAGCTCTGATGAAGAAATCACATTTAGGGCTATGTATTCCAAGATCTCTCTCCTTGCATAATATCTGGCTGTGAGTCTCTGTATTTGTTCCCATCTGCTGCAGGAGGAAGCTTCTCTGATAGTGTATGAATAAGGCACTGATCTATGAATATAACAGAATATCATTAGGAATCACTTTATCATTATTATTTTGTAAGACCAGAAGTATTTTGCTTTACACTTGGTACCTGGGCTATCTAGTCTCTGGTTCTTGGTCACCAAGGCAATGCTGGGTATGGGTTCCATTTTGTGAAATGGACCTTAATTCAGACTAGATATTGAGTGGTTGCTCCCACAAGCTCTGTGCCACAATTGCCCTAGCATATTTTGCAACTGAACTATTGTCGAAATTATTAAGGCCACTCCACATAGTTAAAAGGGAGGTTTATTTAGTGGCGTAACTTACAAATGAAGGGATAGGTAGGTCATAGGGTCTGGGAAAGACGTAGCGTAGTCTGGTGGTGTTCTCTGGAGAAGTCTCCTTGGTCTACCTCTAGTGTCCAGGGTCCGGGAACCAAGAGAGCCGCCCATCTGGATCTCAGGTCTTCAGGGTCCTCTCTCAGCCCCACCTTGTAGGCATGACAGTTACCGACGCCTCAATGGGGGTTAGAACTTCCAGATCAAAGCTGGAACAGCTACCCACTACATCTCCCCCTTTTGTCTAAATAAGAAGATTCTAACCTAATACAAGACCATATACAATAGGAATGATTATCAAATATTGTCCAGGAGTAATAAGGGATAATGGCCTAGATAAGATGGAACTACAACCAACGCAAACAATATCAAACAAGAGACACATACTAAAATCTAGAGAAGTCTGGAGCATGGGTAAATGACATCTTACAAAGATCATTCTAAAAGGTGTCCTATCCTAAAGAACCTAAATCTAATACCTAATAAGTTATATCTAAGATTATATATATATACACTAAGTTGTAACTATAACTGCTAGTCTTCAATCCCATCAAAGACCTGAGAAGGAATATAATGATACCTGAGAAATGGAAGAAATGGAAGAAAAGAGAAATTGGTGCTGCCAGGAGCAATTGTGTCTCACGTCAACAGAATTCTAAGTTATTTAAATGTCATATTTTCTAGGTCTATGAAGTGTTTGAAGATTACCTGTCCATCTGACCTATGTATCTGTAAATCTGGATAACCTAACTAATGTAACTATAGAGATGACAAGCATAATGGATGAGATGGATGCAAGCAATTTTCAGGAGTCTTGCAAAAGTAGACAGAAACAGCTGGCAGCCTGAACAGTCACCTAATGTTTCTCAGCATTGTTGGTGCATTCAAATTGGCTACAGGCCTAGAGTATCTGACAGATCATTTTCGGAAGCAGGAATTCTGAAAGACCATCTTACCCTGTCTTGGCAGAGTTCAGAAGTCACTTTTCCTTGTGTCCCGCTTGTCCAGAAAGGACAGCATTCGTACTGTCGGCAGTCGAGGCAAGGGCAGTTCTTTGCCCAATAGGCCATTTTGTGCCAAGAAGACAAATTTCCAAATGGAAATGTCTTAGAAGCCCAACATTCTCTCGGGATCAAATTGGTGCTGCCAGGAGCAATTGTGTCTCACATCAACAGAATTCTAAGTTATTTAAATGCCATATTCTCTAGGTCTATGAAGTGTTTGAAGATTACCTGTCCATCTGACCTATGTATCTGTAAATCTGGATAACCTAACTAATGTAACTATAGAGATGACAAGCATAGGTGACTATAAATCTGTAAGTCTTATCTACTGAAATAACCTAAGGACTAAGGCTTCATGTAAACAAGGTAAACAGTCTGTAAGCAAATGTATGGTAAAAGGACAATGACTTCAAAATTGTAACAATACACAAAATGTCTTTAACAGAGGTAGGAATGTATAGTGCAATATGCAATATGACAATAATCCTAAATATATATCAATATACAAAATATCCTAAACAGAGGTAGAACATACATACAGTATGACAGATATAAATTTACACTTGTATCAATATACAAATATTTCAAATAAGAGTAGAAATATATGTACATTATAACAAATATAGTTCTGGCCGGGTGGTGGTAGCGCATGCCTTTAATCCCAGCACTCAGGAGGCAGAGGCAGGTGGATCTTTGTGAGTTCGAGGCCAGCCTGGGCTACCAAGTGAGTTCTAGGAAAGGCACAAAGCTACACAGAGAAACCCTGTCTTGAAAAAAACCAAAAAAACAAAACAAAACAAATATAGTTCTGTATTTATATCAACATACAAATTATCTTAAACAGGAATATAAAAATAGTTTACATTTGTACCAACATATAAGAATCCATAACTGCAAATTATCTAAGGCTGTTTTTTACTAAATTTGTTTACTAGTATATACAATAATCTACCATAATATCTTATACCTATCCAATTTTTTTTGAGACAATTTTTTTAAGGAGAATACTGAGTCTAATATTTTCTTATACCCCCAACCCTATAACCATCATCCATAACCCTGAGAAATATAAAACCTTTGGGAGAAAGGGCGTCGTTTTTTTAGAATTGTTTCTGCTGTTTAGGGGGTGATTGTATCTCTGTTGGGTACTGTAAGAAAGCTCAGATAGTTAAGTCTCAGTTAGACTAACTATAGATTCTGCAGTAATTCTCAGAGTAATGGGTAAGACTGTCTCAAATTGTGGCTAGAAGTGTAGTATGATGATGAGTACCATGGCATCATTGTGGACTGGGTAAAGTTAGATCAAAGGTTTTGTGGCTGGATTCATATATACTTTTCTCTTTTGGTAGCCCACAGAGTACCTTCCTATACCAAACACACAAGAACATATGGGTAAAGGTTTGGTGTCAGCACCAGCTCAACCTCTCCATGTTCAACAAGTTGTGTGGGTATTGTTCTAAATAATGGGTTCTTACTGTCAGTTTGAGAGTTTGTCTTGGCAACAGCCTGAGTTATTGGGTAATATCATGGGATCCCTTTGGCTAACAGCTCAAGTGGATGTAATCCAGTTGCAGTACTATAAACTTTGTTTGATGACAACAGATGGCTAGTTGGGTCTCAGTCTCCCCTATTATTTGGAGACTTTTTTAGATCACCTTCATATATTTTATGAAGTTCCAGTGCTCTAGCTTTTCTTACCACCCCTCAAATGTGCTTCAATTCTAGCTGTCTCTTACTGCATTCCCACTCCCTCCCCACCTGATCCTCCTGTGCTTGCCTCTGTCCCGAGTCCACCCATAAAATCTATTTTATTTCCCCCTCTGAGGGAGATCAATGTATCCCACAATGCTTCTTCTATAACCATGGATATTAGCTTGGTTATCATTATTTAACAGCTAACATCCAGATATAGTGAATGCATGCCATGTTTGTCTTTCTGAGTCTGGGTTACCTCACTCACGATGAGTTTTTCTATTTTCTATTTGCCTGAAAATGTCATGATATCCTCTTTTTAGAGCAGCATAATACTTCATTGTACAAATATACCACATTTTATTTATTCATTCTTCTACTGAGGAACATCTAGGTTGTTTCCAATACTGGCTATTGTCACTACAGTAACAATGAACATGGTTGAGCAGGTATCCTTTTTATCGGGTGAAGAATCCTTTGGGTACGTATTCAAAGGTGGTATAGATGGGTCTTGAGATAGAATAATTCCCATCTTTCTGAGGAAATGTCATACTGATTTCCATAGTGGATGGATGAGTTTGAACTCCCACCAGCAGTAGATGAGTGTTCCCCTTATTCAACATCCTTGTCAGCATGAACTATCACTGGTGTTAATAATGATCTTAGTCATTCACAAGATTATAAATGGAAACTCAAAGTATTTTTATTTGCATTTACCCTAATGGCTAAGGATGTTGAACATTTTTCTTTGTTTTTTCAGCTATTTGAGATTCCTCTATTGAGAATTCCCTGTTTAGATCTGCCCATCATTTTAAATTGGATTTGGGGAGGTTGTTATCTAGTTTCTTGAGGTTTTTTTTTAAATATACTTTGGATATTAATCTATCAAGTGTGAAGTTTGTAAAAATCTTTTCCCATTCTGTCAGCTGCAGCTTTATCCAAATGACATTGTCCTTTACCTTACAGAAGCTTTTCAACTTCATGAGGTCCCATTTATTAATTATTGACCTGAATGCCTGTATTAATGGTGCCAATGAGTTCAAGGCTATTTCCCACCTTCTCTTTTATCAGGTTCAGTGTATCTGGTTTTTTTGTTTATTTCTTGATCCTTTAGGATTTTATGTTTTGCAGAATGATAAGCATGGATCTATTTTCATTCTTCTACATGCAGACATCCAGTTTAACCAGTACCATTTGTTAAAGATGCTTTCTTTATTCCACTGTGTCTTTCGGGTTTCTTTATCAAAAAAAGATGTGTCCATAGGTGTGTGGATGTATTTTTGAGTCTTCAAAATGATTACACTGATCGATGTTTTTATTTTATGCCAATATCATGCTGTATTTTATTATTATAGCATTGTAGTACAACTAGAAATCAGGATTAGTAATGCTTCCAGTAATTCTTTTATTGTTCAGGATTGTTTCAGCTATCCTGTTTGTGTGTGTGTGTGTGTGTGTGTGTGTGTGTGTGTGTGTGTGTGTGTGTGTATGTGTGTATATGTACGTATGTATGTATGTATGTATGTTTATTTCCATATTTGACTGAGAATTGTCCTTTCAAGAACTGTGAAGAATTGTGTTGGAATTTTGATGGTGATTGCCTTGAATCTGGAGACTGTTTTTGGTAGGATGGTCATTTTTACTATGTTCAGCCTACTGATCCATGAGCATGGGAGGTATTTCCATTTTCTGGTATCTTCTTCATTTTTTTTCTTTAAAGACTTGAAGTTTTATCATACAATTCTTTCACTTGCTTGGTTAGAGTTATCCCAAGATATTTTATATTATTTGTGGCTATTGTGAAAGGTATTGCTTCCCTGATTTCTTTCTCAATCTGTTTGTCATTTGTGTAATAGAAGGGCTACTGATTTTTGTGAGTTAATTTTGCATCCAGCTAATTTACTCAAAGTGTTTGTCAGCTGTAGGAATTCCCTGGCGGAATTTTTAGGGTCACTTAAGTATCATACCATCTTACTATCACATCATCTGCAAATAAAGATAATTTGATTTCTTCCTTTCCTATTTGTATCCGTTTGATCTCCATTGATTGTCTTATTGCTCTAGCTAAGACTTCAAGTAAAATTCTGGCTAGATAATTTTCCTTAGTTATGATAAATGGTAAATTAGATACAAAATTTTTGACTCACAAATAGAGCATAGATGATAGGATATTTTCTTTAATTTTACCAAATACAAATAGACTAGATATTGTAACTGTAATTATTGCTTGATAACTGTTGTATTATATATAATTTTACTATATTAAAGTTAAAACCTTCCTTCTTGATTAGACAGAAAAGGGAAAGTGCTGTGGAATGTCTTTCTGTATGCTGTGAATGTATGTTGTTCCCATTGGTTAATAAATAAGATGCTTTGGCCTATGGTAAGGCAACTTAAAGGCAGGTAGAAAATCCAAGCAGAGAGACAGGAAAGAGACAGGTGAGAAGAGGAGATGCCAACCTCAGCCCAAGGCACAAGATGGCAGCAGACTGTTAACACCATGGCCACATGGCAATATATAGATTAATACAAATTGTTCATTTAAGATGAAAGAGTTAGCTAGCAAGAAGCCTGATCCACAACAACAGAGAGGGAGAACAAGGAAGAGGAGACCATGGTAAATGAAGACCACATAAGAATAGGAAGAAGCAAAGTGCTAGAGAGGCCCACAGAAATCCACAAAGATACCCCCACAACAGACTGCTGGCAATGGTCGAGATACAGCCCGAACTGACCTACTCTGGTGATGGGATGGCCAAACACCCTAATTGTCGTGCTAGAAACCTCATCCAACTACTGAGGGATCTGGATGCAGAGATCCATGACTAGGCCCTGGGTGGATCTGTGCGAGTCCAATTAGTGAGAATGAGGAGGGTTTATAACAGTGAGAATTGTTGAGACCAAGGTTGGATAAAGCACAGGGACAAATAGCCAAATGAATGGAAACACATGAACTATGAACCAATGGCTGAGGGGTCCCCAACTGGATCAGGCCCTCTGAATGGGTGAGACAGTTGATTGGCTTGATCTGTTGGGGAGGCATCCAGGCAGTGGGACCAGGTCCTGTGCTCATTGCATGAGTTGGCTGTTTGAAACCTGGGGCCTATGCAGGATCGCTTGGCTCGGCCTAGGAGGAGGGGACTGGACCTACCTGGACTGAGTCTACCAGGTTGATCTCAGTCCACGGGGAAGGCTTTGCCCTGGAGGAGATGGGAATGGGTGGGGGGAGGTCAGAGGGGCGGGACGGGGGAGAACAAGGGAATCCGTGGCTGATATGTAGAACTGAATTGTATTGCAAAATAAAAAGAAAAAACAAAAAGAAGCCTGATCCATAGGCCATTCAGTTTGTATTTAATATTAAGCCTCTGAGTAATTATTTTATACGTGGCTGTGGGACTGTAGGCAGGAGAGATTTGTCCAGACCAGAGGGCCAGGTGAGACGGGAGAAACTTCGGTCTACATTGATGTTGCACAAATCCTAAATGTTCTTATAAATAAAACCCAGAGTCAGATATTGGGGTAAATGCTGATATACCAGAGGAAAGAAGCCACAGCTACTTCTCACCTTGCCAACTCCTCAAGTGAAAAAAGAAGATCCTGTCTCCATGAATCCTCAGACTAAATGCCTCTGAGTCCTCAGCTGAAAGGGCCTAATTCCTGTCTCCTCCCGCCTTATATTCCTTTCTCTGTCCAGCCATATCACTTCCTGTCTCAACCTTCCCAGTACTGAGATTAATCGTGTGTGACTCCCAAATACTGGGATTAATGGTATGTGATCCCAAGTGCTGGAATAAAAGGTGTGTGCCAGCACTGCCTGGCTGTTCTCATTTAAACTGGATTAATCTCGTGTAGTCAAGGGTGACTTTGAACTCACTGAGATCCAGATGGATCTCTGCCTCCCAAGTGCTAGGATTAAAGGCTTGTGCCACCACTGCCTGACCTCTGTAGCTAACTAAGTAGCTGACTCTGTCCTCTGATCTCAGGCAAGTTTTATTAGAGTACAACAAAATATCACCACATTCTGTTTGTCATTTGTATGTAGAAGGCTACTGATTTTTGTGAGTTAATTTTGTATCCAGCTACAAATTTTGTATCTATAGCTCAAAGTATTTGTCAGCTGTAGAAGTTCCCTCGTGGAATTTTTAGGTCACTTAAGTATCATTCCATGTTACTATCATATTATCTGCTAATAAAGATAATTTGATTTCTTCCTTACCAATTTGTATCCCTTTGATCTTCAGTTGTCTTATTGTTCTAGCTAAGACTTCAAGTAAAGTTCTCACTAGATATAGAGAGAGCCAAAAACCTTGTCTTATTCTTGATTTCAGTGGAATTGCTTTGAGTTTCTCTCCATCTAATTTGAGGTTAACTACGGATTTGCTGTAAACTGCCTTTACTATGTTGATGTATGTAATCTTTGATCATTCATTTTTACAACAATATTAATTATTATTGAAAATATCCTAGCATTTAAAAACCTTTTTACTGTCACAGCCTTGGAATTCTACTCTTCCCCTTCTCATGGTCCCTTTCTAGTATAATTTGTCACACACACACACACACACACACACACACACACACACACACACACACACATACACACACACACACACACACACACACACACACACACACACACACACATATCCAGGATCAACATATGAGTGAAAACATGCACTCTTTGTCTTTCTTAGTCTGAATTACTTCACTTAACATAATAATTTTCGATTCCCTATCTTTTCTTGGAAGTGACATTTTCATCTGTAGCTGAGTAAAATTCCATTATGGAAATGCAGTGCATGTCTTTATCCTCCCTATTTCAATAGATCTCAAGGCTGGTTTCATTTTCTAACTGTTACGGATATTTATCAATAAATATAAATATACAAGTATATATTGCTGTGGGATGTTCTGTATGCTGTGAATGTGTTGCTCTGATTGGTTGATAAATAAAAAAGCTGATTGGCCAGTAGCCAGGCAGGAAGTGTAGGCAGGATAAACAGACAAAGAGAATTCTGGGAAGTGGGAGGCTGAGTCAGGCGATGCCAGTCCACTGTGCAGGGAGCAGCATGTAATGGCACATAGGTAAAGCCATGGAACATGTGACAACATATAAGTTAACAGAAATGGGCTGAGTTTAAATATAAGAGCTAGGCAGTGGTAGGCCTGAGCTAATGGCCAAACAGTTTTAATTAATATAAGCTTCTGAGTGACTATTTTATAAGCAGCTGTGGGGTCCATGGGACTGGGCAGGACCTGAGGAAAACTTTTCGCTGCAATATATGACATTGGACTTGCAGCTCTTTGGGTACACTGTTTCAGAGTCTGCCTTTAGTTTTTCAGGAAATCTCCTGACTGATTTCCATAGTGACTACACCAGGTTTCACTCCCGCAACAGTGAATAAGTGTTCCCCTTTCCACATTTGTTGTCATTTGTTTTCTTGAGGAGAAACATTCTGACTAGAGTGAGACAGAATCTCAAGTTAGTTGCACCTTGTACTTCACTTATAACTAAGAATATTGGGTATTTAAAACATGTTTAGTACACATATATATTTCTTCTTTTGAGAACTGTTTGTTCAGTTGGCTACTTCATTTATTGAAAGTTTTTGTTCGATGTCTATTAGTTCTGGTTCACATGTATTCATGATATCCAACCCTTGTCTGACATACAGCTAGAAAACACATTTGCTTCTCAATGGGCTTCACTCTACTTACAGTTTCTTTTACATGGCTATTGGAGCCCACTGAGGTTTCCTAGTAGCTTTACCCAAAAGGACTGCATAAGAGGATGATTGGGCCACTGGCCTGGGTACCAGGTGTTTGGAAGGGTCTACACTCAGCTATATCTAGCAAGGTGGAGGTCTTTTGCCTCACCCTTGGCATTGTTATAAAAAGTCCTTTTGAATAAAGTTCAGAGCTGGTGGGTTTTGTCCCAGGTCCTACCAAGGCTATCCTGTGTTTCTGTCTTTCCTCTAGTCATCTAGGTATCTCTTCCTACCTAAATATTTCCCACTTCCCCCTGATCAAGAGTACCCTGGTTGTAAAAGTGGGGGCTGGTCCCCCACACATGGCAAAAGGTTATTTTTTTATTCTCCTCTCATATATTATATCCCAACTGCAGTCCTTCCTTCCCCCCTAATCTTTCCTCTCCTACCTCCCCTCTTTTGAAGAACTACCCTACCCCCTTAGCCATCCTCTCTACAGAAAAGAACAGACCTCTCAGGTACATCAACCAAACTTGGCATAGCAAGCTAAAATAAGACCAGGCACATGCCATCCCATCAAGGCTAGACAAGGTAAGCCAGTAGGAGGAAAAGGGTCCCACAAGTAGGCAAGAGAGTCAGAGACAGCTCCCACAGCCTCTGTTAGGAATTCCTCAAGAACACCAAGCTACTCAGCAGTAACATATATGTAGAGGACTTGGGTCAGACCCCTACAGGTTTCCTGATCTCTGCGAGCCCCCATGAGTCCCAATCAGTTGGTTCTGTGGGCCTTGTTCTCCTGGTATCCCTGATCCCTCTGTTTAATTTTCCTCTCCATCTGTTGCCATCAGTTGCTGGATGAAGTCTCTCTGGTCTCTTTAATGATGATTCTGCTAGGCTCCAATCCCAGAATACTCTGTAGCCTGGACAAACAGTAGATCAAATGTTTTGTGTCTGAGCTGGTGTCCTAATCCCTTCACCTGAGGCCTTGGCTGGTTATAGAAGATGGTCATTTCAGGTTCCATGTTCCCCATTACTAGGAGACTACAAAAGCTTTTTAAGTTCATGAAATCTCTATTTTCAATACTAGATGTTATTATCTGTACAGTTGGAGTCCATTCCTGAAAATTATTGCCTATGACTATATTTTGCATTTTCCCTTTGTTTTCTGATAAAATTCCAGTCCTTCAGATTTTATATTAAGGTCATTGGTCAATTTTGAATTAAATTATGTGCAGAGTGAGAGATATGGATTTAATTTCATTCTTCTACTGAATATCCAGATTTTTTCCAAGGCTCATTTATTAAAGAAGTTGTATTTTTCCAAAGTATGTCCATTTTTGTCAAAAATTTGGTGTCTACTCCTCTGTGGATTGATTTCCTGGTCCTCAATTCTATCTCATTGAGCTATACGTCTGTTTTTGGCCAAGACCATGATGTCTTTGTCACTATGGCTCTTTAATACAGTTTGAGGTCATGTATGATACCTTCAGGCATTGATCTTTAAATAAATTCTTGTCTTATGCTTGCTCTTCACTAACTTATCTTTTTGCAGTCAATATAAAATTTCCCACTTCACTTTCAAAATACAGCTGTCTTTTGAATTCGATTGTTTCTTTGAAATGAGAATGAATTATTTTCAGATTTTTGTCATGTGTTTTCAATATGCTAATAACATACAAAAATATGTATGAAAGGAATCATTGCATGAATCTTCTAAACTGAAATTTTAAAATATGTATTGAAGTTCTTAAAGCATGCCATTTTCCAATGACATGCTTTTGTTGGTCTCATCATTTGTACACACAGAGACTTATATAATAATACAACTAGGTATTTCCTTATTTTCTTGTGTGGATAGATTCACCAATGCATTCTGAAATCAATGAGAGACATTTCTCTGAGCAGGGTGATGAGGGCATTTCCAAAAAAAAAAATGAGCTGAGGCAGAAGACTTCTACCAGAGTAGATCTCACCTTTGTGCAGTGGCCCAGATATAAAACCATCCAAAGCAAAAGCTTTGCTGTTTTTCCATGTCAACCATTGTCTCTCCTTAGTGACTACTGTGACTATCTTGTTGTTACTGGTGGTATAGCAAGCATCCTTCACTGACATCAGAATTCTGCTTCTTTGGAAATCTAATGTGGCCAAAGATTAATCAGTCTCCAGCAGTCTTGAAGGCTTCAGCATCAGAATAGGACTTCTGAGACACCCTGCCTCAAAAGCTGATCAGGGAGTGGATTCTCAGCCCCTACAATCAGTAGACAGCCATTATTGGACTACCAAAATTTAACAAATCTTTTCCATCAGTTATGTTTCTCTGAATTACCCTAATATATTTTCTTTGCTGTTGTTTTAATGGGAATTTAAAGGGAAATTAAATATAAAGTGGCATTCTATATCTGCTGCTTCAACCAACAATGAGATGATAATATTTGAGGGAAAAAAATAGTCTGTGCTGAGCATTTACAGAGTTTTTCTTTTGTTACTGTTCCACATATGATACAATTACTTATGTAGTATTTACATTGTTAATTTAATGATTCCTTAATACTCTCCAGTTAAAGAATCTGCTTCCAAATCAATTATAAGTCACTCTAGCAACTGTTTTTCAGATATAGAAAAAGAATCACGTCTTCTCTGAAGCCAGCTCTTGTGGTTTACTTCTCCTGCTCCGTTCCTCTTTATACTTGTTCAAATCCGGTGAGTTCAAGCACAGCGAGAAGGTAAAGGTGCCTTGTATGTTCTCAGCATCATCTGGAAACAGTGAGGGTCTCTTGGCTAGCCACTGTAGTGTTTATATATGAAGCTTTCCTGTTTGTCCCAATTTTATGTTACTTTTATAGCTTCCAAAGGATGAAAGGTAGCAATCAGGCCCCCACCTGTCTTGGGTATTAACCAAGCATAAAATAAATCAAAACATCTCTGCTCTCTTCTGAAAATTAGTATTCATTGCCCAAGCAATAAAGAATAGGCATGGTAATATCATGTAAGTCATTAACTCTGTGGATGTCACTTCTGTACCACCTAAATTACAATATTCATCATTTTCTGTCCTTGTGGGTATTAATTATAATGAAGACTAATAAAAAAAATGAGAGCTTTCAGGAATTTCGGTGGGCACTGAGAACAATGTGAAAAAGAAATTAGAAAGGTCTTGATACTTAATTTCATCAAGGCCAAGGGAGCGTTAGGGAAACATGTTGCCACAGAATAAAGACAAACTGGCCAGCTTTCTGCAATCTGAAAGTTATGAGACAAAAGGAAACCTAATTTCTACACTCCCTTAGGAGACTGGATGAGCAAGCAACACAAAACAAACTACAATGGCCTCTCCTGAAAATGTCAACTTACAGTTTGTTCTCCTCCAAATCCACACATCTGTAACTTGCAGTGCTGTTTTCTGTGTGTGTACATTAATTGCCACATGCATTTAATTTCAGCCTGGACTTACACTGGTTCCTTGAACTTGAAAAGACATAAAGAATATATAGGGGGGAAAAAAGAGACCATTCCAGTATCTTGCTAGTAATTCAGATTCGATATGTTGATTATGGTAGAGAAATGAATTGTAAATACTCTAAGACAATTTTCAATTTAACCTTCTGAGAAAGCAATTTCCTGGAAGAAACAAACAAATTCACTCGGTCTAGACCTAATTCCCTCTCCCCGTCAGGGCTCAGGCACCCTCTTATGAAGCACTGGCAGCAGCCTATGGTAATTACAGCACTGCATCAGTTTGGGTTTGGCCTACTCCCTTTGTCCTCTCACATTCTGATATGATTACTGACAAGCAGTGTAAAGGCAGAAGTGAGCTGACAGGAAGTCAGACAAGCAACTCACATTTTTGAAGCAAGCATCTGAAGAAGCAAAGTGACAACAGGCATATGTCACTGGATTTAAAATCTAATGCTAGGATGGGTACTGTTACTTCACATAAGGGAAATAACTATAAAAATAGTGACAGCAACTATGTATCTAATTTTTTTGTGCTAGAAACTAAATTGGACACTTTTTATAGATGAACATGTGGTACTTATAATAATTAGAATATGCATACATATGTTTGTATATTATTTTAAAAATTTTTGAGGAGGTTATGCTGGCGCTTGAGCTTAGGAATGTATTCATGTAGTGCAAACGCACTATCAAGAAATACATTTCTAAATCATACTCAAGAACTTTACCTACATGCTTGTTGTCATTATATTTAAATAATTTTATGACACATCATGCACCAGGAGCAGAAACTTCTTTGAGAATTTGTGACAGGGTAGAAGAACCCAGATAAACTAGTTTGGGGGTTCTGCTAGACAATCAATCTGAACATGATTGAGAGTGAAATTCCCCAGGGGCCCTATTCATTAGAAGCCCCATGGTTTTCTCTCCAAGAACCATGTCCTTCCAGCAGGAAATGTTACAGGCAAATCCCCGCTGTTTCTTGCAGGGTTAGTGGTACGGAAAGTAGGACCATAAGGAATTATATCAGAGCACTCTGTCTTACAATTCCTGCTCTCAGGGGCATCTCAATGGCAAAGTATTATCAGGCTCCTGTCCCACCACAGCACCTAAACATCCTGTTCCACACATGGGTAAAAATATGAAGCACTGGAGAGGAAATTTAGGCTCATCAAGAATAACAGCAAATCTCGGACTGTAAAATGCTCTCTCAAGCCTCCCCCACCACATCCCTACAACCCTTCACTTAGTAGATCATGTCCAACTATCAAAGCAAGGCTTACTAAAAAGCCTTGGTTTGAAAAGCCTTGGTAACAAGCATGAAAATCAGACTTTAACATGGTGTGATTGTTGGCATTATCAGACTAGTATTTAAAAAACCCTAATAAATAAGCTATGAGCTTTAACCAAAAGGACGTAAGAGATGGAAAAGGTGGGGGAAGAAATTGGAAAAAAAATAATCAGAGACAAATGAGGAGAAACAGGGAAGATGTCAGGAAGGAATGAAAGAGAGAAAGAAGACTACAGACGAGGGGCAATGAGGAGTGGAAAGAAAGAATTTCTCCATGACTTTTAAAGCAATGCTAGGGATTAAAAACAAAAACAGCAAACAAACAAAAACAGCAAAAGGGAGCTGCAGAAATGGCTCAGGAGGTAGGAGCACTGGTTCCTCTTCCAGAAGACCTGGGTCTAAATGTCAGCACCACATGGCAGCTTACAACTGTTTGTTATCTCCAGTCCCAGCGGATCTGGGGCCCTTTTCTGGCTTTTTTAGGTACCAGGTACACACATGGTACACAGACATACATGCAGGCAAAATATGCATACACATAAAATTAATAAGTAAAAAAAAATTTTAAAACACTGAAAGAAATGAAAACTATTTTAATGAAATCATCATTACAATAGTAAGAGCAATTCCCAACAAGAAAAAGTAATTTTTAAAAAAAAAAATGACAAGAAAAAATAAGAGACTATCTAAGACATTTGGGAGAGCTAGAGTTGGTACAGCATGTGGTGATGGGAATTCCAGAGAAAGAAACAGGGAAAGAGGGCAGAAGTAATGCCTAAAGGAATAATGACTGACATTCTCTGATGTTAATATAAGTTTAGGAAGCTCAGAGAACACCATAAATCAGTGTGAGAGCAGTGATAGTCACATCTACATGTGCATACTCCCCACTCAGAAGTCACAGGATCAACCCTAACAGATAATAGAAGTATAAATAGATAATATAAACAGGGGATTGTATCTTTACAAACATCATGTACTATACATGAAAGCTGCAGCCTTGGGTTACTGGCAGGTGGACTTGTAGCTAACATAAACAATTATTGCAAATATTAAGGCAATCACCAAAAATTCTAAGAAGGCCCTGAAGGCTAATGGGGGGGTTGGGGGTGGGGGAGGAAACACAAGCACATAATATGTTTCCTTGAAACCACAAAAGTCAACATAAATGTTCAAAAAAAAACCCAAAAAACAAAAAACAAAATCATGGAGACAGAGCCCACCAGTGCTGATTAGACTAAGAGGTGAGTCTTTGTTCTCAATACCCTAGCCTCTAGGCTTTGGGCCCAGGGGAACAACCCTGTGCCATAGACCACCACCCATTACAGTCCCAGTTTCAGACAGGCTGGACTATCACCATCCCCCACCGGACCCTGTAACCTACAAGCTCTCCCAACCCTCAAACCTACCCACCCTCCAAGACTGCAACTGCTTCCTGAGACAGAGCCCATCAACTCCGATTGGACTAAGGTGAGTCTTTTTTCTTATAGCTAAACACCCCAGCCTCTAGGCTTTGGGCCCTGGGTCACAATCCTGCAACCCATACCATTACCCACTCCAGTTCCAGTTTCAGGCCAGCAGGCAGGTCTTCTGCAGGCAGACCAGACTACCGCCATCCCCCACCCCACCCCCAAACCCATCCACCCTCTGAGACTACAGCTGCTCCCTGAAACACAGAGTCAGTCAGCACAAATTGGACCAAGAGCTCTGAGTGGACCAAGAGTATGGATCGGACCAAGAGAGGCTCCCTCAGACACAGATACCACTTGTACTGAGTGGAGGAAGAGATGAGCAGAGGCCAGTGCAAAAATACAGTCAACAACATAAAGACCAATATGACACCAACAACAGCAAGACCTGAACATCCCAACACAGAAGAAGCAGAAGAAATCAACCTTAAAAATGACTTTAAGAAGAGGAAAAAGGCCTTTAAAGAAGAAATGAAAATTTCCCTTAAAGAAATCGAGGAAAAGACAAACAAAAAAATTGGAAGAAATCAATAAATCCCTTAAAGAAAGTCAAGCAAAAGCAGGAATGAAGGAAACAGTTCGAGATTTGAAAACTATAATAAAGACAATAAAAAATGCACAAATGGAGGGAGATCTAGAAATAGAAAATCTGAGTAAACAAACAGGAACTACAGCATAACCAACAAAATGCAAGAGATGGAAGAGAGAATCTCTGCTATTGAAAATGCAATAGAGGAAATAGATTCATCAGTCAAAGAAAACACTAAAGCCAACAAAGTCATAACACAAAACATCCAGGAAATCTGGGACACCATGAAAAGACCAAACCTAAGAATAATAGGTATAGAAGAAGGAGAAGAATATCAACTCAAAGACACAGAAATATATACAACAAAATCAAAGAAGAAAATTTTCCCAACCTAAAGAAGGAAATGCCTATGAAGATACAAGAAGCTTACAGAATGCCACATAGACTGGATCCAAAAAAAATTCCCCTCACCACATAATAATCAAGCCATTAAACATGCAGAATAAAGAAAAAATATTAAGAACTGCAAAGGAAAAAGGCTAAGTAACATATAAAGGCAGACCCATAAGAATAACACCTGATTTCTCAATGGAGACTCTGAAAGCCAGAAGATCCTGGAGTGACTTTATGCAGACACTAAGAGACCATGGATGCCAGTCCAGAATACCATACCTACCAAAACTCTCAATCACCATAAATGGAGTAAACAAAATATTCCATGGTAAAAATAGATTTAAACAATACCTATCCACAAATCCAGCCCTACAGAAAGCACTAGAGGGAAAATTCCAACCTAAGGAATTTAGATACACCCATGAAAACACAGGCAATAGATAATCTCACACCAACAAATACCAAGAAGGGAAACACACAACACTACCACCAAAAAATTAACAGGAATTAACAATCACTGGTCATTAATGTACCTTAATATCAATGGTCTCAATTCTAAAGCTTAAATCACACATCAAACCCCACATACTAATAGTGGGAGACTTCAACACCCCACTCTCACCAATGGACAGGTCCGCCAGACGGAAACTTAACAGAGAAATAAGGGAAGTAATAGACATTATGACTCAACTGGTCTTAATATCTGCAGAACATTCCACCCTGACACAAAAGAATATACCTTCTTCTCAGCAACCCACGGAACCTTCTCTAAAATTGACCACATACTCAGTCACAAAGCAAATCTCAACAGGTACAAAAAAAACTGGAATAACCTCCAATATCTTATCAGACCAACATGACTTAAAATTAGATTTCAAAAACAACAAGAATTACAGAAAATCTGCAATCTCATGGAAACTGAGTAATGCCCAGTTGAATCACCAATGGGTCAAGGAAGAAATAAAGAAAGAAAATAAATAAAGATTTCCTAGAATTCAATGAAAATGAATGTACAACATACCAAACTTATGAGACACTATGAAAACAATGCTAAGAGGAAAAATCATAGTACTAAATTCCCACATAAAGAAGATGAAGAAATCTCACACTAGAAACTTAACAGCACATGTGAAAACTCTAGAACAAACAAAAAAAAAAAAAGGAAACTCACTCAGGAGGAATAGACACCAGGAAATAAACAAATTGAGGGCTGAAATCAATAAAATAGGAACAAAGAGAGCTATACAAAGAATCAATGAAACAAAGAGTTCATTCTTTGAGAAAATCAACAAGAAAGACAAGCCCTTAAACAAATTAAGCAAAAGGCAGACAGAGAGAGAGCATCCAAACTAACAAAATTAGAAATGAAAAAAAAAAGAGACATGAAAACAGACAATGAGGAAATCAAGAGAATCATTAGGTCATACTTCAAAAACCTGTACTACACAAAATTAGAAAAATCTAAAACACATGAACCACATACCAAAGTTAAATCAAGACCAGATAAACAATTTAAATAGACCAATAACCTCAAAGGAAATAGAAACAGTCATCAAAATCTCCCAACCAAAAACAGCTCAGGACCAGATGATTTCAGTACAGAATTCTATCAGATTTTCAATGAAGAGTTAATACCAATACTCTTCAAATTGTTCCACACAGCAGAAACAGAAGAAACGTTACCAAATACTTTTTATGAGACTACAGTTACGCTTTCACCCAAACCACACAAAGATGAAACAAAAAAAGAACAATCTATCTCATGAACTTTGATGCAAAAATACTCAATAAAATATTGGCAAACTGAATCCAAGAACACTCAAAAAAATTATCCACCATGACCAAGTAGGCTTCATCCCAGGGATGCAAGGGTGGTTCAACATACAAAAATCTGTCAATGTAATACACAATATAAACAAACTGAAAGAAAAAAAACACATGATCATCTCATTAGATGTTGAAAAAGGCTTTGACAAAATCCAACACCCCTTCATGATAAAGGTCTTGGAAAGATCAGGAATACAAGGAACATACCTAAACATAATAAAGGCAATATACAGCAAGCCGACAGCCAACATCAAATTAAATAGAGAGAAACTCAAAGCAATTCCATTAAAATCAGGAATTAGATAAGACTGTCCACTCTCCCCATACTTATTCAATATAGTACTTGAAGTTCTAGCTAGAGCAATAAGACCAAAAAAGAGATCAAGGGGATACAAATTGGAAAGGAAGAAGTCAAACTTTCACTAATTGCAGACGATATGATAATATACATAAGTGTCCCCAAAAATTCTACCAGAGAACTCCTACAGCTGAAAAACTCCTTCAGTAATGTGGCAGGATACAAGATTAGCTCAAAAAATCAGTAGTCCTCCTACATACAAATGTTAAATGGGCTGAAAAAGAAATCAGAGAAACATCAGCCTTTACAATAGCGACAAAAAATATAAAATATCTTGGAGTAACACTAACTAAGCAAATGAAAGACCTGTATGACAAAAACTTCAAATCTCTAAAGAAAGAAATTGAAGAAGATATCAGAAAATGGAAAGATCTTTCATGCTCATGGATAGGTAGAACCAACATAATAAAAATGGCAATCTTACCAAAAGCAATCTACAATCAAAATCCCAACACAATTCTTCACAGACCTGGAAAGAAAAATACTCAACTTCATATGGGAAAACAAAAAAACCCAGGATAGCTAAAAGAATCCTGCACAATAAAGCAATATCTTCAGGCATCACCATCCCTTACCTCAAGCTCTACTATAGAGCTATAGTAATAAAAACAGCTTGGTACTGGCATAAAAACCAACATGTGACCAATGGAATCTAACTGAAGACCCTAACATTAATCTGCACACCTATGAACACCTGATTTTTTGACAAAGATGTCAAAATTGTACAATGGAAAAAAGAAAACATCTTCTACAAATGGTGCTGACATAGCTGGATGTCAACATGTTGAAGATTGCAAATAGATCCTTATCTGTCACCATGAACAAAATTCAAGTCCAAGTGTATCAAAGACCTAAATTATATTTATCAACATAAATCCAGTTATACTGAACTTGATAGAAGAGAAAGTAGGAAGTAGTAGTCTTGAAGGCATTGGCACATGAGACCACTTCCTAAATATAACACCAGTAGCACAGACACTGAGAGCTACAACTGATAAATGGGACATCCTGAAACTGAGAAGCTTTTGTAGAGCAAAGGACATGGTCAATAAGACCAAACAACAGCCTACAGAATGGGAAAAGATCTTCACCAACCCCACATCTGACAGAGGGCTGATCTCCAAAATATATAAAGAACTCAGAAAGCTAGACATCAAAATACTGCACAATCCAATTAAAAATGGGCTGCAGAGCTTAACAGAGAACTCTCAACAAAAGAATCTCAAATGACTGAAAAACATTGTAGCATGAATCTTAAAAGGTCTTATTAATAAAATCAAACCTGAGGCCAGTTATTGGGGTGAATGCTGGAAGATCAGAGAAGCAGAACAAGCCACAGCTGTAGTGGGTAGCCATTCCAACCTTGATCTGGAAGTTCCAACCCCCATTGAGGCTTTGGTAACTGTCACACCTACAAGGCGGGGCGAGAGAGGACCCTGAAGACCCGAGATCCAGATACATGGGCTCTCTTGGTGCCTGGACCCTGGATGCTGGAGGTAGACTGAGCACAGTTCTCCAGAGAACACCTACCCGACTGGACACAGCTTCCCCAGACCCTGCAACCCACCTATCCTTTCATTTGTAAGTTACGCCACTAAATAAACCTCCCTTTTAACTACATGGAGTGGCCTTAATAATTTCACCAATACACAGCTACCTCACCTCGCCAGTTCTTCAGCTGATCCTGCTTTTTCAGACTGGAAGCCTCTGAGTCCTTATCCAAATGGATCTCAGCTGAACTGTGCTGCTCAAAGCCTAAAAGCTTAACCAGCTAAAAGCTTCTAGTTTCTGGTCCTCACGCCTTATGCATTTTTCTGCTTTCTGCAATCACTCCCTGGGATTAAAGGCTCACTTCTTGGGATTAAAGGCGTGAGTCACCATGCCTGGCTGTTTCCAATGTGGCCTTGTACTCACAGAGATCCAGAGGGATTTCTGCCTCTGGAATGCTAGGATTAAATGTGTGTTCTACCACTGCCTATCCTCTATGTTTAATATTGTGGCTGTTCTCCTCTCTGACCCCAGATAAGTTTATTAGCATGCACAATATTTTGGGGAACACAATACCATCACAAAACATTTAAGGAATTGCTCAACATCTTTAGTCATCAGGGAAATGCAAATCAAAATGACTCTGAGATACCATCTTACACCTGTCAGAATGACTAACATCAAAAACCACTGAAGACAGCCCATGTTGGAGAGCATGTAGAGCAAGAGGAACACTCCTACACTGTTGGTGGGAGTGCAAACTTGTACAGCCACTCTGGAAATCAGTATGGCAGTTTCTCAGAAAATTGAGAATCAATCTTCTTCAAGTCCCAGCTATACCACTCTTGGGCATATACCCAAGGAATGCTCAATCATACCACAAGGACACATGCTCAACCATGTCCAGAGCAGCATTATTCATAATAGTCAGAACCTGGAAACAACCTAGATGCCCTTCAACTGAAGAATGGAAAAAGAAAATGTGGCTCATATACACAATGGAGCACTATTCAGCCATAAAAAACAATGACATGAAATTTGCAGGCAAATGGATGAAACTAGAAAATATCATCCTGATTGAGGTATGTACTCATAAGTGAATACTAGATGTAAAGCAAAGGATAACCAGATCACAACCCACAGCTCCAGAGAAACTAGCTAACAAGGAGGACCCTAAGAGGGACTCATAGATTGCCCTGTGAAGGAGAAATTGATGAGATCCTAAGTCCAAATTAATGAGAGAGAGAAGCGATTCTATAAGCAAGGGGCATCGAGATCATGATGGGGAAATGTACAGCGATGGCCAGTCAAACTGGTGGAAACTCATGAACTGTGGACCAATAGCTGTGGAGCCCCCATAGGTCTGGACTAGGCCCTCTGCATAGGTGAGACAGTTGTGTAGCTTGAACTCTTTAGGGGGCCTCCAGGCAGTGGGATCTGGATCCATCCCTTGTGCATGAGTGGACTTTTTGGAGCCCATTGCCTATGGTGGGACACCTTGCACAGCCTTGGGGCAGAGGGGAGGGGTTTGGACCTGCCTCAACTGAATGTACCAGTCTTTGCTGACTTTCCAAGGGAGACATTGCATTGGAAGAGGTGGGAATGGGGGGTGGTTTGAGGGGGAAGGCTGGGGGTAGGAGGAGGGAGAAGAGAGGGATCTGTAGTTGGTATGTAAAATGAATAGAAATTTTCTTAATAATAAAAATAAAAAAACAATGAAGGGGGATATAAAGCACAGCTTTAATTCCAAAAACATTAATAATTTCTTTAAAATAGAAGTGGTCTAAATACCTAAATTTGAAATGGAGATTTAAAGAGTGGCTGAAAATTACAATCATGTTATCTATAAACTATTTACTTTAAGTACAAAATAATATGCAATAAAGTGATTAAAGTGATGTAGAAAGGGAAATCATACTAACTCTAATCAAGTAAAAGAACAATATGTATTAAAATTATGGAGAAAAGGAAATCATGATAACTCTAATCACAAGAAAGAAGGAGTACCTATGTTGATGTCAACAGACCAAGGACATGATGAAGAATTAAAAGACATATTTCTTTTTTTTCATTTTTCTTTATTAATAAATTTTCTACTCACTCCACATACCACTCACAGATCCCCCCTCTTCCCACCCCCTATTCCTCTTGCCCAAGCCACCCCATATCCCCACATCCCCCAAATTAAGTTCTCCCATGGGTAGTCAGCAGAGCCCACCACACTGAGCCTAGGCAGGTCCAAGCCCCATCCCACTGCACCAAGGCTATGCAAGGCGCCACACCACAGGCACCAGTTTTCCAGAAGCCTGCCCATGCGCCAGGGTCAGATCCCAATCCCCCTGCCTGGGTGCCCCCCAAACAGTTCAAGACAAACAACAGTCTTCCATATCCAGAGGGCCTAGTCCAGTCCCATGGGGGATCCACAGCCACCAGTCCACAGTTCATAGGCTTCCACTAGTGTGGCTGGTCATCTCTGTGCACCCTCCCATCATGATCTCGACGTCTCTCGCCTGCAGAATCCCTCCTCTCTCTCATCAGTTGTATTTCCGGAGCTCAGCCTGGTGCCTGGCCATGGATCTCTGCATCTGCCTCCATCAGTCACTGGATAAAGGCTCTATGATGATAGGTTATTCACTAGACAGGTCACCAGAGTAGACCAGTCCAGGCACCCTCTGGACCCTGCCAGCAGACCAAGGTGGGGTCATCCTTGTGGATTCTTGAGAGCCTCCCCAGCACCCTGCCTCTCCCTATTCCCATGATGTCCTCATCTATCATGGTATCTCCCTCCCTGCCCTCCCACTCTGTCCCTGTTCCAGCTCAACCCTCCCATTTCCCTATGTTCTCATTTCCTACTCCTCGACCTCTGCCACCCCCCCACACCTAGTCTGCTCATGAAGATCTCATCCACTTCTCCTTTGCAGGTCATCCATGTGTCCCTCCTAGGGTTTTTCCCTGTTAGCTAGCCTCTCTGGAGCTGTGGGTTACAGTCTGGCCATCCCTTCTTAATACACATGTGTTCAACAACAGACTATCAAAATACGTAAGTCAAAAATTGACATAATTACAAAGAAAATACACAGATTTATTACTTGAGACTTTATTTTCAGCTCCAGCATAATAAAATCAATTAGGACAAAGTTGAACTCAACACCGTTATTCAAACAGGTATGATGGAAATGCATAGGTTCCTATGTCTAGCCAGAGATTACACATCATTCTCAAGCTCAAATAGGACATAGGATATTCAGCTCTAAACCCCATGCTAAACCATATACTGTAATAGTGTCATATACTGTGGTATACTCATATACCACAACTAAACTAAACTAGAAATCTGGGCAAGAATATATGAATAATATATGTGTATGAAGACATCATAATGAAAATTATTATTTTAGTATGCTAAAATGATTTAGGAAATAAAAGAGCATTTCTGACACTAAATATTTAAATTATAAAAGAAAATAAATCTAAAATCATTATTCTAATTTCCATTTTTGGAAACCAGAAGGAAGATAAATTAAATCCAAAGAAAGTCAAAGATAATGATAAAAATGGGAATAAAAATCAAGAAATAGAAAATAAGAAAGAATTTGAATTTAGGCAAATATTACTTTTAAATTGTACAGTTAATAAGACTTTATCCAGAGTAACCAAGAAAAATAAGACACGGGTTACTCATACCAGCAAAGGCAAAGAAAGCATCACTACTGACCCTTAAAAGAATAGTGCTTGAACATTATCAACAATTATAAATATAAAGCTTTAATGCTATAAATGAAATAAGTCAATTCTTCAAATACCCTGAAAAATACTACAGGGAAAGAAATAGATTCACAGAACTTATATATCAAAGAAACAAAATTATTTATAAATAAGATTTAAAAGCAGAAAACACTAGGCCCAGATGGATTCACTTGATTAATTTTACAAAACATATTTAAATGAAAGGACTTATCAGTTCTTTACAAACTCATCAAAAGACATAGCAGGGGGAAAAAATCAATTCATTCCTAAGCCAGCAATGCTCTAATATTAAAATTAGAAAGGCATTACAAAAAAAAAAACCATGAAAATGAAAATTGCAGGTCAGTCCCTTTAAATAACAATCAAGAAAATCATCTGGACATCATATTAGCCAATCAAACCTTACAAAGAAAATAAATTTTTTAAAAATTAACTATTGTGAAATATCCCATCAACAGACTGAAAATTAGCTCACACGATGCAGAAAAAGATCTTGACAAAATTCAGCGCCAATTCCTGATTAGAAACTCCATTGAAAGTAGAAATAAGAATTTCTTCAACTTGATAAATAAGATGAACAGGAGCAATAACAGCAAAAACTACAGCTAACATAATGCTGGTGATTTGATTTCCCCACTGAGATCAAGAGCAATGCAGTATGTTCCCCTCCCTAGTCTATTCAGCACAATACCAGAAAAACTTACCTAAAGCAATAAGATAAGAGAATGAAATAAAAAGTGTAGAATTAAAAAAATTAAACAGACTGCACCATATCTTTGTAGAAAATCACAAAAATCAAAAGTCCTAATTCTAGAACTAATACGAAAATAAAACAAGATAGTGGAACACAAAGTTAATGTAACAGTACACCCATTTCCTAAACAATTTTAAAAGAGCTTTACAAATTTGTAACATTGAACCCCACAAGTAAATTCCTAGACCTGATCCTACAAAATATTTATGAGATCCACCTGAGAAAAGCTACACAAATCTAGTGGAAAATGTCAAAGATAAGTTAAAAGACGAAATATAAAACGTATTTGAATAAGGAGACCCAGCACTCTCAACATAACAGTTCCTCTCAACTTGTTGAATGGATTTAATACAATCCAAATTGCAGCACAATGTTAAGGGACTATTAATAAATCGACTGTCAAGCATACATCAAAAGACCTTTAACAACCAACAAAATCCTCCAAAAGAACAAAGCTATCTAGCTGTAAGACTTATGAAAAAGAACAGCAGTGAAAAGAGGCTTGCATATCAGCTATCCTGCATATCAGATATTTACATTAGAATTTACAATAGCAGTAATTACAGTTATGAAATAGCAATGAAATAATTTTACTGTTGGGGTCACCACAAACAGGAACTGTATTAAAGGGTCACAGCATTAGGAAGATTAAGAACCACTGGTCTAAAGGGATGGAGCTGAAGATGGCTCGGTGAGTAAGAGCACTGCCTATGATTCCCAACATCCACATGCAGTAATAAGCTTCTGTAACTCCAGTTCCTGGGGAATCCAACACCATTTTCTGACTCTGTGAGCACCACGTGTGCATATGGTACACAGACACACAGGCAGAAAAAAAAAATACACATAATAAAATAAAATATTTTTATTTATGTAAAGAGATAAAAAGTCTAGATGTAATTCACAAAATCATAAAGCTACCAAAACTATGACATAAATTCAAACCTCACCTGCCTTGGCTATGGTGATGACCATTTCAGGTAAAACATAAGAGGCATCTTACATGAAATGAGTAATTAATATGATGAAGTTCATTCAATTAAAAATTCTACCTGTTCAGAGAATGGGAAGACATGCCACAGACTACTGTGAATATTTACAGAAGATACATTTTATAAAGTATTGTTATTCCAAGTACATATACTAAAATATGTAAAGATTTCTTAAATTGTTATAATGAAAATCAAATTACCAGATTTAAAATTTGACTAAAGACTTGAACAGACAATTCACCAAATGTGACATACAAATGACAAGTAACTATGTAAATGAAATTCTATGTCATTTGTTGTGGAGGAGTTGCAAAATAAAATTTTGAGATGGCCACTACTCACCCATTGAGATGGACACATTGTCATCAAATGCCAGAAGGAAGTGAAAAAGAGAATTTTTGTCCATTGCTAAAACAGACAAAAATGTTATAGTCACTATTGGTGGTGGGGTGGGTTCACTTTACCTAGCCCCAGCTGTCCTGGAACTCTGTATATAGAGCAAGCTGGCCTCAAATTGACGAAGATCCACCTGCCTCTGCCTTCCAAGTGCTAGGATTAAAGGCATGTGCTACCATGTACAGCCCATATTCACTTTTGAAGATGGTTTGTTGTTTCCTTACAAAACTAAATGTGTTATAGGATATATTAATTAAATGTTTCAGCCTTTGATGAAACAATTGGCAAACTTTCACATGTAAGTTTTAAAGTCCTTATTACCAATTGTCAAAAATGGCCTATGATAGATGTATGCATAAGTCAACTCCTACATGTTCATACAATGGAATTTTACTGAACAACAAAAAGATGTCATGTATTAAGTCATGTAAAGTCATAAGGAAATTGTTACTAAGTGAAAATAAGTCAATCCAAAATGTTTTTCACCCAGATTTCAACTTTAAGAGCACCACAAAACTGGAGAGAGTAGAAGCATCAGCAGGGTGCAGGAGTGATTGGGCTGGACCAGTAGGGTGCAGGAGTTAATGAGTTGGATGGTGTGAATAAGCAAAACACACAGTTTCTCAGGAAGTCAAAGTATTGGGTATGATAGCACAATGATAGACACATGTTACTGTACATTCACCATAACTGATTAATTGTCTTATGAAACCTATCAGAGACCATGAAGTTTGGATGTTAACAGTGCCAGTGTAAGTCCACTGATAATAGGACATGCTCTCTAGTGTTCAGAAGGTAGGCTGTACTCGAGTGGGCAATGAAGATGAGAACTCTATGCTACCATGTGTTCCAAAACTAAGGTCGATTGTTTTTAAAAGTTTAAGTCACCTCCCAAATGAGTCGCCTATCAAAACTGATTAATTGGCAGTGGTACATTGGCCTTGACATAAATTTTGCCTTATTCTAGTATTCCCTTACAGTGCCACAAAGTCCAGCTGTACTTGGAAAATGTAAAAATGATGTGGAGTTGACATCAGAGGCAAAGATTATGTCTACCTGACTTAGGCTGTGCAGTTGTTTTAAGGAAAATAAGCTACAGATCAGGCTGAGGGATGAAAAAATGGAAATGAATTGAATGAAGGAGACCTACATAGAGAGTCACACATAAACACTCAATGGAAGAAGGAAATAATCCACTTAGGACTTGGAGATGGGAGAACCAAGGCACCTGAGAAAAGCAATGGAGATGAAACTGACCTCAAGTGCAGCTATGTGGGAAGTGCCTGATGGGATGAGAGGTGGAATTAAAACAGGGTCCCAGAAAAGAAATTAAGAATAAGGAGGAAAAACCAACAAGAATTTGAAAAAGCCAAAACTATGTTAATGAAAATAATCATGTTTCAATACCAGAAAGATTTTTAAAAACGGAAAAATTTCAAAAGGGCAGGTTGAAATGCACATGTTATATAGAGAAAATGAGTGTCCTGACAGCACAACATCCAAACATCCTTCCTGAACTTCCTATTGTTCTTGTGTATCTGGTGTACGTACATTCAGGAAAGTGTGTGACTACATTTGTTTAAGTTTTAGTGTCTCAGGTCACTAGATGTTATTTGTAACTGTCCTTAATTTTTATTTATATGTAATACTTTTTGAAGTCCCTGCCTTTGTTAATTATATAAACAATCAGTTTCCTTATTTGTAAACTTTTACTACACTAATACTGATAGACTAATGATATATACATACATATATTCATAAATAGATTATAGATAGATGGTAGATAGACAGATGATAGATGAAAGAGAGAGATAGTGGGTGATAGATTGGATAGATAGATAGATAGATAGATGATAGAGATACAGAGATAGAGAAATAGACACATGAAGAAAGAGACAGACAGAAGACAGGTGACAGATGGAAAGATGGATGGTAGATCATTAATAGATAGTCATGATCTACAGATACGTATCAGCATGGTTTATGTAGTAGAGTTAAGGCTCCACTATCAAGTTTGTGTCCATTTTGCCTGTGCTCATCTTATTCTTTTCACACTTTAGTTTCACTCATATGTTGTTGTTGTTGTTGTAGTTGTTGTTTTAACTTTCTTTTCATATTAAAGTGAAATCTGTTTCCTCATCACCCTTTCAACTAGAAATCTCTATTTATGGCTACTCTTACTCATTTTCAGTATTCAGTCACTCTTCAAGTTACAAATGTGAATCTCTAGGACATGGAGAAACCATTTTTACAGTGTCTGTGCCTCATCCTACTCATGCAGGATTGCTCCATCATAACCACACTCATAAACATGAAAACGACACCCATGCAACTTACTGGAGTGAATTGCTGTCTCAATTCAAAAAATGTCAATATCTGCAAGTGTCTGCTATATCAAGTTCTAGGTTTACTTTACTGTCTGCTTCTTGCTTTCAAAGCTCACAGGCACATATGAGGGTCAGGTTTTTATCTCACTTTTCAAGAGACGGAAACTCGGGTCAAGGTCGCACTGCTTACTACACAAGGTCACACACCTCTAGGAGAGAAGCCTGTATGAGAATGAGGCTACGTTTAGTGAATCTTGATTCAAACCATTTTTAATTTGTTAGAACTTCCCAACTGAAAACACCTAACACAGATACATTGCATAGATTAGGCACATCTACCTTCTGCTTTCCCTGCCCAATTTCTCCTGGGATATTCCCCCAACAACACACCAACCTCCTAACTTCATGTTCTCCTTTTAAACTTATTTATGTTAACCCACTGATCTGATAAGTGTTGCCTATGTGTACATAGATATGAGGTTACCCATTGGGGTATAGGCAAAAATACCAGTGGCCACACCTCCAAAGAAAAGCAACTTCCCACCCTAGCAACCATCCACCACCAATAGCTCCTTAGCTTGGGGTGAGGCCTCCTCAGCCCCTTCCCTATTCTTGCTGGAATTTTTAACTGGCTTGATCTTGTGTACATCTTATGTAGGTAATCATAGCTTCTGTTTCCTTGGACAGAAGTCATGTTGGATAGGAGAAATGTTTTTAATATAGTTTTTGTTTTATTTTGTCCTATTTTGCTTGTCTATTTCTTAGGGTAAGGGACTCTTTCTCTAAAGAATCATTACATGGAGGACAGGCATGGATCACCTTCTTCTCCTACACATCTTTCTTCTTTAATCAAACATGAGGTTGGGAGGCATTTTTGAGAAACGGTTTGTCCCAATTGCTCCATAACCTATAATGTATGGTCAATACACATGTGTGCACATACACATACACACAAACACAAACACAATCATTGACATATACTTTCAAATATATGTGTATATATACATATATATATACATACACAATGAAAGATAGATATGTGCAATATACACACACATTCATTCATAATATATGTACATACACATATATACACAGATACATATATATACACAAACACACAGAGATAATTACATACACACAAATACACAAATCAGAAAATGCAGTGCATTGTGAATTTTGTACCCAATCCTGGTTAAGGCCTCAATGATATTATAACAGCTAATGTATGATTGCATATCACTTCACACCTAAGCACAGTTGTTTTACATAGCCTCACTTGACCATCACAGCACTCTACATGGGCAAATGAGAAACCAGTATTTTCAGGCTTTAAAGATGGAGACAGAAATGTTAATGAATAATAAAAATTTGAATATGAGTATACATATATATATACATATATAACAAGCCTACCTTTTCTCCTTCCCTTTAAAGAGTTGTACTGAAGGATAAATGCCACACAATTAAAACACACTTATTTAATATGTGCAATTTGATAAGGTTTGCTATATGCTTACATACACAAAACCATCATGGAAATTAAAACAACTGTGATGGTTATTGTTGCTAATTTGGTGGAATCTATAATCTCCTAAGAGATGGGCCATTGGACATTAATGTGAGGATCCATCTTTAGTGTTTTAAATAACTAAGAAGAACTGCCCACTGTGGGTGACACCATTCTCAGTCTGGGATCCCAGACTAATTGAGTGGAGAAACAGAACTGGGCAGCAGAAGCATTCAGCACTCCTGCATCTTGTTGTGGATGATGTGACCAGCTCCTTTGTGCTCCTGCTCCCTTGATTTCCCTCTTATGATTCACTATACCATGAACTGTGTGGGCAAAATAAATTCCTTCCCTCTGAAGTTGCTTTTGTGGGAGTATTTTATCACAGCAGCAGGGAAGGAAACAAGGACAAGAACGGATTTGTCTGTTATTCACAAGTGTTCCTTCATACCTTTTGCAAAGCTCCTCCTGTCCCTTCATCTTCAGGTACAACT
This sequence comes from Peromyscus californicus insignis, assembly GCF_007827085.1. Lineage (NCBI taxonomy): Eukaryota > Metazoa > Chordata > Mammalia > Rodentia > Cricetidae > Peromyscus > Peromyscus californicus. The sequence goes on along the minus strand of NW_026294573.1, from coordinate 70,715,647 downwards.
GGCTTGTTTTCTGCAACTGCACATTAATTACATTATCTGTGTTTCTTTTAATATATGGAAACATGTCTAATTCTCTCTTACAGACTTGTTTACTAAGAACATTACTTAGAATATTATATGTATTCTCAAATTCTTAGTTGCTGGATATTGGTTGGGTGCTACAAATTGGAGAAGACAGACACCACCTCAGATTCTGGGAATCCAGGCCTTACTACCTCCTGCCTCCTCTACCAAAACTACAGATGATGTTGGGAGGTGCTAGAATACATACAAAATATACAGTTAACTGAAAAGGGAACTTCATGTTGAAGATTTGATGAAGTCATCAACAGTCATGATGGGGTATGATTTAGGGATCACCTACGCTCTTGTAAGTAACTCCGCTCTATTAAATGTTTTAAACCAAATCAACTCTTTGGCTCAATAATTTGAAATGAAGAAGGATAGAAAGGCAAGAACAAGAAAAATGTGGAGTGGGGAATGAGAGAAGAGAGAAACCTTCCCAGAAGAGAATTCATTTAAAGCCCCTTCTCAGTACAAAATCAAGAAATGCCACACAGTTAACAATTGCTCTGTAGTTTCATTTTCTTTTCTCTCCTCCCAGCTGTAACCTGAAATTTTCTAGGAATCTCACCAAAGCCCTATATATAGGGAAAGGACATGCACTAAACTCCTTGTGTATACCCAGGGGCTTTTGATTTTACTCTCAGACTTTTCACTTCTGCTATTAATCTATTAAGCTCATTCCAGGCCTCTCCAGAGCCAATCTCTAATCTCACTGTTCAGAAAGGAGGTAATAGTTTCCTTAACAACCTTTTGAGATATAACCTGGGAGCTACCAAAAGACCCACTCACATGGCTAGTGTTAAGACAATGAACTACTTACTCTCCCTTGATGTGCTTGTTCCCACACTTGGGTATGTCTTAGCTTTCCTTACTCTCCTAGGAAGTACACAGCCCTGCTATTGTTTGTCTGTCTTTCCTCTAAACAGTTTGCTTTTGGTGCTCTATCCAGGATGATGGGTGTTTCTTTACATTTCATCAGAAAATGTTAATCCACATACCAGTAAGTGTTGTTGGTCTTGCAAATTTTCGTGTGAATTCAACTGACATCTACATAAGTAGACCTGGAGTTTTCTTTGGAATATTCTTAATTCAACTTATCTCTATCTAATTGAATGAACAGTATTTGTGCATTTCAATAACCCAAATATGTAAATATACACTTCTTCAGGCACTTGGGGAACAAAACAAATACTATTTGCCCAAAGTAAGCATTTTAATCAAGGAAGAATAGCAGTAATAGTTAATAAAATGGAAAGATAAAAAATAATGAAAATGAATAAAGCCAAACATGAATTTATTTTTAAGATATTCAATTACTTATATGTTAAATGCTTCTGCTCCCAATCATCAGAAAAATGGGAAAACACCTTAGTTATTACAATCAGGCAAAACAATATTAATGAACTTTTTAAAAAGTAAAAGTAATAAATATTTAAAAAATGTCAGTTACTTTGAAATATTACGTGGCATTTTTTAAATTTTATACGATATATTTGATCATATTCTTTCCCCTCTCCAAACTCCTCCCCTATCTTTCCCAACCAGCAAACTACATATTCACAGAGAGTCCCAACTGGATAATGTCAAAAACTATGAGACTTTGGAGCCTCAGTCCGAAATGGGACATCTTCATCAAGCCCCTCCCAACAAATCTCAGTGATTTATGCAGAAGAGGCAGAAAGGCTGTAGGAGCCAGAGATGATGGATGACTCTGAGGTAATTGTCTCTTAGGTACAACAGGACTAACAGACAATTGAACTCACAGAAACCATGACACCATGCACAAGACTGGCACAAACACAAAGCAGGGGAAGTGGACACAAAGTCTCACTCCCATCCAAAAAGGTATTGGCAATTGACAGCTTCTGTGAGAAAGAAAATCAGTTGTTTTTTTTTTAATGGAGTGTGTCACCAGTGTATTAATTACACTCCAGGGAAGACCTTATGCCAAGGAGTAGTTGGCTAACAGAATATGGACTACATATTTTTGTGTGTGTGTGTGTATGACAGAGAGAGAGACAGAGAGAGAGACATAGAGACAGAGAGACAGAGACAGAGAGAGAGAGAGAGAGAGAGAGAGAGAGAGAGAGAGAGAGAGAGAGAGAAATTTTAAAATATGGTTTGTTTGTTTTTTAAGAGGGAAAAATAATAATGTAAGACACAGAAAAAAGCTTTGCTGTGAAGTAATCTGCAATAACCATTGTATTGTATATACTTCAAACTTGTAATATTTATAATCTCCCATAATGCACACTTCAGACTCAGTTGATATAACCATCCCTGGCTTTGGAAATGCCATTGGTCATGGGTTTGTAAGGCACTCTGCTCTTTTCTATCTCTGTGTCCCTATAATTGAGGTTATAGGGTGGCCCTTTGTTATATGTTATATGTCTGACAAAATCTATGTAAGAATCTAATAATATTTCAATGCCACAGCAATAAAAGGAGTAAAATTGACATAAATTAAAGCATACATCCTGTTCAGAGACTGGATGACTTAGTTTTGACATTTCTCTCATAACGTTTCTGTAGCTAAAGTTTTCCTGCCTGGCCCACAGTCGGGACAAATCTCTCTCACCTGCCAGTCCCACAGCCGCTCAGACCCGACCAAGTAAACACAGAGACTTATATTGCTTACAAACTGTATGGCCGTGGCAGGCTTCTTGCTAACTGTTTTTATAGCTTAAATTAATCCATTTCTATAAATCTATATCTTGCCACATGGCTCGTGGCTTACTGGCATCTTCACATGCTGTTTCTCATCATGGCGGCTGGCAGTGTCTCTCTGACTCAGCCTTCCACTTCCCAGCTTTATTCTCCTCCTTGTCCCGCCTATACTTCCTGCCTAGCCAATGGCCAATCAGTGTTTTATTTATTGACTAATTAGCAACACATTTGCCATTCAGAACATCCCACAGCACGTTTCTTTAGATTCAATGCAATTTAAAAGGATTTTTAAAAAGAAATGAACTGGCTTATTTGCTTCATATTACCAAAACAAACTAGACTCCTTGAATTCACTTTATGAGACATATAAAATAAATTAACGTGAGTGAAATTATTTAAAGATTTCCATTCCCTTAATTACTTCCACCTTACTACTACTACACCACCATACAGAAACAACTAACAAGGGAAATATTAGCTTCAACCTACAGTTTCAGACCATCATGGATAATAAAGATTTGCTGGAAAGCTCAGTTCACAGTGCTGAAAATTTGTGGAAGAGACTGTCCATATCACAGAGGACATGCAAGCAGAGACAGCAACAGGAATCCAGGACCAGGTGAAATGTTCAAAGACCAATCCCTAGAGACCCACATCTTCCAGCTAGGTTCTACTAGACTTACAAAATCATACCACCAGCTGGAGACCAGTAGTTCAAAACATGATTCAGGGCCAAAACATAACCATCAAGCTACTATAATAAATAAACATATTAGGCATGTAAAGAGAGGCATAGGGATCAATATACTTAGTAAAGTTGCTAAAGGTTCATAGAAAATTGTCAAAGAAGGCACCAAGATAATTTAATCATAAAAAAGAGAAACCTAGTGGTGAATGATGTAGGGTAAATTGAAAGCAGTATGAAACTTGTGGGGGAATAAAAGTCTTGACTCCAACTTGAAATAAGTAGTATAATCACATTGCAATAAATTTTACACCAAAATAATGAGCTATAAAGTTTTCTGCAAAAAAGAAAGTCTATGTAGCTTGCCTTTTTTGATAGTATATAAATCTTAAAATATGTTTGAACTTCTTAATAGCTTGAGCTTCAATAAAAAATAGCATTATTTTCTCTAAAGAATTCCATATAATACTACTGACTGAGAAATATCAGCAAAACACATTCCTGACAAATAGCTCATATCAAGAACATTTAAAGAACTCATAGTGATAAGAAGGCAAACACTTAAAATGATCAGCAGGTTTCAGTGTGCTAAAATGAAGATACTTCATGGAAAACATGCACTGAAAACATCTAATTTCACTTAGAATCTGATGAATGCAAATTTACACAATGATAAGAATCAAGTACACATCTACTAAAGTGACTAAAATTACAACTGAAGAGTATAGAGGGTGACAAGAATCTGTACACATTTCTGGGCAAAATTTAAGGTCCACAGTCCTTTGGAAAATAGTTTGACAGTATCTGACAAAATTCAGTTCATATTTACTAAATTGTTATTCGATCCCTTTTTAGGTGTATTTGTTCAAGAAAAATTAAATAATATGTTTATACTATGTTCTTTAGAAGAATTTTCTTTATAACTTAATTCACATTAGCCTCAATATAAATGCCCATCAGCTTGAGAACACATAAGCAAATAACAGCAGGTACTTACAGTGTAATATGACTAAGCAATAAAATGGAACTTCTGATGTGCACAACAGGGTGACAATATCCAGCATTATTTTAAGTGAGTAAAGATAAAAAAATAAAACTCTTTAAAAGACAGAAATGTATAGTACAACATCTGTACCTAAGCCAAAATTGGGCAGAAAGACTATACGAGCCAGAACAGTTTGCTGTGAGATCGTGTCTCCTGGAAAAACTAGAAATACACATATCAAGTCAAACCAACATGACTGCCTAAACATGACATGAATAATAACAACACAAACAAACATGTGAATTAGGAAAAGCTCATGGGACCTCAATCCCAGAAAAAATACTACAGACAACTAAGGAATGTTGAGAGCAAAAAAAAAAAAAAAAAAATACTCTTCTTCAAGGAGGAGTAGACCAATTCATTATGCAATACTATATGATCAGCCCTGGAAACATATACATACAAGTAATATTATATAGACTGAGCACACTGCTTTGATGTATTTAGAAACACACATACACACACACCATCACCACCACACACCACCACTACTGCCACTATCAAAAACAATTAAAGAAAAAGAGGCCATGCATTTGAAATAAAGAAAAGGAGATACTTGGAAAAGTTTGGAGGGAGGAAAGAAAGGGAAAAGTGACATACTATAATCTCAATAAATAAAAATATTAAAAAAGAAAATGATAGTATAACATTATGAGAGCAACAGCAATCAATGATAATCATTAGCATAACCAAAACAAAGAAGACAGGAACTGAGGAGGCATAATGGCAAAATTGTCATTTCCTGTGATAAAAAAAAAACATGAAAATAACTTCTGTCAGAGAAAACCTTTAAAAATATGATAAAATTATAAACCTGGAATGTATAGACATCAAATTGAAAAAGTAAATAAATCCTAAACTGTTGTGAGAGCTTCTAAAGATATATTTGATGAGTGGATGACTAAGCTTGAAGACAGCATGGATAAACTAACCAGTAGAAAATGCTGTTCAAAACAAGCTTGTCTTCTCTTTTTTTTTTTTTTTTTTTTTTTGCAATACAGTTCAGTTCTATATATCAGCCACGGATTTCCTTGTTCTCCCCACTCCTGCCTCCCTGACCTCCCCCCAACCCACCCCGATTTCCACCTCCTCCAGGGCAAAACCTTCCCCTCGGACTGAGATCAACCTGGTAGACTCAGTCCAGGTAGGTCCAGTCCCCTCCTCGCAGGCCGAGCCAAGCGATCCTGCATAGGCCCAAGGTTTCAAAACAGCCAACTCATGCAATGAGCACAGGACCTGGCTCCACTGCCTGGATGCCTCCCAAACAGATCAAGCCAATCAACTGTCTTACCCATTCAGAGGGCCTGATCCAGTTGGTGACCCCTCAGCCATTGGTTCATAGTTCATGTGTTTCCATTCATTTGGCTATTTGTCCCTGTGATTTATCCAGCCTTGGTCTCAACAATTCTCTCTCATATAAACCCGCCTCTTTCTCGCTAATTGGACTCCTAGAGCTCCACCCGGGGCCTAGCCATGGATCTCTGCATCCAGATCCCTCAGTCGTTGGACGGGGTTTCTAGCACAACAATTAGGGTGTTTGGCCATCCCATCACCAGAGTAGGTCAGTTCGGGCTGTCTCTCGACCATTGCCAGCAGTCTGTTGTGGGGGTATCTTTGTGGATTTCTGTAATTAAAATAAATGAAAGAAAATCAACAAATATAAATGAGTTTCCGAGACTGTGATTAGTAGGTGGAAATATACTTAGATATTATCTAATAAAGAATCAATTTATATAACACATACTTGAGATTATATATATATATATATATATATATATATATATATATAAAACAGTGCATTTTGTGTTACAAAGACATCATTCAATTAGTTCAATGTCAAATAATATAACTAGGAATGCTTAGTGTATAATGAAAGCCATGTAATAAACAGTTAGATTTCTAATTAAGTCAAACTTCCTCAGATGAAAAGAAGTTAGACGAAGGTAGGAGACAACAAGACAAGATAGCATTTTGAGAAGGAGTTAGCACCTGTGTCCACCATAATTTCCCTCCTGCATGCAGTCACTGGTTCTTTTGGAAGTGTAACCTAAACTCCAAAGCCACTGAAGACATTATAGTCAATTTCTTCCAAGTTCCTATGAATATTGACATTTGGCCTCTGGGTCTTTTCTTGTAATTGTTTTTATTTCCTTTGCCCATATCTATTAGAGGAATCTATGCTAGATAAATAGCCTTACAAAGTGTATTTGTAAAGTAACAAAACTTGTAAATCAAAACTACTGCTTGGCTCGTAGTATGTGGGATGCATGCATGTTAACAGTCATACAGACATCATTTCCATCTTTATACATGGTTATTGGGCTCTTGGACATATAAATACATACAATGAGCCAGGATATTTGAAGGGAATAATTTGCTTTTTCCAGGACAACAGGTCTCAGAACTGGGTTTTAAGAGCTCAGCAAACCATTCTGTGAACAGTGCATCTTTTGCAAGCTTTGGTGTTTCCTCTATACAGCATTGGCAGAGTAGAATTAGTGTAGCTCTTAAGTCTGCCTTCAAAGTTTCAGAATAGTGAGCAGCAGCTTTAACTTAAAGACACCAGCTTCATTAACCCTTATATGAGTGCCACACTCACCCCCTTAAGATCAGGTATTGGCCTCTGTGTAGATATAAAAATGCTGGGTGGTACCTTCTTGCAACAGGTTCTCTCTTCCACATCGAAATGTGTTTCTCAATGTTACAGCCCTCATCAGCTCTCTCAGTATCTTGCTTCACCATTTCTTGCTGCTTCACCTTGTACATTCAATGGTCCTAAACTATTCCTTAACCCAAACTTTTGATTCTCTAGCTTCCTCACATCCTTCAGTCGTCTCAGAAATAAACACTGTTTGAACATAGCTTGATTTATGTTTTGGAACAAGGGACTGTTGTGGCTGTTTTGATCATTAATCAAGAACACTATTTTCCATTTTCTCTCACATCAAAAAATGTTGGTTTGCTTTTTTATATTCTTATAGTTCATGTGTTCTCTGATATGGCACTTTGAATTTCCCTCAAGAAAAACCTTTGAAGGGTTTTTATTCTCATTCTCTCTCTCTCTCTCTCTCTCTCTCTCTCTCTCTCTCTCTCTCTCTCTCTCTCTCTCTCTCTCTCTCTCGTGTGTGTGTGTGTGTGTGTGTGTGTGTGTGTGTGTGTGTGTGTGTGTTGAAGTCAGGAATCATCCTCAATTGTTCTTACACCTTATTCACTGAGGCAAGGTTTCTCAATCAAACACAGAGATCACCAATATAGTTAGTCTCTCCAGCCAGATTGCTGTGGGGAGTCCCTGTCTCTGCTTTTCAAGACAAGAATTAAAGATGCACTTCCATGCCCACCTGACAATTGTGTGGTTTTCTGTGGATACCGACTCTGGACCTCATGCTTATGCCAGCAAGTTTCTTCCCAGATCACAAAGCAGGATTTATTTATGATTTATTACATGTCTGAGATCAAGCATAAAAGACATTCAGGATAAATTTTAATTCCCTCAAGAGTTATAAAAGATAATTACTAAAATGTGCAATGTGGGGCTGGAAAGATGGCTGAGTAGTTAAGAGCACTGACTGCTCTTCCAGAAGATCCTGCTCCATTCCCAGCACCTACATAGTGGTTCACAACCATCTGTAACTTCAGCTCCAAGGGATTCTATGTCCTTCTCTGGTCTCCATGGGCACTGCATCTACAATGCACACAGACATACATGCAGGTAAAACACCCATACACATAAAGTAAAACTAAATCTTTTAGAAAAAAGATGCAACATGATAAGAGCAGGATTTATGCATTTATGTATATATGCAGTATTATATACGTTTGTATTATTCTAAATTTCAATGGGTATAATTAGATATCCATAACTTGCATCACTCTTGAAGAAGACAGCCATCCTCTCAATACCTTTTTCTAAACTTAAGACAGACTTATGTTCCATTCTGATTTACTCCTGTGAAAGTTCTGATATGCTGGTCTTTACAAGCACAGAGTTGTCATCTGTCCTCTTATTTGTTCTTCTTTCCTCCTCAAATACTTGAAAAGTCATCTTTAAACTCTGTGTGTCTTCCTCAGTGAGAAAAAAGCAGCCTGGAATAGAGGACCAATTAAATGGATGCAGTTTATGTGAAAAACAGGATGTTTGTTTGAAAACAGCAAAGCAGAGCTGCTGGACAGCACAACTGATAAAACAGCTAGCCTCACCTATCCTCTGAAGCCAAATGTTAAACCCAGACATTGCCTCCACGTGTAGTCAAAATATCCAAGACTACCATGAGAAAAAAAGCCTTTCATTTATATATCTTTAAGTATCCTTATTGTTTGAGAAATTCACAAATACATATGATGTGTTTGAATCAAATCCACTAGTAGCTGTTCATTCATTAAATTCCACCAATGTACTAATGCCACTCATACCCATGCTTTGTTATGGACTTGACTTTGAGTCCCTACAGTTAACCTGGAAGAGTTGTTCTGGAAAGCAATTTAATGAAAGATGGAGTGTCATAGAAAGCCTGTGCTTTTTGACAGAGTTGTTTATTTTAATAAATAACAAAATGATTTTGTTATTTAGAAGAAATCAAACTCCAGCACATTGTCTTTGAGTGCAAGCTTGTGTTCACAACCGGGAGAAGTGCCCAAGAAAGATGCCTGTGTCTGCACTTCCTGGAGAAACCAGGACTTTTACAAGCAGTGTCTTCAGCATGTGCCCTGAATTGATATGACATTCCTTATTCACTCAACAGTCCCAATTACACATCATCTTTGCATAAAAACCAGGTGTATTCCAAATACCCAAAGTGCCTGCTGCATTTTACACAGAAGTCAAATGGGGATTGCACTCAAAAACAAGAGCTTTGCAAAAAAAATGGTTCTAGTTTATACACTGAGAGGCAATAAAAAGACACCACATTAAAATATTTTCCACCTTGTTCTTTGAATATGTACTTTGGGTGTTGAAGAATGTAAAATGATATTTAAGAGTGAGTATATGGCAGTAAACCATCATAGGTAGATAGATAGATAGATAGATAGATAGATAGATAGATAGATAGATAGATGGATGGATGGATGGATGGATGGATGGATGGATGGATAGATAGATAGATAGATAGATAGATTCCCCCATGGTGAGTTAAGCTTCTTTGACTAATCAGTAAAGTTATCTAAATTGTGTGTTGCATAAATTCTTATGTTTTTAAAGCACAAATTCAAGAACAGTCTTTCCATGTAGGTTAGGAATATTCATGAATAGGATGAAGCAACCGAAAGCTGTCTGTGCTCCTCTTTGCAAGGAAGAAGTGGCATGGAAGTGTCTGAGTGTTTTTACATAACCAGAAAAAAAGAATAAAATAGTTGGCAAATCTTGTTAGTAATCTAATTATAGATACTAAAGTCATAAAACACTATCTACACCTGGCATTTCTCTTCCTAGGTGTCATAATTAGGTCTTCTACATTCTCTGTAAGAGCAAGTGTACTGAAAGAAAATAAAAATTCATTCACAAGCCATGATTTCCAACTAGGCAAGGAATAAGCAAAATGATTGATGTTTTATTCTAGTAATGAAAAGTATGTTTTCCTGAAAATTTCATTCAGGGATTGTATATTGCATTTGCTGATAGATGACTCATTGGTTTATATTTTCATACCAGATTAGGTTTCAGTGTAGATTCAATTTTTATGATTATATTATCCTGTATTTTTTCCTCATATTTTGTCCATCCTCAGCATTTGTGGAACCAAAAAAAGATAAATATTAAATAAAACTAAACACTTTACAGGAAAATATTCAAAATATATAACACTATTACTTAAAATACATCACAGAGCTAGATCAGTTGATTTTAAAGTACATACTTTAAACATAGGAAGCAGTCATCTTACAGAAAATGGCAAGAATATCCTTCAGTGCTCTGGTATCCAACAACTCAAAGGCAATTCTGAAGGAGGCACTCATTTTTCTTTTAGGCTCATCTTCACTAGGAGTTTGAATGTCATGAAACAAGGAAAGCTACTATTCACATTTTTGGGAAGTGTTTTGCCAAGCAACAACTTACATCTTTTTTCTCAATTTACTTCAGCTTTAAGCTTAAAGAAATTTATCAGCCATATATTACTATATTTCCAAAACTACTACATTTCTCCATTGTCAATGGTAACAAATGAATAATTGGAACTGTAGAAAAACTTTTTTAGGTTTTTAAATATGCACAACAGAAATTAGTGAAAATACACTTATTTTTTTAATTCAATAGGAGAGTGTGAATAAACTGAGAGAGCTACTTACATTTAATGTAATGTTTATACAATCACAATTAGTATGGGAATATACTCACCACACAATGTTACAGATACAGCCTTACACACTAAGTATAATGAGATGAATAGACATCCATGCTTTGTATATTTATACACATGTATTTGAGTGAAATGTGTTTGTCACAAAAGTAACTGTAAAATCATTGAAGTATAATTAACAGTAATTCGATTTAGCTCAATAATAAACAAATGACATTACTGGTCACTTGGAAGATTTCTTGAACACAACAATATTATTAGTTGACAATATTCAACCAGGTTTAGGTCTTGCCCTTCATTTCCAACTATTGTATCTTAAATTCTGAATTATATAAATATACTGCTTCAGATTACATAGCAAGGTCTACTCAGATCTACTCAAGGTCTTTCTCAGATCTACTGGAAATTAGAGAAGTGAGCATATCAATCATGTGAAAACTTACATGATTGTGTATATGTAAGAAGTTTACAATTTTTTTCTAGGTATTTTGTAAAAGGTAGAACACCAGAACTAAAGGACAATCATAGACAACATTAGCATCTGTGACACAAGAAGACTCACCCTACAGCCTTCAACACCAAGTCCATGCCAGGTGAGACTTAGTAGAAAGTGATTTCTTGTATGCTATAGTTTAATTATTAACCTCAAAGTATAAAGAAAATAATGAGTCACAAAAGACAGTTTTGGCACTCCAGTCCTGCTACCTTTTGTAAAACATTTTGGCATTCGCCATTATATTTTATTTTTAATTTTAGACCATTTTGTATCTCTCAGATCTTTAAAAAGAATCTGTAATGAACCCAGAGAGTACTAATGAGATAAACAAACAAAAGTGGCATATTGAATAAATAGTTCTGGGAATGTACCTTTATTTTATATAAAAACAAAATTATATCTCATTTGCATTTAATAAATTGTATCACTATTCTCTTTGTAAATTTACAAGATACAATATGATGAAGAAAAATCATTAAAAATGTAGTTTTTTCTTTTCTGCAAAATTTTAATGTATCAAGTATTTCACTCTAACCCAGAAACTTACAGAAATTAGGAAGGTATTATACTTACTTTGTTTAAGGAGAACACCAGGATTAAAAGTGATAAACTTGACCTGGAGGATATTTCATCAGATAAAGAACTTGACATACAAAATAATGACTTGATTTGGGATCACCAGAACTCATGTAAAGCAAGACACTATAGTGTGTGGGAGCCCAGAGTGAGATCTTGTGACTTGATTCCATCTTGACTTAAGGTCAGAGAGTTCAAGCGTGATTTTGCTCCTCAAGGATGAATAACAGGAGGTGTTCATGCTTGTCTGTTCCTCTGACCATGGTGAGGATGAGTTTTGGCCCCCTTACTTGGTGTGTAAAAAGGCTTTGAGAAATAAATTCGAGGCTGCTACAGTATTCGCTCAGAACCCTCCCAATTCTTTCTTCTGTCTCTGTCTTTTCTTAATCTTCACTTCCCTATTCAGGTGCTGTTCAACAGGTAGGCTGGTTCCAACAATAGTGTCAGTCTCTAACTCACCAATCCCACAAGGAGATGAGAGACAGAAATAGGAGCCTTCACAGAAGCTCATGGGCCAGCTACCCCAGCACATGCAGTGCCCGACAAGAGACACTCTCAAACAAGATGCAAGTGAGGACCAACACTGAGGTTATCATCTGCTCTCCACATGTGCACTGTGGCACACAAATGCATACAGAAACTCTACACTTACACATACACACACACACACACACACACACACACACACACACACACACACACACAAACACATGCACACATGTGGGCGCCTGTATTCTCAAAGAGAAAAACAAAGACTGAGAAGAAGAGACCAAGAGACAGAGACAGAGGGAGAGGGAGAGAGAGGTATGCTGGTTTTTTCAAAGCATCAGAAAACAGGATGGGACACATGTCTTCACACTGATTGCAAAGCTCTTCCCTTAAACTCCCTAGTGCTTTTACCTGTCTTTAGACTCATCCTGCCTAATTAGATTACATAAAAGGTCCACTTTGTCTGTCCCTTGTGACACTCCATTGTTCTGCCTTTGTTTGGCTACTGTTTTGTCTGGGGCCCTGCTTGTAATCACTTCTGTGATTCCTTTACTCCACTCCACCGCATATCACCTAAAAGGTGAAACGCAAACTTCTAGAAGACGGTGCAGATCATACTCAGCGTACATACCATGTCTGTGTTGAACACCAGCTGCCTGGAATATGTATGTTCACTTAGGAACCTAACACCCATTAAAGCAATGAAATTGGAAGCATTTTCATTTTTAAGTAGCTTAGTAGTTAAAATAAGAGTCAAGGTAGAAAGAGGCCTCAAATATAAAACAAACAAAGTATTGATCACCATGGCTTTTAAAATCTGGCTTATGAGGAAAAATAATCCTAGAACTTGCTGCCTCAGAACCGTGGTCTGTCTACCGGTGATTTTTCAATGCCAGAAATGCTAATTTACCAGAGCTACATCATCAATTGTGGAAGCAGGTCCCTTAGGAGTGATGTCACTGCATGGCAAGTTGGCGATTACTTGAGGAGTTATTTCAATAACTGTTCAGATCTGTGTCTGATTAATGAAAGTGCCAATGGATTTATACCTCCTGTTATGGAAATGTATCACTGGAGATTTGCTGAATAGTGTGTCATAAATTCCAGACACCTGAGGTATTATGGCAGAATTTGATTACAACGGCTACTTTCATCTCTGTTTCTTCACTAAATTCACTTCTCATTATCTGCTGCCAGCACTGCCTGTTCTAAGAAGAGAGAGGAGTGAGCTATTTGTGATAGATCCTCTGTGTGCTAAAGTTACCTTTTCTCTCACCATCCACACAATCTCAATTTTCTTCTGGTCAACACTTAAACATGCCAATGCAAATTAAAATAGGAAAACTGTCAGAGAAGAAAGTTTCTTGGGGGTCTTTAATGTTTTGGAAACTGGGAGATGATTCCAAAACATATTGAGAAACAAAGCAATAAGACTCAGTAGGATGTAAGTTATGGAGGAAGGCTGCAGGCTGAATGCCATCAGTGTTCAGAACATGAGTTACTGTCCTGTAATTCAAACTTCAAGACATCCGAATATTACAAAAGTCCAGGTAGCTCTGCTGCTCCTCTTTAGAAAGATAGAACATTTTCAGATGAGGGTAAAAGAGAGTTGCTTAGTATCTTCAAATTCATACAAGCATTCCCTTCTGACAAATATTAGGAAATTAACTATATTGGGAACAAACACACACGAATTAGTAAAAATACATAAAATTTTACATTCAATACATCATTTGAAGAAATAAGCCTTTTCTTCTGAGATGAAATTCACTTGAGAAAAATAAGAGGTTGTTAAGGTTCTTAATTATTAGAAAGTAGTTTGTGGAAAAAATAATAATATAATACTAAGAATGCAAAGATAACTCACTTTACAATGTGGTCTCCTTTGCTCAAACTAAGCAAAAACAAGCCAGTCTCAGAACAAAAATAAAAGGAGCAAACATCACTTCATAGTAGCAGGAGTAAGCTATCCCAATAGTTGCTTATTCTATATAAATGAAAAAAAAAACTAAAAGGAATTTCTAGGGTAAACTTATTTTCCTTCCTTCATCTCACACCATATATTATCTCCCTAAGAATTATTATCAAAACCAACTACATTTTAGAAAGTACCAAAGTCGGCCAGAGAAGATACACGAGAGAAATACAGGAAGAAACACAACTTTTTAGCAGTTATGGATTCAAATCCAAGACCTGCACCCAGCCTCTTGGAGAAATGGTGTTTATAAATACATATTTAGCCTGTTCTATACCCGCTTTGCACACAACACCAGTCTCCCTAACACTCATGACATGCCTATAACTCAAGTTCTAATAGCATCCTTGTTTCACAGAGGAGGAAGCAAGGAAGCAAAGATTACTCAGTTGACATGTGCTCAACCAGGGATTTAAAGCCTGCCTGCATGGCTTCAGAGTCTGCGTGTTTCACCCTCTGGGATGCAGAGCACGGAGGTATCATTCTTTAGTTGTGCCTGTTCAGAAGCTAGCCAATAATACCTCTCAGTTAAACTTCCTCTAACACACACTTCATTCATCACAGGTACAGGAACTGACATCTCAGAGTTTCTGCTACATTCTCAGGTTAACATGAAAATGTTATGTTTCAAAATTTTTAAATTATTTGTAGTTCAAAAACAAAACAACTTGCTGCTGGTTGTGGGCCTCTGACAAACAAATTGGGGTGAGTAAATGAAGTCCTCCAGCTACATCTCTCCACTGAAATAACCACTGAAGAAACTCAGTGAGAATCTTGAGTTTTATTTCTTATGAACTGAAATTTAAAATTAATGGAATTTTAAAAATAAATACAGGGCTGGGGATCTGACTCTATCAATAGAGTGCTACAGGGATGAGCATGTGGTTGTAAGTTTGACTTCCTACTGCCCACATAAATATCTGGGCCCAGTGGTATATGCTATAATCTCAGCGCTGGGAAGAGAGAGCCAGGAGTATCTCTGGCCTTTGCTCTGGTGAGCTCCAACTTCAATCAGAGGCTAAAAGTTAACTAGGCAATGATGGAGGAAGAAACCCAACACTTTGCCCTCTTGTCTACACACACACACACACACACACACACACACACACACACACACACACACACACAAACAAACACATTCAATAATATAGACTTACATATTGTCCATTGAAATTTCAAGGTATCAAAAAAACTCAAATTACTTAGACAAAAGGGTACCTTTTGTGACACACCAAAGCTCCCAATGCCACTAGGATGAATGAAGAAGTGTTGGGAAGACCAAAGAGTGAGATGTTTGTTCGTTTGCTTTGTTTTGTTTTTAATTAATGGGGGGGGAATTTTGGGAGGCATACAGCAGGGGTGAGTGGCAGATATAATAGTGATTGGCAGGTGAACAGGATTAGGGTGCATGATGTCAAATTCCCAGAATCAATAAAGAATTATGTTTTTAAAAAACTCAAATTACCTTTTTTTCAGTTTATCCATAAATTTTATAAATTTTATACTTAGAAATCATCATAAATCAAAATTTGAAAAAGAAAAAAATCGAGAAAAACATAGATTTGGAATAAATTTTAGATAAAAATATAAATTATCCCTTAGGTGACTGGAAATGATTCCAGTTCAGTGGCAGAGCCCTCACCCTAGTATGAATGGCATCCTGTGCTCTATCCCTAGCACATCACACACAAAGAGCTAATAAAGTAGTTGGTAGAAGGATGAAGAGGAAATAAAAATGCACTGTAGTCATACAAACTACTGTTAACCCTGTGTGCAAAACCCTCTTCCACACAGAAAAAGTTTGAAGGCCACTTAACAGGATTTATTTTCTTCTTCAATATCTAGACTCTAAAGAGAAAAGGAAAAGGCAATGAATGCCCTTGCTTGTGAGTGTAACAGCAGCTCTTCCCTACTGAAATATGAATATGAGCAATAAAAACTGAACCTCTCCCCACCTCATGCTGGAGAAATAAAAGTCTGCTAAAATTCCTCAGCACTTGGCTACAGTGTTCAAAATCCCACAAAGGATGGGATTTTCATCAGAGATAGTCGATGGAATCAGAGAACAGATTTAAAGAACTGAGTTTAACTTAACACAGACCCCTGAATATTGCTCAGAAGACTTTACCAACCATTGAATAAAATCAAGTTTTTAGAAAAGTCAAACAAAGGTAGCACAGAATCAGGCCTAACTATCACCAATGTGCCCGTGCCTTGCAGCCCGAAGCCCTTACCTTGCAAGATTATGGTACGTGGTACACGAAATGTACATGCATGTCTAAGAGCTTCCTGAAGTTCGCCATACTAAACAGAGCAAGAAAGTCCCCTAAAAAATACCATCTATATAAGTTCAGGGTCTTAATATTAATTTTTGTAAATTCTGAAGTTGCATCAGGTGTTCTTCATGATTCGAAACATGCCTAAAACAAATGACATCAAATATCGACTAAACTAAACTCCTTCCAGGTACCTCCCAACAGTCTCTTCTCAAATCTACTTACTTTTCATGTATATATACATATATCATGTATATGCATATAAGTATAATATATACATATCATATATATGTTTACATTATACTTAATCTAGTTAGTATTTAGCTAGGACTATTCTTTTTTTTTATTATTTAAAACAATTTTTATATTTAAATATATTTTTATCCCATTCTTCCTGTTCCTCAAATCCTTCCAAATCATCTCTCCATCCCTACCCACCAGACTATTCTTAATCTACACAAATTGTAACAAGTCTATATAATCTATGCCCAAATGTACATCTCAATAGAGCTACTTAAAAACTTTTTATCATGATGATGCTATTATGAAAATCTTTAGAACCTGTGACTAGATAGGCCTTGGGCCTAGGGAAAAGCTTACTGCTATTGTTGTGCTAAAGGAACATAGCAATGAAATGACTCCTAATGTCATACTGCCATATAGATCAGTGCCTCACTCAGAATTCATCAGAGAAGCTTCTTACAGTAGATGGAACTCACACAAACCCACAGCTGGACAAATTAAAGAAAATAAGAAACTATATGCACTCTGTTCTAAATGGGATGCCTTCATCAAGCCCCTCCTCTCAAGGCTCAGGGATCTATTTGGAAGAGGAGGCATAAAAATCGTAAACGCCAGAGGTGGTGGAGGACTCGAGGAAAGTGTCCTCCAGATATAACAGAACAGAACGGGTGCACATATGGCCTCACAGAGACTGTGAAAGCACGCACAAGGCCTGCAGGTGTTCAAGCCAGATGAGGTCCCACTGCCTAGAGGATGAAGTAGGCGTGAGATCCCACCCCCAACCAAGAAGCTATCTGCAAGTGATACCTGGTTGCAAAGGAATAATCATTTTTCTCCAATGGAATCTCACTGGGTATATTAACCACACTTCATGGCAAGCTCTTTGCCCTGGAGAACTTGGCTAACAAAAATAGGCTTCGTGATTTTGTGGAGGTTTTTTTTTTGTTTTGTTTTGGTTTTGGGTTTTGGGGTTTTTTTTGTTTGTTTGTTTGGTGTGTGTGTGTGTGTGTGTGTGTGTGTGTGTGTGTGTGTGTGTGTGTGTGTGTTTTCCACCTTTTCTTTTGTCTTGGTATTTTTTTGTATTATTGGGATTTTTTTCTTTGTTTAGTTTGGTTTTCATTTTTGTTTTTGAAAGAAAAAGAGATCAGGAAGTTGGGTGGTCAGGGAGGTAAACAGGATCTAGGAGATGGGGAGGGGAAATAATATGATTGAAATATAGTATATGAAAATATTTTAAAAAGAAAATCCTTGGATTCTGAAAAGCATCTATAATTTTTGTGCTGACACCTATGGCTGTAATGTTTAATATACTTCCCAAAATTCCTGTCACATCATTAAATCACAACCACAGGTTTTATAAAATGAGAAGTTTTTACAACAGACATTAAACAAATCTCAGGGAAGGACAAGATGTGGCCCAAGAAACTATCTTCAGCATAGAGAGAGGCACCATTTACTGTAAGAACTTTATATAATCTTTTCGCAAATGAATCCATATCAGAGGTACTAGTTCAGGCAGGTGAGAGGATCTAGAACGGTTTCTCGCTCTGTGTTCTATTCCCTATGATTAATTCTATAGGAAATCAACACCTGGCTCTGGAAACCGTTCTCATTCCAGGGGACCTGAGCCTCAACAGATACAACACTAGAACTAGAGGTACACCATTATATGTTAGTTTATTTTGTGGAAATTGATTAGGCATTTGAAATCAATCTGCCATATAAAAATAAGTCAGAAAACAAAGAATATTGATTTTGAATTGGAAAAATAAATTGGGAAAGGTCTCTAGTGGGCTAGCTCTTCATCCTTGTACCTAAATAGTTTTTAATCTCTACACAAATAAAGCTTAATTTTATCCTCTAAGTTTCAAACTAACCACTAATTCCTCACAGAGGACTCTGGTTCCCCAAACTAATATTTATTTCCTGTTATTTTCTATCGCAAATAATTCTTCAGGTTTTTATAGTAATTACATTTGTCTGAATTGCATAGTTAGATCATTGAAATGGATTTTTAAATCTATAAATACATTAATACAGGCTTTAATAAGGTTAGATTGTGTAGTACAGCTGAGGAATGAAAGCAAAGCAGATAACCAGGGAAGTGGGACTTCCTTGGCCACTCTAAATGCTCTTCATCTTCAAATTACAAATCCTAAGCACCTAAGGAGTCTTTATTCTTTACCCATCATACAGGTAAATGGGCTGCATAACCAGTTCAGCCAGGTGCAGACTATTAATCCACACTATTTTAATAAACAGTGAAGGTGAGCTGTTACAGTGTACCTCCAGGGAAACCACAGAGTTTCAAAAGCAACTGTCAGTCACCACTTACTATATGCTGTACTTTGAATGAGAATGCCCCCCATAGACTCTTTTGTTTGAATACACGGTCCCTATTTGGTGGAGCTGTTGGAGAAAAATAGGAAGGTGTAGCCTTGTTAGAGAAGGTGTATCAGCAGGGGTACGCTTTAAGGTTTTAAAACACTCACAGCCATTTCCAGTGTGCCTTGTGCCTCTGCTTACAGTTTCAAAGTGGGACTTGCCTTAGGGTTACTGCTGGTGTGATAAAATATCCAAAGAAACTGGAGGAGGAAAGGGTTTGTTTGTTTTACATTTCTACCTCACTTTTCATCATTGAAGGAACTCAGGACAGGAACTCAAACAGGGCAAAAACCTGGAGACAAGAGCTGATGCAGAGCCACAGAGGAGTGCTGCTTAATGGCTTGTTCCTCATGACTTGCTTAGCTGGCTTTCTTACAGAAGCCAGGACCACTAACACAAGGATGGCATGACCCACAATGATCTGGGACCTCCCATATCCATCTTTAATTAAGAAAATTCTCTACAGCCTTGTATACAGCCCGATCTTATGGATGCATTTTCTCTATAGATGTTCCCTCCTCTCAGATGATTCTAGCTTGTGTCAAGTTGACATAAAACTATCCATCATAGGAGCTCTCAAGTGTTCCTGCTGCCATGTCCTCACTCTGCCATCATGAACTCTAACTCTCTGGAACCATAAGCCACTTTGTTTTA
This sequence comes from Peromyscus californicus insignis, assembly GCF_007827085.1. Taxonomy (NCBI): domain Eukaryota; kingdom Metazoa; phylum Chordata; class Mammalia; order Rodentia; family Cricetidae; genus Peromyscus; species Peromyscus californicus. Next base: position 70,695,797 of record NW_026294573.1, on the reverse strand, counting down.
TGAGCTCTCTTGCTCAACGTGTTTTATCACAGCAATTGAAAAGTAACTAAGACACTACTGAATTCCTACCCTGGTCAAGGAATCCATAAATGTACCAGGATTCCAGTCATCCTATGACAAACTAATTGCAAATTAATTCCTGATCCATAATATCAAGCTTAATTATTTTGTCTTATTTTGTAATCTTTATTTCTATAATTATTATCATTTATATATTATTTATAAGACCTGTGGGGGAAAATGAGTGCCACAGACCAATGTTGACCTCATTCTTTTTTTGACCTTCCAATTTTTCCAGTGCCTCAATGGACCTTCAGAGCAGAGCCATGGTCAAGAAAATGCTCAGAGACTTAGGAATGTGAATGCACAACCTTGACTTCTTAGTGAACACTCCAAGGTTTGATCTAGAAAATGTTCAAAGGCATTTAAACAGAATTGCAGGGGCCCTAGATATTTAAAGTATGGTCTCGAAGTGTGTGTGTGAACCAAACTTCCTACACTGTGAGGAGTGCCAGACTCAAAGAAAGTGAAATATGGCCATCTCTAGTTTAGAAATGACAGTGGGGCCACAGCTTTTCAAGTCCATTACCAATTGTTCGTCTTTTCATTGTCAATATTAGCATCTGATGTGATAACAGCAGCCAGGTTGGTTTTTGTGCCTGCGGAAGCTCAATGCAGTATAGTGCATAGTGAGTGCTGAATATTTAATGTATGAATTAAATAAATGAAGGAATTAATGATGAGGTAGTAATGAGTAAAGAAGCCAAACAGTTTTTTAAAGCATAAATCTATATTGGTCCTAATATTTTTAAATGAGACATTGGAATATAGAACACAGGAATATAAAAATACAAAGGAATATATGAACTCCATTCTTATAAACAAGCTTTAGCTGTTAATTGAGGTAGTGATAGTCAAAGATTTAAATGTGGACTGAAACTAGCTGTATGACTTGAGTTAGTTGTAGAATTCATCAGTGGAAGTACTGAATATTAAAGATACAATTTAGATTCTCACTGTATGTTTTATTTAAAATTTGATTCACTGTGCAAATAAGTCTTTAAAACACAATCCTAAATCAAATTTAAAATCCAAAGGATGGCAATCCTCAAAAGGTCAGGCTGTGTCTCATGTGTGGATTCTAGCTTTAAAACTCCAAACCTATGTGTTATGAACTACCTGTAGAATTCAGGAAACAGAAAGGGGTCATGGGGGTCTGTTTCAATGGAGGAAATAGAACACAGGCTGTATGAAAGGAGAATGATGGAGCAGAAATAACTGGGATGGAAGAGAAAAGGTAGAGCAGAGAAGGAATTATAAGTAAGGAGGGATAACTGTGGTCAAAGACCTTTGAAAAAGTCATATGAAAATCTACTGTTTTAGAAGCTTCCCAATATATACATAGACTTACTAACAGGGTTTAAATGGAACTATACTATACAGAGGGATACTTCCTATTGCAGATGTTGTAGGCTTTCAAAACAAAATCTCATTACCAGGTATGAACTACCACCCTTCCAGTTGTTGGTCTGTTGCAATATAAGCTATTGTCACCCTGGTTGTTCTTAGTTACACTCTAGAACTAGATGGTAAGACCCTATTGCTGGATATGCCATATACTTAAATAATAGGGCATGGAGCAAAAAAGATAACCAATCTTGACTCTTCATTCATCCCTACTAGATTTCATAGTGTCAGAAGGTACAGCCTATGCTATTGGAAAAGAAAAGTAATTGACAGCCTTACTCAGTTAGAAACCCAAAGAACTACAATAACAACTGGCCTGCTGGTGTACTAGTTTCACAAATGTTGAGTGATTATCCAACCACTTCCTGAATGGATTTAAAGCCTGATCCATATGATGAAACTCATTGGTAGGCCAAGAACCTGTGTCTATGTAGCTCTTAACACTCATTAGAGAAACTTCTTTTTGCAGTAAATGGCAATTAATACAGAAATTCATGACTGGCCAAAGAACAAATAATAAGAGACTAGAGTGTTCAACCATAAGTGATATGTCGATATCACACCTTCTCCTCACAAGGCTCAGAAATTACTAAAGAATGAGGGGTATTAAGAGCTGTAGTTGTTGAAGCACTGCTATGAAACTTTTTTTTTAGACATGACAGGACCTTTGTACACATGAACTCAAGTGTTTGTGAATGAGTGAACATAAGACACATTTTAAAACTAAATAAAAGAAGAGTGGCAATCTGTAAAACAAAATGGGCGATTGAATGGCCACAGCAATGAAGTAATCTGGAAAAGGAAGGAAGCTTAAAATAAGGAGAAAAAGAGGGAAGCGAGAAAGGATGCAGAGAGGAATATTTATCATAGCCTCACATCACCACTGCCAGGCTTGATTGTATGCAGCATGCAGGACTTCACCCCACAGTGCTGTTAGAAGACAAGGCTCTGTCAGTGCCGGCGTGCTGTGTCCTCTGGACCAGAAGCAAGCCAGGAACAGCATTTGCTTGTCCAACAACGGCAGTTGATTATTTATAATCAATTGGAAAAAGCAAATACTCATAGCCTAGATGTTATTGCAAAACAAAAAGCTGATTAATACAATAATTCATTCATGTTTTTGAAATCTGTATATATTGTCTTACACTTTTTGCAGTTAGTCTCCCTCCTGAATTTCATTCTCATGAAGCCACAGTCTCTACTTCTTAGTATCTTTCGAAACTGAAATTTCAACACCCCAAATTAATCATTCTCCAATCTCAGCTGCCTCCCTGTTTGTTTATCCTGATCAACACAGTCTCATGTCTGTCCAATCTGACTGTGCTGAGCTTGAACTGTCTGATAGTCACAGAAAACTGGAAGGAACAACCCCTCGAGATATCCAGTAGTTCTTCATTTCTTCTTCAGGTTTGCAGACACATATTTCATTCTGGTTTCATTTGTAAACGCAAGGAGGGTAGTGTAATTTTTTGTAACTAATACTCACATGTTTAAAGATTATCCTTTGAAAATAAAGATTTTTGAACAGCAAAAAAAAAAAAAAAAGGTTACAACTAGAGGAATTTTTCTTAAGAAAGCTCCCTCTTATCATAGCCAATTAGAGATTTAAATAAAACTAAGAAGCCCAATTCTTGTAGCCTAACAGTAAGTGCCACCATGTTATTGTTGAATATCTTCCTTTGCTTGTTCTCTTCAGTGGACTTCCTTCAGACCCAACTTAGAGCTTTCTCTGTTCTGCTTTTTCCCATGCTTACTGACCATGTCATATCACTATTTGTCCTGTAAACACTGACTACCAAATGAATTTTCTTCTCTTCAGTTATGCAGTTTCTTCCCATTTCATTTCTGTTACTGTAGGGTAGATATTATTGCATTCACTGAATCATAAACCATGTGTTGAAGGAAACTCTCCTGCTCTTTCTTAATCCTGTAAAACGCAGCCTGAAGCTCTCAATAGAGTAGCAGATTAAATGTCCCAAGCGCTAGTTCTTACATGTTTGTCCAGTGTGTTACATATTGAAATTTCACTTTACATAGTCTAGCTTCCTTCTTTCTTCCTTTCTTTTTCTGCTGCTAGAGAACAAACCCTGGACCTTCTCCATGCTAGGTTAGAACACTACCATCTACATCGCCTGCTTACAAAATCGTTTCTCTATGTTATAAGAAACTTTAAATTATTGGTCACATGTAAGAGAAAATAGAAAACAATTGGAGCAAGGCTCTGTTACACAATACATCAAAGGACAAGAAGCAAGCCTCAGTTATGACTTCAGGGGTAATGACCGTTTACTGTTGGAGCAAACTTAAGATCTAAGTAGATCTGCTATTGAGCTTGACTGTAAAAGTACCAAGACCCCAGTGTTGGTGTTTGCCAACAATTCGCCAGTGTGCACCCCATGAGCATATGACAATATCATAACCAGAGATGGTCAAAATCTGTCTTTATTATGTGGTCACTTCACACTGCATCTTATTCTTTGCTACCTTTGAAGCTGTTTTATTAACATATTGCTTGATATATAAATAATAAAAATTGTCTATAAACTTCAGAAAATGGAGGAAAATAAAAATAACATCATTGGGGGAAAACTGGAAACACTGATATACATTATATAGGCTTATGTGTGTATTATCTATTTGCCTCTCTTCTAAGATGCTTATCAAAAGAAAAGTTGCAGGTATATTTATACAAGGAGAAATATATCAAGGACATAAAAACATCAGAATTTACACAGATGACAAACTGGGTTTTTACTGAAGCATGTTGAGGGCTATGTGGTCATCACTGCTTGCTCTCTGTGACCCAGGCTAGTGCTACTCTCCTCATTTAACAGATAATAAAATTGCTATGCCTCTGGTGATAAACAAAACTAATAGCACAAGTCTGGACCATTTAACTGCCAGTTGTCTATTTTTACTATGAAATAAAATTCCATTTTTGATGGAAGCATCCTGACTCAAAGGCATCATGATTACACATACATGTTGATGTCTCTCATTTATGCAAATCTGTTTGGTGTCAAGTCAAGCAAATAAACACTCAAAGCTTTGTACTGCTGCTTCTGGCTTGATTCATTAAAAAAAAATCTCTCAGACAAAAGATTTTGTTTTTCTATAATAGAGCTTCATATGTCTGAATTTTATTGTCCTTAAAATTTTAAAGATCTAACGCTTTCTTGGAAAAACATTTGCTGTTTTAATCCACAGAATGATCTCTTAAATATGCCTTTGATTAGAATTATCACTCAATAATGAATGGATGTTAAGTGTCTGTTACATATTTCATTAACTTTGCATTGCTATCACACCAGTGCTAGAAATCATGTTACAATTCCACTCGGCTATCTGTGAAGTCTGTACCACCTATTCATTGCTAAGACCTAGAACTATTCTTTATGAAGTTCATTATATTATTTCTATCCCTTATTTGTCTTTTAACTAATAAGAAATTCTTCTTGTTCTTAATTTGTATATTATGGTCATGTCCCAGTATATAGTATATTCATTTGATTTTTATTCTGTAATTCTCAATTATCTAATTAATTCTAGTTTCATATCTTTATATAAAATCCATCTTTGATGTCATGTGAGTGTTTCTTATAAGAAAATTAAAGCAGAGGTTAAATGATAACAGAAAAAAGATTTTAAACTTAAATGTGCTGAACAGATACATTTGAATAGATATGCCTGATATGTAGACTACTAAAATGTAAAAAAAATATATATACCATGCATACCATAGATAGAACTAGTAATATTTAGGGGGTGTGTTATGTCAGCTCTACTTAGTCTCTCTCTCTCTCTCTCTCTCTCTCTCTCCCTCCGTGTGTGTGTGTGTGTGTGTGTGTGTGTGTGTGTGTGTGTGTGTGTGTGTCTGTGTATGTTTGTATGTGTAGGTGTGTCTTAGTTAGGGTTTCTATTGCTGTGAAGAGACCATGACCAAGGCAACTCTTATAAAGAAAACATTTAATTGGAGTGGTTTGCTTACAATTCAGAGGTTCAGTCCATTATCATGATGGGGCATGGCACCATGCAGGCAGAAGTGGTAGAGAGGTAGCTGAGAGTCCTACTTCTTGTAAGCAACAGGAAGTCCACTCACACTGGGCAGTATCCTGAGCATATGAAACCTCAAAGCCACAGTGACACACTTCCTCCAACAAGGCCATACCCATTCCAAAAAAGCCACACCTCCTAATAGTGCCACTTCCTATAAGATTATGGGGGCCAATTATATTCAAACTACCAAATTCCACTCCCTGGCCCCTATAAGCTTGTAACTATCATAATGCAAAATGGATGTAATCCAACTTCCCATCTTCTATCACAGTCTCAACAATGTTTTAAAGTCCAAAGTTCAAAGTCTCTTCTGAGATTCATGCAATCTCTTAACTGTAACCCACTATAAAATCAAAATCAAAAAACAGATCCAACAGATAATGGCACAGGATACAAATTACTGTTCCAAAACATAGGGAAGGGAGCATAGTAAGGAAATACTGAATCCAAGAAAGACCAAAACCATCTGGGCAAACTCCAAACTCTGTATCTCAATGTCTGCATCTCAAAGTCAAAACACTCTTCAGATCTCCAACTCCGTTCAGCACTGTTAACATACTTTTTTCTCTTGGGCTGGTCCACTGCCTGTTAGCAGCTTCCCTCGGTAGATATCCCATGACTTTGGCATCTCTAACATCTTGGGTTCTCCAAGGCAATCCAGGCTTCAATGTCCTCTATAGGCCTCCATTCAGGGACACCTGAGACACATGCCTGACCTTCAGTAGCTTTCCTTAATCTCAGGGGCAAATTCCATAACTCTTTTTTTTTTTCTATCCTTAACTCTAAAGCCAGAGAATCACATGGCTTAAGCTGCCAGGTTCTGCTGCTTGCTGGGGCTGGAACATGGCCCCTTGTTTAATTGCATCTTCACCAGGTTTCTCTCCTTCACTGCCCAAGCTTGGCTGTCCTGAACTGGATCTCTAGACCAGGCTGACCTTGAACTCAGAGATCTGCCAGCCTCTGCCTTCCAAGTTCTGGGATTAAAGGCATGCAGCACCACATCCAGCTCTAAGCTTTTCTTCAGTTCCTTTCTTCAAGTTGGAAACTTAGCTGGGTGGAATCTTGTCCTGAGGTCACCACTCCGTTTATTCCATTTCTAATCCATTTATCTCCTTGAACACAGGATTTAGCTCCATTCCACTTCCTGATGCTCTTTTTCTTCTCAAAATTTACATTTTGTAATTTACCCTGCTCAGCTTGCTCCTTTTCATGATAAATATTCATTAGAATTATCACTAATAACCACACAACAGAGTCTATACTAGGCTGTTTTGAGATTTCCTCTGCCAAAGGAATTAATCCAAAACTCTTCAATTTAGCCTCAGGCAGACTCTTCAGACAAGAGCAAAAAGCAGCCACTTTCTTCACCAAATTATCACAAGAATGATCTCTAAGCAACATACTAAAATTCTCCTCTGAAATCCCTTGATGCCCACAGTTCACCAAATCACATTCAGTATAACACGGTCTTCCATGCTTCTACTAGTATAGCCCATTAAGCAGTGCTCAAAGCATTCCACTGCTTTCCTAACCCAAATTCCTAAAGTCCCAATAAAACAATACCCAAGTCCCTGGTACCAACTTCTGTCTCAGTTAAGTTTTCTATTGCTATGAAAAAACACTATGACCATAGCAACTCTTATAAAGAAAACATTTAATTGGGATGGCTTGCTTAGAGTTCAGAGGTTCAGTCCATTATCATCTAGTTGAGACATGGCAGCAGGCAGGCAGATGTGATACTGGAGAAACAACTGAGAGTCCTACATCTTACAGGCAATAGGAAGTCAACTGCGACACTAGGTGGTATCCTGAGTAAAGGAACCTTCAAAGCCTGCCCCCACAATGACACACTTCCTCTAACAATGCCATACCCACTCCAACGAAGTCACACCTCCTAATAGTGCCACTACCTTTAGGCTTACGGGGGACAGTTACATAGAAAAATACCACAGTGTGTGTGTTTGTGTGTGTGTGTGTGTGTGTGTGTGTGTGTGTGTGTGTGTGCATGCATGTAATACACATAGACTTTGATTTATTTTCTTCTGTACTGAGCACTATTCATATGCAAAACCATGCACACTGTTGTGTTTTTCTTCTGTTTTGCTTAGGTGTTTAGCACAAACATATACCCATTTAAATAAACACTCACTTCTACAGCTTCATATATCTCTTTGTTCTATATAATTCTTTCTAATTATGTACTCTTCTTTATAATTCTGAATTACAGTAATCATACACTATTCTTGGACATTCAGTCCTGCTTTGTCTTCAGCCAGAGGTTTGATTTGTCTCAAATATTGGCATTTCTGATCTCCTGTTTCATCAGATCTCTCAAGAATGAGCCTTCAGAGAGGCTCTCCTACAGAGGCCAGTGTACTTCCCACTGTCGCTGTATACTTCGTGGTAACTCCTATACGTTCCATGCCATTATATACTGTCTGCATTATTTATTTGGTATTTTGTTTTTCCTATTCACTACTAACATATGAACTAAAAGGGCATCAGTGTTGCAAATTTTATTCACGGCTCTTTTCCCTGTCCTTGAAAATATCGATAGCACAATTTTGAAAAATCAGTGAATGAATGACTATTATTTCAATACACTCTTTTGAGAGGAATTTATAGCAGTCTTACAAGAATTTAGTTTCTTATAGAAATTCCCAGAGGATCTTTTAATGAAAAGTAAGAAAAAATAACCACCAAATTCATGTGTTTAGACATTGCATGGCCACTAACTGGGGCTAGACCATCTAATCCAGAAAGTGAAGGACCAGGAGAAACCCTTTGTAAACTAACTTAGAGTATCTTGCTATCTTCCCACACAATGATCAGCAGATTTGTCTTTCAGTTGCATTAATATTTGTCTCAGAGTGGTAGTCTCAGACCTAGTTCTTACATACTTCCCTGTTTTATTACATATTATTATTCAGTATTTTTGCAAGGCAAAGCCCTCATATTGAAGCTGAGCAAGGAAACCCAATAGGAGGGAAGAAGTCCCAAGAACGGGCAAACGAGTCAGAGATACAACTGCTCCCACTGTTACGAGTCCCACAAAACGCCAAGCTAACAGCCTTAACACATACTCAGAGGACCTGGTGCAGACCCATGCAGACCTATGCAGGTCATGTGCTTTCTGCTTCAGTCTCTATGAGTCCATATGTGCGCTGCTTATTTGATTCAGTGGGCCATGTTCTCCTGGTGTCCATCACCTGCTCTGGCTCCTACAATGTTTCTTCCCTCTCTTCCACAGTGTTCCCTGATCTCCAAGGGGGAGGGACCTCATGGAGACTACCAATTTAGACTCTCTCTGCACAATGTTTGGCTGTGGGTCTCTAAACTAGCTCCCATTTGCTGCCTGAGGAAGTCTCTCTGATGACATCTAGACAAGGCATCAGTCTATGTGGATAGCAGAATATCATTTGGAATCATTTCATTGATCCCACCCCCACCCCCCACCACCCCACAGCAGTGTCTGGTTCCACCCTAGTTCTCTTAACTATTCAGTATCCAGTTCCTGACCATCCAGGTAGTTCAGGGCATGGGCTCCATCTAGTGGCAAGGACTTCGAACCAGACATTGGCTGGCCACTCCACCACTCCCATAGGTTTTGTGCCACCATTTTCCCAGCACATCTTACAGGCAGGGCAGATTGTAGGTCGAGGGTTTTGTGGCTGGATTGGTTTCCGGGTTTCTTTTTCCATAGCCTTTAGAATACATTCCCACGCCAACGAGACTAGAACATGTGGTTGAAGGCTCCATGCAGGCACCAGCTTGACCTCCCTATGTTCAATGAATTGTGTGGATGTTGTCCTCCTCAATGGGGCCCCACTGTCAGTTTTCAGAGAATGACCTTCTGTCCCATCATCAGCCTGGATTGTTTAGGAAACTCCAGGGGACATCCTTGGCCAACAATTCAACCAAATACAACGCAGACTCACCAATGTAAGCTTTGCTTGGCTATAAAAAGATAGACAGTTCAGACTGTCCTCCATTACTAAGAGTCCTCACTAGGGTCACCCTCACAGATTCCCAGAAGTTTCCATTGCACTAGGTAAAATCTACTTTTAAAAAAATAACAAGACTTTGAATGGAGGAATCATGCAAGGGTAGATCCTAGAAACCATGGGTTTTTAAACAAAAATTCCAGTGACAGGTGTAGGACACCTCCCTATGTATTAATAAGCCAGGAAGTTTCAGAATACAATGAAACCATGCTGGACCTGAGTTGGAAGATTCCTGCCTGTTTACTAGCCTACATGATGCCAGAAGTTGCTATGCAGGCATGCCTTCAGCCTCCTTTGTTAAATGAAGCTTCCCTTGAACAGCAATAAATGGAGATACTCATGACTGATCAAGGTGCTGAGAGTAACTGATTATTGAGTATTCCGCATTAAATAGAACAGAACATTCATATTACTCCTCCAAGGCTCAGAAAACAAGATGAAAGGGGAGTGGAAAGAATGTAAGAGCTGAACAATCATGGGGGGGTGGCTATGAAATGCTGTCATATGGGCATGACATGGCTGTGGAACTCAAAAACTCACCACAACTGTGGCTGCCTTGCATAAGGCCTGCACAAGACTGAAAAAGTGAACAGTCATAGATGGGGGAGGGCTCACAGGGACCTGCTGTGTTATGATAGCCAATGTCAGTCAAAGGCTGCTGGAGGACAAAAAGGCACTATTTTGTGATGTAGCTATTGGTGAGTTACTGTTGCTAGAGTTTTCCTATGGCGTCCAACGTGGTGGCAAGAGTTTCCACCTAAAAACTGAGAAAAAAGATTCTAAAACAGAGCTAAAAACAGTTCCTAATTGTCTCTCTCAAATGAGCGGCAGCTGCCGGTTTGAGTTACTGGCGTGTGTGCTCGATCTGCAGTATGAAACCTTTGCAAGTGGCACTTTGAGCTGCATGGTGGATTTAGCCTTTGCTGGTGCAGAGCAAAAGGGGAGGTTTCTGGGCTGCACGCTGCTTGGATAAAGGCATGGACCCATGATGGCTCCCAGAGCTGGAGGTAAACCACCGCCATGTTGGAAAGCTGAGATGGGCGGAGCCAGCAGCCACAGCTGCTACAGCTTAAAGCAATAGACTCACAATAAGACAGATTCAGATGTAATAGTTTAAAATGTATGTAAAATATACGTAGGCTTAAAGAGACAAAAAAAAGGTGATATATACAGTATAAAAACAAATACATAGTTTTAAAAAATAAAGTCTTTAAAGAGACAGTAAAATTAATATAAAAAAGCCATGTGAAGATGAATATTACACAGAGAATCTGGATTGTGTTGTCTTTGGGATTTTTAACTGCAGAAAATCATTTGATTGTAAAAGATGTTGAGTTATGCCAAAATGTATATTTTAAAGGTACCTTGACTTCAAAATTTGGATATAAGGATATGTTACTTTGGAAAGGAGACTCTGCTTTTGTTTCCACAGAAAGCCATAGGCTATGGATTTGTTCCAAATTAAGACACATCTGGTTTGACCAGCCAAGACCACCTAAAAGGTCTCCGATGACACCATTGCCACAGATGATCCAACATCCACAACCGTTTCAAGTCAACTGGCTCAGATGATACAGCCTCACGGACTACTCCATGATCCTAAAATTTTCTTTGTTTCCCCAGAAGATACAGCGCCCCCCTCCAGCAGGAAGTAGTAAGAGAAGCTACGCCCAAATTCCCAAATATACCAAGCTGACTTTGGAGATGTGTAAAGGTTAAAACCTTCCTTTTTAAGAAAAGAAAAGGGGAGGTGCTGTGGGATGGTCTGTATGTCAAATGTGTTGCTGATTGGTCAATGAATAAATCACTGATTGGCCCGTGGCCAGGCAGGAAGTGTAGGCGGGACAAGGAGGAGAATAGAGCTGGGAAGTGGAAGGCTGAGTGAGCAGACACTGCCAGCTGCCATCAGGACAAGAAAGATGTAAAGTACCGGTAAGCCACAAGCCACGTGGCAAGGTATAGATTAATAGAAATGGATTAATTTAAGCTGTAAGAACAGTTAGCAAGAAGCCTGCTACGGCCATACAGTTTGAAACCAATATAAGTGTTTCTGTTTACTTGATCGGGTTTGAGAGGCTTGGGACTGGCGGGTGAGAGAGATTTGTCCTGACTGTGGGCCAGGCAGGAAAACTCCAGCTACAAGTTACTCATGCTCCGGTGGACATCATCACATACATTCCCATGGGAGTGACCCTGGTTAAACCCAGTATGTCACAAAGCAAAAACAAAAATAAAAAGGATACAAGAGTGGGACAGGGACATGGTTGGAGGAAGATAGGTTTGGTGGAACATAGGAAGAAATGAAGGATGTGTCCAGAATGTTTTATATACATGTATAAAATTGCCAAATAATAAAATAAAAACCTTGCTGATAAATATATTCATGTTCTTCTCTAAAAAGCACATGTTCATGTAATATAGAATTCACAATGACAAATTCTTCATTTGTCACCTGCTAATTATCTCAGACCTCTATTCCAATAATCTAGTGAACACAAAAGCAGCAGCATGTCCAGCAAGGGATCTCTTGGGGTTGTGAGCATTGTCTAGACCAGTATACTCCCTCCTGTAATATGGCCTTCAATTGAACTGGAAAAACTTCAGTTTATTACTTATGGATAATGCACACTCAAAAATTACAATAAAATTTTTACTCATGGATAATACACACTCAAAAATTACCATAAAATCCTGCCATGAGGGAGTATTCCTCAAAGACAACTCTGATTAGCAAACCTTTATAATATTAAGTTCCAGGTTTCTCCAGCCAAACTCCTGGGTCTTAATGCCAAAGATATATATATATATATATAGATATAGATATAGATATAGATATAGATATAGATATAGATATAGATATAGATATAGATATAGATATAGATATAGATATAGATAAAAAAAATTAGGGATGAATAATTCTGTAATTTAAGAATTTAATCAAATACTATTTAGTGTCAGTTTCTTCATAGTTTGTGAATGTCATAACATCTTCCTTATAATCTTGAAAATCACTTCAAATACATAAGAAACTTAATTCATGTAAAAAAATCTAAGAAAAAGATAAGGGTTGGGGAGACAAGTCAGTGAGTAAAGAGTTGCAAACATAAGACCCCCAGTTCAGATGGCCACCCCACATGAAAAAGTCCAATGTGGCAGCATGTACCTCTAATACTAGTGCTGGGGAGAGAGAACAAGAGGATTCTGAGAGTGATAGAGCTAGTCTGGCCAGTATGTGAGGTCCAGGTTCAGTGAGAGATACTGTCAAAATAACAAATAACAATAAAAACATGGGGAGTGATAGAGGAGGCATCAACATTGACCAACATCACACTCACATACACAAACACGCGTACTATTACGTATTATATTTTAGGTAGGACATTAGTTATTTTTCACGGTAGACAAAATATTTGTGGACTCAAATAATTTTAACATTTAGTGCTATTATATTTCATGATACTAGATTTCAACATATGATTACTTTCACAACATTTGTGACTTTCTCTTAATATCCTTGTGTAACCCATTTTTTATACTTTTCTGTCTCAATTATGTTACTGTCCTCACTTGTTCATTATTCTGATTTTAAGGAACCAAGGACAAAAACTACAGTCTCTTGATTCCCACCTCAGTGCTGTGACAAAGTTCCATAAGTATCTGCTTGATCATCCCCTCTTCAGACAACCAGTCACATTATGGGAAATGCATGGTGTCCTCCAGCATTTACAGTGTTAGTTCTCTCGGAAAATGTATTTTAACATTACAGTTCATCAATAAAGAGGAAATTGTGCCAGAATCTCAAAAAGTCCTTGAAAAAGGAAAACTGGAAGGTCTAAAGTAAGGAACAATGAAATAGCCCACAATTATTATTTACTTGGGAACTTTGCCAAACAGAAATTTTCCAGGCAAATTAAAGTATTTTAAATTTTAATGAGAAAGAATGATGTAAAATGTTTATTTTTATATATAATATTTTGATTGATGTTACTATGCAATATTGTTAGCATATCATCATAAGGTTATTGTTGGTTAAATAATTGAAAGCTTCAGTGAGGAAAAAAAAGGACAAGCTAGAAAATGTTTTATTTTTTAAGATATCCAATAAAACCATGATATTATATGAAAATGCTAAATTATGACTCTAAAAAATGTTTCTTCTTTTGAAACAAGAGAGAAGCCTCTGAAAACTACTTGTGTGTTTGTTCATGGATATGAAAATATTTCTCAAGCATTTTATTTCTTAATTATTTGTGTACTTAATTGTAGTTGTCTTAAAAAGAGCACAGTTTGGCTCAGGAAGATTTAAAATTACTTGAAAACTTATTTTACACTATTAGGACAGGGAGTAGAGGTATGTCTGTTTGCATGATTTCAGGGCATCTTTAAAGAAGATCCAAGAATCAGACAGCAAGACCTTAATGTTATAAAGGAGGGAAAAGAAAAATAAAATAAAGAGGTCAGGGAGAGAACAAATCTCACTAGAATATTGTGTCTATTCATCTTGTTTCCTAGCCAAGACAAATTCTGTCTCATGGTGCAGATTTACAAATCACAATATCTGTAAATCAAATAACCATGCAAACAAAATGGCCTGGAAGAACCTGGACCCCTGAAAGTATCTAAAATGGATGTGAGAGCTTTGGTACACAGTAAAACACAGATAATAGACTGTGGCTCAAGGCAATAAAGTGTTCAGAATAACACTAATTGGTCCTGTCAGTAACACACTACCTCCCAAAGTAAGATTAAAATATTGCTTCCTTATGAAATTTGAAAAAGGGATACACATATATATGTATATATACACTTGTACATTCATGCATGTATGCTTTTATGTATGCATTATTAAAAGTTTGGTAGTCTGTGCCCCTTTCAGCACACCCTTTCACATAAGGAGGTCCAAATCACACTACTAACCCTACCCAATCCTACTCAATGACCTTGCCCCTGGCGCTAATCAGGGAGCCGAGACTTCTCAACTCAACCACCACCACCCCAACCTGCCCAAAGAACATATGTTTCTAGTCTGTTTTCCTGTACCCCCTTTGGCACACCCTTTTCAAGCAGGAATGCCAAACATGCACTGCTAACCCTATCTGTCTTCCACTGAGTGTCTTGTGGCTCCAGCCCCACATAAAGAGAGCCTGCAACCAACTCTGCATAACCATGCCAACTCCACCCATTCCTATTGCACATGCTTGGCCTGTTCTCTAGGCACATACTAAATTCACATCATCAATTCTAGCCATCCTCATGCCCCTGAGGACCATCATATCCAGAGAGGGACATCAGACCCACACTGGCAACTCCACTCAACCCTATGACTCACCTGAGATCCACATATCGAATGCCTGACTTTACCGCTCCTCCCCCTTTCTTCTTCTTCTTCTTCTTCTTCTTCTTCTTCTTCTTCTTCTTCTTCTTCTTCTTCTTCTTCTTCTTCTTCTTCTCTTCTTCAGGAGAGGATCATAGACTGTCATCACCAAATCCAACAGCAAACGCTGATTAACACAAAAGTCCAAAGCACCTCTCCCACACAACTGAAGATTGATTATAAGAGTCCTCTAACTCTCCAGAATATTCACTCCTAGGCTTAGAAACCTTGGTTATCTGGAGCTGAGCCAGTACTATTTCTGAAACCCCATTCAAACATCAACACTGAATCCTCCACCACCCCCCAAAATTTAAAAATCTCTAATATTCACTCATTATAAAAAGCCCTGAAGAGAACAGGGATACAATACGAGGGACATATTTCAACATAATAAAGGTAATCTGCAGTAATCTCACAGCCAACATCATTCTAAAAGGAAAGAAATTCAAAGCATTTCCAACAAAATCAGAATCAGGATAAGGATGTCTACTTTTCCCACATCCTGTCCAATATAGTTTCTTAGCTAGAGCCATAAAACAAAAAAAGGAAAGGAAGATGTCAACATATCTTTAATTGCAGATTATATAATTTTATATGTAAAATGCCCTAAAGACTCCACCAGAAAATTCCTATAGCTGATAAATGCATTCAGTAAAGAAACAGGGCACAAAGTCAATACACAAATATCACTAGCCTTCCTTTATTTAAAAAAAATGAACATGTTAAGAAAGAAATCAAGGAAACTGATAGTTTGAATGTAATTAGCCCCCATAAACTCATAGGGAGTGGCGCTATTAGGAGGTGCTGCTTTGTTGAAGTGGGTATGGCCTTGTTGGAGGAAGTGCATCACTGTTAGGGGTGGGTTTTGAGGTTTCCTATGCTCAGGATACCTCCCAGTGTGAGTCGACTTCCAGATGCCTGCAAGATGTAGGACTCTCAACTAACTCTCCACCACATCTGCCTGCATACCACCATGCTCCTCATCATGATGATAATGGACTGAGCCTCTGAAACTGTAAGTGAGCCACTCTGATTAAATGTTTTCTTATAAGAGTTGCCCTTGAGGCAGCAGGGAGGGGCTGAGTCCTGCCTCAACTGAATGTACCAGGCTTTGCTGTCCCCACCATGGGATAACTTACCCTTTTGAAGGAGGGGATGTGGGGGCAGATAGGCGGGCGTGGGAGGAGCAGCAAGACAGATGAAAGGGGAATCTATGGTTGGTATGTAAAATGAACAAAGAAAATTTTTTAATTAAAAATAAACTGAAAAAGGAAATTGAATAAAATACCTCAACATGAAAATATCTCCATGTTTATGGCTGGCAGGATGAATATGGTGAAAACGGCCATCCTACCAATAGCAATCCATGGATTCAATGAAACCTCCATCAAAATTCCAATGCAGTTCTTCACAGAAATTTAAAATACAATCTTAAATTTCATGTGAAAATATAAAAGGCCTAGGATAGCCAAAATATACTGGACTCAAAAATTTTGCTTGATTACAAAAGTGATAGTGATAATGTTTCCCATGATATTTCAGCAATGTATGAATACAACATATGACAATAAATAATCATGCAATTAAAGCCTATACCTGAATTTTGTTCATTGTGTGTATGCATATGTCTGCAAAAAATGTTCACATGGGAAAATATATTTTATTCCTTAACATAATATTTTAAAACATAATTTGGCTCATAGGTATTGCTTTTAACATAAAAAATATTAAAATAAAATTTAAAAAGCCAAAAAAAAATTGCTGCTTGATGTATTACCATCACGTATTTCAAGTTATACTACAAAACTATAGTAATGCAAACAGCATGATGCCGACATAAAAACAGACTCATTAATCAATGGAACGTTGAGAACCAATATATCAGCATAAATTCACAGGTACAAGAAAGGGCTTTCTGGATAGGACACCCAAAGTGTAGGCATTAAGACCAACAATAAATAAATAAGACCTGGAGTGGTAGTTTGAATGAGAATGCACACACCCCCCCCATAGACTCATGTGAATTCAGAAGTATGGCCTTGATGGAGGAGGTGTGACCCTGGGGGAAGTGTGTCAACTGGGTGTGGTCTTGGAAGCCCATTACCCTTCCCCAACTACTGCCTGTGGACCAGGATATAAAGCTCTCAGGTACTGCTTCAATTACATGCCTGTATTCTTTCAACCATGATGATAACAGCTTAGTCCTCCCAGACTGCTGGCAAGCTCCCAATTAAATGCTTCCTTTTATAAAAGTTTCTTTAGTCATGGTGTCTCTTCACAGCAATAGAACTATACCTATGACACCTCATGAAACTAAATTGTTTCTGAACAGCAAAGAATACCATCACTCAAGTGAAAGGGGAGACCCCAGAATGGAGAAAATCTTTACCAGTTACTATTCATCTGACAAAGGGTTAGCATCTGGAATGTGTTTATAACTCAAAAAATTAAACACCAAGAAAACAAACAATACAATTAAAATTGAAATATTAAACTATCCAGAAAGTTCTCAAAAGATTAAGTACAAATTGCTAGTAAACTTTTTAAAGGGTGTTCAACATCTTTAGCCATTATGGAACTGAAAATTAAAATGACTTTGAGATTTCATTTCCTCTGCTCAGATGTCTATGGTCAAAAAAAAAAAAAAAAAAAAAAAAAAAAAAAAAAAAAAAAAAAAAAAAAAACCTGAAAGCACACACTGGAGTGGAAAGAGAAAATGGTCACCAATGGTGGGAATGCAAACTGGTTCAGCCACTAAACAGACCTACCTTATAATCTATTCATACCATTCTTGGGTATATACCCAGAGGACTCCATGTCCTACATTAGAAATACTTGCTCATCCATTTTCACAATAACCATGAAACCAAAGAAACCTAGATGTCCATCAGCTGATAAATGGATTATAAAAATATGTCATATTTACACAATGAAGTATTTCTTAGCAATTTAGAAAAAAATCATAAAATTCACTGGTAAATAGATGGAACTGGAAACAATTCTCAGTGAGGAACCTAGGCCCAGACATAGACACACCACATTTTCTCTCATCTATGGATGCTAGCTTTGTGGAGGGGTACCAGGGAAAGAAGAGGACCAGTAAGAGTAGGCAGAAATCAGGAGTAGAGAATTAGCAACATAAAGGATGTATAAAAATGCCTTATGGAAACCTATTACTTTATATAACAGTTTTGAAACTTAAAAATAAATACATATATTAAAATCAAAACAAAATAGTAAAGGCTAAATTATGAGAGAATACTTATCATGTAAACACTAATCACAATAAATCTGGAATCCGTGCATTAGTATCAAAGGCAGAATTCATGAGACAGACCATTTGAACTGAAAAAGTCAGATTATCTCATAACATAAGAATCAATGAAATGAGAAATTATGGATATGCCTAGTAAGAGGTCTTTAATACTTGGAAGACAAACTAATGTAACTGAAGGAAAAAGTAGAAAATTTTAGAATTGAATCATGTAGAAACTGTTAAAATTTTTCACTTTTTAAAATTGGAATAGAATTACATCTCTTTCCTCTCATCATTCCTTCCCTTCAGGCTCTTGAACTACTCTTTCAGGCACCACCACCCTCAAGTGAATAGCTTCTTTCTCATCAGCTTTTATTGCTACACACATATGTATATGTATATATGCTATGCATCTGTGTGTGCATGCACAAAGTGTATAAATACAACCTGCTGAGTACATTTGTGTTGGTGGTATGTCAATGCTTTCAAAGCTGGCCATGATGTGTTGAACAATTAGTAAAAGGGATCATTCCTGGGAGAGGCTAATTCTACTTCTCCCAACAATTCTACTTCATTAATTGCATGTAGTTCTTTGTTGAGTGGTGAGACCCTACAGAATTTTCTCTCTTCCATGTTAAAATGTCCATTGATACTGCCATTGTTCAAATCTTGTTTATATAGCCATTTTTTAGGAGAGATTAGGAGTATCCAACCACTTTCTCATTGCATCTAAATCTACTCCACAAGTTGAAATCCATACTTGACACCATTATGAGGCCAAGAAACTATGGCTAGACAGGTCATAGACCCTAGAGAACAAACTATCACTATTGTTTTTGCTCAATGAATATAATATTAAGCCAACTTCTAATAATTTATCATTATGCCCATAGCTGAATGTGTTCTCTAGAGAGGTTTCTGTTGCAATAAATGATGATTAACACAGAGACTCCCAACTTGTCAGGGTGGAGAGGGCAGAGAGAACAGATGGGAGAGGGGATGGATGAAGAGAGAGAGGAAAAAGAGAGAATGTGTAAATCAAACCTATAGGGGTACCCAGTGGCACTATCAGACTGATATAAATTGGCTGGAGCTGTGGCTTGGCCACTAAGAGTGCTTTCTGCTCTTCCAGAGAACCAGAATTTGAGAACTATCACCCATATCAGGTGGCTCCCAACTACCTGTAACACAGTTCCCAGGGGATTCTATGCTTCTGGCCTCTGTAGGAACCTGGGCTCCTATGCACATACCCTTCATAATCACACATATACACATAATTTTAAAAATAAAAAATTTTAAAATGACATAAGTTATCAATACCAATCCCTTGACCTAAAAAGAATTTGAATAATTGTATTTAATAACTGCACCATACTCACCCTGTCCTGGGGCACATGGAAATCCCATTGTTCACACGTTTATTGATTCCAAATCAATACTTCTTTGCTCTGTTTTGTTTGTTCTTTGAAATTACACCACTAAACACTTTCTCTTTGCCAACTGGCTTAATGTCAGGTTATCTTCCGGGGAAACTGAACATAGACAGCACTTCATCCACACAGGAAAATTGGATATTTTTCTTGATTCTTCCTGTGTACCACATGCTATTTTGCAGATCATGATTGAGAGACGGTGTGTTAGGCATTCACTACACTATAATGTCCAAGATCCAACTGTGATCCATACTCTCCTATGTGCTCCCCAGACATATTCCTGAGGCAGTAACAACTACTTTCAACTAAATTATTACTTGCCTACTATCCTATGTCATATTCCTTGCTTAAATTTTTACTGTGCAGTTTAAAAAAGCTACAAAATCATACAAAATGAAAATATACTCTTCAATGAGTTATTATAAAAATAATTCTCAAGTAGCCAATAATTAAACTTAATCAGATTCCCAGAATCCACTTCAGGTTCTGTACAACACAGGTTTTATGTGATCTGGCTACATAAATGTATTTTTTGGAAAGTGCATATTGGAATCTCTGATATAGTGATCTAAATTTCAAATAAGTATTCTTATTTATTTTTCAATGCACAATATATCCTGGTGTTCTATACTGAAGTCTTCAACACGTTCACAAGATTCACTTCTGGCTATTTGACTAACCATATGCCATTTCTAACTAATAAAGAAAAAGTCCCAACTGGTGAAATATTGAAAGAGAGAGAGAGAGAGAGAGAGAGAGAGAGAGAGAGAGAGAGAGAGAGAGAGAGAAAAGAAGTCAGTTCTGGGATTGTCCAAATCAATGAACCTGCTATTCTTTGTGAAGGTAGCCTGCATAAATTACACTGTTAAAATCTAAGCACACCCCAATCTCTTCCCACTAGAAGATGGGAAATGAAGAGGAATGCAATCTTGACCCAGCACCTAATCACAGAAGTAGCAAAGCCCCAGAGAATGTGGGCTTCCCAATGCATGAAGATCAGCTCACAAAGAACCAGGTGGTAAGATGCAGCCAGTGGGATGTCTTTTAAAAATGTTGACCCTCTAGAATCTCCTCTAACCATCTGCATATCTAGAAACAGTGCATCTTTCTTGCCAATGATGAGAGTCGTACATTGGTATAAAGGTAATAAAGGTTTTCTTTCTACTTTGTAAAGCAAAATACTTCTCACAATCTTCCTTTGTCCTGTCCTCCTGTTCATCAGATCTATAATTAACTCACAATGTAACTGAACTATGAAAATGCCTGTCATTCTGTTTTGTTTTATTTTTGTTTCATTTTTAACATAATTTTTGTTAATTATTCATGAATTTCACATCATGCACCCAATCCCACTCATTTCCCAGACTTTGTGTCCTTCCTCCTGTAACCTCCCCCCAAGAGAAAATAAACAAATAAAAATTAACATGAAAAGAAAAACACATCTAATCAATCCCTCTAAGCCAACGACCTGCACTTGTAGGTCACAGCCTTCTCTCACACCAGTCACGACTGTCACTGTACTTGCATCACTCCGCTCCTCCATCTTTCCTGCCTCTCCATCGCATATTCATTTGTCACAGTGGCATTGGGCATTGCAGTGTGTCATGCAGTATACACTTTTGCCCAGAGAGCTTTCACTGCAATGAGTTGTTGGTCTGGTTCAGGGTATCTGGCTCATACTGGACCCTCACCGAGATTTATCCTGCTATGGCCCATAGGCTATGGTTCCACAGGACCTCGACCTTCACTTGCTGGAGTAGCTCATATGTGGGGTAGAAGTTGGTAAGAGCCAACTCAGGGCCCTGGATCTAGGCCTGGGTGGTAGCTGAATTGGTCACCCTGGATTTCAGAGACACAGCCCCCTCTCTACCTCCGGGGGGTGGGGGGAGTCTGCCCTCCTGCACCCATACCATCAGGGCCAGCTCTCCCATGCTGTCCCAGCAAGGAGCAGGAGCAGCTCAGTATGCAAGGGGAGAGCATAAGGAAACCCACAGGATAGGAGCTGAAAAGGTGGCTGGTCTGATAAGAGCACTTGCTGCACTTCAGCAGACCTGTGTGTGGTTTCTAGCATCCATGTGGTGACCCATAGATTTCTGTAACTCCAGCTCCAAGAGATTCAACCTCCTCTTCTGGCTTCTGTAGGCACCAGGCACACATGTGGTGTCCATATATGCATGCAGGAACCCACACATACACATAAAATAAAAAAATAAATAAATTTTAAGCAAACAGAACAAGAAAACACAGAGGATGGCTACAATAGGGTTAGTAGAGAAATTTGGATGGAGCAATGACAGAAAACAGAAATCATACAAAGTTCCATTATGATAGCTTTCCTACCGTCCCATTCAGGAGCAGCAGGAGACCTGATTGTAGGGTCAGACTGACTTTGAGAACACAAGTACCAGAACAATAACAGAAGCCACACAGCAGATTTTACAAACAGTGGCTGGAGATAGAAAAGGCTGTCTTCAGGTTGCTATAGAGATGCTTAATAAAATGGCATCTAGAGACAAAAGAGCTAGGGGAGTTCAGAACAGTTTTCACAGTCACATGGCCAGCAAAAGCTACTACAATCAACTCTAAGGTCTAACTGAACTTGGATGAGTAAGTGTGACTAGGGATGTGCTCTTGTTCCCCAAATCTAATGCCTTCTCTGTTCCATTTTCCATTCTTATTCTTTTCTAGCATGTATTGAAAACACTGTACTTTCCCTGTTAAGTTCTTACACCAAATTTCTCAAAACTCAATTGACCTTTTATGTCAGAATCTACTGATAAATATTTTATTCAGTCCCATTGACTCATGTCTTCTTTCCTTATAATCATACTACACTTTCCTTCATACTATATCTTTCAAAACCTGATATTCTAGATTGATTTTACTCCCAAATTTAATATCAAGTTAACAATTTTGATTTTATAATTTTTAAAAACATGTATGTACATGAGGTTTGGACATACATGAAAGTCTATGTACTGCATGTGTGCCCTGTACCCCCAAAGACCTTCTGAGGGTGTTGGAACCCTTGAAACTGGATTTGCAGGTAATTATAAGCTGAACTGTTGATGATGAAAATCGAAATTTGGCCCTGTGAAAGAGGAACAGGTGCTGTTAATGGTTGGCTCATCTATTTAGCCCCATTAAAATTTTGATGAATAAATGCTGATCAGGATTGTGCTGTGTGGATTAATGTGGATAAAATGTTCATAGTGAGAGTATTGAGCTTTCCAACCTACAAAAGCAAGACATGGTTTAAAAATTCCTTCAAAAGTATTGTATTATTGTCAGTGTTCAAACTTGTACAGTTCTTCATGAAAGTTACCAGTTTTCATATTTCATTTATTTATTTTTAAATGTTATTTTTATTGTGTGGGTATTTTTTCCTGCATAAGTCTGTGCATCATCTGATGTCTAAGGATTATAGAAGAAGGCACAGGATCCCCTGCAACTATTATGAGCTGCCATGTGTATCAGTTCCCCAGGGTCCAAGGGGGCTTTGCTATGTCCGGCGTGGGATGTTACACTATGTTCTTATGTCTGTTAACTTTATTCCTCTAAGACAAAATTATATCAATTCAGCTATAGTTCCACCAAACATTCAAGGCAGGAATAACTCTAGACATAACAAGCTCTATATCCGTCTACTTTATTTCTCTGGGATGAAATCCTGTCTCCATAACTGCAGTTCTTAGTTCATAGTCCTGCTAACGACTAACTCCTGTGCTTTCAGCCTCATCTCGTCCTCTGTATCCTCTTTCTCCATCTCTGCTACTCTCTACTCCTGGCACTCAGAAAACTCTACTCGATCTGCTTACCCTCTATGGAACCTCTGTCGTCCTCTCTTCTCTCTTGCCATGCTGTTCTGTCCTTGTCTACAGAAAATGCCTATCCTTTCTTCCCCTGGGCACGTGGTTCCCTACCTCCACAGGAATGTTGTTTTATCTCTCACCTTGATATGGAAAAACCTCTTTTGTTTTAGTCAAAGTGCTCTGGAGAACCACTAGGCCTCCTCAAGGCCAGGGGATGGTCTGAGTTTCATTAGCACAGGAAACAAAGCTATGTGTCTCCAGCCAGCTTGTCTCCTAAGCTCAGCAAGGCAGTTAGTAACTTAGTAGGTTCAGCAGGTCTGGGGAGTTGAACTGTTTACCAATTGGTCTGGGCACACAGGATTTCATAGCAGAAGACAGCTGGAATATTAAAGGCTGGGTAACACCAAATATTCATAATAAATGGCTTTGCCTTTTGACAGACCCTTGGCCAGTCAAAGTTTAAGACACAGACTTTAAGACACAGCTGAATCTCTATGATATATTCTTGCGGCCCACAAGACATGTGGGTGCTGAGAATTGAACACAGGTCCTCCAGAACAGCAGCCAATTCTCTTATCCACTGAACTATCTCTCTGTCTCATGAAACTTATTATTAAAGATGTAGTTCTGATATCTTTGCCAACCATGAATGTAATTTAACTGCAAACTGTTATATACAAATGCAAGGAATTTAGTGTGTTGCACTTGAACTTCATTGCTTATTGCCCTTCAGAATTCACCTTCAAGGCTGCTGGCTGAGATGGTCCAGCCTCACAGACTACTCCAGCCAGGACTTCAGAGAAGCCTTGCACTCTCCCATTACTCAGAGAGTGGATAACAAATAATACAGCTAGCTCTCCCAGGACTTGACCATTATCTCAATTTTCCCAGGGTCTCCTAAAGATGCCAGTGCCCCCAGACAACAGGAAGCAGTCTAGAGAACATGATGCCCACGTTCCCAAGAGGAATGGCTTTTCATCATTCGGTGGGTGGCAAATGTTTGTCATCATTTAAGGGGGTTAGTGACAAGTTGTTATTGGTTATGATCAGGGAAAAAGCTAAAAAAAAGGAGTTAAATTCAAGGATCTCCTTCTGAAGGAAAAGGGGAGATGTAGTATAAAAATGATGAGATAAAAGGGTGGATTGTTGAGTCCACTTTTAAACAGCCACTAGTTTCAAATATTTTACATTGGTATGGATTTTGTATATTGATACAAATTTAAGGTTATTTTTGTTATACTGTATATATGTTTTTATTCTTATTTAAGGTTAGTACCTATGCAGCTCATTTAAAAAGGTAATATAAAGTTTTAGTCTTTGACAACTATTTAGGATAATAAATATAGGTTAGTAGTTTGTCATCTATGACTATCAAACTTATTTTTTCAAGGTCACATAGAGATATATTTTAGATAGATAGGTGATCTTCAAACATTTCAAAGGCCTATAGAATATGGTATTTAAAATGTTTTAATAACATAAGGCTTTCTTGACAATGAGATGCTTCTGCTCCTGGCAGCACCAATCTGCTTCAGAAAAGGATGATGGGCATCAAAGAGCCTCCATATGGAGTTGACTTTCTTTACGGCAAAAGCCAGCCATCTGTGTGGGGGCCTACAGAGACTCCAGCTTGTGGCTTGTTTTCATCTTGACTAAAGGTCAGAGAGTCTGAGCTTGTTTCCCTCCTGCAAGGCTGCATAATAAGATGTTTTGGCAAAAGGCATGGTTACCAGTTGTCTTTTACCTCAAGGCCTAACTACAGGATGCTTTGCCATAAGACATGGTCATCAGATGTCTTGAGTACCAATGAAGTGTTTACATTTAACTGTACTTTGTACTTTGAATCATGATGTCCTTGAAAGGGGGAGGTATTTTTGCCCCCCTTGCTTTTGTGTATTTAAAGGCTGTGATTAAAAAACTCAGGGTCTGCAGTATTGACCCAGAACCGTCCCAAAGCTATCCTGTGTCTCTGTCTTTTTCTTCCTCTATGTCTGCATTTCATAGCTATTATTTCCCAATTTCACACCCCCCCCCATTCAGAACCCATGTAACAGGTCAAGTGGTACTTGACACATTTGGACAAGAAACCTCCCTTGCCTTGACTGCTGTCCAAACTGGATCAGCAACACACAAAGAAAAAGCAGCTGCCAAACTTTGCCAAGACAGGGTAGGACAGTCCTTCAAAAATTCCTGCTTCACAGAAAAGTCTGTCACATATTCTAGGTCTGAAGGCCAAACATGGATGCCCCAAATTTGTAGAGGAACTTTGAGTGACTGTCCAAGCAGTGAACTATTTCTGTTGTTTCTTTTAGTTTTGGAAGTTGCTTCTCTGCATTTCTATTTTCTAAGGTAATATTATATCCTTCTGGGGTCTTTGATGGAATTGAAGATTAGATAGTTATAGTTTTCCTTAATTATGATAGAATATAAATTGGGTACAGAGTTTTGGACTCATCAAGACAGAATAAATAATGGAGTATTTTCTCCAAATATGCCAAATACAAATGGACTGGACATTGTAAATGCAATTCTTACCTGATAATTGTTCTTATTGTTTATAGTTTTACTATGGTAGAGTTAAAACATTTCCTTTTTGTTTAGGCAAAAAGGGAGAAATGTTGTGGAATAGTCTTTTTGTACATTGTGAAGATTAGTCACTCAGATTGGTTTAATAAAAAGCTGAATGGCCAATAGCTAGACAGGATTTTTGAGGCACAGAGAACTCTGGGAAGAAGACTAGAAATGAGGAGAAGCCAGTCAGACAAGAAATGAGTTGGACACACAAAATGGAATAGAGATAAAACCCACATGGTAGAATGTATATTTAAAAAAATATGGGATAATTTAAATTATAGGAGCCTATAGGAGCTTGTTAGAAACAAGCCTAGTCTAATGGCTGAGCTTTCATAGTTAATAACAAGTCTCTGTATGATTATTTGAGAGCTGCCTGGAGGGAGAGAATAAGACTTCTACAGTCATAATTTTACATTTTTCTCATTGAGTTAGGGTTTATTTTTAAACTAATTAGGATTTCTATAATTCTAACCAGGTCTTTCACAGATAGAGTCAGTTCTACTTCTTCACTTCTGATTTATGTAATTTTTTCATTGTACATGCTTGTATTAGTCAGGTCATGAAATTAAATAGTTGTGCCTTGTTTTAAGCTAATATATTCTGAACCCAAAATATAAATATTTGGTAAATATTTTGAAAACATTTAACTGCTTCTTAATGTCGTTTTTTCATGAATGAGTATTGAATTTTGGCAAATATTTTTAATGCATGTATTGAGCCTAATGGCTTTTGTTGTGTTATCTGCCAAATTTGTCAATTACATTAATCTTAAAATGTTTGTTATATATTATTTCAAATTAGTAACCTGTATTTATTTATGCAAATATTAACTATAACATAAAGTTGAATATTTTTCTTACATGCAATTTTGCATTCCTGACTTCTTATTCTTCATGTAGTATTTATATCCATTTTTAATATTGGTGAATTCAATAATGTAAATCATTGTGAAATTTTTTAATGTATTTCATAAAATATTTTGGTCTGAAATTATCTTTTCTTGTGATGTCTTACATAGTTTTGTGATCCATGTACTGTTGACCTCATATATTAATTTGAGAAGCAATCTCTCCTCTACTATTCACTGTATTTAAATGGTTATTTTTTCTTAAATGCTAGATAAATTCAACAGTAAAGCCATGTGTCCAGAGTGTCCTTACAGGGACATTTTCATTACCAGTTTAATTAATGGATACAGGAAAGATTTTAATTTTGTGTCTTAATGAGTAAGTTTTGGTTGTTTGTTTAAGTATCATTCCACTAATTGCCATGTATACTCATTTTCTTTTGATTTGAAATATTTTCTCTTCCTATTTATCATGTTCCTTTAACTCATGGAGTATTTAATGTACTTTAGATTTCCAAATATTAGAGGTAGACTGAATAAAAGTCATAAAATCTGTGAGCGTTGACTTATGGCAAAAAGAACTGTATCGATATTAAGTCAAGGATCTTGAGATGGGAGGGTCTATATTGGGCCATCTGGGTAAACACTTAGTATAATCTCAGGTGGCCTTGTGAAAGAGAATGATATATTTGCACACAGAAGAGGAGGTGATAGATGTTGGTGTGAGTGCAACAGCGACAAGCAAGGGAGTGATCACAGCTGCTTTATTAAAACCTGTCAAGCAACAGTTTCAGGGAGAAGAGGCTTATTTTGGCCCATAGTTTGAGGGAACACAGTTCAATGTGGTAGGGTAGGCCAGGACCTCCACAATAGAGGAAACCTCTGGAAATTTCTTGATTGCATCTCAGAGGCTCAGAAAGCAGAGGGATGTGATAGGAAGCAGGATTGGGAAACAGAGCCCCAGAACCCAGTGACTCTCTTTCTCCAAGAAGGCCCATCTTGTAAATTTCTGCAACCAAAACCAGTGCAACCACCTAGGAGCAAAGTGTTCAAACTGATGGAATCTGTCAGGAAATACTTTCCTTTTTAACTTTTAATTATGAGCCCTTCTAAAATAAAAATTATCAAGTTAGATGCTTCCAATATAGAATACCACAGTGTAGACAATCACATTCCCAAGGGGATGAATAGGTATACAGCAAGGAAAGATACACCAAAAGCAAGACCAAAACTCCAGGAAATATGAAGCCCCATGTTAGGCACCTTAGACTATTGATGGCACCATCTGAGCTCCAACAGGCCTTGGTAGTCCCATCCCTCCAGCTCTGTTGACTCATGGCACATGAGGTCTCTCTCTTGGATGCGATCCTCTTTTTACTTGTGACTTTTCTTGGTAGACATCCCACAGTGTAGCATTTACAGCACCCTAGAGTCTCCCTAAATCTTGGCCCCTATCTTCACAGTTCCAGGCACAACTCACTCATGAGTTTTACACAAGGATTCTGTTCTGTTGTGCTTCATTCTCACTGACTTTCTGGACCCTTGGTGCAAGTATCTATGACCCTTATCTTTTGAGGCTAAAAGCATCAACCATCAATGGATGATGCCATTTTCTGCTCCAATTTTAGATATAGACAGATCCCTTTGACCACACCTGTAGAGACCTTGTGTAGGTATCCCTGCATCAGCAAGATGCTTTATATAATCTCTTAATTTAGTTACTTTTTCATAAATTGCATTTTAACCAAATATTTTGCATCAATCAATATGTGGGGACTAGCCTTGTAGACACCATTGTTATTGGTCCAGAACAGAGCATGAGTTTCTATCTTGCAGTAATAATCTCTTTAACAATTATGGTCACCTAGTTCATACCTGCACTGACCACAATTTTAACCAAATTATAACCTTTTCCTTGATAAGCTTGACATTTCTTCCCCCAACTTTAAGTGAATTCATATTCCTTTCCTTGCCAAATTGAACATTTTTCATGTATTTCTGTTCTACTTTTTACCTTCTATTTGTAAATATCTGGGTAAATACAGAGGTCAATAACCATTTCACAGCCTATATGATATGCTGCCTTGAAATTTCTTCCACAAGGTAACAATGTCAACTTTGAATTCAGCTTCACACAGTTTTTAAGACATGGACAGAATGCATTCAATTTTTTTTGGCAAAATGGGACATAAATGGACCCTTACCTAATTCTTGGCAGAATCTTTGGATTCTTTTGAACCTTATGAACATGTCATTTACTATCCATATTTCTATCCATATTCTGATCTTCCAAAGAGCCACCAGAATAACCAGTTAGGCTCTGCTTACTGTATCCTAATTCTTATCTATCCTATACATCCAAACTTTTCCATATTCTTGCTGAAAACCTGCTCCAAAGATCTCAGAACTAGGGGTTGGGGATTTAGCTCAGTGGTAGAGCACTTGCCTATCAAGCGAAAGGCCCTGGGTTCGGTCCTCGCCTCCAAAGGAAAAAGAAACAAAGAAAATCTGAGACCTACGTGATCAAGATGATCTCAGCATTGGTCGCACTTTCTGGTGCAATTTTTCTGCATTATTTTTCTTTCCCTTATGAGCAAATAAATACCTAGCAGGGGCAACTTAAATGAGGGGAAGGTGGACTTATTTTGACTCAAGGTTTTAAATGATACAATTTGTGGTAGTAGGACTGTGTAACTAATGCTTGTCCACATCTCAGGGAATCCAGAAACAGAAACACCGGATAGTGTGCAGAAGTATAGCTATAAAAATCCAGCACTGGCTCCCAGGGACCCATTCTGCCAGCTATGCTGCAGCTCCCAAAGTTAATACAATCTCATCAAACAAAAATTGTGATTTAGGGATGAAGTGTTCAAATGCATGAACCTGTGAAGGGCAGTTTATATCCAGAGCATAACAACAGGAAAAATTAGAAGAATCATAAAACATTTCTCTGTGTAAAGACTCCCAAAGAAACCAGCAAATCCAAAGCTTTGATTTTTTTCCCTTAAAAAAAAAAGATTCATTCTACCTTTCTGGCCTACAAAAACATCTGAGAACTAATGTTTGACTCTTAAGTGAGGTTCTGATAACTTTTTGCACAATCAACAGAACTCAGTGCTAGAATAGATAGCTTTTGGCTAACTTCTAATTTGTATCTGTTTCTGTGAAGGGCTACACTCTGCACAACTTCAGTCATTTGAGATGTATTTGGATTGTTTAGGACTGAGGAGACAATCTGTTTGGGTGAACATGTCAGTCAGTATTAATGCATTAGACAGAATCCAGGCCATTACCTGGATATCGTATTTCAAAGATTTTTCTGTCTTTACTTTTTAACAGTACTACGGTGATGGATCTAGATAGGAAGGCATAGATATAGATAGATATAAATATAGATGTAAATATAGATAGATAAAGATCATTTATGGCTAGATAAGCATCTTAGATTTTGGAATAAAGGTGTTTTTTAAATAATATTTTGGAAATGTTCACTCATTTTATCTGTAAATACTGTCTGTACATCATTCTTAAACTTTTCATGGGATTAGTTGCATCTACATTAGATAATTTGATGTGCTTTCCCAGACCCCTAAACCTTCATTCACATTTCTTTAATCATTTCACTATTATTTACTTTGGAAAATATC
Source organism: Peromyscus californicus insignis (assembly GCF_007827085.1). Classification (NCBI taxonomy): domain Eukaryota; kingdom Metazoa; phylum Chordata; class Mammalia; order Rodentia; family Cricetidae; genus Peromyscus; species Peromyscus californicus. The sequence goes on along the minus strand of NW_026294573.1, from coordinate 70,665,327 downwards.
TATTAAATATCTTCAAGTTCACTGTCTATACTTCTAGCATCAGAACTACTTTTGCAGAGATTTTAAACTCAATTATTTAATTAATCAGGAAATTTTTTCCTAAATATTCCTTTAAATGTTTTGTTTTCCTGCCTTTTAAACATGTATGCTTATATCCATACATCAGTGCTGTACCTAACTTTGGGAAGAGAATATTCTCTCTGCAGTTGTAAGAAATTAATGCATAAATCCATAATTGGTCCAAGTGATGACAATAAGTTTCTATGAGAGCTCAATTCTAAATAGGATATCAATTCCCCTCCCAAATACTAAAAGGATACCAAAGAATGTAATCAGAATATGTGAAGGGGTGCTCTCTTGGGGGCATGGTCTTGATGGCCATGGACTCTAGTCCTCTAGGACCATGATCAACAAATTAAACACTTTCGTTTTATGAGTCTCCTTGGTCAAGGTATTTTATCACAGTACTAGAAAAGTAACTAAGACCAGTTTCATCATTTGAGGAGAGTATCAGCCTACAGAATGTGAAAAATCTTTACCAATTATACATCTGATAGAGGATTTGTATCTATAATCCATAAAGAACTAAAAAATTAAGAAATAAAAGTGACCATAAGAAAGCAAATAACCTATGTTTAAAAAAAAACTAAACACACAATTCTCAAAAGATGAGAAACAAATTACTAAAAAACAAAATTAAGGTTTAATATCCTTTGCTATCAAGGAAATACAGATTAAAACAGCCTTGAGATAGATTTTATCTTATCCCAGTCAAAATACCCAAGATCAGTAAAGAGAATAGCAACTTACATTGGTGAGGATTTGGGAAAAGGGGAACACTTAGCCATTGCTGATAGGAATGCAAACATGTACAGCTACCAAAGAAATAAGTGTGGAGTTTCCTCAAAAAGCTGAAAATTGATCTACCATAATACCCAGCTATACTACTCTTGATCATATATAATCAAGGAATTTTACATCTTACCATAGAGATAATTTTTCATGGTTGTTTATTGCTGCTCTATTCATAATAGCAAGAAATTGGATATGCTTTAGCTTGTCTATCAACCAATGAATGGATAAAGAAAATGTGGTACATTTATATAACAGAATAGTGTTCAGCTGTTAAGAAGAAGGAAATTATAAAATTGGAAGAAAGTGGATAGAGATAGAAACAATCAAACTGAGTTAGGTAAGCCAGACCAAAAAACCCACAAATACTGCATTTTTCTTTTATATATGAACAATAGATTTTAAGCTTTAGATGTGTTTGTTTCCATCCAAATATTCCCAAAGTTTAGGTAGCTAGTAAGGGAACAGGGTGGGACATGGAGGGGATATCCCAAGGAAGGAAAAACAGAATATATTGTTATAAAGTGATAAAGGAGAAACCAGAATAGGAAGAGTAAATGTGGAGGGGGTGGAAGCATATTTGGAGTAAAGGAGGTAATATGGGGAGACACAACCAACACTAAAATAAAATGTCCTTCTGAAAGATCATATTGAAAACTACTACATTAGAAGCTTCCTAATATATACACATATATGAAAGGAATTTAAATGGAATCACCATGTAGTAGGGGAGAGAATGTCCAAAGTAGATATCTTATGCCAATCCTCAAGGCCAAGAATGTGTTCTATTTTGTTGAGTCATTGGTCAAAGGAATTCCATAGACACCACCACAACCACCAAACATCACAGGCTATAGCCAAGGCTTCATAATCTGGTCTTAATGTGCTATTGCTGAAGACACCTATTATTTGTGTCATTCAACATGGAGAAATCAAGCTGCTTCCCAGCTAGAAGTCCATAGGTATCACAATGGCCAAGAAGCTGAGGTTAAATAGGTCATGGGCTCTAGAAGAAAACATACTGCTAGCATCCTGCTAAAGTAACATATTGCTTATACTCATATAATGACATATTGCTATACTCAGAACAGTAAACTGCTCAGCCTTCATAAGAATCTTCTTCTTATATAAGATTATGATAATAAATACAGAGACCAACAACTGAACAATGTGCAGCAAATGAGAGACTTTGGAACACTGAGTCCTAAATGGGATGTCTTTACCAAATGCCTCCTCTCAAGGCTCAGGGATGTATGTTGAAGAGGAGGCAGAAAGATTTTAAGAGCCAGAACTAGTAGATGACTCCAAAGAAACAGCGTCTTCCGGACACTCTAATACTGATACACATACGAACTCACGGAAACAATGACAATACACACAAGATCTGCACAGATTCAAGCCAGACAAAGTCCCAACACTGATTAGGGTAAGTGAACATGGGTTCCCACTCCTAACTAAGACGCTATTTGCAATTGAAACTTGTTGGCAATTGGAAAATCATTTTTTTTCCAATGGAGTATCACTGGGTATATCAATAACATGAAAGGGCATTTTTTGTGCACTTCTTGTTTGTCTTGATATCATACTTTTTTTCTTAATGTGTTTTTTGTTTGTTTTCATCTTAGGAATTTTTGAGGTTTTTTGTTTTTGTTTTTGTTTTTGTTTTTTGAGACAGGGAAAGAGAGAACAAGAAGACAGAAGTTATACCAGTAGGGAAGGAGGAAGGGGAAACTGGGAGGAGTTGAGGGACAGTGAATGTCATCACAGTGTGTTGATATGGGGGAAAAAAGAAAACAGAAACCTATTGGTTAAATAGTTTCCCTGTTTTCTCTGAGGGAGACAATTCTGGGGTTGTCTAAGAATTTGAAGAATTTCATATAAATCCCTGAAAAGTTAAAATAGACCTCTGCCAATGCCTAACACGATCATGACTCTCTTTATTGGCTTATTGTGCCTCTAATTTCTCATGCAATTCATCTGTGAATGTACATTCTCACACAAAATACTTATGATCATTTGCTTCATGCTTTGCTTATTTATTTGGTTGTTAGGAGGGGTGGCCAAGCAAGTAAACAAAAGAAGCAGATGTCACTGGGGATCATTCTTCATCTACCTTCAACAACTTCTCTACAAAATACAGCACAAGTCAAATATGACCCCTTTTGACTAGAGTTTTGCTCTCTCTCAGAAAAGGCAAGAACAAGATGTAGAAAAAAGTAAATTGTTTTGTACTTGCACATGACTCTCAGTAAACCTAGAGTTTAATAGAAAAGAAAATCCATTATGAAAAATAAGAAAACCAAATATCACAGGAATGTGTTTTTGTCTCATAAGGAGAAGCCAGGGGTTGAGGAAGACATGAAACTAAAGGGCCCCCTACTAGGAACAGGGAAATGAAGAACGGTTGTGGGGAAGCAGAGAACACGAAATAGGAAAGGCACTGAGCACCGTCAAATGACATTTTAACTATCATGGAAATGTCATAATGAAACTCCTGTCTACAAGTAATATATATATTCTATAAAATGTAAGACAGAAACACTGTTCAGCCTGAGTAATACTGACTGATGGTCATTAACTAAACATCTAAGCACTACAAAAATGTTCAAGTAAAAGACTAACCATCAGGTACATACCACACATGGCTTAGGCACAGCTTAGAAAAGTTGAATACAGTGAAAGCTGATAACAGAAGTCTCTGGAAAGGAGATATTTCTAGAAGAAGGAATTGAAAACATTTTACGTAAAGCTGAAAAAAATTCACAAGATGAACACATGGTGGGACCGAGCCACTGAGAACAGAATGCACAAAGGCAGCTTGTGCTCCTTCCTTGTCCTTTCCTAGGCGATGTGACTCCACACAGGCACAGTCTACTTAGTTCACCCATAAGCTTTGTCTTCTTGGCTCTGGCCCCTTACAAAGACTTCTTTTTTTGACTGTTTCCTGATTTCTTTCTAGTATTCCTGAATTTTCTTGATGTCAGCATCAGTGATACTTTGTTTTAGTTTATTTAATTCTTACCCAACTACCAGTTTTGTTGTCTAAACTGCCTATACCCTCCTCACACAAGAAAGGGCAGAGTCAGAGATGTATTTCTTGCTCCAATTCAACATTAAGCTTAAGCCCTCATTTTGTAGAATTGCTTCCTAGAGCTTATGAGGATTAGTGGTTCCTAAAGATTTTGAAACAGAGGTAGAAATAAAGAGATTCAGGATCTACCTTTAAAGGAGTAATTAGCACCAATTAATAAATTACTAAGAGTAGGTGGTAAAGAGAAAAGATCATGATCCTCAGATTTCTTTTTCTTAATTTTTTAAATTTTAATATTTATATATATTTTCTTTAATGCCTATAGAATAAGAGTTTTCCATATAGCATTCCTACTTCATTTTGTTTGAATCTTCCTGCTCCACTTAGTCCTCATTTTTCTGCAAACCCTTCCCTACTGTACAGTTTCACCCAGTATTTTCCCTTCAACTGTATTCTATTCACATCTTTCCCTGTTAAAGTCTCTTTTCCAATCTCATGGGCCTCTTTATATCTTCCTGACTTTTACCCACCTTACTCCCACCTAAGCACACACATTTAACAGCTAGGGGCTAGGATCCACACATGACTTAAAATATGTGCAATTTGTCTTTCTGAGTTTGGATAACCTCACTTCCATCCATTCTCATGAATAGTTTTTTTTTTCTTCAGGGCTGAATAAAATTTCATTGTTTACATGTCCCACATTTTCATTATCCATTCATGGATTGATGAACATCTAGTTTGTCTCCATTTCCCAGCCATTGTGAGAAGACCAGAAATAAACAAGGTGTGAAAGTACTTCTGTGGTAAGATGCAGAATCCACTAGAACATCCCCAGCAGTGGTACAGTTGGGTCATATGGCATTTTTAGTTTTCATTTACAGGAGTTATACACACTGATTTCCATACTGCTGCACTAGTTTACACACTTGCAACAACAAGTGAATAAAAATTCTCTCCCCATATCTTTGTCAGCGTCGGTTGTCATCTGCTTCCATAGTAATAACCATTTTCCCTGAGATGAGTGGGAAATTAAGTTTAACTTGTATTGCTCTAATGGCTACATATGTTGAACATTTTTAAAAATATCTACTAGCCATTTGCAGTTCATCTTTTGAGAACTGGCTGTTGAGTTCTTCATTCCATTTATTTGATTGAGAGCTTTGGGTATTTGTGTGTTTAATTTTGGCATACATATATAACTCATCTGAAGTATAGCTAACACAAAGTTTGTCCCAGTTTGTAGGCTGTCATTTTGCTGTGTTGATAGTTTCTTTTGCTGTGTATCCTTTCAATTTCTGCCCTTTTTGTCAGTTCATAGGGCCTGTTCCATGTGCTAATGGGATTCCATTCAGAAATTTTTTCATCTATACCTATCTCCTGAATGTTTCCCTTTTGCTTTCTGTTAGAAGCTTTAGCAATTTGGGTTTGGCATCTTGTTTTTGATAACCCTGAAGTTCATCACTATGTTATGTGTTTGAAATCTTTCTGTGAGAGGTCTGGTTGCTAGTTTACTTGGTGGTTCTTTCCTTCCACTCCTGTAGCATTGGGTGTTCATTGGTTTGTTGTGTTGGACTTGACTGATTCCTTCCCATCTTCCTCTGTATAGATGTTGTTTCATGGACTGTGTTCTGCCCCATATTGTTGTGGAGATAAGTGTCTTTCTTTTCTTTTTTGTCTAATGTAATGAACACCTACAGCTGTAAAAGCCCCTCTCGCTGCCTTAGTTGATCTCTGAAGTTCTGGTAGACTGTCCTTTTGTTTTCATTTGACTCTAGAAGTCTCTTGATTTCTTCCTGCTTTCACCAAGGATCTTTCATTCAAAAAGTGCACAGTTTATTTCCCCAAGTGTTTGTGTATTTTCTGAAGTTAGCCCTGCTCTTCATTTCTAGCTTTATTCTGCTGTGGTCTCTGGTAGGATAAAGGGGATTATTTCTGGTTATTTTTATTTATGAAGACTTTCTTTGTGCCCTCAATGTTCTCATGGTTACAGAGGGTTCCAAGAACTGCTGAAGAGAATATTCATTTTTGATGTGTGGTTTGAAACGTTCTGTAGATATGTGTGAAGTCCAATTTGGTCTATGTTGTGATGTAGCCCTGAGGCTTCTTTTGCTGATTTTTTATTTCAATTGCCTATCTAAGTATGAAAATTGGATTTTCCTCCTGGGCTTGAGGTCACCTCCTGCTGAGTTCTGATCTCCTCTTGCAGTCCTGGCTGTTCTCACCAAGCCTTGGTCAGATTGCTTTCTCCTCCGGACTTGGCAGGAGATAGGGAATCTCTTTATTCAGATTTCCATATTCCTCCTCTAGCACTTGCCAGAGCTCTGCTGGAAACAGTTGTCTAGGCTTTGGGTTCCCAGCACTCTGCTGCGGGTACTGGAAGCCTTGAGGCACTTGGTACTGCGGGCCCACACCTTGTAGGACTGAGATGCCAACAAAGGTCCTTTTAAAGCATTGTTCCCTGGACTAGAAAGTTTGCTGCCATTTTAACAAAGCTTCTGGCTCACTGCCCCCATTTTTGTTTGACTGCTTTCTCACATCTTCCACTGATTTTGAAAGCTCTTCTTCAGGTCCTCTTTGGGATAAAGTTTGTTCATTCGTGTTTCCTTATTTTGACTCTCTCTGTCCCCAGCTCACATGGAGGCAGCCTCTAGTCCACCATCTTACCTTCATTCTCCTTGGACAAGAGGATAAAAATGCAGCTGGCTTCAGCTTTCAACCAGTTTGCTGGCTGTGCTTTCAGATGCTGTGGTATCTGAGCCCCAGTCACCATAATCCTTGGGTATTTTTAGAATTTTATATGGTTTACAACAAAGATTCTAGAATCAATTTGAATGAAAATTCTGAATGAGGAAGTGTAATTTCTCATGTGTCAGGTTTAATCAGAAAAGTGTGATGATCATTACTTATACACAGTCATAAAGCTGTGGGTTTTTTTAATGTGACTTTTTATTTAGAAAATACTAGATCCAGTGCCTGTCCTACAATAAATATTATGCTAGTATATAAAATAGTAGCACCTAAACCATATAAACATACAAAATACTAACACCTACATTTCAAATAAACAAAAGACATTTCTCTTCTATTCCAACCCTACACAATCTAATCCAGACAGATTAATGCAAATTACTCTGACTAACGACTAAAATCAGTTTGTTGAAGAAAGTAATTCATTACATTTTAATGCTGTTGAATTCAATTGACAATTTATCTTTAACATATAAGGACTTATATGTTTAGAATTTTGAAAGCCAATTGCTATTCTAATTATTGAATTATACTGAAATGCACTGGTTTACTGATTAGCATGTTTGCAATGCCAACAGAACAGCGGGATAATGCCGTGTTTTCAATCTCAGGGAACAAAACTCCAAAGGACACCAAGGTGAGCCATGCTGTGCAGAGCTGTGCAGCTGAAAACAGAGGTCTGGCAGACAGAGTCACAAATTGATGAGGAGATATCATCTTCTTACACAGAGCAACTTTTATCCAAGTAAAGTCAGCACGAACAGGTCCCCTTGTTTCTCTTACTTAGCAGGAACTAAATGAATGATAAGCTAAGTAGCGCCTGTTTCCTTTGAAAATTGTCAATTCAGTGGAATTAGTACCATTGCTACTTGAAGTTAAAAAATCAATTCAAACATGTTTTTCCTGCATCAAGACCTTGAATAATTCATTTTGTTTGGCTTCTTCAGGATACTTTCCTAAAGTAACTTTTAGAGCATGAATATATGAATGAATATTGAAATATGAAATCATGACACTGAAAATATTAGTGAATCCATAGAAGCAAGAAGTGGCAATGCTAATAATCATAAGAAAGCTACAAAGAAATATGGGCTTATTGTTATTTTTCAACTTTCAAAAATTGCCTCGTAAACAATATGTAAATGTGCTAAAAAGCACCTTTAAAATGTTTTGTGAGAAGATTCTTCACTGCCGAGGTTATAGCTAGAATTTATATCTCTTGAAAATATGAATTTCATAGAGCTCAGAGACCATCTTGTCACAGCTGGCACCAAGGTTGCTCCGTTAGACAGGCTTATTTCTATCTGAATTTCTAGAAAATGTATAAGCAGAACAGGATAAAAAATGGAAGAAAAAAATACAGTTATTTATACTTCTTACTGCCTTGCAGAGAAAAGACTCTGGTAATTGAAGAAGTCATTGTTTAAAGAGAGCACAATGGGAGAAGTGACTCAAAACTTGAGGAACCAGGGCAAAGCAATAACTAGACAATTCATATCTATTACAAGTTTTCGTGAAAAGGAACGGGAGGTAAAATATAAAACTAGACCCTGTATAAATTTAGAGATGCAACACTTTGGGCAGAGAAGAAATGACTAATGGGGATATTTTAAAATACTTTACTGTGTGATGTAAGATACGAGCATCTTTTACATCCTTCCACAAAATTCTGGAACAGTCAATTATATTTTGTGCCTTAGATTTGCAGCAAGGCATTCATCCTTCTGAAGATTAGGGTAAAAGAAAAATAAGTGAAGAACAAACATAGGCCATCAGCAAAGTCCTCTGTGGTGCTTAATGCTCACTGTCTTCTTGAATAGATTCAGAATCACCTAAGAGACACACATCTGAGCATGTCTGGGAGGGTGTTTCCAGAGAACTTTGCCTGAGCAGGAAAGTCTTGCCCTGAATGTGAGCAGCACCACCCTGTGGCTAGGTCTCTGAGTGAATAAAAAGGGGGAAGAAGAAAGGCAGCTGAGCACATATATACTTTCTGTGCTTTCTGAGTGCAGGTGCAATAGGAGCAGCTATCTCATGTTCCTGCGTCAAGGCTTCCCCAGCATGCCTTATTCTCAAATCACAAACAAAAAAAAAAAAACACCTACCTCTTCCTTCAAGTTGTTTCCTGTCAGGTATTTTGTCTAATACATTGCCACCCAGTGTGGCTATAGTAATTGAAGGTGGTAACTGACAGAGACTCTGAGAGTATGTAAGAACTGAACTCTGGTCTTGCACATCAGGAAGTTTGAATGTTTTCTAAAATGGTCCTTCTGCATAAGGTTTCCCTTTTAAGAAAACTAGATATTTTAGTTGCTTAAGTGAAGAATACAGTTTGAATGTCATGGGAAACATTTGTTTGTAATTCAATAGATTGAGAATGACCACCTGAACACACGGGAAACAAATTTGTCCTGTGAGGGATGAGCGAGGACACACCTGTGTGTCTGAATTACTGGCTGTTTTCCTGTGATCTGTTGGCAGACAAAAGACAGGGGCATGCAGGGGTTCCAGGAAGAATGCTGCCACAGCAGTTTCTCCTTCCTTCACAAATCAACGTTTGGCCTAATTTCACCGGGGACATATACAAGTCAATGTGTTAAAACAATCGATTAAATGGCTCAAACCGTTTGGAACTTCCCATTTGCTGGGCTCCGGAGAGCTGTTATACTAGCTGTTTTAAAAAATACTTTGGAAGGTCAAAGGGACAGACTGTAGACAGACCTAGAGTGGAGGGATAACCTGTGCCCAGCAGGCCACAGGGCTACAAATCCCAGAATGGTGTCAGTAGTGGGGTCAGTGGCAATCTGCTGCCAGCATGGTTCTGTGCAACCCACAGAGCCAAGTGCCCGAGAGAAGGATGAGCAGACCATGGATGCCTAACAGATGGCACTCTCTGGTGAGTGAAATATCTGCCAAAACCAGGTGTTTCACAGACTGTTTTTTCCCTTGGAATTTCTATGTGTAGGTCCATTCCAAAAACTCAGATAAGAGCACAGATGCCAATGAGTTATCTAAAGAAAAAAGTTTTTTTTTTTTTTTTTTTTTTTTTAGGCATAAGAGATGTCGTGAACAACTTTTGAGGACCAGTTGTATATACCACATACTGTGTGTCCTTTAGTCAGGTCATTTCCAGGCACAAGAGCATGACAGCATGACAGGAAGGCTGGACTTCTGTTCACCTGATTCAGTAGGAAAAATGGCTAAAATAAATAAATTTAACAATGCCAGAATATTCTAGTTAATTATCTTATTAATAATCCTACATATGTTTAGCATTGTTTGTTCTCCCAAGAGAATAAAAGGGTGCCTTCTAACAGAAAGACCCAGATGTGCATCATCTACTACAATGAAAGATCACAGGGGGATTAATAAAGTGATGGGGAATGTCTTACTGTATGCTGCGAATATGTATTGCTCTGATTGATTGCTAAATAAAGGTGTTGGCCTATGGCAAGGCAGCTTAGAGGCAGGTGAAAAATTCAAAGATAGAGACACAGGAAGAAGGGGGAGAGAGACACCAGTGAGCTGCCCAAGGAGCAACATGTAATGGACCCAGGTAAAGCCACGGAACATGTGGCAATACTTAGATTAATAGTTATGGGCTAATTGAAGATATAAGAGCTAGCTAGCAAAAAGCTTGAGCCATGCCATACAGTTATAATTAATATAAGCCTCTGTGTATTTACTTGGGGACACAAGTGAGAGAGATTTGTACCGACTGCCGACAGGCTGGGACACAGGAAATCTTCTGACTACAATAAAGATTGCTCCACAGTCGACAGCTGGGAGACAGGGTGACTACACGTCTGCTGTGGCCCATGGGGCATAAAACTATAGAACTCTTGATTCAAAACTTCAGACAACTACCTATCCTTAGTCATCTCTTCCTCAGAGAAAAGAAACTCTCTCTCTAAATACTTTATACCCCCTCACTTCATAGAAGTTCTGCTTCCAACTTCCCATCCCTTACATTCATTGGGTTGTGTCAGTTGATTAAGGAACTTTCATACCTAATTAACTCTCTCTCTTTAAGAAGAGAAGAATAAGAAAAAAATATGGAAGTCTAGTGGAAGTGTGAAAAGAACATAGGCTTGGACTGAGAAAAAGTTTAATTTCATTTATGACTTTGCTACTGGTGTGTGTGTGTGTGTGTGTGTGTGTGTGTGTGTGTGTGTGTGTGTGTGAAATTGGAACATCGTTTACTTCCTTTAAAACAGTAGTCATATCATCCTCTCTTAGCTTCATACTGTGACTCTGATAAAATGCCCAAGCAAAAATCAACTTAGAAGAATAAGGATTTGTTTTCTCGCATAATTCTAGGCTACAGTTCATCAATGCAAAAGAGTCAGAGAAGCAGGAGCTTGAGATAACTAGTCACATTATATCCATATTCAAAAACAGAGAGAAAAGGCATGCATGCTTGCATGTTTGATGCTCAGTTAGCTTTCTCTACTCTTGTACAATACAGTCCATGAATGGTGCTACCCACATTCTGATTGAGTCTTACCACATCACTTTAGGCAACCAGACATGTCCACCAGCCAACACAGTGTAGACAATTCCTCACTAAGACTCTTGCCAGGTGATTCTAGTTTGTGTCAAGCTGACAAACTCATCATCACACATACCAGGACTTTGGTTGAAGAGGAACCTTAAGGAGACAATAAATATAAAGAACTTGGATGATCATCTGGCAGTTATTTATTATTTGTTTATAGTTCAATGGGTATCTTTTAAATGCCTCTTTCAGGTATTGAGTTGAACATCACAAAATCAGATAAAATGAGATAATCAAATTTGGAACTTTGATCCCATTGTGGGCTAAGATACGTAGATGTGTTAAGGGGAAAATGGAAGTCACTCTTATAAGTGGGATTTAAGACTATATATCAGAATATAATCACTAAGAAATCAGCTTCACCAGATAAGGCACTAAGTCTTAATAGACAATAGATACAGCAAACATCTTTGTCTTCCAGAAAGAAAGAAAACATCCTGAGTTTTGAAACTTCCTGCCTTGGCCAGATTACAATTGAACTGCTGTGATGATAGCTTTGATGATTTATATCTAGTCCACTCTTCAGATACATTTGTGGAAGCAAGTCTCAGTGCTGAATTTAAGGAAGGCTTGGGGGACAGTGGAGAGAATTAGATACAGAATCAAGGATTCCTTCAGAACACAGAAACGTGCAGATAGTTCTAAAGACCTGCACTTGCATCTTGCATAGACATCTTGCATAGACATAGACGGTAGTGAATGCAGAAGTCACACTATAGAGTCTATACAGGAATCAGAAAGGTGAAGAGGAGATTTGAGGATACATATACATGTTTCAGTGTGGGCCAACCTAGTATAAGAAAACTTCCAGCCTTTTGTGTTATAGCTTCCTTCCATCATGCTTCATCCTCATTCCTAGGCGACAGTTCTAGCCAGCCTGGGTCCTCATTGTATTTCAGTTCAATGAAAGAGGAGAACTAGCAAGTCCCTGTACCCTGAAAGAGTGTATACCCACTATGATTTAATATGCCTTATATAATAAACCTAAATATCTTAAAATTGTGCTAATTTTTTTTTCATTTAAATATTTTTCCCCAAACTCAAAACACTTTGTAAATTGATTGAAAGAGAATATACCAACATAGGGTCAGTGAATAAAACTGTCATGCAATCTTTCACTTACTTTTATTTTCATGTTTCAAAGACCCTTATATAATTCACCAGACTTATCATCACAAACTTTGTTCATATGGACAATAACCTTATGATGTCTGTCCTTAATAATGTGAAGAACTGACATCCTTTCATAATAAAATTTCTATAAATGGTGACTTCTGTGAATGAGAAATCATGAATCTCTGTTTACATGATGACTGCCAAAGTGTGGTGGGTGTATTCAGAACTTTGTTTAATATAACTAAACCAAGCTATGGAATTGACCTTTGTGCTTGAAATGTAGTAATCCTCATTTCCTTGAAGTGCTGCTCTTGATACTGGAAAGCTTCAGATTATCTAAGCACTGCAATTCTTCTGCTCAGGTGTTAACCCACCCCTTTAACACAGAGACAGAGATAGAGACAGAAAGTGAGGCAGAGAGAGACAGAGAAACAAAGATGGAGGGACAGAGACAGAGTTCAGCAACTCTTTATTCTTTTATCTAAAGTATGTTTCATCATCTTTAGTTACAAAACCAATAATGTAGATGCTCAAATCTTCAGATTCCCTTGTTCTCAAGGATATTAACTGGGTCTAGGGTGATGCTTTCTGAATTCATGTATCATATCCAAATAACCTTGTGTACTTCCCATTTAAATTTGACTTCAATTCTCCCCTCTTTATGTGTCAGTTATAAGATCAAATATATCTCAACATATAGTATCATAACTCCATATAATAATCAGCAAAATATTAGATATTTATTTGAAGTATCTTAGGCAATATCAAGCTTATAAATATACTTCTTATCTATATAAATTTATTGTGGGCTCACACTTGACCCCTCTCAGTGGGTTCTTAAGTATTTTTAAAGAGATAGAAATTGCATCTAAAATTATAAATATCACAATTAGGCCAATTCTGTTCTCCCCAGACTTGTTTAGACAAGAGTTCTCACAAAGAAACTAATTTTAGGCTTGTGCTTCAACCCCAAGGAAAATTACAATTGCTTCACTATAACATGCTCTTGCAAATCTTTTCCCAAAAGCCAAATAAGTGGTTGAATCTGTTATTCCCATTCTGTCATTCATAATTTCCAAGGTGTTCTTAATCACCCATGCTCCAAAATAAATGCCACAGTTTAAATATTACAGTAGTGTGTACAGATTTAGCCTTGACCTACATCCAAGTTTTGCCAAAAAATGATAAGAAAAACATAATACTGAGAAAAAAATAACTTAAAAAATTGTGTTCTAATTAGTCATAAGAGCATAGATTCACAAAGTGAATCAGAAGAATAAACCAAACAGAAAAAAATATAGTTTATGTGGTTGGTAGGCCTAAAAATAAAGGATTAGAAAGAAATCTTTTAAAGAAGATATATTGTAAAATCATAACCATATGTTTTTTGTCAAAACTAGATTCATAATGTCACACCTCCATAACTCAGGCTAGCAGTGTTGGGGAAGCGTTTGTTCAGAATTCTCAATAATGATTTTCTTTGCACTATTTTTAAATGCATGCTTCCTAAGTTAGAAAAAAAAACGAGTTGCTATGAAGCTGTCTTTTGGGTGGGTCACTGAAAAGTTTCTGGTGCAGGAAATATCTACTAGATTGCAGCAAGGACCATAACCCTTCAGATGGTGGAGATAGCAAGTATTTTCATACTTGTTACTGTTAAGTTTTTAAAACAAGGTTCAACTAGCCTCCTCAATTAATTTAACATTGTATTGTTTAAATCATGTCATATTTCAGAGGTTCAGAGGTGGGAGACAAAGCTCTGAAAGATATGTCATCAGTAGACAAATGCTGTGTGTTGTGATACAGCAGATTCTATGGCTATGGTAGAAATATATGGTTAAATAATCCAGCCACTTCCCTTTATAAAGTGTGGTTATTAAACCATCCAAGGTCAATTTATAAGACATATTTTTGAAATAACTTTCAAATGATTAATTTTGTTTTCATAATTTTGACTATTTTATTAATTTCTACTTATCTGACTTTCCCTGCCTTCCATATTCAGCAACCCATCAATTAAGAAACTTAAATTCTTTCTTTGTGTAGTACAAGGTACTGTTTCATAAACTATTTAAGTTAAAAAAACTTATTTATATTTAAGCTGTCACTTCTTGTGAAGTATATTTCACTTAACAGTTGTACAGACAGTACTCAGGGTAAGGAGTCAATAGTAATGATGCTCCCTTTGCTGTGGGTGTAGTAGTGAAATTGAAACAGTGAAGACTCAGTCCTAGGCAAGGTCTTCTATGGTGATACATCCTGGATTTTGTTTTAGTGACTTTAAGTTGCATGAAGTCCCAAGAAGGCCACACCTTCCAGGAAAAAAAATTCTGCTGTGGCTTATAAATTGTTGATAGTTTATGAAAGAGATCAAAATTTCTCTGTATTTTCTAGGTTTTAATCATATCTTACAGATTCACTTGAGAATATTTTGTTAGCATACTATTAGCAAGACTGATTAATCATAGAATTAATTATAGAATGTAATATTTGAAATTTGAGAACATTGGTGTATGTTTACCTTGGATACATTTAATATGTTAAAGTTTGTGATTCCACATAGTCACGATAGCCTCATTGATCGTTGTATAAAACTTGGCATCATGACACCAATGTGCTAATGATATTAGAGGACTGCTAGATAACTGGAAACTACAATCATTTATATTCTCTCACTTGTCTGTGAGTTCACTGAACCATGCTTCCAGCTGCAGTTTTGAATCAGTTATGATCCATGTGTCCCTCAACTTCTTTGAATCACAAATGGCAAGGATACCAGTAGAAGTCTGAGCCGAGCTGGCATGCTTTCCTTCCATCCCCATCCTTTTAAAGTAGACCACACAGCAAACCCAAAATTAAAGGGGAAGGAATACTTTCTAACATTAAAGCTATATAGCAAAGAAAGAATGAAAGACTTTAATGAGTCATCCAGTCTTGACAGCAGATATTTTGTATAAGGATGTCCAAAGCACTTTGAAAATATTTTACAAGCCACAGCATAGCACCTGCCTATTGGCTTAACATAGAAATAAATGTCTGTATAATGACTGATTAAACAAATGAAAAGGTGCCCACTTGGTAACTTTTAAACATCAGTTAATGAATGGACATGAAGACAATTTTAAATAGCATGCCTTAGGAGCCCCATATTAGGTATTCACACTACTTTTCAATCAACAAAATAGAAAAAGTTATCTTGCTATGAAATTGTTAAGATTTGAAGTAGACTCATTATCCATTTGTAGGAGAGACAAACATCTAACTACTATTTATCAGTATAGCCATCTAATTATTAAAGAAAAAATAACTACTAAAAGCACTGGTAAAGAGCTACCACTTTAAGTCCAAAAAACTGAGCACACCAAATCCAAGTGACCAAATGTCCTCTCTAGGAATGCTTGACACACATCCTCTTCCCAGTCTAGTAGCAGTGGGTGCTATTCTCAGCGCTGCAGGGGTGTGTAGGAATTGGTCTCAGTTTTAATTCAGAATACACTCTTTTCAATCAGTACCTATGCTCACTTCCCAATGTTTTGTAACATTTGTAAATCAACCCATCATGTCAACAACAGATTATGAACCAGCCAGTAACGTGGCTAATGTTTATTATTGAAGCATCCAAGAGGAGAACTGTAAGTTTGAGGCCAGCCTGAACTGCATCATGATACCCCATCTGAGAAATTCAAGGGCTCAGAGTATGGTGTGGTGGCAGAACCATTGTGCACAAGGCATCAATCAACTCACTCCATTCCCGAATATACCCATTAAGAGCTGGCAGATACTTCTCACATGTTCAATTCTGAGTAGAGGCTGGACTCCATGGATCTTGATAAACACTGAGAATCAGATGTATTCATTTTGTTGCCAGTCACCTTTCTAGGATAATTCTACTCCTGGGAGTCAAAAATAATTTTAAATGGGGTCTCACTGTGTAGCCCTGGCTGTCCTGAAATAAGTAAAATAGATAAAATGTGATTATTGATTCATTCTGCTCCGGAGTTGCCTCAGGTCTCATATGTGTAGGGTCACATAATGTGAGTTCACACATCTGGTGGTATCTAAGGGGGAGTTAAAGCGATAAGTCTATGGGAATCTGTTTAAGAAGTATTAGGGAAATGTATTAAGGTAAATTGAGGAAATACACTCACGAATACAGAACAGAGTAGACAGCTAAAGTTCTCTGATCTGACTGGGAGTGATTTACTTCATAGGCAAGAGCAGGGAGAAGGGGCATGTGACCCTTCTCTCTCTCCTTTTAAGAGGTCACATAGAAAGGCAGGAAGCACCACCTCCTTCAGGCCCCATAGCCCAAGGTCATGGGTGGAGCAAATGTCTCTACAGGGAGTACCTCTCCTTCACCAAAAGGGTGAAGGGGAGGACCAGAGAAGATGAAGCAGACTGAAGTTCAACAATGCCCAAAGAGATTCTGTGGTTTAGAAGAAGTGGAAGCTTCAACTGTGAAATTCCAGTCCATTCCAAAGATTAGACACACAGCCAAAGATATGTAAATTTTGCCAATGCCTACTTGATATTTTAACATAAAAATAAAACTAAGGAAATATAGCTTTAAATAGGAATAGATAAGTACTAAACTCTTTAGCTGTATTCAAATGCCATTTAATGTGGAATGTGGATACATCTAGGTGTGTTTATGTTGCAGGATAAATTGCGATAATAAAATTTCCCTAGAAAATAAAATTATTTAGCACCTGGAAGACTGTGACTTAATAAATAAATATTCCTTTATGGACATTAAACAATGAAACAACTAGAAATATTTTGAGAAGAGTGAAGAAGGATCAAATTGAGAAAGGAAGAGGCTGTGATAAGAATAAAAGGCCCAGAATACATAAAGATAAATCATACCTGGCGTGCAGAGAATTGTTTTCTGGAGGGTTATGGAAGGTCACTTTGAGTGCTGCATGGTGTCTGGTTATATCTCATGCTAAGACAGTAAGAGGAAGGAAACATATGCTCATTGTTATCTAATGAACCCTGGGGTCAGAAAACAGTGAATCCCAAATTGTGGTGGTCAGAGTGCTGGTATATGCAACATATATTCAAATCTTCCACCCAAGAAAATGCAACTGCATAAACTACCTGTCAAATGGCATAGGGCTGACAGGATTATTAATCTAGCTCCTTTCAAAACCATCCAGCTGAGGTGGGACAAATAACACATGAACAGTGACAGAAAGAGGACCAGAAATGCAGTCTCTCTGCATCTAACTGAAAATTCAAATACAACAATGAACATGCATGCTGGGTGTACAAGAAGAGTTACAGCACTGGCCAGCTTAGGACCCCAAGTGCAGGCATGTAAGTCAGCAGGCCCTCTTGACATTGCATCTTCATTCATTTCCATCTGATCTTTCTCACCTTGATGATTTCTTTTCTTTCTTTCTTTTTTTTTTGCATTTTACACTTTTGGTCTGTCATTGTTCCTTCTGTGTATCAGTAGTAATAAGTGTAATTCACTTAAATTGAACCAAAATATTATGATGCAAAAACATCCATTTGTTTTATATAAATCACGATCCACAGTGGTTATTACGTTCATTGAGGGGGAATATAGCTCAAAAAGTCTTCTAAAGCACTTACTTATTTTCTTCTTGTTTTAGCTTTTGATGATAGAGATTGAACACAAGGCTTTGTGCATGTTCTACTACCCTGAGTCTCATCCACAGCCAACAACATGTGTTTTGGAATCCAAAAGCAAACAAAAAAAAATTACATTTCTGTGATATTAATATTTCTCTTAAATGTTCAGTTTTAAAATGATTGTTAACATTTATTTAACTGGCATGATTATTTTAAAGATTAAAGATAACTTTAAAAACTCTGCAAAGAAGGTTTCTGATTTAATTGTGGTGAATATTCAAAGATGTATTTGTCATTATGAGAGATGTCTTTGCAATCTTAAAATACTGTTGCCTATATATTTAACATAGTTGTTTCTTTTTAGAAACAGGCTCTGTGCTAACTGGAATGTTGTACTTTTTGACAAGTTAAAAAATAAAAGGTTTAATCTACTAAAATGTTGACCACTAATTTAATTTAGATTCATCTGTCTACAGGGCTGCATCATAGCTGGCACCATTTTGACAGACACCTAGTATAACAATTCATTTGTTTTTTTCTGCTCTAGTAACTGCTTCATAAATTATCATTAATGTCCACCTAAAACTCAGCAAGAAATCATCCTTGGCATATTAATCTATATTCTATTAATAGATGAATTCACTGTTCAGAATACATTTTCTATTTTCATTTTCAAAATACCCCCATAAACTAAGAACATACAGAGGATCCTAGTACTCTTTCTAACATACAAGATATTTAAACAGTTAAGTGTGTCAGTATGTAACAGAACTCTGGTTTCATTTTCATTTTCTAATTCATGTATAGACAAAGAGCATTAATGCTTCAATCACCAGATAATGTGAAGCAATCTAATTTTGTCTTTTATTTGATTTTGACTTAGTTTTAAATATGCATCTTAATAAATAACTATAAAATGATGAAATTACAATGGCTAACTCGCAACTTGAGGACATTAAAATTTATAAAGTATGGTTTAAGTATAGAAAGAGAGAGGAAGATGATTATGAGAGAGAAGGCGGGAGGGAGAGAGAGATAGAGATAGAGAGAGAGAGAGAGAGAGAGAGAGAGAGAGAGAGAGAGAGAGAACAATGAGCCAAGAAGCAGATCATGTCAAGGTATGAATTTAAACAGAGGGGCAGCATTTCAAGTTGAGTGTCCTTGGAAAATTAGAGACATAATTACTGTCAAGAACACAGAAATTTACTCATGTTCATCAGCTAGTTGATTTTTGACAAAGGCACCAAAAATATAGTAGAAGAAAAGGCAGTCACTTCAGGAAATGGTGCCCAACAAAACTGGGTATCTTTATATGAAAGGATGAAATTAGAGCCTTTTGTCTAATGACGTAAAAACTCAGCATGGAGCAAACATCTAATTCATAAACAGAAACTGTGGAATTGCTGCCAGCATTGGGATTGGCAAAGATTTCCTAGACAAGATACTGAAGCACAAGCAAGAAAAGCAAGAGTAAACACATGGCCTGACACAGAACTGAGGTTTCTGCACAGCAAGCGAACCACTCAACAGAACTCAGAGATGGTCTCCAGAAAGTGGGAACGTATTTGCAAACAATACTTCAGAAAAGAGTTTGACAACCAAAATATTTTTCAAAACTCCTAAGACGAGCACCAAAGTTATAATCTAATTGTTTAATGGGCTAAAGAACTAAATAGGCATTTCTCTGTAAACATGGGAATTATGAACAAACACATGACATGGTGCACAGTGTCTCCAGTTATCAGAGGATGCAACCAAAAATTCTCTCCCCACAGTTAGAATGGTCATCATCAAAGGGCAAGAGATGCCTTGTGTTGATGAGGCTGCTTCTTATGGACTGTTGGTTGGAATGGACAAGAGTACAGGCATTAGAGAAAGCTGGAGACATGGTCCTCAAACACGGAAAATGAAACAACCATGTGACCAAGCAACCTTACTGCTATGTATAGGTCTAAAGGACAGGAAAACATTGTACCTTCCATTTAAGATGAACTGTCTTAGCTAATAATATTTTTTATTAAAATACTCTACTCTGACTCTTATAGCTCAAATTTTCTAAAATTTAGACTGTAATATTTTCCAGGTTATCTGCCATTAGAGATGAAACTGGAGTTATAAGTGTCTATTACTTGCAGAGATATATTGTTATAACTATGAATAATATTTGAGACATCAGACTATGTGTATATGCCATGCAGTTGTCTAAGCATCATAAGCATATTTTCAAGTTTAAAATGGTAAAATATCATGCAATTGGACTTCCTATGGTTATATGCAGTTATGACTGCTCTTCTTTCAATGACATGGTATTCCTAAAGGTAATATTACATTAGTAATACTAGCACCCAAAACACCATAAATATAAATTACCAATAATTAATGAGAGCTACATTTTCAAAGGGAGAACAAGAGCTGAGGGAAGTGCAGGTGACAGGGACATGGATCCACTTCCAGTTTCATCATAGTTGACCCTGCTCTGGAGTCAGTACTCCAACACAAACAGGTCACAGTTTGTCAGCCTTTGTCCCAACCTCTATCCATTTCCAGCTACATGTTTTTCACAACTTCTTTCCCTTGACATTTCAATCCGAAGGCTTCTTTCCATTAATCTTCTCCAAGGAGCCAATAACTGTATGCTTTGTTCCCCTCGCTATCAAAGGCACTAAATTGAAGCTCAGAGAGAAAATACATGAAATACCAGGTCCCTCATTCATGATAGAGATAAATGACAGCCATTTCTGAAATCCGAATAGAGAAGAGCTAGTCACTATTACTAATGGGTAAGTTTGACTTGCTTTTGATAGTGTCTAAAGATCAGGATCCCACTAATACCACAACAAGATTCATCAGTTCCCACCACTTTGTCCCTTAGGATTTATTCACTCTTCAAAATAAGTTAGTAAATAGCTCAATATCATATGCCATTGTGAGAAAATATATTACCTATAAAAATGCAATCTGTCACCAAGGAACACACTGGAATTAAACAAATATACCATTCTCAAGAGCCAGAAGAGGGCACCTATCCAGATCATTGTGTAAAGAAAGGGCTTGTGGCACGAATCTCGTCAAATAAATTGATCCCAGAAACCCACATGAAAGTGACAGAAGAGAATCAGCTAAGCAAAGTCCTCCACAAATTTTGACCTCCACAAATGAAGTGTCACATGCCACCCTCCCACATATCGATAATAACTTTCAAAGTTATTATTGTTAATTTTTATAAAGCAGTAGAAGGTCATTTCTCTTTCATGTAATCATTTGGATACAAGAGATCTAGGAGTCAATTGTATTCTCGTGGACACAAGAAGGAGAGGAGGCTCTCTCTGTGGCCTCATCGTGCATTGTTTTTCTCCAGACAAACACCTATGGTGTCAGGAAGTCTGGGAGTCATGCATATTCTTTGTATTTCAGACAGCAAGTAGGAAGAATGCTATAAAAGGTTATTTGTAATGTTATTTGCTCCGCCCATGACCTTGGGCTATAGGGTCTGAAGGAGGTGGTGCTTCTTGCCTGTGATGACCTCTTAAAAGGAAAGTGAGAGGAGTCATGGTCTATTCTTGTTGTGATCAGAGAGCAAATGGCCATGTGCATTAGCTCACCAATGGAACTCCATTCTGTATCTCATGAGTGTATTTCCCCAGCTTATATCTTAATAAATTCCCTAATAAACCTTAAGCAGACTCTCATGGACTTCTCAACTAAGCTATTCCCTAGTCTTCATAGGCAATCCAAGGTTTTCACCTAACTTCTAGTTACTCACTAAACAAAACTTTTTGTATGATCACATCCACTGCACGTGAGGCTGGGAAATCAGAGGACTAGGAAGGTAGTCAGTGACTACCAGCAGACTTCAGGGGAGTTCAGCAGTGTGTGCACCAGATCCAGACAGTCTGTGAAGCACTAGCCCGGACATATCCACATAATCCCTCCCACCCAGAACACCTGCTCACAAAAGGAAAATTCCTGTAGTCTAAGAGGCTTGACTTGGAGACATGATGGGCCAATTGGGCTATTCTCGGTAACAAGAGGGCCTCAAAGGGGAAGTTCTATGAGTGTTCTGCATAGCATGTCTAAGTAATATGGTTATACTTGCTTTCATTTTCTTATCTATGGCAAGAATTGCAGCATTTCAAAGAAAAATCTTCTCACAGGCCAGCGGGTTGGTGCCTAAGTGGGTAAAGGTGCCTGTCTCCAGGCCTGACATCCTGAGTTCTAGCCCCGAGATTCACATCTTGGGTGGAGAGAACCAATTCTCCCAAGTTTTCCTCTGTCCCATGGTACCAAAGTACCCTGATATAAACACACACCCATACACACACACACACACACACACACACACACACACACACACATAAATTTAAATGCAGTTAAAATTTTGAAATCCTTACTAATTTCTAGTAGAAGGTGTTCTATGTACACCCACTACCAAGTATTTCTAGATAACTGAGTTTTAAATTTGTATTTTATCTTTCTGTTTTGATTTATCCTCTCAGAAATGATTTCAAGAGCTTTCACTACAATTGGCTCAAAGGATTTTTTTTTTATTTTCTTACATTTTTTTCTCTGACTCTGTGGCATTGGTTTTATGGGAGTTCACAGATTTGAGAGGTGATAACAGGAAAAAGATCAAAACCTGAAGAGCAGTAGCATAGTAAAACAATTTTGGAGAGGAGAACACTAGAATTCCCAAGTAGAAGGGTAGTAGAGTGAGGGCTTCCATGTCCAAGTGATAATTCAGCAGGTTGGTTAGATGTCGGAAGGACAGAAGCAGCTTGGGGGCTCACTTGCTATCAAGTGAGATTTCGTGAGATATGCCGAACACAGGCTCTTATGTCACTAACAGTGTGCATATTTGAACTGTGTGTTTTAATAATTAGATGTGTAAAAGCATGAGCTTGGCATTAGAGGAATTTTGAATGAATTGGGTCTCAGCCAATAGTAAAGCAGCTTGCAGGCCATTGTGCACAGGCAATCTTCTGTTTGTGTTTATAATGTCTAATCTTAGATGCTGTATGACTGTGGAGAACTAAATGTCTCTGTGGGTGCAAAATGAAAGAAAGTTCCATCAATCTTCAGTCCACACATGTTAATTGGAGTTCTGAGTAAAAATTTGGGGAGAATACTAATGAGTAAGGTGCAAAGGCAATCATCTAAAAGATTACCCTGGTAAGGACGAAACCCGATTGATGAATGACTGCAGGTTGAATGCAACCCCATCTCTAAACTTCCCATAGAAACTCATAGTTAACAAGAGCATGAGCATGTGTCTGAACGTTTTGTATTCCAGGAAAGGTACCCTGACCCATCCCATCTCTTTTCACCAATTCTGATGGAACATTCGTGAACACTCTTACCTACAGGCTATAGTCCATCTCCCATCAGCAGGGAATGTCTCAAGAAACATGGCCTGAAAAATGTACATAAGAATGTCATGCTCACAATACACAAATAATGACATCTGATGAATCTAAACTATAAGGATGAATTTCAACAGACATCTATTATTTGCCAAATGGTTTCAATATAGGTGTTAGACCTGCACTTCTAAATCATTTCTGAGATAGGGGAAATGGATGATAAAACTGACCATTAAGAACAAAAGAGCAAGGAAGGAACAAAAAGTTTTGATAGAGATAAACTAGTACCTTGCAGTATGAGACCTGCATCACAGTGAATTAGGTAGTAGGGGACACTTGCACGAATTTCTAGACTGATAATGCAACAAGACCAAGATTCCTCAATGCTACCCCCTTTATATCCCCTCCTATAGGAAAGTCCCTTAGAAAATTACCCAGCCCTTCCCCAGGGACTTGAGGTCAAGATACCCCAGCTAACTGCTGCTTTTTGCTTCTGTTAAATGACTTTCTTACACTTCCCCCTGCAACTTCCAACCAGGATGTGGCTTTTCACTTTAAAAACTCCCAGCAAAAAATAGTCAGGGCTACTCTGTGAAAACTGTTTCTCTCCAGGCAGTCATCAGCCTGCTTAATAAATACTCTCAAATTTAGATTTTGGTTTGTTGAATGGTTCTTGGAGTTTTTGCCCCACAACAACAATGATGACCTGACCTTCTTTGGGAAATGCACTCATATCATTTCTGCTTAAGGTTCATTAATTATTTTCACCCTGAAACTCGTGGATCATTTTAGTAAGTTCATCAGCCAGCTTGAGTCTACAGTTATATCAATATTCTTAAATGTTCCTTTAAAGATGATAGCATGTTTATTCAGCCGTAATCCATTTGCTGGTTCTGAATTTATATACATTTTTGGAAGAGATTGGCATCTACATAGAACTTACATTATATCGTCCTTTCCTTAACTGTGATATATGAAGCTTTAGACAGCCGTGGTGAATAACAGGGGCAAGGAATGTTTTGTCGTAGTGAATATAATGAAGAGAACTTATGCTGTGGATGACTGATTAATAAATAAAACACTGATTGGCCAGTAGCCAGGCAGGAAGTATAGGCGGGACTAACAGAGAAGAGAATTGAGAGAACAGGAAGGCAGAGAGGAGGAGATGCCAGCCTGCTGTCCAGGGAGCATCATGTAAAGGCAACAGGTAAAAACCACAGAACATGTGGCGACATATAGATTAACAGAAATGGGCTGAGTATAAGAGTAAGAGCTAGACAATGGTAGGCCTTAGCTAATGACCGAGCAGTTTAAATAATATAAGCGTCTGTATGCCAGGGCTTGGCGGGACCCGGAGAGAAAAACTCTAGGTACACACAAATTATTTCTGATGACCTATGGGGGGGAAAAAACCTCTATCACATGACTAGTTTCACCATGGTCTTGACCGGCCATCTGAAAGAAAACCAAAATTGGGAGCCTCATGGTAATAAGTACAGAGAAGAACAGAACAATCTGGACCAGAAAAGTAAAGCAAGCCTTACAAAGTTGCCTCTAAGTGCCATTAAATAACACATATTTCACTGTGCAGGGATGCTCTTTTCAAATGTCATTGTAGTGCTGCCAATAACTTTCAAGTGCTAAAATATTTCCCTAAATTTATTATGATATTTTCTGTTTCCTACATGTTAAACTTATGTAGGTATGATACTTATGATGAGACTGTTTTTGAATAGATAGAAATAGAAATACCATTTGTGATGAATAATCTTTGGCCAAGAAATAATGCCAATATAGTCATGACTTCAAATGATTTAGATAATCCTCCAAGTTTATTTCAACATATGATCTTCATAAATGTCACAGTAGTGTTGTGTACACCAACCTTTGGGGTTTTTGTACTGGGGTCATATTCTCCTAATTCTCTGTACCCAAATTTTCTTTGACTATTTTCAATAACCCTGTAATGTACACAGACAGATTTTTCAAAGAAATATAATTTAGGGTTTATCTAAAGAAAGAAAAAATAAGGTTTATCTTTTCATATCAATTGAAAGACCCCTAATTACATAATTTCTTATCTTCTGTCACTGAGTGAAAAGAAAGAAAAAAAAGCATACAAGCCCAGGTTCACTAGTAAAAAAGATGTAAGAAGATATAAGGGAGAGGTGTATTAAGTACATAATTATTCTCTCACTCCCTGTGCCAGACAGAAATAAGATGCAAGTAGTTTTAGAGGGTCAGCTTCCAGTCCAGAGTTTGTAATTAAAGCTTCAGTGATTTATTGTGATGAAACACAACCTTGACTTCAGACCAGGTTTCCCTGTGAACTGCTCTAGCACCAGGTGTTTAGTGCTGCTTCTATTCACTCATTGGGAAGTGGAAACTCTGAATGGTCCTGAAAGCTTCCTTTGGTCCCTTTGTAGGACATTCATCTTCTTTATGGGAAGAAGAGATTTACCAAAGATACTGATGCAACCAAAAATACTGTAATTCGGTTACTCAAAGAAAGACTATGGTGTAGCTGGGAGTGGTGGCATGTAACCTAAACACCAGCCTGTTCTACATAGCAAGTTCCAATAGTCATGGCTCCATAATAGAGATTCTGTCTCTATCAAATCTCTCCCATCAGGGCTCAGGAAACCCCATGGAAGAGGAGTGGGATAGAATGTAAGATCCAGAGGATATGAAGGACACCAAGAAAACAAGGACCTCTAAATCAATAAGATCAATGCACATATGAACTAAAAAAGACTGAGGCAGTATGCACAGGGCCTGCACAGGTCTGCTGCTGATGAGGTTCTAGAGTTGAAAGGAAAAGTGGACACATGCCTCCATCTCTAAACCAAAAGCTATCTCCCATTGACAGCTACTTACAAATGAAAATTTAGTTTCTTCCAAGGGAGTCTCACTGGGGAAACAAACTACTATTAAAGGTAGGCTGCCTACCCAGCAGTAGATGACCAACAGAAAAGGAACACAGCGGCATCTTTGGAGTTTCCTTGCCTTATAATGTTGTGTCAGGAGTTTTTTTATTATTATTATTTAAATATATCTTATTATTTTTTATTTTTATTTTATTTATATTTTTTCTCTCTTTTTACCCTACAGGTCCTTTTCATATATATTATGGATTCTTATTTACTTTTTTTGTGGGATTTCTGAGTATACAAACAAATAGGTCTCAGTTTCTTGTGCCTTCTCCTGGGACCTTTTCTTTTATTTGCTTTTTCCTATTCTAATGTGTTAGGTTTGTTGTTGTTATTGTTTGATTCTATTATTATTCCTTAGAAGCCCGATTGTTTTCTAATCAGAGACAGAAAAGGGACGGATCCAGATAGGAGGGAAGGTGAGCAGGAATTGTGTGGGGGCCCACAGAAACTCCATAGTGTGGCCTTATTCCGTGTTGACTCAAGGTCAGAGAGTCTGAGCTTGTTTTGTCCTACAATACCGAATAATAGGATGTTTTGGCCAAAGGTGTGGTTACTCCTCAAGGCTGGATAACAGGATGCTTTGCCATAAAGCATGGCTACTAGATATTTTGAGAATTAAGGAAGTGTTTACACTTGTCTGTACTTTGTCCTTGAGAGGGGGAGGTCTTTTGCCTCTCCCCTTGCTGGTGTATAAAAATCGTATGAGGAATAAACTCGGGGAAACTGTGGTATTGACCCAGAGCCCTCCCGATGATATTCTGTGTCTCTTTTTCTTACATCTTTATTTTTCATATCTATTATTTCTTAATCCTCACTCCTCCCTTCAAGGACTGTTCAGTAGTCAGGTAGGACCTGACAGAATTGTGAAGACTAGAGAGAGGGAAACCAAAATCAGGTGTGTTGTGTGAGAAAAAAAAAATCTATTTCCAATGAAAGGGAGGAAAAGACTGTAGTGAACAAAAACATTTACAATAATGACTTAATGCTTCTTAAAAAGATTTCTTGCTTTGTTCAATTTTCCTTATTCTTAATTATACAGCAAGCAAGTTCCATTGTGTTTGTTTTATTTAGCTGCACACATTTTAATGCAATTTATAATTTTGTGCACTAAGACACTTACCTCAGAAACATCTGTCCTGTCTGTATGTTGTTTTCAATATTCTTCATGCTCTTGCCAGTGCTGAAACTGGGCCTGAGTGTAACTTCTTCTAGTTGTTCTAAGGAATGAGCCTTGGAAGACTTCGCTTACATGGAAATTAACCACTTACAGTAGATATCCCCGACACTGTGCCAGGTAGCAGTATTATGCTAATGGAATGTTTTAGAACAGTGCCTTCACATGAAAATTGTAAGGAAAATTACAAAAGTCAGAGTATTTGCCATGTGGATACAAATAACAAGGTGACCTATCAGGGAAGGCTTCCTGTGGGAAAAAAACAAACAGCGTGGGACTGAGGTAATGTAAGCATAGAAGAGACAGGACTGTAGGTCCAGAGTGGGCTGTCATGTATAGATACATAAAAGGTCATTCTGAGAAGAGGGAAGAAGAGGATAAATTCCCATCACAAGAGGACTATGTGACTCTTAAGGAACTGAAGAGACACAAGAGCTCAAAGAAAGAGTGAAAGACCATGGCTGCTACCTAATCCATATAGTTCATCTACTTTTTTTCTGTTCACAAATTAAATCAGTTTTCAATCTGTCTTGATATTGACTTAGGCAATACAACTGAAAGTAATCAAAAGAATGCATATATATAATCTCCCCTTCCAGATGGCATCCCTTGAAGTCATCTTTCTCCATCTCATAGTAGGGTGAAGATGAAGGTGAAGACTCTGGAACTGGTGTGCTCATGAAAAAAATAAAACCCAAGGCTCTACATTAATGAACAGAAGAGAAATGCTATCCAATCAGATACTAACGCTGAACTCTTAAAAGAAGATGCATATCTTCCTCTTATACATTACACATTTTATATTTTGGTATTTCCTTGATGTAGAAATTTGCCTAATATAACTAATACAAATATGTGAGGATTGAAGTACTCTCATGACAAATCAGATTTATGAGGCTAAGTGACCAACAATTTTGTGTTTCTCCAGAGCTTTAGAGACTCATGCTGTGCAACATCAGAACCTATGACTAAATGTTGTCCACAAGAGCCAGGAAGCAGACCGAATGCATACTGACCTCATTTAGAAGAAACTATTGGAAAGAATTTTAATGCATCATAGCAGAGTGTCAAAGAAAGGAGATGGGCTCTGGTAAGGAGGTTCCCATTTTCAAATGACAATCAGTCTGGAGATGTGGAAAGTCACAGCATTCAAGAGATTCCAGGAATCCCAAATATTAAGAGTAAAGCTAGAAACTTAAGCTGCAGGATCATTAAAACTTGTTTGACAAGGGACTCAGCTCTGCAGCAAATGTAGAAAACAGATAAGCCTTCCAAGCCACATTTGTTGTTTAAATAATGTAATACTGATGGAGAAGAGGATGGGGGAGGAGTGTATGAGAAGAGAGATCAGATGAGGAAGCAACAAAATGAAACAGGATTAATCATTAACCTAAGAAGGATATTTGAGAGTACAGAGATGTACAGAATCAAATGAATCAGATACCTAACACATTTTGGAGAAACTTCACTATAAAAGCTGGCTTTGAACATTTTGACACCCTTTGATTGTTTGAACTATACAACAATCCTTCATCTCTAAGCACTGTTTAAACAAGAAATTATGTACAAAGTTGTCCTTCCCAAAACTGACACACTCTGTCAACTCATGTCATGCATGGACAATAAGAAGGATAGGTCTTTCAGAAGCTATCCCAATAGTGAACCCTTTATCTGGTTAAGTAAATCCCTCCATGCAAGGGTGAGACCTTCATCATGCTGCCCAAAATTTTAAATCACTGGACGAGACAAGGTGGCTTATGTTTCCTGAGGCTTGTTTGTTTATCTATTGCATACTGTGTTTATTATAAATAATCCTAGCATTACTCTATCATTATAAATTAGTAGATTAGATGGTACAAGGCAGCCATAGGCAAACTCCATCTAGTTTGTTATAATTACTCAAACTAAGGAAACAACCTAATGGATGGACAAATTATGTTTTCTACAGACATCTTGAACTCTGGGACAAACATTACCCATACATCATAAGTGTTTTAAAACTGCTGTTTCTCAGGAGATGATAAATTTGTTCCTATTTAAGGAGGAGATTAAAAATTATATTTAGTGACAAGAGGACATCAAAATATGACAAAATAACATTTTTTTAAGAAATTAGTAAATGTATGTATTTTGTCCAGTCCAAATCTTCCTTTCCTGGGTATATGCTGGCTACATCATGAGCCTACTTTGCAGATGTAAGTACACCTATTACTGAGTTCTTCATGGAAATGAATAGAAAAAATGTGTTATTTTTAAAGACTAGGGGTTTTATAATTCAGTGTGTCACATCCCAGAAGATGTAACAACACAAAAGTCAAAGTCACAAGAAGAAAACCCCAAGTCCGTGGGTCATAGAATACAGGAATAGACCTTATGTCCAGCAATATCTAGGTTCCTGGATAAACTGAATGGAAACTAATATTTAACATAATAAAATCACTAGTTTTTTTTATTCTATTACTTGTAACAGTTGAGCCTCATATGATTAATAATGGGATAATGTAGGAAATACATTTATATACAAAGACAGTTCCCAGGCAAAGGAAGATAACTGCTCCAGAGCCCCATTCAGATTAATCCCAGAGTTTCCATTTTTGTTACAACAATATTACTTTCATCAAAATAATAATTGATGGATTTAGAAACTTCTGCTTTGGACATTTGGTTTCACTCATGTATCTAGTCACACGTAAGAAGCATGGGTGCTTTTTATAACAGCTACTCATTCTAGCAATGGCTAGCAATACGCAAGAAGTCTTTTTGTCTGTCCCTTTACATATGTACCAGAACCAGCCTTCTTGTGAAAGCCCTGCAGAAGGCTCACTGATAAATGTGAAGTGTACTCCACTCCCTGATACACATGGAGGGAAAAGTCTTCAACATTGCTTCTGATGCCAACCATATAGTGCAGCATCCACTTTCATGATGAACCAGGCTATTCACCACAAAAAGGCATGAAACTTCCAGTTGATAAATTTACTGGGAACTATGGGAAATTTTTAAATTAAGAAACATGGGCTGGGAAAAGAGAGAAAGCAAACATAGGCAAGCAAACTCATCAGAACATTTTACTAGAGTGATTTTGTCAAGTATTTTATAAAATGAACCTATAATAATTCTTATTTGCTTTGATAATATTATTTCCCCCCAGTAAGTGTTGTGGCAAATGATTGACTTTAAATTTTTATGAAAACACACTTACAGAAAAGAAAACCTAAGAAATGAGCTGATGCTATTGATATGCTAGGACTTAGAATGATGTCACTGGCCCAAAGACTAGAAGATGCAAAATTCTCAGAGAGCATCAGCAGCTATTTAGGAGAATCATCCCTGAGAACCATGCTTCACACAGGCTACAGCGAGGATGTGTTCAAAAGGCACCACATACATGAAATCCTACCTCTGTCAAGTGACTATTCATACAAATGAGCTTTGACATCTTTAATTTCAAGCTTCCCTGTGCATTTTAGAAAGGTGAAGACAAAGCTGTTACTGTGTCAGCTCCATTAGCAAGAGAAAGACTATTTCAAACAGTTAAAGGGGTCAGTTTAAAAGTATCATTATCTGTTCCAAATAGAAAATCAGCTTTGATCATTCAATTACTAGACATTTTCATCTACTTTATGGAAATCAAGTAAACATTCAGAGTTAGCTCATCCTAATGTTAATCTACCAAACATCAGTCATGAGTGGTTTTATTAATTACATTCAAAAGTTCAACACTGAAATTAAACAATAATAAAAATTCAACAAAGTATTGCGTCTTGTTCATGCACTGTTGGAAACCAAGGGTTATTTTACAGTTCCAACAATCAAAAGAGAAGTTAGGCCTGGTAGTGTATACCTGTAATTCCAGCAATTAGGTGGTTGAGTCAGGAGGATTGAGAATTGTGTTGAAGACAAATCCACCTGAGATCCACAGTGGTGGGGGGGCATGTTTTTTGTTTTGTGGTTTTTTGTCAAAGGGGTGTTGTAGATATTTTTCTTTTCCAAAGTAATTTCCAAAGCCCATTCAGACACAGACACTTGTGATTATAGTCATCTCTATATCCTAATAATTACTGTCGAAGTTCTTTCTTTCCAGAGTCAGTGAGAAGGTCAGCTATCTAAAGGGGAGGGTTCTGCCACTCCCCCCAAACAAGCTGTCATCTGGGTTCACCAAGAGATTTTGAAAGTAATCAGTACCCGGGAAGTATGACCACATCTCAGAGGTTTGTGCAAGCTCTGGCAAGAAGTTCACCTCTTCCTCTTTCACTGTGATGGCTTCTCTGACTGTCAACTTGACTAGATCTGGAATCAAGTAAAAAGGTAAACCACTTGGTAGTCCTCTGAAGGGTGTTCATGATCAGATTGCTTGAAGTGAAATGACCCAGGATAACTGTGAGCAGCACCTTCTGGTGTCAACCCGGGGAAAAATGGGGGAAATGGAAAGTGTACTGCTGCATTCCTTCACTTATATTAGAAACAGTTTCTTTGGGCTTTTTAACATAGACTGAAAACCAGAGGTTCTCCAGGGTTAGATTGGGATTACTGAGACAGTAATCTTCATTAACTAAACAACTATAAGATTCTCAGCTTCTCTGGACTACTCCAACCATATTGTGTAGGCTGTTTGAATAAGTCTCCTTTTAAGAAATGTTTATTCTATGGGTACTTCTCTTCTGGAGAATCCTGACTAATATACCCATCATGTTTAAACTTTAGTACCAGTCTGGTTATCATTTTAAGGTAAAAATCATAAGAGAAATATGGGTGTGTACATCCTCCTTTATGAAAAAGTTGAAAATAGAAGGTTTTTGAGAGTTGGCTGAGCAGTTACAAGTACTTGCTACTCTTGCAGAGGACCTAGGTTCAATACTCAGCACCCACATGGGGCTAACAATCATCCAGAATTCCAAAATCTGATGCCTTCTTCTGACTTTTGCAAGAAGCAGGAATGCACATGGTATAGGCCAAACACTAAAAAATTAATTAATTTTTAATTATGTAAAAGATGTTTAAAATACCAAACTGCACTGGCAAGTTTAATGGTGTCTTATTGCTTATGAAAATGATAACTTCAGGACAATTAAGAGAAGTTACATAAAGTAAGTTATGAGGCCATTTTACGTTGACAACAGTTTATTATTAAACTGCTATAGATTCACATATCTTTGTATAATAACAGTGAGCACAGCCCCACTTCTAGAAAACCATGTACCTCACCTGCAAACAGTTATATTTCCAATGCCCAAATTAGATATCTTTTGTCAGCAGGTAAAATCTCCAGTTCCAGGAATGGGTTGCTTCTTGTTAGTTATTGGCCAAAGGGATCTCATAGACCTCAGCCCCCAAATATCACAAGCTATTTCCAAAGCTATTGGTTACTCTCCATAACTGGATGGTAAAGTTCTATTACTTTTGACACAACTTACTTATGACATTGAATGTGGAGAAACCAATCTGATGCCCAACTAGAAGCTTCATCTCTGCTGACTAGTACTGTATTTTATACACTACTGAAGGATAAAAGTAAATATTAATATCACCCTGTGACCTACAACAGTGATCTACCTCCAAGATATACTTGTAATCAATCCCTTTCTGGTTGTGCCACCAGGTAACCTATTTAATGGATATGCAAGAGAGAATTGGAAAGAGAAGCCAAATCTTCTGATTTGATTATTTATTCTGTATCACTTCTAGTTATCTAGTGATGAATGTTCATGAGACAGGGACATCAAGCTAGTTTAATAAATAAAATTATTGGCACGGATATATTTCTCACATACCAGATAATAACCCTCAAAGTTTCCAAGATTGGGTTACTTCTTTGGGAGTTGTTGGTCAATGAGGTCCAACAGACTCCTTCAATATTAAAAATTACCACCATTGCTCTCAGTTACCGCCAAAAAATTTGACAATAGGACTCTGTTCCTTCAAAGGCACCACATGCTTTAGTCATAGAATGTGATAAAATCAAAAGGATATAGACCTGGAAACTCTACCCCTAGTGTGTAGCTTTCATCATGCTGGAAGATGCTGTGCAATATACCAGAGGAGAAAAGTAATTATCAGTCACACTCAGCTCTGTAACCTGAGACCTACAATGACTGTCCTGGCAAGACATGCCTACTGATTCAATCATGGCATAAAAAATCATGGGAGAAACCAATTACTTTCTTACTGGATTTAAGATGACACCATACATGGCACCATTATCAAGCAAAGAACATACAGCTGGACTAGGCATAGGCCTTAGAGTATAACCTACTAATACTGTGCTATTAAATGAATATTGTATTGAACTGACTCCTAATTACTTGTCATTATACCCATAAATCAATGACTCCTGCAACCTTCATCAGATGAGTTTCAATTTGCTTTAGATGGCAGTTAGCACAAAGACCCATAACTGGCAAAAGTTCAGAGAATAAGAGACTGTATGTTCAAGCATTCTGTAAGGTAACATATATCCTATACTTCCCTTCCCAAGGCCAGAGATCATTGCTGAAGAGGGGTCAGGAAGAGTGTATGAGGCAGACACCATGGAGCACTACAGAGAAACATCTCCTGGACACAGATTGGCAGCTGCACATACAAATTCAATGGAGATTGCTACAGCTAGCACAGAACATGTGCATCCCTAAGCCAAACTGAATTCAAACATAGAGAGAGGAGTCAGTCATAAAACCCCACCCCTGTCTATGGATCAAATTACAATTTTTAGTTGTCAAAAATGGACAGTTTTCTCTAAGCATGAATCCCCTGGCAAGGCAATCATGCTCCAATGGTAACCTTCAAGAATATTTAGGCAACACAAATTTATCTTGAAGAGTTTTTAAACATTTACACAATGATGGGTGAGCTTGGAAGGAGGGGGTAATCAGTGATGAGTTAAGGAGTTGATTATGATCAAAACACATTGCACAAAATTATCAAATAATTATTTTTTAAGTAACTACAACTATATTGTTAAGAAAAGAACAAAAGCCAAAAATGTGTATGTAGCTAGAGTTTTCCTGCCTGGCCCACAGTCAGGACAAATCTCTCTCACCTGCCAGTCAGTCCCACAGCCGCTCAGACCCGACCAAGTAAACACAGAGACTTATATTGCTTACAAACTGTATGGCCGTGGCAGGCTTCTTGCTAACTTTTCTTACAGCTTAAATTAATCCATTTCTATAAATCTATACCTTGCCACGTGGCTCATGGCTTACCAGCATCTTCACATGCTGTCTCTCATCGTGGTGGCTGGCAGTGTCTCTGACTCAGCCTTCCACTTCCCAGCTTTATTCTCCTCCTTGTCCCGCCTGTACTTCCTGCCTGGCCACTGGCCAATCAGTGATTTATTTATTGACCAATCAGCAACACACTTGACATACAGACCATCCCACAGCATGTGGCCACTGGCCAATCAGTGATTTATTTATTGACCAATCAGCAACACACTTGACATACAGACCATCCCACAGCATGTGTATTATACAATAAATTGCATTTTGAAATAAGAATAAGTTTTTAATTTTACTTTCTAACATAGGCAGGATTGTCTAATCTAATCTTCATAAACAAATTCATTCAATTACCACAACACACATAGAAATGATACAATGAAGAGCTAAGCAACAGAAGTGTGTTTAGGCTTGCAAAGTAAGAGATGAAGTTTTTCTCAATCCTGTATACATTTGACTCAAAGCATTGCATTTTACATCACTTCTGAACAATTACATTTTTGAACTACTCAGACCAGAATTGTGGAAGCATGCCAATTCTAAACAGCCCTTGGGTTAAAACTACTGCTGACTAGTAATACATCTTGTTTTAATGTTACTTTTCTTCAATACCTTTCCAGGAAAAGAAACCAATTTCCACATGCTATACCTAGGTCTTTCTGAACATATATTTTCATTCACCATCAATCATTTCTAACCTCTGAAATTTTGCACCATTTGTACAGAATTCCTTGTATTCATCCTATAGACAATTAATCTTTCAGAATTCAAGTAGAACCATCAAATTTCTACCAAGGTATTCTGGTTATGTTATCTAACAAATCTTTCTGTTCTGTGATGACATTTGCCTGTGCGAGGCAGTGTCTTCTAAAAGCAACTGATGGAAACATGCTACCAATAATCATGCCACAGTGTGAAATTTCAAAGTCTTCTAATATCCCAAAACAACAGTTTAGAAAATATTGAACTGGAAATAGTGGGACATATTTGTAGTTCTTGAATTTGAAAGGTTGAAAAGAGAATTGTGAGTTTGATATCAGTCTGGGTTACATCACATGACCCTGTCAAGAAAGGAGAGAGAGAGAGAGAGACTCTTCAGTGCCATCCACAGCCCAGTAGCAGACTGCTTACAGATGCCTCTCCTCCCACCCTACCTCCATTCCCTGGAGACTCCTCTGAACCTTGGTGTTTTACTTTGCAGATACAGTATCTTTTCAGATTAATGTACAACAGACTTGGGTCCCAAGGCAGGTGCAAGGTGAAAAAGTAAATAACTAATTTTTAATACTTTGCTTACTTGTTACCAATTTCAGAGACAATTGACCATCCAATGATGATATGATGGGACATATCCAGTGGCACACATTTATCTCAGTATGTGAGAAACTGAGACATGAGAATCACAAGTTTCAGCCTTGTCTGACATATAGCAAGACTTTATCTCAGAACAGAAATCCACTTCCTTGAAAAGTTAAATGTTGTGCAAATATGAATTTAGTAAAACTTATATACTTTGAAACTTCTGAACTGCCAATTACTGTTCTAACACTGTATAATAAATATTAACATATGCCCAAAAGACCACAATAGAACAGTTTACATATACCTACACTTATAGCTATTATGTTTGTTTTCTATTATATATTATATATACTTATGAATTCTGTATATATATATATGTTATATTACTCACAATTCATAGTTCATACAATCATGCTATATTATATTAATTATATTACATATTTGTGTGGAGTATAAATATTCTTTATCAAAATTCTAAAATAATCAGCATTTAGCAGTGAGTTGTCCATATTGGCAAGCTATGGAATTACATTACATGTGTTTCAACCATATTTTTCCCATTAGTTTAAGGTATTAGACAAATTTTGAACTAGATTTCATGATAAGAATATGCATTCATTAAAGAACTTCAAGAAGAAAATCAAAACTATAGAAAATAAGCAGATTAAAAGTGCCCTTAGACAATATATATGACCATGACCATATATTTACAATTTCCTCAAATCTAAATTGCATATTTTGCTGTTTGTTTGGTTTCCATGGAGTTTCCTGAAATTGTTTTTCCTGAAATACATGCACTACTGTGTTCACTATCAAATGAATTTTATTTTTTTAGATACACTTGAGACTCTGTGACACTAAATATAGAGATGGGTAGTAATTTAACTTTTTTAAAGTGAAAATTTACAATGTCTCCAATTGAGATGTGCCTTGTTGAACATAAATTCCAAGGTCAAGAGGAAGCCATAGTTATTAGGTGCATCTCTGTCCTCACTACCCTGTTTTCTGATACAGGAGAGGGTAATAAATCTATGCTGCTCTTGACTTTAAAATTTAAATGATTACATATAGCTGACTTTGAAGATTATTTTGTTTTGATGTGTTTTGCTCTCTTTAGATTTTTCTATTATTAAAAGTAACTCCAAAAACTGTAAGAAGATAGGAGTGTAACATCTCTTTTTTGCTACTGAAGAAAATAGAAAGTGTGTCGTTAAAAATCTTTGTTATTTTTTTCATTTGGGTTCACAGTTCTTAAAGTAGCATTCTTTAAAACAGTTCAGCAAACTAAGCAACTAAAAAAATCTCCTAAAACCATGACATCATTTTACTGTTAAAATTTTGTAATTAGTCATCTGGAATAGGTTGGAAAAGATTAAATTTTGTTCATCCAGTATTTTAAAAATAGGTCAGATGCTGTTTATAAAGGGAAAAAAATAGCAGATTACATATCCCAGAACCATAGCACAGCTAAAACCTTTTGTAGTCTCTTGAAAGACATGATAAAT
The DNA here is from genome assembly GCF_007827085.1 of Peromyscus californicus insignis. Classification (NCBI taxonomy): domain Eukaryota; kingdom Metazoa; phylum Chordata; class Mammalia; order Rodentia; family Cricetidae; genus Peromyscus; species Peromyscus californicus. The sequence goes on along the minus strand of NW_026294573.1, from coordinate 70,627,930 downwards.
TCTGGAATCCAGAGCTTCTCTTTTTTAACCTTCAGAAATTCTCGTTGATACACATTTCTCAGACTTGATGGTGTGCTCAGGGAGCTGGCTGCCTGTGACTATGGCTGAGTTCCATTGTAGGGTGCCTTGAACTACAAAGTTAAGAAGTTGTTAGAAAATGGCTGTAACATTATAATTCAAGGTCAAATAAGAAATAAGCCTTTCAATTGTAGGAGCCAGAGGGGTCAAGGACACCATAAGAAAACCCACAGAACCAACTAACCTGGGCTCATGGGAGCTCACAGTGAGTGAGTCGACAACTAGGGAGCCTGCATGGCACTGACCTAAGCACTCTGTGTATATGTGACACTTGTGTAGCTTGGCCCTCTTGTGGAACTCTTAACAGTGGGACTCTTTTACTGGCTTTTGGGACCCTACTTCTCATACTGGGTCACCTTGCCCACCCTTAATACATGGGGAGGTCCTTAGTCTTACTGCAACTTGATATGCCATGGAGACATGGCCTTTCCTTAACAGAAATGAGAGAAGGAGTGGATTGGGGGAGTCGGGGGGGGGGGGGGGGCGACTGGGAGAAGAGGAGAAAGAGGAATCTGCAGCTGAGATGTAAAATAAATAATTTTTTTTAAAAAAGAAGCCTTTCTGTAGAAGAAGGAATATTACTTTTGTAAAATCCAGCAAAAGCAAAAATCGTCTGAGTGAGCAGAAGACTGAAGTATTTATGTCTATGTTCATTCACTGAGCAAGTAACAATTAAGTGCCTACACAGTGCAGAGCACTTTAATACGTGGCTGGATAAGATCATGAAGAAAAACACTTTAATCTACAAGCATTGATATCATAGAGTCTATGTAGGTTTGTCTCCAAGGAGGAGGTATTTAAACTGAAACTCAAAGGTTACATAGTAATTAGTGATAAATATCTTCATGGGGTAGAGAAATTCCTTGAAGTCAGTGGGTAAACATTCTGTGACAGAGGGATTCTTAAGTATTGGCAAAACTAAAGGAATCCAGTGTAGACTGGGGAGTGGCTGAATTAGTTAGGATACCATGGTGACAATTTGCATAGATTTCACAAAGGGAAATCAGTGACTCATGGGGAAAAGACTGAAAAATGTTGGCAAAAAATATTATGCTGATTTTAATTCCAAAGATCTATTGCTCTCTGGTTGATATTTGAAAAGTCAAGTATATGATGAACAGCTTTATGCTGGAAATGTGAAACTATTTCCAAGATGAATTCTCTCTCAAAGTACTGGGAAGATGGCTCAGCAATTAGGAACACCTGCTGCTCTTCCAGCGAACCTGTGTTCAGTTCCCAACAACCACATCAGGTGGCTCATAACCTGGCATTCCTCGAGCTCCAGAGGATCTGGTACCTTCATCTAGCCTCCACGAGCACTGAACCCATGTGTACAAGCCCACACAGGCTCATATATACATATATACATTTAATTAAAGTTAAAAGATCTTTCAGTTTAAAAAAAATCTTTCAAAATTATTCTTGAAGTTTTTCAGTGTTATTCTCTTGTGCAGCATTTATATGCACACACATGCTTACGAACACATACATATCAACACACACACACACACACACACACACACACACACACACACACACACACGTTTTATCGCTGTGCGTTTCCAGAAGCTCCAAGTCATATCTGAGTTCTTCCTTTTTCCTCACACTATATTTAAAGTAAACATTTGATGAGAGAAAAATCACCCCGAATTACCAATAGCCAGAGAGCTCCTGGAATGCTGAGTAAATGATTGTACACAAGGTAGAGTTCATTTCATTTTCCTGGCCTGTGGATTCTGTGTTTGTCCTGCATTTTATTTTATTACTGCTTCTGTGTTCATTCTTGAGACCCCAGGCCTTCCCAACAGAGATGGTAAAACTTTATAGGGGAGGACAAGACGTGGAAGTGTGTGCACACAGGCAGCACAGGTCGCATTTTATTAAAAAAAAAAAAAAACCAGCTACATAAGCAGGCCTACCTTAGTGCTATTTATAAAATATCAACTTTATTCCTAGTTTACACAAATCCAGATTGCCTGTGAACATGCATGTTAAGAGGGCATAAGAAATGTGTCAGATAAATATGTCCAAAAGCATTTCAAAAACTGCTCTTTGGTGTTATTTTCTTCTTTGAAAATTATATTATTGGAGGTCACTGTAGATCAGCATACACTTCTCATATGTGATTGCATTTAATTCTAAGAACAACTCTAGGAAGCAAGCAGTATAATTCTCATATCATAAATAAGGAGATAAAGAATAATATTTTCACAGCTAGCCCCAGTTTATAAGTGATATAACCAAGATTCAATTCTAAGACTTCTAACTGTTCCCTACCCTAATTCCATGCTTTTAAGTACTTGCCCATGTTTCCAAGAAGAGGCTACATTTCCTGGTCTTATTCTGAGCACTTGCTAATTGTATCACAGTTACTCTGTCTAAGGGTTAATCTCACCATAAACACTGCCAGTAATAATAGAAAATCAGGGGTTGCTTCTCTTTTAAAGGGACATCTATTTCATCCTAGGAGGGAAAGATACGTTTTCTATCATATTTTTCTTTCCTGTTTTTCTTTCTTCTTCATACTATTATCACTACATTCTCTCTCTTTCTCTCTCTCTCTCTCTCTCTCTCTCTCTCTCTCTCTCTCTCTCTCTCTCTCAAAATTATTACTCAAATCTACGGTTTTATGCTACTGCAATAGAAGTCAGTCCCAAACCATATCTCTAGTTTGCATCCCTGAGTTTCAGCCTGTTTTAAGTCATATCAGTTCCAACTAGGTTGACAACCTCAGCTCATGTTTTACCCATCTCTCCTGCCTCTTGTCGATAATCCACAGCTGTGTGCTCTCTTTAATGCATCATCAGTTAGCTATAAAAACAATGTACAATGAGTCTTCATTAAATAAAATGTACATTTGTTAAAGTGATACAAAATATACCTGAAACTGTACCTTTCATGCTTTTAATTGTTTATAATTCCCATTAAAGACAATGCAGTGATAGGCTTATAGAAGAATGTCTTTCTACCTCATGTATTTCCTGAAGGAGTTTCCAGCATTATTATTTGACTTATAACCTTTTTCTCCTCTCCTGATTGTCATTTTGACTGGATTTAGAATCACCTAACAGACATACCTCTGTGTGTGCATGAGGATGTTTCCAGAGAGGTTTCACTGCGGAGGGAAGCCTGGTCTACATGTGCATAGCATTGTCTCATGAGCTAGGAGCCCAGACTGAACAAAATGATGGGTGTTCCCATTCTCTCCTGTCTGATCAGGAAAACAGACTGAGCTGCTCTTGAGCCCGTGGACAAGCCTTCCCTTCAGGCTGGACAACATTCCTCCAGACTGTGATCACACTAAATTCCTCCTCGTTTGATGGTTTTTGTCAGGTATTTGTTCACAGTGATGAAATAACAACTAATACAGAAGCACATAAAAGTTCTTATGAAGATGACTATGATGGTGATAATTTGAGTGTTTGTGTGTTTCCCATGTGTGTGCCCAAATTGATCTTGTTTGTCGAAGGAATTCAGTAGCTTTTTGATTAAGGCCTACCTAATGATTTTAACTAAATGCATCTACAATGACCCTTGTTTCCAAGCACTTTCACATTCTGAGACAATGGGAACTGATATTCAGTATATGAATTTGGAGGGGAATACACTTCAGCTCATAACAGATATTGAGTGCCATATGTAGTACAATACACATTTATGTACTGTCAATGTTGAACATAATTAAATATTGATGTGTCAAATTAATGAAGTGGCCTGGAGCAAACACAATTACTATGATGAAGAGCCCACAAAAGGAAATCACTTCAAAACACAAGCCTACATATAATAAATGATTGATAGGAAGTGTGAAGAAGTAAATACACTTAAGGAATTAGGGGTAAGCTATTAATAACCCTTTTCTAATGTTGATTTAATTGTAATACAATATCAATGATTATGGAACACCATTTAACATTTTTTTATTGGAGAAAGCCTTATTTAGAAGGAGGAACCTCTGTATGTTATTCCTTATGATTCTGGAATCAAAAACAGCCACCAAGAAGCAAGAGGAATATATTCCACACAGCAGGAACACAAATTGAATATATTCAATATTTGAGAAGAATGTGGTGTCCTCTTAAAAACTACTGACACACATAAAATCTCAATGTAAGTAGCAGTAGCCAGTCAGCACAAGAGGTCAACTCAGCTTTCCACAGTACAGCCAAGTGAACATTATGGTTTGGAAGTGCTGTGGAAAGGGAAGGTGGTTCTTGCAAGTTTAGGGATGGATGATAGGCAGGCCTTCAAAAGCGGGCTTTAGAACAAGGCCTGTTACTTCAACACTGAAACCCAAGGGAATGTAAAGTCACCATAACAGCAGGCATCATAATTGTGAGTTAGGAACACAGATCAAGAGAGTAAATGCTACCCAATGCTTCCACCCTGAAGTGGATGCATCTATTAACACATTGTATATATCCTGAAATAGGTTGTTTTGTGAGAGGAGTGGTCCTCTAGTCAGCACATAAATCAAGGCTGCCACCTCCCTTGCAATAGTTCTTAGTGGTTGTCCGTGGGAGAAAAACTTTTGCAATGAATGCCAGGAATAAATGCTTAGTGTGAGCTGGAAGCACATTTTTTATGTCCGTGCAGGACTTTTCTGTTTTTATTACTAAAAGGTTTACAAAAGCTTTCCAAATGGCCTTCATGTGTTGCCTTTAATGCTTAAATATTACATAGCTAGCTTATAATTTCCAGAGGAAGAAATTAACATCAGTACCTTATCACAAACTCAGCTCCCAAATCATAGTTCAATTTCACCTATTTTGTCACTAAAGTATTTTTTTTACCTTTCTAGAGCTTTGTTAGGAGGAAGGAGAGAGACAGAGACCGAGAGAGAGAGAAAGAGACAGAGAGACTTCACAGATGGGAAGTACAGAAAGATTGTGGAGAGAGAGAGAACACAGAGAGACTACTAAAGTATTTTTATGTTCCAGAATATAATCCTATTGTTTCATCAGAATGCTTACATATCTATCACATAAGCTAATTTTAAAGCATATGCATTTCCTGCTATTACTATTTGCTTCACTAACAAGATTTACAAGTAATGAACATGGTTTCTCCTAATTTGTATACATTCTGTAAGAAAATGTCTCATGAATTCCAAAGTTTTAGAAAGAAAAATTTATGGCTTCCAAATCTACTTCCTACCTTAAAGAAAGTGCTAAATGCATCACTTGTAATATATTTGGCCGTGAGAACCAGAACACCCATCTTCAGAGGCTTATGTAAAGGGAAACTAGATTCTTCTCCTCCCATCTCCCCTCTAAATGAGCAAATCTGTAGTTAAAGAACTGCTGGAATTCAGTCAACAGCCCAACAGTACTAGTACTGACTTCCCAAATCCCTGTACCTTTCCTGTTCTTGTCATTTCCCACACAAGTTAACTACTGAAAGTCTACTGCGATAACAAACTTGAGAAAGACTAGAAGCGGGCAACACTATGCTTACATCAGAAAACAGAAACTCTCCCCAAGAGACTGGCACACACATCTCATCAGCAGGACAGGGAAGGTGTACCTGTAAAGGTTTGTTAATCTTCAGTTTGTTTAGTGTGAGCAGACCAAGAAATCTCTGTAGAAGGTAGCAGTGAATTGACCTTATCTTAGTAAAGAAATTAGTTCTTTAATAATTGTAAGGGGTGGCAACATGTCTCCGAGGGCAGGGGCACATGCATCAAGCATGACTGTCTGACTCCAATTCCCACCACCGACAAGGTGGAAGGAGAAAAATCCACTCTCTCCAATAGTCCTGTAACCTCCACAGACACACGCATGTGCGAGCACACACGCACCCACACACATGCATGCACGCACGCACACACACATACACACACACACATACACACACACACACACACACGCACGCGCGTGCGCACACACACACACACACACATGAGCACACACACACACACACACACACACACACACACACGAGTTTTAGGATTTTTAAATCCTTTTTTAGAAAAGATAACACATTTTAAGACCCCCCTTCATTTAGACAATTTACAGCTGTCACTATACAACAGAAATATCGCAAATAAGAAAGCCTCAGAATATTAACAAGTAAATGACAAGACATCCTGTTATATCTGAGGATAACTTGTTAAAACAGAAATAATATGAATATAGGTATGAAAAATCAAAAACAAAAAAATCAAAGTTACTAGAATGTAAAACTTTAAAAGTGATATGATTGGTGAACTACAGGCTATGGAGTCAAGACAACCACATTTATCCTTGTGATTTATTTGTATCAGTTCTCATTTTAAGTTGTCCTTATTGAGACAATGGACAGACAAATGACTTCACATATTTAATATACACAGTTGATGGTGTGGGCCATACGAAAACACACCTACTTGTAACACTGCCATTATAATGAAGGCTACACACATGTCAAACCCCTGTCAGCAATTTCTTATGTCACTCTGGGTTTGGGTTTAAATTTAGTACGGTCTTCTAGGACAAGAACACTTTACATGAATTCTATCTTCTTATAAATGTGAAGTACAAAATACATACTGCTGCTGGGCGGTGGTGGCGCACGCCTTTAATCCCAGCCCTCCAGAGGCAGACCCAACACTCAGGAGGCAGAGCCAGACAGATCTCTGTGAGTTCGAGGTCAGCCTGGTCTACAGAGCGAGATCCAGGACAGGCACCAAAACTACGCTGAGAAGCCCTGTCTCGAAAAACAAAACAAAACAAAACAAAAAGCAAACATACTGCTAACTCCATGTACTATGCTACCTGCTGCCTTTACAGCAGATATCTACAATGTCCTTATTTAGCATGAGGGAAACTTTATAACTCATGAGCCCCAAACCTAGAGTAATCATAATTAGGTTCTCTGTAGCAGCTTGATTGTTTAATACACCAGATGAAGGTGAAATCTTGACATCGTTGTCCTTCTGGGATTAACTTAACTCACTTCACCTAATGTTTGACAGTTTTACACCATTATCCAAAGTGCCATGGTTACTTTTTAAGTGTAAATAACACTACTACATTAAATAGAATTCTTTTCTGTGTTCATGGCATCCTTGCTAAATGTCAGCTGACTTTTCATATGTAGGTTTGTTCCTGGGTTTAGTACCTCTCCCACCAGCCGTGTACGGTGTTCTTTTAATAGTTATAACCCTGTGACATCATTTCAAGTCAGGAAGTGTGGTGCCTGTAGCTATATTATTCTGAAGCTTTTGTGGTTTTGAACAAATTTTAGGTTTGGTTTGGTTTGGTTTTATAAATCTCATTGGTATTTTGGTGGGAAGTGAATTTACTCTGTAGATCACTTTGAAATAGTACACTATTTTAAAAACTATGAATCTGTTAATCCATAAAGAAGGGGCCTGTTCCACTATCTGCAGCTTTAACTTCTTCGCCACTGCCTTGTGATTTCCAGTGTGTGTATCTGTCACTACTTACTTCAGTTTACCGCTAAGTATTTTTATGGTGCTGTAGATAAGACTGTTTTATTAATTTCACTTTCAGATCGGTCACTATTATGAGAACTAAATTTAAATCCGTACCCTTTTATTAGACCTATGATATTGCAACTGCTGTTTGACTTCTTTGATTTTTAATGAACTCTTCTAGGTACTAAAGATACTAATAATTTATAATTTATTTTTAGATTATTATTATGTGTTAAAAATGTACACCACATGACTGGCAGGAACAAAAGCCTAATTATTTCTGGAAAAAGCTGATTCCCATACAGGTAGAGTAAGTGAAGCAGAAAGGGTCAGAGATGTAAATGACACATTTTTATTATAATCTCCTCTGTCCCTAGAGGGTAATTCTTAAGACACCAGAAATCAGACTGATGTATATTTAAAGTGAAAACAAGCCTATTAAGACTAATTGATGACGTGTTTGGCTTCTTTTTGTTTGTTTGTTTTTATCAATTTTATTTTGTGACTGTTTCTTTTTTTTAAATTTTATAATTTAATTCAATTTTACATAGCAGTCACGGATTCCCCTGTCCTCCCTCCTCCTCAACGCTACTGCCGCCAAAATAGTTTAAGACACTAAAATGTAAATTGACAAAGACACAAAAAGATAAAATTCTAAGATTACATGTAACACAAATCTTAAAAGGTCTTATTAATAGAAAAACCCAGAGCCAGATATTAGGGTAAAAACTGAAAGATCAGAGAAGCAGAATGAGCCACAGCCAACCTCACCTCGCCAACTCCTCATCCGATCACGTTTCCACAAATCCTCAGACTGAAAGCCTCTGAGCCCTCACCCCTGAGGGTCTCAGTTGAACTACTGTTAAAAAGCCTAAAAACTTTAAAGCCTCTATTTCCTGGTCCTCACACCTTATATACCTGTTCTTGGTCCTTACACCTTATATACCTGTTCCTGGTCCTTACACCTTATATACCTTTCTGGTTCCTGCCATCACTTCCTGGGATTAAAGACATGTCTTTCCCAAGCAAGACATGAGATCTCCAGTCCTGGAATTTAAGGTGTGTGCCACCACTGCCTAGCTCTGTTTCTAGTGTGGCTTTGAACTCACAGAGATCCAGACAGATCTCCACCTCCCAAGTGACAGGATTAAAGATGTGTGCCACCACTGTCGGGTCTCTGTGTCTAATCTAGTGGCTGGCTCTGTCCTCTGACCCCAGATTAGCTTTATTAAGGTACACAATATATTGGGGGACACAATATATCACCACAACTACATCTAAATACAAAATCATGTCATCATACTAACCTGGAAAGAGCACAATTCTATGAATTTTAAGAAGCATAAAATTGGATGCCAAGCACCAGGGTACACCTAATACTTAAGCACGACACAATACTTCAGAAAGTTAAAGGGACCCCTGAAAGGACAGTACTCCATGAGTTTATCTGCATAGATGCCTCATGGCTCAAATCAATGTGTAGGTTAGTAAACTACCCCAATACTACAGTGAGAAAGAAACAGAGGGTACAGACAGACATGCCTACTGTTTGGGGGGGAGTTCATACAAGGAAGGTTATCAGGAGAAAAGGAAGCATCTTGTCATGAGGAGGCAGGGACTTTAATTACCTACACTGGAAGCTATAAAAATCATAAGTTTCCTCCTATAAGACACAGATTTCATAAAAAGCCAGCAACAAATGTAATGCAAAGATGTTAAAGTAATGACCCAGTTCAATTTTAACTGACTGAATAGACAAGTTATGGAAAGCCAACCACAGTCACCAGCATGATAAATTGATGTAGAGAAAACAATCACATAACCATGCAATCACTCAAAACCAATGCAACGTAGAAGGGACTGGATCTCCACCATAGATACAGAGCCTGGGAAAAGGGAATGATGATAAAAGGTTACCAATGACAGACCTCAATCAAAATTGGTAACTCAGATATTATATTATATGAAAAAATGCTAGAGTTGATCAAAAGAACATCTAAAATGGATGAAATTATCTAATATTATTGCTATTTTAACAGCGAATTTGAAGCTAAAATCTTTAAAATTTAGTACAAACGTGAACATTCCATTTGGCAAAAATAACTGAGTCTTAACAAACTGCTGTTGCTTACACAAGTGGTTGACAGACTATAACCAGAAGAGTCTGCTGGTGAAGAGATACATCACCAGTCATTTCATAACTGGTGGTTCAAATCTTAGATCTCAATCTATACCAAAATAATCCAAATGAATTTCCTGTAAACTATTAGATGACAGTTAAATCTTAATTACTGAAAATAATTGCTTTTAGAAGAGTTGGTCTCAATTTGTACTATATATTTAACATAATAAAGCTAGGATCATAATTACAACATACAATTAGGAATTCAGAAAGACAAAGTTTCAACTTGCTTTTTAAAACAATGGCCTTTTTTTAGTGGTAGCACTTGACAAAAATGTTACAGAATTTCAATACCATCAAATCAAATATAATGAAATACAGGAAAAGAAAGCATAAACTGCTGCTCACAGTACACAGTTAAGAGGGAGGGGGCATGGCTCTCAACAAGCAGCATCATAGAACAACATGATGCTGTCATTTAGAATGCGGTGTTAGGATAGGACATATATCTATTTAGAAAAACATTCACAAAAATCTATCGAATACAAAATGGTTAAAGAATACTTGCTATATTAAATATTATTTTAAAGTGTGTTGGAAAATCAATTCTGATTTTTTTTATGTAAGAACGCAGCCTATAAAATTTTCTGTGACAGTTGAGAAGGCTTTCATAAATTTTAATTTAAGTCATTTATGGTGATGTTTAAAAAAAAAGAAGACCATAGTTTAAGCAAAGCAGCAATCTAACACAAAGTTAGAAATTACTCACATTCCTGACCTTGCTCCCCTCACTGAGTCACTGGCCATCATGGCATTTCAGGTTGCTATCTCTGGATAAGTATCTATGTTTAGCTTGGAAAATGAACGCCATAATGTTTTCATAGTCTTTACTCACATTATGTAAGTTAGATTCCAGCAGTTATAACACACATCAGAGATAATTAACATAAAAAGGGAAAAAGTCATCTTGGCTCACAGTTTTGGAGATTCCAGTGCCGGCTTTGGACGCTGGGGCTGGGCAGTAGATGACATATGGCACAGCCATGTATGTCAGAGTGAGCCTGCTGACCTCATGGACAGATGTACAAGTACAAGGCAGAATCAAAGGGCTGGAGTCCTACTGTCATGTTCAAGGGTACAACCCCCAGTCATCCAAACACCTCCTGATAAATGCCACCTCCACTTTTTAATGTTATTTATAAGAATAATCTTTAACATAGACAATCCAAACTGTAAAGTCCAGCTTCTTCGCATAAAGGAAAAACACACTTCAGGAAAATATAAAATGGGGTTACCTTTTAGAAATGTTTGTTTTCTCTTTATTTTTATTTTTATACTTACTTTTAATGTTTTCCAAAGAGCATTACTTTTTAGCCTGAAAAGACAGATAGCATGTAAAAATTTAATTCACATAGCATAGAGTGCTATGAGTATTTAATAACTGCATATATTCATTTAATGGTAGATTTGATCAGCTGCACACACTGCCAGGTAATATGGAGGCATATATATACAATCTGTAAATCTATTTGTAGCTATCACACATTTTTGAAACTGATTTTTGTTTAACATTTTTTTTATTTGCTGACCTATTATTACCAAAGTAGAGATGGCATTCTCATTTCCTTTCTGTTGCTGTGGTGAAACACTCTGGTCAGAAGAAACTTGGGGAATGAAAGGGTTTATTTCCACTTACAGGTCTTATTCTACCGCTGAGGGAACTCAGAGCAGGAACTTGAGGCATAAACCATGTGCAAGTGTTGTATATTGGCTCACTCTCTGGCTCTCCCCATGGGTTCATGTTTAGTTAGCTTTCTCCTATAACTGAAGACCACCTGCCTAGGGATCAAACCACCCACAGGGGACTGGGCCCTCCTACATCAGTTGGCAATCAAGACAATCCTCCATAGACATGCCTGCAGGCGAATTTGATCTGGGCACTCCCTCTATCCAATTGAGGCTGTTTTCACAGAAAGTCTGAGTTGTGTCAAGTAGCCAATTAAAGCAAGCTAGGGCAGATGGTAAGCCTTAGACACTCCTGATATATTCTAGACAATTACTTCCCAAACTGTGCACCAATTAGGAACATGAATTTGTGACATCTTCTGAGAATAAAATCTATAATTAAATAGAATTTGTTGAATTTTATTTATAAACTTGTGAAAACCCTTAACTTTCAGTCATCTTTTTTTTTTTCATTTCTGGTTCTGGGGATTAAATTCAGGGCCTCAAACAACACTAAGCAAGTATTCTACCACTGTATTACATACCCAGCCACCATCTGAAATCTGAAGAATTCTAGCTCTTATTTATCTATAAAAAGAATTCTGAAAGTCTTCAGTACTTTTTCATCTTGTGTAGCCCCCAAATACCTTTACCTATAGGAACTTCTATGTGTTGCTAGAGTTTTCCTGCCTGGCCCACAGTCAGGACAAATCTCTCTCACCCACCAGTCGCAAGCCGCTTAAACCCGATCAAATAAACACAGAGACTTATATTGGTTACAAACTGTATGGCCGTGGCAGGCTTCTTGCTAACTGTTCTTACAGCTTAAATTAATCCATTTCTATTAATCTATACCTTGCCACGTGGCTTGTGGCTTACCGGTACTTTACATCTTCCTTATCCTGATGGCGGCTGGCAGTGTCTCCCCTCCCAGCTTCCTGTTCTCTCAATTTTCCTCTCTGTTAGTCCCGCCTATACTTCCTGCCTGGCCACTGCCAATCAGTGATTTATTCATTGACCAATCAGCAACACATTTGACATACAGACCATCCCACAGCACTATGCACACTGGACAAGTGATGGCATCTCAGCTCTTCTGAAATATGAACATCAGATAGGAACATAAGGCTACAATAAGGGCAAGATTATGTTTGGACAACATGGTGCTGATATGGATATCTGGCATTAAGACATGGCTGACAGAGGACATCTCAGCTGATACCAGATATCCAGGAAACTCAAAAGTAAGCAATGAAGTAATCTGTTATATAGCTATTCCTAACAAAATGTCACTTTGGGTGGCTTTTGGTGTAAATACAAACTTGAGTCATAGGTCTTGGTCTTTCCTTTACCTTTGTCAGCCAGCCTGAACACCTTGTATGCCAATCTACGGTTTGCGTGTTGCTCGGTGTGCGGTGCCTGTGTCCTCCTAGGAGCAGCCCATGTGTTGTGGTATGTGCCTACGTGACTTTTAATGCCTGTCTTCCTAATGGCTTCTGACTGGAGAATAAACTGTGTCATATCTGTCTACAGCCCCTCCTACTCTCTGAAACCTCCCTGCCACCTGTGAATCTCCTTTCCTGACTTTAGAATTTGGACCTCACATTACTTCTAAGAAATAGAGACAAGAGAGAAGTGAACCTCTAAATCCTTTATGAAAATTAATAAAATAAAATTTATCTTGTCCACATTTGACCTGTAAAATTAACTGAAATAGCATGTAGTATTTATTTCATCAACTATTTGAGCTACATATACTAATCTATCAGGTTGAATATGAACTAAGCAAAAGACTTCAACCATATCTTCATTGACAAACTGAGCTGTGTCTGTCAAAACAGCATTCTCAGGTGGCTTTCTTTAGTGTATGAGAACCAATCAGTATTGTGGGATAGATGAAGCTAGAGACATGGCCATTATGAATCTTAATATTAGTGGACTTCTGAACTGCTGAATAAAATTTATGACTAGGTGCAATTTTAGTTAAAACTCAGAAATGAGTAAATAGCACCCATAAGACAATGTCATGATGAATCTCTATTATGAAGAGCTTAAGGTACTACTGGTAATCTACACATGGAGAGATCAAATTGGCTTCTGAGGCAAACATTTTCATTTTGTGCTTCTAAATACTTCTGTGTTGAGATTCTTACAGGCCAGACTTGGCAAAGACTTCTCCTTAATCAATACCAGTGGAGCAAGAGGAAGATTGGTCCCATGATTAATTTCATGTGGTACTCATGGGAACCAAACAGCTGAGTATATTTGTCTCCATAATCCCTTTTCCCAGATGTAATTACAAATGGAATTGATCAACTCATGTGTTTCTACTGAGGCTGAAGCAGGCATATTAGAGCTGCTAGGGTGTGTAATAACTTAGTACAGATCATCAGTCCTTCATGCTGTGGGGAATTGGATAGTGGAATCTTATTTTAAAAGAAAACACGTTTTCTTCTTCAAGTTATTCCTTCTTGTCAGATTTAAACAGCTTTCTTTCCGGCATCTTTGTGGAGCCTTGTGAAGGAAAGCTAAGCATTGGATATTTATCAGCAGCATGACAGATTTGGGAGAAGAATAGGTTTCAGAGCTAAACTTGTTTGAAGATGTCCCAGTTGCTGTACACTCACTTTCTTGGTGCATCGGCTGCTGTGTCTTTTCGAAGTAGATAGTACATAGCCAACAGAACTTTATAAAGATTGCATATTATCACCTTCTAAAACAATCAAGTATTTTCGGGAAAGTGTAATCAATTAATTGAAGCAGTTTTTCAAATTGTAGATATTACTTTTATGAGCAGTACCCACTAACATGACAGAGATAAGGCATGTGCCTTGTCAGACAGTTATGAAGTCAACAAAAGCAAAATAAAATGCTCTAGATACATGTTTGTGAATCTGGGTTTATGAATAAGGGAAAATGTCAGTGGAAATGTTTAATTAAAATGTACCATGATTTCTATGATCTCGCAAGAAGCACATCTGAGACAGTGGCATCACAGAGACTAAAATCACATGCGTCAGTCTTCACCCAGGAGTAGGATATTCCTTGGGTCCAGAACAAAGAGCTGGGATCTAAGTGCTGTCACTAACACATTTGACAACTTAGAAACATGAAAAAGATCCATCTTATTAATCAGTGCTTTGAAAACTTAAACCAGGTTGTTTGTATTTCAAAGCGTGTGTGCTCCATTTACTGCATTGCCATGCTCTAATTCATTGTATGGCTCTCAAGTTTCCTAAAATATTTGGGTTTGTGTATATTATGCATTTCCTCCAAGTTTTCAGGACCTGCACACTCTTATCCAATGAGATCCAGAGCTAGTATGGCTGATTACACTATAAATTTTCTTCAAGGAGCTTTAGTGCACTGTTCTACAAATATCCTCAGCCAATGAGCAGTTCATCACAGCACTCTGAAGTGAGCGCATTCTGCAGTGTGTGTTATTATGCCACAGTGGCCTTCCTCTCTGCCATTTATTTTATATAACCAACAGTTTTGATGTCTAATAGCTGACTAAAGTTGTGCAGATGCACAGTTATACTTGCTAGAAAGAACCATCATTCTGGATGCTAAAATTCAAGTTGTGCAAAGCCCCATAAAGACTGCAAGAAAATGATTGATGCAACAATGTGAAAATTCAGTGGGCAATTAGGTAAGTGTAAGAAACTTTGACCTTGGGAAGGGCATGGTAACCCTCACTAAATCCAGGTGAAGCATGGGCCAAGAGATAGACATGGTTTCAAGGGATCTGAAAAGAAAGACAGGGAGATTGGCAGTGGAGAAGGAACACACATTCAGTGGGACTGTATTGTAAAAATATTAGGAAAGCTCTGGTTCTCTGGAAGCCTTCCCTTTCAGAGCGTCTTCACCTTGCTCTGGTTCTCTGGAAGCCTTCCCTTTCAGAGGGTCTTCACCTTGCTCTGGTTCTCTGGAAGCCTTCCCTTTCAAAGGGTCTTCACCTTGCTCTGTCTCTTCCTCTCCATCCTTGTTCTCCGCTCCTTTCTCTCTTTCCCTCGGGCACTCTCTCTTTTCCATCATCCTGCATCACCTTCCCACTATATCTGTTCCTACTTGCTTCAGGTTTACAGAAAGCATGCATGATCATTTCACTCTCATTTTGTTTAGAAATAAAAATAATGTTAAAAAGACATGTGCTGTTTATATGTTAGCTCCTATTTTAGTACTTGTCAATGTTATATAAAGCTGTGAATCTATCTTTACAGTTAAGAATGGCTCTGGTAATTACAACTTATTTATTTCTGTCCTTTTGACTAAAGCATGCCATCCGGTCAGTTATTATCCACTCTGCTTTGATGGCCCAAGTGTCAGCTTTCTTCTAACTTTTGAAAATGTGAAAATTGGCTTTTAGCAAAATAAAATTACTGAAGATTTTGATCCTTTTTTTTTTTTTTTACTATATGTATGTAAAGCATCTTTTGAGCTAAGTAATTTCTTGGGTATGGAACGGTTTCATCTCCTCTACAAACTAATTCTATATATACAAGACTTCATTTTTTGTAGTTCTTTCTTATTTATTTTTTTTTCATTTTACATAGGAACCTCTGTTCCCCTCCCTCCCCTTCTCCCACTCCCCCTCACCTCCCACACATTTCACCCCCATCCCCTCCTCATAGGAGGTAAGGCCTCCCTTGGGTAGTCAACACAGGCTGGCATACCAAGTTGGGGCAGGACTAAGGACTAAGCCCCTCCCCACTGCATCATAACTGAGTAAGGCATGGCACCATAGGGAATGGGCTCTAAAAATCCAGTTCCTGTACCTGGGATAAGTCCTGATCTCATTGCCAGGGGACCCACACACACATTAAGCCACGCAACTGTCACCCACATTCAGAGGGCCTAGTGTGGTCCCATGCAGGCTCCCAAGCTGACAAGACTTCATTTTTAGAAATAAATAAAAAGAAGAGGAAGAGGAGGAAGAAATGAATGAACAGTAGTGATTTAAGGTGTACACCTGGTACATTAGCATTCATTGTTCCTGTCTGCCCTTCTCTTGAGCACTCCTCCTTGTGTTTGTTTTTTTGTTTGTTTATTTGTTTGTATTTTGATTCAGGGTCTGTCCATGTAGCCCATACTGATGTAAAACTAGCCACATATCTCAGACTTGCCTCAGCCTTCTATATACAGAGATTACAGGAGTGTCTCAGCACAGCCAATTGAATGACCCCCTTTCAGTGTCCCAAAACATTAGAGCCACTGTGATGAAGGGGTCTCTCATTTAAAGAAATGTAAATGAACCTGAAAAAATTGAATGAAGACTCCTCAAAAGAAAGAGTCCTGTGGCCAGGTGGTGGTGGCACATGCCTTTAATCCCAGCAGAGGCAGAAACAGGTGAATCTCTGTGTGTTTGAGAACAGCCTGGCCTACAAAGTGAGTTCCAGGACAGGTTCCAAAAGCTACACAGAGAAACCCTGTCTGGGGAAAAAAAAAGAGTCCTGTAAGCCCCGATATTCATGACTGTTAAAGTTAACGAATCATCTGCAAGCATCCTCTAACATTTTAGATTATATGCTATTGTCTTTTTATGGGAGGCCTTTGCATATTCCCTAATGGATGATATTGTCCTAAAAGATTTATTAAATATCATATTCCACTGATTATATACCTTAATGTTATCATATATTATTAGGACATTTAAAAACCAGCCAGTTAATCTGGACTCAGCTTCAATTTTAAGTTGTTTCTAGATGTAAGAGATGATAAATGGAATAGCTAGTGTCAAGGCCAAATGAAGTAGAACATGGTTAGTATTGGGCTGTGTATATCATGTGATCTTGTTTAGGATCTATATTCTGGACTCAGACATACCTGAATCTGTGACTCAGTGTTTTTCACGTGTGCTTTAAAAAAACTTAAATTATTTACCTTATCTTCAATTTTCTCACATTAAAAAGCACTATGACATAAACAATGATACAGAGTTATGAAGAGACAAAATAAGGGAATTCAATATTCAAAATAACTGTCAGTGAACATTCAATAATTTTAATATTTATTACCCTTGACATGGGAGGTTTACTCATACTTGGAAAAGTGATTTTCTAGTGCTGTCTCCTATGCACCCACAGGGTTTAAATTTATTTGAGCCCTTGGCTTATCAGACACAGTTTCAATAGCCATTATTCACAATCTAGCCATTCTTTGCCACTATTATCTACACTTTGCTCCCTTGGGTTGCCCCTCCTCCTTCATAGAGGCTTTTCCTAGAAGAATATATTCTCTTCAGATGTCGCTTTTCCATCTAGCTCTTTCTTGAGTTTCTTGTTATCATTAGAGGTGCTCACAATGTTCTTTTTCTGCATCTCTTAATACATGGGAGGACTGCCTTTGCCTCTGAACTAGCTATGACTGCCACATATTTTGGGTTGATCAAGGAAATTCAAGAGGGTCCATTTTGAGTGTAGCTTTAAGTAAGGACCAGGGAGTAGCTTTCCAATTTCTTTGTGGCCTCGGTTTGCAGAAAAGAATAGAACCAGAGCTTTGCTCAGCACAGTCATCTGAGTAAACAGTACAAGGACATAGCTGTTCCCCTGAACACACACTGAAGGAGAAATATGAATCTGTTTCAGGTCTTTACAATTTGGGGCTTTATTCCTGACCACCTCAAACTCAGGTCAGTTATTCACCTGAGAAGGCATTTTCTTCCCAACAGACATATGACACTATCTTAACTGTCACATTTTGGGCAGGATGCCACTACCCTATTATAGTCAGGGGTCAAGGATGTTGCAGTGCTTGAGACAGACCAGAACTGAGAATTTTCAAAGTTAAACTATCAATTGAACCAAAGCTGGTGACACAATCTAGCTAAGGCACTCTTGACTAGCAAATGCTCCCTTGACTAGATTTTTTTCCAGCTATCTCTACTGCCTAAAGTGCTAGAATTACAGCATGTACCACTGTTAACATCCTAGGAGGAGAGAAGATATTCTAGACACTTGTGTTCTTCCCTTTGTCTACCAAACTGTAGAAAGGACGGTCCCCGCCGGGCGGTGGTGGCGCACGCCTTTAATCCCAGCACTCGGGAGGCAGAGCCAGGTGGATCTCTGTGAGTTCGAGGCCAGCCTGGACTACCAAGTGAGTCCCAGGAAAGGCGCAAAGCTACACAGAGAAACCCTGTCTCAAAAAAAACCAAAAAAAAAAAAAAAAAAAAAGAAAGGACGGTCCTCAAAGAATTGGAATTTCTCAGGAGTCCCATGCTGAATGAAGGAAAAGAGTTGAAGCCCAATGCCAGACAGAGAAGGAACTTGTTTCCTAGAGATTGCTCAGACAACTTGTCAGGCCACCTTACTGGATGGAGGAGAGCAAAGGCAATGACGATGGATAGGACTACATCTTGACCAAGACTGCTCATCCATTCATACCTGTTACACTCTATTTAAACTCAAGTCTCATGTCAGGACCAAGAAGACAGAGTTGTCAGAAGGCTAAGGTCAGGAACTTCGTCATTCCTCCTCCCAATGTGTCTACATTGAATATATCTCCCTTTTCTTCTCTTCACTTTTAATTGCATCTCTAATTGACCTACAGAGAACAGCTGGCCAAACCTGGCTTACAAGGGCTGCCAGGGCCCAGGATTTGATTCTAACAACTCCAGTAGCACAACCCCGCTTAAAGTTAACCATTGCTTTGGAAGAAATGCTTATGTATTGGTGACAATAAAGAACAAACTTCTTTTATATATAGGCATAAAATTCTCCAAATGATCTTAAACTCATGGCTATTTCTATCTCAAGATAAACAGCCTGACTATATTTATTTAGAAAGTTTAGATTAGGGGGAATTTTAAAGACTCACAATAAAATCAAGTCAGTATAGATGCTGAGCTGAAGACTCTGCTGTGCTTTATGGAGCTCTACTGGGAGCATAATTCACCAATCATTGATCAAGTGCAGTTTACAGCCTTATAAAAGTCAGAATTAAACTAAATTGAGGAAAATGCATTTAATCGTGTTACACGGTGGCCTTCCTCTCTTTAATTTCGGTGAAATACTTTTCATATGTACAGTAGAGTTGTGTGGACAAGATAACTAATGAGATTAGTTTAAATCTCTCTAGGCTTTGAGATATTTTCTCCAGAAGATCTAATTTGTCTTTAGAGATTAATGAAAAGGGAGTCATTTTCCTTCTCCTTTAACTTAGCTGCTACTTGAACAATTTCAAAACAGGCATGAAATTGAAGACATTTCAAGCAATACTTAATTTTCAAAAGTATTTTTGGGAGTAAGGACCAGGTTTCTAGGGTTCAAAAGCATTTAGGGAAAGTGAGCCACACTGTCACTTCCTTTGACTGAGGACATGGTGAAGAGGAGGGTATGTGGCCACAGTGATGAGCTTCATGGAGAGTTGTGGCACCTCCATTCACTGTAAACTTCACACTAGTCCATAAACCTATAAAAAAGATGTCTACTCTAAATTAAAATATAGGAGGAATCCAAACTAGTTAATGTAGACAAATTGCTAAATGATCTAATTAAATAAAAAACTCAGAACCAGATATCGGGGTTAAAACCTGAGAGATCAGAGGAATAGGAAAAGCCACAAGCCAACCTCATCTTATCCACTCCTTACTTCCAAAGAAACCTACTTCCTGTATACCCACACCTATATGCCTTTCTGTTCTGCTATCATTTGCTCTCTCTGTCCAGCTATATCACTTCCTTTTCTTGCCCAGCTCTGTCACTTCCTGTCTGTCTGTACAGACCTCCAGACCTCCATGGTTAACTAGTGTTGGGATTTAAGGCATGTGCCACCATGCCTGGCTCTGTTCCCAGTGTAACCTTGAACTCTCAGAGATCCAGACAGATCCCTGCCTCCTGAGTGATAGGATTAAAGACATGTACTACCTTGCCTGACTTCTATGTTTACTATAATGGCTGGCTTTTTCCTCTGATCTCCAGGCAAGCTTTATTTATTAGAGTACAAATAAAATGTCACCACAAGTTAAGGAATTTTTTTCATATTAAAAATATATCTACATTAAAAAGTTAAAGTCAAGGGCTGAGAGATGGCTCAGTACTTGAGAGCTAATAATGTAGAATGCATTGGTTTGAGTTTGTATCAAATGAGGAATTGTAGTAAATATGTATTAAAATTAGCAGTACTTACTCAAAAATGTAGCCTATTTTTTAGATATGCTTCATTCTTTTCTTCTCTGCTAAACTCTTCTTTTGTCCACTTCCAATCCACAACTGCTCTTCCTAGAGAAAAAGATATCAAATAGAAATAGAAGCAAGCCACACACACACACACACACAATGTACAATTGTAATTAAAATTTTCTAGTAGCCATATCAAACAAATGAGATGAAATAGGTCATCTAAGTAAATTTTACTTACTGCAGTACATCTAAAATGCCAACTATTTCCACCTGAAATCCCATTAAAGTCACTGAAAATTTTGCATGTGTCCGCTGCTCTCTTATCTTCTCTTCCTGTTGCTGTGATAATCAACTCTGACAAGAGCAACTTGAAGGAAAGTGGGCTGAGTTTACTCATATTTCAAGGGACAGTCAGCATCTCATATCAAAAACACGTCTACATTAAGACGTTAAAGTTGAAGGATGGAGAAATGGCTCAAGACTTAAGACTTGAGCTCTCATCCAAGAACCCCTATTGAGCAGCTCCAGGGGAATCCAAGATTTCTGACATCCATGGGCATCTACATTCATGTATACATATCCAGACAGAGACACAACAGTAAAAATAAAAATAAACCTTAGAAAAATATTAAAGGCTAAGCCCTGTGAATTATGACTATAGTATAACAAACATGCCACCAATCATAACATTCCAGCTCTTGCTATAAACCTCACTGTGTTTTACATTCAGTACCTCAATCCCTTCACCAGTATTTTTTTAAGTCTTTTTATTCTTCTCTCATCGCAACCACAGCCTCCCCTATCTCCTCTCCTCCCAGCCCCACCCACCCACCCACCCACACACTTCCCCTATTCCCAGATCCACTCCTCCTCTGTTTCCCTTCAGAAAAGAGCAGGCCTCCATGTAATATCAACTGAACACAGCATAACAAAATGCAACAACATTAGGCATAAACCCTCATATCAAGGCTGAGTGAGGCAACCCAGTAGGAGGGAAAGGGTCCCATGAGCAGGCAAAAGAGTCAAAGACACCCCCCACTCCCACTGTCAGGAGTCTAACAAAAACCCCAAGCTAAACAACCACACCATGTTTGCAGAGGATCTAGTATAGACACTTGCAGGTTCAGGTTGCCCCTTTAGTCTTGGTGAAGGTCTATGAGCCCTGCTTGGTTGATCCTGAAGGTCATGTTCTCCTGGTGCCCTCAACCCCTCTGGCTCCTACAATCCTTCCTCCTCCTCTTTCACAGGGTTCCCTAAGCTCTGCCTAATGTCTGCCTGTGGATCTCTGTATCTGTTCCCATCAACTGTTTGAGGAAGCCTCTCTGATAACAATCGGGCTAGATACTGATCTATGCCCATAGCAAAATATCATTAGGAATATCATAAATCACTTCACTGACTTATTATTTGTCAATTATGCTTTCTTCTACCCTACGTCTGTCAGCCATCTCACTTCCAAATCCTGACCACGCAGGCAGTGTTGAGCATGGGCTCCCTCTCCTGGCTTGGGCCTCAAATTAGACCAGTTGTGCACTCCCACAAGCTGAGCCGCTCTTGCATTATGCAGACAGGACACATTGTGGGTCTAAGGTTTTATGGCTGGGTTGGTGTTCCAATCCCACTATTAGGAGCCTAGCCTGGTTGCAGAAGATGGCCAGTTGAAGCTCCATATCCTCCATTCCTAGGAGTCCTTCCTAGGGTCACCCTCACAGGTACCAGGAAGCTTCCACTGCGCCAGGTTTCCACATTATCCTCTAAATGTCCACCTATTTCAGTCATCACTCTGTACTCGCTCCCTCCCTTTCCAACCTGATCCCTCATGCTCCCATCCCCATCCATCCCAAGTCTACTCTCAAAATGGCTTCTATACCATCTTCCCAGAGAGATCCATGCATCACCCGTCAAACCTCTTCTCTTCGTCTAACTTCTCTTGGTCTGTGGACTGTAGTGTGATTATCCTTTAATTAATAGTTAATTTCCACTTATAAGTGAGTACATATATTTGTTTTTTTGAGTCTGAGTTGCCTTGCTCAGGATGATTTTTTTTCTAGTTCCATTCATTTTCCTACAAGTTCCAGAATGTCATTTTTTTCCAACAGATAAGTAATACTCTATTGTGTAAATACACCTCTTCTCCCCACCCTTTTATTTTTTATTCTTTTGGTTTTTCAAGACAGGGTTTCTCTGTCAGTCCTGGAACTCACTTTGTAGACCAATCTATCCTCAAACTCATAGGGATATGCCTGTCTCGGCCTCTCTGAGTGCTGGGATTAAAGGTGTGCACCACTACCACCAAGCAATATACCACATTTTCTTTATCCATTCTTCAGTTGGGGAACATCTAGGTTGTTTCCAGTTTCTGACTATTATGAATAAAGTCATTATGAATATACTTTAAAAAGTGTCCTTGTAGTAGGACAGGGCATCTTTTGAATATATGCCCAAGAGTAGTATAACTAAATCATGAGGAAGATAGATGCCCAATTTTCTGAGGAACAACTGCATTGATTCCCATAGTGGCTGTACTTCCCACCAACAATGGAAAAGTGTTCCTCCTTGCTCCACATTCTCTCTAGCATGAGTTGTCATTTGTGCTATTAATCTTAGCCATTCTGATAGATATAAGATGGAATCTTAAAGTAGTTTTGATTTGCATTTCCCTGGTGGCTAAGGATATTGAACATTTCTTTAAGTGTTTCTCAGGCATTTGAGGTTATTCTATTGGGAATTCTCTGTTTAGATCTGAACCCCATTTTGTAAATTGGCTTGTTTGGTTTGCACCAAAAGCAATCTATAGATTCAACACATTTCCCATCAAAATTCCAACACAATTCTTTACAGACCTCGAAAGGACAATACTAAATTTCATATTAAAAAAAATCCAGTATAGCTAAAACAATCCTGAATGATAAAAGAACCTTGGAAGATAACACCATCCCAGATTTGAAACTGTACTACAGAGCTATAAAACCACATGGTATTTACATAAAAACAGACATGCTAACCAAGGAAATCCAACTGAAGACATGGACATAAATCCACACACCTATGAATATCCAACTTTTAATAAAGAAAACAGACACACAATGGAAAAAAAGAAAGCATCTTCAACAAATGGTGCTAGTCTAACTGGATGTCTACATGTAGAAGATTGTAAATTGATCCATATTTAACACCCTGCACAAAACTCAAGTCCAAGTGAATCAAAGACCTCAACATAAAGCCAGATACACTGAACCTTAAGAGAAAATAGGGAATAACCTTGAACACATTGGTATAGGAGGCAACTTCCTAAACAGAACACTGATAGTGCAGGCACTAAGATAGACAATTAATAAATGAGACCTCAGGAAACTGAAAAGCTTCTGTATGGCAAAGGACACTGTCAGTGGGAACGGCCTACAGAACGGGAAAAGATTATCACTAACTCCACACCTGGCAGAGGGCTAACTTCCAAAATATATATAAAGAACTCAAGAAACTAGACACCAACCACTCTTCAGCAGCGTTTTAACATGTAACAATGTTCAAAGTCATTTTGACACATTAAGAAACAGGAAACTAAGAAACAGACCAAAGAAACAAGGATGACAAGCAACAGAGCCACCATCTGAGAATGTAGACCCTGTTCTTTCAGGACACCAATGCATCTACAGCAGCCTCTCTTCTTTATCCACCTCCCAAATCCAATGTACCCACAGGTAACTTCAAGGAGCAGGTGTTCTTTATCACAGACCCTTATGTCTTGCTCCAAAATAATCATCAATACTACCTACTCACATGTGTAAAATACTTTCCATTTTTTCTGTTCTAGTTTTTATTACCTCTTTAATTTTATCCCTTGAGAGATGTAAATGATTAAAAAGAAAGGAAACTGCATTTAGAATTTGTATAAATGCAAGAAATTAGAGCTTGTGTTGGAATAAGTTCAAAGTGGTTTTTTGTTTTTGTTTTTTTAAGAAAATTATCTTGTGTTTTAAATGTGTGCCCTTCGTTTTCAGCTGAAGTGACATAATTGATTTATTTATGGTGTCATTAGCAGGCTTTTCTTAGATTTAACATCTGCTGTTTATAATCCTCCTATTCAGACATCAGCTATCAGGTGAGGCCACCTTTTTGAGAATATCCCTAATGTTCTTGCCTTCATTATCATCCCTGCAGAGTGTTATAATTGTGTTTTTTTAATCCGTCAGTTCAATCTGAAAGGTGCTAGCACCACCTCCAGCAGTTTGGGAATGCATCTTTCCTTTGATAACCTTCTGATAATCATCCCATCTTCCTTTTGTCCTTCAGAAACATGTCCTACAAGATGTTTCCAAATTCAGCCAGCATCCAGGAGTTGCCTTCATGCCAAACCTCTCCTACCTTCTTCATTCTATGGGAAAAAGGAAAGCATAGACATGGCTTCGTGCATTATTTTGTTGTTGTTGTTATTGTTGTTGTTGTTGTTTTATATTTGAGCCTAGGAAGATTCAAAAATAGCAATCTTTTCAGATAGTGGAATGAATTGTTTTGAGTCTTAACTCAAACCCTGATGCCTTGCTTTGCCAGGATTACTCAGGCTACAGTGACAGGTTTCCTCTGCATTATCAGGACTTTGAAAAGGATATTGTGTTTGTCTTTTTTTTTTATTTAAAACAGTATTATTGAACTTCTGAGTAGAAATATTTGAAATAATTTTATGCACTCTGTTGGTATTTGTTGACATTTTGTGTGTTGTCGAAAGGAACACATCTCTGCACACATCCATAGATCCAAATTACATTCACATCCATGGTTCATAACCTTGAGGAGACAAAAGAAACCTCTGAAACATTATCCAATTACACACCCATATCTGATGATAATCCTTCAGCGTGTGCTTATTATGTAGAAAAGCGCTTTTAATAATGGCTTTCCCTTCAGAGTTTTAAAATGTAATGCAATATCAAATGGTACTGGAAACCTAATAGAAAATCAGCCCTTCAGTCTTGTGCTTCTGATAACCTTATCAGCCACATTCACAACAGAGCACTAGATGAAGACACTTCCTGCAAGGCAAATTAATTGCTCTGGATTTCTCTTAAACTCATGTCATCTGTAGTATCAGGCAGCTGAATATTTCCCCTAACTCAAAGTCACGCTCTACTTTGACAAATTGCCTTGCAGGTGATCTCCTCATTTCATGAATAATCATTTCACCTCTGATTTTATTATTATCCAAATAGGGCAGAGCTAGCCTTTATTTTTGTTTTGCCTTCTCAGAAGAGGGGAGGAAAGGAATACAGTATCAACCAACATGTTTTTCATAAATGAAACATGACCTTATATTTTGATTGTCAGTTGAAAGGAAAAATATGCTTGTGGTGGAGATGGAGATGGGGGAGTAGAAGATCTTTAAAGGTTTAGTACATTAATAGGAAGAGAATTAGTCTATAAAGTTGAAATAAGAAATTTATTCAGAATATATTTGCATCTGTTCTGTGAAACAGCATTTCTCACTCTGATCTTTTCTCGCTCTGATCTTTTTTACAAACACTAAAAATCAGTGCTCTAATTTTACTGCAGAGAAGGAGGAAATATATAAATGGTTGTTTGGGATCTGTTCGATCCTAATATTTTAGATGTATTGAATAGATATTTGAGGGGCCTAAAAAGATTTTACTGTAACAAAAAAAAATGTTTCAGTGCCTACACCCAGACTTTCTGAAGAAAAAATGTATCTATTAAGAATTCATGAATCTATTAGGAATGTGTTCAGCAAAGAAAGTCTCACAAAGACCTTAAATTAGTGAAGATGGGATTTTTTTCTAACAGCAAAATCCTCAGGGATAGGCCTTGTAGGGTGTGTGAGGCCGCTCATGCTATCCAAAGCCTTCATCTTTCTGTAGCTCTATTTTTCCACTCCACTATGTATGACGTGGTAGTACTCTAGCCATGAACGTTACTTCATTAGTTACATGCTACCCCTCTAGGTATATCCAGATGCTAAGCAAGAAGGTAAAACAAGAGAATCGTTACAGGAGCTCTCCCAGGGGACTCTGCTCTTCTACAAACTTTCAGAAGTTCCACCCAAATACTCACAGGTGAAGTTTAATAGCTACTGCATTGATTACCTCCTTCACAGATAAAAACAAAAAACAAACAAACAAAAAAAAGACATGCACACACACACACTGTCGCATACACACACTATCATGCACACTACAGACAATATCGCACAAATTATCACACTATCATCACATCACACACCATCACTCACTGACATGCACTATCATACACTAACACTATCATACATCAACACTCAAAAAGTCAGTCATCATACACTATTGGGTCACACTGGGAAGAGGCTTCCAGAGATTCAGCTTCTACCATTGTAAACAGGTTCAGCTAACCTGGGACAAGTTCAACTAGGCTCAGTCTTTATTTTTGGATTGGACCCCCATCTGTGTTCCACATGGTTCCTCATTCTGAGAAATCTAGGATAGGCGATTGCTTGCATACATGGTTGATTACCTAGAGAACTGGCAAAATAATAAAATAACTAATAATTTATTTTTAAAACATCCTATATCATCTTTTTCTGCCCTTCAGAAGTGCACACTTCTCTAATATGATTTCTATTTGAAGGAAGAAATTAATTGTATAGCTTAAATGGCTCTAAATTAGCTTGCTAAAGATTCAATTGAAAGTCCTGTCAGAAGTTACATGGGCCTTAAAGTATTTGTGATTCGACAGTGGAGGGATTGGGACAACAGCCTAGCCACATAACCTACAGTCTCTCCTGACTATGGAATGTGCTGAGATAAGGGTGGCACAGAGATTGTGGGAGTGGCCAACCAATGATTAGTACAGCCTGAGACACATGCCAACAGAGTGAGCCCACCCCTGTCACTGCCTGGAGTGCCAGGACCCAGAGGCTGGATGGCCTAGAGACCTAAGATAGAACCAAACACAACGGAGGGGGGGAAATGTCAATGTAAGAGGCCTAATGATAGTCTGCTGTACTCATGGATTGGTGCTTAATTCAATAGTCATCAGAGAGGCTTCATCCAACAACTAGTAGAAACAGATGCAGAGACCCACAGCTAAACATTAGGCAGAGCTCAGGCAATCCTGCTGAAGAGAGAGAGAGAGAAAGAATTGTAGAAGCTAGAGGGGCCAAGGACATCACAAGAAAACCCACAGAATCAACTAACCTGAGCTCACAGGGGCTCACAGAGACTGAACTGACAACCAGAGAACCTGCATGGGACTACCCTAGGCCCTCTGCACATATGTGACAGTTGTATAGCTTGGTCTTTTTAAGGGACTCCTAACAGTGGGAGCAGGAACTGACTCTGACTCTTTTACTGGCTTTTGGGACACTATTCCTGGGATGCCTTGCCCCGCCTTAATACAAGGTGCTTAGTCTTATTACAACTTGATATATCATGTTTTGTCAATATCCATGGGACGCTTGCACTTTTCTGAATAGAAACAGAGGCAGAGTGAATGGGGCAGGGCAGAGGGAAGGTAGTGGGGAGGAACTGAAAGGAGAGAAGGAAAGGGAAACTGTGATTAAGATAAGAAAGAGAGAAAGAAGTAAAGAAATAAATAAAGAAAGAAAGAGGGGAAGAAAGGAAGAAAGAAAGAAAGAAAGAAAGAAAGAAAGAAAGAAAGAAAGAAAGAAAGAAAGAAAGAAAGAAAGAAAGAAAGAGGGGAAGGAAGAAAGAAAGAAAGAAAGAAAGAAAGAAAGAAAGAAAGAAAGAAAGAAAGAAAGAAAGAAAGAAAAAGAAAGAAAAGGGGAAGAAAGGAAGGAAGGAAAGAGGGAAGGAAGGAGGGAAGAAAGGAAGGAAGGAAGGAAGAAAGGAAGAAGGAAGGAAGGAAGGAAGGAAGGAAGGAAAAAAGAGTATTTGTGACTCAGGAAATCTGGTTTCAGTCATAAAGTTTTGTATTTCTAATAGGTAATATAAGCTGCTGTTCGGGGAACCGTTATGGGAAGCTGTTTCCTTCAGACTACACATTCACACTATTTTAAGATGTTTCTCATACTTAATTCAAAAACCTGAGTTCAAAACAATTCCACATCACCTGACAGGATGGCGGAAAAATAAAAATTGCTCCATGCTTACTCAAACTCAAGATAGACTATGGTGACAGGCATGACATGTAGCCAATTTGCAGAGTAATGCCTATCTGCAAAAGACTAAAAAGGTAGTGTGTTAGCTTCCTTGAGATGAGAAACAATGGCTAAAGTATTAATATCAACCAAGAAAGCTTCAGTAAGCTGCTATGGAGATGGCTAAGCAGTTAAGGGTGCTTGCTGCTCTTTCAGACATCCAGTGTCTGATTCCCATCAGCCAGTTGTGCGACCCACAACTGCAGTAACTCCAGCTCCAGAGCCTGGCACCTCTTCTTGCCTCCATATGCACACACACACACACACACACACACACACACACACACACACACACAGAGGAATGTATGTATGCATTCGAGCAGCAAGCATACATATAAATAAAAATAAAATAAGCTTTAAAAAAAGAAAAATATCTATCTACAAAATTATGAGGCTGATTAGTAATGGGAATTGATGAACAAGAGGGAAAATATCAAGATATGGGTTTGTCTTATTTGTAGGACAATCAAGTCAAGACAAAACTAAATAAGGCAAGTGTTGCTTTTACTAGGAAGAGTTTAAGTTCAATTTAAGGCATTCTTGCTTTGAAGCAGCATCTGTGAACGTAACTGTAGTAGACTTTCTTGGACCTCCAGCCCCAAATCATGACACAGAAACTTACTATTAATTATGAATGCTCAGCCTTAGTTTAGGCTTGTCCCACTACCTCTTATAACTTACCCTAACCTGTTTCTATTCATCTACATATTCTCCTGGGGCTTCTTTACATTTCTTTCATTCTGTATGTCTTACTTTTCTGTTTCCTCCATGTCTGACTGGCTGGCCGCTGCCTGCCTGGCTGGCCTCTGGGCATCTCCCTCTCTTTCTCCCTCATTCTTTCCTCTCCTCCTTTGGAGCCTAGATTCCTCCTCCGACTTATTCTCTCTGCCCACTAACTCCACCTATCCCTCATGTGCCTAGCTATTAGCTGTCCAGCTTTTTATTAGATCAATCAGGTGCCTTAGGCAGGCAAAGCAACACGTCTCTACATCATCAAACAAACGCAGATAAATAAATGTAACGTATCTTTACATCATTAAATAAATGCAGCATAAGCAAATGTAACACATCTTTACATAGTTAAAGTAATATTCCACAACAGATAACTAAGTGAAAATGTTCAGCATTACCTGGGAACACTACCCTGGAGAGGGTGGAGGAGGTGTGAAATTGAGAGTTATTGGAACCAGCCAAATGGATTATGCATTTGAATGGTAAATATGAGTGTAGAAAGAGCTTGGGGCAATTAATAGAGTCTTTAAATAAGAGGCAGAGAAGCTAGGAAAAATATGAAAATCATCTCAGGAAACAAGGAGTTCAGGTATTAACTGGTAGCTTTAAAAGAAAGTACAGAAAGATAGATGATTGAGAGGTAATATTTAAATCTTTCAATTAATTGATAAGTAATAACAGTTGACATAAGTCTCAAAGGGTGAGTAGGATGATAATATCAATATATAGTAATTTAGTAGGTTAGGGAAAATAGAATCCTCAATGACATACTGATTGTTTTGTACTAAATAGCTCATGGATACAGTGAGCATTCTCAAACATGAAGATGTACTACAGAAGTCTGTGAAAGTCTGAAAAGATTTTACTGTGTAATTGACTTTATTATTCTAAATGCCATGGTGAGAACACCAATATTTTACAATGACAAAATAGCATAAGACATTTCTATTACTCAGGAATTGATCATGTTCTTCACTTTCAGAAATCAGAACACAAAGTAGAACAGTGATCCATAATACAAATCAGTTTTACACATCCACACACACAAAGTGACTGCAGGTCAAGAACTCAAGTGGCAGGGCCTTTGCCCTCAAATTATGTCCTAGATAATCTTACTGTGATTTAATTATTATTTATTAGTCATTTTTTATTTGTAACAAGCCAGAAAACTTTTCTTTGCAGGTTTGGGCAATGAAAAACAAATACTAATTTTTCACTCTCACATCTGTGGATTGCATAAAGTTTGACTGGTTTAGGCAACACTTTGGCTGTGTTAGATCAAAGCCATTAAGTTCTATGCCATCTATATCTTATCCTCCTTTACCCAGTACCATATATTTATGGTCGAGGTGGAAAAAGCACAAAATTACAAAATTCCAATCAATAGTGGATTCACATTTCCTGCATCTACTCACACCATGCTGTGGGAGTCCACAGAGGTTTCCTAGTGAGATCTGAGCTTGCTTTACCAGCTGGGCTACATAAGAGGAAGACTGGACCACGGCCCTGGGTACCAGGTGTTTGGAAGGGTCTACACTTGGCTGTATCTAGCAAGGGGGAGGTCTTTTGCCTTGCCCCATGGCATTGTTATAGAAAACCCCTTTGAATAAAGTTCTGGGCTAGTGGATAAGGATTCAGGCCCTCCAGAGGCTATCTTCTGTTTCTATCTGTCTCTGTCCCCTCTACATTTCTATCTAAATCTCTTAGCCCTCACTCCTCAAGAGTACCCAAATAAAGATGGGGGCAAGTCCCCCACACCATGCCCACTGTTATTCCATTTGCCAAAGTTCGCATCTGCCAAGCACATTTCAACACGGTGAGAATGTCTAGTGGGAAGAAATACAAAGACACATTTCACAGGAGAGAGATGATGTGTACTGGAGCATGTAGGTGTCGACTCCTGGGAGCCAGTCTTCCCTATGAGTTTCGAACCATTGTAGGATTATTTATACTATGCAGATCAGCAAGCGACAAAGCTAAGAAGGGGTGTATGGAGGCCTGAGTTTGAAAGCCAGTTTCAAACATTTGTCAGTACTCTCCTGAGAATGAGTAAAAGAAACAGTCAAAAGTAGTAAATGCCAATGCTATTAATCAGGTACTAGGTAACAGTCCCCATATTGTTATTGATCCAGTCATCCTATTTCACTGAATACATGCTATGGACAGACAGTGTATTGGTAGACGTAGTCATCCACAAGGCATTAGCTCTAGATTTTGGTTTTTCACTAACAAGATCAAGAGAATCATACATACAGTGAGTTGACTATGATATATATATATATATATATATATATATATATAGTATATTTTGCTATGTTACATCATTTTAGAGGATAAAGAAAGAACATGTTTCTCTTAACTTTTCAAAAAACATGAAAAGGGTAGTAATGGTTCTGTAGTCACACATAGATGTGAACCACTGCCAGTTCAGAACTACTGGCAGAGGAACCCGTGTTCCTATATGCAGGTCTACACATGATTGTGAACATTTGTAACAATTTCAGTCATCACTGGTTCTATCCACTTCTCACAATAATAAAATGACTCAAAGGAAAACAGCAGGAAATAATAGTTTAATTATTTTTAAAACACTGAATAATCAGCTCCGACTGGGTTGTTTTTATTGTGTTGTTGGTATGCTTGCACTTTAAATATTTTTGCTGTCCTTTGTTGACTACATAAACTTTGAGATGCCGCTATCTTCTCTATGCTCTTCCTGTTATAATTTATCTATTTAACTGCTGAATAAATGATCTTCAAGGCTGTATGAAAATGAGCAAGGACCAGGAGTACATTACCCTTCTGGTTTTAAGACACCCTGTTATGGGCCAGTTATTTATGAACTTCAGTTTGTCAGGTTTGACATTGTAATTGATTACAATAATAAAGTCCCTACCAAAAGCTGAATTACTTTGAAGGAATTTTCCTTGTTTCTCTAAGTGTTTTGCAAGTATGATGAGTGGGTTGAGCTACTTCTCCTGACATAAGCGCACAAGAGACATACAACATCCTTTAGCAAACACGGTGACAGATCAGGCTGTTGCTCTACAGAGTACAGCAAATTGAACACCTGAGTTTCAACTGTGGCCTGGTACAGTCTGAGATTTGTTCCAGTGCGCGCAGGTGGTACCTTTTCCCTGCTCTGCCTTAGCTATGTCAATATAACTGATAAGGCACTACTGGTGTTTTATTATCTTATGTGAACCTTTATTTGCATTACAAATAAGTAGGCTCTAAATAATAGATCCTCATCTTGAATCACTTTATAATAGATACACTTAAAGCTCACAATGAAGTCTCATTGTGCTCCAAAACTGGCCTGTAGTTAGTTATACTAGGACTCTATTCATATCAGATAAAATAGTAGAAAATCACTATGTAGTCTATTAACTGGTATTTATATCACTGGAAAAAAAAAAGGAGAGATGACGCTGGGAGGTGGTGGTTCACGCCTTTAATCCCAGCACTTGGAGGCAGAGGCAGGTGGATCTTTGTGAGTTTGAGGCCAGCGTGGGCTACAGAGTGAGTTTCAGGAAAGGTGCAAAGCTATACAGAGAAACCCTGTCTCAGAGAGAGAGAGAGAGAGAGAGAGAGAGAAATGCATTTGTTCTTCAATCATAGTGGCTTATTTGAAATGATAATGCTGTAGTTTAGATATGGGGTGGGGGGCTCCTCTAAGACCCATTAACTAAACATTTAGCCTTCATCTGGTGACATTATTGGGAAGTGAGGGAACCTCTAGAGGTGGGGTAGGACCTACTGAAAGGAAGTTGTAGCATTGGAGAATGCCTATGAGGAAGATTTGGAGTACCCCCCTCTTTTTCTCTATCTACCTATCTGTCTATCTATCTATCTATCTATCTATCTATCTATCTATCTACCTACCTACCTATCTATCTACCTATCTCTATCTCTATCTCTATCTCTATCTCTATCTCTATCTCTATCTCTCTCCTTTCCAGCCACCATGGAGCTTTCTACACCATCATGATGAGCTGTGCTTCCAAAAGCCCAAAACAACAAAGGCAGGAAACTATAGGCTGAATCTTGAGAAATCATAAACCAAAATAAATCTTCCTTATAAATTAATTGTGTTGGTGAGCTATCAATAGAAAGTTCACAAACACAGTTAAAATATTATTGACTTGAAGGATAACCATACAATTTGATGGAAATTAACAATTTTCTTATTTGCAAGCATTTCCATCGGAAAATGGAAGAGATCATTTATTATATGGACAGGACAGATGTTATAAACATTTCATATAAAGCCAGAGTTGTGGTGATATATTGTGTACCCTAATAAAGCTTGCCTGAGGATCAGAGGACAGAGCCAGCCACTAGATTAGACATAGAGATCAGGCAGTGGTGGCAAACACCCTTAATCCTATCACTCATGAGGCAGAGATTCTTCTGGATCTCTGTGAGTTCAAGGCCACACTGGAAACAGAGCCAGGCAGTGGTGGTACACACCTTTAATCCCAGGACTGGGATGTACACGTGTCTTTAATCCCAGGAAATATCAACAGGGCAGAGAAAGGTATATAAGGCGTGAGGAAACAGGAACTAAGGCAGTTCATCTGAGACCCTTTTGAGTGAAGACTCAGAATTTCAGTCAGAGGATTCGTGGAGTTGGTGAGGTAATAGGTGGTGGCTGTGGCTTGCTCTGTTTCTCTGATCTTTCAGCTTTTAGCCCAATATCTGGTTCCTGGTTTTTTATTAAATGACCATCTAAGATTAAAACAACACAGAGGAAATCTAATCTTTCCTAGTAAATAAGGAAGCTGAAGCAAATTTTAGAAGGTCATGATAGATAATTGTGGGGAATCTTTTCTATAGTTAGTAGTTGTAGAAAATGCAATGAGTTGTAGTCACAGTAACACTAGCTGCCATCAGTAGGCTTTGGGACACTACTGGGTTTTTTGGACTATAAAGGCTCTCCTTTCAAAGAAACAATTCAAGAGTCAATTACTGCATGTTTATACCTTAGGTCTTTGAAGATATATATACCTTATGTCTAGAATAGGTCATAGGCAAGAAAGAAGCTTCATAAACCTTTATTCACCACACCTATTTATTAAAATGAGCTTCTTTCTAAGAAGTTGTAGTCTCATTTCTAGAGGAAATGAGGAAGGGAGAATGAAATCATTATTTTGATGGGTAAAAGTAGTGTTTTTAAACTTTGCTACAGCAGTGACCAGGTAATGTGTTTGTTTTCAAAACTGACAGTGCTGAACATTCAGCCAGTTGTATTTATGTTTACTCATTTATATGTAAATGTGGCTGCAATTGTTCAGTGAGAAGAAGCCTTGAACTTGGTAGGGGACAGACCTGGGAGAGGAAGGGTGGGCAGAGAAAATGAGGCAATTATATTTTAATTAAACTTTTTTTGAAAGTAATCCAAGTAGTAAGGAGACTATTAGAGGGGAGTGGGGTTGAATATGATGAATGCAAATGATATACATATATGATATCATAAAGGAGTCCATTATAGTGTGCAATTAATAAAAACTAATATTTTTAAATAATCATAATTTATATTATTTTATAATAATTAAATAATAATAATAAATAAAAATAATCATGAACCAAAAAATCTAATATTTTAATGTTAGAAGATATCCAAACTTATCCACAGTTAGACAAGTATTAAAATACTTGAATCAAATCATTAAGGTATGCTCTTAAATGTGTAAAATGTATTCATAATGCCAAAGTACTTTGATAATTATTCTAACAAATACATTTAATCTCTCAAGTAATTTCCTGTTATTTACTTGGCTGTGACAAAAGATAGCATAATAACAATGAATAAACCCTACCTACTGAGAAAATTGTGATTTATCACAGGAATTTTTCTTTTAACTTAATAATTTTGACTATTTCTACTTCTTTTTTGTTCCATTTTTTTTATTGTGGTGAAGTATATATAACATAAAATTTACCAGCTTATTTTTTCTTTATTTTGGGCTGAAGATTCAAGTCATATTACAGCTTCCATATTTACTTTATTGGAAAAAAATTCATACAATATATTTTTGTGAGACCAAAATGAGCCATCTTAGAAATAAGACCAAAATGCTTTCACCCTAAAATTAAGGCCTAAGATTTCTCCTTTTGGGAATAGGCCATTAGTTACTTAAACCAGTCAGTTCAGATTCCAGAAACCCAGAAGTGTAAAAGTACAGAGTCACAAGATAGTCATGAGGTAATGCCTGCCAGACTATGGAATGTCCTCTCCCTGGTTTCCAGGGTAACTGACCATAAAAATGCCCCCACCTGAGGGCAGCCAATGAGAAATGGTGGCAGGCAACCACTCCCTTAGAAGTAAGATTAAGCCATGATTTCTAGAAAGCCCCTAGAAGTGAGCCAATCAGAATTGTACCCGTACTAGCACCCCTAAACGAT
Organism: Peromyscus californicus insignis; assembly: GCF_007827085.1. Taxonomy (NCBI): domain Eukaryota; kingdom Metazoa; phylum Chordata; class Mammalia; order Rodentia; family Cricetidae; genus Peromyscus; species Peromyscus californicus. The sequence continues at coordinate 70,592,186 of NW_026294573.1, read as the reverse complement.
GTAACCTTGTGATTTTTCCCTTTAAAAACTGAGCTTGTGGACAGGCGGGCGCTTCCTCCAGCCTCCACTGTGTCGGATGTATTGGACGAAGTCCCTGCCTAGGCTTGTATTGCTTTTGGATATCCAGAATTAAACCTTGCTTTTGCATTCTGGCATGCTCGTCTTTGGTGGTCTCTCTGGGGGTCACGATCTGGGCACAACATTTTCATCATGTTTTCCACTCTCCCAATCATTCCCAGGTCTTCCCCACTGCCCTACCAACCCAACTTTATGTTATCTTATTCTCTTTTTCAAAAGAGAAGGCAAGGAAATGCAAAAGCATATTATTAAAATAAAAATAAACAATAAGATTTTTAAAATAGCGAAATGAAACAAAAAGTCCACAAAAATGCCATTGAGTTTACTTTATGTTGGTCAACTCTTCCTGTCATGGCCTGAAGTATGGTCGATACACCCGATGAGACTCTGTTGGAGAAAACTGATAACATTTGGAGGGAAATCAATAGAAAACAACAAATTGATAACCATGCTATGTAAGAAACACTGAAGGGGCTGTAGAGATGGCTCGATCAGTAAATTGGCTGCTATACAAGCTTTAGTACCTAAGTTTGGATGCCCAGCACCGACGTAAAAAGCCAGTATGGAGGTACACATCTGTAATCCAGCCCTAAATCTCACTAGCCAGCCAGTCTAGCCAAATCAGTGAGCTCCAGGTTCAGTCAGGCTCTGAAAAAAACAAGGTGAAAGACAACCGGGGAAGATACCCAGTGAAGGGCTCTAACGTGCCCAAACATAGCAAACATGGGCCAGCAGTTGCCCGTTCTTCCCCCCTCCTTTCGTCTGCCGTATTTGGCAATTTCCTCGTTCCTGAGACTGGCCACCAAAGCTAAATCACTGGGTTCCCTTATTTGGCCACTTCCACATTCCTGAAGGCTGACTGCCAAGATCCAGCTACCAAAACGCCTTATTTATGTACACTGACCAGCAAGTCCGTTCACGACCCACCTACTTATCCTAGTGCAGATGTCCTTTTTTTCTCCTTAAAAGCTACTCCTGCAGAGGCACTTGCTGCTATTTCTTCCAGATTCGTATTCAGCCACCCTGCCTTCTGTCTTGCTTAGTATAGGGTCTCTTTTGTGTCCTAGCAATAGGGGATACAGAACCTTAACTAGCCATCTCACGTAACCAGGAAAGACTTCTTGTGGGGGAGGGGAACCTGGGATCCCAACCATGCCACAAATCCTTCTATTTATGATTTGTCCTGCCTACACGTTGTGCTGGGGTAAAGACAGCACAAAAATTGTGGGAGTGACCAACTGATGACACAGCTGGAGACCCACACCCTAAAAGGGAGCTCACCCTGAGGGCCAGCACCCAGAGACCTAGGATAGAACTTAAGTACCAATAGCACAAAAATGTCAGTGAAATGATTCCTAATGATATTCTGCTACACTCATAGATGGATGCTTGGCCCAACTGTCATCAGAGAGGCCTCATCCAGCAACTGATAGAAAAAGATGCAAAAACCCACAGAGAAACTTTAGGAAGAGCTAAGAGAATCCTATGGAAGAGGGGTGGACCAAGTGGTTTCAAGGGCACCACAAGAAAACCCATAGAACAAACTAACCCGGGCTCATAGGGGCTCACAGAGACCGAACTGACAACCAGGGAGCCTGCGTGGGACTGATGTAGGCCCTCTGCACATATGTTATAGTTGTGTAAATTGGTCCTGTGGGATTCCTAACAGTGAGAGTAGGGGCTATCTCTGACTATGCTGCCTGCTTTGGGGACCCATTCTTCCTACTAGATTGCCTTGTCCATCCTTAATAGAAGAGGAGGTGTCTAGTCTCACTGCAACTTGATACACCATGGCTGGCTGATATCCATGGGAGGTCAGCCTATATCTGAAGAGAAACAGTGGAGGAGGGGTGGAGGAGGTAGGATCACAGAGGGGTGGTGGGGAGGAACTGGGAAGAGGGGAGGAAGGGTAAACTTTGATTGGGATGTAAAAACAAAAAAATAAATACTAAACAAAAAGAAGGAGAAAGGGACTTCTCTCGGTGACTCTAGCTCCACCAGCTGGCTCCAGTGTCCCCTAATGAACTGGGTCTGGCCTTTGATGGGCCCCTCATCATCATCGTTTACCTGTTGATTTTTGTCCCTCTATTCCTTAACTGCCTTTCCTCTTTCTTGACCAAAAGAATTCAGCAAATCAATAACCAAACTTTTAATCAGCTCTTCCTCAGGCATTATAAACCTCTCATTTCCAAAGATGATATCATTTCTTCATCCTGCGAACATTTCATCTGGACATGGGGATAGTACCTTGATGGCCTCTAGGAGGATTTCTGGTTTCTGCAAACACTATTCAGTGATCCAGCTGACCTCTATGAGGCAATCACCTATCTATGGCTTCAAGGATCCTTCCAGCTCATGGACTCAGAACTTACCGGATTTTGTACTTTCCTCTTAAGCCCCTTACTCTTCCTAACTCCTCCCACACCAGCTCCACCACCAGTCCCTGTAGACTAATAACTCATTTCCTTGAACTTGATCTTTTCCTTGATCAACAGGAAGAAGCCAGAAAAAATGATGCCCACTTACCCAGCACCTAATGACCCAATAACAAAACAAAAAGATGGGAATAAAGGGCTCTAACATGCCCAAACATGGCAAACGTGGTGCCAATGGGTCCCTTGTCCTTCTCTCTTCTTTCTTTTGTCCCCCTTATTTTGCAATTTCCTCATTCCTGAGAGACCATCAAAGCTAAACCACTAGGTTCTGTTCTTTGGCCACTCCCACATTCCTGAAGGCTGACCACAAAGGTCCAGCTATCAACATGCCTTGTTTGGCTCTACTGAGCACCATGTCAATCAGGACTGACCAGCTTGTTCTAGCGCTAGCACCGACTCCCCACTTTCTCTCCTGCAGAGCCACTTGCTCTTTCTGCCTGATTCAGATTCAGACACTCAGTCTCTCTGTCTTGCTTAATAAAAGGTCTTTTTATGTTGGAAATCGGTGCTTGGGTGTGGTCTGCGCTTAATCCAGGGTCCAGAAGGGAGCACCCAGTGGTGCATGAATCCCTTCACCCAGCGTCAGCCTCTAGCTACTATACGCACATCTGTGTACATATACAAACACGTACACATATACACTATATTCATGCATGCCTATATAGAGAAAGAAACATTTCTGAGAACTAGAGGTCTTCCTGGGAGGAAAACTAAATGAAGAACCTTTGATTGTTAATTCTTACCATTGACATCATTTAATCATTTCACACCCTTAATTTCAGATTCGTTTTTACCTTGCATTGGATGCTACATCTTAGAGGCCATGTTTAATTAATATCTTTTTTATGAATCTTTGTTCAGGTAGAATTTATTTTAATTGCCTGGCACTTGTCACATGTCGCCTTATGTCAGTTGCTCTTCTTCCTGGTCTTGAACACAAAGGCTCCTAAACAGACACACACATATACACAGTCTCCGAGCTCAACAAGAACCTCAGCCTCATAAAGAAATACATTGTGTTTTATAAATGTTTGTAGCACTAAAGTACAGAACAAGTTTGTTCACTTATGCCGTAAACATTTATAGAGAAATAATCGTGTTAAGCCCTGTGCTGACGTTGGTTTTAAAATTATTTTAATACTAATTCTTGTCATAAGTATCTCATTGGCTAAAATTAGAAATTTACAAAACACCAAGTCATATAAAACATCCTAAACAGGACACATACAAGATATGGAAACAATGTAAAAGGTACGACAAAACCATCCTAAAAGGACTTGGTATATAGTTACATTGATAATGTATAGCATACCCAAAGCCGTGGATCCAAGCACCAGCACCACATCATACAATCCAGGCATTGTGGCACCCACCCGTGATTATAGCACTTTTGATGGAGATTCAGGAAGATCATAAGATCAAGGTCATCCTCAGTTACACAGAGAGTTTAAGGCCAGTTTGTACTACCTAAGACCCTATCTCAAAACACCAAATAAAAAGAAAAAATAATAAGCCATCCTAAAGACAAGGAGTAAAAGGATCGGAGTCAAAGCAAGCTTCAAGGATGGTTGGGAATTTCCACTGATATGCATGTGCTGAGAGGGTGGAGTACCACAAGAAGGTACTAATCTTGTAGGTAGGGTACACTACATGGGGAGAAGCATGGACACAAAATACAAGACAAACTACATTTGGCACTCTGTTTTTCAAAAGGAGAATTTGGTTAAAGGGTAATCATCAGAGGAATTTCAGGATTGATCTAAAACTATATCCCATGAACAGCAGCTGATTCTAATTTCAATTTGCTACATGAGTGAAAAGGGGCATTTTTAGGAACCAGAATCCTTCAGCTGCTAAATAAACACATGATATGCTATTGTTGTGGGGTATCCACCAGAAACTATTACTCAGACACAAATCTATACCCTGGGTTGACACACCTCAGCCAGCAATAACAGGTAGACAGAGTGGAAAGACAGAAGCCAAAAAGCAATGTTAGTACATTTAGCCGCCCCCCCCACCCCGCCCCAGCTATGGATATGATGGATTAGGTCTTTTTTCTCATTTTGGCAGGTGTTACTGCCTATGAATTGGGTTTTAAGGACACAGTACTTCCATCATGACGTTAGACCTGAGGTTCTATTACACTACAACAGAAATGTGGCTATGGTCTCTAATATTACTATTTACCCAAAAGCAACTTGGTTGTCATTTCTAGTAATTGCTGATCCTGTTAGAGATTCTAATAGGAACCAAATTTCAAAGCCATGACTCAATTAAAATAAAAAAAAACAGGTGAAGATTGTCTATACTATCTAGATGGATTGTTTTTGAATTCTGGATTTCAAGAGGTCTAGAAACTTGGGTAGGAATAAGGAAGCGCTTTATTATAAGCTTATACTAGAATTTAGTATTATGAATTGTAAATGTAGGTAACAAGTCACCAAAGAATTGGCAGCACCTATGATCTCATCAGTATGAATCCTTGATATTTGCATCTAACACTACAGTTATTACAGTTGTGTTTATTTATTAAATCACGACTTTGAAACCATAGTATCTTTTAGTCTTTCTACCAGGGTAAATGTGAGAATAGACGGTGTGTTTGTTGCTGATATCAACTTTCAGTGAGTTTTTATAGCAACAAGGTGTATTACTCCTACACTTTGAAAACCTATACAAGACATTTTATATATTTAAAACAATATTTTAAGAGTAAGTCACATTCTTGACACTACTATAATCATAAAATAACGTTTGCTTTAAAAATTAATAGAGGAGCTCTCAAAAGATTCCTGGCTCCCAAGGAGGCTAATATTTTGTTGGGTTTTTTTTTCTTTGTTTTATGTGTTTACTCACCTTCTGAAACTCATCCTCAAACACATTTTCATATGAAATTATATTTCACAAATTATACATGGAATATTTCTTCACTTTTAATATATTTTAAAATATAATGATAACTGAACAATCACCAAGTTTAATGTTCTCTGTGCTAATGCCATTAGCAATTGGGAGGTCTACTTCTGCCCATTGGGAAATCTATCACTGCTCTTGGGAAGCTCATCATCACTGCCCACTACTTCCCACCAGAGTTTCATTTCTGCAGGATTCTAGGTGGAAGAACAAATCAATGTGACTTGAAACACCTCTTCACCATCAGTCCACCATGCCATATCTCAGTCCATCCTTAGCCTTCATTGACATGACTGCTTCTGAGTTTTTTTTCTAGAGTGATCTAATGCTATTTTTCTCTACCTTTAACTGAGGGTTAAACATGGAGAGTTTGCATGCTGCTTTTCTTGTAGCTAAACTGGTTGCCTCTGGCTTTAGAGTTCATCTAATGCTGATTCATTCATCGATGGGCAATCAGGTACTTGAAATATCTACCCTGCCACTGCCATACCCATAGTGATGAAAAATATCTAAGATTTTTAGAGCACTCTCTTTGATGCATTTCCTTTAGCCTTAGAGGTAGATTGCCTTAGGCTCAGCAATGAGACAACCCCAACTTATTGCTGACTTTAAAGACCTTCCATCCTCGAAGGGTAAAAAAGGTGTAGATAATATTAGTAGTGCCTTTGGTGCCTCTATAGGCACATCCATCCACATTTAAATACACGGTTTTATGTTTAGCCATTTATTCCTAACTGTGAAATACTGCAACAGCTTAAACATTAGCATACTAATCCAGGCCTGAGGTCTGCGGAGATTTACACTGAACATTTTTGATGCCATTATTCACACTATGCGTGAAGCTGAGTAAGACCTTCCTCTGAATCAGAGTAATGTCAGATCACACCCACTGGCTGCTGTGCTGAAAACCTAACTATCATAACGTCAGCAATAGTTCGATGTTTTTATTTTTCAAAAATCCAATGAAGTCAATGTAGCAGTCGCAAATGTATACAGCTACTGAGTCTGTGAGAACCAGTTAAAGGCCTGGCTGTCACTTCCTAGCTCTGTGTCCTTGACAAAGGACTCCATCTCCCTTTGCCTCAGTCCCTAGCTATCAAATAAGTAATAGTATGAGGAACAAATTAAAAGAATGGAAGTTAAAGGAAGAAATATATATGCAGCCTGAGGAGTAGCTGGTGCTCAGTGGAAGAGACTGTCCTGATTATGACAGGGGCAGTATCAGCACAATCTGAGAAATCTCCCACAAGGAGATAGATAGGAGAAATGTGGACACATTATTGTTAAATAGAAGAAGCATTCAAGCTCATCTCAACTACCTACATCATCCCACAAAGTAGGTAAAGGAGACTCAGTAGGGAAGGTATTTTATCCAAGACCATTCCATTATTTATCCCATGAAAAAGCTGGAGCAAGATCTATTTCCTCTGTTTACCTAATCTAAATTCTATTCTGTTGTGGAATAGTCTTTTTGTACACTATGAAGATTTGCCACTCAGATTGGTTTAATAAAAAGGTGAATGGCCAATAGCTAGGCAGGATTTTCAGGGCAGAGAGAATGCTGGGAAGAAGAAGGGCAGAGATGAGGAGAGTCACTAGCAAGATGGAAAGGAAGCGGCATGAGCAGTAGAGAGTAAAGGTAATAAAGCCACAAGACAAAAAGTATATTGATTAAAATGGGTTAATTTAAGTTATGAGAACTAGTTAGTAACAAGCCTAAGCTATCAGCTGAAATTTCATAATTAATAAGAAGTCTTCATGTGGTTATTTTGGAGCTGGAAGGTGGGACAGAAAAATCCACTTACACTATTCTTCAAATAGGATGACCTGAAATTCAAAATATAATATCAAGCAGCCAGAGACAGAGTACTTCATCATAAAGTAACAGTTCTCTACCTCTCAACTAGAGAAGATAGGTTTAAGAAATTCTAACAGTTAGTAGCCATGAAAGAAAATGGCCACTTCTCTATACCCCTAACTCTTCCCATAGTGCTTCACACACACATGAAGATGGAAACCACTGAACGGTGAGAACAATGCACCTTCTCTTTACTGTGCTTGACATAGCACAGTCTGGATTAAGTTTATTCTCAATCTGGATTTTCAAAATTGGTCTTGTTCCAACTATAAGACTTCTCTCACAGGCTTCCATACCTCAAATGCCTATCTGTTTTTATCACCAGAAACCTTTTTTTCTGAGCTTAATTTACTCTCCATATTCCACATTCCTGCGGAGTGTATCCCATTCATGGAACATACTGGATATTGCTAGAGGAGAAGCTTAGGGAGTCTTCTCGGCTGGCTGCTCTGTGAAATCTCATGACCTGTCCACATGGTATCTGTGGTAGAGTAATTGTGCTTCTAAACTCATGACTAAACTAGGACTGGTGGTACATGCCAGCGAGTCCAGCGCTTAGGAAGTGGAAGCATGAGGATCAGAAGTTGAAGACCAGCCTCTAGCATGTAGTATGTTTGAGAACTGACTTGGCTACCTGACACCCTGTCTCAAAAAGCAAACAAACAAATGTCCCACATATTTAATGTCCTGGCTAGCTTCATGAATATTCCCATATAGAGAAAATAGAGCTGTAAGCTTTTCAGGCGTGGTCCCATTATCCAAAAACTGACATTTCTTTCACATTTTATCCAAATATTCCTGTAGGCAGAGACTGCCAGATCCAAGGGAACAGAAATTGAATCTACTCAACAGATGATCAAAGATTGTGTGACCATCTTCAACCAGCCTAGACTGGCTCATTTCATTATGTATTCTCATTTAAATTAAAAATAACTTGCATTCCTTTAGCTCCTGCATGCTTCCTTGTGTTGTGCATTCTGAGATCATGTCTTTCCCTAGATCTCTTTTCCTTCAGAAAACTTTAGCTTATTCTTCAAACTTCAGAGCAAGCATCATCTGCCTCTGCCCCACATACCTAAGTAGTCTGTGCTTACACAGTGCCTGTACATCTATTATGTCATGGAAAGTCATAGAGAGATGATCTGTCAATCCAGTGGCTTCACTGGTATGTCAGCTATGATCTGCACATACACTTGTTTTATTCCTCTTCTGTTCCTAAAGTCTAGCATAAAACTCAGTAAATCAGGGTTGGAAAGATGACTCAGTGGTTAAAAGCACCTACTGTTCTTGCAAATGATCAGGTTAGATTCCCGAACTCCACATAGTGGTTTACAACTCCAACTCCAGAGAACATGATGCCCTTTTGTGTTCTCCATGTACAACAAGCACACACATAGTACATTTAAATACATGCAAGCAAATATCATATACACAAACAAAATAAATGAATCTTTTAAAAAAAGATTCATTTGGTTCAACCCTTGTTGAACCAGCACATTTGATGTAATCTGAATGACAGTCAACATTTTAGTATTTTTCTATACGTATTCTTCAACAATTTCAAATATCTATACAATGTACCTTGATCTTACTATGACTCCCCCACAAATCTCCCCAACACACCCCTCTTCCATCTTCATGTTTGTTCTTTCTCTCCCACTTTTTATAATAATTTTAATGAGCTTACAAAGAAGTGGGTTTCCATAGAGTGCTTCATTCATGTTCTTCCTTATTGCCCTGCCCCGATTCTACTTAAATCTTTAGCCCCAGTATTCCACTCTACTCTCACAGTCTATGTGTTTCTACTATCCCACACCCTTTAAAGCCTCTTCTCAGCTGAGTAAGACATCTCACCATAGGGAATGGGCTCTAAAAAGCCAGTTCCTGTGCCGGAGATAAATCTTGGTCCCATCGCCAGGGGACCCACAAACACATCAAGCCATGCAACTGTCACCCACATTCAGAGGTCCTAGTGTGGTCTCATGCAGGCTCCCCAGCTGTCAGTCCAGAGTCTTTGAGTTCCCACTAGCTTGGGTGAGCTATCTCTGTGGTTTTTCCCATATGATCCCATCCCTCTTGCTCCAATAATCCCCCCTCCCTCTCTTCAACTGAATTCCAGGAGCTCAGCCAAGTGCAAAATGTAAAAATAATAATAATAATAATTAAAACAATTAAAAAAGCCTCCTCTCCCCCATTGTTTGAGCCCATCCTAGCTTCCTAACTTCTCCAGACATTCCAAATTACAAATGCAAATCTAAAACTTCTAAGCTAAGAGCATTATAAACTGATTTTACTTCGAAAACCTGGAACACTTCAGCTGAAATATGCAGCTTCCAAATATTTTTACCCAGATTAATTTATAAAAATTCAATTTTTGTTAAAAGAAGGCATTTTTAAATATTCAACATAAAGTTGTTTTATGCAATATATCTTGTTCAACTGTAATATGTGCTTTATTTTCTTTGGCAAGTTGAACTGACTCAGATAGACCATGAATTAATTTTTAAAAGTTAGACATCACCTGGCAGTCAATAAAAATGATGAGGAAGCTGTCTTGATGCTGACAAGGGAACAGTATTATATATGATTGTTCAAGTATACAGAACTAATCCATATCTGGCTATAGCTGTATTTGATTACAATTCAAAATTCAAAGTACAAGTAAGCTCCACGAAATTTTCCATTACTTCTCGGTGTAACAAAAACATCTCACTAAATGCTTTGCTCACCAGATTTTGTTCTTCAGCTGGACTTAAATTTTATTCTTTTTGTTGTTGTTATTGCTTTGTTATTGTTTTTTGACACAGGGTCTCACTATGTAATCCTGGAAGGCTTTGAACTTGCTATGTAGACCAGGCTGACCTCAATCTCATAAAGATCCACCTGCTTCTGCCTAATGAGTGCTGGAATTAAAATCATATATCATTGCTCCTGGCTAGATTTCATTCTTTACCAGCTTTGATCTGTCAACATCCATATGGACATAGAAATTTGACAGTTTTAAAATCTGAGCCTGTCCATTGTATGTATGAAACTAGAATCTTGACTTATTAATTTGGAGATTGGTACAGTAAAAATGCATTAAACGGTCATTGAATATCCTTTGCAGTGTTTGTTTCATGAATAAATTCATAAACAATTGAATCACATTGCATCTGTCTCTGTGAATGTCTAAGAGTCAGATATTACAACTCTCCTTTCCTAGGAAGTACCTAATTGTGTTTAATTAAGTTTTATTTTGAATGAAATAACAAAGCTTCACAATGAAAATATTAATTGAGAAGAGGAAATATTCTAATCTCCTAAATCCATTAACTAATAAAAGAGAGCTCTTTAAAAGAGCTGGTCTATCAGACTGTCAAGTGTCATCATAAAAACCAGAAACATGGCATATAATAAGTTTCGCTGTGTTCAGAGTCTTCTTTCTCTTTGAAGCATTTTGTTCTCAATAATAGACCCTTACAGCCAGTTTATCCCCCAGTATAAATTTTAAATGTTAGCACGAGAGAACTGTCCCATGATGATCTCCTCAGCCCCTACCGTGTTCTAAGTCAGTCCCTCTCATTAGTGTGAATGCTCGTGGTGATAAGCTCTGGGGGGCATTTATGTGACTCTAAAAAAACTCCTCTTGACATGCCTTCAGTCAAGGTTCTACTCAGCCATTTTGAGTCTCTCTCTTGTGTTATTTTCTCTTTTTTCTGTAGCATTTATTCGCACTTGACCCTATGTTTTAGAAAGTGCATACAAGTCAGTATTCCAGACATCCCAGGGACTTGAAGAGCTGATCTAATGCCTGTGTTGCAAGATGAAAAACAGAAGAATTTTGTTGAACCTATAAAAAGGATGACATTTTGCCTGGCCCTGAGCTGTTCTCTTCAAAATTGAAGCTTTTGCAGCTTGTGCCTCTTTGATTTGTGAGCTGAAGAGCATCATATCTTGGCCATTACTGAATCATAAAAGTTCTCTGCCTCTTCCCAGCTCATTTTATTTAAAAGGAAAAGGAGAATCCTTTATCTTACAAAATGCATTTTCTCTTTATTTTCCTTCATTTTGTGCATCGCAGGAATGGATTCAGTAAGAGTTCGGTGAAAAACACATGTAAATGGTCATTTGAAAAGACCATTCAGCTGATGTGAGGAGGTCATTTTGGTGGCTAGATTGGAATAGGTGTCATGAGAATAGAGCATTCTACAGCACTTTTTCTGCCAAATCACCTTGTGAAAGGCCAGAACCTTGTACACATTATTTATTCTCATCATCCATAAAAGAGTAATATAGAGCCACACAGCACATCCAGGTCAGGGTCTGGCTTAACCACCAAGTATTGACTGATGAGGGGTGGAAGGAGCTGTGTATGAAGGAGGTAATGTCATTAAAATTCTCTCTGCATTCAAACACTTTGAACAAGAGAGAGAGAGACCCGTGCAGCATTTTCAGCAACATTCGAAGTCGTGGTTTCTTAGCTAAACCATATTATCTTTTAATGAAACCCTATCCATTGCTTAATTATTCCTCTCTATTCAACAAACATGTTTAGTGATTTTCAATGTCAGTCACTCTTCTAGCTGCTGAAAATCAATAGCACAGCCACCCTCTTCCTTGAGGCGCCCTCGATCTATTTATAAACCCAGTATATCAAAATGATACACCTTGCTTAAAGGCTCATTCTAGGCATGTCCCCACACTTTCTACATCATTTCAAATGAAAAGATTATCAGAGCCTCATGCCCAGAAAAAGGATACAGAAAACAAATGTATCAAAGAGCTAATTTTAAAAAACAGTGTTTCATGGGTTTTATGAAGTTTGTTGTATTTGAAGGCTTATCAAATCTCTGAAGCATGGTAAATTATTTTCTCATTCTAAATAAATATTTACTTCTATGCATAATTTTGTAATCTTGTATGAGAGACATTCCCCTAAATGCAGAACTCAAGGCCCTGAGCTCAGGTCAAATTCTGATGCAGGCTGTACCTGTGTGATACACACAATCTCCTAACACAGAGCCAGGCTTAGGGGGTTTTTATATTATCACTGAAATTCTTTCCTAGTGCTCTCCTTGCTGTTTTCCTCTGCTAAGAAAAAATATTTTCTGCAGAATCACAACATCTATTATAATCATCTTTTCTTTCTTTGTGTGTGTGTGTGTGTGTGTGAGAAAGAGAGAGAGAGAGAGAGGGAGTGTGTGTGTGTGTGTGTGTGTGTGTGTGTGTGTGTGTGTGAGAGAGAGAGAGAGAGAGAGAGAGAGAGAGAGAGAGAGAGAGAGAGTACAAGTGGACATTGATGTGTATGCAGCTGAATGTGGAGACCAGAAATTAATGTCAGGTATTTCTTCAACTAGTATCTTAATTGTATTTTTTGAGTCATGGTGTCTACTGAACTGGAAGTTCACTGGCTGGCCAGCAAGCCCCAGGAATCCATCTATCTCTGGTTCTCCAGCTCTGGAATTCTAGGCAAGCTCCGCCAAACCCAGCTACTTATGTGAGTTCTGGGGATCCTAACTCAGGACCTATGATAGTAAAACAAGTAATTTACTGACAGAGTCATCACCCCAACCCTCAATTTCATTTCTAAGAATTGCTTTCATACATAAAAAAAAAATCAGATCTTTCCAGGAGTCCTATTTATAGCTAGCTCTTTATGTAATGTTTTGTCTAAGATGTACCAGGACATGTATGATGTATGAGTGCTTTTGGAAACTAGCTCTCTGGTCTGGTGAAGTACCTCAGCAGTTAAGCACATGGCTGTTCTTCCAGAGGACCTGGGTTCAACTCCCAGCACCCACACTGCAGCTCAGAAAACCTTTTATAATTCCAATTCCTAGGTACCCAGTGCCCTCTTCTGGTCTCCAAGAGCACAAGGTATGCATGTGGTAACAGCATAAATACAGACAAAACACCCATATACATAAAATAAAATAGTAATATTTTTAAGGAACTAGGTGTGTAAAATCTGAAGCCATTGATAAATTGAGAGCATAACCCGTCAAGTGGATGTGAAATAATATTACATGTAAATGTTGATCATTTCTTACTCCTTTTTGAAATACTTTTAGAGCACAGAAAACATATAGCGTTGAAACAACCACTTCTTCAGATTGCTGAGAAAATTCACAGGGGGATCTAAATACACTGTATAGAAAAACATCCTTTAAAATATTCTCTCCCTTCTCTCTCTCTCTCTCTCTCTCTCTCTCTCTCTCTCTCTCTCTCTCTCTCTCCCCTCCCCTCCCCCATTAATCTTAAATTAACTAGAGAATTTTTCAGAGTCTCTGGGTACTTAGAACAAGAAAAAAAAACATATTTTTCATTTGTTTCAAAAATCCTAAGTATGGTGAGCAGACCCAGTGCAGCCAAGTCAGAAGGAAGATAGCCATCTGCTAGCTGTAGGCAGCCCTGCAGAGCCTTGAAACTGAGCCAGCCCAGAGATTGAGGACAAGCTTCAAGAAAGGACTTTTGACTTCAAGTTAATCATTTGGAGCTGAGTGATAAGGAAAAATGAAGGACTATCGAGCAAAATACAGACCAGCCTTGAAAGCATTTATTTCTCTAAAATGTGCTTCAGAATTGCCCACCTGTGAAGAGGTTCTTATTCAGGTTAATGTTAACACAGCCTTTTACGCTTAATAATCATGTGTGAAAGCTGCAACTTGATGCATTTGGCAAGAGCCTGAAAAAGCGAAGTGGTAGAATACAAAAATGCAGCAGTGATGAACCCCAGCTGCAGAGCCTTGCTGTCTGCATTCACACCCTGACTGCCTAGCCCAGTGACCTCTGACCAGCTCTTGAACCTCCATAACACTTAGTTGCTTGAGCAGATGACACAGAATTAATGACAGGCTCTACCTCAGCAGATTGCTATGAGGATTAAATGGTATGATTTCTTCGGGGATATAAGCCCAATGCTTGGCAGATACAGTGGATGGACTCCATAAAAATAAGACAGTCCATTAATAGTAAGCCACCCATTCTCATTACCTGTCTGGTATATTGACCTATGCTTTAAGAGGTCACTCTGTCCCTAGTGGTAAAAGTGGCAGTTAATAGGAAGTGAAGAATGTTGACAGCTTCCATATTGACTTAAAAGTATGCTTTACCTCTGAGTTTGAGGCCAGCCTAGTCTATAATGTGAATTTAAGGACAGCCAGGGCTACTCAGAGAAACTTTGTCTCAAAAAACAAACAAACAAAAGTATGCTTTACCTCGGAAAACCCAAAAAGAGTTACTGTAGATGGTGAAAATCAGTAAACCCTTAAAAAAATAGAGAGAGACTCCAGTTTTATTGATGGCCAGAAGCAATTGACACAATTCCTTAAAATCAGCCCAAATTTACCTAAGAAACAGAAGCATCAAGGCAAATGGATCTACTTCTTCTATTCCAATTGAAACAGAAATTATAAATTTTCAGATTCTAATAAAGTGATTCCCAAGTCTGAAGTTTTCATCTTTTCCTGGTGGTACAATAAGAAAAGGGGAATATGATGCTGCCTTGGCTAAAAAGTTAATTATAGCCATCCTAGGTTGAACCACATTAATGACAGAGTATGGAAAGAGTCATAGACTTAGATACCACAGTCAGAAGTTGCTAGGCATGTAAGATTGTTGAACGCTTTGCTAAATGGAGAGAAGCAACTTGGGAATATCTGGTTGTCCACAGAAGAAGGCAGCCAGAGCACAGGTCTGTTGCCCTGTGGAGTCATATAGTCCCTGCTTCTTAAACTGTATTTCTAAGGTAACTATCTTGGCCATTCTGGTTTTGTTGCATTTATTGACTTCCTTGCCTTTATTTTTGTCTGGTACCACAGGCCCTGCTTAGTGGAGGGCTTCCAAGTCAATATCTAAAATAAATATTGAAATATCTTCAACCTCCCACCCTGGATAAATTCAAACAATGTGATTGGTTTATGCCAGAAAAGACCTCTACATTTTTGGTTTCTTTGTTGGTTTTTTGTTTGGGAGATAGCCCAGTTGATAAAGTGTTTGGGTGTAGGTGATGATAATGATGATGATGATGATGATGTGGAAATTTGAAACAAGTTGGATTTTATTAAAAAGAAAATTTAATAAAGATGTAAGCATAGGAGTTAGTAGAGAGAGAAGAACTCAGGAAAAGAATAAGGCTTATAAAGTTGTACATGTGGGCTTCTCAAGAGAAAGCCATGCTTAAGTGTCTTAGCAGTGGTCATATACAACATTTTGGTGGCTCTCGTTACATCTCAAAGGGTTACTAAAATCTTCCTTTCATTTTTATTCTCTGTGTGTGTGTCTGTCTCTGTCTGTCTCTCTGTCTCTGTCTCTCTTTCTCTCTATGTCTCTCTCTCTGATAAATGAGATTATATAGTGGCTCAAGAGATAACTTGGAAAGGATAGTAATCTGACAGGAAAAAAAAACACATGAGTCATAAGTGTTACATACAGGTCAAGTTGTCCCTTTTACTGTGGAGTTTCTTATGAAATTCCTATAAAATTGTAGGTTTACACCTTAGAGAAAATCATTCTGCATGATTCACTGCTACTTTATCATTATTTGAAGCATTTCTGTATGAAAAGAATATTGCTTCTCTGCCAGCAACCTTCATAGCAAGTGTTGTTAATTATGGGAGAATTACTGACTCTTGGCTAATAAAAAGACTTCAAACAGACTTCTTCACTCCTTTCCCTTATCATGTCCTGCCTGTCCATCCTGCCTCACAATAAGCAAGCATACGAGTCAAAGGTTAAACTGACAAGAATATCAAATTGATAAAGCATAATGATGTCCCCCATTTCCCTTTAGATAAGTAACCATATGGGTTAATACTGCTCTTCCTTATTTCTAGTTTGTAAGAAAACCCACATTGGAATTGGCATAAAATCTCCTTCAGCCTCATCAGGCTCAGAGCCAATTCCCTGCTGGTTGGAATATGCATATTTCAATCCTTGTCTGGAGCCTCCAAGATGCAGAAGTTACCAGGACACACTACTTCAGGGCATTAATCATTCATCCCTCCTTTGGATCTGTCAAATAGCAAGAACATTTTTGACTGTCTAGGGGCTTTGCTATGTCATTTGCTGGTGCCTTTCATGCTCCAGTCTGCTCTGGCTTAGACGAGAATTCCCTCTCCAGAATATCATAAGTTAAGCTGCCTTTCAGACTATTAGCAATCCTTTTTTGATTTGTTTGTTTGTTTGTTTATTGTTTGTTTAGTACAGCATCTTCCAAGCAATGTATACTTAATAAATATAATACTATATGGTAGTTTGAAATAAAATTATATGATTTATTATTTATTTTCTCCTAACTCCCCAGTAGAAAAGAGCAGCAACAAAGAAGTGAAATACAAGAAATAGTGTGACTGGAAACAAGAGAAAATTTCTTTTTGCCCAATACTAAGAAATTTCTCTGAACAAGCAGTACAAGGATCCATTTGATTGAAATCTACCAGTAGCAGCATAAGGAACACATAAGGTAAAGGGTCTAAAAGAGACAAAAGGAAACCTGGCCCTTAAAATTAGCAACAGCTAGGCATGCATCAATACTAGGCCAAGCTAAAATGACTAGAAAAGAATAAAGTTCAACATAAAGTACCATCAAGAATCAGATGAAAGTGCTCAAAACGTTACTTCTCCCTGTAGGTCTGTCACTGACCTGGTGATATTCCCTTTGACAGGCCTACCATTTCAAGGGAAAAATTCATGTAGAAAATTATGATAAAAATGAGCATTTTGTACAGAGACTTGTACATACTAGCTGCTATCTCAAGTGAATTTAATTACAAAATATATTTATGCTGATTATATTAACTGAGAGGCTGGAAAATACAATCGTAAGAAATATCTTTGGGGGACTGAAGAGATGGCTCAGTGGTTAAGAGCACTGACTGCTCTTCCAGAGGACCCGGGTTCAATTCCAAGCACCCACATAGCAGCTCACAACTGTCTATAATTCCAATTCTGGTGGACCTAACACCCATAGCTAAATGCCAATGCACATAAAATTTTTTAAAGATTAATTAAAAAAAGAAATATCATTGAAAAAACTGAAATAAGGATAATAAAGTATGCTTATTTGTTTGTATACAAAAATAATCATCTTAGAAAAAAGAAATTAAGTTATTTACATATTAATTATTAAAATAAACTATATTTTAAAATCCTAGCTAAGCTGCCAAAACTCTGGTAGCAGGAAGCATCTCTATGTCTTCTTTGCACAGTGCATTCAAATTCAGTTTCATTATCATTTTCCCCTCAAATTTTCCTGCACTAGCTGGAAAAAAAATTAGATTGAAATGTTTGTGAGAACAAAATACCAAAGAAAAATAATGAAAACATAACTTCACACAGAAGGTAAATCAGAAAATGATAATACAAAGGAAATATAAGAGATAGATTGGAACACCGGAAAAAAAAAGACTAGTGTAACAAATGTGAAAGAGAGAATTTATTCTATTAAGAGAGGGAGACTTTGAGCTGGGGAATTTATATACCATTTACAAAAGAAAAAATGGACTAAGAGCATTACAAATGTAAATTTTAAAAATTAAAAATGGAGACCCCCTCTTCTGGGCTCCATATTCTGGCCCTCAACTCCAGCTACTTTACCAGAGGCCAGACTGGTCCTAGGGACCTCAGATAAAACGCCTATGGTTCCTGCTCACACTCCTTAAAGCACACTCAACATTCCCAGAAGGCACTCCCACCCCTGGGCTCCATATTCTGGCCCACAACTTTGGAAGAAGACTTCTGCTTTACCCAAGGCCAGGCTGGAGCTAGGGACCCAAAGTAAGATACTACTCACTGCCAGCTATTATTCCCTAAAGTTGGCCCAGCAGCCCCTACCTGCACCCCCTACCCTGAGCTCCATATCCCAGCCTACAACTTAGGCAGAAAACTTCTGCTTTATCAGAGGCCACACTGTAGTAGGAATCCCAGAGACCAAGCAAGTACCCAGAACCCCAGAAGCCACACACATGCTTAGAACCACAGAGGCAAGGTTGGCATCCAAAACCCCAGAGGTCTTGCAGGCCACAAAAAACCCACAGGGGATGTCCTATTGAACCTTAAGACTTCCAAGTCACCAGAACCCTTGACCACATAGGTCAGAAGACCAGAAAGAAAACAGAAAACAAGAAACAAAACACCCATGCCATAAAGACAAACTCAGGAATCAACACGTAGACCTATAATCATCCCAAACCCAGATGCCTAAACTCCAGTGTAAGAACACAATCAATAACAGAAAGGGCAGCATGGTAACATCAAATCCCAGGTATTCTATGACAGCAAGACCTGAATATTCCAATGCAGCTGGAGCACAAGAAAACAACCTTAAAAATAACTTTATGAAGATGACAGATATCCTAAAGAGGAAATGAACAAACTCCCTTAAAGAAATTGAGGAAAAGACAAACAAAAAATGGAGGAAATCAACACATCCCTTAAAGAATGCCAAGAAAACCAAGAAAAAACAAACAGGTGAAGGGAACTGTTCAAGACCTGAAAATGGAACTAGAAACAATAAAGAAAACACAAATGGAGGGAATTCTGGAAGTGGAAAATCTGGGTAAGTGAACAGGAACTACAGACACCAGCATCATCAATAGAATACAAGAGATAGAAGAGAGAATCTCAGTAGAGGAAATAGATCAATCAGTCAATTAAATCTAAAAAGTTCCTTACTAGGAAATCTGGGACACTATGAAAGACCAAATTTAAGAATAACAGGAATAGAAGAAGGCAATTATCAACTCAAAGACCCAGAAAATATATTCAACAAAATCATAGGAGAAAATTTTCCTAACCTAAAGAAGGGCATGCCTATGATGGTACAAGATGCTTGCTGAACACCAAATAGATTTAACACCCCCAAAAAATCCCCATGTCCCATAATAATCAAAACACTAAACATACAGAACAAAGAAAGAATATTAAAAGCTGCAAAGGAAAAAAGCAGACCTATTATAAGTATACCCAATTTCTCAATGGAGACTCTAAAAGCAGAGGAGCCTGGACAGAGGTCTTTCAGACTCTAAGAGACCATGGATGTCAGCCTAGACTACTATATCCAGCAAAACTTTCAATCACCACAGATGGAGAAAACAAGATATTTCATGACAAAGTCAAATTTAATCAATATAGATCCACAAATCCAGCCCAACAAAAGGTGCAAGAAGAAAAACCCCAATCCAAGGAGGTTAACTACACCCATGAAAGCACAGGCAATAAATAACCTCAAACCAGCAAAAACAAAAAAGGAAAACACACACACACACACACACACACACACACACACACACACACACACACACACACACACATACCACCAACAGCAACAACAACAAAATAACAGGAATTAACAATCATTGATCACTAGTATCTTTCAATTTCAATGGACTCAACTCCCCAATAAAAAGACACAGGCTAACAGAGTGGGTATGAAAACATGATGATCCATCCTTCTACTGCATACAAGAAACACACCTCAACTTCAGAGTAAAGAGTTGGAAAAAGATTTTCCAATCAAATGGATCTAAGAAGCAAGCTGTTGTAGCTATTCTAATATCTAACAAAATGGACTTCCAACCAAAATTAATCAAAAGAGATGGAGAAGGACATTTGATACTTATCAAAGGAAAAATACAGCAAGAGGACATTGCAGTTCTTAGAATTATGCCCCAAATACAAGGGCACCCACATTTGTAAAAGAAACATTACTAAAGCTTAAATCATATACTGATCTTCACACATTAATTTTGGGAGACTTCAATACCCCACTCTTGCCAATGGTCATCCAGACAAAAATTAAACAGAGAAATAATGAAACTAACAGACATTGTGACCCAAATGGAGCTAACAGAGATCTACTGAACATTTCACCCAAACACAAAAAAATATACCTTCTTCTCAGCACCTTATGGAACCTTCTCCAAAACTGACCATATACTCCATCACAAAGCAAATGTCAACAGATACAAGAAAATTGAAATAACTTCTTTACCTTATCAGACCCCAATGTATTAAAGCTAGATATCAACAACAAGAGAAACAACAAAAAGCCTACAAAGTCATGGAAACCAAACAACTCTCTACTAAGTCACCATTGTGTCAAGGAAGAAATAATGAAAGAAATCAAAGACTTCCTAGAATTCAATGAAAATGAATGTACAACATACACAAACTTATGGTACACAATGAAACAGTGCTAAGAGGAAAATTTGTAGTACTACGTGCCTTCATAAAGAAATTAGACAGATCTCATACTAGGGGCTTAACAGCACACCTGAAAGCTCTAGAAGAACAACAACAAAAAAGCACACACACCCAAGAGGAGGAAAAGGCAGGAAATAATCAAACTATGGGCTGAAATCAATAAAATAGAAGCAAAGAGAACAATACAAAGAATCAAAGAATCCAAATGGTTGGTTCTTTGAGAAAATCAGCTGGCCCTCAAGAGGACTCCAGCAATTCCTCTATAACAAACAGGAGCCTGGCACCAGGCAGTTGGGCACTATTATGATCTCTTTGTGATGCGGAAACAAGGTCCTCCCCAGCACCATGGGATGTAGAGGGACAAAGAGACCCACATGCATGTCTGGAGTTGTCCACCACAGGGTTCCAAGGAGAAAACACAAGCCCACCTGGCACTTTGTGGGGCCAGGCAGACCGGCACTACTATGGTGAGCAAATATATGGTGTGGTATGGTAGACAGAAAGAGAGAGAATGGTTCATGTCCTATGGACAGAGGAATATCTGAAGAGGTGAAAGAATTGAAGAATGGGCTGAAGTGGGTAGCTTGATTGTTACTCAGGGCCATGGTGATGTCTGGGCCTTGGCTACTGGGGCTAATGTCTGGATTTATTGCTCTGATGCAGCCTTGGTCTGTGTTGATTTCAGTGGCTCCTTATACCAGCAAAGGCTGACAGAATGGGGCTGTACAGAACCAGCCCTGCCCCTCACTGGCTGGAACACTAGGGAGAATTCTCCTGCCCCTCACCAGCTGAAGCACTCAGGAAAGAGGGTCCTACACCTCACCTGGGCAGCACAATAGAGCTGACCCTGTTTTCACGGGTAAGGGCAAGCTGGTCCTGAGGGCATGAGAATGGAGAAGCATGTCACAAGCCCCTCGTATGCTATATGGTGGCATGGGTAAGGGAAAGATGTCCTCCTTCCATTGCCCCTCTCTACCTGACCCAACCCCTCACCAGCTGCCACACTGAGGAGAATAGACCCTATGCCTTGACTGAGCAGCACAGTAGAGCTGACCCTTTAGACAGTAGTGCAGGTGAGCCAGTCCTGAGGGTGTAAGAGGGGCATAGCTGGTACCACCTTGTTCATCTGTGAAATGGTGGTGGGGGCAAAGGAAAGATGCTCTCCCCCCTCAACCCTACAGCCTCCAGCTGGCAACAGAGATGACCCTCCCCTTTACCAGCTGCAACACTTGGGAAAGCAGGCCCTGCACCTCATCTGGGCAGCACAGCTGAGCTGACCCTGTTAACTGAGGCACATTTGAGTGTAAACAGAGGAATCTCTCCCACCTTCCTATTCCCAAATAACCAGTGAGAGGCTTAATATTAATTACAAACCGTTTGATCTGTGGCTCAGGCTTATTGCTAGCTAGCTCTGACATCTTAAATTAACCCATTTCTATTAATCTGTGTTTTGCCACATGTTCGTGGTGTTACTGGTCTGCTGGTATCTTGTTCCTTGGGTAGCTGAATGTCATCTGCCCTGACTCCACCCTTTGTCTCCCTGTCTCTCTGTTTGGATTTCCCACCTGGCTCTTATCCTACCTTAGCATAGGCCAAAGTAGCTTCATTTACTAACCAATGGGAGCAACACATATTCACAGCATCCCACAGCAATTGAGCCTACCTGAGACCATGAGCATGAGAAATCTGGCCCAACCCCTCATCTGCCATATGGCAATATGGGCAGGGGAGGAATGCCCTCCCAATCCAACCCATCTATGTTTGAGGCAGGTGAGAGAGCTGGCCCTGAGGTCATAAGAGCAGGACAACCATCCCTGCTGCTCACCAGCTGCAGCACTTGGGAGAGCAGGCCCTGTACCTCACTGGGCAGCACAGTAGAACCGACTCTGTTGGCAGAGGTGTGGGTGCGCCAACCCAAAGTTGTGAGCATGGGAGAGTCATCCCCACTACCCATCTGTCATGCTGTGGATGGGGGAGAGATGTCCCTGCTGACCCCTCACGCCTTGCCACCTGCAACTGATGAGAGAGCTAATCCTCTTCCTTACCAGCTACAGCACTCAGCAAAGCAGGCCCTGTACCTCACCTGGGCAGCACAGCAGAGCTGATCTTATTGACAGGGGTATGAGTGAACCGCCTAAGATTGTGAGTATGAGATATCTGGCCCTGCCCCCATCTGCCATATGGTGGAATGGGCAAGGGAGGGATGCCTTCACACTGCCCCCACAAAGCCCCTCACCACCTGTGGCAGGTGAGACAAATGGCCCTGAGGCCATAAGAATGGGAGAACTGTTCCTGCTTCTCACGAACTGCAGCAATCAGGAGAGTGATCCCTGTACCTCACCAAGGCAACACAGTACTGATGGCCCAGGTATAAGAGAGCTGACCCTGAAGGCTCGAAAGCAGGAAAATTGTCCCTACCCCTTGCACACTGCTGCAAAGTGTGAATTAGCAAGAGCAGCGCTACAGAACTCACCCTGGTAGTGAGAATGGGAGAGAGCTGGCAGGCTGACCAACCCTGCAACTACCCAGGCCTATAACCAGGGTTATGAGCTGGCCTACCCCAACATCTACCGCACCTATGATCTACTGAAGTACATGAAGGGCCTGGTCCCACAGACCCAAAGCTGGAGACCTCCATGACACAGGACAACAACAGGATATCCAAGAGGAGTCCCAGTGAGGGCCCAGCATCTACAGCATAGCAGAAACCAGAGGCCTTGAACCAGACCAATGACTCTTTGCAATGAACAAGTAAAGATATACAGACAAAAGAGTTTACTGAATGAATTACTGTGTCATACTACAGCTTCCATGATGAGATTTTACCTTTTATCCTTTCCCTCCCCCTTTTCTTTTTTCTCTTACATTTTCTTCTATTAGGGGAGTTGCAAGGGCAGAGAGAAGGGACAAAGAAATGAATGGGATCAAGATACATGATGTGAAAGACACAAAGAATAAATAAAAAAGAAAGTTTGAAAAAAAATGGGATACAAATCCAAAAAGAGAATTCTCAACAGAGCAATCTCAAATGGCCGAGAAGCACTTAGAGAAATGTCCAACATCCTTAGCCATCAAGGAAATACAAAACAAAATGACTCTCAGATTCCATCTTATACCTGTCAAAATGACTAAGATCAAAACAACAAGTGACAGCTCATGCTGGTGAGGACATGGAGCAAGGCGAGCACTCCTCCATTGCTGATGGGAGTGTAAACCTGTACAGCCACTTTGGAAATCAATATGGTGGTTTCTCAGAAAATTGGGAATTGACCTCAAGACCAAGCTATACCACTCCTGGGCATGTACTGAAAGGTTGCTCTACCCTACCACAAGGACACTTGCTCAACTATGTTCATAGCAGCTTTATTCATAATAACCACAAACTAGAAACAACCTGTATATCCATCAAGCAAAGAATGGATAAAGAACATGTACATTAGGAGAGAGGTGGCTCAGCAGTTAAGAGCAGTGACTGATGATCCAGAGGATCTGGGTTCAATTCCCAGACCATCTGGTATCTGATCATGCCAGAGTAAAAAAAAATAAAAAATAAAAAAATAAAAAAAATTTACATTTACACAATGGATTATTACTCAGCTGTTAAAAACACTGATATTATGAAGTTTTCAGCCAAATGTATGGAACTAGAAAAGATCATCCTGAGTGAGGAACCCCAACCAAGAAAGACAACATGGTATATACTTACTTATAAGTGCATATTAGCTGTAAAGTAAAGGAGAACCATGCTACAATCCACAGACCCAAAGAGGCTAGGTAACAAAGAGTGCTCAAAGAGGAATACATGAATCTCATTGTGAAGGGGAAATAGAATAGATACCACAGTGGATGGGGAGGGATCTGGATGGGGGTGGGCATGGGAACAGGAGGGATCAGGTTGGGGAAGGATGAAGGGAGAGTACTGGGAGAGACAACTCGAATCAGGAGACATCTCTGGGACGAGTTAGAAACCTAGTGCAATAGAAAGTCCAAGGAATCTATGAAGGTGACCCTACATAAGACTCCTAGCAATGGGGGATGTGGAACCTGAGCCTGGCATTTCCTGTAACCAGGCAATATTTCCAGTGGTGGGCTGCCTTGTCCAGCCTTTATAGGAAAGGAGGTGCCTAGTCTTACTGCAATTCGATATGCCATGGCTGGCTGATAGACATGGGAGGCTTGCTCCTTTTCTGAAGAGGAGGAGTGGATCGTGGGAAGAGGGGAAGTTGGGAGGGGACTATGAGGAGAGGAAGGAGGGAGGGGAAACTGCGATGGGGCCAGAAAAAATATTAATTAATTTTAAAAATTGGATGGAAAAATTTAAATAAAAAATTAAAAATGTAAAAGGACACAACATGACAACTGATAACTAAAAATAAAAGTAGAAAATCAATACTTACAATAATCACAGAAATATTTCAAGTTAAAGACAATGAAGTTACAGCAAAAAGAAAAAAGTTTAATAGTTTCAATGAAAATTTTATTTGTTTTTATTTTATGTGTATGCATGTTTTATCTTCATGTATGTACATGCAGCATATGTGTGCAATGACCTCAGAGGCTCAAAGAGGGTATCAGATCCCCTGGGAGTGGAGTTAAAGATGATTGTGAACCAATATGAGTATGCTGAGAAATGAACCAAGGTCTCCAGGAGAGTAATAAGTACTCTTAACCACTGATCCATCTCTCTAGGCCCAATTTTTAAGTTTTTAAAATACACAATTTATGATGGTAAAATAATTACGATTATCTCTACTGCAATAGCATCTCTTTCCACACTCTGTGAAATACAGTCTTTGCAGTGCAAATTTAAAATGATAGATATTTCTAGTTAACTGAAACAGAGAATAGAACCTTGAAATAGCTAAGGAGCATCAATAAAAATCAATCATAGTATCTCTTATTGACAAAAGTCAATACACTAACCCCAAATAAAGCAATCTATGAAGCTATATGTCCTAACCCAAATTTATTGATATGTAGATCAAATAGTATCTTTAAACACGAAATACAATTCAATGGAAAATAGACACCAGAAAAATCTAGATTTCTAAATTATTGTTTTAAAAATAAATAGAACTACAATTATAGACTACTGAAATATATATATGTATTGTTGCTAAATTTATGTTAAGATAAATGTATGGTCGTAAATATATTTCATGATTAAAGAAAAACTTAATGACCCATGTGTCCCCCATTATCTTATTTTCCACCAGGAGAAAGTGCAAAAAGAAGTTGCTAAAAACATGACAAAAATGGCAGTGAGTTTGTAGGACAGTGGCCAGCCCTCCACATGCTAGGGTTCTACGCCAATGACAGATTGAAACTGTCCAAGGTAATTTGTGTCTGTACCAAATATGTACAGATGTACTTAACATGGACAGATTTTCCTTTTTTTTTTTTTTTTTTTTTTTTTTTTGGTGTTTCTAGGTTCTTATCACTGTCAGAGGAAGAATTAAAAACAAGACAAAATAGGTGGTATTGCGTGGGGGGGGGGGGACTTTGATTACATACTGTCTTAGTTAGGATTTCTATTGCTGTGAAGAGATACCATGGCTATGGCAACTCTGATAAAGGAAGACATTTAACTGGGGCTGGTTTACAGTTCAGAGGTTTAGTCCACCATCATCATGGTGGGAAACACGGTTCAAGTTATTTCTTACATTTAACTCCTTACATGGAATTTGCATTAAATCATGTATTGTAAACAATTGAGAGGTGATTTAAAACATATGGGAGTATGTTCATTGATTATATGAAAATATTACACCATTTTAGATGGAGCATTTGAGCATCGGTAGATTTCAATAGCCAATATAAGATACTAGATCCAATCTCTCCAGAATTATCCAAGGGCAAGTCTACTCAAACTGAAACAAGATAGTAGACAATCATCTTGCTCAACTTCAGCTGTAACAAGTGCATTGAGGCTTATGATTTTCATGCCTCTGCATGTCCACAACGACCATGAAAGCACCTGAACAATCTTGGGATTAAGAAAATTTTATTTTGTAAGTAGATTATATATATTATATGGGATCCATAAATTGAGGATAAACACTGAAGTTCATTATCTAAATAATAGCACAAGCATTTAATGTTGTACACCAGATATGTCCTGAAGGTAACATTAAAATCTTCCTAAAAGCACTTGCCTCTAAGCCTGATGACTTCAGTTCAATCCCTGGACCCACATTACAGATGGAAAGAACTGATTTCTACAAGTTGTCCTCTGAACTCTGCATTTACACACACACACACACACACACACACACACACACTGAATAAATGAATAGAAAGAAAAGAAGAAAAAAGGAAGAAAGCAAAAGACTTCCTTAGAGAGGACTTTTAAATTTTTAAAATAAAACTTTCAAATTTTTCTAAAATCATCTTTAAAATAAGCAGTCACAGTCTATGTTATGGGGCATTTTGAAAAATAAAGTTTAGAATAACAAACTCTTAGGGGGAGCCTCTCTTCACCATTGTAAAATTCTTCCTTCAAGAATGGAAAAGGAACCATCAGTGTTGCTGCCGATCCTGTACCCACTCTGGAGAATGAACTTACAAGGCAAAGATTCTCCTCTTTATTAAACCCTCTTGTTTCCAGCACTCACATCCTCCACAGCCACAGTGTCATTCTGCTCCTAAAGCAATGCCTACACTCAATGTCATCCCTAACTTTGCAAACAGGTATGCAGATGTACTCACCCTGATAACACAAAAAAAAAAATCCCCCACAGTTACAAGTGTGGGGCTCAGAAATTCACTTCCTAGTTTTAGGGACTGCACAAAAGCATGTGGAGTCAGTGAGCCTTCTGGTTTACTTTGTGTTACCCTTTGCAATCTCCCGTTTTTATCTTCTAGTTGTCTTCCTTGGTCTCCACGTATAACTGTGATTTCATTTCAACACTGAATCTTCACTCTGAACCTCCAATTCGAGGCATCTGCACTGTTCTTGCCAATGACATTACTTTGAGGCCTGCATTTTTTTTTTTTTTTGGTTTTTTTTTTTTGGTTTTTCGAGACAGGGTTTCTCCGTGTAGCTTTGCGCCTTTTCCTGGAACTCACTTGGTAGCCCAGGCTGGCCTCGAACTCACAGAGATCCGCCTGGCTCTGCCTCCCGAGTGCTGGGATTAAAGGCGTGCGCCACCACCGCCCGGCTGAGGCCTGCATTTTTATTTAAGCCATTCTGTGAAATCTGCCACTCATTGCATGAGGTTTCCTGCTGCTTAAAGGGAACAACATCCACTCAGCTGACTAATTCCAGGCAGCACAGAAAAGTCAAGAACTAGTCTGGTGCAAGTCTATGAACACTAATGACTGCTCATCTTCCTCCTCAGGGGCCAAGTCCAGTTAATTAAGTGCACTCTGGGTCGGTTCTTCTATGAAATCCAACTTCATCCTTTTTTTCCCACTGTATCAACATCATAGTCCAACTCTGCCTTTCATGGTATAAATATTTTAAGACAACATTATGGTAAGATTCTGCTTCAGAGACTGAGAAAAATCCAGTCTAAGTAACAATAAGATGATATAGATGTACTTTGCAAAGACAGAATAAATTCACCCTATCCAAATCTTTAAATAAGGGTAATTATATCTGTCTTCCCTCCTACAACACTTAAATACATATTGCTTTAAAGGGACAAAGAGATCTACAAAGCACAGGTGTTTACAGTTCAGAAGATCAATCTTGACATACAAAGAATACGTTATTTTACAAATCCTGTTCAGGTGGAAGTCAAAGGAATAATTTGTAATGAATTCTCTACTAATCTTGTCTCAACTTTCTGGGGCCTTTATCTTTCTTGCAATATTTATTTGATCCTTCTGAAAAAAAATCTTATAAAATATTTTCAATGAATATAAAATGATTACATTTATACTTTAATTATAGTACATTTATTTGTAATTTATATCCAAGGTGTTACAGTTTGATTATTTAGAAATCCTCACATATAAAGATCATGAACAGAACAGCTGTCATACAGAAAAAGGTGACTTCATATGAGCTCATTTTATTGAAATGAAATATTTTAAAATAATTTTAGGTAAATAGTACATTGATACAGTTGAAAGGTCACAGGAAATGAATCCCTTCTTCCCATCCTGATCTCTATATGTTCTGCCACTTCTTCATAACTTTGGAGTAACCATGATTATTATGTTTGCTCATCTTTCCAAAGAAGTTTTATTCATAAAAAAAATCGTACAATTTACCTCCCTCCCCTTTTTTGTCTAATGGAAATATATTATCCATGCTGCTTAAAAGCCTGCATATTCAAACCATGGTGACACCCCTTGTTTCTAGAAAATATGAGTTATATACTAGCAAGAGAACTCCAAATTTATATCTAATTAGTTGATAGCATGTAAATGAAGTTTTAATGATTATATATTATTTGATGAAAATATGTATTTTCACCATATAACCTTCTCCTAAATGTATCAATTAAAAAATAGGCAAAGACCTAAGCTGTCGCTTTAAAGGCTACATTTCTGCAACCATCCGTAGCATAGACAAATTCTTTCTTGGAGATTTTTCAGAAATGGTTTAACAGTTCTAAGTACTAGCAATGTTCAGATTTATGTTACCCAATAGAGTGCTTCAGAGAGAACCTAGTTTTTAAAAAGACCAAAACTAAAGTACAAAGAACATTAACCACTTATGAAAACAGGGGCTTTTTAAATAGTGTAACTGTTGGCTGAAACACTTTGGGTAGAAAATAACTTTTTTTCCAAGATGCTGTGATATTTTGTGCTAATATTTCACACCTAAGGTGTTGTTTTCTTCATGCAGAGGCAGCAATTGGTGGGAAAACGGAGACAACACAAACCAACACACTTTTTTTTTTATCTTAAGTCTTAAGCTAATTTGCTACATGGTGATTAATGCTTTAATCAAGATTCTCGAGCTTGAAAATTAATCATTTCATCATCTGAATATGGAATATATGTGGATGGAAAAACACTATAAATCAAAGGAGAAAAGTGGGACACTTAGGCATTTTAAAATTGTTCATTTTTCAAAGAAACCTCTGTCCACTTTCCTCCTAAAACACTGTCCACTGCGTAGCAGCAAAGGTACTCTGTGTATATTCTTTAACTTCTAGTCCTTTTGTGCTCGTTACTGAAAATGCTGTATCAGAATCGATGCGCTGACTCCTCCTCTTCTTGTAAGATCAGTTAAGTCATTTACAAAATGCCATGGACAATGGGCAGATCTGTTCATTGGAAGCCACTATCATAGCATCTGCCACTGAGCTCTAAATAATGAAGATTCTATGGCTACCTGTGACAAAAGTCCATCAGAAGGCAATAGGAGGTAAGAGCAAAGGGAGAGTGACAGCCAATACATGTGTTCTAACCTTCTCTATCTGAACAGAACTAATGCAGGGAGACTGATTAAATAGGTTGAGCTGAAGCTTAGGAGAAAAGCTAGAGCTTGAGGCTAACAGGCTGTGAGGAATCCTGGGAGGAAATGGCAGAACACCTACACACAGATATGCTTGCAGAGGCCAGCTGCAGCCAGGTAGAGCCAGCAGTGATGCCTATGAGTTAGTCAATGTCCTTGGTTCCTAGTTTTGAATTTATCTACTGGTTTAAAGTTGCCTTGGAAAAGACAAGCATTTAGGGTAGCTGATTTGGCTACACAAAAGAATATGTTTCAAGAATTGTTAAGTGTTTGATTTACTGGAGACCATTAGCTGAAGATTTCATGTCGAACAACTTCAGTCCAACCAATAGGTGACCTGAGCATGTTGTGGTTGGGCTCCTGTTCAAAGGATGCCCCTGACACTGCTGAGATGAGCAATCTCTGGAACCTAGACTGTAGCACTGACTGTCTGCAAGGCAACAAGAAGCCAAATAAATGTGAAGGAAAAAAAACTCACTAGTACTGTAGTGATATATTGTGCACCCCAATAAAACTTATCTGGGGATCAAAGGACAGAGCCAGTCACTAGATTAGACATAGAGGCCAGACAGGGATGGCACATGCCCTTAATCTTATAACTCGGGAGACAGAGATCTGGATCTCTGTGAGTTCAAGGCCACACTAGAAACAGAGCTGGGCGTGGTGGCACACACCTTTAATCACAGCACTTGAGATCTCATGCCTTTGCTTGAAAACACACACGCCTTTAATCTGAGGAAGTGACATGGCTGGGTGGAGAACCGTAGATAAGGTGTGAGGCAACAGGAAATAAGCAGCAGTTCACCTGCGACCCTGGGGGTAAGGACTCAGACAAAAGCTTTCAGTCTGAGGATTCGTGGAAACAGGATCAGCTGAGGAGTTGGCGAGGTGAAGTTGGCTGTGGCTTGTTCTGCTTCTCTGATCTTTCAGCTTTCACCCCAGTATCTGGCTCCGAGTTTTGGTTTTTTTTTTAAGACTTTTAAGATTTGTGTTACATAGAACCAAGTCCTTTGCATCCCAGCAACTACATTGGGTACATGATGTTCATAGCCTGCTTCTGGGAATCAGCCCCCAGAGGAGCTATGGAACAAGGAAAGATCTAGAAGAATGTACTGTAGATCTCCCTAGGAGATGCTATGTGTCTTAATTACTTTTTTATTGCTGTGATAAAACACCATGACCAAGGCAATGTATAAAAGAAAGCATTTAATTTGGGGCTTGCTTAGAGTCTCAGACGGTTGTCCATAACCAGCACGGCAGAGTTCATGGCATCAGGCAGGCATGGCACTGGAGAAGTAGCTTAGAGCTTATATGTTGAGACAACAACCAAAAGGCAGAGAGAGAGAGAGTTAACTGGGAATGTCATCGGCTTTTGAAAACCACAAAGTCCACCCTAATGACATACTTTCTCCAACAAGGTCACACCTTCTGATCCTTCCTAAACAGTTCGGGATAAGCATTCAAATACATGAGCAAATAGGAGCCATTCTCATTCAAAGCACCACACTATGTTTCAAAAGAAACTGTTTAGACATCAGAATGAAGCTGAGACACCTTTTCTAACCATGAGTAAGCTCAGTTGTTCTTAAGCCACTCTCATACTTTAGTGATATTGAGGTTTTATAAATAAAGGACATATTTGGTTATAAAATAACAGCTTTTAATTTTAAGAAATTTCTAAAATTAAAATGACCCACTGTACTTTTCCAGTGTGGCTCTAACAATTGAATGAAGTTTATTAAGAAATAAATGAAACATGAGATGTCTAGCATGGTGTCTGTGACCTGCCAGCTGTTGAGCTGACAGTGGTCTCTGTTCTTATGTCCTTGGAAAGGCACGCTCTCTGAACTCCTTCCTTATGCTTTTGAAAGAACTCCTTTTTTCCAACCTGACAACGATTACATGGGTTCGACCATTCAGGATGCCTTGTGCCTATCACACAGCCTGTGGGTGCCAAGGTGGAACAACAGGCTGATACATGAAGGGACAGAAGTACCGCCTCGATGAAAGAGCATGGCAACTACAAAATGGATTATGAAAAACATTTTAAAATTTGGTCTGGAGGAATGACTCCACAGTTAAGAGCACTGGCTGCTCTTCCAGAGGGTCCTGCTTCTATTCCCAGCTCCCACAGGGTAGCTCACAATATCATTTGTAACTCTGTTTTCAGGGTTTCCTGTACTTCTTCTAGATTCTGTGGGCACGAGGCACATACATGGAGCACAGACGTATGTCCAGGCAAAACACTTATAAGCATAAAATAACAAAATATTTTTTTAATCTGCATGTTACTCATGTTGGCTCATGAGGTTAATATGATTGCACATCTAATAAAATAAGTAAATTACAAGGACCAAAAAATTTCCACCACTGAGTAAATACCCTACTAAAGTGTTCACTAGGTATAAATTAGAGATAATTGCAATTCATGAGACTGGTATGGAAATCTTTGTGTTCAACAGTCCATCTGTACCACTTCCAGGAGGCAGTCATGGCCCATCAGTACACTATAGAAAAAATGAAATTTGCCTTGAACATGACTTACCACATTCTTGCTAATTCTGGTTTCCATCACCATTCATGAAGGAATGATAAAGGTCTCACACCCTTGAGTACCCAGGGCCCATAAAAGAATACTGAAATGCTTCTCCAAGAAAGAGTATGAGAAAGTTTATAAGGCAATCCCATTTCACAACAGTACTGATGCTAATGTTTTTTATATTGCAAAATAAGGAGTATAATTAAGCAGAACAGAGGTTTTAAATCTATGATTTTGGGGTCTTTTGACAATTGAATAGAGCTGCTTTTTTTTTTTTTGCTTAAATTATACTGTTGAGAAGAATGATTTAAGTGTTTAAAGGATTTAGATTGTATAAATGATTGCATCTTTTTACTACTGACTCCTTACAACATTCAAAAAGACTGCTTAAAACCACCACCACGGCCCCATGAAAGCAGAGAAACTCTGGTTAAGCAGATTGAAAGTACTTGATGTAATTGTGTATTTTTAAACGAAAAAGCAGGCTCTCTGACCTTGGCTTAGTGGAGTCCGGGGGACCACAAATCTAGTAGGTGAACCTCCCCTCTCTACTTTCCAAGCACAATATACTGACAGGCTTATGACTACTAGTTTAGTTTGCAAATATGTAGTACCTTATGAAGATGCTTTCCAGTATAGTAGATGTAATTATGTAATTTATACAATGTTGCATTACTCTTTCTATATTGATACAGTGTGATCCACATGGTACTACTTGGCCAGGTATTTGTGTTGCATGCTGCTGCAGGCTAACTGGTCCTACTTCAGACCTCTGAGATGGTTGACTTTATATGAGTCAATGTGGCTAGGCCAAAATAATCCTAGATTTTCTCTTGAGTATATTTTTTAAGATTAGATTAACATTTAAATCAGTAGACTTTGTCCAAAATGGATCACTTTTCATAACATATGTGGACTTATTCAGTCAACTTACAGTCTTCAAACAAAAACAGACAAGTCTCCCAAGGGGAAAAAATCAAACTCAGCCATGAGATGACTTCCTGAGTTGTGCAGTAAAGTCTGTTCTTTGATAGGACTGCAGGTTGCCGCAAACACTGCAGGTTTAATAGCTTCCAATTTTCCAAACTAAACAGTGTTTTCTAGACACAAAAGGGAAATTACCCACATGAACTCATAGTGGTTGTGACAGTATGCACCCGACAGACCTGTTCAAGCCCTTCAGGTAAAATTCCAGCATGGAGATGGGAGGTAAACACAAATTCACGCTCCTATCCGAAAAGTTGTTGGTAACTGAGAGCTTCCAGGGGAGGGAGAGTTCATTTTCTATACAGGTATGGCCCCTGGTAGGCCTACTGTGGTCTAGTGGATGGCCACACAACACTGCTGGGACTCAACGGGCTTGTGAAAAACTGAGGATTCAAATTTGGGTGGGTATGAAATAGAGGGTGATCTCAAAGAAAGAGGGGAGGGGTGAATACTCTAAAGCACAGTCTGAAATTCTTTTTTAAAATTTTATAATTAATTTAATTTTACATATCAGCCACGGATTCCCCTGTCCTCCCTCCTTTTGCCCCCCCCCCCACTCCCCTCAATCCATCCCCCATTCCTACTTCCTCCAGGTCAAGGACTCCCCTGGGGATTCAGCTCAGCCTGGTAGATTCAGTCAAGGCAGGTCCAGTCCCCTCCTCTCTTCACCCAGGCTGAGCAAAGTGTCCCAGCATAGGCCCCAGGCTCCAAAAAGCCAGCTCATGCACTAAGGACAGGTCCGGTCCCACTGCCTGGGGGCCTCCCAAACAGTTCAAGCTAATCAACTCTCTCACTTATCCAGAGGGCCTGATCCAGTTCCATGGGGGCTCCTCAGCTATTGGTTCATAGTTCATGTGTTTCCACTACTTTGGCTATTTGTCCCTGTGTTTTTTCC
The DNA here is from genome assembly GCF_007827085.1 of Peromyscus californicus insignis. Taxonomy (NCBI): domain Eukaryota; kingdom Metazoa; phylum Chordata; class Mammalia; order Rodentia; family Cricetidae; genus Peromyscus; species Peromyscus californicus. The sequence goes on along the minus strand of NW_026294573.1, from coordinate 70,557,878 downwards.
AATCATGGTCTCAACATCTCTTGCTCATATAATCCCTCCTCTCTCTCACCGATTGAACTCCTGGAGCTCCACCTGGGGCGTGGCCGTGGATCTCTGCATCTGCTTCCATCAGTCATTGGATGAGAGTCTATCACGACAGTTAGGGTGTTTGGCCATCTGATCACCAGAGTAGGTCAGTTCGGGCTTTCTCTTGACCATTGCCACAATTGTCTATTGTGGAGGTATCTTTGTGGATTTCTGGAGACCTCTCTAGCATTTTGCTTCTTCCTATTCCCATGGTGTCTTCATTTATCATGGTATTTCTTTCCTTGTTCTCCCTCTCTGTTCTTGATCCAGCTGGGATCTCCCACTCCCCTAAGCTCTCTTTCCCCCAACCCTTGCCTTTCATTACCCACCCACATTTCCAGTTTGCTCATGTAGATCTCATCCATTTCTCTGTCATTGGGCGATCTCTGTGTCTTTCTTGGGGTCCTCTTTACTAGGTAGCCTCCTTGGAGTTGTGAGTAGCAGTCTAGTCATCCTTTGTTTTACATCTAGTACCCACCTATGAGTGAGTACATACTATGTTTGTCTTTCTGAGTCTGGGTTACCTCACTCAGGATGATTTTTTCTAGATCCATCCATTTGCCTGCAAACCTCATGATGTCATTGTTTTTCTCTGCTGAGTAGTACTCCATTGTGTATATGTACCACATTTTACTTATCCATTCTTCAGTTGAAGGGCATCTAGGTTGTTTCCAGGTTCTGGCTAGTACAAACAATGCTGCTATGAACATAGCTGAGCATGTGCCCTTCTGGTATGACTGAGCATTCCTTGGATATATGCCCAAGAGTGGTATAGCTGGGTCTTGGGGGAGATTGATTCCCAATTTTCTAAGAAAGCACCACGGGGGCAGGGATGGGAGGGGGGAAGAACAGGGGAATACTTGGCTGATATGTAAAATTAAATTAAAATATAAAATAAGAATAAATAAATAAATAAATAAATTTAAATAAATATTATGCATGCATGGGTATGTGAGTACATATATAAATATACATATATGTGTATGTGTATATATATATATAAAATCATTAATAAACACACACATGCCATGTTGGTTCTGTTTCTCTGGAGAAAACTGGCTGATATCTCACTAAAATGTAAACGAGTAGAACCAGTGATCATATTTTCACCAACCTTGCAGCTTCTGTTCACCCATATTAAATTAGTTTCATTTACATAGAGGTGATATTTTACCAGAAAGAATTGGAAACTGCACCATTGTCATGAGGTTCCCCATGGACCCTCTCAATTCCAAGGTCCTTTTGATCTCCATTGAAACAGTGTTGACAAGAACATAAAGTGTCATGTAGAAGACAGAGTTTGTTCCACATTAGGACAGAACAGACACTCAAAGGGTAAGAGTGGAACACTGCCAAAGGGTCCATTGTGTGGACATACTTCAGGCCAACTTTATACTATTTCTAAAATCTCAAGAACAAGCAGGACAAACTTTGTCCTATCCAGATGGTTGCCAGGCTCCTTTGGACTGATTCTTACAGGAGAGAATAATGGCATGTCTTTGTTGTTTACCAAAAAGTCTCTTGCTAAATGAATAGCTTTGTAAGTCTTAGGACTCTCAGAACCAAGTGTATATTATTATCTATTAATGACTTTCTATGCAATTTAGCCTTGCACATTGTAGTGGTTTGAATGGGAATGGACCCTATAGATTCATATATTTAACTGTTTGGTTACCAGTTGCTGAACTGTCTAAGAAGAATTAGAAAGTGTGGCCCTATTGGAGAAGTTATGTCACTGAGGGTGGGTTTGAGGTTTCAAAAGTCATACCCAGATTCTCTCTCTCTCTCTCTCTCTCTCTCTCTCTCTCTCTCTCTCTCTCTCTCTCTCTCAAGATCAGGATGTAAGTTCTCAGTTACTGCTCAAGAACCATGCCTGCCTGCTACCATGTTCCTCAACCCCTAAAACTGTAAGCAAGCCCCCAGGTAAGTACTTTCTTCTTAAAGTTGTTTTGGTCATGGTGTCTCCTCACAGCAATAGAACAGTAACTAAGATAAAAGTTGGTACCAGGAGTGGGGTATTGCTGCAACAGGCCTGACCATGCTGCTTATTGCCACAATGTGGTCTTGGAACTTCGGATTAGGAAAGTGGTTGAATGCTTTAAGCAGGACTTAAAACGCCACTCTAGTAGGAGCAAAGAAGATAGTTGTGTTAGGAGCAATATTGACTGTGGAGACCCAGCTCAAGAGATTTCAGAGGAGAAGAATACTAGAGACCAGTCTTGTAATATTTTGGCAAAGAGTATGGCTGCTTTTTACCCTTGTCCAAAAATCTGCTAGAGATTGAGTTGAAGAATTTTGGACTAATATCATCATTGTCAGAGGAAATCTCAACATAACCCAATACTGGCTATGTCACATGACTATTAGTGATCACTTTTATGCAGATCTACAATGAAAAAAGAGTAAGAAGGGCAATAAGAAATACAAATGTACAGTTCACAGAGAAAAGGAGCACCAGGAAATGTAATGTTGGAGCCAAACCCTGTGCTCAAGGAAATAAAAAATTTTAAAAAGGCCTCATGCTAAACACAATAAAGGAGTGGAACCCTCAGGACAAGACCCCACCTAGATAATTCTACAACCTGTGAGAGGAAAAGGTAAAAGGGATTTCTTTAACTTAAAGATATCAACAAGTTAAAGCTTATGCAAATGTTATTCAAGAAGTGGATCAGATTCCATCCCAAGCAAGCAGAAGAACTTGGCAGCTTCAGCACTGAGGTTCTGGCTTTATCAAGAAAGATGCAGGTATAAAGGCACTGTGGACTCTTCCTCCACCCATAAGAAAAGCCTTGGAGGTGAGGCAGAAGAATCCATGCATGGAGTCCTGGAGAGGCCATTGCTTGAAGTTGTTAAGGTAAAACCTGGATTGCCAATCCCAAAATGTTGGAGATGCCACAGCCATGGGATTCCTGTCCAGGAGAGCTGAAGCCAGAGTGTCAAACCAGCCCAAGAGAGGGAAATGTATTTCAGTAATCAAAGTTTGAAGGAAGAGTCATCTGAGTACTTTGCCATCAGACATAGAGATATAGGATTTGGAGTTTTCTCTGCTAGGTTTTGGTCTTTGCATTTTGGACTTTTGAAGACTATGGGGTCTTTTGCAGTTGAACTGAATGCATTTCCCACTTTGATATGGCTACAAAGCCTATGGGGGGAGGGAAGAAGCTGTAGAGGTTTGAGTGAGTTTGGGCCTCCATTCTCCATGTGTTTGAATGTTTGGTCCCAGTTTAGAAAAGATTGGGAGGTATAGTCCTGCTGGAGGACAGCTTTGAGGTTTCAAAAGTCAATACCAGGCCCAGCTACTGCTCCAGAGCCATGCCTGTCTGCCTGCCTGCCTGTCTGCCTGCTGCCACTCTTCCCACAATGATAGTTATAGACTAACCCCCTGAAACTGTAAGCAAGCCCCCAGTTAAATGCTTTCTTTTAAAAGTTGCCTTGATCATGGTGGGTTTTTTTTTTTTTCACAGCAATAGAACACTAACTAAAATCCATGCCTCACAGGGTTATTCTTCTGACAGGCAGAGTCCTGTGATTCCAGTCCTTGTTCCATAGGCTGTTAACTGGAGGGGGTGGGACTCCAGCCCCAGAGATTTTCAGCCTGAGAAGTACTCATCTTAAAGAGACCTTATCCCAGGCCAGATTGGCATTTGTGGCTTTGACACAGATAAGAAGTTCAAGCATAACCACACTGAAGCAGAGTTGGAGATTTCATTAAAGAGAAATTCATATAAGCTTAAGCACATGAGAATGAGGAGGTAAAGGATGCTCAAGGAGAATACAGGAAAACACACTCCAGAGCATGGGTGTGGGCTTCTCTAAGAGTGTATCAAGAAGTAAGACATACAAGTGGGCTTGGACTTCAAGAGAAAGCCGAGATTAATTGTTGTAGCATTAGCCATATAGGATATTTCAGTGGCTTTCGCGTTTCGTCTCAAAAGCTCACTGACAAGTCTCTTTATCCTTTGTCTCTCCCTTTTGATAAATGAGGCAAGTGAGGTGACTCTGGAGATGCTTTGGATAGAATTATAATCTGACAAAGTAAAACCCGAAGCCACTAGGACTGTGTCAGAATGTAATATTAGAATCCAGTTGCTGCTCAGACTATAAAAAATACCTGCAGCGGTCCCTCCCCTCTCACAGACTCTGACAGCACCCTACTGAGACACTGGGAGTATCCAGCTACAGTCTTCCAGATGCCAGGGTTTCTCACTGGGGAAGTGGGTTTACTTCAAATTAGGCATCGGTGAACACATTTCCTTCTCCCACCCTATTCCCAGCCTCCCACCTGAGAAACAGAGCCTTGCTACAGGCTTGTATGCTGTGAAACCTCCCCCATCCTCGGAAAGGTGTAAAAAGAGACGCCCACTTCTGCCATATGGGCCCTGATTGCCTCTCTTCCAAGAGTCCACCATGACGGCTGTCTCTGTTGCCGGGGTCTGAAAGCCCGTCAGGCTGCTGCCATGCTGTTGCCTGCCTGTGTGTTTGTTCACAGCATTAATAAATATTCTAATAAACTTTATCCCACACAACTCTTTCTCGGTGCCTGCCTTGAGCATGCATCCAAGACCTCCCATGTTTCACAAGGAGCTTAGTACCTGTCCTTTCCCTGTACATGTCTTTTCTGATGAGATTCCTAGGAATTGCACGTTTCTAGTGAAGAAGGGAGAAACAGTTGGATGTTTGCCTCTCTGACCCTGAAAACTGGATGTTGGTGGGGGCTCCTTTGGCTTCTCATGTCCACCAGATTTTCCTTCTTTCTGTCTTGCCTTAACCTTTGTCTTTCTTCAAAGTTTTCTCCTCCCTGTTTCCTTTCAATTTTTTTATTGTTTATTATTATTGTCTGTGTACATGAGTGCATACTACACACATGGACACTGCACCATATGGCACATGTGGAGGTCAGAGGGCAGCTTTGTGGAGTCGGTTCTCTTCTTTCTGTATGTGAACTTTGAGGATCAAACTCAGATTAGTTCGCTTGGCAAGTGCCCTTAACTGCTAAGGCATCTCACTGGTCTCCCATTTCCTTTTATATTTTTTTTTCCTTTTCTGTTTTCTGTTTATGTATTTTCAGGTACTCTCTTCAGGGATTGTGAGAAAGTCTTTCTTTTTCAAATACAAACCTGACCAGGTCCCCTCCAGGTACTATTTTTTAAATGGCATAATTTTATTTTCCAAGTTTCTTCTACTCTTATTATCTAATCCTATTTAAATTTTTGTCTCTCTTCCTATTTATGGTATGCTTTTGTTTTTTTCTCAAAGGGGCTCACAGAGACTAAATGATAGTCATGGAGCCTGTATGAGTCTGAGCTAAGTCCTCTGCATGTATATTATGGTTGTGCAGCTTGGTTTTTGGTTTTGTTTGGTTGGTTGGTTGGTTGATTGGTTAGTTGGTTGGTTGGTTGTTTGGGTTTTTTTGTTTTGTTTGTTTTTTGAGACAGAGTTTCTCTGGGTAACCTTGGCTACCCTAGAACTCCCCCTGTAGACCAGGCTAGCCTGAAACTCACAGAGATCTGTCTGATTCTGCCACTAGAGTGCTGGGATGAAAGGCATGCTCTACCACCACTGGGCATGTAGCTTAGTATTCTTTTTTTTTTTTTTTTGGTTTTTCAAGACAGGGTTTCTCTGTGTAGCTTTGCGCCTTTCCTGGAACTCACTTGGTAGCCCAGGCTGGCCTCGAACTCATAGAGATCTGCCTGGCTCTGCCTCCCGAGTGCTGGAATTAAGGGCGTGTGCCACCACCGCCCAGTGTAGCTTAGTATTCTTGTTGGGACTCCTAACAGTGAAAATGGAGAGTGTCTCAGATTCTTTTGCTTGCTCTTAGAACTCATTTCCTCTTGCTGGATTGCCTCACCCAGCCTTGATATGAGCATTTGTGCCTAGTCTTATTATAACCTGCTATTCCATGTATTGGAGAATATTATTTTAAGGTGTGTTACTTTTGTTTATATTCCATTTGCTTAACTCTGTGAAGCTGTGTTATTTGCCTGTCTAAAGCACCTGATGATCTAATAAAAAGCTGAATGGCCAATAGTGAGGCAGGAGAAAAGATAAGCAGGGCTGGCAGGCAGAGGGGCTAAATAAAAGGAGAAATCTGAAAGGAGAGAAGAAGTAGCCAGAGAAGGAGAAGGACCCAGGGGCCAGCCACCCACCTACACAGCTAGCCACGCAGTAAGAGTAAGGTTTACAGAAGTAAGAGAATGGGAAAATCCCAGAGGCAAAAGGTAGACAGGATAATTTAAGGAAAGCTGACAAGAAACAAGCCAAACTAAGCCTGGACATTCATAGTTAAGAAAAAGCATCCATGTGTCTTTTATTTGGGAGCTGGGTGGCAGGCCCTAAAAAAGAGCAAAGAGTTAAAAACAAACAATAGCATCAATGTTTGGTTGATATCTCTGGGAAGCATGTTCTGTTCTGAATGGAAATGGAGAAGGAGTGGAGCTCAGGGAGAGGGGAGGTTGAGGGGTGGGGCCTGGAAAGAGTGGTGGCAAGGGAAATTTTGGTCAGGACGTAATGTGTGAGAAAAAAATGTTAAAAAAAAAAGTCTACATAAAGAAATTTGCACATATCCATTCTCAACAGCCATTTAAGTGATCTTGTTCTTTTTAAGGGTTAATGGAATGATGTGGTATTGTGTTCCCCGAAATATTGTGCACCCTAATAAACTTATCTGGGGTCAGAGACAGAACAGCCACAATATTAAACATAGAGGATAGGCAGTGGTAGCACACACCTTTAATCCTAGCATTCCAGAGGCAGAAATCTATGTGTTCAAGGATACAGCCAAGAATGGTGACTCATGCCTTTAATCCCCGAAAGCTAGCCTTTAATCCCAGGGAGTGAGACAGAAAGCAGAAATATATATAAGGTGAGAGGACCAGAAACTAGAAGCATTTGGCTGGTTAAGCTTTTAGGTTTTGAGCAGCACAGTTCAGCTGAGAGCCATTTGGATATGAGGACATAGAGGCTTCCAGTCTGAGGAAACAAGATCAGCTGAGAAGTTGGCCAGGTGAGGTTAGCTGCGACTTGTTCTGTCTCTCTGATCTTCCAGTGTTCACCCCAATACCTGGCTCAGGTTTGATTTTATTAATAAGAACTTTTAAGATTCATGCTACAATGGAACTTTTACTTGTCACTTAAAATGAAATTTTAGCCTTTTAAAGTAAAATTAATTAAATTAAAAAATTTAGCTTTTTAAGCAGATGCACATCTGGTTTATAATCTAACATTGATAGTGAATGCCTTTTCTATCTTTAAAAGTAACTGCATTTTCTCTTCTATAATCAAAAATTATTGCAATAAAATGAATGTTTACCTGCCTACTACATTAGTTACTTTCCTGTTGCTATAATGAGAACATCAAGACTAAAAGCAATTTATTGAAGAGTTTATTTGGGCTTATGGATCCAGAGAGAGAATGTTCATAATGTTGAGGGAGGCACAGCAGCAGTCAGCTGGGGCAGGTATCTGAGAACTCACCACACAATAAACACAGAGTGAACTGGAAAAGTGGTGAAGCTATAAAACCTCAAAGCTTGCCCCTTCTCCTTCAAGTGATACACTTCCTCCAGCAAGGGTGCACCTCCTAAGGGTACATAATCTCCCTCAAACAGAACTACCAGCTTCAGACTAGGGGTTTAGATATATAAGCCTACAGGAGACATTTTAAATTTAAACCATAATACCCTGTGAACCTAAATAACTCAACTCTTACAAGAATCATTTGAAGTAGTCATTAGCAAGTATTTCTTAATTAACTCCATTAGTGATGTTGGTAGATAATATTGTTACCAGGTCCTGAAGATCCTACCACACTCTGCTCCTACCAATGCAAACTGGGAGACACGAGTGATGAGGGTAGTTTGATCAAGTCCAGACTTAAAAATAAATGTGCCTCACAAAAGAGTTGTTCTCAGTTAGAAAACATTAGAAAGTCAAGTTTTCATGGGGTGATGACTGCTGGAAGGGCCCACACCTACAGAAGATAGTTGTGCTCTGGATCTATCTGTGAATAGTTTGTTGGGCAGAGACTTGAACTGTCTTTTCCTTTTCTTACTATCACTTTTCAAAATCATCTTCAGGCCACACCCCCTTTCTCCCTGATAACACACTGGTATCACATGTGGAAAATGGTGTTAGGCAAAGAGAGGAGGGTCTACCACAAGTGTCTCTGTGGGGCCGAAAGGGCCAGTGAAAAAACACCCTGATCCTGAGACCATAACCAAGGAAGCATACCCTGTTCCTAACCAACTCAGGACTTGAAATCTAACCAATCCCTGAGCATGAAAACCAACCAATCCCTGAGCACAAAATCCAACCAGTCTCTGAGTACAAAAATTCAACCCATCTCTGAGCTTGTCACAAGCTCAGGAATTGAGATCCTCACCCTAAAAATCTTCACACTGGGAAGCTCTGCCCCTAAGAAGCCCTGTATAAGCCCTGTACTTGTTCAGCTTGGGGCTGCCTTTTTCCACCCTGGTCGAGGCAGCCACTTTTCTGGATTCCTCCCTCCCAATAAATCTCTTAAGTGAGGTTTGTTGTAACAACTTTCTTTAACCAAAGCAGAGCAGAGCTGTAACAATTTTTGCCAAAGCAGAGCAGAGCTTTCCCTGGAGCAGAGCAAAACTGCTACACTTCCACTGGGAAACTTTTTCTCAGCAGAACAAAGCTGTAACAACTTTGATAGAGCAGAGTAGAACTGTATGTAATACTTTGACTGGGGAAACTTTCCCTTGCTGGAACAGAACTGTTACACTCCCAGGAAGCTAAACAGAGCTGTAACAGTGTTGCTGGGGAAACTCTCCTCTGCTGGAGTAAAGTTGTTAAGCTTGCATTAAGGAAATCTTTCCTGGAACAAGGACTGTAACACTTTGCTGGACAAACCGGCGCCGCCAAAGGCACAGAGCTGTAACACTTCTACTGGGATAACTTTTCCTTCAGAGCTATAGGTATCCCTTGGCTTCTGACTACCAGGATACCTTTTCCTTCAGAGCTGTAACACAGGCTCTTTCTGGGATTTAGAGCATGAAGGACAAGGCAAAAGTTGTCACAAATTAGGCAATAGAGAAGGAAGTAGAATCTATAGGTTTTAGTTGTCATAGCAAAGAACAACAAAGAAAAGCTGTTTCTTACTAGAAAGTTGTAGTTCCTTTTATTAATTCATTTTTATTTTCTCTCTGTGATTTTTAGTCTGTTCTATTACAGTCTTTCATCATATCCTGCTCTGGAAAAATCTGTTGTAGTGAAGCAATTTCCTCCTGGCCTGACATGAACAGCAGCCATCTTGGAGCAGCAGTTACAGAGATATTCTAGAACACCTTGGGCCTGTAGTTAGGGCAACAAAGTAAGATGAAAGAAGATGCTGATGCCATATCTGTGGTAATGATGACAGAACTATTCATTTATCTCAGAGGAAGAAGGGGAGGACCCCCAGGCACCCACCTAAGATTATAGACATCAACTTCTGCCTGCCCTTCAACTACAGATGTCCTGGGGGTGGGGAATTTCTAGAGCATATAAGAGACATAGGGTTAACCAAAAACATTTCTGGATTCTGAACAAATACACAAATCAAGGCCCCTATCCCTAAATTGTCTGACTAATTTCTATCTTCTGTTCTCATTATTAACAAGTGAGATCTGCTATTTGATCACAAACACAATTATGACTTTAACTGCAAATACTATAATATTTGAAAAGAAATATTCTAATTAATTATAATATATATAATTAAATATTATATATTAAAAGAAATATTATAATAAATGAAAAGAAAACATGATTTAAGAAAATTATTTACCCTGAATGATAATAAAATTTAGAAGATTTCTTTCTGTTAGTGACCTATTCACTATACTTGTGAAATATTTTCATGAAAATAAGGTATTGATATGGTCAAAAAACTTTTATAGACAGTATTCCATGGTGAATTTGTTAATTCATAGGCACAAATTAGCTTTGAATTTCTTAATAGGTATATTGCTAAGTAAAAATAATAAATAGTAATAATGTGTAAATAAGTTCATAAATAATTCATTTAAACCTAGGGAACCACAAAAGCTTTGCCTACCTTTTAATCACACTTGTCATTTCTGTAGGGAATAGACATCTCCCACTGTGTATAAGTGTGTGTGTGTGTGTGTGTGTGTGTGTGTGTGTGTGTGTGTGTTTGTGTGTGTATGCATACCTATAATCTATATCTGCATCACATCCACACACTACTATTCTTAGAAAATCCTACTATTACTATAAATATTTTCACTTTGCCATTTGATCTATTCAGGGCCCAGATTAATACTTTCCAGATCCTAGACTTTCAGGTACACATGAATGAGAGATTCTGAATCATTTATTTTATCTCCAAAGAGTCTATCTATCCTACTTCATGACAGACTATTTCTTCTTACACTGTACATGGAACAGTGGAAATAGATCTGTGTGGAAAATCTTCAGCTTCCCAGTCAAATAAAAAGAAAAGAAACGGTGCCTTGAGATCTCATGATGCCATTATGTTACACACAATAATCCCAAGGAAATGTTTTACAATGAATACAAATTATGATGGCTAAGAAAAGGCTTATCTAGATTAATTGCTTAAGTAAATAAAAGCTCCATTGTCTTACAATAAAATTTTAATTATGTTGAGATGAAAATATTTTCTTTTGCCTGGAATGTGCTATTTATTTGACTAAATGCTCTCTCATTTTTACATTGGGTCTGATGTATTTGGAACTGTGCTATGGGCTAAAGGAACTCAGAGAAATAAAGGAATAATTATGTAAGATTTGCATTAGGGCTTTCCTACTGTCTTGAAATTTTACCAAAATCATTAGCTCTGAAGACCATGAGTGGCTGCTCCTACACTATTTGAGGATAGAACTAAACAGACTTCCATGACTGACCAAGGAGTTGCTAATGTGCTCCGTCTTCCTGACTTCTTCCTTACTCAGAACAAGAAAAGTCTAGAGATTCATTGAGAGAATTTTCATTAAGGAGATGGCCATCAGATAAGATGACCTGGCTTTTCCTCCTGCCACCTCAAATGAGTCATGGATAGTCTCATAAGAAGTAAGAACAAAAGAGAGCCTACATTGAAAAGTCAGCTGCTTAGGGGAGAGAGGGCAGAGAAGAGGGTCAGTGACTGAAAATTTCCCTTAGAAACAAAGTAGGCAGATCTTGCCCCGGACTTCCCTTTTGGAACACTGGTGAGTGCCCTTCCTTGCCCCGGACCCCATCCCTGGGCACCAGCCACTCCAGGGAAGACCTGCCCAACTTGGCCCCAGGTTCTGGCCACCGGGCAGGTTCCCTGCTAGCCCCACCGGGAAGGATCCCCTTCTCCAAAACCCCTGGCAGACCCTGCAGTCTCCACTTCCTGCCCCCACGCCCATCTGCCCGAGCCCCAAGCCTCTTCCTGAGACTTAGAGGCTGGCCCCCAGCTCCCATCTTGCCCTGGACTTCCCTTTTGGAGCACAGGTGAGTGCCCTAGCTTGCCCCGGACCCCATCCCTGGGCACCATCCACTCCGGGGAAGATCTGTCCAACTTGGCCCCAGGTTCTGGCCACTGGGCAGGTTCCCTTCTAGCCCCACCGGGAAGGATCCCCTTCTCCACTACCCCGGCAGACCCTGCAATATCCACGCCCTGCCCCCACGCCCATCCGCCTGAGCCCCAAGCCTCTTCCTGAGACTTAGAGGCCGGCCCCCAGCTCCCATCCTGCCCTGGACTTCCCTTCTGGAGATGAGAGAGAGAGAGAGTGAGAGAGAGAGAGAGAGAGAGAGAGAGAGAGAGAGAGAGAGAGGGAGGGAGACTGAGAGAGAGAGGGAGAGAGGAGCTCCCATCCTGCCCCGGACTTCCAAAAGAGTTAGGCTGAAAGAGCCTACGTTGAAAAGTCAGCTGCTTGGGGGAGAGAGGGCAGAGAAGAGGGTCAGTGACTGAAAATTTCCCTTAGAAACAAAGTAGGCAGATCTTGCCCCGGACTTCCCTTTTGGAACACTGGTGAGTGCCCTTCCTTGCCCCGGACCTCATCCCTTCATTTTTTCTATTTCCCTTTTCAGGTCTTGGACTGTTTCCTTCATTTGTTTCATTGATTTTTTTTTGATTTTCTCTCAGTACTTTATTGTTTTCTTCCAGGAGTTTATTGATTTCTTCTAATTTATTTGCCCTTTCCTCTAGTTGTTTACAGCGTTCTTCACATTTTTTTTGTCTTTTCCTCTACACAAGCCTCTAGCTTCTTCATGATGTCATTCATAAGGCTGTTTTCTTCTGCTTCTTCCAATTTCTGATGTTCAGGTCTAGGTGTTGGAGGAGGGCTAGGGCCTGGTGATGCTGTATTGCTATTCATTTTGTTGTATATGTTTCTACCTTGACGTCTGCCCATCTCCTTGTGGTTTGTTCTTGGCCTTATCCACACACTTGGTTCAGACAGAGCTGACAGATTCAGGAAGTCTCTCTCTTTTGTCCAGATGGGAGCACTAGAACAAGAAGAAGCACAGTCTCCCAGGAAAAATAGACGCCAGGAAATTATCAAAGTGAGAGCTGAAATCAATAAAATAGAAACAAAGAGAACAATACAAAAAATTAATGAAACAAAGAGTTGGTTCTTTGAGAAAATCAACAAGATAGACAAGCCCTTATCCAAACTAACCAAATGACAGAGAGAGAGCATCCAAATCAACAAAATCAGAAATGAAAAGGGGGACATAACAACAGACATTGAGGAAATCCAGAGAATCATCAGGTCATACTTCAAAAACCTCTATGCGACAAAACTGGAAAACCTAAAAGAAATGGATAACTTTCTGGATAGGTGTCACATACCTAAGTTAAATCAAGACCAGATAAACTATTTAAATAGTCCAATAACCCCTAACGAAAAAGAAACAGTCATTAAAAGTCTCCCAACCAAAAAAAGCCCAGGACCAGATGGTTTCAGTGCAGAATTCTACCAGATCTTCAAAGAAGAGTTAATACCAATACTCTCTAAATTGTTCCACACAATAGAAACAGAAGGAACATTACCAAACTCCTTCTATGAGGCTACAATTACCCTAATTCCTAAACCAAACAAGGATACAACAAAGAAAGAGAACTACAGACCGATCTCCCTCATGAACATTGATGCAAAAATACTCAATAAAATACTGGCAAACAGACTCCAAGAACACATCAAAACAATTATCCACCATGATCAAGTAGGATTCATTCCAGGGATGCAAGGGTGGTTCAACATACGAAAGTCCGTCAATGTAATACACCATATAAACAAACTCAAAGAAAAAAACCATATGATCATCTCACTGGATGCAGAAAAGGCATTTGACAAAATCCAACACCCCTTCATGATAAAGGTCTTGGAGCGATCAGGAATACAGGGAACATACCTAAACATAATAAAGGCAATTTACAGCAAGCCAACAGCCAACATCAAATTAAATGGAGAGAAACTCAAAGCAATTCCACTAAAATCAGGAACGAGGCAAGGCTGTCCGCTCTCCCCATACTTAGTCAATATAGTACTTGAAGTTCTAGCCAGAGCAATAAGACAACATAAGGAGATTAAGGGGATACAAATTGGAAAGGAAGAAGTCAAGCTTTCCCTATTTGCAGATGACATGATAGTATACTTGAGCGACCCCAAAGATTCCACCAAGGAACTGATACAGCTTATAAACACCTTCAGCAACATAGCAGAATACAAGATCAACTCAAAAAAATCAGTAGCCCTCCTATATACAATGGACAAAGAAGTGGAGAAGGAAATCAGAGATACATCACCCTTTACAATAGCCACAAATGACATAAAATACCTTGGGGTAACACTAACCAAGCAAGTGAAGGACCTATATGACAAGAACTTTAAGTCCCTGAAAAAAGAAGTTGAAGAAGATGTCAGAAAATGAAAAGATCTCCCATGCTCATGGATAGGCAGGACTAACATAGTAAAAATGGCAATCTTACCAAAAGCAATCTACAGATTCAATGCAATCCCCATCAAAATACCAACACAATTCTTCACAGACCTGGAAAGAATAATACTCAACTTCATATGGAAAAACAAAAAACCCAGGATAGCCAAAGGAATCCTGTACAATAACACAACTTCTGGAGGCATCACGATCCCTGACTTCAAGCTCTACTATAGAGCTACAGTAATAAAAACAGCTTGGTACTGGCATAAAAACCGACATGTGGACCAATGGAATCAAATTGAAGACCCTGACATTAATTCGCACACCTATGAACATATAATTTTTGACAAAGAAGCCAAAAGTGCACAATGGAAAAAAGAAAGCATCTTCAACAAATGGTGCTGGTAAAACTGGATATCAACATGTAGAAGGCTGCAAATAGATCCATATCTATCACCGTGCACAAAACTTAAATCCAAGTGGATCAAGGACCTCAACATAAATCCAGCTACTCTGAACCTTCTAGAAGAGAAAGCAGGAAGTAGTCTTGAACGCATTGGCATAGGAGACCACTTCCTAAATAGAACACCAGTAGCACAGACTCTGAGAGAAACAATCAATCAATGGGACCTCTTGAGACTGAGAAGCTTTTGTAGAGCAAAGGATATGGTCAACAAGGCAAAGCGACAGCCTACAGAATGGGAAAAGATCTTCACCAACCCCACATCTGACAGAGGACTGATATCCAGAATATATAAGGAACTCAAGAAATTAGACATCAAAATGCCCAACAGTCCAATTAAGAAATGGGCTATAGAACTAAACAGAGAATTCTCAACAGAGGAAACTCAAATGGCCGAAAGACATTTAAGGAATTGCTCAGCATCCCTAATCATGAGGGAAATGCAAATCAAAACAACTCTGAGATACCACCTTATGCCTGTCAGAATGGCTAAGACCAAAAACACTGAAGACACCTTATGCTGGAGAGGATGTGGAGCTAGGGGAACTCTCCTCCACTGCTGGTGGGAATGCAAGCTTGTACAACCACTTTGGAAATCAATATGGCGCTTTCTTAGAAAATTGGGAATCCATCTCCCCCAAGATCCAGCTATACCACTCTTGGGCATATACTCAAGGAATGCTCAACCACACCATAAGAGCACTTGTTCAGCTATGTTCATATCAGCATTGTTTGTAATAGCCAGAACATGGAAACAACCTAGATGCCCTTCAACTGAAGAATGGATAAACAAAATGTGGTACATATACACAATGGAATACTACTCAGCAGAGAAAAACAATGACATCATGAGGTTTGTAGACAAATGGATGGATCTAGAAAAAATCATCCTGAGTGAGGTAACCCAGACTCAGAAAGACAAACATGTTATGTACTCACTCATAGCAGGATACTAGACATGAAACAAGGATGACTTGTCTGCTACTCACATCACCAGGGAGGCTACCTGGAAAACAGGACCCCAAGAAAGACACAGGGATCGCCCAATGACAGAGAAATGGAATGAGATCTACATGAACAGCCTGGACATGAGTGGGGGTAGTGAAAGGCGAGGGTCAAGGGAAAGAGAGCTTGGGGGAGCGGGAGATCCCAGCTGGATCAACAACAGAGAGGGAGAACAAGGAATAGGAGACCATGGTAAATGAAGACCACATGAGAATAGGAAGAAGCAAAGTGCTAGAGAGGCCCACAGAAATCCACAAAGATACCCACACAACAGACTGCTGGCAATGGTCGAGAGACAGCCCGAATTGACCTACTCTGGTGATGGGATGGCCAAACACCCTAATTGTTGTGCTAGAAACCTCATCCAACTACTGAGGGATCTGGATGCAGAGATCCATGACTAGGCCCTGGGTGGATCTCTGGGAGTCCAATTAGCGAGAATGAGGAGGGTTTATATGAGCGAGAATTGTTGAGACCAAGGTTGGATAAAGCACAGGGACAAATAGCCAAATGAATGGAAACACATGAACTATGAACCAGTGGCTGAGGGGTCCCCACTGGATCAGGCCCTCTGAATGGGTGAGACAGTTGATTGGCTTGATCTGTTCGGGAGGCATCCAGGCAGTGGGACCGGGTCCTGTGCTCATTGCATGAGTTGGCTGTTTGAAACCTGGGGCCTATGCAGGATTGTTTGGCTCGGCCTGGGAGGAGGGGACTAGACCTACCTGGACTGAGTCTACCAGGTTGACCTCAGTCTTTGGGAAGGCTTTGCCCTGGAGGAGATGGGAATGGGGGGGGGGTGGTTGGGGGAAAGGTGAGGGGGACAGGAGGGGGGAGAACAAGGGAATCCGTGGCTGATATGTAGAACTGAATTGTATTGCAAAATAAATAAATAAAAAAAGGAAAAAAAAACAAAAAAAAAGAAACAAAGTAGGCAGAACCTGATAGTAGGGAAAAATACAACACTTAGTGCTACTTTGATTGTCCCTTCAGAAGAAGGCAGTTAATAGAGAAATGGAGATTGACCCTCATCATAAATGAGCTGTTGTTGCAGAGAATGTAGTGCACATGATTGCCAGAGAACTCAATGTAAGTTGAGAAAAAAATAAGGAGAAAGAATCATACTCCAATCACTCTTTCCTTTGACTCTGAGTAGGCTAGCACCCACATAGGGATAGAAGATGCCAAAGAACAGAGACAGTGAAACAGCAAAATCAGACACCTTTCCCACATGAACTCACTATCTCATACCAGGCCTGCTGAGGTATGTTGGGGGAAAGGAGAATGTGAGATGAAAATGTGAGTACTTGGCCCTGGTACTCCAGAACTAGGCTGAGAGACAGAAATAATCAGACAAGCTGTGGGACATCCTGAAATACCATCGTTTAGAAGAAAAGAAGGAACAGTGCCTCAAGTTCCACTTATATAATAAAGCAATGACATATAAATATAAGAACAGTTCCACAGTGCTCAGGAACTGCCATCTCAAAGAAAACAATTGGCTTTGTCTGTCTGAGGCATCTAGAAATATGTAGCACCAAGGCTATTTTACCATGCCTCTTCACAGTTGGATGATAGGTTCATGGAGACACACACACTCAAACACACACACACACACACACACACACACACACACACACACACACACACACACACACGTACATGCATGGTTTTGGCAAGGAACACAGGAGTTGGGTGGGTTCCAAACTCCTCAAATTTTATACTTTGACTATGTACAGCTTTGTTTCTTTGGTATGTGGCATACACATTAGCAGAGTTTTTAATATAGGAAAAGAATATTTCAATTATGAACTGAAGTCAGTCTCATACTTAACTGAATACTTATTCTCATTTGGCAAACTTTTATATCTGCTTTGTGATTCTCTTTGGAAGTAGATTTTGCAGAACTCAGAGTTTTGTGGAACTACAGTGTCCATCACGAAGATTCACAATCAGCTCTAATGTTCCCAAGAGCATAATTATTAGACTATGATGAAAGGAGGAGGTGAAGAAGAAATATGAGGTTTCTGCTGCTATTGATTTAAGAAGATCCTAGAAAGCAAAAACACATAGTAAAATGCTGAAAGTTACAGATTATGACAGAATGTTAAAGTTATGAAATAAAATACAATCAATTTATTTAAAAAATGTTCATTCTCCCAACTAAAAAATACACTGAGTTTTTCATATGTGTTTGTGGGATATTTTTACATGTATAGGAAAGAAACTTTGTATGATTATAAATTGTAAAAGTTGAAGACAGAGAATAGTGTAGATAAGTTAACAGCTGCCAACACCCACACACACACCCACACACACACACACACACACACACACACACACACACACACACGCACGCGCACACACACTCACACACAGGCGAGGTTTTCTAGAAAAGAGTAACAGTCTATGATCTGGGAAACTAGAATTATAAGTGACTACTCCAGGGAGATGGCAAATTTTAAACTGAATCTTAGAAGATTCGTAGAAAACACTAAGGTGAAAAGCAAAGGGGGTGCAATATAGCTACTTCAAAGAGAGTGGGGAGCATATTTAGAAATCGGTTTTCCAGAAGGAATGAAATGCCAATAGTTCACTAGCTGATACTGAAACATGTGGTTTGTTCAAAGCAGGAACAGCAACCGTAAATGGAAGGCAAGATCAAGAAGCCTACTTTTTCAAACTCAGGGAATGCTTTGAGACAGTGAGACAGAGAAAGCAGCGAGTCGAGTTCAGAGAGCTCTGCACTTCAAGCAAAAACTCCACTTATGTACATATGCTGTCTGCGATGTTAAGTTTTAGTGGAAATGTTCTGCAACTAGTAGGAAAAAAAGGAGAGGATCCAAGGATCTTGAAAAATCACAGAAGGCTCATAGATGAACCAAAAATTAGAAAGAAGAAAAAAGAGGGGAAAATGAGCATCGAGTGGCGAACTACAGAGGATTACCAGCTAATCTTGCACAGAGCTCTTTTTCCTTTCTCGTCTCCATTTTCTGTGCTTTAACCCTAAGTCACCTGGCAAGTTCCAGTTCTCTGTCAAGCCCTGAGTATTTGCAAAATCATTTTAATTGCATAATTTTACTGAAAACAAACAGAACAACAACAACAACAACAAAAACAATTCCTGTTCGTTAGAACTCCCTCTCTAGTAAAGGGGACAAATATGGACACCAGATACTTTAAGATATCAAGTGTTGTCTTGGTTGAAGGAAGGGTCTTGAGACCCAGACAATGAACCTAATAAAAGAGCATGCCGTGTTTTGTTGATACTTGTAGGAGACCTGCCCTTTCCTAAACAGAAACAGAGGAGGAGTGGATTTGGGGGTGGGAACAGAGGGGGCCTGGGGACAGGGTCTGAGAGGAGAGGAGGGAGCGGATACTGTTGCTGGGTTATAAAAATAAATAAATTTATTTTTAAAAAAGAGCATGGTTAATGGATCGAATGAGACTTGTATTCCAATCCCAACTCTGCTGTTATTTCTAGATAAGAGCCTCTGATATTTTGTTAGTTATCAACTGTACGAATATGTTATTTCTCTCTCTCTTCTTTAATAAATTTATTTACTTATTTATTTTACATCCCAGCTGCAGTTCCCCCCCCCTCTTCCCAGTCCTTCTCCTGCCCCAATCCACCCTCTGTTCTCATCTCCCAATCCACTCCTCCTCTATTTCTGTTCAGAAAAGGGCAGGTCTCCCATGAGTATCAACAAAACATGGCATATCAAGTTGCAATAAGACTAAGCACCTCCCCAAGCATTAAGCGTGGGCAAGGCAACCCAGCAGGAGGGGTAGGGTCCCAATAGCCTGTAAAAGAGTCAGAGACAGCGCCTGTTCCCACCAGCCACACAACTGTAACATTTATGCCAAGTGACTAGATCAGTCCCATGCAGGCTCCTTGTCAGTTCAGTCTCTGTGAGGCCCTATGAGCCCAAGTTAGTTGATTCTGTGGGTTTTCTTGTGGTGTCCTTGACCCTTCTGGCTCCTACAATCCTTTCTCCTCCTCTTCTGCAGGATTCCTCAAACTCTGCCTAATGTTTGGCTGTGGGTCTGCATCTATTTCCATCAGTTGTTGGATAAAGCTTCTCTGATGACAATTGGGCTGGGCACCAATCTGGTCACAGGAGATGGCCAGTGCAGGCTATGTATCTGCTATTGCTGGGAGTCTTAGCTGGGGTCATCCTTACAGATTTCTGGGAGATTCTCTTGCACCAGATTTTTACCTGACCCCCAAATGCCCACCCCTTCCAGTAGTCTCTTTCAGTACACTCCTCCTCCATCTCCCCCACCACCTGATCTCTCATGTTCCCATCCCCACCTGCCCTCCGTCCACTTTTCTCTCTTATGGGAAGAATCTCCTGCCTTGTTGCATAATAGTGAAGAACATGCAACTAAGTAGATAAAAGACTCAGGAGCACATGCCACACGCAAACACTCAGTAAATGATTGTAATGCTAACAGGGAACAGAAGGATAGGAGGAGATAAAACAGATAAATCAAGGGGTTTTAGAACTGAGTGGGGCCATTGCTACAGCTTACACTTCTTTTTTATTTTATTTTATAATTTAATTTAATTTTACATATCAGCCACGGATTCCCTTGTTCTCCCCCCTCCCGGTCCCCTACAGCTTACACTTCTAACCATGCTATAGCCTCCTGAAGTAGCAGATCTGACTGAATGTTTCTCAGTGCTTACCTTCTACAGGCCCATGCTAATTTAGGTCTTAGACTGCACACACTCAAATGTATTCATTGTAATGCATCTTCTTCCCCTGTCCTCACACTGTGTTTCTTCTTTCCGTGTTCACAAAGGAAGTGTGGAAACTGTAAAGCTATCAGACTCTTTTTTCGCCATTGCCATTTCCATTCAAAATACCATCAAAATCTATTGATGTTGTACCAAATTTATTTTCCAAATTTGACTTTATCTCTTCACATTTTTTCATCTTTTCTCACTTGAATTTCTGAAATATTCCAGCTCTTTTCTCGGGTCCAGAATCCCCTTAACCTAGCCATTGATCAATTGTGTTTATTTATTTACTCCACCAAGATTAACTGGGCAAGATGCCAGGAAAGCCTCCCATGCTAGAAAAGCAATAAGGAATCCCTTCTAGCTACTGAGGCATTTCTTTATATTGTCACATACAGTATTTACAAAGCTAATCACATCAACCATGTAAACTCTCAGCCTCTCTGTATTGCACACGAACTATGGCTTGTCATTTTCCAGAACCCTATTCAGCCCTAGAGAAGTATTAACAATCTCTAAATCTCTGCACTTCCAGCTAATGAACTTTTTTCAGTTTCCCAACATTCCATACATTTCTAGATTATGGAAAGTAGTTTGCACACCTTCTCTTCCCTCCATCTGTGTTGAGGAAATCATTCCATTTTAGTGGCTATCTTAATATCTTCCTTGTGAAAAAGAAGTCAGTCAACATACCTGTTTTCTGCAGTATCTACCTCCTGGTTTGACTCCAACACTAATCACCAAACTCTCTGAACATTATTTTCTGACGCTTTGACTTAGGCTTTCTGATTATCAACAGAATGATTTTCTGCATATTTCTAGAGAGTATGTTTCTTTTAATCTTCCTCGGGCCTTTTCTGACTCTCTTAGTGTTCAAGTTACTGGAAGTGCATGAGAACTGGATTATGTAGGACCTAAATTGGAACATTGCTTGTTATTTCTCTTTTTGTTTGTTCATCTATTTCTGGCATGCTTCAGCATACCTACTATTAACTGCTTTGTAGAAGAAACATGATGAATCAGATATATCTGCTATGTTCTAGACAGACAATTCAAAAGATATTCCACATGGAAGTTCATACCCACTCCTGGCTTCGACTGTTTATGAATTTATGCTTTCTTCTGTAACTGCAGGTTGGACACTTGCCCTTATAAACCAACATATGATTAACGAAAGAAACAGCAATCTCTTATGTTAAGCCTGTATGAATCTGAATTATAAGTTAGAAGCAGAATTGGTATCAAATCTACAACCGTTTAAAAGTCTTGGTCATATGGCTGTTCAATTCTGTTTCTCAACATATTATCCTAATTTCTTTAACTGAGGAAAAATTAATAATGAAAATTCCCCCTCCCTTGGTATGTAGCATATTTCAACATTTGGTCACTGAACAAACACTCCTTACATAAACACTACATGTTAACAGCATTGCAAGTCCCTGAGTACATAGAGTTAAATAAAAATTCTTTGTTTCCACAGTACTCCCAATATAGAAAAATTAAGAAAAGAAAATTTAGAAATAGCATAAGATAGCAACTTCTATAAAAAGAAATCTATATAGCACACTGTGCAGTCAGAACCTAAGTTTATAAAATTGAATTGGACAGGCACATCTAGGAGAAAAACACTCCAGCCCAGATAAGAGCAAATGTCCAGTCTGCAGTTACAGAAGAGAGCAAAAGTGTGCAAACAAACAAAGTCAGGGGTGTGTGTGAACTTGCATGTGGAATATCTTTCTAACTGTATGTGTCTAGAATATAGAAGATAGATTCAACATGTTTCTTCTACAAAGCAGAGAGTATTAAGTATTCTGAAACAAGTGAGGAATAGATAAATACAAGCTAGAAGAACTCAGAAAAGTGTATACATACATGCGTATTTAATTTGCTTTTTTAGAATTGCTTGAACACTGTAGATTATCAAATTTAACAAAAGGTGGTACAAACAATTCAAGATTAGATTACACTCACTGTGAGCCAGGACTTTTATTTCATTTCCAGACAATTAATCAATGGTGTTAAGATAGAAATGACCTGAAGTGTATCATACTAAGACACAGAACATTAGCTGTTAGACACATGCATTTGTGCACTAAGATGTGCATGCATATTTGAACATAATCAAATGTGGCCATTTATTATGAACATCACAATGGTGGAGTGGTGTAGCAGAAGAGCTGTTCGCTCTACAGGTCAATCTGGAAACAACTTTATTGTAGCAGGTGATGTCACCCACGATACCTTTGTTTATGAACTTATGTGCTACTCTTATTGCCCTACTTTGTTTAAAATTGAAAAGTTCTAAAGGAGCCCAAGGGCAGCAGGCAAATGCTTCTCATCCCGACTTTGGTCAATAGAAACACGGAGTTGAACAGTAGGAAGACGTAGATGCCAGAGTCACTTAGATCTGAGTTAAATGCTACAGCTGAGCTGAGTGACTGGGTAAAGTGAAAACTGATTCCCTCATTTCTTCACACCGGCTCAGCTAACTCTTGCTCATCCATTGAGTTCAACCAAAGCCATCGCCTCTGAAGTCTTGGTGATTTCAAGGAGCAATTCTAGGCATTCCTCCTACCCTTCATTCTCAATACTCCCAAAATTGACTTCTCAAATTGATAAAATGACCTAATTTTACCCAGAGACTCACACCAAAATTATGTACATTGTGACTGTCTGTCTTTCTTTTGTTCGGGAGCCATATTGAATTCACCAAGGTTCCACCAGCAATGTATTTGAAATGGACCTTAAATACAAGCACCTCTTGCACCCTCCAACATTTCCACATGATCCCAATACCCCATCAAGGCCTGGATAGCTAACTCTATTCCTTGCTTTCTTCCTAGCCATCTGCATTTGACTTTTCAGTTGATGCCAACATTTAAAATTAAAACCAGATTTCACTTGCTTGCTCAAAATCATCTCAAGTAGTTTTCATCTCAATCAGGGGAAATACATGTTTTTCCAAATGTTACATATCCTGAACCTTAGCAAGCTTTCCGACAGTGTGGCCCTTGGATCAGCCCCTCACTCAGCCTCAGCAGCTTTCCCACTGTCAGCGAATCCTGCCAGGCATAAATTGATGGCAGGCCCTTATTGGTGAAATTATTAAGGCCACTCCACGTAGATAAAAGGAGATTTATTTAATGGCGTAACTTACAAATTAAGGGATAGGTAGGTCGCGGAGTCTGGGGAAGGTGTATCGCAGTCCAGCGGTGTTCTCTGGAGCTCTGCTTGGTACACCTCTCTAGTCCAGGGTCCCGCAACAGAGAGAGAGAGCCCCCTGATCCAGATCTCAGGTCCCCAGGCGCCTCCCTTGGCCCCGCCTTGTAGGCGTGACATTGCCGAAGTCTCAATGGGGGTTGGAACTTCCAGATCAAAGCTGGAATGGCTACCCACTACATCTCCCCCTTTTTGTCTAAATAAGAAAGTTCTAACCTAATACAAGACTATATACAAAGGAATGGTTATCAAATATTGTCCAGGAATAATGAGGGATAATGACCTAGATAAGATGGAACTACAACCAATGCAAACAATATCAAGCAAGAAACACATACTAAAATCCAGAGAAGTATAGAGCATAGGTAAATGGCATGTTACAAAGATCATTCCAAAAGGTGTCCTATCCTAAAGAACCTGAATCTAATACTTAATATATTCTATCTACTAAGTTGTAACTATAACTGCTAGTCTTCAATCCCATCAAAGACCTGAGAAGGAATATAATGGTACCTGAGAAATGGTAGATGGATGCAAGCAACTTTCGGGAATCTTGCGAGAGTAGACGGAGACAGCTGGCAGCCTGGACAGTCACCTAATGTTTCTCAGCATTGTTGGTGCATTCAAACTGGCGACAGGCCTAAAGTATCTGACAGACCATTTTCAGAAGCAGGAAATCTGAAAGACCATCTTACCCTGTCTTGGCAGAGTACAGTGGTCGCTTTCCTTGTGTCCCACTTGTCCAGAAAGGATAGCATTGCATTAGTACTGTCAGCCGTCAAGGCAAGGGCAGTTCTTTGCCCAGTAGGCCATTTTGTGCCAAGAAGACAAACTTCCAAATGGAAATGTCTTAGAAGCCCAACATTCTCTCGGGATCAAATTGGTGCAGCCAGGAGCAATTATGTCTCACATCAACAGAATTCTAAGTTATTTAAATGCCATATTCTCTAGGTCTATGAAGTGTTTGAAGATTACCTGTCCATCTGACCTATGTATCTGTAAATCTGGATAACCTAACTAACGTAACTATAGAGATGACAAGCATAGGTGACTATTAATCTATAAGTCTTATCTACCAAAATAACCTAAGGACTAAAGCTTCACGTAAACAAGGTAAACAGTCTATAAGCAAGTGTATGGTAAAGAACGATGACTTCAAAATTGTGACAATACACAAGATGTTATAACAGAGGTAGGAGTATATAGTGCGATTGCAATATGACAATAATCTTAAATATATATCGATATTTATAACAGAGGTAGGAGTATGTAGTGTGATATGCAATATGACAATAATCTTAAATATATATCAATATACCGAATATCCTAAACAGAAGTAGAACCTACATAAAGTATGACAGATATAAATTTACATTTGTATCAATATACAAGTATTTCAAATAAGAGTAGAAATATATGTACATTATAACAAATATAGTTCCATATTTGTATCAATATACAAATTATCTTAAACAGGAATATAAAAATAGTTTACATTTGTATCAACATATAAGAACCCATAACAGTGCAAATTACAGTGCAAATTATTTAAGGCTACTATTTTACTAAATTTGTTTACTAGTATACATAATAATCTAACATAATATCTTATACCTATCCATTCCATTTCTTCTTTTCTTTTTTTTTTTTTTTTTTTGGAATACTGAGTTTAATATTTCCTTCCACCCCCAACCCTATAACCATCATCCATAACCCTGAGAATTATGAAACCTAAGGGAGAAGGGGCGTCGTTTTCTTAGAATTGCTTCCTGCTGTTTAGGGGGTGATGTTATCTCTGTTGGGTACTGTGAGAAAGCTCAGATAGTTAAATCTCAGTTAGACTAACTGTAGGTTCTGCAGTAAGTCTTAGAGTAATGGGTAAGATTGTCTGAAATTCCGGTAAGAAGTGTAGTATGATGATGATTACCATGGCATCATTCTGGATTGGGTAGAGTTGTTGTTGGGGCCCCACCTTCCTTCTGGAGACTTCTGAGATTGCTATTAGAAAAACTTATTTGTTATCAAAATGGAAGATTTGGATTTAAAGAGGACATAGCATGTAAGAAAGGATTCTGAGAAATCAAGAGTAAGCATGCAGAGAATTAGAATCTAGAAGACAATGGTCCCTTTTATTGGTTTCCTTCTGTCCCACACCAGAGGGCTCTTCTGATATGGAACTGAAGAATCTTTCAAACTTTTCTTTTAGCAATGTGCTTGGGTTTAGAGAAGGAGTGAGCCAATTCCATCTCCAAAGCCAGCTTGGCTTATAATTGAATTGGAACCACAACTTTTCTAGATTGATAGAGAGATAGATGTTAGACAGTGAGATTTTACCGTGTGTAGATTGGTACCAATAGATTCTTTCTTTCTGCTGTAAACATCCGGATATCCAAGGCCTTATGATTTTTGGAAGATGGATATTTCCATTATCCTGGAAAGACAAAAACAGAACCCTACCCCAACCTTGATTGTTAAATTTTTCTTACAACTTGTAGAGATGTCACATTGGTGGATGATCTTTTACTTCACCTCATCAAGGGGTTTTTCCTGTTCAAATCGAATTTTTATTAATTTTGTTGGTATCCATAGCTTCTCTTCTCCTGCAGAAACAAAGGCAAAACCCCTTCCCCAACGTAGAACATATCCAGGTTTCCATTCTGAGGTCAGCACATCCTTGAAATAAACCGGTTGGTTTAGCTCAGGAGTTTTGTCTGTCGTCCAATGTCTCTCTGCAGCTGTTGTTCCTTTTTCATCAGCATTGAGAAAATTCAAGGTTAATAAAGCACTATGCAATCTATTTCTAGGAGTCATTGTTACCTGTCGCTGTTTATTTAGCATATCCTTTAAAGTTCGATTGGATCTTTCTATGACTGCTTGGCCTGTGGGATTGTGTGGTATACCCGTAACATGCTTTATATTGTAATAAGCAAAGAATTGTCTCATTTTATTGGAGACATATGCTGGGGCATTGTCTGTCTTAATTTGTACAGGTATTCCCATGATGGCCATAACTTCTAATAGGTGTGTAATCACAGAATCAGCCTTTTCAGAACTCATAGGAGTTGCCCATTGAAATCCTGAATAGGTGTCAATGGTATGATGTACATACTTTAATTTTCCAAATTCTGCAAAATGAAACACATCCATCTGCCAAATTTCATTTCTTTGTATACCTTTTGGATTGCTCCCTGCAGGTAATGGAAGTTGGTTATAGATGGAACAAGTAGGACATTTTTTCACAATATCCTTAGCCTGTTGCCAAGTGATGGAGAAATCCTTCTTCAAACCTTTGCTATTTACATGGCATTTCTTATGAAATTCTGAAGCTTCTAGCACATTACCTATTAGTAACTGATCAATCTCATCATTACCTTGTGCTAGAGGTCCTGGCAGACCTGTATGGGATCTGATATGTGTTATATATATAGGATGTTCCCTTTTTCTGATGATTTCTTGCAATTGTATGAATAATGAAGTTAATTCTGTATTATCAGGAATAAATTCAGCAGTTTCAATATGTAAAACAACTCTCTCTGCATATTGAGAGTCAGTGACTATATTGAGGGGTTCTGTGAAGTCTTTCAGTACAATAAGAATGGCATACAGTTCTGCCTTTTGTACAGAGCTGTATGGACTTTGTACCACTTTACTTAGGTCTCCTGATTTATATCCTGCTTTCCCTGATTTATTTGCATCAGTATAGAATGTGAGGACTCCAGAAATTGGCTTTTGCTGTACAATGTGAGGAAGGACCCATTCGGTCTTCTTTATGAATTCTATTCTCTTGCTTTTGGGATAGTGGTTGTTAATCTCTCCCAAAAAGTTACTGCAGGCTCTCTGCCAGTATTCATTATCTTTCCATAGTGATGAAATTTCTTCATTAGTTAAAGGTACTACAATTTCTGCTGGGTCCATTCCTGTCAACTGGCGAAGTCTTAGTTTACCTTTTTGAATCAAATCAGAGATCTTTTCTATATAAGTCTTTAATTTCTTATTTGGTTTACGTGGTAGGAATATCCATTCCAATATAATATCTTCCCTCTGCATCAAAATACCTGTTGGGGAATGTCTGGAGGGGAATATGACAAGAATGCATTTAAGTTCTGGATCCACACGATCCACATGTGCTTCTCGAATTGTCTTTTCTACTAGGGCCAATTCCTTCTCAGCTTCGGCTGATAATTCTCTTGGACTATTTAATTCTTTGTCCCCTTCTAGAGTATTAGCCAAATTTTGTAGTCCCTCTTTGGGTATTCCCATGATACCCAGTAAGTTGGAAATGCTTCCTAATAACTTTTGAAAATCATTAAGAGTCTTCAATCGATCTCTCCTTAGCTGTACCTTTTGGGGTCGAATTTTTTGTAGCTCTATCTTATATCCTAAGTAGTTAATAGAATCTCCTCTTTGTATTTTTTCAGGAGCAATTTGCAGTCCCCAGCGAGGTAAAACTTTCTTTACTTCTTCAAACATGCTTTCTAATGTATCTAACTTTGGATCAGCTAATAGGATATCATCCATATAGTGATAAATTATGGATTGTGGAAACTTTACACGAATTATCTCCAATGGTTTCTGCACAAAGTATTGGCACAAAGTAGGGCTGTTTAACATTCCCTGTGGGAGAACCTTCCATTGATATCTCTTGACTGGCTGAGAATTGTTATAATTAGGTACTGTGAAGGCAAATTTTTCTCTATCATTTTCTTGTAAGGGTATGGTAAAGAAACAGTCTTTTAAGTCAATAACTATTATAGGCCATTCTTTAGGTAGCATAGAGGGCAGGGGCATCCCAGTCTGTAGGGAGCCCATTGGCTGAATTACTTTATTAATAGCTCTCAGATCTGTCAGCATTCTCCAATTGCCAGACTTTTTTTTAATAACAAATACAGGAGAATTCCAAGGGCTGGTAGATTCTTCAATGTGTTGAGCATTTAACTGCTCTTGAACCAGCTGTTCTAAAGCTTGTAGCTTGTCTTTTGTCAAAGGCCATTGTCCAACCCAGACAGGTTTATTAGTTAGCCATTTTAAAGGTAAGGCAGTTGGTACTTCTGAGAGTTCAACAGCAGTTGTGCTCTGTTTGTGAACAGCCTGAATGGTTGGTGCCTGATTTTTATAGCATGTGATGATATTATTCCTAGAAACATGCATTTGTCTGTATTCTTTTTCTGAAAGTGTAGGAATTTTAATCTGGGTATTCCACTGTTGTAACAGATCTCGGCCCCAAAGATTTACTGCTACATTTGCTACATATGGCTTCAGCCTTCCTCTCTGTCCTTCTGGCCCTGTGCATTCAACCCATCTCGAACTCTGTTTTATCTGAGATAGGGTGCCAATCCCTAAAAGTTGGACATCTACCTCTTGAAGAGGCCAATTTGGATGCCATGATTTTGGTGTAATTATAGTCACATCTGCACCTGTGTCTACCAGTCCCTCCATAACCAGGCCATTAATTCGAATTCTAAGCTTTGGTCTTTGATCATTTATGGAAGTCTGCCAAAATATTTGTTTTATAGTGTTCTTTGTAAACTGTGATCCATCCATCAGAGCTGTTTTATCATCCATTGCAGTATCGGTTTTTACATTAGGCATTGGTTTATTCAGTTGTCTTGGAGAGGAATTTCTTCCACAGTGGCTGGGAATGTTCGTACTACATTTGATTTGGGGGCCTGCAAGAGGCCCCCTGAGGCGTTTCCCGCCAGTAAAGGGTTACCTCGTATATCTATTTTTGATCTGCACTCACTGGTCCAATGTCGGCCTTTGCCACACCTTCTACATAATCCGGGAGGTGGTTGGGGTCTCCTGTTTAGGCTATTCCTAAAAGGAGTATTACTCCTAGGAGTACCCCACGTACAGTTTTTACTTATATGACCTGGTGGACCACATTTAAAACATTTGGTAACACGGGGCCTTCTTTCACCTCTGGGATTTGTCTCTCCTATCCAAGTCTCATTACTGTAGTTACGAGACTCAACACCATTAGTATACTGAATCCACTCTTCCAAAGGAGCTGATCTGATCTTTAATGGTGTAAGTATTCTTCTGCATTCTGCATTAGCATTGTCGAACGCCAAGGACTCAGTTAATACTTTTCTTAATTCTTTATCTGATACAGCTCTTGTTATAGCTGTGTTCAATCTTTGTAAAAAATCAGTGAAGGATTCGTGTGGTCCCTGAAATATCTTTGTGTATACCTCAGTTGGTTTTCCAGGTTCTGGAATTTTTTCCCAAGCATTTAGAGCTGCTGTACGGCATAGGGATATTGTATGTTCATCATAAGTGGCTTGTACATTCCTGTCAGCGAAACATCCCTCACCAAGTATTTGATCTTGGGAGATCACAAAACCTCTGATTTTACCTTGTTGTTCTAAATTTTTTGCCTCTTCTCTCAACCAGCTTTTCCACTGTAGCTGTTGACTATATTCTAGAACAGCTGAAATTAACTGATGCCAGTCATCTGGGATGATTCTATGTGAGGTAGACCACGAATTTAACAATTGTTTTACATATGTGGAGTGTATCCCATATGTAACTACTGCTTCCTTTATATTTTTAAAGTCCCTTGTTGAAATTGGTTGTACTGTATATGTAGTATATGGCTCAGGGTGTGTGTCATCCGCTGGCTTCTCATGGATGATAACAGGATAAGCCATTGTGTGAGAGCCATTTGGAGATGTTACAACCTCTATGGTCTTGCCCTTCTGCTTATTAGGTCCCTTGTCATGTTTACTGAGAGTTTCTTCTAAGGCCTGCAAACGAGCACCTAGAGTCTGTTCTATGGAGTGAACCTCCTCTCTGGCAAGGGACTCCAGATTTCTCATGGAATCATAGAAGTTTTTATGTTCCTCAGAAACACATGATTCCATGGACCTTATCTTATCAATTAATGATAATCTTTCTTCCTTATATAGTGTCTGGAGAGTTAGTGTTCTGTCCATTAAATATTCACATTTATTATCAATAAGATCAATTTTTGGTACAAGCCTGTTTTGTAAATCCTGATCAGCAGATTCCAGAGAAAGAATCTTTTTCTCTAAGGTCTCATTGCTATCCGTTAAAGCAGATTCCAGAGATAGAATCTTTTCCTGTAAGCCTTCATTGTTAGTTTTGAAAGCCTGTAAATCCTGGTTAGCAGATTCCAGAGAAAGAATCTTTTTCTCTAAAGTCTCATTGCTATCCGTTAAAGCAGATTCCAGAGAGAGAATCTTTTCCTGTAAGCCCTCATTGTTAGTTTTGAAAGCCTGTAAATCCTGGTTAGCAGATTCCAGAGAAAGAATCTTTTTCTCTAAGGTCTCATTGCTATCTGTTAAAGCAGATTCCAGAGAGAGAATCTTTTTCTGTAAGCCCTCATTGTTAGTTTTGAAAGCCTGTAAATCCTGGTTAGCAGATTCCAGAGAAAGAATCTTTTTCTCTAAGGTCTCATTGCTATCTGTTAAAGCAGATTCCAGAGAGAGAATCTTTTTCTGTAAGCCCTCATTGTTAGTTTTGAAAGCCTGTAAATCCTGGTTAGCAGATTCCAGAGAGAGAATCTTTTTCTCTAAGGTCTCATTGCTATCTGTTAAAGCAGATTCCAGAGAGAGAATCTTTTTCTGTAAGCCCTCATTGTTAGTTTTGAAAGCCTGTAAATCCTGGTTAGCAGATTCCAGAGAAAGAATCTTTTTCTCTAAGGTCTCATTGCTATCTGTTAAAGCAGATTCCAGAGAGAGAATCTTTTTCTGTAAGCCTTCATTGCTCTCGCTTAAAGCCTGTATCAGTCCCAATAATGACTCATCTTTGTTCTTGCTATTAAACCAGTGTTTGAACACTGTGTGGATTATTACAATGAATACCAAAATGGTACAGGCCAGATATGCCTTAGGAAGGTCATATATTTCCAGGAAGATGTCATTCATCATACAGGCAAAAAGGTTTTCAAATTCTTGTGAGGTAATGTTGTCAGCCATATTACAAGAATTACTCAAAATTTGTTAGTCAGTTTTAAGGTGTAAAATTATCAAGTACTTCTACTTGAAATAAAACGCTGGTTTGCCTATCTTACCTTTCGGTGGTGGTGGGGTTGTAGTGGCGCTTTTCAGCCAGCAGGAGGCGCTGGTACAGCTCCAAAGCAGGGCCTGCTGGCAACCTTGGCGGGCGGCAGCTGGAGGCAGGAGCCGGGATGTCGGGGAGCCAGATGGCGGGAGCCGGGATGGTGGGAGCCGGATGGCGGGGAGCCGGGATGGCGGGGAGCCGGGATGGCGGGGAGCCGGGATGGCGGGAGCCGGGGCCCGCACTCGGGGAGGAGGGGGATCGCCTCACTCACAGCGGTTTTTCTCTGGTCTGGGGGCTAAGCTAGGGAGCTGAGACCGGACTAGCTGCTCCCTTTTTCGGGAATGGAACCGTGTAGGCGTTCCCTGGTTCTATGGAACTCTGCAGGCGGGTTTAGGTACCCACCAGCCAGGGAGAAGGCTGAGGGCGGGAGCCACCCAGGCCTTTGGAACTTGCCCCACGTGAGCGCCAGATATTGGTGAAATTATTAAGGCCACTCCACGTAGATAAAAGGAGATTTATTTAATGGCGTAACTTACAAATTAAGGGATAGGTAGGTCGCGGAGTCTGGGGAAGGTGTATCGCAGTCCAGCGGTGTTCTCTGGAGCTCTGCTTGGTACACCTCTCTAGTCCAGGGTCCCGCAACAGAGAGAGAGAGCCCCCTGATCCAGATCTCAGGTCCCCAGGCGCCTCCCTTGGCCCCGCCTTGTAGGCGTGACATTGCCGAAGTCTCAATGGGGGTTGGAACTTCCAGATCAAAGCTGGAATGGCTACCCACTACAGGCCCTTTACACCCACTCTGTCCTCAACTTCTCTTTGGATCTCCACAAGGCTTGCCGGTGCTCACTGGGGCTACCAATCTCATCACTTCCCACGAGCTCTTCCTTTACTGTTTCCTTACAACAGCCCCTCCCTCAACCAGATTGCTGACATTTCCTTGTCCCTAACATTGCACACGTATGTGTCTACTAGTTGTATGTCTTCACTAATGGATAATAATTTTCCTAAGACCGGGATGTGTGTCTCTTGTTTAATGGGCTGGTGTTCTTGGTTTTAACTCACATATAGCAAGCATGTGCTTTTCTAAGTATATTGAGGAATCGAAGTGTTTGTGGACTGTTTGTTCCTACCCACTCTAGATTCATCCTGAGATCTGTTTGTTGTGTCCAGTGTACATATTGCATCCTTTTCTTCCACAAATTATGGTAGATTTGTTTTCATTTCTGTAAGTATCACTGGATTCTATGATTTTTAGGATCAGAGGACTACAAGTGACTTGTTCATCATTGTATGACTAGGCTTTACCCCAAGACTTATTTATAATAAATGCATAATTAATATTGTTGCATGCTGTGGAAAGAGCTCAGTGACAGACTGCCTAGCATGTGCAAGACCCCGGCCTTAGTTCCCACCTTGTACTGAATCAGCAAACAAATACACAAACATGGTTGAATACTAAATACTAAATAAATGGGAGCCATGATAATAATAACTGGTATTTTTATTTTATGAAATTAGAAACTTAGCTAATGCCTACCTAAGGAGAAGAAAAAACCAATTAAGAAGTAAATACAGGTATGAAAAATGAGCCATTTGTCATTGCTATTTTAATTTTAGGAGATACAATCAGCTTAATTTAGATTTATCATCCATGGGTAGTCTCTCTGAGAGAAAGAAGATGCCCACAGTTTATCTCCAGCATGATGTGAAGTATTTTCCCAGCCAAGGAAAACAAAGGGCATTAGCAGCATTGTATTTTTTCATTTCTCTTCTCTTCTTATGCCACTGTGCACTCAAAAGAAACACTTGCATAGTCTAGGGCATTAGCATCCAAGACAGGGCTAAATTTAAACACATTTATAAAGTGCTCTTGTCTACATAGAAAAAAAAGAGAGAGACTAAATTACCCAGTGATTGAAAAGCAGTTGCTAACCCATCAAGAAAACTCTCAAAAGATTATACACAATTATTTTCCAAAGTAGAGATATCAACCAACCATGAACTCTGTCTCAAGCTTTGTCTCATGGCTGCCAAAGTACTGCAATGACCCTGAGCTGTAATGGCCTGGCTCGGCACCATTGTAGGTGCCTAAGTATTAGCAAGCTATCTGAATCTTCCATCTAGTTAGATTTTCATGGGTTAATTTGTGTTGTCACATGGAAATTTCTAGTAATATAAGTTATTAGAATTCTAGATGCTTGTGTCATTTCTGCCTGCTGCCTAGACAGTTCAGGTATTAATATTAAGGAATGAGCCAATAAACATGTTATATGAGTACAGCTTATATTAAAAGCCTTCAGAGGGGCCGGGCGGTGGTGGCGCACGCCTTTAATCCCAGCACTTGGGAGGCAGAGGCAGGCGGATCTCTGTGAGTTCGAGGCCAGCCTGGTCTCCAAAGCGAGTTCCAGGAAAGGCGCAAAGCTACACAGAGAAACCCTGTCTCGAAGAAAAAAAAAAAAAAAAAACGCCTTCAGAGGACAAAGCAGATCAGTCTCACCAAGGTATCAGACATCACTGTGTAGTAATAATAACTCAAAGAACCACTCAGTTATTTCAGATCCAGAACACTCAATTTATAATGATTACATATTTTCTTTCATGCATTAACTCAATCAGAAAGTTCACTTCTGGCCTCAGTCTTTAGAGGGTTGTTATCATTTTTATGTTCCTCTTTTGAGAAGATTTTCAGGGGACTTGTTTCATTTTGAATACATTGCCACACACAGACTGGAGAATGGTTCCCCTTGCCTAATGCTCAATAGTAATTCTCATGAGGCCAACTAAGTGAAATGATTATCTTTGGTTGGACAGAATTTCTTCCATTCTCTTGATCATCACCATTTTGGCTTCCAGATTTCATTGCAAACTACTTAAATGTTACATAGTAAGTAGATGTTTTGGTTGGAACTATTAACATATCTAAGGCATTGTCTCACTGCAGATAATACCTTCCAAAAATGCTCAATATGCTCCATACATCAGTAAGATTTATGAACCACACCACAGATATAAAGTCCACTGGGATTAATACTTTATTTAGGACTTTTTTCTGTCAAATCCACTAGACAGCACCACCCTACTTTTCACAGAGCTGTGCAGTTAGTAAGTCCAGATGGCATATCAATTGAGTTACCATTTGACAAATGGTTTCCAGAGAGGGCTAGATCATGTCAACTTCTGTATGTTTTCATCATGCAAGTACAATAAAATGTAAAAGACATGAGAAATATTCAGTATCTAAGTTCTAGTTTTCTGTTTTTCAGTTGCTGGGACAAAGCATTCCAACCCAAATGTCTTGGGGAGGAAAGGGTTGATTTGGCTTTCAGCTTACAGTCCATCACTGAGGGAAGTCAGGGTAGGAACTCAAGGCAGAAACCTGGAGGCAGGATCTGAAGCAGCAGCCATGGAACAGTGTTGTTTACTAAATTTTTCTCCCCATGGCTTGCTTAGCCTGCTTTCTTATATAACCCAGGACCACCTGCCCAGGGGTGGCACTGCCCACTGTGGGCTTGCCCTACCACATTAATCATTCATCAGTCAAATGCTTCCCAGGCTTGCCTACAGATCAGTCTGATGGAGGCAATTCTTCAGTTGAGAGTTCTTCTTTTTGGGTGACTATAGTGTGTGTCAAGTTGACAAAATCTAACCAGCATTTTCTATGACTACATTACTGAAAGGCCTTGCTATGGAATATACGTCAGTCTTAGAAAGCACATGTATAAAACATTTGGTAAAACTGAGTGGCCAGGGATCTGCTTGATCATTTCACTGTTCTTTCATTAGTTCTGAGCATGTTGGAATATTCCAGAGAAGACTCCCTGGTTTTGCACTGTCATTTGTCACTTTGTATATACTAATGCTCAGGCACACTTCAAGTGAAAACAAACCAACCAACATAATGGAAAGAATGAAAGGGGGAAAAAAGAATGAAGGGGGAGCTCAGTAGTAGAACATGTGCTTAGCAAATGCTAGGGCCCTGGGTGCTTGGTTCTGCTGTCAGAAGAAAAAAAGATAAACAACAGCAATAATAAAAAGAAATCCTTGGATGGTTTAGTAACAACGATAAAGTAACAGACATCAGTGTCTGTTAGTGTTGTAACAGAATGTCACCATGAAACACAAAAATAAACACACAAAAAAAGCTCTTTTTGTGGTTGTTTGCCTGATTTCACTTTTTTGTTCCTGATATAATTAGAAAATAGCAATGGGAAAAAAATTCTTGAAAAACTCATAGAGGACAAGCAGTCTGATAAAGCACCAATTCCTATCTTTTTTTTTTTTTCTGTCCACATGATCATTGCCAATGACACTGAAAGTAAGTTAAGTTTCTCAGGGAGTAGAGACCATTATTAGAAGCTAGAGAGGTTCCTGAGCGTGAATGAGCATTTACTGCTTTTGCAGTAGATGCAGGTCCAGTTCTCAGCACCCACATCAGGTGGCTCACAAAGTATGTAACTCCAGGGTATCAGCCACCCTCTAGTCCAGTGGTTCTCAACCTTCTTCATGCAGTGACTCTTCAATACAGTTCCACATGTTGTGGTGACCCCAACCATAAATTTTTTTTTAGTTGCTATCTCGTAATTGTAGTTTTGCTACTGTTATGAATCTTAATGTAAATATCTGTGTTTTCTGATAATCTTAGACAACCCCTATGAAAGGGTCTTTTGACTGCCCCAGGGGTCTCGACCAACAGGTTAAGTACCACTGCTCTAGCCCCTGTGGTCACCTGCATACATCTGCACACACAAGGAACACATGAACTCATGTGGCCTCACATACATACATACATATAAATGATAAATTAGTAAATAGTGCCAAGATTAAATAATTCCACACACCTGGCATAGGTGATGTGACCAGACTGTCCTACTTTTATACTTTGCATGCTCAGAACTGTGTTCAAGACTCTAATGAACACCTACAGCATCTTTACAGATTCCAAGCACAGAGCTATGAATCTTTTACTTTTAAATGTGTATTTTTAGAGTTCATAAAAGTGAGATCTCATAAATCTGCTAGTTTCAAAAAACCTGCAGCATTCTGCATAGTGGACCTTGTATTTCAATTTAAACCAAATGGGACCAAGCTTATTACTTCTCTTCTGAAAGGTCATTTTTCATCAAGATTGTATTAGAAAATAAATCATTTAAAGCCATCATTCAGATGGCCCCTTGCATGAATGTCTTAACACGCAAACAGAGGGAGTCTGTAATTTGTTAGTCCAAAATGGTCTGACACTGCCACCTTCTGGCCAGTAGGTGCTATTCTGCTGAAGTCAACATTACGCTGACGTGGATAACATAATTACAACAACCTGTGCAACACAGTCATCAATCTCAAAAAGAGGTCTGAAATCACAGCAGGGGCAAAATGCCAGCGCTGTGCATCCACCTGTGTGGATGTGCGGATGAACTCTTAGAACCCTCTTCATAAGAACAGGCTGCAATGGCAGAGCTTTCAGCAAGCAGTTTTTTGTTTGTTCGTTTTGTTTGGGGGTTTTGTTTTGGTTTTTTTTTTTTAAGACAAGATCTCTTACAGTTCAGACAGGTCTTGAACACACTGTGTAACTAAGGATGTTTCTGAACTGCTACATGGCTAAGGATGACCTTGAGCTGATGGTCAGTCTTCCACCACCTCCCCCAGTACTAGGATTATAGTAGTGTGTGTAGTGCTAGGATCAAACTCAGAGCGTGGTGGATACTAGTCAGGCACTCTACCAACAGAAATATATCTCCAACCTCCCCTTTCCTGCCATTTTTTTTAGGGGGGTGGTTTTTCTTGTTGTTTTGTTTTGTGGAGACAAGGTCTTACGTGGCTCCAGTTGACCTACAATTCTCTGTGTACCTAAGACTGACCTTGAACTCTCCATTTCTCTGCCTCAGCCTCCTAAGCAGGGGGGACTCTAGGAGGGAGTCATTATTCTCAGAAGTATCAGGCAACTTTCTGTTAAAGGCAGGCAAGCTCTGTGAGTTTAGACTGGGATCGTCTTAATGGCCTCAGGAAACTGCCAGCTTATAAGGGATGCATATTTTAGTTCCAGTGTTCTCTTGCTTTGGTGGATTAAATTTTATTTTAATCCTTTATGCGTTGTCTGCTTTGAGTCTGATCAAATTAACTCCTTACTGAAGAAGCACATCTTTAGCTCAGGATAGACTTATATAATATAAAATATTATCAGCTATCTTTGCTTCCATATACTTGATATGAAAATTTACCTTGTTAAAATATATTCAGTATCATTGTCAGTTTTTGTAGTTACCAAAGATAAGATAAAGTTGGCTTGCTTGTAACTGCAATTCATCACAGGTAACAGGTCTTCATTTTGGAGTAACCTCTTAATATAATTAAGGAACAATGTCCAAATATCATGTAAATGTAAAAATCCATTGAGCTTGACAAGAAATGACTTGCTGTTTCTCTGAGAAGTTTTTATCTTTTCATAACTGAGTTGCTCCATTTTCCCATCTTCCACAGAATGCTAGTCTCCAAGCTAAGGGCAGCAGCGTTAAATATTAGAATGTATAAATTAGCTCTAAAAAAGAAACTGGCGACATCTCTACAATGCTGAGTAATTAAACAGGCCTACCGTGCCTGCCGGAATTACAGAACTTAAGTGAGGATTAATGAGGCCTGAAAATGTCGAGTCCCACAGTCTCCAAACACCAAGAAGGCACCAAGAAAGTGCCGCAGCTCTCCCCGCATTGAACAGCTGCCCATTTCCAAGGCAAAGATGATTGTATCTGTTCCTGCTTAGATTCAGGAACAGCTCGGTACAAATCTATAGCAAATAATGGCGCTTTCAACTAAACATCCTCCACTATCACTTGATTTCCATTCCGTGGCAGTTGGCCCTACCTCTGCCCTAGATTGCCGCATATAGAGGAGTAGGCATGTGGATTCTGAGTCTGCACCCTAGGCTCCTTCTTAAACCGGATGATAAAAAGGACAAGATCTTATACACAATCACACTTATTAGGGTGCAGCAAGCAAAACAGGAAATAAAATAAAGCTTCATTTCTCCACCCCTCACACACACACACACACACACACACACACACACACACACACACACACACCATTGCTAGGACCAAGGAGAGGGAGAGGTTCTGCAGTTCGGGGACTGTGAAGATTTGCGATAAATTCTTGCAGAAAACAGTGAGCACACCAAGAAAAGGTTTCTTCAGATTGATTCTAGCTTTATAGTGATTGCTAATGCCAAACAGCCTAAGGAAGCACGGAATGGTTTGGTCTTAATTGTCGGTAGCTAGAAGGACATTGCAATCCCATCTAACTGCGTTGTTCATTTGTTTAACCTCCTTTCTTAGCATCAAGGATGGGTATTTGTAGAAACTGAAAGGATGGTGGCCCTCCTTGAATACATTTAAGTTAGTGTTCTTTGAGGTTCTAATTATAGCCGAAGGTTTTGGATTACCCATGTTCTTCTCACACACAGGAATTTATATGCTTGAGCACCATGGTCCAGTCTCTGCCCATCTCAAAAACTTACGAATTCTCACGAAGGACAGACCGTGGTCTCTGAAACACATAATCTAATTTCAGGGTGTGATTAGGCTGTCATTTGAGGTGATTTTTGCATGTCTACCAGTTGGCTTTCTTCCAAGTAATTGAAAACTCCTTCCTCATATTTTAGTTCTCACATATCTCTCTGACTATCCATCTATCTCTCATACACATACAGGTCTATCTTAACAGGTAAGTTTGAATATTTCATGAAACTTTTAATCTCTCATTCAGACTGAATTTAGCAGGCACTAAGCCCAGCTTTTATTTAACAATACACAAAATGCTCACTTATAAACACTTGTGAACATTATGCTTCTGGGACTTCCAGAGGGGCAACAGCATTTCCTTGGCTTGAACTATGCTAACTTGAATAGGTTGATAGGTCAAGTTGTGTCCTGCCTGACCACTTCCCTTAGGGGTGATGGAACTCTGAATGTTGACCTGATGGAATTCCATATCTCCCTGTAGCCCATGTTCACATCTTTTCAACCCTGGGTCACTTCTGCCCTTGATAGCTCTGCTAAGAAAGCCTGAATGAACAGGCTGCTGTAGTGAAGTCATTAAAGCCTGCATGAAACCAGCAATCAGGTGGTGAAATGTCACCCATAGAAATTTATGGCTTCCCTGCCTGTCCTGCTATGATACTAGTTTTACATCAACTTGACACAAACTAGCATTATTGGAAGGGAGAGAATCTCAGTTGAAAAAATAATTGGGCTGTAGGCAGGCCTGAAGGACATTTTCTTAATCAATGATTGATGTGGGAGGGTCCAGTCCATTGTGGGTGGAGCCACCCCAGACTGTTGGGTTCTACAAGAAAGCAGGCTGAGCAAGTTGTGAAGAGCAAACCAGTACAGCACCCCTCCATGGCCTCTGCATCAGCTCCTGCCCCCAAGTCCCTGCCCTGTTTGAGTCCCTGTCCTAACTTCCTTCAGTGATGGACTACAAATATGAAAGTATAAGCCAAATAAACTTTTTCCTTCCCAACTTGCTTTTGGTCATGGTGTTTCATCATTGCAATAGAAACCATATCATACTTATTGTGGTATAGCTCTCAAAGATGTCAGTGTTGATCGCCACCATCTAAACATGCCAGCTTGTATGTTGTCATCGAAGTGTCTTCACAGTGGTCATCATTACCAGCCTACCTCTGTGGAATCAGGCAGCAACCTATCCAAGGTTGTGCCCCAGATCAATACCGAAGTCATTGCTGAGTCCAGATCCCTAAATAACAGGTTTGACCTGATGGGTGTCAAGTGTACCTTTGTTCATTGATGAAAGAGGGTACAGTATTCAGAGAATGGAATGGATTTTCTGAGGCCTCTAAGGATGCTACTACCCTAGAGAAGGACTGGTAAGAAAGTTCTGGATACTGTTAAAGGAGAATACCCAAGTAAAATCATCACAAAGTCACTGCTGTCACGGGGGATCTTACCATGTTTTAGACACTGAAACATGTTCTCATCAATTGATTTATTGGGTAGTATAGGCTCTTGTATATAAGTACTGGGGTATGCTTTAAATACAAAGCCTTTGCTATAGACTCAAGCTTTCTGTTTAATAAATTTTCAATAAATTATTCCCTGTCTTTAAAAATCAGCTTTGGAGGTTTAGAGGTACAGCTCAACAATAGAGGCTTTGCCTAGCACACTCAAGGCCCTTCGTTAAAGCTCTTGTACTGCCAAAAGTATGGTGAAAAATATAAAGAGTTTCATTATCGGTGAGAATAACTGTTTTCCAAATAAGAAACTACTTGAGTTGCTCCTGCTAAGTAGTGCTGAGAGGCTATTAATAGGTATTTTCTCCTTTTTGCTCACCTACAAAATTATAATCATATTTCTTTTTATATTAAAGAACATTTTCATTATTTAAATTTATGTAAATGTCTTTTTAATGGTTGACTTTATTGTATATTTTATTATCAACAAGTCCTTTTAAAGATATATTTTTTTCAATTAAGAAAGAAAGCAGAAGTTTCTCTCTGTGAGTATACATGTAATTACGTATTGTTCAAAATACTCACATGATAAAGTTACACAAAATAGAGGCAATTACAATCCTTAACATTTTTTGTTTCACTTCCTAAGTACCCATTCAGTGTGCTACAAATGTTCTCTGTTAGTTGTTCCATATTTAAATGAGTAAAAA
This sequence comes from Peromyscus californicus insignis, assembly GCF_007827085.1. Classification (NCBI taxonomy): domain Eukaryota; kingdom Metazoa; phylum Chordata; class Mammalia; order Rodentia; family Cricetidae; genus Peromyscus; species Peromyscus californicus. Next base: position 70,516,785 of record NW_026294573.1, on the reverse strand, counting down.
TATTTAAACATATTTTCACTGGATTTGGTTAACTGGAATAGGTTAGTGAGTGAGATAAGGGGAAATAGATACTCAATAGAAAAAAGTTTTTGAACACCTACCTCTATTGCACATAGATGTACTTGCTTACACATCATAAGTACTTAAGTCTTTTAATATATTTCCCAAAATATGCACAAAAATGATCAGTCTGCAAAAGTCAAGAAAAAATGAAATGTAACTATTACAGTAACTATTTCAGAAAGATTAGTTAATTGAAGACGTTTCTGCTTGAGCTTTTATTATTTCTTTTTTGTTTGCCCATTGATGCAGTTACTGTTTTGTTTCTTTGCAACAGGGCTTCACTATGTCCCTCAGCCTGGCCTCAAATGTGATTGTCAATCTTGCTTGTCAACTTGACTGCATCTGGAATGAACTAAAAGCCAAGTGGTTGAACACCACTGTGAGAGATTTCTGTCACTTTAAACCTGGATAGCACCTCTGGTGGCAGGCCCCACAAGAGACAGAGACAAAGCCCATGCTTTCTGCCCATTTGTTCTCACTCTCACTGGCCAGTACACTTCCCCTGCTGCTGAGGCATTCCTTTCCAACTTCTTTGGAATGTCCATGTAGACCGAAAATCAGCAGCTCTCCAAGACTCCAACACCAGATTGGGACCACTGAAACATGCAGCTTCATGTACTTATTCTCACCCTTTCCACATGAAACTACCGTGTTAGACTACCAGGCTGCAGCCTGTAAACTCTTCTGATAAATCCCCCTTTAATATATATTTAGTCTATTAGTTCTGTTCCTTTAGAGAACAGATCATGGTCCCAAGAGTAGGTCTTGTCTCAAATCCTGAAAATTTGAAAAGGGCATCATTAACACAAGTCTAGTACTCCATTCAGATCCAAGTCTTTTAACAGTAACACTGTGATTGCCTTAAGTTGACATTGTCAACTTCCTTTCATAAAGCCCTTGTGGATTTTGCTAACTAAGGAGTTTAAAGTACTTGTTTCCCACCTTTAGCAAGTTTCCTCTTATCACTGTGGCACACTCACCACAACACAAATCTTTGAAGCTGTCTTCAGGCAAGATAGGAGGACAATCTCCACTTAGGATGTTAAGAAATAGGATTGGAGGTTTTAGCTCGAGCTTGTAGGCCTGTTCCTGCCATCCTGAGCACGGTGCTTATGAGTGGGTGGTATTTGCATTTCAGAGAGGACCCTGTGATATTTCTTCAAGGAAACTCTAATATGGGGATGAAGTCAAAGTTTCTTCACCCTAAGACTCACCAGTTTAGAAAAGTGTTAGGGTATGTGTTTGTTTTGTGTTGTTTTTCTTTAAGTCAGATAGCATGGATAGGATAGGTTGTACCTATCCTACTAGCATCCAGGAAGCTGAAACAGGAGGATTTCAAGTGAAGGTTGAACCGAGTACTGAGAAATATCTTGTCTCATAACCCAACAATAAAGAAAAGAGGAAAGCTTGAAAACAATGCAGCTACTTACTTATGTCTAAATAATAGTAAGAGCTGTCTTTCATTCCCATCCACTATGCTATAGGAAAGCTTACTAGATGAACGAAATAAAAAAATAAAGTGTGAGTGAATGGTTCTGAAAGCTGAGCCTTGTTTGTAATTTTTCTACTTTTTTTTCTTATTTCATCATCACTAATAGGCAAAAGGTCATATCTGATTGTAAAATCCATCCAAACAGACATCAAGTTCAGCAGGACCACAGCAAGAAGTCCTGTTTTTTAGCTGGCAGGCAAGTTTGACTATTTATTGTTGGTCGCTTCCAGAACCTTATCTTTGTTTGAAAGGCTTACTAAAAGAGTCTCTGATGACATCCTATCACAGCATAAGCATTATTGTGTATTTAATACAGTGTCCTGCTGTCTGGGGAAAAAATGAAAATGAGTTCCAATCAAGAATTGAAAGTATTTGAAAAAAGTGAATGTGAGACTTAAAAGCTGTTTTTATTGCCCAATTACACTACTAAGATGGCAAGAAAATCTTTACAATCTATAAAACAGACATATAATAGACTTCCATAAAAATGATCCCATATTTAAAACTCAGGGAAACAGAATTTCCTAGATTTCTATGGGGGAAGGGATTAAAATCAAGATTAGGTGAGTTCACATACAACAGGCTTGTTCCTTTGCCCATTGAGTGAATCAGTATTGCAAGATTGTGTGCTAAATCATTGCTATTCAATCTAGTCCACACAAGTAAAAACAAGAACATAGCAAATGACTAAGAAATTATTGCCAGACTATATTTCCAGAACTCTTGAAATTATTTCACACAGTATACTACACCTATCAAATCTTACAGGGAATGGGAAATTTGGAAGTAAGAACATTGCCTTATAACTTCGTTTCAAACTATATTAAAACTCGGGTGTTAATAAATAAAGGATGGTTATCAAAGGGACATGTTTGGTCTTAAAAGAGATGAGCAACCTAAGCTTGTTCTATGATGCCAAAACTACACTCTTCTTGTTGATTTCAAGTCAGGTGGTTTGCCAAGGCCACACTGACCTAAGCCTCAAGACCACCAGGACTGGGAAATCTCTCCCACTTCCAAGCCCTCAAAGTCTATCTTGAAAAGTCTAATAAAGTCCAAATTAACCAAAAGCAATAGAGTCTACTGGAAAGGCATATTTATTGGTCTTTGTTTTATACTATACTTATTTATCTGATAGTAGTTAAAATAATAAGCTAATTCTTTGAAATTTTGAAATCTTGTATTTTCTTATGTTTTAATCATGCAACAAAATTTTATCAACTACCAACTATGTGGGACCAAACTGGTGCTCAGAGAGCAACTGGAAGTTTTTATTGTGATATAAAAGGCCAAATAGAGGCACTTCTTTTTAATTATTCATCTTAAATGGAAGCTGAGACTAGTCAGGACAGTCACTCTTACCTAAGTAAGCGCTAGATGACTTTGTTAAAGGAAATGGAGAAGCAGATGAAAGAAAAGGGTCCCAAATAATGGGAAATATTTAGAACCTGCCCACTAAAGGGAACATCAGAAGGGTTACATTATAGCTTCAGCTTAGATACTGAGCAGGGCCCATGGCAAAAAAAAATAAAGCTGAAGAGATAAGCCTGACCTAGATGGACCAATGTCAATTTCAAACAGACTGCAACAGTTCTCAGTAATGGACATCATTCTGTGCATTGTATGAAAGGAATTTTGAGATTCAAGATCACACGTGATGTTACTAAGTGAAGCAGTGTCTCAATTGGGCTCTTGGCGAGATGCAGAAGGTACATATGTACTGAGCAACAGAGATCAATAAAGGGATAGCTGGCAAGTCACAATGAGGGTGAGTGTGCCAGTGTCAACCTAAATAGGAAATGTTTATTATCACTCTGCTTAAAGACAATGAAAACAGTCTGGATGCAAACAGAGTAGTGTATGTAGAAAGGATCTTTAGGCAGTTACTAAAGGGAAGTCCACCCAGTGTGTCTGGCAAGAGGGAAAAAGTGAAATAAAAACTTTGACACCATTTGAAACTGCTGATACCCAACTTCAAGGCAGAAGGTAACAAGAGGACTCATAAATCTAATTTAGTCATAAATCTAAAGCTTGGTGAAGGAATTGGGGAGATCTAAGCATGCAAATATGAAAAGCAGTAAAGCAAGAGCCAAATTTTAACTCAAGCCTGATTGCATGTTTCCAATTCCCAGAGCATTAGGCAGACTGAAAAAGAACCATCAAAGTATTAGGATCAAAAGTGATCTTCAGTGAAGCTGATGAGATGGCTCCTTGGTTAAGAGCACTTGCTGATCTTGCTGAAAACACAAGTTCAGTCCCTGGCACCTACATGTAAGTTGAAAACCATGTGTAACTCCAGTTCTAGAGGATCTGGCACCTTTTTTTGATCTCCATGTGCATCAAGCACATGGAATGAACATACATATGTGTTGTCAAATACTTGTGTACACAAATAAAATAAATCTTTGATAGTCCAACAAAATGAAAAGTAAGTTAATAGTATATTCAGAATGCAATTGAGAAAGAAATGAAGGAAGAAATAAAGAAAGGAAAAGGAAGACTGAAAGAAAGACAGAAAGAACTGTAGATGTAATTCTAAACAGTCTTATTAAATAAGAAACGCAGAGCCAAATAAAGAGTTAAAAGCCCAAGAGGTCAGAACACTGTCGAATAGCCTTTAGCTTACCAGCTGCTGCCGTCCTTCCCCTGAGAAAAGAGACCTACTTCCTGTGTGTCTGTATTTTTATTGACTTTGTGTTCTGCCTTCTCATTGGTTCTAAATCCAACCACATGACTTTTCATCACTGCCTGTCTACACAGACCTCCATGTCTCTATGGTTGGTACTTGGATTAAAGGCGCGTGTCACCCAGCTGGCTGTGTCCTTGAACACACAGACTCTGCCTGCCATGTGATCAGATTAAGGGCGTGTGCTACCACTGCCAGACTTCTGCTAAATGGCTTGCTATTAGCTCTGACCCCCAAGCAACTTTATTTATTAACATACAAATTAAATCACATTTCAGCACAAATAAAATAGCACCATAAAGAACCTTCAAATTTATGGCTATTTGGAAACTGTGGCATAGAATTTGAGCTATAGAATATGTCTATATGTTCTCATAAGAATGCAATGATCTTGATGCTATAAGCAATTATTGAAAATAAAAAATTGACATATGTTTTAAGTGTAAATGACTATTGGAATGCCTTGAGTCTCATACTACAATTTCTAAGATAATTAAAATTCATGCAATTATAATTTCTTTTAATCTACTAATTTTCTAATGTAAAATGTCTTCAGTGGAGATGTTTTATTTCATTTTCATTGTAAGTACTAAAATATGCCTTCCTATTTTCAATAATTTCAACATTTAACTTTTATGTTGCTCTTTAGATAACTTTAACCAAAGTTTTAATTGTATACTTTATTTTTCAAATTGATATTTAGCCCAATGTAATATATAATAATATCATTTTAAAGCAATAAGTCATAATGACTTTGATAGAAAAGAGAATCATTATTCATTAAGTACACTCTATATGACTACTAGAGAGACAGCAAAGTTGAGACACAAAACAAATCACAGATACCCTCCACAAAGACAATAAAGACAGATATTTTACTACTATGAATGTATGACCTTGTTAATATGTCCAATTACCCAAATTCCTTAAGCATATTTCATCTTTCAAAATTGAGAAAATTAAATTATATAATCTGTAATTATCTCTCTAATTCTGAAATCCTTGATTCCTGGAATTAAGATAGCTATCTCTGCAACTAAATATAATTTACCAGTAATATAGAAGGAAAGATCCCTGGCTTCCTAGACTTGCATATTCTTAACAAAGCTTTAAAACTAAGGGGCTGCAGATAAGGTTCAGTCAACAAAGTGTTTTCAATGCAAGTATGATTTTCAATTTCCAAAACCCATGTGCAAATTAGGGTGTGACAGTATGTGACTGTAACCCAACACTGGGGAAGTGGAGACAAGGGGATCCTTGGAAGTTTCTAGCCAGCTAGCCTTGCTGAATTGATGTGCTCCTGGCTTAGTGAGAGATCCTATCTCATAAAATAATGTTGAGACGATATAAAAGAAAGGACTTGATGTCTCCCTCTCACTTCCACATACATGTGCTCCATCACACACACACACACACACACACACACACACACACACACACACACACACACACACATATATACAAATGCATGTGCACACACATACTTTATTAATAGAGTTCTGCTTGAAAAATGACTACAATAGACGTGGCACCATTATGGGACCTGCTAGATGCAGAGGGCTCTGAGAATTACACCTCTCAACTTAGCAGAGGCCATACATGAGTAAACCATTCTCAAACTCTCAAACTTCTGACTGGATTTAATGATTCAAGAAAGTGCTATGCGAACCATATGAGGGAAAAAGGCAGTCATACCTGGAACTGGACCAGGCATATTCCAATACTAACCTGCCAGGCAAGATGTACCCACTAGTGTTATAATGGAATAAAGGTTACTTTCTGGCTGGATATGAGGTCTGCTCCACAAGAAGCAGCTCATTCTTGGTATTGTAAACTTGGTCAGTGCCAAAAGCTGGGAAATCATAGCCCCAACAAGAAAACTTACTACTCTTGTTTTGATAAATGGTCACATTGCTAACTTGCTTTCTAAATATTTGTGTTTATACCCACATATCAGTGCTACTCTCAACCTTTGTCAGAGAAACTTTTTTTACACTGAGAAATATAGGGTGATAAGGTTATAGGTTATAGGGAATTTCTAGATCTTTTTCTGTTGTTGTTGTTTTTCTTTTTTTTTGAGACAGGGTTTCTCTGTGTAGCTTTGTGCCTTTCCTGGATCTCACTCTGTAGACCAGGCTGGCCTCAAACTCACAAAGATCCACCTGCCTCTACCTCCCAAGCGCTGGGATTAAAGGCATGTGCCACCACCGCCCGGCAGTTTCTAGATCTTGGCAAAATTATAATACTCCAATATATCAAACACACACTATAACTGACAGTAATAAATCAAAAAAGCATGTAAAAAAGTCAAATGTGATTTCTGAACACAAGAATCAAAGGAAGTACATTCAATATTCTCAAAGAATGGGAAAGAATGACATGACGAGAAAACAAGGACTCAGAAAGACCACAGAAAATGTGGAGGACAGAAATAATGATTTTTATAAAGTACCAAAAATGTTACATAACAGAACTGACATATGAGACTAAGCAACTTATCAATGATCTAGAAAAGTGAGTTACAGAAATTTCCCAGGGTATATCACAAAGACATGAGAAGATTCTGGCCTGTAAGGACACAGGCATACAGATAGGTAGAAAGAGAAATGTCAAAACCTTTATAAAGGCAGTCACCCCACACACACAAAAAAAAGGAAATAAAAAATAAAGAACAAAAACATTGGAAAATATCTCAGAAAATCCCAGACTTGAGAAAAATGAATAGTAACAGAAAGAGGAAATCCTAGATATTTAAGTTTACCAAGTAGTTTTGATAATAAAGATGAATCTAAACAGATACAGTAAATTTTTAAGAACTTCAAAATGAAGAAAACAATCAACTTTGCAACAAGGTTCCTAATAGCAGCACTCATTGCAGAAATAAAATGGTGTAGCTACCCAAGACACAGAAGGAAAATAACAAGTTCAGAGCTGGGTAGCTAGACAAGGCAGCAATCCAATACTAGAACTAAACAGGGGCATTCTCCATCATAGCAAGGCCCAGGATGTTCCCACAGGAAGAAATTCTCCAAATACCATCTTAAAAGCTTTGGCAAGAAGAGGAATTGACCCAAAAGATGCTGAAAACAGCGAATAAGGGGTGGAAAAATCCCACTCCTTCTACCTTTCACATTCCAAGTTGACGAAGGCTCGCCTTGATTTTTCTTTTGTTTTAGTTGTCATTTTTGTTTTGTTTTGTTTTGTTTTTTAAGACAGGGTCTCACTATGTAGTTCCGGCTATCCTGGAACTCACTATGTACACCAGGCTGGCCCCAAACTCAGAGATCCATCTGCCTCTACCTCCCAAGTGCTGGGATTAAAGGCACATGCCGCCACACCTGGCCTTTTATTTTGTTTTAGAGATTATATAGTTACAACAGATCTCCCTTCCCTTCCTTCACTCCAGACTGTCCCATATAACTGTCCCTGCTCCTTTCAGAGTCATGGTCCCTTTTCCACTAATTGTCATTGCATGCATTTTATATATATATTCCTAAATATAACCTACTCAGTACATATAATATTACCTGTGTGTATATTTTCAGAACTGACTGTTTGGCACTGGACAATTAATTAATGTGCTCTTCCTGGTTTCCTGCATCTCTCCTGCTCCCCGATGTCCTCAGTTGCCTACAGTTCACTGTATAGGGTTGAGGCTTCATGAGCTTTTCTCTATCCATTTTGGCATGTTCATTAATGTCATACTTCTTCAGCTCACATTTAAACAGTCATATTGGTGAGACCATCAGTATAGCTTCTGATATTACTTAGAGACACAATCTTACAGCGAATTCCCTGATCCTCTGGTTTTTACATCATTCCACCTGCTCAGATTTCACAATGTTTCCTGAGCCAGAAAATACAACCAATCAAAATACAGAGTTGTGAAGCCCAGTCCCAATGGATATACCACCTTGCTTTAGAAAACTCTTTCACCCCAGAACTTCACTGTAGAGCTGTCACTGAGTCAGCCGGCCATGCAACAAGAGCAAACTCAGGGCAAAGGTTCTTGCAAATCTCAAGCCATATAAATTTAATGAAGGATGTCTATTACACTAGTGATACTGAGCACATGATGTATTTAATACATAAAATTGTTTTGCTACAAATACAATAATGAGTAAAGTATAATATTCCCAGTTCAGTGATAGACACCTGACAACTCCTAAGAAATGCCAATTTTTTTTTCCTCCTAGATATTTATCAATCACCTGCCCATACCTAGGGAAATTAGATCAGATGAGCATCTAAGATCTGTGAGAGAATTGTATTTTGTTGTTTTTCATCATATTTTACATATTGTCACAAATCATAGTCAAATGCTTCTTCTGACCTAACATTGGACTAGAGGCTTTGCCCCAGTACTACTCTATGCTCTCTCTCTTCCTATAATATCATATGTCTTAATTGGGGGTTTTATTACTGTGATAAAACACCATGAACGAAAGAAAGTTGGGAGGGAAGGGTTTATTTCCTTTTATATCTTATAAAGTCCATCATCCAGGGAAGTCAGGGCAGAAACCTGGGTACAGGAGCTAATGCTGATGCCGTGGAGCAGCTCCTCATGGCTTGCTCAGCCTGCTTTCTTATAGAACACAGGACCACCATCTAGGGTGGCAACATCCACAGTGATCTGGGCCCTCCCACATCAATCACTAAGTAAGAAAATGCACCACAGCCTTGCCCATAGCCCAAACTTCTGGGGGCATTTTCTCAGTTGAGGTTCCCACTTCCCAAATGACTCTAGCTACATGTTAAGTTGACATGAAAGTAGCCAGCACACCATGAAAAAAATCAGTTCTAAAATATAAACTTCCTAGACAGGCGGTGATGTCATATCCTTTAATTCCAGCACTTGGGAGGCAGAGGTAGGCCAATCTCTGAGTTCAAGGCCAGCCTGGTCTACAGAGCAAGTTTTAGGACAGCCAGATCTACGCAGAAATATCTTAAAATATATATATATATATATATATATATATATATAAATTTCCCCAATCCAATTAGTTCCACATTTTGAAACACATGCACTAGAATCTGAAAATATTGTATTGCATATTTTCTAGATAAAATAGACTTTCTTTACACAGAGCTTGAAAATACACATATTTTTATTGACATCACCCAAAAGTGACACAGACAACCATCTGCATAATTTAGAGCCAGAAATGACTGTTTTCATCATTATGATGACATACATCTGGTTTCCAGTTTTCCTGTTCAATAGTTCTTAGTCTTTTTAAAATAAATAAAATTACCCTATTTGTCTGGGAAGGGCTAGGTATATGGAAAGAGTTATCACCGGCTCCACCAGGTCTTTAGAGTTATTCATATGCTTCCCATTTTAAAGGGTGTGTATTTTACTTTCTTTTTGATATATAATTACTTTTCTTCCCTCCTTCTTTTCCTCTCTTCAGCCCCTCCCTTGCATTCTCCCACTGCTCTCTCAAATTCACTCAGATTTTAGGAATAGATAGAAAAAATATGTATGTATAGATATAGATATAGATTTTTAAATTTACCTAAATATATATTATATTATATATATATATATATAATTTCTAAATATATAAATACAACCTGCTTAGTCCATACAGTGTTACCTGTATGTATATGATCTCAGGGCCAACCTCTTGGTATTGGATAAAAAATTGGGGGACATTTCCCTGGAAAGATCATTTCTCCTGCTCTCAGCATTACCCCATTGCCCACAATTCTTTGTCTAGGGATGAAGACCCACAAGCTTTTTCCTTTCCATGTTAGCATGTACATTGGTGTCATTTTTATTCAAGTCTTGTTTAGACAACCATGATGAATAGACTTCATGCGTATAGCCTCTATGATATTTCTAGGAGACACAATCTCATGGAAAATTTCCTTTTCCCATGACTCTTATAATCTTTGTACCCTCCCTTCTACAATAATCTCTGGGCCTTAGATGTAGGAGTTGTGTTGTAGCAGTATAAGTTAAAAATGGGCACCACAAAATCCTCTTTTTCTCTGTACTTTTATATTGGTTGTGGTTTTCTGGCATGATCTCTGTCTGTTGAAAAAGGAGTTTCTTTAATAATTGAGGAGAGCTCTACTCATCTATGAGTATAAGGACAAATATTTAGAGTGTAGTTAGGGAGTATGCTGGTTTAGTAAAGTGGTGATTGTAGGTTCTTCTCCAAGATCAGTGACTTTACTGGGTAGTTGGCTAGGTTTCCAGCATCAGACATGTTTTTTTTTTTTTCTCCTATTGAAAAGTCTTTGAGTCCAATTAGAGAGCGGCTGGTCACCAAAGTATGTAGGCCAGTATTGCATACTTAGTGTTGTTATACAGTGGTCATTATTGTGATTCATGGGCATCATAGTTGAGTATGACTATTGTTTGCTTCCCTTCATTGGAAGCTCGAGTAGTACCTTATGGTACCATGAAAGCTAATCCTCAGAAAAGACAAATGTGGCAAGTTCTTTCTCATGTGCAGTTCTTAGCTCCAAGTCTTCAGATGTGAATAGAATCTAGCATAATGGCTAAAACCAGGAAAGTGAAAGGAGACCATGGTGGGAAGTAGTACAGAGGGGAATAGCAGCATGCACATGACTTGAAGGGAGAAAAATGGAAGCATTAGTTAGGGAAAGGGGGAAATTAATACAGAAGAAGGACAGAGGAGGGTAAAATCATATTAAAGACATCTAGAAAAGTCATGAGTAATCATATTATTACCCATCTACATAAAACTACATATAATACATATAAGTCTGAGTATACAAAGCATATATAGTTTAAATGAAATCTTCCCATCTGGGCTGACAATGCTCCCCCAGAAGAGTCATAGACTATATAACAAACATCGCAATACCAGGAATGAGAAACTGCCATTAAAGTTGTTGATTAGAGTTGTTCAAAAGATTGCAAAAACAGTATAGGTTATTACTGTTGGCCTTGGTTACCTCCAAGAGGTAGAAGGTAAATCCCTATTGCTGAAGATATTGTGCACTTCATTCATAGGACCTAGAGAACCAAAGCTGCATTTATTTTCTTAAGTGACTTCAAAACAGAATTATATTTCAAAATTAGAACTTATTTCTGAGTGAGAATTCACATGCAGAAGTAAAATAGTTTTAAGAAGATAGAATGAGTTGCTATAAAATCATTAAATCCATTGAAAGCGGTGAGAAAAAATTCAAAACAAGACATACACCATTTGAGCAGCATTATCATCCAGTTTTCCTTATGGCATTTGTAGAATACTCCATTAACAATGCATGATTTGCCTTCCTTCAATTGTGCATGGAAACTTACTGCACTTAAATATGTTCTAGCTCATAAGTCAGGCATTTCTAAATCTTATAAGGTTAAAACTGTAGAAAGTATTCCTCATGACCGTAAGGATAGACAATAAAATCTTAGATAACTTGAAGAAAATGAAAGTCACAACTTTAAAAAGTAGCAAAGAAATAGAAAGTTGGAAGAGGATTATAACCATAAAAGAAATGGATGCTGGTGTGGTGGTCCACGCCTGCAACCACAGCATTGAAGAAACTAAGGCAGGTAGCAAATTCTAAACCCAGTCTTGGCCACATAACAAGACCTGTCAGAAAAGATGGAAAGAGAGAAAAGAAGGTAAATACAGAGGAGGAAGGAAAGGGGAAGAAATTAAAAAAAAAAAAAGAAAACACAAAGAATAACAATTAACTTATAATTAAAAGTCAAAATCCAAGCATCGCCATTTTTATCATTTTTTTAACAACTAAGGAAGATTCAGCATCAATATTTCAGAAATTCTTCCAGATGACAAAAAAGGGGAGACATTTCCAATCACTTTGCTGACAGTATACTATTAACACAAACATCCAATGGGGATATTAAAATAAAATACGGGACAAATATCCCTTCTGAAAAGATCTGTAGAGGGGGTATGCTCGGCAGCTCTACTTGTGTTTAAGAGAATAAGGCCACAGTTCTCTGTTTCAAATGTAGTGAGTGCTGTGTCTGGAGAACCTCATGAGTACCATGAGTGTATGAAAGGAGATCAAAGGTAAACTGATCGAGTTTAGGAAAAATAATGACTTGATAAATGAATAACTTCACTGCAGAAAAAACTTAAAGAGAATTTTCAAAAGTTCTATTAGAACTAATCAGGAGATTTAGCAAGGGAACCAAATTCAGAATCACTACATGTAAATAATACATTGCATTTCTATTTACTAGAGACAGACAGATTGAAAAGTAATTTTTAAAGTGTGGTTTAATATCCCATATATTAATTACAGAACATGTAAAACTAGGTATAATGAAAGATGTTTCCAGTCACTAACTATTGATCACACACACACACACACACACACACACACACACACACACACACACTTTAGAAAAATGTCAAATACATGAAAAGGGAAAATTACAACTCTCCACGTGAATGAAAAGAATCCAGATTTGTACAAGTTCCTCAGAAAACAGTTTGGCAATACCTTTTACTACACATCTTCTATGTCCCAGGAAATGCAGTATAAAATATGTTCTCAACAGTTGTTTAGCTTGAACTGTATAGGGGCCCCCAGGAAGTGGGATCAGGACCCATCCCTAGTGCATGAGCCAGCTTTTTAGAGCCTAGTGCCTATGGTGGGACACTTTGCGCAATCTTGGTGCAGGGAAGAGGGGCTTGGACCTGCCTCAACTGAACTTACCAGGCTCTACTGACTCCCCATGGGAGATCTTGCCTTGAAGGAGGTGGGAATGGGGGTAGGTTATTGGGGAACTCAGGGAGGGGAGGACAGGGGAATCTGTGGTTGGTATGTAAAATGAATAGAAAATCTCTTAATAAAAAAAAATGTGTTCTCAAAAACAACATACACTTCTTTCATTGGAGATTAAATGGTACATTAAATCTTTTTTCCTGGTAGTATATTTGTATTAACCCCAAGCTAGAAATACCACAAATACCATTTACAGTCAAATTACTAATCAATTATGATATCCAATGATATGACAAATACATAATTCATTTATTTGAAAGTGTAAAATTTGTAAAGCATTAAAAATAAATCAATTATTGTTTTCATAAATATAATGATGATCCAATAACAACAAAAACTATAGTATCTGCTACATGCAAAGTTGAACCTCAAAAAGTATTTTACCCATTGAATAAAAGTCCAGACATCTAATGTGAAAAGGCATATAGAGTGGAAAGGAGTTCCAGGTTTGCATGTAGGAGTTCAGGGTGCTGCACACATTCTGCACTTCGTTCTAGTATTGGTTACATGGGTGAGTAAAAATGGAAACCATCACCAAACTGTGAACATGCATCTTAGCACTTTATTAATTGAAAATGATACTTTGGGTATTAAAGGAGGGAATACCCTTGAGTTCGTTGACATAGGGCAAGAACTACATTAGCACTGGCAAAAATCAACAAATAATAAATGGGACCTCATGAAACTGAAAAGTTTTGCACAGCAAATGACACCATCATTTGGACAAAGAGTCAGCCTACAGAATGGGAAAAGATTTTTACCAACTATACATGTGATCAAAGGCTAATATCAAAAATATATAAAGAACTCAAGAAACTAGTTTTCAAGAAAACAAACAACCCAACTAAAAAAATGGGGTACAGATTAAACAGAATTCTCAGTAGAGGAAATTTGAATGGCTGAGAAACGCTTAAAGAAATGTTCAGCATCCTTAGTCATCAGGGAAATGCAAATCAAAACTGCTTTGAGATTTCATCTTATACCTGTCAGGATAGCTAAGATCAACAGAATAAGTGTCATTCCTGCTGGTGATGATGTGGAGTAAGAGGAACATTCATATATTGCTGGTAAGAGTTCAAACTCATATAGTCACTATGGAAACCAATGTGCCAGTTCTTCAGGAAGATGAGTATCCATTTACCTCAAGATCCAGCTATACTATTCCTGGGCATTTACCCAAAGGACCCTTCATCCTACAACAGCTACACTTGTTCAACCACATTCTTTGCTGCTCTATTCGTAAGAGCCAGAAATTGGAAACAACCTAGATGTCCCTCAATTGAAGAAAGGATTTTTGTTTTGTTTTGTTTTTTTGTTTTTGTTTTTGTTTTTCGAGACAGGGTTTCTCTGTGTAGCTTTGCGCCTTTCCTGGAACTCGCTTTGTAGACCAGGCTGGCCTCGAACTCACAAAGATCCACCTGCCTCTGCCTCCAAAGTGCTGAGATTAAAGGCGTGCACCACCACCGCCCGGCTGAAGAAAGGATTTTTAAAACTGTGGTACATTTGTGCAATAGAGTGTTACTCAGCCATTTGAAAAAAAAATGATATTGTGAAATTTGAAGGCAAATGGATGGAACTAGAAAAACTCACCTTGAGTGAAGTATGCCAAGTCCAGAAAGACAAATATAGTATGTATTCACTTATAGGTGGGTATTGGCTATTAAGTCAATGATAACAAAGCTATGATCAATAGAACCACAGAGGGTTGGCATAGAGTAAGGGATTTGAGGGAACAAATAGATCTCATTAGGAAAGGGAAATAAAATAGATAGGGATAGAATGATGGGGGGCCTGGAATGGGTGGATCAAGTAGGGAGAGGGGAAGGGGGGCTGTGGGAGGGAATATAAGGAAAGACAACTAAAATTAAGAGATATTTGAGGGAGAGTAGAGAAACCTAATACATTAGAAATTTCCTAAAATATATATATATATATAAAGGTCATATAAATGAAATCGCCAAATTATAACCAGGTTGATCTCCACAAACAGCAAGGCCCCATTGCTGAAGACAGCACCTATACTGAACATGGAGAGGTTGAGCTGGTGCCCTATACAGAGCCATCGTTCCTATGCTCCAGTGTCTTTGGTACAAGAAGATACTATGCATGCTACCAAAAGAGTAACATATACCGGGCAGTGTTGGTGTAGGCCTTTCATCCCAGCACTTGAGAGGCAGAGGCAGGAGGATCTCTGAATATGAGGGCAGCCTGGTCTACAGAGTGAATACCAGGACAGCCAAGACTACACAGAGAAATTTTGTCTTGAAAAAAGCAAAAACAGGCCGTGCGGTGGTGGCGCACGCCATTAATCCCAGCACTCGGGAGGCAGAGCCAGGCGGATCTATGTGAGTTCGAGGCCAGCCTGGGCTACCAAGTGAGTCCCAGGAAAGGCGCAAAGCTACACAGAGAAACCCTGTCTCGAAAAACCAAAAAAAAAAAAAAGAAAAAACAAAAACAAAAAAAAAAGAATAATATAAACACCAAGGAAACCATGAACCCTTCATCTACAACAATGTGTTTTGCCTGTAAGATATGCTAAGGTAATCATGGCACAAAGCTTGTGGGAGTTATCAACCAACATCTGATTTGACTTAACTCTCACTCCATGAGACATAACCTGTACTAAACACTGCTTAATGACCAAGAATGTGAGACTAGATAGCCCAGGTACGTAGGGAAAAAAAAATAATAGTGGTCTAAAAAAAGAAAAAAAATACAGTGATAAAATGACTCCTAATTGATATTCTGCTACACTCCTAAGTCAGTGTCTTGTTCAGGTATCATCAGAGAATCTTCCTCCTATGGCACATAGGAACAAATACAGAGACCCACAGCCAGACATTACACATAAAGTAAAAGATCTTGAAGCATTCTGCCTAAATTGGATGTCTCAATCAGATCCCTACCCTCAGAGCTCATAGAGCTCTGCAGAAGTGGAGGCAGGAAAAGGTTAAGAGTCAGAGGAGAAGAAAAACACCAAAAGAAAGCAAGGCCCTCTAAATCGACATGAGCAAAACTCATATGAACTCACAGGGACTAAAGAAGCATGTACAGAGCCCTCACAGGTCTGCACCAGTTCCTCTGTGTTTATATAAGAGCTTCCAGTTTAGTGTTTTTATGGGATTCTTGAGTGGACGAACAAGCGGGCCTGATTCTTGTGCCTTTTCTAGGGTACTTTTCTATCTGTTGGTTTGTCTTGTCCAACTGCAAAGTGACAATTTTTGTTGTATCTTGTTATAGTAAAAAATGAATGAATGAATGAATGAATGTAAACCTAGCTGCTAGGGTAAAGATTTACAACTGAACTGTCTCTTACACCTATTGGGAGAGGGAAAATGAGTATTCTCCAACAGAGTGACACTGGATATAGCAAACGCTCCAGGACAGACCTCATGTTCAGGAGTCATTGACCAACATATATTGGACTCCATAGTTTTCTGTGTGCTTTTATTTGCATACAGTTTGGTAAGAGGTTTGTTGTGGTTGTTTCTTTGGGGATGTGGTTTTATTTATTTTTTCTTAGTTTTGGATTTCGTTGTTGCTGTCATATTGGGTTTTTGTTTGTTTTTTGAGAAGGAACTTAAAGTTGGGTGGATGAGGGTGAGCTGGAAGGACTTGGTATAGGGGAAGAGTATGATCAAAATATATTAAATTTTTAAATTATTTTAAATAATAAAAATATAATTTTAAAAAGGAAAAGAAGAAAATTCTCAAGATAATAAATGGGTAAGAATTATCTTTAAAAAAAAGACGTCTTTTGTAAGTAGGGAAATGCAAATCAAAACAACTTTGAGAATTCATATTATTCCAGGCAGTATAAAAAAATCAGCCGGGCGGTGGTGGCGCACGCCTTTAATCCCAGCACTTGGGAGGCAGAGGCAGGCGGATCTCTGTGAGTTCGAGGCCAGCCTGGGCTACCAAGTGAGTTCCAGGAAAAGGCGCAAAGCTACACAGAGAAACCCTGTCTCGAAAAACCAAAAAAAAAAAAAAAAAAAAAAAAAAAAAAATCAACAACAAGAAAAGTCAGAAGAGGCCATAGCAGTGAGCAAGCAATCTGTCCAGCTGAACAGTGGCTGCACATCTTCTGAGGCTGTCTTCATTGCCTTTCTCCTAGAAATGGAGATAATAATTTGTGACATTCTTTCAGTTCTTGATTATTCACCATATGTGAACCGAGTACTAGAACTTATGTCCCTATTGATCACAGCTCTCTCAGTATCCAATGTCACCTGACATGGACACCAAATATGAATATGAGGAAGAAACTCTATAACGCATGAATACATAGCCTGGTACAGCACCAAAAATAGCACGCTCTTTGAAAGTGTTATTTTTCTTCTCCTTTGCTCTCTAGGAATGTAATATAATTTTGTGTTAAATATATAAGATTTAAGCTAATCTACCCCCTTTCAATCTATAACAAAATTCTCTCTGAAATACACTGCCATATATATTACTTCTTAAAGGATTCTTTTAAGATACAATTCAGATTATCTGAGTGTGCTATTCTGTTCAGTTGCCAAAGAGCTAAAGTTTAACAATGTTAGGCTTTCATTATAGGTGAGCAACACAATACATAGGGAATAATGTTTTGTTCTCACAGTGTTTCAAAGCAAATATGACTAAAGAAACAGCAGCTAAAATGCACACTAGAAAGCATATTTCTTTAAAAAAAGAAATTTGTTTAGATAACTCATTTATTCTAATTCATTTAGCGAATTTGATTATTTTAAGTGAACTTTTAAGAGACTGATATCCTCAAGACAGTCAAGGGAGAGATAGAAAAAATAAAAGCAAATATAAAAGTCTGTTTCTCTTATGACTATTTTACACTATATAGCATAAACGATAAATCTTTGCTTGCTTCTGGGGCAAGAAAGGTTTTCCGAGAGAGCGAGAGCATTAAAAGCCATTGAAGCTGAGGAATAAGAGAGGCTCTTAGATTTCTCGATCACAACTAAGTGGTATAATTCCAACATGAGCCTTAAACTGTAATTCAGAGAGCCTGACAAAACTGTCAACATCGATTTGTGATTAAACTGCAGCCCACATAAGCAACTGTATGAAGTATATTTTCTTGGGTGTGTAGGAGCAGGCATACTTACCTGAGATGGGAAATTATTTTCTTTAGGCATGACCACAGAGGTCAGTGAATCAAATATAGACCTTAATGGTTATAACGGACTTGAGAGACCTGTCACTCTCCAATGAATAAAGGAATGTTTCCAAAAGTTTAACCATCAACTGGTGTTACTACAAGTAAGGTCACTTTCTAAAGGTATAAAAAGCTTGAAAATTAAAAAGAAGTCCATGGCTGGGTATGGTGGTACATACCTTTAATCCCAGAGGCCTGCAGATATCAATGAGTTCAAGGCCAGCTTAATCTACACAAGTTCCAGGCCAGCTAGGGCAACATAGTACACTATGTTGAAAAACAAAAGAAAAAAATTACAAAAACAAAAAATGTCCATGAACACTATCTAGCAGATAGATCTAATACAAAAACCACAATGATTTGCTTAAATTTCAGGGGTCTCGAGCTTATATTGATGAGGTTGTCACTGATGCAAATGCTTATATTAAATAAGGCCACAAAAGTGATTACTCTTTTTGGACATACCTCCATAGATTTTTCCTGGTATTGAGATCATTAACAAGTAAATAGAGTAAACCAAGATATACTTACTCAAAAACAGAGTCTGACCAAATTATTGCTACACCTCAAAGAAGGAAAATAATAATTGATTTACACAAGGTAACACTAAATGATGAATTTTAAGTAGATTTTTACATTGACAAAAATATCTGTTTCTTCACTTGCCATGGTCAGAACATCCAGCAGCGGAATCTATGGAGTCAGCCAACAGTGAATCTTTTCAAAGGGTATTTCTTCCCTAGCCAACAACAATTCCAAGGCGGGAAGAGTGGGAACCTTCTCAGCAGATGGGATGGCATAATGTGACTGGGACCAGGGATTTGCATGAATATGAATTACAAAAAGCACAGATAGCATGGTGTTCAAAAGCTGTTAGAAATCTTGAATGTCAAAGTCATTTAGCTGACATTTGGTGGGACATAATTACCTTAAGAACATGGAAATGGGGTGGTCTAAATTGCATGGGCAGAGAATCACAGGACACACAATGGTATTGCTTTGGCAATAACTGTGACAAGTGGGCACGGCCAAGTAAGCCCAGAATGGCATGCATTAATGCAGTGACATTTTTTCAGTGTGTGTTGCCCTTTCAGAAATATGCACATGAGGCCTAAATAACCTCTGACCTATTATAAAATCACACGGAGGAAAAAAAAAACTACCATCAGCCTTAACACTGGCAGATAGAGGTCATTCACATTTCACATAGGTACTGATACATGTCAAATACTTTATTGCATGTGTCAAGCTCAGATCTCAGTTTATTCATTGCATATTCCCTTACACTTTACTGAATCATTCTTAGGATATTTATGCTGAAAACTAACAGTTCCTGATTTTAGAATACAGTGCTATTAATGGGATCTCAGTCATTAACATAACTTATTAACCCCAAATTAGAAATTAAAATTGGAAAGAAATATGTTTTTCCATTCAAATTTCATTCATTAATGTGAACTATAAAAATGATTACCACAGCAGGCTATGGGAGGGGCTGTAGGGGCCTCTGTAGGGGCACAGCATGCACAAGTCACATTTTGTTTCCCTGAAGCAGGTCACTTGCCATGTGTGTAGTGACACAAAAATGAGCATCTTTCCTCTGATTCTTGCCATTAGTTATTAAGAATACTAAAAGTTATGTGCCATTAACATTCCATCGGGTTATTTTTGAAATATTGATTAAAATTCAACACTAATGGTACAATGAACACTTTAATATCTACTGAGCAAAAGGAACTTTTCAAACCCTAATTAATATTTCATCTTTAAAAGTGAATAGGATACTTGTTTTCTCTACTAGATCAGTATCTCAGGCTGTATCATATTTGAAGTCCCTGCAAGATTTCAGCAAATACTCCTGTTACCATTCTGATGTCAACACTGATGAGCCCAAATAATTTGAGGCTTATTCCACAGCATTTAATACTTATTTACCCATGCATTGAGAGCTTCTCGCCTATATATACCAATTATTTATCCTTAGTGGGAATATATAAATTATTTATAGAAGGATTAATATTATATTCAGGATCTAAGAAGTGCAAAGAGATTTGATGGCAATAAACCCCGACTGGTGTGTGGTAATGAACAATTGCTTCTTGAGTGGCAGAAACTATGTTGAAAACTAGAATTAAAAAATAAGTCACAAGCCAGGCGGTGGTGGTGCACGCCTTTAATCCCAGCACTCGGGAGGCAGAGCCAGGCGGATCTCTGTGAGTTCGAGGCCAGCCTGGGCTACCAAGTGAGTTCTAGGAAAGGCGCAAAGCTACACAGAGAAACCCTGTCTCGAAAAAACAAAAAACAAAAAAAAAAAAAAAAAAAAAAGTCACGTTGTACTAGTAGGATTCTCTAGAGGAGCAGAACTTACAGGTCCTGCTAGTTCAACAATGGCTGTGTACCAATGGAAGGTCCAAGACTCCAGCAGCTGTTCAGCCCATGAGGCTGGATGACCCAGCTGCTTTTCAGTATACACTGGAATCCTGAAGAAGTGGGCTCTAATGTCAGTGAAGGAATGGACTTGCTACTGAGAGCAAGAGCAAGCAGACGAAGAGAGAGCCAGCTTCCTCCTTCCACATCTTTTATATAGGCTACCAGCAGAAGATGTGGACCAGATTAGAGGTGGATCTTCCCATCTCAAAAGATTTGGATTGAAGGTGTATCTTCCCATTTCAAAGATCCATTTTAGAAGTGTGTCTTCGCACTTCAAATGATTTCATTATGAAAAAAAAAATCCCTCACAGGTGTGCCCAGACATTTGGGTTTTAGTTAATTCCAGATGTAATCAAGTTGATAACCAAGAATAGTCTCTGTGAAGGAAATAATAGGCTGTGAAGGAATCAAAAGTACACATAAATGGATACATAGTTAGAAATGAGAGTGATTAATAGATGCCCAAGATGAAAATGGCTATCATTGAGAAAGAACATTCTAGAAGATTACGAGGAAGGCCCAGAAAGCCTTTGCTAATGAAAGGAATAAAACCACTAATCACAGTTAAGTCCATCTGCTAATGTAAACTATTTCAAGTTTAAATTTCAAGAATTTTTCAAAATCACACAAAATAAAGCTGATATAGCATTTGAAAGAAAGGTGAATAAAAAAGTAATGTTAGACATTCTAGTGGTATGAACCACAATAATGACTGTCATGGCATAGTAACCTTACGAGTGCAACAGTGGTATACACACCTTGGTAATAACCAACAGCTTTTTATTTGGACTTAAAACCTGCTCAACAAGAGGGAAATTTTGCCTGGTTGTAGAAACCTAGGCAACTACCCAAGGCTACTGAAGTCATGGATCTTAGAGGAGCACCAATTTACTAAACTAGTGTATTTCCTATCGTGTGTGTGTGTGTGTGTGTGTGTGTGTGTGTGTGTGTGTGTGTGTGATATCTACAAATAAATGATGTGCTCAACCCTCATCAAGGAAACTTCTTAATGCAGCAGATTGAGACCACTACAGAAAACCACAACCAATCAAAATACAGAGATGTGGAGACCAATCCCAATGGATATATCGATAAAACAACTCCTCTACCCAAGATTCAGGATCATTACAGAAGAAGGTATGGAAAGATCACAAACACCAAACAATCAGGGAATTTGCTGTGTGATCATGTCTCCTACGAATGTCAGAAGCTGCACTCATAAAGTATCACAAACATGACTGCCTAAACATAAGCTGGACAAAGACAACATGAAGAGATATGCTAAAGAGAACTAGGGAAAGTCCATGAGGCTTCAACCCTAAACAAAGAGCTAGAGGCAATTAAGAAATACTGAGAGTGGAAGAAATATTTTTCCCCAGGGAACAGCACCAATTATTCAATACCAAATGGTCAGCCCTAAAAACATACATATAAATAGCATTATACAGACAGAGAAGGTTGCATTTAGGAATATATATTGTTTCAGTTAGAGTTTTATTTATTTCATTTCCTATGAAGGAAAACATTTCACTGGAGCTGGCTTACAGTTCAGAGGTTTGGTCCATTATCATCATGGCAGGAAGCATAGTGGAATGCAGGCAGACAGGGTGTGGAGAGATACTTGAGAGTTCTACATCTGGATCTGCAGGCAGCAGGAAGACCCAGTGAGCCACTAGACCTGGCTTGAACTTCAAAACCTCAAAGCCCACCCCTTATTAACATACTTCCTCGAACAAGGCCACACCTCCTAATAGTGCCACTCCCTATGGGCCTATGAGGGTCAGTTTTATTCAAACAGCCACACATATGTACATAAATATATGCATGTAAGAACAACTAATGAAAAAATTAGGCCATGAATTTGAAAGAGAGCAAGGATGGGTATATGGGAGAGTTTGGAAGGAGGAAAGGGAAGGGAAATGTAATTATACTATAATCTCAAAAATAAAAGAAGTCATTAAAGCAGTGTTGGGTTACTGTAATTTTACCTGAGGTGAACAAACACTACAAGATAATTGTAAAATAGCCTTGTAAGAATTGGACTGATGATGAATGCAATTATCAGAGTCGAAAGTGGTTCATTAATTCAAGGAATGAATATTGAACACGTAGGCTGAGCCAAAGAACGTGCTAAGCTGTCACAGGAGAAATGGAGCTAGAGAAAGCAATCCTGTCCTTGTAGGACCTGCAATGTTTCCCTTTGGGCAGGCATAGGCTTACCTGTTAGTCTGGATGTGAATCTAAAAATTCACGTGAAAACTGCTGCATTTTCTTCTCTTGTTTTGCTTCATTTTGTTTGTTTGGTTGGTTAGTCCCTAGACAGGGTTTCTCTGTGTAGCTTTGGAACTTGTCCTGGAATCCTGTAGACCAGGCTGGCCTCAAATTCACAGAGATCCCCTGCCTCTGCCTCCTGAGTGCTGGATTAAAGGCGTGTGCCACCTCCACCCAGCATGCTGCATTTTCTTAACAGTAATAACACGGCAAATATATTGTACAAAAATTAGAAAACACACAAATGTTCTGAAAAAACTGTGAAACTATCATTTTAACACTAAAGAGTTTAACTTCCCTGGGTATTATTTTATTTAAATGTAAATAAACTTATTTTGAAATCTGAGATCGCATTGTGATTCAGATTCATAACAAGGTTTTATATATCTTGATGTCTTCATTTTTCCTCCCATAAATCTCAGTCCTGATTGCTGTGTTTTTGACTTTCCAGTTCATTCAACAGATACTCTGGGGCACACTGTTTATGACCACATTTGAGATGCTCCATAATGGCAGGGAACAAGGCACCAAGGTCTTTTTCCCTCAGAAGACTTGCATTCATTCATATGGCTTTTCTATACTTAATTCATTATTTCACAATTTTAGCACAGATTTGTTGTTTATTACTAACAGAAGAAACTGCTATGAAAATCATATATAATTATATGATCATATTCTTGATTTTTTTCCCCTAATGGTAGTATCTTTGAAATAAGTAATATGTATATAAAGTTTAATGTTTGGGGTACATGCTGCAAAATTATTTTAAGAAAAAATGAGATAAGGGCTGGATAGATGGTTTAGTGGTCAAGAAAAAGTGTAAGAAATAACTACATGCTTATCTATTGTGTGTGAAGGTGCACAACATGACACATGGGGAGTTTTATTTATATCCTTCAAAAAAATTGTTGCCAATAGTCAAAGGAATATCTGACATTATCTTTATTAGGGGTTTTGTAGATCTCCCTAAATTCATTGAGGGTCTCTATTCATCAACTGCCTATGTCAAACATGTTTCTGCAACTCAGTAGATGGACTATTTTTATTGTTTGAGAATTTTGTACACTTGTCATCTTAGGGTTTTATTGCTGTGAAGAGACACCGTGACCACGGCAACTCTTATAAAGGAAAACATTTCACTGGGGCTAGTATACTGTTCCAGAGAATTAGACATTGTCATCATATCAGGACATGACAGCATGCAAGCACACATGGTGCTAGAGATGGAGTTAAGAGTCTTACATTTTGATTCAAAGGCAATAGGAAGGAGAAAGAGCACTGGGCCTGCCTTGGGCATTTGAAACCCCGAAGTCCACTTGGAGTGACGTACTTCCTCCAACAAGGCCACACCTCCTAAAGCCACTTAATAAGCATTCAGATGAGTCTGTGGGTGCCATTCTTATTCAAACCACTACACTCATGAAATGCATTTTTATCAAATCCACCCTTCATTTCCTCCGCTCCTATGCCTCCTCTTCCTCCTAACACTTTCCCGTTGTTGAAACTTGTAATGAATCTGTAAATACAATTCATGTGCTTTATAATTTTATGGATGTTTTTCTGCTAGCGAAGGCTTTATACTGAAAATATTGTCTTTTTTTTACATACCAACCACAGATCCCCCTCTCATTCCTTTTCCCACTCCTCTCCCCCTGCTTTCTCCTCCAGCCCACACCTCATCCCCTCCTAAATGGTAAGTCCTCCCATGGGGCATCAGCAAAGTCTGGTACATTCAGTTGAGGTAGGACCTAGCCCCTCCTCACTGCATCAAGAGTGAGCAAGGTGTCCAACCATAGGTAATGGGCTTCAGAAAGCCAGCTCATGCACCAGGGATAGATCCTAATCCTACAGTCAGAGAACCCTCAAACAGACCCAGCTACACAACTGTCTCCCGCATGCAGAGGGTCTAGTCAGGTCCCATACAGGTTCCACCATTGTCGGTCTAAAGTTCCTGAGTTCCTATGAGCTTGGTTCAGTTGTCTCTGAAGATTTCCCCATTATGATCTTGACTCCCCTTCCTCATGTAGTCCCTCTTCCCTCTCTTCAACTGGGCTCCCAGGGCTTGGACTGGTGCTTGGTTGTGGATCTCTGCATCTGCTTCCATCAGTTACTGGATGAAGGCTCTATGATGACATTTAGGGTATTCACCAATCTGATTACCAGGGTAGGCCAGTTCAGGCACCCTCTAGTATAATCTGGGGTCATCCTTGTGGGTTCCTGGGAATTTCTCTAGCACCAGGTTTCTCCCTTACCCCATATCTCCCTCTATCAAGATATCTCTTTCATTGCTCTCCCACTCCATCCCTCCCACATCATGTTCCCTCATGTTCTCATCCCCCAGCCTCTCCCCTCTATTCCCCTAGCCATGCCCAGTTTACTCATGGAGATCTTCTCTGTTTCCCCTTCCTAAGGTGATCCATACATCACTCTTAGGGTCCTCCTTGTTAGCTAGCTTCTCTGGAGCTTTGGGTTGTAGTCTGATTATCCTTTGCTTTACATCTAGTATCCACTTATGAGTGAGTACATGCCATGTTTGTCTTTCTGAATCTGGGTTACCTCTCTCAGGATGACATTTTCTAGGTGCATCCATTTGCCTACAAATTTCATGATGTCATTGTTTTTTTACAGCTGAGTAATACTCCATTGTGTAAATGTAAACATTTTCTTTATTCATTCTTTGCTTGAGGGGCATCTAGGTTGTTTCCAGGTTCTGGCTATTATGAATAATGCTGCTATGAACATAGTTGAGCAAGTGTCCTTGTGGTATAATTGAGCATCCCTTGAGTATATGCCCAAGAGTGGTATTCTTGGGTCTTGAGGTAGATTGATTTCCACTTTTCTGAGAAACTGACATATTGATTTCCAAAGTGGCTGTACAAATTTGTACTCCCACCAACAATAGAGGAGTGTTCCCCTTGCTCCACATCCTCTCCAACATAAGCTGTAATCAGTGTTTTTTATCTTAGCCATTATGACAGGTGTAAGATGGTATCATAGAGTCATTTTGATTTGCATTTTCCTGATGACTATGGATGTTGAGCAATTAGTTAAAAGTCTTTCAGCCATTTGAGATTCTTCTGTTGAGAATTCTCTGTTTAGATCTGTAGCCCATTTTTAAATTGGATCATTTGGTATTTTGCTGTCTAGTTTATTGAGTTCTTTATATATTTTGGAGATCAGCCCTCTGTCAGATATGGAATTGGAGAAGATCTTTTCCCATTCTGTAGGCTGTCATTTTGTCTTATTTACTGTGTCCTTTGCCTTACAGAAGCTTCTCAGTTTCAGGAGGTCCCATTTAATAATTGTCGCTCTTAGTGTCTGTGCTACTTGTATTATATTTAAGAAGTCATCTCCTGTGACAGTGCATTCTAGGCTACTTCCTACTTTCTCCTCTATCAAGTTCAGTGTAGCTGTATTTATGTTGAGGTCTTTGATCCACTTGGATTTGAGTTTTGTGCATGGTAATAGATATGGATCTATTTGCAGTCTTCTACATGTTGACATACAGTTATGCCAGCACCATTTTTTGAAGATAATTTCTTTTTTCCATTGTACAGTTTGGGCTTCTTTGTAAAAAAAAAAAAATCAAGTGTTCAGAGGTGTATGGATTAATGTCATAATCTTCAATTCAATCCCATTGGTCCACATGTTGGTTTTTATGCCAATACCAAGATGTTTTTATTACTATAGCTCTATTGTAGAGCTTGAAGTCAGGGTTGGTGATGCCTCCAGTTGCTTTATTGTAAAGGGTTGTTTTAGCTGTCCTAGGTTTTTTGCTTTTCCATAGGAAGTTGATTATTGCTCTTTCAAGATCTGTAAAGAATTGTGTTGGGATTTCAATGGGAAATGCACTGAATCTGTAGATTGCTTTTGGTAAAATTTCCATTTTTATTATGTTGGTTCTACCTATCCATGAGCATGGGAGATCTTTCCATTTTCTGATACCTTCTTCAATTTCTTTCTTCAAGGACTTAAAGTGCTTGCCATACAGGTTTTTCACTTGTTTTGGTTAGAATTGTCTCAAGGTATTTTATATTATTTGTGGCTATTGTAAAGGGTGATAGTTCTCTGATTTCTTTCTTGGCCCATTTGTTGTTTGTGTATAGGAGGGCTACTGATTTTTTTTTAGTTAATCTTGTATTTCACCACATTACTGAAGGTGTTTTTATCAGCTGCGGGAGTTCCCTGGTAAAATTTTGGGAGTCACTTATGTATACTGTCATATCATCTGCAAATAGCAAAAGTTTGACTTCTTCCTTTCCAAGTTGTATCCCCTTGATCTTCTTTTGTTGTCTTATTGCTCTAGCTAGAACTTTGAGTTCTATATTGAATAGATATGGGGAGAGTGGACAGCCTTGTCTTGTTCCTGATTTTGCTTTGAGTTTCTCTCCATTTAATTTTATTGGCTGTTGGATTACTGTAAATTGTCTTTATTATGTCTAGATATGTTCCTTGTATTCCTGATTTCTCCAAGACCTTTATCATGAAGGGGTGTTGGATTTTATCAAAGGCTTTTTCAGCATCTAATGAGATGACCATGTGTTTTTTTTCTTTTAGTTTGTTTATATGATGAATTACATTGAAAGATTTTCATATGTTGAACCATCCCTGTATTTCTGGGGAGAAGCCTACTTGATCATGGTGGATGATTTTTTGGATGTGTTCTTGGAGTCGGTTTGCTAGTATTTTATTGAGTATTTTTGCATCAATGTTCATGAGGGTGATTGGTCCATACTTCTCTATCTTTGTTACATCTTTGTGTGGCTTGGGTATCAGGGTAACTGTAGCCTCATAGAAAGAGTTTTGCAATGTTCTTTCTGTTTTTACTGTGTGGAACAATTTGAAAAGTATTGTATTAGCTCTTATTTGTAATTCTGGTAGAATTCTGCAGTGAAACCATCTGGCCCTGGACTTTTTTTTTTTGTTTGGGAGACTTTTAATGACTGCTTCTATTTCCATAGGAGTTATAGGTTTACTTAAATTGTTTATCTGGTCTTAATTTTATTTTGGTATATGGTACCTATCCAGGAAATTGCCCATTTCTTTTAGATTTTCCAATTTTGTGGAGTACAGGCTTTTGAAGTATGACCTGAGGATTCTCTGGATTTCCTCATTGTCAGTTGTTATGTCTACTTTTTCATTTCTGATTTTATTAAGTTGAATATTCTCTCTCTGCCTTTTGGTTAGTTTGGATAAGGGTTTGTCTATCTTGTTGATGTTCTCAAAGAACCAACTCTTTGTTTCTTTGATTCTTTATACTCCTTTTTTCTATTTTATTGACTTCAGTCCTCAATTTGATTATTTCCTGGCATCTACTCCTCCTGGGTGAGTTTACTTCTTTTTGTTCTAGAGATTTCAGGTGTGCTGTTAAGTCATTAGTGTGAGATTTCTCCAACTTCTTTATGTAGGCATTTAGAGCTATGAGCTTTCCTCTTAGTTCTGCTTTCATAGTGTCCCATAAGTTTGAGTATGTTGTGGATTCATTTTCATTGATTTCTAAGAAGTATTTAATTTCTTTCTATTTCTTCCTTGACTCAGTAGTGATTCAGTTGAGCATTATTCAGTTTCCATGGGTTTGTAGGCTTTCTGTAATTTCTGTTGTTGAAATCTGACTTTAAGCCATGGTGGTCCAATAAGGTTATTCCATTTTTTTTATTTGTTGAGATTTGGTTTGTGACTCAGTATGTGGTCAGTTTTAGAGAAGATTCCATGGGATGCTGAGAAGAAGGTATATTCTTTTGTGTTTGGGTAGAATGTTCTATAGATATCTATTATGTCCATTTGAGTCACAACATCTGTTAGTTCCATTATTACTCTGTTAAGTTTCTGTCTGGCAGACCTGTCCATTGATGAGAGTGGGGTGTTGAAGTCTCACACTATTAGTATGTGGGGTTTGATGTGCAATTTAAACTTTAGTAAGGTTTCTTTTACAAATGTTTGTGCCCTTTTATTTGGGGGATAAATGTTCAGAATTAAGACTTCATCTTGATGTATTTTTCCTGTGATGAATATGCAATGTCTTTCTCAATCTTTTATAACTAATTTTAGTTTGAAGACTCTTTTGTTAGATATTAGGATAGCTACACCAGCTTGCTTCTTAAGTCCATTTGATTGGAAATATTTTCCCATCCTTTTATTCTGAGGTAGTGTCTGTCTTTGAAGTTGAGGTATGTTTCTTGTATGCAGTAGAAGTATGGATCCTGTTTTTGTACCCATTCTGTTAGCCTGTGTCTTTTTTATAGGCGAATTGAGTCCATTGATATTAAGGGATATTGATGACCAGTGATTGTTAATTCCTGTTATTTTTTGGTGGTAGTATTGTGTGTTTCCCTTCTTTGTGATTTGTTGATGTGGGATTATCTATTGCCTGTGTTTTCATGGGTGCATCTACCTTCCTGAGGTTGGATTTTTCCTTCTAGTGCTTTCTGTTGGGCTGGATTTGTGGATAGGTATTGTTTAAAACTGGTTTTATCAAGTAATATCTTGTTTACTCCATCTATGATGATTAAGGGTTTTGCTAGGTATAATAGTCTGGGCTGGAATTTGTGGTCTCTTTGTGTCTGCATAATGTCTGTCCAGGACTTTCAGAGTCTCCATTGAGAAGTCAGGTGTTATTCTGATGGGTCTACTTTTATATGTTACTTGGCCTTTTTCCTTTGCAGCTCTTAATATTTTTTCTTTATTCTATATGTTTAGTGGTTTGATTATTATGTGGTGAGGGGACCTTTTTTGGGATGCAGTCTATTTAGTGTTCTGTAAGTCTAGGCATTTTCCTTCTTTAGGTTGGGAAAGTTTTCTTTTATGATTTTGTTGAATATATTCTCTGTGCCTTTGAGCTGGTATTTGTCTCCTTCTATCCCTATTATTCTTAGGTTTGGTCTTTTCATGTTGTCCCAGATTTCCTCTATGTTTTGTGATATGACTTTGTTGGCTTTAATGTTTTCTTTAACCGACAAATCTATTTCCTCTATTGTATCTTCAATGCCAGAGATTCTCACTTCCATCTCTTGCATTCTGTTGGTTATGCTTATATCTGTAGTTCCTGTTCATTTACTCCGATTTCCATTTCCAGCATTCCCTTAGTGTGTGTCTTCTTTATTGTCTCTATTTCTATTTTAAGTCTTGGACTATTTCCTTCACACATTTGATCACTTTTTCTTGGTATTCTTGACTTTCTTTAAGGGATTTATTGATTTCTTCTAATTTTGTGTTTGCCTTTTTTTAATTTCTTTAATGAAAATTTTCATTTCCTATTTAAAGGCCTTTATCATCTTTATAAAGTTATTTTTAAGACCATTTTCTTCTACATTGGGATGTTCAGGTCTTGCTGTAGTAGAGCCATTAGGTTCTGGTGGTGCCATATTGCTCTTTATGTTGTTGAATATATTCTTGCACTGGCATCCACCCATCTCTTCCTCCAATCAGTGCAAATGGTGTCTATATCTCAGGGAGCCATTCTTGGTCATATCGGCACTGACAGTGTTTATGTCTGAGGTAGCTGCTGGGGTCTTGGGTGGATGGGTGAGTTTGGGGGGCAGAGTGGGGCTTGTAGATTGCAGGGTCCAATGGGGGGGTGATGGAGAGAAGGCCTACTCTCAGGATTCTTGCCTGCTGATCTGCAACTGGACCTGCAATGGGTGGGAACATAAGGGCATGGATTGTGCCCCTAGGCTTAAAGCCTAGATGCTGGGGTGATCAGCTAGGAGAACAATGACTCACCTCTTGGTCCAGTCAGAGCTGGTGGAGTCTGTGTCTCAGGGAGCAGCTGCAGTCTCAGTGTATGAGTGGGTTTAGGGAGTGGAGTGGGGCTTGTAGGTTACTGGGTCCAATGGGAAATGATGGTATTCAGGCTTGCCTGTAGGAGTCTTGCCTGCTGACCTGCAACTGAGGCTGTTGGTCCAGTCAGAGCTGGCAGAGTCTGTGTCTCAGGAAGCAGCTGTGGTCTTGGCAGATGGGAGAAATACTGTTTTATTCATGTCAAACACTCACCTTTTCTGCAGACATTTATGTTTTAATAACAAAGTACTTTAATTTACCTGTTTTGTCTTACTAACATAACATACATGATTATTTTTAACATTTTATTTTTTTAACTGTCTGTATGACTGTGTACCATACTCATCCCTGGAGCCCTTGGAGGCCATAAGAGGGCACCAGATCCCCTGAGAGTGGAGTTACAGCCCTTTGTAAACTATCATGTGCATAGTGGGAGCAGCCAGTGCTCTTAACCTCTGAGCCATTTCCCCAGCCTCTAGATAAACAGTCTAATTGATTTTCTGCCATGATCTCACCACCACCAGCAGCATAAACTCGTGTCTTCAGTTCCAGTACATACGTTTTTGTGCTATTGCATGGCTCACTGCATTTAGAAAAACTAACCTAAAACAATAATTATAATCATGGCAATAGCAGCCACTGGCTGCTAGCCCCATTTCACTCTTAGTAAAAATTAATGAAGTGTTTTATGTTGAACCACATTAGTATTTCTCAGCTTATTTACACATTTTCCACTGAAGTTAAGGAAAAAATTTTGTTCATAGTTCAACAATATTCTGTTATCAGAAATGGATATTTGATTCTCCTAAGGGCCCTTTAAACATTGTGATCTGTATGCTTCTCTATGGCTGCACTTTGTAACTGAAAGTTTTCCTGTGCCCACCCAGCTCCCACATCCTTGTGGTCCCACAGCTGCTCAGGCCCAAATGAACACACAGAGACTTACATTAATTACAAACTGTGCCTATTGGCTCAGACTTCTCACTAGCTAGATCTTACATCTTAAATTAACCCATTTCTAAAAATCTATACTTTGCCACGTGGATGGTGGCTTACAGGTATCTTTACAACTTTCTTCTCATGGCAGCAGGTGGCAGCGTCCTCTCTGTTCTGCCTTTCATCTTCCTCTTCTCTAGTTAGAATGTCTCGCCTAACCCTATTCTGCCTTACCATTGGCCAAACAGCTTTATTTATCAACCAATCAGAGCAACGTATTTTCACAGCATACAAAAAGACATTTTCCCATCACTTCCCCTTTTCTGTCTAAACAAGAGGAAGGTTTTAACTTTAACCTATTAAAATTACATATAACAAAATAGTTATCAAGCAAGAATTACAGTTACAATATCTAGTCTATTTGTATTTTGTAAAATTAAAGAATATATTCTATCCTATATTTGTGAGTCTAAAATTTCACATCTAATTTATCTTTTATCATAACCAAGGAAAATTACAATTATAACTATCTAGTCTTCAACTACATCAAAGACCTCAGAAGGCTATAATATTACCTAAGTAAACAGGAAATGCATTGTAAGCAACTTCCAAAAATCTAGAATGACAGAGACAGCTGGCTGCCTGGACAGTCACCCAAAGTTCTGTAATGTTGGAACATCTATCTTCAGCCCACAAGCCTAGAGTCTCTCAGTTGCTTCTTCCTGTGTCCTGAAGAATGTCTGGCAGTTTCTTCTGCAAAGCACGAACCTGAAGGACCATCTTGCCTTGCAAAGTTCAGTGGTTACCTTCCTATGAGTCCTGCATGTCAAGTTGATACATTTTTCAAGCAGTCCAGGCAAGAAAATTTTCTTGCCCAAATGGCTGTTTTTGACAAGAAGAAGATAAAGTCCATATAGAGTGTCTTTGACACCCATCTTCCTCTTTGAAATAAATCAGTGTTGCCAGGAGCAGATGTGTCTCATTGTCCAGAAAGTCTAAGTTTTTAAAACATTTTAAATGCCATATTTTGTAGGTCTTTGAAGTGTTTGAAGATTACCTACCTAATTGAAATATGTATATATATATATATATATATATATATATATATATATATATATATATATATATATACCTAGAAAATTTAACTAACATGACTCTATGGTTGATTATCATAGATGACTAATTATTAATCTGTATTTCTCAACTATACACTACAATTTCAAATAAGCTGCACAAACATAATACCTTAAACAAGAGTAGAAATATACATGCAGTATAACAAAAATTAACTTTAAATTTGTATCAATAAACTAAAATCTATACCAATGTAAAACATTTTAAACAAGTTGCTCTTTAAAAGTAGGTTCAACAATCCACCCTTTTATCCTATCATATCTGTATTATCCCCTTTTCTTATTTGAAAGAGATTGTATTTATAATCAACCTGCTTTAAATAAAAATAAACATTCATAAAAAATATTTTGGGAATTTGGGTGTTGCTTCTTATACTACTTCCTGCTGGATGAGGGCACTGGCAATCTAATGGGGATCTTGAGAAAATTAAGAATTATTATTATTATTATGGTTAAGTCCTGAGTAGTCTGTGAGGCTGTATTCTCTGAGCCAGTTGCCTTGAAGTTGATTTTGGACATTGGATGATCTAGGCCATGGTGTCATTGGAGACCTTTCAGGGGGTCTTGGCATGTCAAACCTGATCCATCTTAACTTGGAACAAATCCATAGCCTCTTGCTTCCTGTTCCAAAGCAACATATCCTTAGATCCAAATTTTGAAGTCAAGATACCTTTAAAATATATGTATTGGTGTAACTGAGCAGCCTTTATAATTAAATGTCTTTCTGCAGTTAAAAATCCCAAAGACAATATACTCCAGACTCTCTGTGTGATTTCCATCTTTATATGGCTTATTTTATATTACTTTTACTTTCTCTTTAAAGACTATTTTTAAAACTTTATATTTCTTTAATATAATTGTCTATATTCCTTTTTCTCTCTCTTTCAAGCCTATGTACATTTTTACACACAGTGTAAACCATTTAGAGGTTTATTTCATCTGAATCTGTTTTATTTTGAATCTATTGCTTTAAACTGCAGCATTACTAGGACTGAAATGGCAGCTTTGGCTGCTGGCTCCTCCCACCTCAGCTTTCCAACATGGCGATGGTACATTTACCGCCAACTATGACTCTGGGAGCCATGTGTACCACCAATTCTTGGAAGCAGTGGGTCTATGCCTGCATTAAAGCAGTGTGTAGCCCAGAAACCTCTTTTTTTTTTTTGGTCTGTACTAGCAAAGGCTAAATCCACCACACAGTGTAAAATGTGCGGTTTGGAGACACCTCTGTGTAACGTGGCATAGCTACACTTATACCTAAATAAATTCACACTTAAGGTCTACTATATTTTAATACATTGGAATTTGTTTGCTGTTGTTTTGTTTGTGTGTGTTTCTGTGATTCCTGTGAAGCTGGTCTGTAGCTTTGCTTTTATGAGATGTCTTTTCTACATTTTAGGATTGGGGTTAAGGGGGACTTTAGGCAATGAACCAGGTGAATTCACTTTTTACTGTGTTCGTGTGCAACTTAAAATGCTAATGTGTTTCACTGCTCTGAAATCACTGGACTTAAACACATTTTTCCACATGAACTTGAGTGCTTTCACCAAAAAAAAAAAAAATAGCAAAGGGTCAAAATTATTTGATACAATAGTGAAGTTTTATGTGTCATTCCATTACAGACAGAAAAATTAGGTCTAAGGCCATGCTAATTTTTCTTTCAAGTTTCTAGGAACCATAAAATTTATTTATCGGGATACTTACATTTCTGACCAAATATATACAACTATATTTGAATGACAAAGAAATCCTTCACATCTAGAAACCAAGACCTGCTGCTAATTCAAGACCTGCAAAAATATTATCTCTTATAGAAGAGCATGTGGTCTCAGGAAATCAGTAGCCATAAAGGCAGCAGTATGTTCATAGAAAAAAATTATCCACATTGGGTTAAAAGCTTTCTCTTTCACATGGAACCAAGCAGACAAAAACAAACAACAACAACAAAAAACAAAACAAAACAAAACAAATCAAAAAAATAAAAACCTCACTAATACTGCACTGCCTTTGCAGCTGCCTTCATCACCAAGGTGTGTTCCTTCTGTTTCTCTGTTGTTTTTTGTCATTGTCCCCAGATGCATCAGCTCCAGACTGGAGTTATAAGAAATGGATTTGTTTTTTAGTTTTAGAAATAATGGTTTTCCCATATTCCTTCAGAATCAGCAATAGGGTAGGTACATTTTATAGCTCTTTTCAGCATTCATTAGCTCCCAGAAGTTAATTGCTGTGACTATATAATTAAGAAGTTAATGTGAAAGTGAAGTGTAGCTTCAGGAGCTGGCAGATTTTCTGGAAAACTAGCAATCTATTTCTCAACTATTTGCACTTATCTCAAGGTGCTCCTTTCTTCTTGATGTCTCTCAGTCTCAGATCCTTGGCTCTGACGGGGGTCTGGCTGTGGCATGACAAACTTAATTAGGAAGGAGATGCGGTGGTGCTGATTATGAGGACACAACATTTTCGAAGTTTAAACTGGTGACTTTCAAAGTTGTGAAAGGAGACAATATTGCATTGTCTGTCTTGAGGTCATGAGTCATTTGTATGAATCCTGCGAACATTACTGACGTCACTTGGTTCAGTGAATAATGCCAAGCATCCATGAGAACTACGTCTAGAGAGTTCACTCAATTACATCCTTTTATAAGGATTTCTTTGGGGTTTTTTTCTTCTTTAAAAAAAAGGAAAATAGTTTTACTTTTCTTACTTTGGAATTTCTCTGTTTGGCTTTGTCAGTGTGGTTCATTCTTTCCATCTTCTGAGTTTCCATTTCATATGTGTAAATGTTTTAGCTGAATCAGATGATATTGAGATCCATGGGTAACACACTATTCTTTATACTTGATAGATGGCATTAGTATTGAAGCTCATACAAATGACCTGAATGGGGCTTCAGCTTTCTCTGTTTGCCTCCATTTATCCATAGCTAACTTATTTAAATTCTCCAACTCCATTTAATATAGAAATTAACAAGACCAACAGATTAGATCTTCACAAGATTATATAAAATTTTGTAAAATTTGCTAGCAATTTCAAGGTACCTGACACATGATAGATATTCAGTACACATTATCATTATTAATTATTATTATTACTTCCTGACACTAATGGTGATGATTATAATCCAATACTAACAAAAGTGAAGAGTGTGTATCCCATTTATGTTTTTGAAAAGCAACTACAATCATAATCTGAATCTCTTAGGTAAATTTTATTCATTTATCTCAATCAGAATCATGACACTGTTCCTTGTTTTTTGTTGGTTTTTGTTTGTTTGTTTGTTTGTTTGTTGTCTTTTTATAGAAAGATCGCTAGATTACTGCAGACACAATATCCCTGATTTCAAAGGAGTCATTTTGAAATCATTATTGTTTCATCTTGTAAAAGTTAAAATAATGACTAAACACTTTTCAGTTAGGTAACAGATTTTCCAGCAAGTTATTATTATTCAGAAAAAAAAACCCAAATACAAGAAAAACTCCAGAATACAGGATTATAATGTCAAATATTAAGACTGTGACAACATCTTGAACAAAAATATGGTAGGCATGTGAATCAAATTCACAAGTGAGACGGTGAGGTATAGAAAATCTGTGGAAAGGTTAGAACGACCATGCCACAAAGGCAGAAAATTGAGCGAGTGTATCACAGAAATCAGCCACGAGAAACATAGAAAGAAGTTGACTGGAGAGACATCTGTTGTATGATATTTTGTGTGTGTTCTGACAAATAAAGCTTGCTTTGAGTCAGAGGCCAGAGCTAGCCCCTAGCTAACCATAGAGGTCTGGAGGTCTGTACAGAGAGGAACAGGAAGTAATAAGGCAGGGGCGACACAGGATCTCGGCCATTTTGAACTGGAGGAACAGAAGGGGAAGGAAGCAACTGTGGCTGCTCTCAATATCTGAGTCCTGGTTTTTATTGACAAGATTAATTAAATTTACACTTCAGACTTCTCTACCAGCTAAGTGTGTTTGGAAGACTTTTTGGATTTACTGGGGGGAAAAAAAAAAGCAGCAACAACCACTTCAGGCTTACTTTAGGTGAAGAATAAGATACACAACAATGGTACTACAATAGCAATGTCATCCTATGCTGGAGAGATGACAAGGAGCTAGATTTAGTTCTATATAGCACAAATGAAATGTGACATTGACTACTAGAAAGCTGTTAGGTGGATAATATGATAATTGGCCTGGACATAGAATGATTTGAAACCTAATGTGCACATATACATAAGCATATACAGTGTGTGTGTGTGTGTGTGTGTGTGTGTGTGTGTGTGTGTGTGTGTGTAATTATGAAAAGAAATAAAGGATAAAAGGCAGGGACAGATGAGAGCCACATTGCAATCACAGTTCAAGCTGTTTTTATTACTTGTATGCTGAGCTTGCTATCAGTTACACGCTTGTGTGACACAGTGAAACAGAGGGAACCAGAAGACTAAACCAGTATATATGTCATAGCATTGAATACCACACTTAGAATGAGGGGGGACAAAAGCTGTGTTATTAGCTATACATGATGGACTCCAACAATGACTAGATGGCTACTGAGGAAAACATATTTTTCAGAATGTCCTAAGGATCTCATTGAATACATGTGAATTACAGTATGTCTATCCCAGTGTGTTGTCTTTTTGAAGAAATTCTCTTTGCTACTATTGGCAGGAAAACTCTCAACCCATTTCAGAAGAACTTTTTAGTTCAAATAGAAAATGAAAAGTCTGACCACATTGCCCTTTTCATTTCTATTGATCGGAAACTCAAAATTCACACATTCATTTCTGTAGTGAATATTTACTATATTTTCATTATCATTCTATTCCAGGAGCGGCAAGCATAATGTTGAAGATGACAGACAAAGAACTCTTTCCTTAGCAACATTCATTCTGGTAAGAGAGGAGACATAAAGAAGGATGTAAATTAAGAGGGAAACATGTAAAACAATTTCAGTGGAAAGATGTTTGCAAGGAAAATTAAGAAGATTGACATGGGTGAGAGTTTCATATTTGGAGTGAGGGTTGAAACTGAGTCCTAAATAATTTTTAAAAACTAACGAAGGTCTACAGGGCTTCTGAGAAAGGACAGCAAAGACACATACTCCAAGAAAAGAAAGATGCTGAGCTACTAACCAGACATCTCAGGAAGAGGCTCAAGGATACACAATAGTAGTTAGGTTAGAGCAGTGATTCTCAACCTTCCTAATGTTATGACCCTATGCTACAGATCCTCATGTTGTGGTGACCCCCAACCATAAGATTATTTTCACTGCTACTTCATAACTGTAATTTTGCTACTGTTATAAATTGTAATGTAAATATCTTTGTTTTCCAACAGTATTAGGCAACCCCTTTAAAAGACTTTTTTGACCCCCAAAGGGGACTCAACTCACAAGTTGAGAACCACTGGGTTAAATGTACTTAATGAGTAAACAGAGAGGCCCAGGAGACAGGCAATGGTAACAACCTCTTGGTCTGTAGCATCAGGAAAGATTAGGACCCCATTCCTCTTGTAAGAGATTTGTTCTCACTGACACTCCAAGACTGACAATAAAGTTTTCCTTGAACCAGAAGGTGGAATCAAGATTAACTGATCAGAATTAGACATAGAGGCTTGGGAGGACCAAGACAGGGGGGCACAGGAAGAAAGATGCACTGTCTTTTCGATCTGAAGTGTGAAGAGGCAGGGTCAGCTGATCGTTCCGTTGTCATTCTTTGGATCTATCAGGTTTTTACCCCAATATCTGACTCCCGAATTTTATTTAATAATAGAACAATACAGGTAATCACTTTACATTCCATATGTGAAGTAAACCATTAATGTCTCTTAAATAAAGGACAGCATGGTCTGTTTCTTGGCTAAAATGATTCACCATTCCAGAAAGCAATTGATTAAAAAAATAATAATAACAAAATACAAAAAAAATATGCTAAGCAAAAGCACAAACAGTCCTTTGGTTCATCATCATGATTTCCTATTCTAACTTCTTTACTGTCTAGTCTCAACTGACAACTTATTATTTATAGGTAGTTTATACTAATATCCCTACAAGCTTTTTCAAACCTTACCCCAAAAAGTTGAACCATAAACTTGAATATTAAATGAATTATGTTTTCTTGATATTTGAGGGGGAAAGATAAATTTGTAATATAGAAATGTAGACTTAAGAAACCTACTAAATCTTGGATTTGAAAGATTCTTCCAGCCCAAAAAAGCGAATAAGTCATTATCCATGTCTCAAATAATAAAGGTGTTTATTGTGAAAACTTCTTCCCAGTTGCCCAGTAGATAAAGGATTTGCCTCCTAAATATACTTTCAATTTATTTCTTCTATAACCCAACAGAATATCTTGCATTAGCTTTGAATTTCAGAAATACTTATTTTTTAGTTTAGTCCTACCATTTAGGCAAAAATTCCAAATCATGTACATTATTCCTGGGCTTTCTTAGCCTGAAATTCATTTTTCCCATAAATATTTTCAAACTGGTTAAAAATGTGAAAGATAAATTTAGGTAAATTAATTGAGAAAGTCAGAAGTATGCACTAGTTTCAGAATTAAAGAGCAGAGGAAATTAAACACTTTGTAGATATGAACATGAATATAAAATTTTAGTACTTGTGAGCTTCGGAAGAATAAACTGCTTTTCTGTTTCTACCTTCAGAACCTGGTCACATGCAGAACCAGATCTGTGGCTTTTGACTGTTTCTCATCTTGGAACCTTCAAGTGTTTTTGGAACTAGGTAGACCACAGACCCCACATCCAATGGTGATTTTTCATCACAAGAGGAAGCCAAGAATGATGTTCAAAACGCATACTAACAGTTAAGTTAGGTGCACAATCAGCTGAACAGACCACAAGAAGTCAAACCTTTCACCCCTTGCAGAACTTCCATTATAACAGGGAAGGCTATTAGAGAGGTTGTTCTTGTGAAGAGTCTAATTCCATTACAGTGTTTACACACACACACACACACATATATATGCTTAGTCTCACATTCTAAATTGTAAATAGGAACTTCACCTGAACAGTTCTAAATAATTTGCGTCTAGGCTTACAAAACCCAGAACATTCAGTGACCTTCATTAATATACTTTCTCGGTCTTTAGAACTTACACACACAAAAAAAAAAAAAGAAAGAAAGAAAAAAAAATCTTGGGAAATGGCTGAGTGAAGAAAGTGTTTGCTGCTCAAAGCAGGAGCTGAGTTCAGATCTCTAGTGCCCACATGAAAGCTGGCATGGTGGTCACATGTCTGTAACCATGGTGGGGACAGATAGATCCCTGGAGCTTGCAAACAATGACTTAAGAAGCCCCCTGACATTGA
Organism: Peromyscus californicus insignis; assembly: GCF_007827085.1. NCBI lineage: Eukaryota > Metazoa > Chordata > Mammalia > Rodentia > Cricetidae > Peromyscus > Peromyscus californicus. Next base: position 70,476,779 of record NW_026294573.1, on the reverse strand, counting down.
CTTTCCCACACACAGGAACACTAGCATGCCCAGAAGATCAGGGACCTCTGAAGTATTCTACAAAAACAGATAAAAAAAGATATATCCCTGAGTGAGGAAGATCCCTCTCTATCTGCTCTGGTCATAGCCTTCCTGCTCTTCCTTTCCCTCACTATAAAACCCTTTGTATCTTCAGTGTACAAATAGGAGGAAGATTTGAAGTCAACAGTCCTGACACTTCCCATGACTCTCTTGAGTAAATCTAACTCCTTCCCATCAATTCTAGTCATATGAGTATTAGCCTTCCATCACTGGGCAGCCTGGACTTAGTTCAATGATAATTTTAACACTGTAGCTACTAGTTGATGAGAAAATAGAAAGTGTCCTGAAAAAGGAGTTGGATGAGATGAACTCTGAGACTCTGTTACTTATCAACCAAAATCAAAATATTTTAACACTTCAGCTACTAAACAATGTTTCTAGTATACATAGAGACAAGTAACAGGATAAATGGCTGTATAAATAATCTTCTAAGGAATAACTAGTAACCAGATATGTAACTGTATAAATAATGGTCTAAAGAATAAGTAGGTGTAGTGATTGGTTTTTGTCCACTTGAAACAAACTGGAGTCACGTGGGAAGAGGGAGTAAGGATGAGAAAATGCCCCCATCAGATTGGCCTTCAGACCAGTCTTTGAGGCATTTTCTTCATTAATGGCTTATGTGAGGTGGCACAGCCCACTGTGAGCAGACAATCCTGGGTTATATAAGCAAACTATAGGGAACAAGCCAAAAAATAGTGTTCTTCTATGATTTTTGCTTCCGTTCCTGTTTCCAGGTTCTGGCCTTGAACTCCTGCCCTGAATTTCCTAAATGATTATCTATACCTGGAAGTATAAGATGAAATAAATTCAGATCTTTGAGCCAGTGCCATACATTGTTCTTGGCTCACATTTATGCACATTTTAAGACGTTCCTGAAGAACAAGCTTCTGGCTCAAAGATCTGGATCAAGAACCAGTGTGCTAAGTACAAAGAGAAGAATCCCCAGAATGCTCAAAAAGGACTGTCAGAGTCAAGTGGAATCTCTAAAACTGTTTCTGGGTCAACCCATTCTCGTGCTCACTTGTCTGTCCTTGTCTCTGCCAATGTAGAGTCCATGTCTTCAGGAATATCTACTGTGGACTCCGTCCCCAAACTCAACTCCAGCCTGGAAGCTTCTGTCCATGATAATCAGGACATGCAAGATGCTGGATGTAGTCTCCAAGAGGACTTGCTTGATGGTCAAGGCCTGGCTCCAGCTTCCAACCCTGGTCAACCTACAGTAGCTGATACCCACACTGACCCAGCAATGACTGAAGGTATAGCCACAGTGGAAGCTCCACTTCCCAGCACAGCTGCAGCCAGAGGACCAAATGGTGCTCATGAGTTATATCCAACTACTGAGCCCCTCTGGCAATGCACACTTGAGGCTCTGTACACATGGGAGGACCTGTAGACTTGGACTTACATTCTGACTCCATACAATATCTCTTACATGGAGCAGTCCATGGAAAGAAATATTTATAGAAAGGAAGAGGTGTGGAGGTTCATGTCTTCAATCTCAGGATTTGGGAGACTGATGCAGGCTCATCTGTAGTAGTTTCAGGCCAGTGTGGTCAATACACTGAGATAAAAAAAATTTTATAATATTGATTAAGTATCGTTTTCTTACATGATAAATAAAACTAGAATATATTTTTGCAAAAAAAAAAGAAAAGAAAAAAAGATGAAATAAATTCTTTTTTCCACAAGTTGATTTTGGTCAGTGTTCTATCACAGCAACAAAAAGAAATCTAGAACACTAAGGGAGTGGAGTTATATAAGAGTGTCTAGTTCTTCTCTGTAGTAACAGTGGAAAAATTTCTCTGTTATAGTTGATATATAGACAAAATTCTAAATTATATAGAGAGGTACACTCTCTAAGTATGCAGCATTTTAACGTGGTTTATGTTAAGTAGTACCTCTTCACAAAGACTTCTGTGACCTAAAAATAAAATAGCTCCCAGATATCCTCTTACTGTCTTTTTCACCTCTGTGTGGGTTTTCTTCAAATCAACTGCTACACACTGCACACTACAGCTGGGAATGTTTCATCTGTCTGTTTGGTTTGATTTATTGTTGTTAGCATCTCTCTCTCTCTCTCTCTCTCTCTCTCTCTCTCTCTCTCTCTCTCTCTCTCTCTCTCTTTCTCTTTCTCTCTCCTGCCCTCTTACTCTCACCTGGTTCCTAAACTAGAATGTATGTTTCTTGAGACTGGCAGCATATTTGAATTGTAAATATTTGTATTTTGATGATTGAGATTCCTTGACAGTGAGGACACATTCCCGTTATCTGTGTACATCACTCTATTTGATGGTGCCACTGATGGAGTTTCTAAAAGTTAGCTGGAATTACAAGGGTAGATACAGAAGGCTGCTATCCCTGTGTCTCTGCAACAAAGGCAGGATTATGTGGCTAGAGTTTGAGACACTTAACAAATGAAAAGCTGCATTTCAGTCTGAGAACATGGGTATTATTCCAGAGTCATGAGTTAGTATAAAAAAAGGAGAATGGAATGCAAACTATTTCTTCTGGAAGAATGATCTGACCTAAAAGTCATATGAAAAATGAAGCCGAGCATAGCTGACAAATCATAAGAACCACAGTTTGTGTTATTCCAATTATGCCTTCAAATACCATGTGTTGGGAGTCAGAAAAAGAGGGAAATGGGCAAAGCCCAGCATGCTTTTAATTTCTGTTCAGCTGGGAAGTCAACTAACCAATAGTCTGAAAAGCTAAAAGCATTGCTCACATTAAGAAATCAAGAAAAAAAAAAACTTAGCTTTCTCCTTGAAGACCTAGGTCTGTGGTAGAAAAGAGTAGGATGCTTGTTTTTTTAAAAAACAATTTACTATAATGCAGCACCCTTTAAAAATGTAGTAAATTGGTAAAAGTCCAACACGGAGATGAGTGCTGCCAGGTAGAGGCACCCTACTGTTTACCTGCAGTTATCTATCACGTACTGACTTAAACCAAGAGGTGGCTCCCAGTTCTTTCCCCTCCCGTTGAGAGGGGCAGTGAGTACATCGGTTCTACTCAGATCAAGTTGCCCACAGCCTTCACTTGGAAATAATACAGATGGATAATGAGCAATGACCTTTTCTCTTTTCATTTAAAAAAATGCATTATTGTTCACAATACTTAATATGTTTATGACCACCTTGTCAGAAACTGCAAACCTTGAAGAACATGCAGGGATTTCTAGATTTAGCAAACAGAAACACAAGATTTCTGAATAAATTTGGTATCTGAAGCAAGGGGAAATATTTCTAATACATTTATGCTAAAAACTGCTTGTCATTTATCCAAACTTCAAATTTATCTGAGAGTCCTATACTTTAATTGACAACCCTATTTTAACTTGGAATTTCACATTTATGCACAATTTCTTCTTGCTGGTTGTTCAATTGGCCTTGCTTCTGTGGAAAATGAGAATGAAACACCTATATTTAAATAGGTGTTTTCTCCAATGTGATAAAATACACATAACATAAACTGTATTGCCTTAATTGCTTTTAGATTCAGTCCAGTAGCATCCAGTACATTCATCTTTTTTGTACAATCAGAGCCATTTCCCATCTCTTAAATTCTTAGAAACTGTATACACACCAAATGATAATTATTCATCCCCCACCTCTCATGTCTAGCGAGTCCATTTTATTCATTCTCTTTTTCTTTCTTTCCTTATTTCTTTTCTTTTCTTTGCTTCCTTTTTGAGTTGTATTAAATATGAAATTTATTGGAAAGAATGGAAGAAAATGAGAAAGGAGTGGAGTGTTTTGGAATGCTGTCTCCAGACATGACCTTTCCACAAGTCATTCCATCCTTGAACTCTCAGCAGCTTTGATTACCTGCAAAAGACCTGTACAAGACTGTGTCTATTTACATTCTTCTGTCATGGAGAGGGAAAGGCCTTAGGAGGCCATGTGCCTCCCTGGGAATTTAGTTATTTAATGTTTGCTGGAAGAGGAAGAGATATTTTCTTTAGTTGTATAGCCAATGCTAAGTTGCCCCTGGTCTTATAAATAATAATGATGTCCTGCATGCAAGGTATGCTAGGGCAATGGTGATACAAAGGTTGTGGGAGTAACCAGCCAAAATAAGGTTTGACTTAAGGCCTACCCACAAGATAGAATCCATAACTCTACAAGATAGTACCCATAACTGGCACTGCTTGCATGACCAGGAACTAAAGACTAGATAGCCTAGAGATATAGGGTAAAACTAAATACTACTGATTTAAAAAAAAAAACTGTAGTGATAAAATGATACCTAGTGATATTCCACTGTGCTTTTAGATCAGTTCCTTGTTCAGTCATCATCAGAGATGCTCCCTCCTTCAGAAGATGGAAACAAATACAAAGAATCACAGCCAGACAATATGCAGAGAGTGAGAGACCTATGAACACTCAGCCCTAAATGAGATGTATCTATCAAATCCCTCACCTCAGCTCAGGGAACCCCAAGGAAGAGGAGGCAGAAAGAACTCCATTATTTTTCTGTCTGTGAATTTTGACAACAGTACCCCAATAGCTGCAGTTAATACACTGCTGTCTATTGTTGTGCAGGTATACATATGACAAATTTTAATTTATTGATGAGGTATAGTAAGCATTAACAGCAATCAAACAAAATTAAATGTATATATATATATATATATATATTTATATGTATATATACATATTATATGTGTATGTATACATATTATATTTATATATGTATATATTTGATTACTGTTAATGCTTATTATACATATATATATATATATATATATATATATGAAAACCCCATGTGGAAACCTATTATACTATGAGCTAATTTAGAAAATAGAAGAATTTATTTTAAAGAACAGTGATAACACAACCTGAGAAAAGTAACTTAATATTTATGGTCACTCATATTGGCTCCAGAATAAATTATCTAATCCCCTTTGAGGTGAAGGTTGTAGTTTTTGAATCTGCAATAATTACAGCAAATGTTGTTGGGTTACATCTACATTGTAGCTATTATAAGTAATACAACTATAAATATTATACCAAAATCTCCTCAAAACTCTGCTTCCAATTCTTTTGAGTATATCTTGGCCTGGTAAATTATATAATAATTTCATTTTTAACTTTAGAAGAACCACATTTTCTAAAACATTTACATTCCCACCAACATTACATAAGGGTTCTGGTTTGTCCACATCCTTGTCAACACCTGTTATTTGCTATTTTGTAGATAGTGGTCTACCAAAAGCAACTATGTTTTATCTTCTACATGCTCTTCTGGAAGATGCATATAATCAAATAGACTTCTGAGTTCCAAATTAGCAGTGTCAGACATATTCTGAGATTTCAATCTTCGTCTAGGTGCGAAGACAGATTTCCTGGCAGGTCCTAGTCCACAATCTTTCTATTAGGTTATTAACTGAAGTAGTCTGTTGTTTCTTTTTTTTTTTTTTAAATGTAGAAAACAAAATGAAACATTTATTTTTTTTTTAACTCAAAACAATACTAAGTAGATAGGGTATGAAATTAAATATAAACACAAGTTCTACCCTAACCCTATTTATGCAAGGCAGCACAACCAAATGGACTTGTGGCGAGACCACCTGGTCAACAGAGGCTCTATCAACGACGTCTCCCATCTGGACTTCTGCTTCGTCTTCGGCCACCTCTCCTCTTGCCCTTTGGTGGACCCCGAACAAAACACCAGTCGACACTGATTGGCTGTCCCATCAAATCTTGACCATTGAGTCCCTCCGTGGCAGCCTGAGCCTCTTTGTATGTTTCATGCTCCACTAGAGTATACCCCTTCAGGTATCCTGTACGCCTGTCCAAGTTAAGGTGGATGTTTTTTATTTCCCCATATTCAGCGAATTTGTCATGGATATCTTCTTCAGTGGCTTCTTCATGGACTTCAGTGACAAAGAATCCAACCTTCAATGGAGCGTTGTGGTCCAGGTTCATCGCCATCTTGCTCTACACTGTCATAATCCTCTCGCATCCACGCTCGGGACCCCTTGGACCCAAAGCCGCGGCCCTTCCCTTTCTTCGATTTTTCTTTTAGTTTATGGATGCTTTCCGTCACCATCCTCATCCATGGCGAAATCTTCGCCCCCAGCCTCGTGAAGATCCAGCACGTCTGCCATCTTGCTTCTCTCACAGCTCTTGTCTGTGCCCCCCTTGTTTCTTAATATAAATGGCAGAACAAAAATAGGCCTGTACATACTTTCAATTATAGAGGATTATTTTTATCTAGATAAAGCTTTGTAGGTATTATGCCAACAAAGTCTAAATCTTCATTTCCTAATATTAAAAAAAATTATTTTTCACACACTCTGCATCAAATAAAATTCCATGCAGTTCCTACTAATCTAGACTATCTGGGTAATAGGTATTATTGCCATCTCATCATGTGCACGCCATATCTGACAAGCAACAAAAGAAAACAACATTTAAAATACATCAAGAAATCCAGGCTTGGGAGCACATGCTTTTAATCCCAGCACTGGGAGGCAAAGCCAGGTAAATCTCTGTAAATTCAAGTTCAATGAGTTATAGGCCAGCAGGGACTATGTATGAGATTATCTCAAAAGAAAGAAAAATAGAAGAGAAAAAGAAAGAAAAGAAGGTAGAGAAGGAGGGAGGGAGGAGGAAAAAAGAAAGGAAGGAGGGATAGAGGGAGGGAAGGAGAATGAAGGAAGAAGAGGGAGAGGCACACTAGTAAGTACAGCAGCCTAGAAGGAGTATATTCCATGTTCACCAGATGATAAACAAAACTTATCACTCAGTGCTGCCCACCTACCAGGGAAAAGTAAAATCATAGAAAATAACTAGATAATGAGTAGCTACTACAAGTCTTGATCACAGTATTTGCCACAGTACAATCAGTAATGAACTCTACACATTACATTCCAGTCTACACTCCATCTCGATATAGAAGTCTCTCTCAGGATGTCACTAGTTTCTTCTTGCCTTTGTTTGGGTGACTTTCTGTGACTTGTAGCTCATGGTCTCATTATTAAAGTATTTCTTTGTTACACCTATTAAAATCTACTTCTTTATAATTTCCAAGATTTGCTTCCTTTATGACTATCACAGCCAATGCTTGTACATTAGTTTTAGAAAAACATAGGAAATCTGCAACAATTCAAGAAGACAAAATTAAGAACATATACTTGGAAAAAAACAGATCATTTCTAAAACTTACTTCTCACAAAAATCACAGTACATAATAAGCCAATTATAGCCTTCCCTCCATTTCCTAGACTAACCTTGCTCTTTAGGAAATGGAGATATAGTGAGACACATTGACTGTTTTGCTGTTCATTTGGTTTGTTGTGTGTATGTAATATTTATTTTGGAAATTTGATCTTATGAATAAAATTTCTAGCTATATAAAAAGTTTCATGGTTTCAACAAATTTTAAATAAGATTTTTAATTTATTAGCAAAATGTAAGTACTTGTGTATCATATTTTAAAATAGTAAACTCTGACGATGGAAGTGCCTAATAATTTAAGCGCTGATTTTCCATTTCTATCTAGGATTTAGAAAGTGGTGGTAGAGCAGCTTCATATGTACCTTTTGTGACTTGAAAACATCATCTATTTCACAGCTGTCGACTGTTCTTATCTATTCAAAAGGAAGTTGTATTCCCTCCACATCAGTCTTTCCTACTGATGGTCATCAGCGTGTGTTTTTTTTCTCTCATCATGCTACCATTTTGCTTGTTTCATGTATGTTGGAGGAAAGTCACCAAGTATCTAAGAAAGAATGTAATGTTCTGTTTTACTAACCCACTTATAATTCCGCATAAGAAAGTAACCTAATTGTTAATTTCAGAATTTCCAAAATAATAAAATGGTAATAATAATACAGACTGATAAGGACTACTGGCTGAAAGGACTCTGAGTAGAATACTGAGTATTACTCAGGGTTAGATGAGACATTTTGTATGAAAAGATTTATCTGTTCTTTTGCACTTATTAATTTAACACATCTTCTAAAAGTGCCCTGTCAAGCAGTTTTTCAGTTCCTTACACATTGATTCAACAGGCTCTTATAACCCTTTCTGCTCCTCTATCCTAAACTCCCCCTGTAGTTAGGCTGTTTCCTTAAAGCTAGACACTAACCCAACCACAGCCAGTTATAACGACCTGAGAATGGTGCTGGAAATGGACTGAGACACACACTGAATCGCAGCTTGCGTATTTTTGACATACACACTTCACAAATCTTTATTAGTTTTCTGAACCATAATGAACAAGGAGTTAATGTGACTATTGTCTAAAATATGTTGAAATGTGTCTCCCATATTGTACTTTTAGATTATGAGTCACCTTCCTCTTTTATAATATCCACAGAGATAAAAAAGAAAACCCTCTTAATGAGTAGTTAAGATAGGCATGCCTGACTATGAACAACTTATACAAAAAATAGTTGTTGAAGCCAACAAAAGTCAAATATAAGATGGGTGGGGAGGAGAAACCATGGGCCAGCCTGGTGCCAGTCAGGTGCCATTATGGTGAGCCAGTATATGTGGGGTATGGGAGAGAGAATGAGGCCGAATGGTTCATGTCCTGTTAAGTGAGGCAAATCTGAAGAGGTGAAGGCAGGGATGAACAGGCTGATGTGTGAGGCCTGCATGACACCAGGGCCCTGGTAACATCAGTGCCTGGACTGCTGCCAAAGGCCATGTCTAGGTACATGGCCCTATTGCAGCTGTGGGCTGTGTTGCAGTCTGTGGCTCCTGTTATTACAGAAATTCTTGAGGATGCCTGGAGTCTGGACCACCACATGTGCCACGTTGGTGCCCAAGGACAATGCCACCTCAAGTGCCACCCCAATCTGAGTGGCCTGCACTGCCACCTGGAGTCATGGAGGCATCCAGACCCAAGCTGCAGCCAAGGGCTGTGGCTATGTAGATGCCCTTACCACAGCCAGGGGCCGTGTTGTGCAGATGTCCGGGATCTGGACTGCCACCTGGGGCCATGTTGGTGTCTGAGGCCCATCCTGCAGCCAGGGTGATGCCAATTTGAGTGAAGTGTGCTGCCACCCAGGGCCATGGTGACATCCAGACTCTACTACAAAGGTCCATGCTTGCGTCCGTGGTCCCTTCAGCAGTGGAGTCTATGTTGATGTCCATGGCCCATGTTGCCACCACAGGCCACAAGGATGCCTGGGTTCTGGGCTGTCACGTGTGGCCATTTTGGGGTCTGAGGGACATGCTGTTGCCAGAGTCATGCTGATGTGCGTGGCCTGCTCTGCCATCCTGGCCAAAGCTGCTGCTGAAGGTCATGTCTGGGTCTGTGGTCCTTCCACAGCCAGGGTCTGTGTTATGATATGGCGCAAGGACGGCCTGGGAAGATTGGGCCAAGGTGCCCTGATGGGTGAGGGAGACACGCCATGCAGATGCAGCGGTGGTTTGCAGCGTGGAGTGGTGGAAAGTTACTCACACCATGCAGACATGGCATCCACGGGGAAAGTTTATTAAAGGGGCAGGGGCGGGGTGAGGGTGGGGAGGAAAGAGAAAGAGAGAGAGAAAAGGGGAGAAAGGAAGGCAGAGGTATGTGTAGCCTCATGAAGAGAAAGAGGGAAGGGGGAAGAAGGAAAAGGAAGGGGAGGGAGGTTTTTCTTGCAGAGGGCTTTTACATAAAATGATGTCAGGACGCTGGGGGGCCGTAAGGGGCGGTTCAGAATGCTAACAGTTTGCAAGGATGTCTGGGACTCCTGTTAACCACTGAAGGCTGTGAGGATGTCTAGAGTCTGGGCTGGCACCTGAAGCCATGATGGTGCCTGAGGGTCAGGTTGCTGCCAGGACCATACAGACTAGGGTGGCCTGCACTACCACCTAGGGCCATAGTGTATCTGGGCAGAACTGTGGCAAAGGGCCATATCTGGGTCTGTGGCCCTATCACATCCAGGGTCTGTGTTGATGCCCATGGCTCCTGTTGCCATAGAAGGCCATGAGACTGGGCTACGAACTGGGGCCATGTTGAAGTCAGGAAACCACACCATTCCTGGCCCCATTCTGATCTGGGAGGTTTATGCTGCCCCCTGGGGACATGGTAACAACCAGGTCCAGGTAGCTGCTGATGGCCATGTCTGAGTCCATGGTTTTTCATTTGTGTTTGTTTGTTTGTTTTGATATTCTTATTTGTATTTTTTTTACTTTTTATTTTTATTTTATTTTTGTTATTTTTTTTGAGTTTTCCTTTGTGGGGGATAGTACAAGGATGAAGGGCAGATATGGGGGAACTGGGAGATGAATGGGGATGGAGGTACATGATGTGAAATTCCCAAAGAATCAATAAAAAAATTATGTTTAAAAAAAGTCAAACATAAAAACTGAAAAAGAGTAATTCACAAGTTTTTGAAAGATACAAATAAACAACATTAACAGATCACTTTGTAATAAAAACAAAAGGAAGCTCTTGAGATGCCAACCTACTCCCATAGACTGTGACTTTCCCTCTGGGAGTTTCCTGACGTCTACTTCCATGTGTCCTGTTTCGTGTGACAGGTCCTTACTTCAATGTTTTTTCTGATTATATCCAAAGCTGATAGTTTGTTCTGAAGATTATTGTCAGTCTCTTCCTAGTAAGGGTGGTTTTTACAGGGGCACACCTCACAACTTTACTGATTGTGCCCAAAACAAAGAGCCTCCAATATTTAATCCAATATTCCAGAAATTTCCTTCGGTTTTCAGCATTTAACTTCAGGTAGTAGCTATTTTTACTACAATTTGTAGCTAGTGTTTTCCTGCCTGGCCCACAGTCAGGTTAAATCTCTCTCAACTGCCAGCCCCACAGCCGCTCAAACCCAACCAAGTAAACACAGAGACTTATATTGGTTACAAACTGTATGGCCGTGGCAGGCTTCTTGCTAACTGTTCTTACAGCTTAAATTAATCCATTTCTATTAATCTATACCTTGCCACATGGCTTGTGGCTTACCGGTACTTTACATCTTCCTTGTCCTGATGGCGGCTGGCAGTGTCTCTCTCTCTGACTCAGCCTTCCACTTCCCAGCTCTATTCTCCTCCTTGTCCCGCCTATACTTCCTGCCTGGCCACGGGCCAATCAGTGATTTATTTATTGACCAATCAGCAACACATTTGACATACAGACCATCCCACAGCAACAATTTAGTAAAGATGCTACTAAAAGTTAACAGAAACATTTGTCTGACATTTCCAATGGGACACCCACAACCCTTCATAAATCTTTAATGGCTGAATTACTTATGAATAAAAATCTGTAATATTACTAAATTGGAAGTGTGATTTTCTTTTCCCCAACTCCAGGAGGCACCTTCAGTCTCTGGGTTTCCTATCAAAGGGGCTATTACTGAGAGATGATGATGTCTCACAAAAGATTCATGAAAATTGTATAGGCTTGGGTCAACATTTTTCCATTCATCTTCTGTTTGCCTGGGGATTCCTGAGGACCTCACTCCTCCTGTGCTGCTTCCTGGTGAAAGTCGTTATTGTGACATGATTTCTGTGATGTGCTGCCTTATCCTTGACGACAACCTCCAATACCCATTCCACGCATGCATTCAGGCTAAAGCACAAACACAGCATGGGTTTTCACACCAGCATCACCGTTCTGAAACCAACAACACAAAATTCCCACACACCTTTCCAGTTCTATCCCTTTCAACTGCAAACTTTATGAACCTGCAAACTTTATGAATACTATGAGTGGTATCAAACTGTGTATAGCACCACATTTTGTCTTGTTTTGTTTTTCAAGATAGGATTTCTCTGTGTATAGCACCACATTTTTGTTATTGATTTGTCAGTTGATGGACATCTAGCTCTAACCTTGGCTGATGAACTATTAGCAGATGCTATTCCTGGTGGTTTGCATAGGAATGGCCCTCATAGGGCCATTTTGTGTTTAAATACTTGGCCCACAAGGAGTGTTATTATTAGGAGGTGTGGCCTTGTTGGAGTAGGTGTGATCTTGTTGGAAAAAGTGTGTCATTGAGGGGGTGGGCTTTGAGGTCTCATACATGTTGAAGCTATGCCCATTGTGTCACACAGTCTCCTTCTGCTGCCTATGGATCAAGATATAGAACTCTCATCTCCTTCTCCAGCATCATGTCTGTCTGCATGTTGCCATCTTCTCGCCATGATGATAATGGACTAAACCTCTGAAACCGTAAGCCAGTTCCAATTAAATGTTTTCCTTTATAAGAGTTGTCATGGTCATGGTGTCTCTTCACAGCAATAGAAACCCTAACTAAGACAGAAATTGGTAAAAGAGATAGATATTTCTGTGATAAGCCTGACCATGCTTTTATTTGGAGCAATTTGAACTATGTGAATTTGGGTTAGGAGAGCCGTGGAATACTTTAAGCATTATTTAATGGCCCATACTGGTAGAAGCATGGAAGACAGTGATGTTGAGGGTTATTTTAACTGTGGGTGCTTTGCTAAAGAGGTTTCAGAGGAAGAGAATTTTAGTAAGTAGCCTACAGACCATTCTTGTGATATTTTGGTGAAGAACATGACTGCTCTTTGCCCTTATCTGAAAAGTCTGCTTGAGGCTAAAGTGAAGAGTTTTGGATTAATTGCATTGGTGAAGGAAATCTCAAAACAGCCTAGTATACTCTATTGTATGGTTACCAATGTTCAATCTTATGAAGATTTAATAATGAAAAAGATCAAGCTGAGCACGTAAAAATAGAAAATGTACAGATTGAGGAGAAAGGAGGCACCAGAAAGTGGAATAGAGCTAAATCCTGTGTTCAAGCAGACAAACAGGTTAAAAAAATGTATGATATTAAATGGAATAAAGGGAGTGGTGACCTCAGGGCATGATGCTACTAAGCTAAGCTTTCATCTTGTGAAAAGGAATTAAAGAAAGCTTAGGTCCAGGCGTGGTGGTACTTGTCTTTAATCCCAGGAGTCAAGATACAAAGGCATGCAGATCTCTGAGTTCAAGGCCAGCCTGGTCTACAAAGCAAGTTTCCAGGACAGCCAAGCTTAGTCAGTGAACGTAGCCATCAAAAACAGAAAGCTGGTGAAGATGTAATTGAACAAGGGGCCACGTTCCAGCCCCAGCAAGCAGCAGAACTTGGCAGCTTAAGCCACGTGATTCTGGTTTTAGAGTTGAGGATAGAGGAAAGGGGTCATGGAATGTCCCTGTGCAACTAAGGAAAGCTGCTGAGGCCAGGAATGTGTCAGGGATGTCCCTGAATGGAGGCCTAGAGAGGAAATCAGACATGGAGATGCAGAGTTTGGAATTTGTCCAGCTGGTTTTTGGTCTTGCATTGATTCCAGTATTTCCTCACAATTCTTCTTTTCCTCCATTTTGGAACAGTAATATACATCCTGTGCCATTATATGTTGGAAATATGTGATCTGTATTTTGGTTTTGCTTTTATAGGAGGTTACAGTTAAGAGATTGCATGAGTCTCAAACAGAAGTTTGAACTTTTAAACAAGTCTGAGACTGTTATAGATTATGGAGATTTTTGAAGTTGGACTTAATACATTTTGCATTGTATTATGACTACAAGTCTATGGGGACCAGGGAGTGGTATGTAGTGGTTTGAATGGGAATGGCCCGCATAGACTCATATGCTTCAATGTTTGGCCCATAAAGAGTGGCACTATTATGAGGTGTGGCCTTGTTGGAGGAACTATATTACTGTGTGGGCAGGCTTTGAGATCTTATATGTTCAAGTTGGGCCTAGTGATGGAGTCTCCTGCTGCTGCAATAGAAACCCTAACTAAGATACTATGGAAGGGAAAGTCACCTCTCTCCAGGAGTGTGGCCACTAATAGGTTCCCCAGACCCAAATGAATAACCCCCTCATCCATGTACATTAAGGAAGCACTAATAGGAGTAAGTGAGTTGTTAAACAACAACTCAATAATTTAGTTAATTAGAAAGTATAAAAGGAGAAGATGAAATTGTGAGGTAGATGTGATGTGGAAGGTCCTGATGGAAGTTGAGGGTAGTGAACCCTAGTTATGCTCAAGATATGTTGTACATATACATGAAATTCTCATGTCTTCAAATATTTAACTGTTTTTATATGCATTTGTACTAACATGGATATACAACACATATTTCTAAGACATCAATACCCAGCTCACCATTTCTCCCATAATACATGCTAAATAAGATAATAGGATAGGCCTGGTGGTGGCCTAGCACTCAGAGGCAGAGGCAGGTGGATCTCTGAGTTTGAGGCCAGCCTGGTCTGCAGACTGAATTCCAGGATAGTCAGGGGTACACAGAGAAACCATGTCTCAAGAGAGAGAGGGAGAGAAGAGAGAAAGGAGACAGGGGGGGGAATATTGGGAGTTGGATAAGTGGTTTAGCGGTTAAGAGCACTTTCTGCCCTTCCAGAGGATGTGAGTTTGTTTCCCAGGACCCATGTCAGGCAGCTCACAACAACTATCTGTTCTCTAGCTCCAGGGGCTCCCATACCTCTGACCCCCCAAGGGCACCTGCACTCACACACTTACCTGTATTTTAAAATGATAAAAATAAATATTTCGAGAGAGAGAGAAAGAGAGTGTATCTTCAGAATGGTGGAAGAATGGAAACTCTCACTCACCAGCACCACACTCTGCTCATACTGGAGGTGAGCACAGCAATTGTAACTGCACAAATACTCAATCCCATTCCAAACCCCACCTTCTTCCACTGCTTTGTTAGCTCTCACAGGTATCCAAACTGTTCAACAGGGAAACCTTACAAGGTCACTTGCTAAGAAAAGGAGAATATGAAATCTTTCACAAAAATAAACATTTTAAATTATTTTCTCTTACTTTAGCAAGAAGCAATTCCAGTGAACAGAAATCAAATTATTGCTAGCTGGCCCCATGCCAGTATTTGGAATTTGCTGTTCAGATTCGAAGGTTCATCTAAGAAACTAACAGCACAGTTTATTAGAAACCTAATTATCAAACCTCTGCAAACCATTCCCTCCTAAACCACTTGTGTTTGACGGGTCTCTGCTGCACACACAGCGCAGGCCTCACATTCCCCGCCTTGTGTTCACTGAATCTCAGCTTCTCTTGGAGGTAAAAGCACATGACTGGCCTAATGGACACGTTCCAGTTGCCTTAACGCCCACCCACAGAGTTGCTGCCAATAAACAAAGCTTAGTTCAGCTAGGGAGAGAATTCACTAATAACAGCATACTATCTAACTGGACAATTTATGTATTTGCTACAAATAATCACAAAGCATTAATATTCATTAACAAATTTCTCAGAAAGAAAAAATATTTGATTCTAACAAGTTCTATCTCTCAAGTTAAGCCAGATTTCTGTTATCCATTGCTTAGATATTTGATTCACAAATGACAGTCGCAAGACTTCAAAAATTAGAAAAGTTACTCAGTCTTGTTTTTCTGAACTGCAATATGAGCATAACTACAACCACAATACTCACGCACCAGTAGATCACAGCTGTGGGGCTGCCAATGTGTCCATTTCTGAGAGCATTGGTCTAAAGTTTCTTATCTTACTTTATTCCTTGTTGACTCTAATCTATTTCTTTGTATGTACAACTCAGCATTAGTTCAAGTTCACCAAAAGACACTAGTGATGCACCCAAGGACAGGCCTCAGGCTCCAACACAAAATGAGCTCAAATGTATTTTGGGAGGACTTTTTTTGTCTCATATTGCTTTGTTTGGGCATTTTCTATTGGTCTTTTGCTTGTATATTATGGTTCTGATTTTGTGCTTTCATGGAGTGTGTGTGTGTGTGTGTGTGTGTGTGTGTGTGTGTGTGTGCATTACCTGTTCTTTGTTTCTCTTTTTTTCTTTCTTTGTTAGTTTGCTCATTTTCTTTTCTTTATTTTTTTTTTGGTGTGTCTTTTATATTTGCCTGTTTATTTTCTTAAGAGACATAGAGAAAAGGCATGGAGTTGTGTGGTGGTATTGTGTCCCCCAAAATATTGTGCATGCTAATAAACTTATCTGGGGTCAGAGAATAGAACAGCCACAATATTAAACATAGAGGTTAGGCAGTGGTAGCACACACCTTTAATCCCAGCATTCCAGAGGCAGAAATCCCTCTGGATCTCTGTGAGTTCAAGGTCACATTGGAAACAGCCAGGCATGGTGACTCATGCCTTTAATCCCAGAAAGTGAGCCTTTAATCCCAGGAAGTGATGGCAGAAAGCAAAAAGGTATATAAGGCATGAAGACCAGAAACTAGAAGCTTTTGGCTGGTTAAGCTTTTCTTGCTTTGAGCAGCACAGTTCAGCAGAGATCCATTTGGATGAGGACTCAGAAGCTTCCAGTCTGAGGAAACAGGACCAGCTGAGGAATTGGCAAGGTGAGGTTAGCTGTGGCTTGTTCTGCTTCTCTGATCTTCCAGCATTCACCCCAATAACTGGCCTCAGGTTTGATTTGATTAATAAGTATCTTTAAGATTCATGCTACAGAGTTGGATAGTAGGGAGGAGGGGAGAAAGAGGGAAGAGACGAGGGGAAGAACCATGATCAGAATATATTGTATAAAAAAACTTTTATTTTCCATAAAAAAAATGAAAACACACACACTCACGTCCTATAACAATTAGTGAAAAAAAAGGGGACATAAATTTGAAGGACAGTAGGGAGTGATATATGGGAGAGCTTGGAAGGAAGAAGGGGAAGAAAGATATGGGAGAAATGTAATAATTAAATTATTATCTCTAAAATTAAGATACCAATGATAATGAAGAAATAGAAACAAGGTAAAAATTACTAAAAGTGTTCATGAAACATCATAACCATTAATATTTGATGTTTTGGACTTTGATAGACGGCTCAGCATTTACGAGCACTGGCTGCTTTTCCAGAGGACCCAGGGTTGATTCCCCAAACCCACAAGGCAGCTCACAACTCCAGCTCTGTAACTCCAGTGCCAGAGGATATGATGACCTCTTCTGGCTTCTGCGAGCACTGCATGCACATGGTACACAGAAGCACATGTACACAGAACACACATACATTTAAAATAAAAATGAAACTTTTAAAATATATATATTTGATGTTTTATCTAGTTGAGAAAGCCCAGGAAGTTCACTAAACTCCTATCATTGGAGGGTACATTCCATACCTCCCAGTGGATGTCTGAAATTACATGGAGTAAAGATTATTTCTACTTTAAGTTTTGTCCTAGTCATTCTTACTCTACAACTTAGAAACCTCAACACATTTTTGTTCTTTTTTTTTTTCTCCCTTACTAAAGAAAACTTTTAACCTTTCTGTTAAGAGAATCACTTCTAGGCTTTCTTCAGGACCCATGTTCCAGTATCACTTCTCTTACACCATGAGGCCATTGATAAATACATAAAACGTGTTTGAATGCACGCATCTCAGTATCTCCATAAATGGCCTCGTAACCTCTGTACCACGGCTCTTGCTAGTCAGATATCAGCAGGCTGGAATGTCACCAAGGGTGAACCTCCTTCATAATCAGCAGCTTATAAAACCAGGAGCTAAAACCCCAGGGCTTTGACTACAAGTCAAAACAGGGAGCTCTGAATTGTCTCTCTGGCCCTGAGTAGGGATATGACATTTTAAACTACCGGGGGGAAAAAAGCACACTGTTATTATGTCACTGGAGGCTTTCTAAAGGTTTAGCATTATTCTCTCCCATAAGAATTAATTCAAACAAACCTGTCAATCCTCTGGCAGCAAGATGTCTTCCAGAAATTTAACAAATAGTATAGAACATATCTAAACATAATGGTCCCTCTGGCCATTGTCACATCTCACCCTTGAGAATATCTCATGTTCTTCCGCAATAACCCCCATCTGCATTTTATACTATGATCTGAGTGTCTCATCTAAGTGTACTTGGTGGAGACCACAAGGACCAGGGAGCTTAAGGGTGGTCAGAGCAACATGCTAATAACAGAGAATGAGGAGCACACACAGGGTGGAAACACAGAACAAAGATGAACCGGGTCCAGATGGTTGGCATGAGGTTTCATCATTCTCCACAGATGGCACACAGTTTAAACCTTGTGAACTGCTTATATCTATAATTTTCTGTTTAATATTTTCAGACCAGATGACGACAAATAATTGAAAGCACAGAAAGTGAGGCTGAGGATAAGGGCAGACGAATCAGCGGAGAACTGACAAGTAAGTCTATTAATACTAAGTGTTCACAACCTTAAGCAATGCTGGTGAAAATGGAAAATGATGTAAACAGTTTAGAAAGCAATTTAGAATTACTTTATACATATTCCCAAGCCTCAAAACTAACAATTCCCTCTACAGATATTTGCCATGAGTATATATAATGTTAAACAGGAAACATTTAAAGACTATTTATGGTGGTATTTTTCACAAGACAAAAAAAAATACAGGAAAACACCCCCAAAAGTCCAATAACTGGAGAATGGGTAAATATATTATTATATATTATTAGAATAATATATCAAACTGCCATAAAAACTATAAATTTTTGCTGTAATATTTCACACGCAGCAACTCAAGTACACTTTCGAGACAATGCTAGTAGGGGAAAAATCTAGTCACTGAAGTCTACTTTTACAGGAATGGTGTCATTTGTGAGATTCAAATCGCCTAGAGATACAGAAGAAAAAACATATTTGTCCACTGTGTATGGAATAAGTCATTAACAGAAAAGTTCTGGTTTCTTTTAAGCATCCAAAGGAATGCACTCACATTAATAGGTTGCATGCACAACTGACCAAAACCTGGTAAAAACAAAGGAATGACTTCAGATTTACAGGCACTCTTGTATCAAACCTGGCTTGAAACAACCCCAGTTCTAACAGATAATATAGCTGCCATACATAATAAGTAACTAGAAATAGAGGCGAGTACTCTTATTCTTTCTGACCTTAATTTATAGACATATTCTTAGTTGTCTTTGGTTGCTAAACATATATTGGGTTATTGTATATCGTTTTCTATATACTTCTAGCTTAGCATTAAAAGGCCAGCCAACATTGATCATGAAGTCTGACAAGCTTCGCACAGTAATCATGTATTCCAAACTCAGCCTTACATTTAAATGCTGGCTACATATGCAGGAGTTTTCAGCTTCAGGAGAAAACGTCTCTTCAAGAGAGAACGACTGAAAGCTACCAGAGGATACAAGTACTACCTGGTCTTTGTGTGACTGACAAAGCAATTCATCTTGTTTCATCCTTTGTGATATACAGATACAGGAAAAAAAAAAATCAAATCACTACAACGAAAACAAAAGCTCTTCAGTGTCTCAAACACATCTTCCAAATCAGTGTGTCTGACCTTTTCTTAAAACTTTAACCATCACAAGGGACCCAGTGGGGAGGGAGTCATGTGCTGGGGAGTAGTTAAAGGGCAGGAGAATTCACTGGTGTGAGAAGGGATTAGTGAGAGCTGGAGGAGAGGACAAGCCCCTCCCAGTGTGAGGGATCCAGCTGGGGATTTACTGTCTGGCAGAAAGCCACATTCAATTAACAGCTGGCATCAGGGGACAAGCAGACAACCAACACTGGCTCTGAAGGAAGTCAGCAGAGAAACCTTCCCGGAGTTGAAGGTACCAGTGAGCAGCTCTGTTGTGAGGTCAACTGTGGCCAAAACTCTAGTAGGATGAAGAAGATTTGCTTGCTAGAAACCTGCTCCCAATCCTTCTTTCAGATCCATGGTGAAATGCTACTATGGCAGTCACCTGCTAGTGGATGCTTTCAGTAAATGAGATCCAGGATAAGTCTTTTTAGAATAGATTCATCGTCTTTTTAATTTATGTGTATGCATGTGGGTATGTGCACATGAGTGCGGGTGCCCATAAAGGGCAGAGGGGAATGCTGGGAGCTGCAGTTACAAGAAATTGTGGGCCTGATGATGTGGGTGCAAGGCACTGAACTTAGTTCCTCTAAAGGAACAGTATGTGCTCTTAATCACTGAGCCATCTTCCCAGCCTGAGAATTGGATTCCTAGGACTAGAAGTTTTAAATAAGAAAACTCAAATGCCAGGAGTATGAATTCAGTGATCTAGGTGTTATGCTTGATATTCAAAAGTAAATTGTTTTTATTTATGTTTAGAAATGTTGCTTCACATAGAAGGATTCCATTTTGGAGTAGGTTGGGAAGAGTGCTTAGAAGAAGTTATGTAACTCGGTTTTGCTTTTTTTTTTTTCAGCTGGCTTTTGATCTGAGTACTTCAGTATCCTCCCTGCAAAGAGCAGCATACTAGATCTGTGTCCTGGACTCTTGCTTGTAGAAGAATGAAATCCTACAAAGTCCTTCCCCTGGCCTCTGTCTTCCTCTCCCTGGTGCTTTTTCATCAGGTCTGGACTCAGTTTCCGCGAGAGTGTGCCAATGTTGAGGCTCTGAGAAGTAGAATGTGTTGCCCAGACCTGTCCCCTTCCTCTGGACCTGGGACTGACCGCTGTGGCTCATCATCAGGAAGGGGAAGGTGTGAGGCTGTGACCGCAGACTCCCGACCCCACAGTCCCCATTATCCCTACGATGGCAGAGATGACCGAGAGGGCTGGCCTCTGAGGTTCTTCAACAGGACATGTCAGTGCAATGGTAATTTCTCAGGACACAACTGTGGGACCTGCCGTCCTGGGTGGAGAGGAGCTGCGTGCGACCAGAAAGTTCTCACAGGTGAGTGGAAAGATGGGGGAGGCAGTTTCACTGAATGAGATTCAAGGCTATACACAATACACAGAACGCTGAATCACTTAAGTCAGGAAACACCTACAAATCATAGAGCTCAACCATCTTTCCCCAGTTGAGCAAACTGAAGGATAGGAAGTTGGAGAAACTTGTCTGGTATAGAAGTTTGGGACTGAACCCCAAACTTTATTTTTTTTTTTTTTTTTTAAAGATTTATTTATTTATTATGTATACAGAAGAGGGCGCCAGATCTCATTACAGATGGTTGTGAGCCACCATGTGGTTGCTGGGAATTGAACTCAGGACCTCTGGAAGAGCAGTCAGTGCTCTTAACCTCTGAGCCATCTCTCCAGCCCCCAAACTTTATTTTTTAAGATTTATTTATTTTTTAGGATTGATTAATTGATTGATTTACAGTGTTCTGTCTGTATATATTCCTGAGTGACAGAAGAGGGCACCAGATCTCATTATAGATGGCTGTGAGCCATCATGTGGTTGCTGGGAATTGAACTCAGGACCTCTGGAAGAGCTGCCAGTACTCTTAACCTCTGAGCCATCTCTCCAGCCCTGAAACCCACACCTTTCAACTAATAGTTGTCTCCTTAGGTCTGGAGAGACGGCTCAGTGAGTGGTAAGAGGACTTGTTGCCTAAGCAAGAGAACCTGACTTCAGATTCCCAGCATCCACTTAAGAAACTGGGTGTAGCCACATGTGCCTGTAACCCCAGTACTAAGGGTGAGAGACAGGTGAATCTCTGGAGTTTTGAAACAACCACAGGTCTAGCCAAAAAGCGATGAACTCCTGTGAGAGACCCTGTCTCAGGAAAATGAGGTAGAGAGTGATAGTGGACACCTGAAACTCCGCTCTGGTCTTCACACACATGCATATGTCCCCCCCACCCCAACACACAGTATTTCCTTCAAAAATACTGAAGCAATCACCATATATTAGGAACTGGCTTTTTATCACTTAAGGTGTTTATGCTAATCTTTATACATTAGATTCATAAGGCCAAATTCATGGATCTAGAACTTTGGCAAGCATGGCATTCCCACTGAGATCTATCTAGCTCTAATAATACAGCCTCTACAAGCAGCGATGATGACCCATAATTCCTCGCTGTGGTGAGGGAACTCTTGCATTATAGATGAAGGAGCAGGTATGTGGAGTACTAAACAGTAATGGCACCAGCACCTGCTTGTTTTCCATGTTTCAGACAACGACTGAGGGTTTCACAGACTAGCTTTTGAGACTTCACTGTCTTCCAAGCCCTGGTCTAATTGTGTGTGTACGTGCGTGCGTGCGTGTGTGTGTGTGTGTGTGTGTGTGTGTGTGTGCATGTATGTGTGTGTGTGTACGTGCGTGTGTATGTGTGTGTGTATGTGTGTGTATGTGTCACATGCATGCATGTGTGTTCTCCTTAATGTTTGTGCCTTTGTAAAGCAGGAGTTCTTTTTATCCAACTATTGCATACATGAAAATTGAGCCTAAGAAAATGTGTCCAGAAGGACAAATATGGTATGTACTCACTCTTAAGTGGATTCTAGATATAAAGCAAAGAACAATCAGACTGCAGCCCATAGAACCAGGGAGGCTATATGAAAAGTGGGACCCTAGGATGACTGTGGCTTACAATAAGTCTTGGTTTTACTCAATCAATCAATCAATAAATAAATAAATAAATAAATAAACAAACAAAAAACAACAGCAAAAAAAGAAGAAGTTTTGTTAGCCAGGCAGTGGTGGCGCACGTCTTTAGTCCCAGCATTCAGGAGGCAGAGTCAGGTGGAACTCTTGGAGTTTGAGGCCAGCCTGGTCTACATAGCAAATTCAAGATAGCCATGGCTTTTTCAAAAAGAAGAAAGAAAAAGAAAGTAGAAAGCAGAAGGAGGAGGAAGTAGTTGTTGTTGCTGTTGTTATTAAATAATATATCCATCCTTTTTGTCTGCTCCCAAAATATGCACACACAAAAATTAAAAGTCCCCCCATCCAAAAAAGAAAGGAAGAAAATGTGTCAAAAGACAGAAAACTCTGTTTTAATCACTAGGCTGTGCTCATCTGCCTTGTTTTTATAAGATTTAGATAATAGAAAATCCTACTGGGTGGTGGTGACACATGCCTTTAATCCCAGCACTCAGGAAACAGAGGTAGGAAGATCTCTGAGTTTGACATAGCCTGATCTACAAAGCAAGTTCCAGGACAGGCAGGGCTACACAGAGAAATCCTATCTCAAAAAAAGTAGAAAAATTTTTTAAAATGTCAATAATGAACAGAAATAAATATGACAATGTTACAGACCCATAAACCCTCATGTAAGATTAAAGAAAACTTTTAGAAACCCAAGAGTAAATGTCATGGGGTATTCACCATAGAAGACTGCTTGGACATGGGTTTTAGAAAGTCTTTGTTAGCAAGCCAGCAACTACACTGAGTACTCAGAAACCCAGTGTAGCACTGAGCCTTTCTCAGGATGAACTTATATGCACAAAAAACGTGTTCTTGGTTGATATACTTCAGTTAACAAGAACAGTTAGCCAGAAGTAGAACTACATAAGCTAAAAAGGTCAGTACATGTTGGGACTTTCCCACAACTATTTGGACTTTGATGGATTAGGCCTTTGTTTTAGTGTTGGCAGGTGGTGCTACCTATGTGCTGAGTTCTACAGCCTTGTTGGCACTTCCATCATGGAGTCAGTTGTGCTAAGGTCTCAGGGCCTACTAAGGTCTGGGGCTCTGTTACAGTAAATTGCTGAGACAAAGAAGGAGAGGAAGAAAGATCAGTCTAAACAAAGATTTAATTAGAGATATTTTTAATAACATACAGATTGAGAATCTCTAATCAAAAATTCCAAAATTCCCCCAAACTCTGAAAGTTTTCAAGCCCAACATGGTATCACAAATGGAAAGCCACACACATTAGTCTTTGTTTTAAACACAAAATAATGAAACTGTGGTTAAAATTGTCTTCAGGCTATGTGTATAACAGAGTGTATAAGAAACAAATGAATTTTACATTTAGGTTCGGATCCAACCCCCAAAATATAATGTATAAGAAAATACTTCAAAATTTGTAAACTCCAAAACATATCCGGTCCCAATCATGTTGGAAATGATACTTAACCAGTTAAATAACTTATAAAAGATTTGAACGGGTACACATATGGCCATTAATGGTTACAGGAGGCATAGCATGTAGTAATATGATTGTGCTAATTTTCACATCTTAATCTTTTCATCCTTACAGTCAGGAGAAATCTTCTTGACTTAAGTACAGAAGAAAAGAGTCACTTTGTCAGAGCCTTGGATATGGCAAAGCGCACAACTCACCCTCAATTTGTTATTGCCACAAGGAGGTCAGAAGCCATACTGGGACCAGATGGCAACACACCACAATTCGAGAACATTTCCATTTACAACTACTTTGTTTGGACACACTATTATTCAGTAAAAAAAACCTTCCTTGGAGTGGGGCAGGAAAGCTTTGGTGATGTGGATTTCTCTCATGAAGGACCGGCTTTTCTCACGTGGCACAGATACCATCTGCTGCAGCTGGAGAGAGACATGCAGGTATGTTCTATCTTCGTTTTGAGGTCCCTGTTGTAAATCACTGTGATTCACTTTGTACTGAATGACAACAATGAGCCGTGACAAAGCAATCACATTATCAGGGTACTTGTGACTTTCAGGTAAGATTCTTCCCACACTGATTATTCACTAATGCATTAACCCTGATCTTTTGTGCAGTAAAATAAAAGTAATGTTAATGATGAGAAAAACAATGGAGACCTGGTTTGGGCAAGAATTAAAAGTTTCGAATTTTCTACAGCTTGGTAACCGGAACAAAATGATGAAGGTAACAAAGGAAATCTCAGTTTTCTGGGCTTCTTCCTGAACTGTGGAATGTAGGCAGGCGCCACCTCCTGGGGAGTGGAGGACCTGCATGTCTCACTCTTCCATCCATAGGTATCTCTCCTCAAAACAGCTGATGGTTCTAGAGACTAAATACTTTCCTGTTCACTGAACTATATTTTTCCATGGCCCCTACCACTTTAAGGCTTAGAGAAAAGCCCCACACAAAAGCATCACATAACTGTAAAAAATGATGGATGTGTTCATTTTCTTAGAGGCAGGACTCATTCACTCTATATGTGTACACACACACACACACACACACACACACACATATATATATATATATCGTGTTTATATGTGTGTATCTACATTCATATATACATTCAAATATATCAAAACATCATTTTACATAACTTTAATATATATTGTTTCTAAAAGGATCTCAAAATGACATATCTTTAGACATGAATTTTCATTTGAAAACTAGCTTTTTGAAGGGGAACATAAAGTAGACTTCAACTGGAGCTCAATAAGGCTTTTATTTTTAAGCAGATGAACTCAAAACACACTAACATATCTAGTATCATAAATATCTTATTGTTGCCTTTTCACTAACAGAACTACTTTTTGAGAAAAATATTGTCATTCAGAAAGTGAACAGTTTAGAGATTGTGAGTTTAGCTCAACGATAGAGCACTTGCCTAGCAAGCACAATGCTCTATGAGCAGTCCCCAGCCCAAATAAAATTGTTTATTATTGGATCTCAATTATTAAGTCTGTAAACTAAGCTCGTTTCCTGTACGAAACAACAGTCATGTATCTCTATCCCAAAGTTAAAGTCTTAAAATTATCTTGAAAAAAAAAAATCTGTCCAAACTTATTTGTTGATTTACTGGGCACTGTGTTAGCCTTTTGAGGGAAAACAACTGTTAGAAGATAGAATTGATGCACTGCAATACAGAGTGATCGTTGACAGGAATCTGTTCATACACACTTTGAAGGTAATTAAATGGGTCCATCTAGTCCTCTCAGGATCATATTTTAAAGCTCTGATTACAAGAAAGACATGTGACAGATTGTGCGTACATAACTCTGTCATCTGTAACTAACTGGAGATCTTCATTCCCTCAAGGCATTTCCCAATGACACATTAGAATTTGAAAAGGCGAGTAGGGAGTGTCTCAAGCCTTCATTCTGCTGTGTAACTTCCACCCTGGTGACTTACGTTTTCTAGCACAAGGCATCACCATGTTCCAGACTACCTGTGACACACAACACCATAGGAATGTGCTCTGGCTCCCAAATGTCAGTTGTCCAGCTACACTTAGCTTGATTCATAATGAGCCCCTGGAAGTTGTCCCTAACTTTTGGGAAGCGCAATGACAGTTTTTGCATGACTAATACAAACCCATAGTGATCAAATAAGTAGGGATGCCTTAAAAAGCCTCTGATCTCTAAAACACCCAAGAATAAGGAGATGTAGACCAGAAGGGAGCTACATTAAAGGAGCAAAAGTATACCCGGGGCTTGAAAGACACAGAAGGCAAAAAGCAGCTCTCCACTAACTCTCACCCTCTGAAAGCAATTCCCCAAAGGCCAAAAGAAAGTGAATGAAGGAAGCAGTGTTTTAAGAAATTCGGTAAAATAAGCATGTGTCCTTGGTCTCAAGTATTTTCAAAAAGTGTGAGATAGTTTCTAAGTGGAAACTAGGTCACTGGTCCTAAGAACAATAGGCACAGAATTCATCCTGCTTCTGTTTAGCATTTTGTCTGTGAGCTTCAGGCAGATGCCTGTCTTCCTGGGTCAGCTTTGCAGCATAGGTCTCTAAACAAAATTCTTTTTGTCCTTTGCAAATAGAGTCTGTGTGAGACAAAGCAAACCAAAATCTACCTAACTACAGTCATTCAGGCCACATTAAAAACAAAACCCCAAACTTACTGTTCCACAAATCATTTCAAAGCTGAGGTCACATGCTGCTAAGAGTTGGTGGTACTTCCATTAAAAATAGGAAATTAAGCAGGGCGGGGGAATTAAGCAGCACTCGGGAAGCAGATATCTGTGAGTTCGAGGCCAGCTTGGTCTACAAAGTCCATGACAGCCAGAGCTGTTACACAGAGAAACCCTGTCTCTGGAGGGAAAAAAAAAATACCTAAAAATAATACCTCAACACATAGAGAGAAAATAATACCTTAACACATAGAGCTAACAGAAAAAAGACACCGGAGTCAAGCAAGCCAAGAGACAGGACGTAAGTAGAAGAAGTGACCACTAACTGATTTCTGTGATTTAGGATATGCTGCAAGAGCCTTCTTTCTCCCTTCCTTACTGGAATTTTGCAACCGGGAAAAACGTCTGTGATATTTGCACCGATGACTTGATGGGATCCAGGAGCAACTTCGATTCTACGCTTATAAGCCCCAACTCGGTCTTTTCTCAATGGAGAGTGGTCTGCGAGTCCTTAGAAGATTACGACACCCTGGGAACAGTTTGTAACAGTAAGACCCAAAATGACAGCTACTGTTCACAGTTCTTTATTAGATGAAGAGATTGTGCTGCCTTTCTTCAGAATGAAATCTGCTACCATTGCAGAGGCACATTGAGCCCCTAGGAGACTCAAGGCAGTCTACAAGGTGCTCCTGGGAAATACAAAGTACCTGTGATTGTTACTATTTTTTTTTCTTTTAGCAATTTGATCAGTACATCGCTAACTTTATTTTCAAAAATCCTAGAGTCTATTAATCCTCTTACTACACTAAGCACTGCTTGGCAGTCATGTGCCTTGGGGTGGAATCTTACTGAAAATGTCCCCCAGGAATATCTGAAATGTGCAAAAATTGGTGGAAGTACTCTGGGAGCAGAACAAGAAGGAGGGGAGCAAAAACGGGAAAATTCCATGTTTGTTCAGAGAACTAAAACCCAAAAGGGATGGATCCCTTTCCTAGAAAAGGAAGATGTGATAACAGCAACGGCTGCCGAGTCACGGCTCTCAGCTCTCCTAAAGAGAATAGACACAGGTCCGGACATTGTGCCTCTGCCGCAGAACATTTCTGCTATGCACTGGTCTGTTCATGAGCTTCCTGCTTTCCTCCACGAAACACAGTTACCCTCCCTGTGCTACTAACACAGTCTTTTTGTTTGTTTGTTTTTTGAGACAGGGTTTCTCTGTGTAGTTTTGGTGCCTGTCCTGGATCTCACTCTGTAGACCAGGCTGGCCTCGAATTCACAGAGATCTGCCTGGCTCTGCCTCCCAAGTGCTGGGGTTAAAGGCGTGTGCCACCACCGCCCGGCTACTAACACAGTCTTAATTGTTGGTGTTCTCTATTATTTCTTGTGTTTTTTTCTGCTTCAGGTATTTCTGGATATTTTAAATATTTGATTTTCCATATAAAAATTAGAGTTGTACCTTATTATTATGTTTGTGGTCTATCACTCTGCTTGTATTTTATGTATTAATTTTTGTATTGCTTTAGAAGCCTAAGAAGAGAATAGTTTAAATATATCCAAGGAACTAAGTACATTTTTTTTCACCATTAGAAAGGTAGTTATTTTTGTACTACTGTAAGAAATGTGATAATACATGAAAGTTTCCTTTAGCAGTCTAACACCTGAGCAATTGGGTCCACCTTGTGACAGAAAATGAAACTGAAGGTCAGAGGATCTTCATATACTAACACATTCATCTTTTTTACCAGGCTGTTATGTTTAGGGCTGAGAGTTCTTAGATATTTTCCTGCCATGCTGATACTTAGACATAATCGTGGTGTGTGTGTGTGTGTGTGTGTGTGTGTGTGTGTGTGTGTGTGTTTATGTTCATGCGTGTGCATATACACATGTGTATACATATGTGTATGCCATAGGACACCTTCAATTGTCGTTGATTTAGCTCTGTCTAACCTATTTTCTTTTAGTTTTGAGACAAGTGTCTCACTGTGTAGCTCTGGCTGTCCTGCAACTTACTATGTAGCCTAGGCTGGCCTCTGACTCATAGGCATCCAACTGCCAGACTGTTGCTGTCTCTCAAGCGCTGGGATTAAAGCCAGGCTCCAGGCTCCATCTGGCTTTGGGGTGGGGGAGCAAGGTTTCTTACTGCCCAGAATTCATCAAGGGCTCACTACCAAGCCTGGGACTCTACCTGTCTCTGCCTTTTCAATGCTAATATTGTAAGTGTGCCCTAACGTACTTCATTTTTTTTCCTGTGGGTTCTTGGGTCAAACTCGGGTCTCAAGCACTTGACTTTTATATGCTATCTTCCCAATCTAGAAAGAAATATTCTTTAAAAGTCAATGAAAATATAACATAGGAGGAAAAAAATAAAAGTGAAAGTATTTCATTTTGTCATAGTTTTTCCTATCATTCAATTTAACAAGCCTCACAACTTTGGGAAAAGTTGAAGAGTATTTATTCTGGGTTAAACAAATTTTAAGATTGTCCACTGTGACAATTCAAGATGTAAAAAGCAAACATCATATTTATTGAACATGGTAGAGAAGGCTGGCACGATGGTTCTGCAGGTAAAAACTCACATTGCCAAGACTGACGACCTGAATCCAATTCCTAGGACTCACACGGTGGTCCTGGGACTGTGCACACATAGACACACACACACACACACACACACACACACACACACACACACACACACACACTAAACTTTAAAAATCAAACATAGTAAAGAATAAAGGATGAGTTTGTATCAATCACAGCGTATGTCTCATACAGTATGAGATTCTTACTATATGTCTTCTTCAATTCTCATGGAAATTATTTCTTTTATCCTGCTTCTGTCTGAGAAGATTTTATTCATTTCTATAGATTCATTGACATCTTCTTCAGGAGACTGGTGCATACATGTCCTTGGATTAACCTTTCCTTGATCTAGGGATTCCAGACTTATATTGTTATTTATTTGTTTGACTAAATTTAATGGGTGGGAAAAGTGAGTTAGTGACACCTGACAACCTTTCAGCCCTCCTAATGCATCTGTGAGTCATCATATGAAAAACACTGCTTCTTTCTTCACAGGATTTCTTAAAGCCATTTTTCCCTCACACATTCTGGACTTCTCATTCATTCCAATGTGAAAATTTTACAGGACTGTAAGTCATAGGACATTGGTGGCTGAATTGGCAGAAGTTGTCCATGTGCAAACTAAATTTAAAAAACACTGGGGTAAAATTAAAATGGCTCCACTAGTTTCTTTTACTACCCAAAGTCTCAACCATGAAACTCCATCAAATGAACTAGGATGCGGTTGCTTGCAACCAAAGTGGACAGAACTTTCAAACTTCATGGGATTTATTGATAATTTCCCCAAACAGTAATCCCCAAAATACTAGCTAAAAGTCAGACTTTAGATATAGTAATGCCTGAAGGTTTTTTGAGCATAGTCTATACCCCCAAAATGTACATGGATACTGCAATCCTAATACAGGTCAGTTTTATCGCTATGGTGTGTAATGGTTGTTATGCTAATGAAGCAGGTAGGAGCATTGTGCCTAGGATTCAACATAGGACATTTGTGAATGAAGATGAAAACAAGCTGAAGTTGCAGTGCTGCCCCTCACAAACCAATCAATTATTTGCCTTGTCCCTGGGGGGCACTTAGGAGTCTATCAATCAATCACCATGGTATCCTCACGAAAAGTGCTCTTAACCATTCTTACCCTGCCCCACTCACGTAAGGCTCCAATTTTCCTCCACTTCCCAAAGAATTTAATATAACTTTCTGAACTTGTACTTGATTTCTTCACAACGTGGCTCTGGTCTGGCTTCCCATCATCCCTACAGTCTGCTCTGCTCCTTGCAAGCTCTTCACCAAAGAGATCTCTTTTAGCAGCCATAGGAAAGTGTGCACCAACTCCTTGTCACTCTTAGGAAACACCAGGCACTGTGTGCCAGGAATGATGAGAGAGTTCATATACTCCAGAGACAAAAAGGAGGAAGCTTATGGCTTTTTGCTAATGTTCCTCTCTAGACTACTCACCTTGCAAAATTTCTCTGACTTTACTTAAAGAAATTCTTCCTAGTCATTCAGAGTTCCTTGTAAATCTATTCTTTATTATTCTCTCTCTCTCTCTCTCTCTCTCTCTCTCTCTCTCTCTCTCTCTCTCTCTCTTCCTCCCTCACTCCCTCCCTCCCTCTCTTTACCTTTCTTCCCTCCCTTAAGGCATCTATATTTCCCTTCAAAAGGTTTAATGATGGCATTAATTGATTCAAACAAACAAACAAAAAAGATGGAAAACATTTATTGATTGAAATAAGCACAATATTTCAAGGAGATTTGGGGTATTTTTTTCTTGTTTCTCTGAAGACTGGTAATAGATGGAATTTGGGTATGATTTTTCATATATATGTGAAATATATGTTTTAGGGTTTTTGTTTGCATTTGTTTTTGTTTGTTTGGAGATTTAGGGCTTTTCTGTTGTTTTTTGGTTTGGTTTTGGGGAGGAGGTTCTTTTTCTGTTTGTCTTTTTTTTTGTTTTGTTTTGAGACATGTTTTTTTAATGTAGCCTTGGTTGTCCCAGAACTAGCTTTATAGACTAGGCTGGCCTGGAACTTAGAGATCCACTTGCCTCTGTCCCCCAAGTGCTGGGATTAAAGGCGTGTGCCACCACTGCCTAGCTTATATTTTAGTTTTTAATTTAGTTTTATAAGGTTATTTAAAAAAATTCAATTTCTTATATTCTTACATTCTTTCAACAAAGCTTATTGTCATTTAGTAGCACTCAGACCCATGTCTGTCAACGTGATTATTGTTTCCTTCCAGTGTCTTGGAACATCAGGCTATCTCAATTCACAGAAGTAGGACAACGTAATTTAGATGTTTTTCACTATAAGCATGTCTTTTCATATTTCTTTCATGAGGATCTAATTTTGGGGGTTTTCACTGTATACAAGAGAGCAGTGCTCAGACCTGTAGCCATTCTTTAACTGTGTGCATGCCTTTCCTCCCTAGGCACTGAGGGTGGGCCCATCAGGAGAAATCCAGCTGGAAATGTGGGGAGACCAGCAGTGCAGCGGCTTCCTGCGCCACAGGATGTCATTCGGTGCTTGGAGGTCGGTGTGTTTGACACACCGCCTTTTTATTCCAATTCTACAAACAGTTTTCGAAACACAGTGGAAGGCAAGTAAACAAACAAAACCAAAACCAAGACAATTGGCGCTTTGAATTAATCTAGTTGGGTGAGTGGAGTGCCCCAAATTGGTTAGTTTTTAAAAAGATTTTGAATGCCATATTGATCACATGGGTTTATATGAACTGGCTGTTGATTTTGTCACAATTTTGGATTCAAAAAATAAGGGGAGTATCAAACTCTATTTGATTACCAGAGATATATTTGATTATCAGAGGAAAAAGTCTTGGGGGACTATTGTTTCAAACCTCCTAAATTTCTCCAGTCTCTTAAACCTAGTGCCTGGCACCTTTCAGACTTCATGTGTAATAACATCATACTGTAGAACTACAGGGGACTTTTGTAATCATAAAATAGTATCTTTTAAAAAAGTAAGATTAACAATTATTTTATGTTCCAATTACCTGACAGTCTGTAAGATCTGGTTTGGGCAGTTTTATTTAAGTTGAAACACTTTGTAACAAATTGTGAAGGTCTATAAACAATTAAATAAATGTCTACTGAGTTTTAGCTTGATTTTCCTCATTTCACAGCAATAAAAGTATTTTGAAGTTGAAGTAGTGCAGTGACTTTCCTGAGATAGCAAACATCAATATATTCAGACTTCTAAAGGAATATAATTACGTCTAACTTAATTTTAAATTTGTTACTATTGAAATTCCCCTGAGTATCAGCATCACAAGTCAAGTGCACCAACCTGCTTCCAATAGGAATGATTCTCTCCTATAATCAGAGATATGTAAGATATAAATCCAATCACTAATTTTAATTCTACTTCCTTTTACTATCAAAATTGTATATTCTCCTTATTTTCATTTAAATAATACTAACTCACTAACAGAGTTGATTCAATATTTACTATGATATTTACTGCATATAGGTACTAAAATCTGGTATTTATAAGGCTAAAGTACTGATTTTTTTAAAGCAATGTGCTATGTTCCTTGAGTCATAATAAAGTAGGAAAATGAATGAATGAGTGAGCGAGTGAACATATACACTTGGTAGTTCAGCCCAATCAGACGCGCTTAACTCGATCACACATCACAAGCCCTCCGACTGCTTTCTGACCTATTTGGCACTTGTCGTCATATGTTTAATATGCAGAGGGACTATAAAAATTCTCTAACTATTTTGAGAGCAATCTTTCCAGATGTCTAAAACTGTAGAGAAAAAGAGAGAAAGTGGGGACATTTTAGCATCCCCACAAAATTAATTTTCTAAAAATAAATACGCTGGCAGTGATTCAAAGGGAGGAAGAGAGGAAAGTTTCCAGGACAGTGACAGCAGTATTCCCAGTGGTGGAAGCAGTAGCTGGGGGATTTCCACTGTCTCTGTTTCCATGCGGAACAATCTGTGCCTTGTCAAAATTCAGCATTCATCCATTTTGACTGTTATCTTCTGCAGGTTGTTAGTGTTAACCTAGAAGCTACATTTGGAAAGCCACACTACCAGCTCAGAACTAACCTAGTTCTGAGTATAGCAAGCAAATGTCATCAGCCATTACTACAGAGAGACAACACTATTATACTGAGGCAGTATTTAGCCTGGCGAGCTTTGAAAAATAGTTTCCTAATATAATCCCTGCTGTTGACTTGCAATGTTCTCTACTATTTCCATCCTTACTTTTAAATGCAGGTTACAGTGATCCCACGGGGAAATATGACCCTGCTGTTCGAAGCCTTCACAACCTGGCCCACCTTTTCCTGAATGGAACAGGAGGACAAACTCATCTGTCTCCCAACGATCCGATTTTCATCCTCCTGCATACTTTCACTGATGCAGTCTTTGACGAATGGCTAAGGAGGTACAGCCCTGGTGAGATGCTTTCATATGATTTTGCGGGCTTTGCAAAGGGATTATCCTGATGCTGTGGTTATCGATTTAAACTAGCACTTGACAACCGTAAAATACCCTCCAAAATAAAGATGCAGCAGCTCTCCCATCCAGCCACTGCCAAATACTCAAAACCACTATGAATACTACAGAAGTCTCTCAGTACAGTTACCGTTAAGATGTCACTACAGGCATTTTTGTCGTGAAAAGATGACTCCCGTGTGTTCCAAGTTTTTCTTACTCATATTTTCCAACAAACCCTCTCATTGCTTTTTAATATAAATGAAGGAATGTTACAGATCTTTTCTTGGATTCCACAAAAGACTGAACATGCCATGTCTATAATCTGCAGTTCTGAGTTGTATTACTTTATGGCCTCACAGAAATGGAAATTTGCTCAACTTGAAAAGTTACAAGTTTTTATGTCATGCCATAGGAGATCTCTTTTAAGTTCATTTCAATGCATTCTTTAAAATATTATTTTAGAGACCTCATTTACTGCACTCCTACTCAGCCAAGAGAAGTATGTTGCTTTTCAAAACCATGAAAGTACTTCCACTGGTTTAAACATCATAAATTTTTATACTTTGGAAATGTTCTGAGTTTTAGCTGCTGTGCTTTTATCATGCACCCACAGTATTGAAGATTAGCTCTCTATTGCTTTTATCTATCCAGTAAGGCCCTCACACATCTTTGTGTGTAACAGAAACCTCTATTGCAACCTTTCCCAGA
This sequence comes from Peromyscus californicus insignis, assembly GCF_007827085.1. Classification (NCBI taxonomy): domain Eukaryota; kingdom Metazoa; phylum Chordata; class Mammalia; order Rodentia; family Cricetidae; genus Peromyscus; species Peromyscus californicus. Next base: position 70,442,567 of record NW_026294573.1, on the reverse strand, counting down.
CCACTAATCTATGTGTTGATTAAAATATGTTATTGTGTCAGAATCATTTAAGAAACCAGTAATTTGCCAGGGATGGTAGTGGCTATAATTCCAGTACTCAGAAGTTTGAAGGAGAGGATCTAGAGTTTAATGCCAGCCTGCGCTATAAAGGGAGGTGTAGTCTCAAAAAAGAAAAAACAGAAAGGCAATTCATGCATAAATTCTTGCTCAATTGTCAATTTGTTATGAATTCAATAATTGGTATCCTGCTTCATATTTCATATGTATTTAAATGCATAACAGCAACAGATAATGGATTACTTATACAGTGTTAGTTTCTGTCTTAGTCACTGTTCTATTGCTATAAAGAGACACCATGACCCAGACAACACTTATAAAAGAAAACATTTAATTGGGTGCTTACTTAGTAGTTTCAGAATGTTAGTCCATTATCATCATGGTGGGAAGCAGACAAGCATGATGCTGGAGCAGTAGCTGAGAGCTTACATCTATCCATAGGCAGCAGGCAGAGAGAGAAAGACATTGAACTTGGAGTGGGCTTTTGAAACCTCAAAGCCTGCCCCCAGTGACACACCTCCTCTAATAAAGTCCCACCTACTCCAAAAAGACCACACCTCCTAGTCCTCCTAATCCTTCTCATACAGATCTACTCCCTGGTGACTAAGCATTTAAATGTATGGGCCTGTTCTCATTCTCATTCAAACCACCATAATTTCTTTAAAATAAAATAAGAAATTAATTTTTTATGATTCAATCTGGGTACAGTAAACTACATTTTTCCACTTCCCCAACTTTGAAATCATACTCCCCACTCCTTAATCCATACCTTTACTTCAGGCACTTGCTTTTTACCAATCCCTCCAGTGTTCAACTTAATAGTTGTAAGAACAAGATTGTTCTGTTTACAGTAATGGCTATCACTTTGGGTGTGTTTGATTAGATTATTTTTATTATAACACTATATAAACTGGAGTTGATAGGTTAGGAATTAACAAAACCAGCTCTTATTAAGTATAGACTTTTGAGAACTAGCCAAAAATATACAAGTAATATATAGGCAGTCATTCCCAGTGCTGTGGGTGTTAGACTTCTCAAAGGGAATGGAAATACTCTCTTGTTATAGTTTTCTAGAAACCATGAAAATGTGTACTCTTTTGCCTTTCAGATTCTGGTTGAAAAAATAATTATTGCTCATTCATACAAATTTCTTAAAGACTCTCCAAGTCTAATCTAAAGGTTGTTGATGAACCAGGAAGTTGTGTTTTCTTATTTCCCCCACCTCCTCTGCTTGAGCTCTGTGCAGTTTAAGGTTTCTCAGCTACTAGGCTCTCAGTGGGTAGAGAAAGGCCATAAATAAACAATAGTCAGCCTGTGACACTGTTCTGATAAAATATAGTCTTAAATTATAGAAAAAGTCAATGCTGAAAATTTGCATAAAAATGAAAACTGACCAACCAGACACCTTCTCAAATATCTCATTTATTTCTAAATGTCCATTGGGAAAGGATGTCATGAAGTAATAAAAGCAGCAAAAGTAAGAATTAGGGAAGAATCTCTAAACAATTCCATAAAGCTGAAAACAGTCCAGGAGCAGAAAGGATGGGGTTATTTTTCTGAATTCTGTCAAAGGTTTTAAACATATTGAAGATTCTTCAGAAATCAGAATTGTACAATTATAAAAACCAGAAGTCATAGTAACAACCTTAAGAAAGCTAAACCCGGTTGTTGTCTTTCAATATGAGGCTGCAGAATCCTATTGCTGAACACAAAACAAACAAACAAACAAACAAACAAAAACAGTACATCCAAATGCTAGCAACAATTATGTCGATTTTTATTTACTAATTTTGTGGGTTTGTTGGTTTATTTGTTTGTTTTGAGACAGAGTTTCACTATGTAGGCCTGCCTCACCTGAAACTATCTATGTAGCCAGAATGGCCTCAAACTCACAAAGACCTGTCTGTCTCTGTCTCTTACCACTACTATTATAAATCTGAGTAACATATAATTCAATATCCCTCTTTCATTACTTTAGAATGACGTGTTGTTTCACCATAGTAGCCCAGAGCTCCATGATTTTTTTTTTCAGAAAAAGCAGTTTGTACATTTCCCAAAATGATTGCTACTTCTTCAGCTAGGAAAGAAATGAAGCAATCATAAATCCTTTCACAAACATTAATTGATCACCTAATGTTTCTTGGACAGCATTCTAGGTACCAGAAGTTGAATGCAGAACTTAGTAGTTTCTTTCCAGAATTTTCACACCTGTTAGTAGAAAATAGAATAGCCAAATATAAATAAATACAGTATAATAGAAATACAGTATAGTAGGAAGTGGAAAGTTTTTGTAAGTAGACAAAAATCAGAAAATGAGATTGAGAATGCAGTGCAGGCAAATAGAAAAAGATCCTCCCAAAACAAAGGAACAGGAAGGAACCTGATAAGCTGGAGCAGATGCACATTGAGAAGAGGAGGTGGAGGGATTGGGGTCTGCAGGAAAATGAGAGTACAAGGTCACTGAGAAATGGGGATCATTAGAAGGATCTTGCTGAGGGAAATTACTGGTGATCCAGTTGTGGCTCTTGCTTGTGTTGTGATTCCTTTGCCCATTTTAGTGAACTGTATCACATAGCTGAAGACAAACTGAACTGAGAGTAATCAGTCAGGATTCAATAGACAGGTGAAACGGAGAGTTTAAAATTGTAGCTGGGTTACAAGCCTCACCATGTAACTTCCCCAGGTTACTAATACTAAAATATATATATATGGTCAAGGACAATCATCTCTCAAGTTTGAATTACAGACCATGATAGAGAACAGGCAGGTCTGGCTTTTCATTGACTGAAAAATATGTTCTGTGGATTTATTAAATTAAATTAGCTTGTGTAGTTTAAAAACAGAATAGCTGGTGAGAATCTTTTTTTTTTTTTTTTTTTTTTTTTTTTTTTTGGTTTTTCGAGACAGGGTTTCTCTGTGTAGCTTTGGAGCCTGTCCTGGAACTCACTCTGTAGCCCAGGCTGGCTTTGAACTCACAGAGATCCGCCTGCCTCTGCCTCCTGAGCGCTGGGATTAAAGGCGTGCGCCACCACCACCCGGCCTGGTGAGAATCTTATACAGTATTGTCACTCAACTCCTGTGACTTTAAAGGTTCTATCAAGACGAGTGTGGATGCCACACTCACCCTGTTCGGCAGTGAGACTTGTCTTGTGCCTGTATTTGCTATAAACTTTGAAAACACTTTTCACATACACTTGCACGTTAGCCACCTTCAGAGCATAACAACTACTCTGATGTCAACTTTCTGTCTGCTGACAAGCTGCCTTTGGAATATTTTAGATATTTCTACCTTCCCATTGGAAAATGCTCCTATTGGACATAACAGGCAATATAACATGGTACCATTCTGGCCTCCAGTTACCAACACAGAGATGTTTGTTACTGCACCAGACAACCTGGGATATGCTTATGAAGTTCAATGGCCAGGTCAGTGTTGTCAATGTATTTTTACTGTGGTGTTCTCCAAAAGAAAATCGGTCATCTTAAAAGAAAGGTCCTCACAGTGTGCTGAGGCTGGTGTGTTCTATTGGATATGAAGTTTTCCCATAGATTCTTGTTCGGAAATAAAAAGTAGGAAATTATCATTTATTGGGTACTCACTCTGACCAGTATTGAGATAATTTAACAACACTCCATCTTATTTAATCTTCAAAATCTTATTTAATCTTCATAATAGAGGCAAGTATTTTATTTCTCATTTTGCAGATAAAGAAACTCAAACTTATAAATTCATTCTAACACTAGAGAGGCTATGTTCCCAGCAAGGAAGAAATGAATTTTCAACTTAGACCCCTGTGATGTCACCAATTACTCATGAGACCATGCCACTTCCATTTATTTATAAATGAAGATGGAGTAAGATATTCAAAGCTGCTTTTTTTTTTTATATTTTAAAATTCAAGACTTTCAATTGTAAATTTTCCCACAACAAAAGTACCAAGACATAGTGAGAGATCACAGAACTTGGGACTGATTAAAACTGACTCCCAAACCCAGAAATTCTCCTACAGCCCATGGACCCTGGGCAGGGTCTCAATTCTTTGAGCCATCAGGTCTTTAGCTTTGGAATGGCAACAACATCGATCTCAAAATGACTCATTCACAAAAAGAATTAAGACGTACCTTCAAGATGGCAGGTGCTAAGTAATAGGGCCAATAAAAACTAAATATGAGGGTCTCTCCTAGAGTGCCTTGAACAGTGCCTAAATGTGAGCTGTCCAGTTTGGGTGATAATTATTTCAATGTTTATCTGACTCTCATCTTGTTTTCCCAATAGGTCAGGAGTTCACTATATCTGAAATCATTACCATTGCTGTAGTGGCTGTGCTGTTACTTGTGGCTGTCATTTTTGTGGGAGCTTCTTGTCTGATCCGTTCTAGAAGCACCAGGAATGAAGCCAGTCAGCCTCTTCTCACGGATCACTACCAACGCTATGCTGAGGAATATGAGGAGCTCCCAAATCCTAATCAGTCCATGGTCTGACATGGCCTGTCCTCTAATGCAGGAGGGTGGAAACGACCTGTTTGAAACACCGTTATCACCCATATTCCCTTTTGCCTCCTTCCTTTCTTACATAGACGTGTGTTGGAATTAAAACAATATTAATGCTGCATTTCAGAGATGAGAATTCAGAGTCTTTTCAATGGGTTCAACTCATTAGTTCTATTTAAGATGGCATATGGTACCAGCTCAATAATATCTAAGGGGATACTGTGATGAGCTTTCTTGTATTCTAAAAATTGCCTAAGTGCTGTGAATGAGCAATGCTTTGTGTGCACAGGGAAATAAGATTGATGTAAAAATCTCTACTTCAATTGTTTGAGTGGCTGTTCTTACACTGTTAACATGTGAGTGCATTGCTATTATTGGTACTGGTCAACAGAGATGAAGACAGCCTTGCTGAACAGTTAAATTACATTACTTTGTAAACAAATAGGATCCTGATTAGCTTTCTGAAACTGGTCTCTCATTTTGGTGTCAGCATATATAATTTGGGCTCAGGGGCAAGCCCGTCACAAAGTCACAATTCTTGTCACACTTTGTAAAGGCAAAAGCTTCACTTTACTAGAACACAGCTGCTACTGTGTGTTTGCCACTGTGTTCCTGAACTTAGCTCTCTGGACAGGAAACTGCTGTGCCACAGTTCACCTCCCAATTCTAGTGTCTTAGAGGTCTGCAGAGAAGGAGGAAGACAAAGAACATGGTGTTTTGTGGATAACATCAGATGCATTTTTCAACAGCATTCTTTCACCGTTTACCAATCAGCCTTCTGTGCTTTTCAAAATAAATACAATAAAATCGTGTTTCATTAGTTCCAGTTTTCTTCTTCTATTTTTTTTTTAAGACCAACTCTGACTCTGTTGCCCTAGCTGGCCTAGAACCCTCTCTATAGACCAGTTTGGCCTAAAATTCACAGAAATTCACCTGCCTCTCTCTGCCTCCCCCAGTACTGCAATTGAAGATATGTACCACATCTGGCCTTCACCTTGAATTCTAACATAATATGCATTTTTGTTGTTGTTTTGTGCTGTGAAACAATGTTCCAAATATGAACTATTCAGGCTAGCCATAACAAATATCCTAATTAAAATTGGTTAAAATAAGTAATAGTAACAATAATCATAACCCCACAGAACGTGGCTGGTTTGATATCCCAGCTTAGGATACAGAAACAAGTTTAAAGTTACATTCACTGGATTTCTTATTTTAAGCAATATCTAGGCTATGAAGACAAAATATACAACAGAATATATTAAATGATACATATAAAAAACAGTGCTTTTAAAATTTTCAGGTACCATTATTCAGTTGATTTTCTTCAAACGCATCTTACCATGTTAAAATATTACATATGTGCCGGGTGGTGGTGGCGCACGCCTTTAATCCCAGCACTCGGGAGGCAGAGGCCGGCGGATCTCTGTGAGTTCGAGGCCAGCCTGGGCTACCAAGTGAGTTCCAGGAAAGGCGCAAAGCTACACAGAGAAACCCTGTCTCGAAAAACCAAAAAAAAAAAAAAAAAAAAAAAAAAAAAATATTACATATGTATTTACAATATTTTAGGGATGTTATTATGCAATGTAAGTTTTTTACATAGAATATCAATGAAACTAAACAGCCCCACTTCATATTTTGGAGAGTTAATATTTACTCATTTGGGAACATTTATTAATCCTATAGTAAATCTCAGGGATAGTTCAAGGCACTGTGAATTTTTGGAGAAAGTCAGGATTAGAAAATTGAGAAGGTAAAATATGACTTTGACTTTCAAGGACTCTCAATGAATTCACCAAATAAAAAAGTAGAGAAAGGTCTCCTTTTCAGAATGACAGCATGAGCAAGGACACAGAGGTTTGAAGGAGCACAGAACATTCAACAACATAAAGTAGGTCACTATGGCTACTTGATGGGGAAGAGTAGAAAGAAATGAAGCCACAGAGTGCCCTGTATGCAATCCTAAACATTTTGGAACTCATTCTAGAGAAAAAGGAAAGGGGGGAGGAGCAAGGGGTGTCACATGAGAGATGCATCCACAAAAAGGACAGCAGGGGTAAGATCTGTAAATAATATTGATGAGAGATGGCTAGAGGAGAGACAAGAAGAGTGAATTTGGGATAGTACATGGGAAAGAGAAGTGCTACCAGAAATGTAGACACAGATTATAAATAATCTCACTACGGAGAAGCTACAAAATATAGCTAAGTTGCCTTTTTTCTTGCATATTTGTATTTATTATCCAGCTCTATGAGGAGATCTTATAACTTGTCTTGATCAGGTGGCCCTTATTTGTTCTGTAATATAATATATTATTCATGATGAATAATATTGATCTGCTATCTTAGAGAACTGGCACGCTTATCACTCTTTGTGTTCTCTTACAAAGCATAGTGAAGTCATTATACATTCATTAATAAGCAAATTCCACACCACTTAAAAACCACCCTTTCCTGAGGCATTGGCTCATTTCATGCCAGTGCCACAACTGAGCTCAGCTATTCTCTAAACAGAGTGCATGAGAAGCACAAGAATCCCAGACTGGGCAGCCAGGAATCGTGGTGCATGCCTGTAACACCAGCATGACTACATAGTGATAATCTGGCCTCAGAGAGAGAGGGAGAGATAGAGAGAGAAGAGCTATTAAATTTGTGTAGCCCTCAGTTGTTACATGTCCTGTCTTTATTTTCAGTAGCTTATTTCAGAAATAATGATATCATTTTGCTCATTTTAATTTTTAAAATTGGAGGAAAGGGAAAAAAAATGAGACCATCGAAGTAACTATTCCATGGTTTGGTTATAAGTTATTTGTTCTGAGTGCAGTTCATGACTATTCAATTATGTCAAATATTTTCATCCTTTACTGTGTTCAGAACAAAATTTTTACCAACCAAGCAACCAAGAAATGTAGGATAAAATTGGACAGAGATATAATATGAAATATGAAAATGCTTAAATTTTTAAAATATTGACAAAACCAAGAAATGCTTTATAAAAAAGAGATGAAATTTCATAAGAAAAATATATAAAATATAATAATTCAAAAACAAATGGAAAATACAAAGTAGAAGAAGATAAGCACCAACAAGATTCTTTACAAATAGAGAGTTTTAATGGATTTTAAGTTAAAATATAAGTCATTAGTGTAATGTTACAAAAGAGAAAACTAATATTGATATGCAACTCACAGAGCAGGGATATGCTAGTTGTTGGGACTCAGCACCTAGAAACAGAAATCTGTTGTGCATAAGTTCCATCTAAAGTATTAATTCAACTTTAAGTCCACATTTGAAGGAAATGATTGAAAATTATAATGCACTACTCCAAGGGGTCTTAACTGCCAGCTCCTGAATAATGACAGAAGACTTACTATTAAGTATGAAAGTTTGACTTTAGCTTAGACTTTTTCCCAACTAGCTCTTAAAATTTAAATTAGTCCATTTATATTAATCTATGTCCTGCCATGTGGCACATTACCTCTCCTCAGTAACATTGTCCTACTTCCTCAGTGTCTGGCTGGCAAATCCCCCTCTCAGATTCTTCCCCCATGTTCCTTTCTCTCCCCAGAAGGAAGACCTGCCTATCCTTTCCTGCCTAGCTATTGGCCATTCAGCTCTTTATTAAACCAATCGGAAGGTACCTTAGGTAGGTGAGGAAAGACAGACACATCTTCACACAGTGTGATCCAATACCCTACAGCACACTACTTCATTTTATTATAAAAGATCTTATTCAATTCTCATATCTAATTAACTAACAATTTTGCTAATATGGTCATTTACTATTAACTACTGTATCTTAACACTAAACTGAGCATTTAAGGTGATGACTCTTCACTGGGGGCAATTTTGCCCCAACTGACTTTTGGCAAGGTTTAGAGACACTTTTGGCTATTCCAAGTGTGATTGCAATCTAGTAGGCAGAGGTGTGGGGATGTCACTAACCTCCTGTAATTTGCAGGACACAAGCAAAGGGCACATAGTGATCATGCTGAGAAACCTTGGTGTAAGGCTGTAAGGATAAATAAGATTTGTAGTATGCCTGGCCTCGTGTAGTTTACAACTGCATAGACTTACAGCTCACACACACACACACACACACACACACACACACACACACAGTAGGGAGTCTGGAGTATTAAAGAGTCCAGGCTAAGCTAAACTTCAAAGGTGCAAGTTCTCTTTAGTCTGTCTATATGACTCTTAGTGGGTCTTTGTCCTTTTTTATTTATAATACTGGAGCTGGAAGACAAGTGTAATACAAATTTTAAAAAGTCTTATTAATAGAAAACACTCGGGAGCCAGATATTGGGGTGAATTCTGAAAGGTCAGAGAAGCAGAACAAGCCACAGCCAACCTCACCTCAACAGCTCCTCATCCTATCCTGTTTCCACAAATCCTCATCCTGAAAGCTTCTGAGTCCTCACTGGAATGGATCTCAACTGAACTGCTGCTAAAAGCCTCAAAGCTTAAAAGCCTCTAGTTCCTGGTCCTCATGCCTTATATGCTTTTCTGTTTCCTGATATCACTTCCTCAGATTAAACGTGTGTGTCACCTTGCCTGGCTGTTTCCAATGTTGCCTTGAACTCACAGCGATCCTAATGAATCTCTGCCTCCCAAGTGACAGGATTAAAGGTGTGTGTGCCGCCATTTTCTGGCCTCAACGTCTATCTAGTGGCTGTTCTGTTCTCTGACCCCAGATAAGTTTATTATGGCGCACAATGTATTTGGGGATACAATATCACCACAAATAGGTCCTTTATCTTTAACCTCATATATATCCCATGTCTAAATGTTCCATTTTATTCAAAAATGTGTATCATTCCCAAAATCTAATTACATTGCATTAGAAATGTATCACACGTCAAAGGAATAAAAACAATTGAGGTATTTGTTTAGTTGTTTGGGAGTTTTGCTATTATCCTGAATAAAATCAGAATTTAAATACTTAGGGCTTTAAGGAAAACAAACTTTGGAAGTGTGGCATGCAAATGTACTGCTGTAACAAATGCAAGCAAGCAGCTACAATTGTGGCAGTATGAAGAAAACCAACACTTGCTTCTGCTTAAAGCCCTGACGAAGGGCTGTGTTCTGTAGATGTGGTTAGAGAAGACTGTGTGGAGAGTCAACTCTCCAGGACACAGAAGCCTCGGGAAGTGTTCCAGAGTAGTGAGCTAGGCAAAAAGAAACACATACAAGGTGATCCTCCTGGTGGGCATGAAGTTTTAAAAGCTGTTTCGTTGGAGATGATTGACTCACAAAGCTTTGCACATATCTAACTTGAATTTGGAGACGACTCTACCAATGAGAGAACCACCACAGCCTGCACAGCAGCCGAGCATTCCCTTTCTCCCTGTTCATTTAGCTTTTCCGCCTTAGCAGATTTTTTTTTAAAGTCTGAAGTGCAGTCACTACCCTCAGGCACTATACTCCGTGCTCAATCTCTACGATTTATTCATCTTGCAAAAAAAATTGTGAACTTTAACTTCCGTGTTTTCTGCTCCCCATGTCCCCTGGAGATCTCAATTCCTAGGATTCAATTCCTAGTCCTTAGGAGTCTGAGCTCTTTTCAAGTCCATGCATCAGTAAAATCAGTACTTTTCTTTCTGAATCTAAATTACCTCACTAGGTGGGATGTTTCAAATTCATCCACATAACAAATGGCAAAGGCTTCCTTCCTTTTAAAGGCTAAATAATATTTCATTGTAAGCATACACATTTTTATCTAATCGTCTGTCATTGGGCATTTGTATTCTTTCCATGCCTCTGCTTTTATGAATAGTGCTACAGCAAGCACACATATTCAAACAGCTCTTGGAGCTCCTCATTTCAAATTCTGGCTACATACCCAGATGACTGGGTAGTCAGGTACCTCTTGTGTCTGCACGCTCACCAACACGTTATCTTTCGTCTCAAGGAGCAATTTAACAGATGTGAGCTGATGTCTCTTGAGTATTCCTCTGACGTTAGTGATACTGAACAGTTTCATAAACTATTGGCTTTTCATAGGTTACAGAAATGTACATTCAGATCCCATGACCATTTTAAGTGGGTTAGTGAGTTTTACTATTGAGTTCTCTGCCATTCTTTTATTTTCAACTTTCTTTTTATTTACTCTTTGTATCTTTCACATCATGCATCTCGATCCCATTCATTTCCCTATCCCTTCGGATCCGACCTCTGCCCTTTCATCCTCCTCCCCCGCAAAAATAAATAAACAAATAAATAAATAAATAAATACAATTTAAGAGAAGAAAAAAATAGGGAAAAACCAACCTTGCCATGGAAGCTGTAGTGTGACACAGTGAGTCACGGAGTAAACCCTTTTATTCATATATCTTTACTTGCAGGTGTTCACTGCAAAGAGTCACCGATCTGGTTCCAGACCTCTGGTTTCCGCTATACTACTGTTGCTGGGTCCTCACTGGGACTCCTCTTGGATATCCTGTTGTTGCCCTGGGTCCTGGAGATCCTGCAGCTCTAGGTCTGCAGAACCAGCCCCTTCACATGCTCTAGTAAATGATAGATGGGGTGGATGTTGGGGTGGGCCAACTCATAACCCTGGTTCTGGGCCTGGGTAGTTGTAGGTTGGTCAGCTCTCCCTTGTCCTCGCCACCAGGGTAAGCGAGCGCTCTAGCACTGCCCTGGCTAGTTCACCCTTCTCAGCAGTGAGTGAGGGGCGGGGCCAGTTCTCCTGCTCTCATGCCTTCAGGGTCAGCTCTCCCACTCCTGGGCCATCAGGGCCATCTCTACTATTGCCCAGGCAAGGTGCAGGGGCCACTCTCCTGAGTGCTGCAGCTGGTGAGGGGCAGGAACAGCTCTCCCGCTCTTATGGCCTCAGGGGCATCTTTCCCACCTGCCACAGGTGGCAAAGGGTGGGCAGAGGGCAGTGGGGTAGCATCTCTCTCCTGCCCACACCACCGTATGGCAAGTGGGGGCCGGGGCCAGAACTCCCGTGCTCATGATCTCAGGTGGTTCCGCCGTATCCCTGTCAGTAAGGTCAGCTCTGCTGTGCTGCCCAGGCCAGGTACAGGACCCTCTTTCCTGAGTACTGCAGCTGATAAGGGGAAGGGTCAGCTCCCTCTCCCACCACAGGTGGTAGGTAGACAAGGAGGGAGGGCATCTTTCCCTCGCCCTGACCACCGTATGGTGGACAAGGGGTGTGGCCAGGTATCCCACTCTCAAACCCTCAAGGCCAGTTGACCGTTACCTCCACCAACAGGGTCAGGTCTACTGTGCTGCCCAGGAGAGGAGCAGAACCTGCTTTCCTGAATGCTGCAGCTGGTAAGGGGGAGGAGGGTCAGCTGACTCATCTGTCCCAGGCAGCAAGGGTGAGGCCAACTCTCTCCTGCCCATGTCTCTGAATGACAGAAGAGTAGTGGGAACAGCTCTCTCATGCTCACTACTTCAGGGCTGGCTCACCCACACCTCTGCCAACAGGATTGGCTCTACTGTGCTGCCTGGGTGAGGTGCAAGGCCTGCTCTCCTGAGTGCTACAGCTGACGAGGAGGGCCAAGGGCAGTTCTCTTATGACCTCTGGGCCTGCTCTGCCATCCACCTCAGGCATGGGGGGCAGGCAGATCTCTCCTCAGCCCATGCTGCCATACGGCAGATGAGGGTGGGGCCACACCTCCCACGCTCATGTTGTCAGGCCGACCCACCTAGCACCTTCCCTCCCCCCTCTAAATATCCACACCTCCCACGCTCATGTTCTCAGGCCGACCCACCCCGCACCCCGCCTAGCACCTTCCCTCCCACCTCTAAATATGGTCAGCTCTGCTGTGCTGCCCAGACTAGGTGCAAGGCTGCTTTCCGGAGTGCTGAAGCTGGTAAAGGGGAGGGTCAGCTCTCTCACCAGCTGGAGGTGGTAGGGGTGAGGGGGGTCATCTTTCCCTAGCCCCCACCACCACACCACAGACAGGGAGGTGATACAAGCTATGCCCCTCTCACACTCTCAGGGCTGGCTCACCTGTGCCGCTGTTTACAGGGTCAACCCTACTGTGGTGCCCAGGAGAGGTGCAGGACCGGTTCTTCCGAGTGCTGAAGCTGATGAGCTGCTGCAGGTGGTGAGGGGTGATAGGAGGCATCTTACCCTAACCGCATGGCAGATGTGACCTGCTCTCCCATTCTCACACCCTCAGGGCCAGCTCACCCTTGCCCCTGCGAACAGGGTCAGCTCTATAGTGCTACCCAGGTGAGGTGGAGGACCCACTCTCCTGAGTACTTAATCAGTGAGGAGAAGAACCAGGTCTCCCTACTATTGTAGCCAAGTGAGGGACTGGGCCAACTCTGTACAGCCCTATCCTCTTGGCCTTCCGTGGTACCAGGAGCCATGGACATCAACACAGACCCTGGCTGCATCAAGGCCAGGGACATGGTCCCTGGCATCAGCTCGGCTCCTGACATCACCATGGCCCTGGGTGGCAATGAAGTCACCCACGCCAGCCCACTCTCACTGCTTTCATCCCTTCAGATACGCCTCTGTCCACAGGACATGGACCGCTCTGTCTCTCCCTCTCTCTCTCCCATACCACACCACACATTTTTCACCATAATAGTGTCTATGTGCCCAGCCCCGAAAGTTGGTCTCATTGTCTCTCTCAGTCCTTCATGGTGCTGGGCAGGACCCTGCTTCCAAGAACCATAATGGTGCCTGAATGCCTGGCACCAGAGTTGTGCTTGTTCCCTGGGGTCCACCAGGCCTAGAAACCTCTATGCCTTTCTTTGCTGTGGAACAATCCTTTTCTACACTGTGAATATGTATGACTCTCATTGGTTAATAAAAAGCTGACAGGCCTGTAGCTGGTCAGGAAGTTAGATGGGAAGGCTAAACTGAGGATGCTGGGAAGGAGAAGGGTGGAGTCAGTTGTGTCAGCCAGACACAGAGGAAGCAAGATGAGAATGCTATACTGAGAAAAGGTGCCAAGCTACTTGGCTAAACATAGATAAGAATTATGGGTTAATTTAAGTGTAAGAGCTAGTCAGTAATAAGTCTTTCCATGCATTTAATTGTTTCATTGTTTTTGTTTTTTGTTTTTTCTTGTTTGGTTGTTGTCATTGGGGTTTTTGTTTTGTTTTGGCTACACAAGTTTTTTTCATTTCTTAACATTTACTTTTTAAAAATAAGGATGGGTATGTACATGCCACAGGACATGAGTGGAGGTCAGAGGACAAGCTGCATGAGCCAGTTTTCTCCTTCCACTATGAGGGTTCCGGGGACTGAACAAAGGTCATCGGGCTTGTGGGGCAAGCACTTTACCACCAAACCATTGCCCCAGCCCAGAATTATTTTATTAATTTCAATTTTGAGTCATTGATTTATAGTGGATGGAAAGTCATTGACTTTATGTGGTGGTATTGTGTTCCCCAAAATATTGTGTACCTTAATAAACTTATCTGGGGTCAGAGAACAGAAAAGTCACAAGATACTTAGGCTAGAAAATGATAGCACACGCCTTTAATCCTAGCATTCCAGAGACAGAAATCTCTCTGGATCTCTGTGAGTTCAAGGCCACATTGGAAATGCCAGGAATGGTGACACACACTTTAATCCCAGAAAGTGAGCCTTATTTTGTGTGTATGTGTCTGAGTGTGTGTTTGTGCACTACAAGCAAGTAAGAGCTCTCAGAAGTGAGAAGACTCAGAAGAAGGTATCAGATCCTCTGGAACTGGAATTATACACAGTTGTGAGCCACCATGTTGGGTGCTGGGAATTGAACCCAGATCCTCTGCAAGAGCAGTAAGTACTCTAAACCACTGAGCCATCTCTCCAGCCCCTGGTTATGTGGATTTTAGCCTTCATTATTAATGTGTTTATTGCACTGATTGACTTGTGTATGAGGTCAACCAGGATTTTGCATGTACTTTCATCAGAGACTTGAACCTATGACTTCTTTCTCTGTGGTGTCTTTCTTTCACTTCAGTATCAGGGTAATGCTGGCCTTATTTTATAAAATGAGTCTGAAATTTTTCTGAATTCTATTTCTTATAATTTAAGGATAAATATTGGTTTTGATTCTTCAGACGTTTGACAGAATTTATGTGTGAAGTTACCTTGATCCAGATTTTTTTATGGGATGTTTCATTACTGACTCACTGTTGTTGGTATGTTTAGGCTTTCTATATTTTTCTTGATTTAGTTTTGATAAAGCATATGTTTTATCAGTTGTTCTTTTTTTAATTGCAGGCGCTTATTTAAATAAAATTCATTAAACAACCACTTATAGGTTATCCAATTTGGGGCCAAATAATTTTTCATTAAAATTTATTTCTTTTAATTTCCAGAACATCATGGATGCTTCTGCTGTTTATCAAGGACTGAGGCACCCATACATTCTTATAATCCCCTCACACTCAAGCCAATGTTTATTTAAATGTTTATAAGTAATTAATTTAGTTGGCACACAAAATAATGAGTTTAATTTTCATACTTTCTATGCATGTATCATTACACTTTGTTCATATTTTCAACATCCCTTCCTCTCTGCTCACCTTAGCCTCCCACTGGTCCCTTTTCTCTCTGCAAATAGTCACCCTTCTGTTTTCATAGTGTATACCTACATATAATCCTTAATATATATTTATTTATTTGTTATAAATACAGTGCTCTGTCTGCATGTATGCCTACAGGCCAGAAGAGGGTACCAGATCTCATTATGGAGGGTTAGTTGTGAGCCACCATGTGGTTGCTGAGAACCAAACTCAAGATCTCTTGAAGAGCAGCCAGTGCTCTTTAACCACTGAGCCATCTCTCCAGCCCCCTTAATATATATTTATATTTATAAAGTATTTGACTCACAAGCATAAGAATCTGAATTCAAGTCCTCAGAACCAAATACTCATCTGTAATCTCCAGAGAGGCAGGAAAATTCTCAAAAGCTCACTGGTAGTTAGCCTGTCAAATGCAGAGAGACCCTGTCTCAAATAAGGTGGAAGGTAAGCACTGACATCTGAGGATATTCTGTGACCTCTAAACATGCACTATCACATGTTCACACCCATACTCACACACAAACACACTGACATCATACATGCAGACATACATGTATCATACATGCAGTGTCCTAGTTTGACCTCTGTTGCTATGATAAAGTACTCTGACAAAGAGCAATTTATGCTTTTTTAGCTCGCAAGATCACAGCCCCAGGTTATAGTCAATAATTGTGACCTAGTCAAGGCAAGAACCTGAAGCAAGTGAAGAGCAGAAAAAGAGACAGAAACATCATGCTTAGTGCTCAGCTAGGTTTGTCTGCTCTTACATCATCCAGGGCCCAAAATCTGGGAATGGTATTACCCACTTTAAGGCTGGGTTTTACAATATCAGTTAAGGCAATCAATGTAATCCTGCATAAACATGGCCACAGGCCAATCTGATCTAGACAGTGTCTCATTAAGACCCACTTTCCAGGTGATTATACATTGTGTCAAGCTAATACTTAAAACTAACCTCCTCCTCCTCCTCCTCCTCCTCTCTCCCTCTCCCTCTCTCTCTCTCTCTCTCTCTCTCTCTCTCTCTCTCTCTCTCTCTCTCTCATACACACACACACACAAAATGAAGTGAATAAAATAAATCAAGGTTTGACATATGATAAAAGACATGGCCGGGTAGTAGTGGCGCACGCCTTTAATCACAGCACTGCAGATCTCTGTGAGTTTGAGGCCAGCCTGGTTCATAGAGTGAGTTCCAGGACAGGTTCCAAAGCTACAGGGAACCCTTGTCTCGAAAAGCCACGGAAGAAAGAAAACATGACCCTTATGGCTCTGAGTCTGGCTATTGCTAAACATGATGATCTCCAATTCAACCCATTTTCCTGCAGAGGTTATGATGCAATTTGTTCCTACAGCATTTTTAAGACCACATTTTCAGAACCATTAAGATATAATACCAGAAACCCCATTTCTGCCTGGAGTAGTAATGCATATCTTTAATCTCAGCACTTGGAGGGGCAAACAGATCTCTATGAGTTAAGGCCAGCCTTATCTATATAGCAAGTTCCAGGACAGACAAGACTACATAGAACCTGTCTCAAAGAAAGAGATACCAGAGAAAGAGAGAGAGAAAGGGGGAGGGAGGGAGGGAGGGAAGGAAAAGAGGAGAGGGAGAGATGTAAGCAAGTGTTAACAACTCTGTGGGGGAAGGTATCATGACAGCTCTGGAAGTCAGGCTATACCTTGAGCTGCTAGGACAGCTCTGGTGACTGCAGCTGCAATGGGACAGCTCAGCTCTGGAGGGAAAGGTATTCTGACTGTTCGGGGAGTCAAGCTGTGCCTGGAGTTGGGGTGCGGTGGGGGATGGTCTCCACCTAAGATATAGCAATCCTGCTCCACTCTGGAGAGCTGCTACAGCTGAGCTTTGCTCAGCCCCCACTTAAGGGGGCTTCCCAGCAGAGCTCTGCTTCTTTTCTGGCCCAAGATATTGCTTCTTTTGCTTCACTCTGCTAAAGGGGAAACCCCTGCAGAAATGTAGCAATCTCCTCTGGCTCTAGCGAAAAGTTGTTACTTTTTCTGCTCTGCCTTGCTCAGCCCCCTAGAGACATCTCAGCAAGGTTCTTCTTCTCTATAGGGTGAATGAAGATCTTCACACCCAAGACTCTTTTGAGAAAGAGATTTATTTGGAAAGGAGGAGTCTAGGAGAGTGGCTGCCTCTACCAGGGTGGGAAAGAAGAGTTAACATTGAACAGGCAGGGTTCTTAGGGGCAGAGTTTCTCCAGGGAGAGTTTCTGTTCAGAGAGTAGCTAGTTTTTCCTGCTCGGGGATTGGTTAGTTTCATTGGTCAGGGGGAGATGGCCCTGATTTCAGAGACAAACTGTGTTTCTTTCACTGGCATTTTTTAGATTTTTGGCTCTAATCCTAAGGCAGGGCACATTTCTTTCACTGGCTCTGATTCTAGGGATAAAGTGTGTTTCTTTGGCACTGGTTTCAGAGTCAGGGCATGTTTCTTTGGTTCTGAGTTCAGAGATAAAGTGTTTCTTTCACTGGCTGGGGTCCCATATTTAGGCTGTGTTTCTTTCACTGGTTCTGGGCTCCAGGGTCAAGTTGGGTTTCTTTAGCTGGCCCCTGTAGCCAGAAGTTTTCCTGTGTCCTGCCAAGTAAACACACAGACGCTTATATTATTTACAAACTGTACAGTCTATGTCAGGCCTCTTGCTAGTTAGCTCTTATATCTTAAATTAACCCATAACTATTATTCTATGTATCACCACATGTTCCATGGCTTTACCTATGTCCCATTACATGTCACCTCTTCGGTGGCTGGCTCACATTTCTTCCCTTCTCATTTCTTCTTCCTATCTGCTTGTATTTCCTGCCTGCCTCTAAGCTGCCTTGCCATAGGCCAATACAGCTTTATTTATCAACCAATCAGAGCAACACATATTCACAGTACACAGAAAGACATCCCACAGCACTTCTGCTTTTCCGTCTAATCAAAAAGGAAGGTTTTAGTTTTAATTTTAACATAGTAAAATTACATATAATAGAACAGTTATCAAGCAAGAATTACAGTTACAGGTGGTGGTGGCACATACCTTTAATCCCAGCATGCAGGAGGCAAAGGGAAATGAATCTCTGTGAGTTCAAGGCCAGTCTGGTCTACAAAGTGAGTTCCAGGACAGCTCAAAAAGCTACACAGAGAAACCCTGTCTTAAAAAACGGAAAAAAAAAAAAAAGAATTATAGTTACAATATCTAGTCTATTTGTATTTGGTAAAGTTAAAGAAAATATTCTATCATCTATCCTATATTTGTGAGTCTAAAGTTTCATATCTAATTTATCTTTTATCATAACCAAGGAAAATTATAACTATAACTATTTAGTCTTCAACTACATCAAAGATCCCAGAAGGATATAATATTACCTAAGTAAACAGGAAATGCATTATAAGCAACTTCCAAAATTCTGGAAATGACAGAGACAGCTGTCTGCCTGGACAGTCATCCAAAGTTCCTCTGTAACGTTGGGCTTTCCATCTTCAGCCAACAGAACTAGAGTTTTTTAGTCGCTTCTCCCTGTGTCCTGTAGAATATTTGACAGTCTCCTCTGCAAAGCAGGAACCTGAGGAACCATCTCACCTTGCAAAGTTCATTGGTCACCTTGCTATGGGTCCTGCATGTCCAGTTTATGCAACATACTGTCAAGCAGTCGACACAAGGACACTTTTTTACCCAGCGCTAACTTTTGCCACAAAGAGAGCAAACTCCATTATGAGTTTCTTCAATGCCCATTATCTTCTCTGAAGTAGATTGGTGCTGCCAGGAGCAGACATGTCTCAATGTCCAGGAAGTCAAAGTTCTTAAAACATTTTAAATGTCATATTCTGTAGGTCTTTGAAGTATTTGAAGATTACCTGTCTAATTAAATCTATGTAGACCTAGAAAACTTAACTAACATGACTATAAGTTTGACTATCATTATTAATCTGTATTTCTTAATCATACATTACAATTTCAAATGAGCTGTACAAACATAATACCTTAAACAAGATTAGAAATATACATACTGTATAACAAAATTAAATTTGTAATAAACTAAAATCTATGGCAATGTAAAAAATTTTGTGCAATTTGTTGCTTTTTAAACGTAGATTCAATAATCTACCCTTTTATCCTATCATATCTATACTATACATTTCTATGTCATATCCCCCTTTGTTCTTTTAGAAACAGATTGTATTTATAATCAACCTGCTTAAAATAAAACATTCATAAACAATACTTTGAGAATTTGGATATAGTTTCTCATACTACTTCTTGCTGGTTGAGGGTGCTGGCAATCTTATGGGGATCCTGAGAAAATTAAGAACTATGGTCAAGTCCTGAGTGGAGCAGTCTGTGACACTGTATTCTCTGAGTCAGTTGCCTTGAAGCTGTTCTGGATGTTGGATCAGGCCCCTTTTCCCTACAAAGAGGATAGAGGGGGAAAGGAGGGGGGAGGAAGGGAGGGAGGGAGGAAAGAAACAACACTTCTCTCATGTTTATTTGATTTGTTGTATCTTAACATATAGCTGTATATAGTAGATGTGATATGAATATGTCATTAAATTGGAATTTATGTGTATTTAAATCAAACTCATGTATTTTTCAACATAGTGCATTTTCTAGGTTCCTCTGTTGAATCTTTCTCATACTGAAGGAAAGAACCAGCAGCATCTTATCAAGCTCCTTTGTAGTACAGATAAGGCAACACTACTCTTGTACAAATGCCACATGGCTGCTATATATAACAAACACAACGAGGAAAGCTAGAGTCCGGGTCTCCAAGAGCAACTGAAGCAGTTCCTCAAGTACCCAAGCATCCTAGGAACTCTAACATTATTTTTTAAAAAAATATCATTCCTGCTAGAGAGGTCATACAGGATTTTGTAGAGACCATGAGACCAAGATGTAAAGTCACTCGGCATACAAGGAAGGGTAGTTCTCCCATGAGCTCAAGAAACATAAGTAGGCTACCTAACCTTGTTGCACCAATTTAAAGTGTACTGAATGGTTAATGTTTACCAGCATGAAGAATGGCTAGCCAGATCATCAAAAGTGTGAACTGAAAGATACGTAAATCTTACAACTAAAAAGAGGGAAGGTCAGATGGATATAGTCCTACAGAAAGGGACTCTGTTAATTGAGCATATAAAATTAACCCATAAACGATTACTTACTAGAGAGATTTCCTGTAATAAGCCTCAAAAACTAAAGTTGGAGAAGCTGGAGAAATGACTCAGTGGTTTAGAGTGTTCGCTGCTCTTACAAAGGATGAGAGTTCAGTTCCCTGCATGCATGGCAGGCAATTTATAACTGTCTGTAATTCCATCCTTAGGGATCCCACACCCCTTATGACCCCCACTGTACCTGCTCACAAGTATACAAAGAAACACACATATACACATAAATAAAATAAAAATGAATAGTGTTTAAAATTTAAGTTAGATGGGCTAGAGAGATGGTTCAGTGCTTAAAAGCACTAGTTGTCCTTCCCGGGGACAAAATTCAATTCCCAGCACCCACGTAGTACTTAAAATCATGTATAATTACAGTTCTAAGGGATCTGACATCCTTCTCTGATTTTCTTGGGAAAGGAACAAATTTGAGATACACACATACATGTAGGTAAAACACTCATACTCATCAAATAAATAGCTCTTAAAGAAAAATAATTTAAATTAAAGATGGAGACACACAACCATATATTTAAAAGACTACACTAAATGTTTCGTAAGAACAATTATTCCAATTTAATAAAGCAAGTTTTAATTATGCAATTATTTTTATTTTATTGTATACTACTTGTGGAAAACAGAGCTAAATTTTTGCATGTTCCTCTACATTCCTGGTGGAATATCTTACATGAATAAGGTATGGGTAACTGCTTATATAAATAGTAATACATGAGTATGGGTAACTATTTATATAAATAGTAATTATTTAATAAGACTAATGAAGCCAAAGTTAATACAATAAAATTATATGCCTTGTTTTAGGAATAGGAAAGAGATGGTACAGAGTTTACTAACACTTACCACACAAAGCATAATATTTTAAAACAAAAATGTTAATATTTCTGAAAAATAGTCTGTATAATCAAGAAAAATATTTCAACAATTCCTAAGGCCTCAATGAAGTACTACTAAAATTGTAATATTTTTATTTCCAAATAGCTCATGTAAATATAAATATAACTGGGTAGTGGTGGCACATGCTTTTATTCCCAGCACTCAAGATGCAGAGGCAGACAGATCTCTATGAGTTTGAAGCCAGCCTGGTCTACAGAGAGAGTTTCAGGACAGCCAGGTCTATACAGAGAAACCCTGTCTCAAAAATTACTTTAAAAAAACAGATCTATGTGGTAGTATTATGTTCCCCAAAATATTGTGCACCCTAATAAACTTGTCTGGGGTCAGAGACAGAACAGCCACTAATACAAAAGCTAGAAAATGGTGGCACTCACACCTTTAATCCTAGCACTCCAAAGGTAGAAATCCCTCTGGATCTCTGTGAGTTCAAGGCCACATTGGAAATGCCAGGCATGGTGACACATGCCTTTAATCCCAGAAAGTGAGCCTTTAATCCCAGGGAGTGGTGGTAGAAAGCAGAAAGGTATATAAGGCATGAGGACCAGAAACTAGAAGCATTTGGCTGGTTAAGCATTTGACTGGTTAAGCTTTTAGCTGGTTAAGCTTCAGGCTTTCAAGCAACAGTTCAGCTGAGAGCCATTGGGATGAGGACACAGAAGCTTCCAGTCTGAGGAAACAAGATCAGCTGAGAAGTTGGCCAGGTGAGGTTAACTGTGGCTTGTTCTGTCTCTCTGACCATCCAGCATTTCACCCCAATAACTGGCCCCGGGTTTGATTTTATTAATAAGACTCTCTAAGATTCCTGCTACATCTAATCATGTTTACTTTTATTTCAAGGAAAGAGACAAAGAAATCATCTAGAATTTTCTATAAAATAAAACTCATTTTAAATTGATAAGTTGTTTTTCTCTTATCTTGGACTCATTGCTAATTTACAGAACCTGTTTTCCAGCCGGAATGGTTTTATGAAATGCTACAGCTAACTTCTGCAGAGAAGGAAAACTGAAGTCTAAGCAATGTCACTCAGAACAAAAGTTCAAATACTTGGAAAGGACAGAACAACACTAAATTTAAAACACACATTAAAAATAAAACACATGCGTCACACAAAAGGCATAGAGGGACAAGAAAGTCATTTTGGGGTTTTTTTGAGACTATATATTAAGTCCTACAACATTAGTGGAATTCAGGTAAGTTCATAAAAGGTGAGACAGTTATCAATTCTCAAAAAACAGTTACTGTGTCAGGAAGGAAATTTCACTGTGGGAACTGTGTAGAAAGCTGAAAACAAGAGATTCATGACAGCATAAATAATAAAACGATTTAGCAATAAGAACTGTAGTGTGTAATGTTTACCTAAATTGTGCTAGTATTAATTAAAAACTAAAGAGTCAAAAATCAAGATTAAAAACCTGATAAATCCAAGGAACAGTGGACAGGTCATCAACTGAGCCTACTCTCTATGTTTTCCGAGTCAAAAGCCCTGGAAGTCCCCTCAGCCCCTCCTTCTCTCTTCCTGTCCCTCTCTATCCGACTTCCTCAGTCCTCCAGCATCTCCATGGCTAATCTCAGTCAGCCAATCGCTGACTGAGTCCTTGATTCATAGTGGCTTTATTGGCACCATGGAGTGGCAGTCCGAACAATTCTCCCTCAACAGTAGAGCTACCAAGAAAACAGAAGCAAAATCCAGTGACAGATACTGGTGGGTGGAGCCATGAAACATCTGTGCTCTCATCTTCCTGAGGATGTATAAAAAGATAAGAAAAACAAATCTAACTACACCTGGTGGTGCTCAGCTTTAATACCAGCGCTTGGGAGGCAGAGATAGGCATATCTCTGTGAGTTCCAGGCCAGACAGGTCTACATCATGAGACTGTATTTCAAAGAAGAAGAAAAGAGAACCCTAAGTCTAAACATACTTTTTAGAAAAAAGAGGCACATCAGAGACTCAACCTCTCAAAATGAAAATGCTTGTTCCTGGCAGTGTGATTTGGATGGGAACATAGGCAGGCAACGTACAGGGCCCCATAAGCTTTGACTTAGAGAAAATTTTTAATGAAAGGGGTATTCGGGAAGTGGAAATAAAATATGATGTATTTCAAAATGTATAAAAATGCAGAAGTTTATTCTTAATTTTCCCTATATTGCACACACACACACACACACACACACACACACACATACACACACACACAAAGCTAGGCTTGTAATATGAGGAAAAGAGAGGAAGGGACACTGAATGGAATTCACCTCGGACTTCAGACAGAAATTCAGAACAGCTTTTTCAATTAAATAAATTATGTTTGGAGATACACTCTGGCCTTCTTTTGTTATTTAGATTTCAAAACAGAAGCTTATGACATGCCATCAAATGTACAACCACACTGTTGTGTCTTTCTAACCTTCATATTTGGCCAGATTTTGTCAATAAACCTGCTGAAAATTGAATAGAAATCTCCCACAAGATGGCCCCTCTGAGCGCATTTCCCAATTTTGATTATGAGCAGCAAGCGACTCTGACTGAAATGAACAGTGCTCGCAGCTGCTGCTCCATTTCTGGCTTTAAAAAATGCTCATGTGGTATTGAAAACAGAAGAAGCAGCTTCTAGGTTGACGGGAGAGACATTTGTAATTAATAATCTCCCCGTACTGCTGAAATTCCCAGCTAAACAATAATGGCCAACATGTGTCCTTGTTTCTTGTACAGTTCTGCTCCTTCATCACGGTCACCAGGCTCTTCAGGACACATACTGAAAGGTGCGTGGCACAGCATCCAAGTGCTTCCACAGACAACAGATGATTCCTCCAGACCAAAGACACTGACGGTTTGTGACAAAGGTGAAGGGCTAAGCAGCCCTGGGAATCAGCTCTGCTTGGCCACTGCTAAGAAAACAGATATTGAAAGAATGGCTATTTCGATATGTAAATATCTAAAGCTTTCAGAAAAAAAAAAAAACTGGCCTATAATCCATGTTTACCTTTCTTTAGAAAATTCCAATTTCTGGAGTTGTTTGCAAGAATACAAAATTAGCCCTCCAATTGTTACGGTTAGATTTAACAGATACTGAACTTTTCACAAATGCTTTCACTATTTCTGTGTGTGTGTGTGTGTGTGTGTGTGTGTGTGTGTGTGTGTTTCCTGAGCAAGGCTAAAGTAAATAGATGATACTCAGGCCCTTTATTTCTGTGTCAGCCGAGTCTCCTCTGTGAATGTTTCAGCAGAATTCTCTTATAAAACACAATGAAATGGGAAGGAAATCTGACAGAGATCAAATACTCCTTTCTAATATGTAGTTCACAAATTTTCCCAGTTGTCTTAGTAATGACCTTCAGAGTATTTTTAAATAAATAGCTGTGAAGATGAAAAATAAAATGATGTAGAAATGTCAACATCTTAGTCCTAACTATCCTACAACTCTGTCGCTAAGTAGACCAGGCCAAATAGATGAGGTCAGCCTGGAACTCAAGTTCAGCCGGCCTTTGCCTCCTGAGTACTGATGTTAAGGGCATGCCCTGCTAGCCTGCCTGTCCTCTGTTACTACCTTAGTGTTGCTGAGCAAGTTCATGACTTCTGTAAGTCATCATTTCTTATGTGTAAAATAAGGGCCGTTTTTACAAAACAGCGATTTTTTAAACACTCAAAGAGAGAATGTATGTTTAATGTATCCGAAGTGAAGGTGTATGGGCTAGAATGTAAAATAACTTAATAAAATTTCAACCTTGGCTCAAGTACTTTTTTTCCAACAACCATCTATTTAATTAAAAAAAAAAAAAGTCTGGCAAAATAAAGAGTTTATGCTCCAAAGTTTGATCTCTCGGTTTATGATAGCTTGTAACACGCTGGTTTCCAACTGAATGCTCTCATCCCAGCGCCATCGAGGGCTTGTCACAGCTAATTATCTGTCATCACGCCCTGTTGCATAGGCGGTACCTTGCCTGCTGCTGCTGGGACCTCACGCTGTCTGTTGATTCATTTGCATTACCTCCCGAGAGTCTCTGCTGTGTGCGGAGCGCACAAAGCGGAGCCCAGGGGCTAACTGGCAGGCCCGTCTGAAACGCAGAACGTTTCTAAGTCCCCTCCTCATTACTTAGTGAGTAATGTGGGGATGTTCACTGCTTCACGCGCTCTGGCACTGTGAACGGTCATCTGCTGCTTCAGCTGCTTCCCAGCGTCTGGGGTGCAGAACCACGTCGCAGGAGGCACTGCTCTTGCACTTATGCAAATCGTGATGGGAGCGCCTGGGTTTGGCAGCATTCCTTCCAGAAGCCTCCTTTGCGGCTGCAACCGTCTGCCTGTTTAGTGTTTTCAGGGCTTTGAGAGGCAGCCTCACAATAGATCGTGCCGGGCTCAAGTTGTTTCCATGTTCCTGTACTGAGGAAAGGTTCTAGCTCTTCCCGACACCCTTAGCGCTCCCGGTTCAGGGTCTCTGACAGCCACAATGTTTCGATTTCATCTCTAAAATACACATTTGAGACAGAATCGGCTTATGCAAAACTAGTTTTTCAAATTAAGGAGAAAGAACTTCCTTAAATTGTCCTCCATGTTAGATTTGAAATACATAAACACAGAGCATCTACACACAGCACACCCACCAAACTGTTCGACACACACATATATAATGTTGGACACACACACGCGCGCGCGCGCGCGCGCACACACACACACACACACACACACACACACACACACATATATACATAATGCCATGTTCTGTCCCAATAATTTTATTATCACTGTGGGTAGTGCATAGCCTTAAAGCAATAAATGAATTTGACTCAGGTTTTTCTCCAGTACCTTTCAGCTACTGAATAAACTCCCAGCAAAGATGAGCTGCACGACAGGGCATGAAAGTGACAGAGATTCTGCTTAATCTTTGGATGAAATCTTAGTTTACTAATGGGAATTTTTGTTCTTTCTTTCTGTTTTCTCTTCATTGTGCTATGCTTTTTATAACTGGGTACTTTTATACCAAATAAATTCATAATCTACTAGGAACAAGAGAAAAACAAAAGCACGGTTAAAAAAAAGGTAACAATAATAAAATAAAATCGAAAAGTGGATCAGGAAACTATTGTAAAAAAAAACCACTGGATGACTGGAGAGATGGCTCAGCGGTTAAGAGCACTGACTGCTCTTCCAGAGGTCCTGGGCTCAACTCCCAGCATCCATATGGCAGCTCACAATTGTCTGTAACTCGTTTCCAGGGACCCGAAATTTCCCATGGTAAAACACTAATGCACATTTTAAAAAAAGAGTGTCTGCTATTTAAAAAACAACACTGGAGAACCTCAGTGCTTAGAGCGGATTTCCTCTAGGTGTCAGTATTGTCCTAGAATTTACAAATCCTGGATGTAATGCAAAAATAAGAGCACAGTAAAATGTTTGTTGCCAGTCCGTACTATGTATGCATTTGAACAGTTTTTCTTTTGAAAACCGAACTAAATTTGCAACTATGAATGTTCATGTGAAGATGGCAGAATAGATTTTGTTCTAGGGGAACAAAACATGGCTAGCACATCTCTACAAACATAGGTGTTTTCTGCATCTTTGTAGGCATTGTGCAGCCTGATCATTCGTTGTAGGATAGTGATAGGGGAACTGAAGGATGTCCTATGCTGAGACATCAGTATTTTAAAAGCTCAATAAGTTTCATTATCTTAGGTGGCTATTGATAAACTGGTGATGATTGAACTCAATGTAATCTGCCCATTGGCATGGAGTCTTGCATTACCCTTCTATCACCAAGAGGCTAGCAACACCAAATATTGGAGGGAAAGGCAACACGTGAAGATTCGGAGTGTGTGGTTGCTCTTTATCCTACACGCTCTGTTAAACACTGGAATCTACTCTTTTCCAGTCCCAGAGACACAGTTGCCATCTTCTGCAATGATGAAATACGCTCATGGGGCTAGAGAGAGCATCTCAGAAATCCATTCATCTTCTCTTAATTTTCCTCCAAACTTTATTTTGAAAAACGCCAAAGCCCCAAGAAATTAAAAAGAGAAATAATGATTGCCCACACATCGTCAAGTTCATCAGTTAACATTTTGTGATGTTTTGTGTCTCTGAATAAATATTTTGGCACATAATTTTAGTAAAACATGGTTCTGAGGAGGTAATAAAAATCATTGTTTTTCAACAACCCAAGGCGTGGAAATAAGCCTCCTTGTTGACCATGACGTCCTTCACTGAATCCTTGATGACACGGAGGAAGGCAGTGAGTGCTGGTACGACTGCAAGACTGGAGACCTCAGTCTGGCAGTGAATCCCACAGAGCAAGCAGCAAGTCCTAGTGAGACAAGACCAGGGCCTTTGAAATCCCTGTGGCCATTAATTGTGGAGCCCATACAGTCTATCCTCTGAGCACTCAGGACATTCCCAGCCTTGTAGCAATAACTACACTCCGATAAGAGGAAGTGACTCCCCAAAAAAAGGATAAATGGATGGTCTGGGATTGGCAGTCTCAAATGCCCTCCGTAAAATAGTTGGAAAATTCAAATAAAACATAAAACCTTCTAATGACAACTTCCCCAAATTACGGTAAAAAAAAAAAAACAACCAAAAAACAGAAAGAGCTAAGCTAGATAGAACATTGTGGTGAAGGTAAATAAATGTATGCTTATTCATTTCTCTGCTTGAATTAGTGACAAATTCTTAGACTGTTCTGTAGACGGATTTTTTTCTTTGGGTCCTCGACTCACAAAAAGAAAAATGACACAGAGATTTGTTATTAATTATGAAAGCTCTGCCTATAGCATAGGCTTGTCCAACTAGCTCTTATAACTTAATTAACCCATTTATATTAATCTATGTTTTTGCCTCGTTTTTTTTTACCTCTCTTCCATCTTTTTAAATTTTTTTATTTTAATTTTTTTATATTTTACATATCAATCACAGATCCCCCCTCTCATCCCTCCTCCTGCATCCCCCCAGCCTGTCCCCACCCCAACCCACCCCCATCCCCTCCTCCGAAAGGGTAAGGTCTTCCATGGGGAGTCAGCAAAGCCTGGTACATTCACTTGAGCAGGGCCAAGCCCTTCCCCCCTGCATCAAGGGTGAGCCAGGTGTCCAACCATAGGCAATGGGCTCCAGAAATCCAGCTCATGCACCAGGAATAGATCCTGATCACCTCTCTTCCATCTTGCACCTCCTGTTTCCTCTCCATGTCCTCTGGTGTCTCTCCCTTACCTAGATTCATCTCTTCTCTCTCTGCCCAGAAGTTCCACCTAACCTCTTCCTACCTAGCTATTAGCCATTCAGCTGTTTATTAAACCAATCAGAAGGAGCCTTGGCAAAGACACATCTTCACAGTATACAAAAAGATTATTCCACACCACTGCCGTGTGCTCCTGGTCTTCTCAATTTGTGCCTGTCCCCATCAATAACTCAACTAACTGGTCATGTTACTCACAGTTAAGATCAAAACTCTCCAAAGAACAGATTGCAACCATATCACAAATGAGGGTTTATTTCACACTTATAAACAAAGCAAAGCAAAAGAGGGGTGGTAAGCCTAGCACTCAGAAGACAGAGGCAGATATAAGTTTGAGGCCAGCTGGGTCTACAGAGCAAGTTGCAGGCCAGCCAGAGCTACACACAAAAAAAGCATACTTTTATTTAAATAAAGATTCTTAAATAACACTTTAATAGATCTCTACAGTAATTATTTTTTATGTTTAAAATATTGTGATAGCTATTCTTGGTTGACAACTTGACTACATTGGGAATTAACTAAAACACAAAGGCCTCAGTACAACTGTGAGGAATTTTTTCTTTTTGATTCTTTTCTTTCTTCATTTTGTTTTGTTTTGTTTTGTTTTGTCTTGTTTTTCAAGACAAGGTTTCTCTGTGTAGCTTTGGAGCCTGTCCTGGAACTCACTCTGTAGCCCAGGCTGGCCTCAAACTCACAGAGATCTGTCTGCCTCTGACTACTGAGTACTGGGATTAAAGGCATGCACCACCACGTCCTGGGGAGGAATTTTTTTTTTTCTTAATTAAATCATTTGAAGTGGGAAAACCCATTCTTAAGCTGGGTCTCTTGAGATGGGAAGACCACACCTTCTGGTGACAGCCTATATAAAGGACACGGAAGAAGGAAGCTTTCTTTTGTTGCTTACATGCCCTCCCTCTTGATGGCAAGTCCATTCCTTCATTGACATTAGAGCCTACTTCTTCAGGATTACAGTGTATACTGAAGAGCAGCTGGAACATCTAGTCTTGTGAATTGAACAATTACTGGATTCTTGGACTTTCTGTTAGGAAACAGCCATCGTTGGCATAGCTGGACCACAACCTGTAAGCCACTCTAATAAATCCCATATACAAATATAAATTTCTTAATTCCAAGTCAGTTTTGTTGAGCTGAGCCCAGTATTTGCTCTGGACTGCCCTCCCTGTGGAGGCTAGGGCAAAATCCTCCTTGTCTTTCCTGACTTCTAGAGTATCATAGCTTTCTCTCCTTGGCTCATATGCCTTCCTTGAGCTATAAACCCTGAGACATGCATCTCCCACCTCTAACTGTGTACATTTATTTCTGTCACAGGCCTTCTTTGCTTCTCTTTATTGAATCTCCCCTCGACTCCACCTTGTCAGGAAATGTGCAATTGCATTTCAGACCCACCCAGGTAATCCAGGATAATCTCCCCATCTTGAGATCTTAATCACATGTGCGAAGTCTGCTTTATCCTATAAGGTAACACTCCCAGATTCTACGGATTAGGGCCTAGGCATCTTCCAGCCATTCCTCGGCCCTTCACAAATGGTTCCTTTGTGAGAAACTGGCTCAGCTATTACCAACAGAGAAAAATGAAGCCAGTTTCAGATTCTTCATGTTTCTTTACTAAACTCCCATGAAAAGTTTATCCTTAACTCTCTCCTGGCGATGAGCGAGGGCAATAAATCAAGACTATAAAGCTGACTGAAGGATTCTAAGTCACTCTCATAAATCTTGAAAGAAATTTCCTGTTCTTCAGTTTTTTCCTCCTACCCACATGAGTCTACTGGATGCTGTTTCTACTGAAGTTACTTGTGCTCTAAACACTTTGGTCTCACCCTTAACATCGCTTAAAATTCTTCCTCATAAATCCAGTTTGCTTGGTTTTTCCTTTTGTTTAATACTCACATAATTAAAATGTTTATACTACCCAAATCAAACATTACAATTCCATAAAATTTTTATAAACAATGGGCCAGGTGTAGTAGTGCAGGCCTTCAATCCCAGCACTTAGGAATTAGAGGCAAGAGGACCTCTGCGAATTTAAGGCCAGCCTGGGCTACAAGGTCTGATCAAGGTGGTAAGTTCTAGATAGCCAAGCCTACACTGTGAAACCTTCCGGGAAGGGGAAGGTTATTCTTTACAGAACAGAGGAAAACAACCTTAAATTCACATGGAATCATGAGAAATTCCAAATAGTCAAAGAAATCTTGAACGAGGCAAGCAAAGCTGGAGGTGTCACAATACCTGATTTCAAGACACACTCTCAAAAATAAATCGTTAGAGAGAAAAACACAGAACAAGCCACAATAGCCAAGGCAGCATCAGGACAAAATGGATACTTAGACCTGGTGTTTTACAGAGAGCCCAGAAACAAACCCATGTGTCCACAATCAATTAATTCTCAAGGAAGGCATCAAATACACATACTGTATGTAGTAAGGACAGTTTAATCCACAAACAGTGCTGGAAGAACTGGATATCCATGGGAAGAATTTGGCTTCTATCACTCATTGTCTGGTTAGGGTTTCCATTGCTACAAGAAAACACCATGACCAAAGCAACTTGGGGAGGAAAGGGTTTATTTGACTTACACTTCCACAGTACTGTTCATCATCAAAGAAAGTAAGGACAGGAACTCAAACATGGCAGGAACCTGGAGGCAGGAGCTGATGCAGAGGCCATGGAGGGATGCTGCTTACTGGCTTGCTCCTCAAGATTTGTTCTGCCTGCTTTCTTATAGAACTCAGGACCACCAACGAAGGGATGGCCCCACACACAATGGGCTGGGCCTGCCCACATCAATCATTAATTAAGAAAGTGCTTTACAGACATGCCTACAGCCCAATCTTATCAAGGCATTTTCTCAAGTGGGGTTCCCTCCTCTTAGATGACTCTTGACTGTGTCAAGTTGATATAAAATTAGCTAGCACACTCACCCTACATAATATTAGCTCAAAATGGATGGAATAGTTTAATATAAGATCTGAAACTATGAAAACCACTAGAAGAAAATGGAACAAATACTTCAAGCTGACAGTACAGGAAAAGAAGAGAGGAAAGGGCACCCAAGGCAGCTGTGTCTGTATGGTGAAACAGCTAACAAAGTAGAGAGACAGCCTACAGATGGGAGAAAATCCTTATCCACTACTCATCTGACAAAGAACTAAAGAAAAGGTGTAAAAGTCCAGAACATATAAGGAACTCAAAAACCTGAGATGCAAAAAAAGAACCAAATAATTATATCACCAATAGGCAATGATTTGCATAGATACCCCTGAAAAGAAAATAACAAAGAGAAGGGGAATTCTTCCAGGCTGTTGTTGGGATGTAAAGTATTGCAGTCATGTGGAGAGGCTCTATGGAGTTTCCTCAAAAAACTACAAATAGAGCCACCGTGTGATCCAGCTGGGTGTTTTTCCTGGATATGTGGCTGTGCACCATGGAGGTCAGATGAGGGAATCACATCCCTTAAAACTGTAGTTAGAGATGGTTGGGAGTCACCGTAAATTATACCCAGGTTCTCTGCAAAACACAAGTGCTCATAACCACTGAACTAATTCTCTACCACCACGACTCCTTTTAACTTTGTGTGTGAGTTTTTGGCCTTCACGTATGTCTGTGTACCCCATGTCTGCCTTGTGTCCAAAAAAGCCAGAAGATTATTTCAGATCCTCTCAGAATGGAGTTATAGACAGCTGTGAGATGCCATGTGGGTCCTGGGAAATTGAACCTAGAATCTCTGGAAGAGCATCCAGTGCTCTTAACCAATGAGTCATCTCTTTATCCCATATGTATCTCCAAAGGAAATTAAGGCAATACACCAAAGACCTGCACACCCATTTCTGCTACAACACTGTGTCCATTACCTAAGATGTGGAATTGATCTAAGTTCCTGTCAACGGGTTGATAAAGAAAATTTGGTATATACGCGTAATGGAATATTATTCAGCTGTGAATAAAATGAAATCCTGTCATTTGCAACAAAACTGATGGAAGAAAACATTGTTTAGTAAAATATCCCCATACAGAAGACAAAGACCACATGTTCTCCCTCAGAAGCAAAGGCTGAAAACCTCTCTGTAAAGTGACAATTACTGGAACTGGAGAAATGATTCAGAAGTAGAAAGTACTTGTTGCCCTTGCAGAAAACCCAGGTTTGGTTCCTAGCACCCACATCAGGCGGCTCTCAGCCACCCGGTAACTCTAGTTCCAGGACATCTGACACCCTCTTCTGGTCTCTGAAGGTACCAGACATGCAGGTGGTATGCACACATGCAAAGTAAAAAGGAATAAATAAATAAATTCCAAGCAGCAATTCCTAAGGTTGGTAAGGATGGTTGGAG